>NC_133328.1:636355898-637783952 GCF_042186555.1 Aquarana catesbeiana
TTGGCCCGAATGAAGCTCTTCCTTTTCCTCTCTGCTTTGCTCCAGAAATTCACCTTCAAGCTGCCCCCGGGATCTGAGCGTCGGGACTCCAAATGGCTGAATGCTAATAGACGTGACCTTATGTGTAATGCTCAGCTGTGTGTCGTGCCCCGAGCATTACCCACTAAGTAACTTGTTATGAAAAGAGCATTTTAGGGTTTCTTTGGTGGACCTCGATACAGAAGTATAATGATATAAAACACAATTAAAACTTTAGCATGTTTTGTTATCTGTCTAATTAAAACAATATCAATGAATTTTGTTGGGCCCCGCTCACATACAAATAGTTACATACAAAACACATAAGTACTGTCATTAACAATTAAAAGTGGTATGTGGGACATTGGTATTACGCAGGTGAAAACAATAAATATAAGTGACCAAAAAGCGTCTGGCAATCACACAACAGAACAGTTTGTGTAAAAAACATATACTACATAAATTGCCACGCTATATAAGTGATAATGAAGTGCAACAACACATAAAATGACAAAAGTAAATCCAAAAAAAGTCAGAAGAAAGATAGGTGATAAAGTCTTTAAAATCGTGTCCAAAGGATGATAAATGTCCATACACCCAAGTGCATCTTTTACCGTGATAATACAAGATGTACTCTTACCGAATCTCCAGACTCCACATTATAGGATTTACAAAACACTGAGGATCCATCGATTGGATATAGGTGGGTGGGGATAGTGTCGCAGCCGCCCATGCTGGTTCTCACTCTTTCTTATAGGTGTCATATAAAGAAAAGGAAGAATTTCCACATAGTGTAAAACTGTATGTTTTTTTTTTTAAGAAAAGCGTTGCTGAAAACTTACACAAGTCCAGTAAAATGAAGCATATAAATGAAAAGTTTCCCAGGTTAAACTCTGCAGATCAAAGATCAGGCTGGCGTGGTGTAGTAGGACATAGACTCCATGATGCCCCCGATGACGTCACATATGATGAAACATGTAGGGCGGAGTCTATGTATGTCCTACTACACCATGCTAGCCTGATCTTTGATCCTCCATGTTTTGTGAATCCATGTCTGTTTAGACTCCTATAATATGGAGTCTATAGATCCAGTAAGAGTACATCTTTTATTGCATTTGGTGCATTTGGGTGTATGGATGATTATCGATTTTAATGACTTCATCACCTACCTTCCTTTGGGCATTTTTTTATATTGACTTTTGTCATTTTATGTGTTGTTGCACTTCATTATCACTTATATAGCGTGGCAGTTCATGTTTTATACATGAACAAGCAATAGCAAAGCTGCTTTACACTCTTCTACTCGAGAGACAAACTGTAGACATGTCCTGGAATTTGCCCATTGACCAGACAAAAATGTTATTAATGAAATGTTCCGTCTTATGCCCTGTACACACGATCAGAATTTCCATCAGAAAAAACTTGGATGGTTTTTCCGACGGAATTCCACTCAAGCTTGCCTTGCATACACACGGTCACACAAAAGTTCTTTGAACTTTCGACCTTCAAGAACGCGGTGACGTACAACACTACAACGAACCGCGCATGTGTAGTTTTTTGCGCGTCGAAATTGCATACAGACGAACGGAATCTCCGATAGGAACTTTTTCCGACGGGAAAATAGAGAACTTGCTCTCCATCTTTTGCTGGCTGGAATTCCGCCAGCAAAAGTATGATGGAACATACACACGGTCGGAATTTCTGATCGTGTATATGGGGCTTAAGTTATGTACATCAAACGGCAGGTAAACACCATCCAAAGAGCTGTATAAGCAAAATTTTCCATAGAACTCTACAAGGATAATTTAACCAGTTTAGAAATATGGTGCAAACAGATTCCTCACCCCATGTGTTGTATTGTAATGTCACCTAAAATCTTATCTTGTTGGATCAATATAGAAATGTTGACTCATAGACCATTGTAAATATAGACCACCAGAGCTGAAAATGTAATCTAAACACGTTTACTCAGAATTTTGTATAATGTTGTCATGATGCTATTCGACAACTTCCAACTATTCTCAAACAGGAGATTTAGTTGAAAGAGAAAAAAGGGCCTGTAGGTAGTTCGGTTGGCAGAGGCACCCGATGTGGTTGTTCAAAGGATAGGCGCGAGTCGTCTGCTTTAGTAAAACATCCAATTACTTTATTTTACCAAATAAAATGTGTTTCATGGCTTTAAACTGTCACTTCCTCAGTTCAAGGTGATAGAATTGGTGTCTAGTATCAGCTGGTAGTGAGATCCACTTGGAGAATATTCTGTAAAGGTTAGCCTGGCAGCACTAGGGTTCATTGGTTTGAATCCTAACCATGGCGCTACCTGCCTGGAGTTTGCATGCTCTCCCTGTGCCTGCGTGGGTTTCCACCGAGTACTCCAGTTTCCTCCCACACTCCAAAGAGGTAGGTTAACCACTTCAGCCCCGGTAGGTTTTACCCCATTTCTGACCAGAGTACTTTTTACAATTTGGCACTGCGCTGCTTTAACTGGCAATGGCACGGTCATGCAATGCTGAACCCAAACAAAATCTGCATCCTTTTTTTCCCACAAACAGAGCTTTCTTTTGGTGGTATTTGATCACCTCTGCGGTTTTTATTTTTTGCGATATAAACGAAAAAAGACCGAAAATTTTGAAAAAAAAAAAGATATTTTCTACTTATTGTTATAAAAAAAATACAATAAACTCAATTTTAGTCATACATTTAGGCTAAAAAGCATTCAGCCACATGTCTTGGCTAAAATTCAATATGTGTATATTTATTGGTTTGTGCAAAAGTTACAGCGTCTACAAACTAGGGTACATTTTCTGTAATTTACTTAGCTTTTAGTCTGACTACCTATCTCATTTTGTTGAGGTGCTAAAATGGCAGGCAGTACAAACCCCGCCAAATGACCCCATTTTGGAAAGTAGAAATCCCAAGGAATTTGATGAGAGGCTTGTTGAGCACATTTAATATTTAATTTTTTTGTCATAAGTGATTGAAAAATGACAAAAAAAATAAAAATTTACATATAGTTGTCACTGAAATGATATATTGCTCAAACCTGCCATGGGCATATGTAAAATGACACCCCAAAATAAATTCTGTTGCTTCTCCTGAGTATGGGGATACCACATTTGTGGGACTTTAGGGAGCCTAGCTGTGTATAGGACCCCGAAAACCAATCGCCGCCTTCAGGCTTTCTAAGGGCATAAATTTTGGATTTCACTCTTCACTACCTTACAGTTTCGGAGGCCATGAAATACCCAGATAGCACAACCCCCCCCCCCTCCACAAATGACCCCATTTTGGAAAGTAGACACCTCAAGCTATGTGCTGAGAGGCATGTTGAGTCCATGGAATATTTTATATTTGCCACAAGTTTCAGGAATATGACAATATTTTTTTTTCACAAAGTTGTCACTAAATGATATATCGCTCAAACATGCCATGGACATATGTGAAATTACATCCCAAAATACATTCTGCTGCTTCTCCTGAGTATGGGGATACCACATGTGTAGGACTTTTTGGCAGTCTAGCCGTGTACGGGGCCTCGAAAACCAATCACCGCCTTCAGGATTTCTAAGGGGAAAATTTTTTATTTCACTCCTCGCTGCCTATCACAGTTTCGGAGGCCATGGAATGCCCAGGTGGCACAAACTCCCCCAAATGACCCCATTTTGGAAAGTAGACACCCCAAGCTATCTGCTGAGAGGCATGTTGAGCATTTTTCAGATCTCGCTTTATGTAACAAAGTTTTGAAAATTGAAAAAAGAAAAAAAAAATTTCCTTTTTCTTTTTTTATTTTCAAAAACGAATGCGAGCTGCAAAATACTCACCATGCCTCTTCCAAAATACCTTGGGGTGTCTACTTTCCAAAATGCTGTCATTTGGGAGGAGGGGGGGTTGTGCTATCTGGACATTTCAGGGCCTCCGTAACTGTTATAGGTAGTGAGAAGTAAAATCCCCATTTTACACCCTTAAAAAGCCTGAAGGCGGTGATTGGTTTTCAGGGTCCTGTACGCGGCTAGGCTCCCAAAAAGTCTCACATGTGGTATCCCCGTACTCAGGAGAAACAGCTGAATATATTTTGGGGTGCAATTCCACATATGCCCATGGCATGTTTGAGCAATATATCATGTAGTGACAACTTTGTGAAAAAAAAAATGTATTGTCATTTTTCCAAAAGATGTGGCAAAATATAAAATATTTCATGGACTCAACATGCCTCTCAGCAAATAGCTTGGGGTGTCTACTTTCCAACAAGGGGTCATTTGGGGGGGTTTGAACTGTCCTGGTATTTTATGCACAACATTTAGAAGCTTATGCCACACATCACCCACTCTTCTAACCACTTGAAGACAAAGCCCTTTCTGACACTTTTTGTTTACATGAAAAAATACTTTTCTTTTGCTAAAAAATTACTTTGAACCCCCAAACATATATTTTTTAAAGCAAAGGTCCTACAGATTAAAATGGTGGGTGTTGCAATGTTTTTTTCACACAGTATTTGTGCAGCGATTTTTCAAACGCAATTATTTTGGAAAAAAAACACTTTTATGAATTTGAATGCGCTAAAACACACTAAATTGCCCAAATGTTTGGTAAAATATATAGTAAAAATGGTCAGTTGCGCTTATATTATCCTCATATTCCCATAAAAAATGAAGGGTAAAAATATGCTTCTAATAGTAACATTAAATTCTCATAAGGGTGGTAAAAATAAGAGTGGTAAAATAAGAGGTAAAATTCCACTTATAATAATAACAGTAAATATTCATTAATAAATTAAATTCAACTAAACTAATCCTACATAAATGTGCTAATAAAAAACGCAAAGTGGTAAAATAAGAGGTAAAATTCCACTTCTAATTATAACAGTGAATATTCATTAATAAATTAAGTTCAACTAAACTAATCCCACATAAGTGTGCTAATGAAAAACACACAGTAATAAACCTTGCTGTGTATGTGCTTTGACACAGCTTTAAGCTCCTTATAATAAAAATATGTTAGGTGAAATCTAATTAAGTAAAATAAATGAAATCAAATTATATATGTCATGCTTCCATGAGATTTCTCCAAAATTATAAATACAAATGTGCAAAAATTATATATACACAAAATCCTCCTTTGCCTACAAATCCTTCATGTGACGTATAGATAATCATTATTATTATTATTATTATACAGTATTTATATAGCGCCAACAGTTTACGTAGCGCTTTACAACTTGAGGGTAGACAGTACAAGTACAATACAATTTGATACAGTAGGAATCAGAGGGCCCTGCTCCTTAGAGCTTACAATCATCGAGTGTTATATCATTAAACCAAAACAGTGTCAATTAACTCGTGACAATGTTGAAACAAAAGATCAAAGTGATGGTGAAAAAGAATAAAATGTTACTTTTAACTCCTTGCGCTTTTTCTTCAATATTAATCACTGCTCCTCTCAGATTCCGGACATATGGGGAGAAAAATTAACAATCCATTGCGCAGAGATTAATGATTTATTGGATACTATACTTAAGATAGGGTTTTCTCACTCACAGACTCATTCTGGATGGGATCGCTTTTATATTGATCAGGCTGCAAACAAGAGCTCAGCGGCACATCTCTACCTTCACCGCCGCCACTCACACACTGCAGATGCTGGACGTCACAGGCTCCTCCTACATGTTACGTCACTGCCACGTGACTTTTTCAAGGATGCCCGTCCTTTCCATCTGCCGTGTATTTATAGTGTGTGTGTACTTGTTGCTATAGCAATCATCATTTCAATGATGCGATCTCCCTTGCTTACTCATGATCATTCACACGATCTTCTATGGCTAATTATAATGTTCCCTACTTTATTAATCTTTAATAAACACTTCTTAAATAAAAAATTAATATGATCAGAAGCCCTATGATCCTAATATATTTAAGATAAAGCTTCTTAACTGAAACAATATATACTAATCATTAAAACATATTGTCTTTCTAATAGTATATTCATTATAATGTTCAATACTCCCCCTGCTGCTTTTGGCATGGAACTTCACCTTTTAAAAGAATATCTTATAAAATTTTGTCAATTATCAAATCGCATATCTTATCCATATAAAACTTTTGATTAAAGTATATCCCCTACCCAGGGGAGTTTTAAGTTTAGAATATACTTCCAGAATAATTAAAAAATTATGTTAAAAATGTATATATATAAAAATATATATATAAAATATAAAAGCTCACATAGAAAAATCTAAAAAATCCTAAAATACTTTTATTTAAAAATCTGATATAAAACAATTTAGGTCAAAATCTATGTTTAGGCCTAGCGGCGTGAGTGTACGCATATTAAAAATCCATCTTGATTTGATCCTGTTTGCTTAGTTCTTTCACCTTATTACTCCCTCTCCAATGTGCATTGTATTTTTCAATGGCCCAAAATTTTAGCAGTGTTGGATTTTTTTGATGGTGTGTGGAGCCTTGAAACGCTATGTTTAGGGAATCCTTTTATAATATTTTGAATGTGTTCCCTAATTCTCTTCCATAGTGGTCTTTTCGTTCTTCCAATATATTGTAACAAGCACGGGCACTCCAACACATACACAACCCCTTCACTTCTACACGTCAGAAAGTCTTTGATCTCATACTGAATATTAGTACTTGTGGCTCTGAAGTTCATGCATTTTTGTCCATTCAACTTTGTGTTTGTGCATGCGTAACACCGTTTACATGGATAGAACCCTTTTCTTTGGAAGAAAGACAATTTTTGCGATGTTTTTGGGGGGTCAAGAACGTTTTTTGCAATTATGTCTCTCAGCGTTGGAGCCTTTCTATATACAAATTTAGGTTTATCCGGTAATATTTTCCTTAATTGATGATACGCTAATAATAGTGGCCAGTGCTTTTTAAAAATCTTTTCTATTTTACAGTGTTGTATGTTAAAATCCATAATCATAGGAACATCTTGTGACAATATAGGGGGTTCTTTCATTTTGTTCTGGATCAGTTCGTCTCTGTTGATATTTGCAACCTCCCTTATTTTATCTTCAATAAATAACCTATTATATCCTTTCTGGACAAACTTTTTACCAACATTTCCTGCTTGTTCAAGAAAAGTGCTTTTTTCAGTGCAATTCCTCCTTAGGTGGATAAATTGTCCTTTTGGTATATTTATAAGCCAGGGGTCAAAATGACAGCTGTCCACTGGGATGAAATTATTTCTTTCTACAGGTTTAAAAAATGTTTTTGTTGTGATTCCATTGTGGGTTAATTTTATCTCCAGATCTAGAAATTGTACAGATTGGGTATTAATTTCATAATTCAATTCTATGTTTCTTTCATTGTTGTTTAATTCTTCCAGGAAGCTGCGGAGTGGTTCCTCTTCACCCATCCATAACATAATGCAATCATCTATAAATCATCTGTACATTATTAATTGTGTGGGGGTGTTACTATATATCGCTTGCTCCTCCCATTCAGACATGAATATGTTTGCAACGCTTGGGGCATACTTGGCTCCCATCCCTATTCCATTTAATTGCCTGTAGTATTCTGGGTACTGTGTATATTACTGGGACCCTACATGTCTCCGGTACAAGGTATTTTTCCTCCTTCTTGGTTAAAATATCTCTCATACTTCCTTTTTTAATTAGTTCCTGTAGTTTTCTTTTGTACTCTCTTGTGGGATTTCCCCTTAGTTTTATGTATGTATTGCTGTCATTGAGCTGTCCTTGAAGTTCCTCGTTGTAATATTCTTTGGACAAGATTACAATTGCCCCTCCTTTATCCGCCGGTCTTATTACTATTCTTTTGTTTTCTTCCAATTCTTTTATTCCATTCTTAATCACTGTTGGGTTATTCATTTTTCTTATTTTCATCTTTTCGATTTCCTGCGTAATCATTTTGTTAAAAACATCAATGTGTTGATTATTATGCACTTGAGGGTTAAAAAGAGATTTGTTTCTCAATTGGCTATATAAAACTTTTCCTGAGGTTTCTGTAACGTCTCTGTTATTCCCATCAGTAGCCACTGTTTTATTTAACATATACTTTTTGATGTTTAATTTTCTCGTATATTTTTGTATATCCACATATAGATTGAATTTGTTAAGATTCCGTTTTGGTGCGTATTTCAGGCCTTTATTTATGTTTTATTTAATTTTGTGATAATTCAATTCCACTTAGGTTGTATATTCCTTCTCCTAATGCTCCCTTTTCCTTTTTGACCTTGTGTCCTCCTCTGCATCCCCTTTTACGTTTGGACTTCTTGGGTCTGTTCGTCTTAGTTGTCTTGGAGGGGTTGTATTTCTGTGGCATTCTAAAAAAGGAGTGGGTGGGTTGCTATCCCTGTAGTCTCTTAACGGTTCATAACGGTTATACGTATGGATTAGGCTCTGTCTTGGTGCATATTGATATTGTTCATGCTGTTCTCGATTCCTTTCATAGTTTTGTTGGTACTGGGGGTATGATCTGGCTTCTTGTCTGTCTTCATGGTTCTGCTGATAATAATCTGAACTGGATTCTCCATATCTCCCTTGATGGTATTGTCTTTGATATCCATAATTGGATAAGTTGTTGTGTTCATTATGGTATTGATCTTTATATTGGTCATACTCCCTATTTCTGGAGTAATCATAATTGTTATTGGAATGTTTCTGTGATTTTTTTCCACCATTATTTTTCCAGAATGGTTTTCTTGGAGATTTATTCCATGGTTTTGATTGGTAATTCTTGTTCTGCCACCATGGCCTTGGTGTTCTGGGTCCATTGTACTCTTGTTGTTTAGGTGGTTGTTTATATCCAGCAAAACCAAAGTCATGAAATGCTCGTAGCTTTCGGTTTCTTAGGCCATAGAGATGATTGGAACCATTCTGGTCTTCAATCAGCTCTATGGTCAGCTGGCAGAACCACCGGGGGCATTCTCTGGTTCCCTGGTGGGACAGGAGAACCCGAGAAACCATAGAAGATGGTGGGAGGGGCGTTCCCTCCCACTGCTTATAAAAGCAGTCTAGTGGCTAATTAGCCGCTAGGATTTCTTTTACATGAAAGCTGACCGCTGGCTGAAAGGAACGATACCAAGGTGATACCTAAACCTGCAGCATGGGGGCAATCCGCCCCCAATGTTAGGGCAAATCACCCCTCCACACCTGCCCCCATGCTTCGGCATATATGCTCATGTTTTTTTTTTTTTTTAAATCACCTCCTACAGCGCTGGAGTTGCTGATTTATGTATCGTGAGAGCAAACGCTGTTGCTGTCAAGATAAATAAATCTGCTGAATGGCGCCCCTGAAAATAAAATAATAGTTAACAATAAAACACAGTAAAGTATAAAATAATTACATACCTGAAAAGCAAACATGATAAAACATAGTAATAATAAAACATTGCAGTTAAAAAATACAGTAAAACAGAGTACAATAGAGAGAGCATAGAGAAAGAACAACACGACAACTATTTTTGGCTTTTTTATCTTATATTTTTTTGTTTTTTTTAAACACTTTTATTTGTAACTAACTGTAACGGTTCCAGGTTTGGGTCTCTCAAAATGCAATGGCATCTTGGGAGACCCTGTGAAAGTGTGTCCTGGTCTGTGCAGTGCTGTACCCTACGCTAATACTCCACTAGTGTGTGGTAGCGTTCTAAACATTCACTGATGCAGAGAAGTTGGTCGGGACAGGAGGAACAACAATATCGGGTGTCACGCCTAAATCCGTGCTTGCTACAGAAACAACATCTTCTTTGGGGTGATCGATTGGTAGGGGTTCTAGGGAGGACATACGGAAAATGCCTCCCATGAAGCCAGCTCACTGCATTTGCATTAGGAAGTTGGGCCACAGCACCGTCTGGAAACAGAAGGGCTGTAATGATCTCTTCCTGGAATTTAAGGAAGGATCCAGTTTGTCCTGAAACTTTGTATAGTGCATAAGTGTTCAGCAGAGCCAATTGGAATAAATATACAGACACTATTTGTACCAGCGTCTGGCCTTACGGGCAATTAAGTACAGCGTCATCAATTGGTCGTTGAGGTCCACCCCTCCCATATTAAAGCAGAGTTCCACCTACTTTTGAGAGGTGGTCTTAAACAAAAGACCACCTCTCCACCCCTCGTTTTTGCATAGTAAAAAAATGTTTTTTTCTTCTAACATACCTTTTTATGAAGTACAGCCTGTACTTCCAATTCATCCGGTCCGCAGTGCAGGATGTCATATCCTCTTGTGCTGTGAGCCCCCCCGCTGTCTTCTGTGTGTGTCCCAGAAGACAGCTGGCCATTCACAAAGCACCGTGCGACTCTCGTATGTGCAGTAGGAAACGGGCAGTGGAGCCGCAAGGCTCCACTGTCAGTTTCCCTTAATTAGAATGGCGGCGCCTGCACCCGATCCGATGGACAGATCTTCCTTGGGGGGCCGACATTGCGGGCTCCCTGGACAGGAAAGTGTCCTTATTAAAAGTCAGCAGCTACAGTGTTTGTAGCTGCTGACTTTAAAAAAAAAATAATTTGCAGGTGGAACACTGTTTTAAGCTTGTATTAGTGGACACAGAGAGGTTTCTCAACAGCACCAGTCGCCGTTTGAATTAGAACCGTTGTGTCTGTGTGAAAGGAGGACAGAATGAAAACATTCTTATTATCCCTCCAGTTCACTGTGAGAAAATTATTACTTCTCAAGCAGGCTCTCTCCCCAAGCCTAAGACGGGAATCTACAAGCTGCTGAGGTAAGCCCCGGCGATTAGATCGCATGGTGCCACATGCGCTAATTCCATGATGAAATAAGTTACTAAAAAGTGGCACGCTTGTGTAATAATTGTCCACATACACGTGGTACCCCTTTCCGAAAAAGGGTAACACCAAGTCCCACACCATCTTATCAGCGCTCCCTATGTAGTCTGGGCAGTTCTCCGGCTCTACGTGACTATCTCTTCCCTTGTAAACCATAAAACTATATGTATAGCCTGTTGCCCTGTCACAGAGCTTATATATCTTGACCCCGTGTCTGGCATGCTTGCTGGGAAGGTACTGTTTGAATGGCAAGCGGCCAGAAAACGTAATCAGAGACTCATCAACGCAGACTTGATTGGGAATAAACAAGGCTGCAAACTGTTGGTTGAAGTGGTTTACGAGGGGCCAAATTTTGTAGAGCCTATCGTATTCAGGGTCACCCCGAGGACGACAGAGTTCATTGTCATTGAAATGCATGAACCGCAAGATCTGCTTGTACTGTGTTCTGATCATGGAAGCAGAGAACACGGGCATATGGTGAATTGGATCAGTGGACCAATATGACCGCAACTCACTCTTTTTGGTTAAGGCCATGAGGGGTGATAGGCCCAGGAAGATCTTAAATTCGGAGACCATAATAGGTCTCCAATCTCTGGCTAGGGTCAACTAGGGATTAAGGGTGATGAATTGACCAGCATACAAATTGCTTTGGTCCACAATAGATCTATAGAGATCTTCCGTGAAAAACAGTGAATAAGAATCAAGTGACGTAAAATCAACTGTTTCCACCTAAATTCCGGGTTGGCCAGTGAATGGGGGAAGTACGGGCGCTGCAGAAGTGGTGGGCTTCCAATTCGGATTGGCAAATGCAGCAGGAAGGGCACTATTGGCTCGACGGGCCTGTCTTTGTCTTCTTGGTGGCAGCAGGACACTACTAGTGCTTGCCCCCTTACCAGCTTGAACTGCACTTATGGGACTCGCCACGTTACCAAGTGCTACTGCAGTGCTGGATGTACGACCAGGATGTACAAGGCCGCTGGTGTTTGCCAGTTCACCAGAAGGATGAGCGGCATTAGTACTTCTCTGCCCCATACGAGAGCCTTGCGGTTCTTGCACCTCAACAACAGCAGAAGAACGGGGTCGGGTACGCCTGACCTTGGCAGGGACCACAACTCTGTTGTTAGAGCTATCTGTCAGGGCGCCGCTGCTGTCTACAGGATCGTATTCTGAGCCTGAATCTGACAGATGAGTGAGTTCCTCTTCACTCTCATCTGTCATGCTCAGAAACATGTAGGCCTCTTCACTAGTGTACCTTCGATTGGACATTTTGGCCTCTAAATTTACTGGTACAACTAGTGAGACTCACAGGAAAAAAGAGCACCCGACTGTCAGGGACTGCTTCAAACGCTACCAAAAAAACTGTTAGTGTTCGCAGGAATCAGGCCTGACTCTGCAAATGCTGCAGTTATGTGTTTAGTGTTTTGTAAGTGACAGTGATCGATTGATACTACACTTGGGTGGGCTGGGCTGGGCTTGGCTGGGCAGAGGGGCTAAACGCAGGTGCTAGTAGGTATCTGGGCTGATCCTGCTAACACTGCATTTTTGGGAACCCTAAACTGCTGGGGATGCTAATATAGTTCAGATCAGATCATATATTGATCCATTCAGATACTATACTACTAAGGGAGGTGTATGGTGCCTGCGTGGGTGTTAGCGCTACTGGCATTAATCTGACGCTTCCTGCGGTGACGCAGACCCTAACTAACGCTAAAACCTAACTGATATCAGGGGCTTAAACCTTTATTTAGGTAATATATGGCGGGTACCCTAACGCTATCAAAAAATAACTAACTAACCAGCATCACACTAATACGGTGATCACTGGTGACAGGGGATGATCAAGGGGTTAAACCTTTATTAGGGGGGGTTAGGGGGTACCCTAAAGCTAGCTGGGCCTACCACTAACTGCCCTAATGCTGATTAGTGTCACAAATGACACCAGTACAGTGATCAGTGAAAAATATGACAACTGCACTGGGGGACACTGTGACAGGGAGTGAAGGGGTTAACTGGGGGGGGCGATCGGTGGGTGACAAGTGTACCTACATGTACTGGTGTTAGTGTAGTGTTGGTGCAACTTACTGTGAGATGTCTCCTCTCCTCTCTCTGGAACGAAAAGAGTTCCACAAAGGGTAATGATATCACTTTCCCTGCTTGTGTTTACACTTACAGGCAGGGGAAGGATTTCATTCACCAGAACTGGTCAGCAGGTCCAGGCCATTCCTGGACCTGAAGATTGATCGGTTCTGGAACGAATCCGATGGTCGCGAGCGCAGTGGGGGTGTGCGGGCACGCCCCATACAGGTACAGGATTTCGTGCAGTGATGCCATTGTGCCGCAGTAAATGTATGCGACACAGTCAGGAAGCAGTTAATTGGCTCCTATCTAAATTGGCCCTAGTATGTGTATGTGCCTTAGACTGTAAGCTCCTTAAGGACAGGGACTGATGTCAATGTACAATATATGTAAAGCGCTGCATAAATTGACGGCGCTATATAAGAACTTGTAATAAATAATGGTTACTAGGTGGAATGTAGAGCTTGTGGCAGTGATGTCATCTAGGTGGAGCTGTTGGGATACATACATATAATTGAAAAAATACAATAAAAACCTGGGGCTTAACCTCTCTACAGTGGTTAAATGTACGGTAATTATACTAAAAACCATGTATAAAGAGAATTGGGGGACAGCTCGGCATCATCCCTATACAAATATACACTATATTGTCAAATGTATAAAGATAATAATCGGGATAAAATCTTAGGAACAAAGAACACGGAGAAAAAATGGGTATGTTTTAAGAGCATATTAAATAAGGGCATTAGCCAGTGCATCCCAATGGGAAATAAATTTAAAAGAGCTAATAAAAGTCTTGGGTGGCTTATCTCCAAAGTAAAAATGCATATAAAAGCAAAGGCCTTCAAAAAATACAAGGCTGAGGGATCATCATCAGCATTCCAACTTTACAAAGAATGCAACAAGAAATGTTAGGGTGCAATCAGGGCGGCTAAGATAGAACACGAAAGGAACATAGCGGAGGAGAGTAAAAAAAATCTGAAGAAATTCTTTAAGTACATAAATAGTAAGAAAGGGAGATCAGATCACATTGGTGCCATAAAGAATGATGAAGGGAATCTGGTTACTAAGGATGGGGAGATGGCGAAGGTATTGAATTTATTCTTCTCCTCAGTCTTCACGAGGGAATCGGGGGTGCTTCAGTAACCAAAACTGCAATGTTTTTCCTCAGCCATGAGAATGCTTCCTGTGACATGTCATAACAGAGGACAGAATTAGAATTGGACTTGAAAAACTTAAGATGAATAAGTCACCGGGACCAGATGGCTTGCACCCGAAGGTCCTTAAGGAACTCGGTCAAGTAATTGCCAGACCATTGTTCCTAATTTTTACGAACAGGCTACTGGCTGGAATGGTACCAGCTGATTGGAGAAAAGCCAATGTGGCACCAATATTTAAAAAAGGGCCAAGATATATCCCTGGGAATTACAGACCAGTTAGCCTAACATCAATAGTATGCAAGCTCTTTATAGGGGATGATAAGGGACTATATACAAGATTTTAGTAATGACAACGGTATCATTCGCAGTAATGAGCATGGATTCATGAAGAATTGGTCTTGCCAAACCAATCTATTGACCTTCTATAAGGAGGTGAGCTGCCATCTAGATAAAGGAAGGCCCGTAGACGTGGAGTATCTGGATTTTGCAAAAGCATTTGATACAGTTCCCTGTAAATGTTTACTGTACAAAGTAAGGTCAGTTGGCATGGACCATAGGGTGAGTACATGGATTGAAAACTGGCTACAAGGGTGAGTTCAGAGGGTGGTGATAAATGGGGAGTACTCGGAATGGTCAGGGGTGGGTAGTGGGGTGCCCCAGGGTTCTGTACTGGGACCAATCCTATTTAATTTATTCATAAACGACCTGGAGGATGGGATAAACAGCTCAAACTCTGTATTTGCGGACGATACTAAGCTAAGCAGGGAAATAAATTCTTCACAAGATGTGGAAACTTTGCAAGAAGATCTGAACAAATTAGGCTGCTTTCACACTGGGGCGAGTGTTGCCAGTAAAACGCCGCTAGTTTTATTGGTGCTTTACCGTCGTTTTAGCGGAGCTATTCAGCCGCTAGTGAGGTGCTTTTAACCCCCACTAGCGGCCGAATAAAGGGTTCAATTGCGCCCATGTAGCACCGCTGCCGAGACACTTTGCAGGCGCTTTGGCTGCGGTGCCCATTCATGTCAATGGGCAGGAGCGGTGTATACACCACTCCTTCACTGCCCCAAAGATGGTGCTTGCAACGTCCTGCCAGCGCATTGCCCCAGTGTGAAAGCACTCGGGCGTTTACACTGGGACTGCAAGGTAGGTGTTTTTCAGGCACTATTTTTAGCCCAAAAGGGCCTGAAAAACGTCTCAGTGTGAAAGGGGTCTTAATGGGGTGGGCAACTAAATGGCAAATGAGGTTTAATGTAAAATAATGCATTTAGGTGGCAAAAATATGAGTGCATCCTACTCACTAGGGGGAGATCTTCTGGGGGAATCTAGGATGGAAAAGGACCTGGTGGTCCTAGTAGATGATAGGCTCAGCAATGGCATGTAAGGCCAAGCTGCTGCAAGCAAAGCAAACAGAATATTGGCGTGCATTAAAAAGGGGATCAACTCCAGAGATAAAGTGATAATTCTCCCACTTTACAAGACTCTGGTCCGGCCGCACCTAGAGTATGCTGTTCAGTTCTGGGCACCAGTCCTCAGGAAGGATGTCCTGGAACTGGAGAGAGTCCAGAGAAGGGCAACAAACCTAATAAAGGGACTGGAGGATCTGAGCTATGGGGAGAGACTGCAAGCACTGAACTTGTTCTCTCTGGAGAAGAAACTCTTGAGATGGGATATGATATTATTGTACAAATACCGTACTGGTGACCCCACAATAGGGATAAAACTTTTCAGTAAAAGGGAATTTAAAAAGACACTTGGCCATTCACTAAAATTAGAAGAAAAGCGGTTTAACCTTAAACTGCGTAGAGGGTTCTTTACTGTCAGAGCGCTAAGGATGTGGAATTTTCTTCCACAAGCAGTGGTATCCGCAGGGAGCATCGATAATTTAAAAAAACAACTATTAGATGGGCACCTTCACGACCACAACATACAGGGGTGTACAATGTACTATTGTTTGTTGCAAGAGATATACAAATAAACCGCCCCTGAATCTCTCTTACTCCACTGCGCCAAAGAAAAGTGCAAAGCTATATAAAAGATGTGTAAATGAATACAAAATGTGTGTACATACACAGTGTACAGTGAAAAAAGCTGCCACTTAAATAAATGATAAGAATAAACTGATCAGAATCCCAAAACTTTACCTCTCACACGTGATAGAGATAGAGATAGCGGCGCTAATATAAATTGTGTAAAATAATGGGTCAGAGCAGCATAATGCCTATGACCCTCTACTTATACATAAAAATAATAATAGTGTCATGAAAAATTACAAGAAATGAATGAATAAGTTCAACAGTTGTTTTTCAAACTTCTTGTGTGAAAAATCTTCTACTCTTCCACCACACCACCGTGATAGTGACACCACTCCCTCTGAAGAGCGCACTCACCAGATTGTGTGTTTGGCAAAACAGCAATTGAACCACACCTGGGTTGCATGTGATGAACCGTGACTCCAATCAAGCCAGCTCCATATGTGAAAAAATGAATAAAGTGCTCCACATAGCGTGATACCATTTTGACAGATTTATTAAAATCACTTCAAACACACTTCAATGGTTACACTCACTTTTAAACTGAAACATAAAAGCCTTTAAAAAAAATCCACAGCAAGCACAGCAAGCAACAGGATCAATGATCCAACGGTGCACCGCGGTCACAGCGGACCTGAAGTGTAAACTGGTGTATCTCTCACCCAACCTTCTAAGGCCCAGCCATCCGATCGGTGTAGTCCTCCTCAAACAGCAGCATCTAATGTCAGTGCGATGGAATTCCCATTTGAAGAAGTCTTTTCGATGAAACATGTCTTGGGCATGGTTACACGGCATTCCATCGCACTGACAAATCATGAAAACAGGTGGGCTTTTGCCCAGGGTATTGGAAATGATCTCCCCACAATCACTCCAGATGGTGATAGCTTAAATATTTCATTCAGCAGATGTAATTTTTAAATCTGCTAGCATTGCTGGCAACACAATTTCCCACCGGGCAAATTTGCTCCCAGTAGCTTCTCTAATCTTGTCCTTAGAAATGAAAGCTGGCCCATTGTCTGTCTTGATCCATAATGGACAGCCCCATCTCTGAATAATTTTTCTTTATACAAAAATATCTACAAAAATATCTACATTTAAAACCTTCAAAACCTTTGCTGCTCATCTCCCCTCTGTCCTATTCCACAATGATCCAAGGTATACCTACCCCCTCTTTTTGCCAATGACCCCTTCTGGAGTCATTTCCAAACCTTGTGAAGATCAATATAAAAGATTTATAGATATTCCCTGTGCCCTCGTATGACCAGTTGTGAGGGGAACTATGTGGCTTTTAAGAGATCATTTATAAGAGCAGAATGGGCAACTGATTTGCCATCCACTGCTTTAAAGTCTCTCTGCTTCTAGATCCATCCATGATCACGGACAGCTCTATCAGCATATTTGGGATCTAGATAAATATTTATAAACTTTTGTTAATGTCACCACCTTCTGTCACCTGTGCGGATGGGACATTAAGTGGCTTGGCCTCCTGAATAACATCAGGGAGCATAACCACAGAGTAACCTACAAAGCTATTAAAAAACTAGATCAAACTATAGAATGCATAACTTCTATACAGTCATGTTGTTCCACCACCTCATCCACCTCTCCCTTCAATCCAAACATGGTACTCAGAACAGGAGCCGGTCTCTAGGTGGGCGAACCAATGGTCAGAGCTGCAGTGGAGAGGAGAGTAACCTCATATCCAGTGAGCCTCTGAACAGACACATATTGAGTGCTCAGACTCTTAAACAAAAATAATACTTGGTGTGGGGTATGTACATTTGTAGCATGTCACAGAGTTATTGTGGCTGACATCTCAATACCCATGGCACAGGCCTCTAGGGCACGCAGACACGTCAGCATGCCTTGTACCGGGACTGGAACTACTTTGGCAAAACAAAGACTACAAGTCTCAGCTTACTCCCGTGGTCTTGGGCTAGGACGGCTGCCATGGTTGTACAATTGTCCCTTGTGCACAAATAACAATACACATGGAGTCCCAACCCTGGGGTAGTAACCATTTCAGGTTGTTAACCTTATACAAACATGTATTTTCTTATCATCCCAAGTCACGAACTTGGGGCTTTTGTCTAAGTGCTTTGTCTGAGTATGTTGTCAAAAAAAGGGAACAGTCAGGTATCTATTGGTGGCAGTAACCAATCGTACAATATGTAGTGCTTATTCAAAATAAAAGTTAATTCAGTGAAGATGGAGAATGTATGATAGTAAGCAAAGCCTTTCACTGCTTCCAGTATGTGAAGAAAGAAGCACACAACACCCAGGTGTGTCAAATCTGCTTACCAGATGACAATTAAAGGTGAGCATCATATCATGAATCCATGGAAATTTAGGTGTCACACTCCAACATATACAATAAATCCTCCCAGTAATCAATCAGAATAATCAATCATTTAAAATAGCATCTCAGGGCAGGAGCAGGAGCAATGGAACTTCAAGCGTCAGCAATCCAGTATTTACACATGACATGCAAGGCAAGAGTGAGGCAAAAAAAAGCCCGTAAGGTAAAAAGGCATACATTTATTGTAGTACACTTATGCCCTGTACACACGATCGGACATTGATCGGACATTTTTTCCGACGGATGTTGGCTCAAACTTGTCTTGCATACACACGGTCGCACAAAGTTGTCGGAAAATCCGATCGTTCCGAACGCGTACGTCGGGACTATAAACGAGGCAACAGCCAATAGATTTCATCTCTTAATTTATTCTGAGCATGCGCGGCACTTTGTCCATTGGATTTGTCTACACACAATCGGAATTTAAAGGATCGGATTTTGTTGTCTGAAAATTTTATAGCATGCTCTCAAACTTTGTGTGTCGGAAATTCCGATGGAAAAAGTCCGATGGAGCCCACACACGTTCGGAATTTCCGACAACAAGCTCCGATCGCACATATTAAGTCCGACCGTGTGTACAGGGCATATCAGTTATGAAATCAAAATCGAGCATCAAGAAATGTATAACATCAACGATCATCAGCGTACTTTCATCAGCCAGCCTGACATGTTTCAACCGAAGGGGATATCATCAGAGGCGTGGCTAATTTATAATGATCCCAATTAGAAACGTCAAGGGCTGTGTTTAGTATGAGGAGACAGTAGCTGTATGCAATGAATGTAGGGCGGGCGTGCGCGCATGCGCAGTACAGACGCCCGTCATCTTAATAAAAGGAACTCCCAAAGAACAGCCAGGAAATAATGCTGGCCGTCATTATAGAGAAGCAGGGGGTGAAATTCCTACTGAGCACCAATCAACACCTCCGACGAGGGTGGACCGGTGATCACTTCCTGGGGGAGGGACCCGCCGACAGGAAGAAGCAAATTGGAACGCAACGCATGGCTCCACATCGTGCATGCGCACAACAGATGTGCGTCCTATTGCTAAACGGACCAGCGATAGCCTTCCGGAAACCTGTAATAAGCATATTTGACCGGAAATTATGTTGTTGGAACGCAAGCAGCAGCAACTGCGCTCCAATGGGCAGGAAGGGTTCCAAAATAGGTCGGAATATCATATTTAATAAAATTCCAACGCAAAATGCTAATAAAATGTAAATGTAACAAAGGTCCATTAAACAAAATAGAAACTAAGCATAATAAAAGAAAATATGTGAATAATAAAAGATGTCATAAAATATAAAAGAGCAGGTAAGTAAAATCAATTACATGGAGGTAATGCTTGACTAATATGGATGATAAATGTGCCAAAGACTAAATTTATAAAGGTAGATATTTTGATATCCCAAAGACATATAATGTAATATAAAAGAATGTCTTAAAAGAATTGATCCTAGCTATTGTTAATAAAACAATTCACATCCCAATCTACGTTCATTCCAAAGGGAGTGTAACTTTTCAAATCAGAAATCCAACGAGTTTCTAATTGGGAAATTTCTCTTTTGGCGAAACTGCCAAGCCAATGGGGGTTAAATCTATCTATAGCAATAAAACTTGCACCATAGGGATTTTTCTTGTGACATTCAAGATAATGTCGTAAGACAGTATGTTTCGGGAACCCCTTTTTAATATTGTTGATATGTTCATTCACTCTGACATTCATTGCTCGTATGGTGCGACCCACGTGTTGAAGGCCACAAGGGCAAGTCAAAAGATAGACTATGTTCAATGAAGTACAGGTAATGAATGTGTTGATGTCATAAGTCCTACCCGTAGCGTTAGATTTGAAATTACCGATTTTTCTTTCCTTAATTTTATTAAAATGGCAGACCCTACAATTGCGACATGGATAAAATCCCTTTGATCTCTGAAAGAAAGAAATCCTATTAGGAACAGGTGATTAGGTGCCACCTGAAGCTTAAGAGGAGGTACTCCTTTAAAAATGACCTGCGGATTATCAGGAAGGACAGGACCCAGAACTTTGTCATTCTTTAATACTCCCCAGTGTTTGGCCATAATCACTGAATAAGCGCTGCATATTAGACTATATTTTACTGAGTTTTGGTGATCAACAAACTTTGCTGGCTGCTACTATTTTTTCTTTTCATGTTTTTTCATTTTAGCGCTGATACCCTTTTACCCTTTGTTTTTTAGTAAGCAATCGTACCTGAACAGAACAGTAGCAGTCTTTTACTTAGTGGGCATGCCACTCCCACAACAGCCGTAACTCTTGTAGAGCTTACTTTGCGTTCCCTGGGGATGAGTGCAAACCCCAAATACTCAACCTGTGAGAGACAGAGCTGGACCTTGGACTGGGAGGCCTTATGGCCCTCTTTATACAAACAATTCAACAAAACCAAGATTGTCTAACTGAGAGGCCACCAGGGAGGGACTGCACAACAGTTGTTGACATACTGAAGGAGGACAGAACCACTTTCAGCCACCCATGAGCGTAACGTAGAGTCTCACAGAGTGCTATTAAGTGGACTATAAATTAGTCTACATAGCCTTAAGGCAAACAGCCCACGTACACTGGACTCTTTAAAACAGGATAAAAACCATAACCTTACCCTTGGGTGCCCCTCCAACCCCAACGCTCTCTAGATGCCACTGGCAAACCCAGTGCCCACATATTAATCCCCCCAGCATATAGGTAAACTCCCTCACCCGGAAAGCACCTCCCCTATTCCTAAACCCAACATCAGCTGACATCCCTATTAACATTGTCGGTAGCTATCTCCATCCCCTCTACCGATCGGTCCAATCTCCAAATCGTCCGAGTAATGATGTTGGACCCCACCATCAGCATCCCCCAGGAAAGCCCTATGGATGTGCTAAATCACCTTCATAACCCCCGTTATGTCCCACATGGACTATAAGCCCACATAATTGCCGGCGACGAGTGACCAACAACATCTGGGGGCCCCCCGTCCAGTCATGCCACGCTACGCACTCCTAGTACCCTTCTGCTCCCTATCACGCTCGGCACTCTTACCTACTGATCACAGGCATCTGGTCTAGCAATGCCTCATCGTGTCCCCTCAAACCCACTGACTGCTTCACTTGTCCCCCTCAATCCCTATGAGGGCCCTATCTCCAGCTCTGGCCTTGTGTTCCTCCTGAAATAAAAGAAAAAACCCCACCGGCCATGACAACCGCCAGCATCCGCGCTCCTGTAATCATGCAACAGGTGGGGATGACCATACCACCGGAACCTACTCGGTTCCCCCTGAAAATGCGTTTAACCGGCTCTGAACCCGACCCACACCTGGCCACCTACATATTGACGAAATAGTACGAAAATGTATTTATTTTTCCCCACACCTATCACCCTTAACCTTTCTGCCAAACTGCCTTGCAATCTGGACGTAGGGGACCCCCCACCTTCGGGCTCACCGTTAAAAACCCATTATTGCCCCTCCTGAGCCTTACCCCCTCCTGTACCTCTTGGAAGGGCTAACCCGCTCGCTGATCCAACCAGCCCCAACAGAAAACGCCAAGGAGAAAGCCATTGTGAACAAAGAAACTTCCTCGCCTATAAAAAACCCAACAAACCCGATGGGTTAAAAAAAAAAAAATAAAAATTATTCCGCCAAATCTAAAACGACCCAGTGCGCTCCGTGTTGTCCCGATGCTTACGAGAGAGACGATACCCTTTCAGTGCTTGTCCTAAAACTTGTAATGAAGTACCAGCAATCCTGCTAGTTGAAGAAAAAAGCCCAACCTACTAAATCAAAGTCCGCAAAACCCAGTACAGAACCAGCAAACCTCCCCCGGGCCCTCCTGTTCCAACTCTGCTTGATGCACCGACAGGCATTCCTGCCAAACCCCTACAGGATGCAGTACAAGTCCCATGCCTTACTGCCTTTCCGAGCTCTCCGGACCCGACCCCCAGGTAATCCACCCCCGGCATACGGGACAATGCAGCCCCTCGTTGCTCCGGCGCCAGCACCCCATTCCCGGGCTAAATCCCCACCGCAAGCCAGACCAAGCATTTGCTATGACATTCTCACCCCCGAGAGGTGGACAGCACCACTAACCAATGACTGCAAATCTATAAACCCCAAAATGATGGAGCGGCCAAACCCCCGGCTGAGAGGAGGCTGCAACCGTATGGCAACCGGTATCACCCTTATGATGTCCCTGTGGAAGTGCCCGACAGCACCCCGACAAACTCACCCCTTCCTCCAGGGCCAGCACCACTGGAAACAATACCACTGATAATCCCTATGTATCCCACCGGCGTACTTTCACAAATGCAGAAGGGAACCCTACTCCACCGGCCTAGGAAGGAAGCCCCACTGCCTGTCGAGCCAGTCGCATACCCGCAAAATGCTTTATCGCCATCACCAACCTGCCCGAACCACCCCCAATGAGCCTTTTATTACAAACTATTGAATCCCACAGTCACAAGAAAACAGGTTTAATGTAGATAATACAGTCCATGCATAACAACTAAACCCACCTCCGCTTGTGCCCTATCTAAGGGCTATGCAGGCCTGTATACTCGTGATTGTATAATTAACTACTTACCAGATACTTACTTAATACCCCGATGTTAGAACCGCGATTGTATAATTAACTACTTACGTACTTACCAGATACTTGATAACCCGATGTCACCACCATAATGTCAGGAAGGGACCCCCATACCTCAGATGGGCCCCAACCCACAGTTTTCCACCGGTAGGAAGGGACAACCATACCCCCGATGGGCCCCACCAACATTTTCCAACAGTTAGGAAGGGACACCCATACCTCCGATGGGCCCAACCAAAATTTTTCCACAGTTAGAAATGGACACTTATACCTCTGATGGGCCCAACCAACATCTTTTCACAGTTAGGAAGGGACACCCATACCTCCAATGGGTCCAACTAACATCTTTTCACAGTGAGGAAGGGACACCCATACCACCGATGGGTCCAACCCCCCCATATCCACCGTTAATAAGGGACACCCATACCCCAAATGGGCCCCAACCCACGGTTTTCAACGGTTAGGAAGGGCCTCCACATCCTCAGATAGGCCCGACCCACAGCTCCACAGTTAAGAAGGGACATCCATACCGCAGATGGGTCATACTCACCATATTCCCCAGTTCGGAAGGTGCACCCATACCTCAGATGGGCCCAACCCCACTATTTTCTACAGTTAAGAAGGAAAACCCATGCCTCTGCTGGACCCAACCACACTATTTCTCCCAGTCAGGAAGGACCCCCTATCCCTCAGACGGGCTCCGACCCCCCATTTTTCACAGTTAGAAAGGAAAAAACCCTCATCCCTCAAGTGGGCTCCACCCACCATTTTCCCCAGTTAGTAAGGGACACCCAAACTCAGATGGGCACAACCCACCGTTTATCCCAGGTAGGAAGGGACCACCCAAACCTCCGCTGGGCCCTACCCACTATTTTCCACAGGTATAACAGGACACCCATACCTCAGATGGGCACAGCCCTCCATTTTTGTCATGCGGCCTCCCACCCCTGTCCATGTGGGTAGATGCTCACCGGCCCCCCTTTATTTGCTAATAACAGAAATCAATTTGGGCCCGCGCCTAGTACAGACACCAGCACCCCACCCACTGTCCTTGTAACCCCACCTCAAGGACGTGTATCGCCCTCTTCTGCCAGAAAAGCTTGTCCCCCTCCACCCGGAAGTGTCACTGTAGACTCTTCTGTGGGCCCCACCAACTGCTTCCGGTAACCGAAGAGCGCCGAACGCTGTTCGGGGTTTTTTTCCCCCACTCACCCCCACCATAATCTCTCTACAGCCTGTAACTAATCAGGGAAAAACTTCTGCAAATTCCGTCTGTACCGCCTCATTCCCTCGTCTTTCATTACGCTCCACTCTCGCTTGGCCCCAGCTGTCTTGTAACGTGGCCCGGGCCTCAGGGAGAGCAGTTCCCCAAACTCACTTTCCACAGCTGGTCCCCCAGGCCCCAGTGTAAGGTGCACCCCTAGGGGCCCTTCACCCACACCTACCCTTCCCAGTGTGTTTGAAGCATCCAAACCAATGGCCCCCTGTGCGCTAGCAGCCTCCCCTCCCCTGTCCCAGCCCTGTTCACCCCATCTGCGGAAACCAGACTGCTGACAGGCCCAGTTGCATCTTCCCCCCAACCATGAAACCTCCACACTCCCGTATCGACCCCAGCAGCGGCGTGACCGTGGGCCAAAAGAACCTGGGGGAACCCCCCGGCAAACATGACCGCTTGTCCCTCCCCTCTCGCTGTTGCCTAGGCCCACCCCTACTAAACACCTCTGCTAACCCGCAGTCTGCCAAGAAATAGAAAAGTGTAAATGGACTTACCCGGCTGCCTAGGAAGAGTCCCACCAGCCGCAGGTCCCGCCTCCATCACCGTCGATCATCTCTGGGGCTTTTCTTCCTCTTCCGACAGCGACCGTGTGCCCCCTTGAATGTTGTTCTGTCCTTCCGACCCCCAGCGAGTGGCAGCCCTCCTGGGGAAGCATCCCAGGATGCCGAGGATCCGCGTGGCTTCTGGCCCCACCTCCTCGCGCCGGATCCTCCCACCGAAACTTCATTCCTGTGTCCGGTCCCCTCCGGGGTGGGGGGGTGGCACCTCAATCCCCCTACCTGTCTCCTTCAGCAGTGTACCCTCTGTGCCTGGAGCGATGAGAGCCGCCGGCCGTGGCAGTGGAGGCCCAGCGTCCGCAGCTAATCATTGTTTTACCCCGCCAAGCTCCGCCACCCCTGCTGACTCACTGCCAGGGGGGGTGGGAGCCCGCGTGTTCCCCTTGCTGCAGCGGGGGGTGCAAAAAATGCCTCTGTGTCCCCGGAGAACCCGCCTGCACCTCGGTCCCCCGCCACCGTGTAACCCCTGTGTCAGCCTCTGGTGCTTGAAAAAGGCCGCCGGCCATAGCAGTTTAGGCCTGGCGGCCGCTACTGTCCATTTCTCCCCGCCGAGGCTCCGCCCCCCACTGTCTCACCGCCAGAGGCCGAGCCCGCCTGCTCCTGCAAGTCCTGCATTGAGGGCCACAACGCTGCCCCGCTGTTCCCATAGCCCCATGCCTGCTGAGTGCCGCCGGGGGGTGGAAGGATCCCCCCATCTGCTAGCACTGCGGGTGATCCTGGATAGGCCTGAACGGACCGTCCAGCCTGCTGCTGTCCCTGAGGGAGGAGTCCTGGGAGAGGGGCTCTGGAGGCACTGGACTCCCAGCACGTGCGAACTCCCCACTCCCGGCCCCGGATACACAGCCCACTCACCCAGCAGAGGCCCCCACTCCCTGCATGCATCCATCCATTCTGCTCCCTGTGTCACCAGTCCCAACCGCAGATGGGCCCATCAGCCTGTCTCTCTCTGTAGCAAGCTCCAAGCTTGTTCCTGTACTCTGCACTGATGCTGGGGGAGGGGCCAGCTCCTTTTTACTCTCCTGTCCCCTCCTCCCAAAACTCCTCCAATCAGTAAGACCTCACACTTCTATCAGTACCCTGTTAACTCTGTCATGTCCAGCCCTCCGCTATTTCTTCATTTTATTTGCTTTTCGCTCCGGGCTTTCCAGGATAAATGGGAACATATACATAAAAATATCACTCTTTTATTATCCCTTGCTGCAGGAAAGGCAGTAACCAAAAATCTGATACCTTCAATCTTTTCCTGTGACAAAAAATGCTGTCTATGAAAAATTGGAGCCGTGCCTTTCCAATGAGAAAGGTCTTAAAACAAATCCCCTTCCCGAAAAGATAAGAGGGTGTAAGCGAGGGTGGAAGAGGGGGTTCCAATTGTACCTCCCCACTAACCTCCCCCGACTCTCTGCTAGATGGGCGGTCCTGAGATCTGAGCGTGGTGCGCCCCCCTACCCACCGCACATACATCCTCAGCAGACTGGGCTGTGTACTCACTCTACCCTTCTTTCTACCTTTCTTTTTATCCTGCCTCCTCTTTCCCTTACCAGTATCCTCTGGTGGTGGAATTGCCTTCCACAAAGGAGCAATATTCAACCAATTTAAACCTCCTCCTCTCGTGTATCTCATGTCCCACCCAGGATGGGATCCAAAAGATGAAAAAAAAGTTCTCATCACTGACTCGGTTAAATTGATGATAGGCAACTCCTATCCTCATATTGATTAGTGGTTCCAAATTAATAATAACTACTGCAGTAGGGAACAGACACAAAAGATACGCTCAGCATCTTTCCAAATTACTGTTCTGCTTTATTATGACACAATTGAAGGTTTTTATGCACATGATTACGTAGGTATCACATTAATATTACAATTGTACGTTTATGGTAACAAGGGGCGTTACATAGGCAGGCTTATTCTAATCAGGACTCAAAAGAATGTAAACATTTACTGAAAACATTATTAGTGCTGTGTGCACAGTGAAGGCAATGTGCAATACATACAAAATACAATACAATTATATACAGAACGTACAAATTTCCATTACAGTCTCCCCTCTTTTGATCAATATTTTGATCACTAACCACACCTGCTATAACCTTTAACCTGGAACCTCCACACACTTAGGTGGAGGTAGTCCTGGCCAAAGAGGCAAAGAAACTCCATTGTGGAGAAAATAATAGCTGAGCAACTTTTTTCATTACCAAATGACTTTTCATTGTGAAAAACAAATGATTGATAAGACATATTTACAGAGTTCTGGCTGTACACTCATGTGGCCAGATGGCCTTCTAGCTGAATTGTGGGCATGCTGACTTATCAGCATATGTAAACACAGACAATTCTACATAAAATGGAAAACGTACAAAAGACAAAGTATGACTTCAACATGGCTAACTACTTTTCAAATATATATCCCTTACAATTAAAGTAATTGAATCAAAAAGTACCCTAGACTGTGATCACAAGAGGGAAACAAATCAAACACAGAGATTTCTTTAATTTAGTCATTTTTGCAGTGTCTGGTGTGGATCCAGGTGACTTTTCCTTCAAGTTTTGCAAAAACTGTACATGAAATAGATGCTGTGTTGAGTCTCCAAACTTTTCCTTATATATAAATGTCTCTTAACAATCCACAAGTCACCTGGCTTTAGTTTTAGATCCTTCCAAACTTTTAGGATCTGGAATTGGGGAGAAAACACATAAATGAGTTTGTCAAAAAACCTTAAAAGATCAGCAACATTCTCTGTGAGATCCAAATGGAGGACTTCAGCTGCTGAGACAAAATATAAGCAAGTGAGTAACACACTCCCAAACCAAATCCCATAGGGAGAGAGTCCAACATCCCCCTTAGGGGCTTCATAAAATATAAGAAAACATTCAGGCCAAAGTTTTCTAGTTTCTTACTCTACTTTGTCCGCTATATTGTAGACAGTAGGGGGTGTAAAAATAAAACCTCAAAACTTCTAGTAAGGACTCTCCTATAAAAAATGATTTCTTTTGTTACTCTCTGTACTTTCTGCACTCCATATTTACAAACTACTTGTGATAACACTTTTTACTGTGGCCTTTGCAGTAGCATTTACTACTGGACATCCAAAAAACATGTCCATACAGACAAAATGCATACTCGTAAGATCCTGACTTGGGCATCTGGATGTATCTTTTTGTAATCTCTGGAAGGGATGTTCAGCTTTTAGTAACACCTTTGGTAACAGGTAAAACAAGAAGTGGTATGTTAGTAAAACAACTGTGGAGAACCCTGGCTCTATCCCATGCTCATTTACTAAGGCAGCCATAACTGCTTGTGACTGATGACACAGTCCATGTGTCAGGCTGGAGGGAAAAGAGTGGCTGGCAGACATAAATGATCACCTTTTCCAAAGTCCTGTTTCATAAGAAGTTGCCCCCTGTGGACCACTTGTTCTTCTCGTTCTGGGGTCCTTAAAGTTGAATTATTAATCCCAGCTATACTGGGCCAGAACTAGGGTGGAATCTGTGAGTTGCACAGACCCATCAAGTGTCCGGGGCTGTAAATGCAGCATCCTCAGTCACCTGGTCTGCTTCCATGTGTGAAAGTTAATATGGCTACCTCAGCAAGAACCTGGAAGGCTGAAAACAGCCGATCAAATTAACTTGGCATGCTTGGTTGGTTTACCTGCCGAAGTAAAAACAAACTTCTGGCCCTTTAAATGGAACCAAAAGCTCTCTATATCTCGACTATCTATATAAATATACACTCTTTTTATAGCTCACAGGCTTTGCTAAAACATGGAGCTCTGCTTCTTGAGCTGGGGAAAAAGGATCCAATGACTTTGAATACAGAGTATCCTTCTGGGTGATAAACTGCATCCTCAAATCTACAAAAAATAAATATCTGGGTCTTCAGGGAGTGTGTCCCGCACTGGGCTCACAGCAGCTGATTCCTACGCCATCAATTTAACACATGTGGTTTTCCTTTGTCTCCAGCCTCCTCCAATAGAGGCAATAAGGTGGCTGGATTCAAATGTACACATTTTTAATTGTTAGATTTGTACATAAACAAACTCATATTTTAAACCTTTCATTAGACAAACATTTAGTTAGCTGTATATTTGCTGCGCAGAATGTCGGACCATTCAAAATTAAATGTTTGACCAAAACAATATCTAACTTTGTCTAATAGCACCTTTGCATAAAAGCTGCAGCTCTGATATATCGGGATAAACCCTGCATTACTGGGTCCAGCTACATAAATATATTACAATGGCTTGTTTTCTATCATGCTGTTTGTGTAAGAACTCCAGTTTCATGTTTTAAAAGACAACTTTTTCCTGGCAATATTATAATAAATCATAACAATACCCTGCGGTCATGGAGAGATGCCCATAAATCCAAAATATTCTTCTGCTTATACCACGGCACTTACAAGAAAAAGGGGCACATCATTTCACAATCCACACATTCTGCTTTGGATTTCAAAAATAAAAATAAATAAAAACAAAAGGATCAACAATCTGTATGATGGACCAGAAAGCATCAAAAACTATAAAACAACTGGCTGCAGGTGGGATCTATCCTAACAGGGTGTGTGGACTTGATGTGACGGGTCTGTTATACTTAAATTCTATTTATTATTACTCTCACATCATGGACCGCACATCAAGTTATTATCAAAAACCTTAAAATTTCATTTTTGTAGAAAAACTTCTTATGTATCCCATCCATCTTGGCTTTGTTAAATATTATGGCAGCTTTATTCCAAATAACAACCTCATCTTAATCGTTTTTTTTCTCTCAATAAGGGCTTATTGTATAAATGTAAAATTACAAAACTGTTATGTTAATCTAAACTAATCTCATTCATTACAAATTTCCCCAATAACCTGGATTTCATTTCCAACCAAAGGTTGTCTAAACCAGTTTCAATATATCTATATTATTAATAAAATTGTTAAACTCATATTAGAAATGAATACTCATTATTATTTAATTTTCCTTAATTTCCCTTTTTCAATTTGTGTAATACACGGTTAAATGTAACCTTCATTTTACCATGTCTGGAAAACAGATTCAAAATAATTGTGATCACATTGTTTACCATTAGATTCGTTAACCCGGCACATGTTTTGTCTAAAAAACTAGAATTGACATGGTGTCCTTCCAGCTTATCACTGACCTCTCAGGGACATTTTTTCATTAGAGCACAAAGGAGGGGGTCACATCTGCGTACATGACACACACAAGCAATAGAACTAAAGGTCCCAGCATTCGCACACACATACACCAATATCTCTCTAAAATCGTTTACTTTTCCCATTTGTACACAACACATGCATATCATTCTCTCACTTTCTTTTAACTCTCATTAATATTTTCCTGCCTAAATTCTGCTTTCCTTATTTTGTTCAGATATCTTTTATATCTAGCTTCTATGATCAGATGGGCAGCCACAGTGCTCATCCCATCTTCCCTCTCTGACAACATATAAAGTATTCTGTTTTACCTCTCATTTCTCTGTTTCTGACTCTAATAGTTGTAGTGCCTGACCCCAAATTCATCCCACAACTTAACATGAAAATCTCCCTTTCTGTCTAGTGTTAATGTCACCCTTGATCCATCCTGCTCACATAGATAGCTGTTTCTCTAGCTGTTTACTCTGCATAAATTCTTAGTCCTTATGGACTTTGGTAAGCCAGTTACCCAATGTGGATCCCTGTCCACTCTAACCATTAATCTAGGGGCTCTGTATAGGCGGAACCGCACCTTCAGTTCACATATAGCGCTCCTCTTGCGTTGTGCATTTTTGAGGGTCTCTTACCCTTCATTCCCTTACTTAATTCAATGCCCATAATGACTGGCCAGTCTTCTCTATGTGTGCCTATACCCTCTTGCCTCTAAACTACTTTATCTAGCAGATGTACTACATATACCTGTGAACAGCACTATTCTTCCTTTTCTTATCTATAACACTCCAATGGACAATAGACAGGGACAACATAACATATAACCACCAATCAATACAGTTCGATTTAGGGGAGTAAAATAGGTACCCTTTGTCCCAAAAATGCCTTACCGATCAAGGAAGTCTGATAACTCAAATGTAAGCAAAAGGCTTACCTCAGCCGGCTGATTATCAGAAATTCCCGGATTGTCTCAAGCTCCTCGTTTCGGATACTCAGGGTCACCTGGAATCCCCTCCTAAGGTAAAGTTCGCCATGCTGACTCGGTTAAATTGATGATAGGCAACTCCTATCCTCATATTGATTAGTGGTTCCAAATTAATAATAACTACTGCAGTAGGGAACAGACACAAAAGATACGCTCAGCATCTTTCCAAATTACTGTTCTGCTTTATTATGACGCAATTGAAGGTTTTTATGCACATGATTACATAGGTATCACATTAATATTACAATTGTACATTTATGGTAACAAGGGGCGTTACATAGGCAGGCATATTCTAATCAGGACTCAAAAGAATGTAAACATTTACTGAAAACATTATTAGTGCTGTGTGCACAGTGAGGGCAGTGTGCAATACATACAAAATACAATACAATTATATATAGAACTTACAAATTTCCATTACACAAGACATTCCATTCCATTCCATTCCAAGACACAAACCTTTCACCATTTTCATGTGAACTTCACTGTTTGACCCTTCTGGGGGAAACGGATTATGACTCCCCAAAACCTGCGTCCAGCCCGCCAAATTAGAAACCCAAAGGTCCACATAATAATAATCTGTTGATACTCGGCCCACATAATCCCTAAAATTTTCTCCATAAACAGTAGGAGCATTTTTACAATTTCGAGAGCCCATTTCCAATCAAGCTTTAAACACTCTATAAGGATGCAGAGAAGCCACCGTACCAAATGACTTCCTTTTATACTCCCTATCAGGGGCGGACCCAGAGTCTAGTCTCAGGAGGGGCACTGCCAGAAAATAAGGTGTTGCTTACAGAACTGTATTTAACGTATCATACAGTCCTGATTGGACAGAGGGGGAGCCAATCAGCGGGTCCAGCAGAAGCGATGTCTGCCGGCCACCCGTGATCGCTCCCCGCAGAGATAGAACAGTGGTCTTCCTATGTAAACAATGCAGATCGCCTTTTTGTCAGAGATGAACAGAGTGATCTTGTGTTCCTGCTAACCAGGAACATGGAGCACTCTGTTCATCTAGTGAATCCATCCCCCACATAGTTAGCAAGCACCCCCTAGGGACACACTTAACCCTTTGATTGCCCCTGATGTTAACCCCTTCCCTGCCAGTGTCATTAGTACAGTAACAGTGTATATTTTTTAGCACTGATCACTGTATTAGTGTCACTGGTCCACAAAAAGTGTGAAAAGTGTCAGTTAGGTGTCCAATTTGTCCGCCGCAATGTCGCAGTCCCGCTAGAAAACGCTAAAAAAATCACCGATCGCCGCCATTACTAGTAAAAAATAAATAAAAAGAATTTTTAAACGCTATAACTTTTGAGCAAACCAATCCACAATGAAGCCCGGTTACAATATGCCCAACAACACCTTGACATGCCTCATTGGCTTTTTTGTGGCATTGGTGCAGTAAAGGCTTCCTTCTGGCAGCTCAACCATGCAGCTCTTTTTTGTTCAAGTATCATTTAATTGTGCTCCTTAAAAACAAGCACACTGTCTTTTTGGAGAGCAGCCTGCATTTCTCCTGAGGTTACCTGTGTGTTTTTCTTTGTATCCTGGGAAATTCTTCCACCAGTTATGGCTGCAATCTTTCTTGGTCTACCTGACCTTGGCTTGGTATCAAAAGAGCCCCTAATTTTCCACTTCTTAATAAGGGATTAAACAGTACTGACTGGCATATTCAAAGCTTTGGATATATTTTTATATCCTTTTCCATCTTTATAAAGTTCCATTACTTTTTTACGCCGGTCTTTTGACTGTTCTTTTCTACCTCCTCATGGCTCAGTGTCTAGCCTGCTTAGTGCATCCATGTGAGAGCTAACAAACTCATTCACTATTTATACACAGACACTAATTGTGATTTAAAAAGCCACAAATGTGGGAAAATAACTTTTATTTGCCATTTTAACCTGTGTGTGCCACCTTCTGTGTCTGTACCAAGGCCAAACATTCCAGGGTATGTCAACTTTTTATCAGGGCCATTTGGGTGATTATTGTTATCGTTATGGATTTTAAAAGGAGCCAACTATGTGATAATAAATGGCTTCATGTGATCACTATCCTTAAATAAAAGTTTTTTCGCATGATCATGAGTCATATTTTCAATATTAATGCCAAAATTTCACAATTTCTGCCAGGGTATGCAAAATTTTGAGCTCAACTGTGTGTATTTTATGTGTGTGTTAACAAATTAAGTCCATGATTAACAGTCCATCAATGAGACTGGAATGTCTTCAATGAAAAGTGAAAAATAAACATAAAAAATACAAAAGGATTGAAAAATGTGTAAATCCAGATGTGAGATCTTCACGACTTTCACCACACCACGTGCAATCAGTGTTTCCACTCCCCTTTGGTTATGTACTCACCAAATAGTGATGCCTTGCACTCTCATGCTCGGCCATCAACCCTAAAAGGGTTAAATATCCACCGATATCCAGACGTGATACTCGATATCATGGACTCTCCATATATAATAAAACAGAAGTGCTCCAATAGTGCAGTATCCTTGTGAAAAATGTATTTCTATTAAAAATCTTCAAACATTGCACTCACATGAGCTAAGATCAAGTAAAGCATAAATACATCCACTTGCAGCAGCAAGTACTGGTGTGCTCCTTGGAATGTCACTTCCAGTATATCTTCAAGCGTTAAGAACTGGTTCCAGTACAGCCAACGTCCTGGCGTTTCCTCATCACGACTTACTCATGAGATCGTGAGTAATGGGATCCCATCCAATTTATGGGATCATGAGTATGTCATGATGATGAAACGTCGGGACGTTGGCTGTACAGGAACCTTTTAGGGTCCTTTCACATGGGACGGATTCGTGATGATCCGCCCCGTGAACATCCGCTTGCTCAGCGGGGATCGCTCCGTGGATCTCCACTTAACAGGCAGATGACAGGTCTGTCACTGCATACTGTGCAGCGACGGACCTGTCAGAGTGCCGCTCTCCCCTATGGGGGGATCGGATAACGACAGGCCGTAGAGTCCGTCGTCACCCGTTCCGATCATGGATGGAAAAGTAGGTTTTTCCTCCATTACACTTTTTTGGATCGGAGCGGGTCGGATGTCAGCGGACATGTCACCGCTGACATCCGACGCTTCATAGGTCTATGGAGGGTCCACTCAGGTCCACCTAAAAAACTGACAGGCAGACCTGAACGGATCGTTCATGTGAAAGAGGCCCTTTAGGGTTGATGCTGTTTGGCCGAGCATGAGAGTGCAAGGCATCGCTATTTGGTAAGTGCATAACCAAAGGGGAGTGGAAGCACTGATTGCACGTGGTGTGGTGAAAGTTTGGATCTCACATCTGAATTACACATTTTTCAAGATTTTTTTTTTTTTTTTATGTTTACTTTATGTTGGAGACATTACAGTCTTATTGATGGACTGTTAATCACAGACTTCATTTGTTATTTTTATTGGTTCACTAATGCAGTGTTTCTCAACTCCAGTCCTCAAGGCGCACCAACAGGTCATGTTTTCAGGATTTCCACTATTTTGCACAGGTGATTTGATCAGTTTCTTTGCCTTAGTAATTACCACAGCCATTTCATCTGAGGGAAATCCTGAAAACATGACCTGTTGGTGCGCCTTGAGGACTGGAGTTGAGAAACACTGCACTAATGTATGAGTTTAATCACTATCACCTGTCGCTGGGTATATTGATTCATATTGTTTATTAAGTTAGCGCTACTATTTACTTTCATTTATATTGTAGATATTTTCTTATACATTATTTCATTTAAAGTAGCAGCTTTTGTACATTGAGGGTACTCCTTCCTGGTGCAGTGGTGGTACCTAAAGAGTGGGTGAACAAATCTTTTGGACCAGCTGTTTTTTTGGTCAATATATTGATGTAGCGTCCTGGGGTTTAGTCAGGGAGCTCCTCGCCAAATTCCTTGTCAGGAGTAGCTACTGCAGTTAATTGATAGAGATCTATTGATTTCTCCCTAAATTTGGCCTTGTTGCAGTTTTTTCTTCTACCACTAGGTGGCCAGGGACTTGGTGGTACTGGATATGAGAAGGGCAACCCAAGGTCAGGTTATGGGTATATGGGGTATCTCAGCCAATGGGCAGAGGCTTTCTTGAATCCCTTGGGTGGAGTCAGGTGATCTATGTTATGTGCCACCTGGACCGCTTTCTGGGTGGACGTGTGTCGCACACCCCGGGTTCTTAGGCCAGAGATTGGGCCTATCCAGGGGGTTATCTGGCTGCCAGGCTGTGTGAGGGCCTATCTAGAAGTGACAGGGCAGCACAGGGTTGGGATTGCGGCTTGCAGTACAACCAAAAGTGATGGTTCTGCCGGCCAGAGAACCTGTCGTGGTCAGAGGTAGAAGGGAAGCTGTCACCACTAAGGGATCAGCCACCTTTACCAGGGATCACAGTGAGTAACTGAAGTACCGGAACCACATTCTCACCGAATGGGCGCAGTGGAGAATCGGGAAACTTCAGGCGGTGATCAAGTCAGGGTCCCAACCAGCAGAGGTGACGCTTGCAGAGCAGCCTTGTGTGTCAAGCCAGGGACCGAGCTGGTCAGCAGGGGTGAAGCTTGAGAGGTATTTGGAGTGTCAAGCTAAGGACCCAGCAGGGAAGCGTGGGTGATGCTTGAGAGAGATACCACCGCAAAAGCCTTGGTGAGCTCACGGGATTCAAAGTCAGTGAATCAGAGAGTCCAGCGAGAGACTAGGAGCTCAAGGGGCTGAAGAACTACAAGTAAAAGTTGTAGTGAAGCTGAGTGAAGTGTTGAACTTTGTGTTAGGAACTGTTAAGTACTGTTGCCATAGGAGACAGCAATCCTGCACGTGCAGAAGTAGCGCTTTGCTGGGGGCCTTTCCCTGTATGGCTGTCCTCCTATTGAAGTCTCTGAGTCTGCTAATTGAAACTGAAATTACTTAAGGACTGTCAAAAGAAATAAAACCTCTTTTGCTTCCAAGAAGTGTCTGGCGCCCAAAGACTTTCACCATCTTTGCACCCACTATGCCTCACAACCCACCACATATTGAAGGGTGTCAGCAGTCTTTCTGCCTTGAAGGTCCTCATTAGGCTGGAAGAGGTTAAAGACTTTGCTACATTACTAAGCCTCTTGGCAGCGCCACCTACCTCCTTTATATTTTTATTGCACTCTACTTCATGCAGTGAAGTTTCCAGGGGAGGCAGAAGCCGTATTTACACCTAAGCGTGGAATTATACATATATATAGAATAAAGGGCAAAGGATTACAAACAAACCAGAGAAAGGAAAAACACAAGCTAAACTAAATTGAGGTTTGGGAATAGCCAATTGCCACATTGGCTGCTATCTTTTTCAGGTGTCCTGTATCTCCAACCCTCTCTCCCAACGTTGAAGTCAGCAATAAGTAGAAAAAAGAAAAGACCAAAGTGACTGGCACTCAATTTATTTCTAACAATAAAACACCAAGAATCCAACACAGAGAGCGGATGTGACTTGGAGAGTAGGCACTGGCCTGGGCGTTCAGAGATGTCAGCTGGCTAAAGCACTTTGTGGCCCATTTCATACCGCCCTGCAAGGAGAAATGCTACAGAAAGTATCATTAGTGGTGAAAAGTAAGTGTTACACGGTCTTAGCAGCAATGTGGACTATTGCACTCCTGGAGGATAACATTAGGTAAATACTGAGCAGTCTGTATAAAGGTAATAACAAAGTGTACCATTTCCTATGCTGACAGTTTTTTTTATTGTTCTGCTTTTCCCTCCAGGTCAGGGCTGCCAGCTCTTTATTTTTATGGATGGTTTGAAAAAAGAAACCCTGTGTGTGCCCATGTCTGTGATGGCAGCAGGTTTTTGCAAAAAAAGTTTCAGGTGCTGAAACATGGGACATTCCACCACCTGGTACTGCAATTGCACTGGCACTGTCAGCCAGCCCAACAGTGACACCATAGTTCTGGTGGCTGTAGAGAAGCACCGTTGAGCACCAATACTGGGTGTTTAATATTGCAACTAGGGTTAGGAGAACGGTTCGGCCCAAACATGAGTTGGGGGTGAACATTTGTCCGTTCGCCGAACACCTGAATTTGCAGGGTGTTCTTCCCAACGAACACCATGCAATGCACTGCGCCCTGATTGGGCAAAGCTTTGCCCAATCAGGATGCAGCATAAGCTGATTGTTAAAGGTGTTGTAAACCTTCGTGCTTTTTCACCTTAATGAATCCTATGCATTAAGGTGAAAAAACTCCTGGCAATGACCGGCCCCCCAGTCCCCCCCCCCCCTGTTTTACTTACCTGAGCCCTGGAACTTGACCCAACAGGGACGCGCTGTCTCTCTGCCCGGGGTTCTTGGCTCTTGATTGGATAGATTGATAGCAGCGCAGCCATTGGCTCCCGCTGCTGTCAATCAAATCCAATTATGCGGGTGGCGGGGGGCGGCGCCGAGTCATACATTCGGCGTCTATGGATGCCGAATGCTGGACTCAGGAGCACGCCCGCAAGGTAATCCCCTCGGGACAGCACTTCTCCTAGGGGGTTATCTGTTGTGGGGAGGAGCCGCGAGAGCTGTCTGGGTTCCCCAGAAGAGCAGGTTTGGGGGCCACTCTGTGCAAAAAGAGCTGCACAGTGGAGGTAAGTATGACATGTTTGTTATTTAAAAAAAAAAAAAAAAAGCCCTTTCAATCACTTTAAGGTGCGGGGCTGGAAAACCAGCTGCAGCGTTCTTAATTGATGAGTTATAAGCTGTCAATCGGTTTCCCCCCCGACAGCTGATTTAAAAAAAAAAAGAAACGACGCAGGGTCCCCCCCAGTTCATACCTGACCCTTATCCAGGCATGCAGCCCTGTAGGTCAGGAAAGGGGGGGGACAAGCGAGCGCCCCACTCCTCCTCCTGAACCATACCAGGCCACATGCCCTGAACATGGGGGGGGTGCTTTGGGGTGGGGGAGGGCTCTTCTCCCCCACCCCAAAGCATCTTGTTCCCATGTTGATGGGGAAAAGGGTCTCTTCCCGAAAACCCTGGGCTGTGGTTGTCGGGGTCTGTGGGTGGGGGCTTATCGGTATCTGGAAGCTGCCTTTAACAAGGGGGCCCCCAGATCCCGACCCCCATTTACCAAAAAAGGTACAAAAAAATAATTAAAGCATGAGACAAGTTTTTGACAACTCCTTTATTAAAAACAAACAATCAATCACGCCGCACCGGAAAATAAAAATAGAAACGCTCTGTCTTCTAGGACCGCCGCCCGCCAAATGCCTCCTCTGCACTTTGACAGTTCTTATATAGTGAAGGGCGGGGCCACCTGGCAATGTCAATCGGTGGCCCCGCCCTCTTGTAACATTACAGACCAATGCATGCTGGGCTGGTGATATCACAAGGGGGCAGGGCCACCAGGTGATGTTGCCAGATGGGCCCACCCTTATCTATATAAAAGCTGTTAAAACACGGAGGAGGAATTCAGCGGGTGGCCGTCCTAGAAGGTGGAGCTTTTTTTTTTTTTGGTGCGATGGGCGGTGTGATTGAAGATGGATTTACTTTGAGGTACACTGTTTTTTTAATTTTTTTTAATAAGAGATTTGTCAAAAACTTGTCTCCTGTTTTTTTTGTACACTTTTTTAGTGAATGGGTAGGGGTACTATGTATCCCATGTATCCCATACCCATTCACGTGCGGTGGGGTGTGATCGGGGGGCTCCCTTGTTAAAGGGGGCTTCCAGATTCAGATAACCCCACCCCCCGCCCGCAGACCCCGACAACTATAGCCCAGGGTTGTCAGGAAGAGACCCTTGTGGCCTGGTATGGTTCAGGAAGGGGCGCCCCCACGCAGTTTTTTTTCTTTCATTATTTTTTCTAGCCAGGTGCCAGAAATTGCAACAAGCTCAGTAGAAGGATTCCACAAGAAATGCCAGTTAGAACAGTTTGCAAACACAGAATACTATATACACATATGCACAATATATACCATATATATATATATATATATATATATATATATATATATATATATATTTATATTTATATTTATGGTTGGAGCCCTATGTCCGATATGGACATAGATAACATTTATAGTTAACACAAGACTTACCATCAGAAATAGACCTGGAAGTGTGGACTTACCATATGAAATGGACCTGAAAGTGTACCTTGGTCTAATGGCCGGTATGCCAAAATAAGGGGGCAAAAACATTCAGGTAGGGGTATAATATTTTATTGGTTTTCAGATATTCATTGAGCCAATTTGGAAAATGCCTGTGCCATTTCTACTTCAGGATTGGGGATATACCGGGCGAAGCAGGCTGACTTCCACCTGCCTAGTCTTTTGATGACGTGATCTGGGATCCGTGGCGGGATGCTGCAGAGGCTGCTCCGATACGAAAGGAGTGTCCGGAGTACTGACTAGGGTTAAGGTGAAGATTGCGGAGAAGTATCCTTATGTGTTTCACAAACTGACAGGCGCTTAAGGGTTTAACTGGGAATGGTAGAAAAGGACTGGTGTCCAGCCGTTCAGGCAGGAGTGACAGGAGACGGTTGAGTACGGTGACTGGACACCAGCTGTTATTGGTTTTGTAAAGGTGAATGCCCACTCCAGAGCCTGTTTGCTGGGTTTTAGAAACCTCGAGGTGAAGGACGAAATGGTCTTGGTAGCGAACCAAGTGCCGTCGGCATAGTACTTGGTCTGCGGGGTTGTTACAGGTGAACTCGCCAGGTCGCAAGAACCCGTAGTAGGCCAAATATATGGCTGCTTGTAGGACCGTACTGGGGAGAAGACCGAATGGAGAAGTAGCCAGGATGGTCGACATATCCCTGAAGATGGGCCCCGTAATGGGTAAGCGCTTGGTGCTGATCACTGGTTGGTGTTTCTGAATACCCCGTAGGATGGCTCGTATAGCGTGTGATGAGAACAGTGAAGACTTTGCGGGGTCTTGAAGAGTCAAGAAATGTTGTATGCCGGCTAGGTATAGCCGAATGGTATTATAAGATAAGGCTAGCTGAGTGTGGCAGTATGAAATGAAGGCCAGTACCTGTTTGACATCTGTTGGTCCTTTGCAGCAGGGTGTCTTTTATTATTTATTGAACACCTTCCAAGCTGTCTGGTAGGCTTTGAGTGTGTTATGAGAGAGTGAGTGATTGATGAGCTGCGTTGCTCCTTGTAAATGTTGAACTAGTCCAGGGTCAGCTGTGACCAGACAGGGATAGGGGCCGACACTGGATCGGCTCCGGGAACCTGTTTGAAAAAGGAGGTGTAATTAAAACGTGACAGTGCGTCAGCAGCTAAATTGTATCTGCCTGGAATAAATGAACAGTGGATGTTAAACTGATGTTGTAAAGACAGTTGTACCAATCTGCGCAGGAAGGACATGACTGCTAGGGACTTGGACCTGCCTTTGTTGATAATGGCTGCCGTGGTCTGATTGTCGGTGGTGAAGACCACGGTTTGCCCCTGTCCAATGGTGACCCCAGAGCTGTGCAGCTGCCACTATGGGATAGAGTTTGAAGAGGGAGGATGTTCGGGTAAAGCTGGGTATCAACAGTATCTGTTGAGGCCAGGGTCCTGAAAACCATTGGTGGCCAAAAATTGCCGCGAAGCCTGTGGAAGCTGCAGCGTCTGTCACCACCTGGGGTGAAAGGGCCGAAACCATGGGTATAAATAGGGATATGCCATTCCAGGTGGACAGGAATTCCTCCCACATAGATAGGTCCGCTATTGCTGCGGAGTCTAGATTTAGGATCTGATTGGGGTCTTGTGTTTCTGACAGGAATCTTAGCAGACGTGACACGAAGGTGCGGCCTTGTGGAATAATTTGCATTTCGAAATTAAGCATTCCCAGGAGAGATTGCAACTGCTTTTTGGTACACCCCTTAGTGTGGGTGAATTTCTGAAGGACCACCCTAATGTTAGTTTGTCGAGGGGGAGACTGGCCTGCATGGTGCAGGTGTCTATGTTGACCCCGAGAAAGGTGATGTTGTGTGCTGGGCCGTCGACTTTGTGCTCGGCGATGGGAACATTGAGATTTCCGAATACCACTCTGAGTTTGTCGAGGTCTCCTGGGGGCCTGCTGGGTTGTTCTATTAGTAGGAAGTCGTCCAGGTAATGGGTGACTTCTTGGCACTGAGCCTTGGGTAAGAGTATCCAAGCGAGGGACTGAGCGAATGTGTCGAAGAGCCAAGGGCTGCTCTTCGAACCAAACGTCAGTTTTGTGGCAAAATAGTATGCCTCCTTCCACTTGATGCCATGCCAGCACCAAAGGGATGGGTGGATAGGCAGGAGCTTGAAGGCATCCGAGATGTCGGCTTTGGAGAGCCAGGTACCTGCTTTGATGATTGCTTGGATTGCCATGTCCACGGAGGAATATTTTAGGGAGAATTCTTCGGAGGGGATCAGGGAATTGAGACTGGGAATGTGGGAAGAATGAGGCGCAGACAGGTCGTACACCAAACGTAATTTATTTGAGAACTTGCCCTTGACAAGCCCAATAGGGCTGACTCTCCAAGTGCTGAAAGGGGGCTGAATGAAGGGGCCTATAATGAACTCTCAGTCTACTTCTGCCTGTAAGAGCCGATCTATGGCCTGTTCGTTAATGGCCACTGAACGAAGATTCCCACATTCGTAGGTACTGTGGGGTAATGAAATGAGGCCGGTGTTAAACCCTACTGTGAACCCCTGGATAAGGTAGGTGGCCAGGGAGGGGGTGGGGTGTGAGGTGAGGTAGAGTCCTGTTGTTTGACTTCGCACAAGTTTCTTGGGTGCGCTCTTTGGCATAAGGTGCAGATGTGGAGTAGGTGGCACTGACTGAAGTTGCAGGACCCATAGTTGTAATTATTGCAGATGGCTGCCCCTCCCAGGGATCGGACTGGGCGTCCAAATTTGTCCATTTGAGGGGTTTGTTCAGGGGCCGACTGAACCTGAAGTGCACCGGAGGTGGAGGGAAATTCGAAGGGACGTCTGATTGTCGCATTGGCACACCAGGTGGCAGTGTGAGTGGAGGACTGTCAAATCGCACACAGGGGTGAGCGTAAGCCAGCAAAATGGCGGCAGAACAGCTCTGTGTGCATGAGACTCCAATTTGTTGTTGTTTGGAACTGTGTGAGCCTGGCTGCCGCCTTTGTGGAAAAGGAACGGTGGTAGTCGTAAAAAGAAAATCCTCCATACTTGTAGCCCAAGTCTACTACCGTATGGAGGTACAAGTCCAGCTCTTCCCTTCTGCTGGGAGCGGGTGAACATAGGACATCTCTCAGCATGCCAAAGGCCAGGGTGAACTCTGGGACAGATAATTTCCGATTCAGTCTGGGGTCTTTGGCTTTAAGGACCACCGATATGTCACCCCAGGTATAGGCCTTATTTTCTGCCAGATCATGGACAGAAATCAGGAGAGAGGCCAGGTTGATGTCCCTGCTGTCCAAGATGTCCTTCCTGATGCTGGTTGGAACCAAATGGGAGGGGTAGACAATGGGGCTCCAGCCTGTGGTACCTGCAGGAAGGGGTGTTAAAGCTTGGGTTGCGGTTGGGTCGGGAATAGCCGCGGCCGGCCGAGCCTCTAGGAGTGCCACCCTGGTTTGTACGTCCGTGACGAGGTAGACAGGGATGACACCATAGTGTGAAGTTGTGAGATGGCCGAGGATATCGACTGGAGAGATGCCTGCTGGGTACTGGGTCCTGCTACAGCGGGTGGGGGGAAGAGGAGCTTGAACAGCTCGCCTTTCCTAGCTGTAGTGGAGAAGGGCACGCCTCTGCGTCTTAGCTCTGCCGTCAATTTGGGGATAGTCCATCCCCTGAGGGACTGCACGCTGCCGCTCTCTGAGACCAGAGAAGGTGACTGGGGGGCCGTGAGGTCTTCGCTGCCGGCCTGGGACATGGTTGATCTGGTAAAGATATCCTGTCCTTGAGATTGTGTTTTTTGGTTGACTGTAACCTATGTCCCCTGACATGATTTTCAAGTTTGCTTTGTTTCCTGAGCCATACTTACCCAACTTGTTTTCTCCCTTTGTTTTTTTTTTTGTTTTTTTTTTTACCTGGGGGGATATCGTCCAACTTGGTGCAGGGTGGACCTACTGAACTTTGACTGACCTGGAGGAAAATGAAAGGTGAAAATTTGTGAAGGGTTTGCTGGCTAACTTGAAGCAGTGATTTGTATGCTGATTTGCAATCTAGTGACAACGAAATTATTTGAAATGTTTGCCTTAATTATGAAATGAGTGAAATCTGCCATGACAGAGGTCCGGCTCGGTCGTGCCATGACTTCGACCGACCGCGAACCGGGCTCTGGAGCATGTACTGAAATGAGGCAACTGAAAGAACATTGGTGCACACCGGGACGAATCAGTGCATGTTTGATGCATCTGGCTTCGAATCGGAGTGCAGTATGAAATGACGAAACGACAGAAATGTTTTCACCTTGACCGAGGCTCGAATTGGTTATGCCGCATTTGCGACTGGCAACAAACCGAGCTCTGGTATAGGTATGGATACGGCCGAAAAAACTGAGGCATTCCGTGACGAATCGGTGCATCTCGGATGTGACTGGTTTCGAAACGGTGATGCCATGTGGGAATGAAATGAATGGTAATAGTTCCTATGACAGAGATGCGGATCGGTCGCCCGATATCTGCGACTAGCTACGATCCGGACTCTGGAGCATGTTTCAGAAATGAGGCCGAGCCCTGGGGCACACCGTAACGAATCGGTGCATCGGGGATGCGACTGGATTCGAACCGGAGCGCGGTAAGTGCAGGTGTAACAGTTTGTTGCCATGACAGAGGCGCGAATCGATCATGCCGCTGTTGCGACTGACTGCGATTCGGACTCTGGAGCATGTACTGAAATGTGGCAAATACCTGGGGCACGCCGAGACGAATCGGTGCATTTTCATGCGACTGAATTCGTATCGGAGTGTGATACGTGGCAGTGAAATGATAACCATGACAGAGGTACGAATCGGTGAGTCGTAACGTGTGACTAATAATGAACGTGACTCTGGAGCATGTACTGAAATGAGGCCGTAACTACTGGGGCACACTGGAGCTAATCAGTGCATCTTTAGATGCGGCTGGATTCGAATCAGAGCGCGGTACGTGACTGAAATGAAAGAAATGATTCGAAATGGTTTGAAATGTTAGAAATGTTTTAGAAATGTACAGAAATGAGAAATGATTGGTATCGAACTGACATGGGTCGAAAAGAAATTGTGAATTGCGAATCGCTACGGTTTGTCTGCTGACGCATGGTAACAATTTAGACATGCCAGAAATGAAGTATCTGGATTTTGCAAAAGCATTTGACACAGTTCCCCATAAACGTTTACTGTACAAAATAAGGTGCATTGGCATGGACCATAGGGTGAGTACATGGATTGAAAAAGAGCGAGTTCAGAGGGTGGTGATAAATGGGGAGTACTCAGAATGGTCAGGGGTGGGTAGTGGGGTTCCCCAGGGTTCTGTGCTGGGACCAATCCTATTTAATTTGTTCATAAACGACCTGGAGGATGGGATAAACAGTTCAATCTCTGTATTTGCAGACGATACTAAGCTAAGCAGGGCAATAACTTCTTCGCAGGATGTGGAAATCTTACAAAAAGACCTGAACAAATTAATGGGGTGGGCGACTACATGGCAAATGAGGTTCAATGTAGAAAAATGCAAAATAATGCATTTGGGTGGCAAAAATATGAATGCAATCTATACACTGGGGGGGAGAACCTCTGGGGGAATCTAGGATGGAAAAGGACCTGGGGGTCCTAGTAGATGATAGTCTCAGCAATGGCATGCAATGCCAAGCTGCTGCTAACAAAGCAAACAGAATATTGGCATTAAAAGGGGGATCAACTCCAGAGATAAAACGATAATTCTCCCACTCTACAAGACTCTGGTCCGGCCGCACCTGGAGTATGCTGTCCAGTTCTGGGCACCAGTCCTCAGGAGGGATGTACTGGAAATGGGGCGAGTACAAAGAAGGGCAACAAAGCTAATAAAGGGTCTGGAGGATCTTAGTTATGAGGAAAGGTTGCGAGCACTGAACCTATTCTCTCTGGAGAAGAGACGCTTGAGAGGGGATATGATTTCAATTTACAAATACTGTACTGGTGACCCCACAATAGGGATAAAACTTTTTCGCAGAAGAGAGTTTAATAAGACTCGTGGCCACTCATTACAATTAGAAGAAAAGAGGTTTAACCTTAAACTACGTAGAGGGTTCTTTACTGTAAGAGCGGCAAGGATGTGGAATTCCCTTCCACAGGCGGTGGTCTCAGCGGGGAGCATTGATAGCTTCAAGAAACTATTAGATAATCACCTGAATGACCGCAACATACAGGGATATGTAATGTAATACTGACACATAATCACACACATAGGTTGGACTTGATGGACTTGCGTCTTTTTTCAACCTCACCTACTATGTAACTATGTAACTATGAAGCAACGTCTACGTCGCTGTGGTTTTTTCAGATAACGAGAAATGGTAACATAACAATGGTGCGAGTGGTATGCATTGTGGTTACGAGGTGAAATTCCGAGTGATTCGTGAGTTTAATATCACGGTTTAGTGACATGATATCTAACTATGCATGAAAACAAAAAGTCCGATGGGACCCTACCTGCAACAGCCGAGCCAGACGGTAGTATGAACTACGAATCGATAACACGGACTTCGAAACTCTCGAGCACGGAAATGCGAATGCGGGAACTTGCGAGACAAGAACTTGCGGACGCTGGTATTCGAATAGTCGGCCTAGTGACGTATATCGCGCACAGGAAACCGGCAAGCACCACAGGTGAGCGGGCTGCTTAAATACCCCCCGGGCTCCTCCCATAAATTCAGGCCACCATACTGGCCTTCCTACATATATATATATATATATATATATATATATATATATATATATATATATATATACACACACAGTGGAGACAGAAAGTATTCACACCCCTTTAAATTTTTCACTCTTTGTTATATTGCAGCCATTTGCTAAAATCATTTAAGTTCATTTTTTTCCTCATTAATGTACACACAGCACCCCATATTGACAGAAAAAAACAGAATCGTTGACATTTTTGCAAATTTATTAAAAAAGAAAAACTGTTCAGAACTCTTTCGTTATCCACAGATCAAAAATTTTTTTATGCCATTTATACAAGGTAGAGATAATCTATGTAACATTATGCATTTTGAACGTATTTGTAATAATGACCCCCACTCAAAGGGGCTTGTGTCAATGTTGTATAGTCACCTGAATGCTTTGCCTGATACAAAAACACCCTCCTAAGTGGAAAAATGGGAGAATGATCTTAGTTTTCACATGGACTCATCCAAATGGGATAAAGTCTGGGCCAATACCAAAATATCTTCTCATAATGTAGTAGCCTTAGAGGCGAACTATAAAGTACTTATGCGTTGGTATCTGGTCCCTGTTAGGATCGCAAAGTATGTTCCACAATACTCTCCACTTTGCTTTCGCGGCTGTGGTGATCTAGGAACGCATTTTCATATCTTTTGGGATTGCCATATAGCTAAAAATTATTGGAAAGAAATATTCCTAATGCTCTCTAAATTATTCAAGAAAACTATCATCCCAGATCCGACAATTGCGCTTCTAAATTTAAAGCCTACCCAAATCTCCTATACACAATTTAAACTCCTTCTACAAATTACCACAGCCACAGAGCAGACCATTGCCAAAGCGTGGAAGTCCTCATCACTAATGCTTTCTGAAACTACGAATAGAATACATCAGGCCATGATCCTCTCGAAAACAGATGCTATATCCAACGATAACATACCTAAATTTGAGAAAATTTGGAGTCCTTGAATGACCCACTTTCTTTCTCCTAATTTTGACACTTCTTTACTAAGACCTTGGTAACTATATAACTTTGTTTTGAATAACTGATAAAAAGATACTATGTATATATTGTTACTAAGAAATCCCCGGAAACCTCTACTAATCCAGACTTCTTTTTTTTTTTTTTCTTCTTCTTCTTCTTATCTTTACTTTCCTTTAATTCTTTTATTTTCTCCTTATTCTATCCTGTCTTCTCCCATTTATTTTTACATAACGAAATGGTAGCGAAAGACTCACTTTTATAATGTTCAATTATAATACAATAATAGATAGTAAGCTCTAATGTCCTATTATAAATAACTGAATCTCATAGTAATTAATATTATTTCTTTATTACATATTACTCAAAGTTAAAAGTTTAACAACTTTTTCATTTTTTTGTTGCTCTTGATTATATAATTGTTAAAATTGATAGTAACACCTTAGTCTTTCTGAAACATATAGCCTATTTAAGTCTTTCATTGCTTGTAACTACAAGAAATACTAAGATCTGATATGTAAATTCAACTAATGCTACCATTTAATGTAATCAATATTTTGTTAATTGTATCAATGTTTATATTTTCAAAATCAATAAACAAATTTGACGAGAAAAAAGAAAAACTGAAATATCACATGGTCCTAAGTATTCAGACCCTTTGCTCGGTATTTAGTAGAAGAACCCTTTTGATCTAATACAGCCATGAGTCTTTTTGGGAAAGATGCAACAAGTTTTTCACACCTGGATGTGGGGATCCTCTGCCATTTCTCCTTGCAGATCCTCTCCAGTTCTGTCAGGTTGGATGGTAAATGTTGGTGGACAGCCATTTTTAGGTCTCTCCAGAGATGCTCAATTGGGTTTAAGTCAGGGCTCTGGCTGGGCCATTCAAGAACAGCCACGGAGTTGTTGTGAAGCCACTCCTTCATTATTTTAGCTGTGTGCTTAGGGTCATTGTCTTGTTGAAAGGTAAACCTTCGGCCCAGTCTGAGGTCCTGAGCACTCTTGAGAAGGTTTTCATTCAGGATATCTCTGTACTTTGCCGCATTCATCTTTCCCTCGATTTCAACTAGTCGTCCTGTCCCTGCAGCTGAAAAACACCCCCACAGCATGATGCTGCCATCATCATGCTTCACTGTTGGGACTGTATTGGAAAGGTGATGAGCAGTGCCTGGTTTTCTCCACACAATATCGCTTAGAATTAAGGCCAAAAAGTTCTATCTTGGTCTCATCAGACCAGAGAATCTTATTTCTCACCATCTTGGAGTCCTTCATGTGTTTTTTTAGCAAACCCCATGCAGGCTTTCATGTGTCTTGCACTGAGGAGAGGCTTCCGTTGGGCCACTCTGCCATAAAGCCCCGACTGGTGGAGGGCTGCAGTGATGGTTGACTTTCTACAACTTTCTCCCATCTCCTGACTGCATCTCTGGAGCTCAGCCACAGTGATCTTTGGGTTCTTCTTTACCTCTCTCACCAAGGCTCTTCTCCCCCGATAGCTCAGTTTGGCCGGATGGCCAGCTCTAGGAAAGGTTCTGGTCATCCCAAACGTCTTCCATTTAAGGATTATGGAGGTCACTGTGCTCTTAGGAACCTTAAGTGCAGCAGAATTTTTTTGTAACCTCGGCCAGATCTGTGCCTTGCCACAAATCTGTCTCTGAGCTCTTCAGGCAGTTCCTTTGACCTCATGATTCTCATTTGCTCTGACATGCACTGTGAGCTGTAAGGTCTTATATAGACAGGTGTGCGGCTTTCCTAATCAAGTCCAATCAGTATAATCAAACACAGCTGGACTCAAATGAAGGTGTAGAACCATCTCAAGGATGATCAGAAGAAATGGACAGCACCTGAGTATAATATATGAGTGTCACAGCAAAGGGTCTGAATACTTAGGACCATGTGATATTTCAGTTTTTCTTTTAAAAAAATATCTACAAAAATGTCAACAATTCTGTGTTTTTCTGTCAATATGGGGTGCTGTGTGTACATTAATGAGGAAAAAAAATGAACTTTAATGATTTTAGCAAATGGCTGCAATATAACAAAGAGTGAAAAATTTAAGGGGGTCTGAATACTTTCCGTCCCCACTATATATATATATATATATATATATATATATATATATATATATATATATAAAATATATACCATATATACTGTATATGTACAATATGTACCACTTCGACATAACCTGAAAGGGATAAGTAAATTTAACCACTTGCCGACCGCCGCACGACTATATACGTCGACAGAGCGGCACGGGCAGGCAAAAGGACTTACAGGTACGTCCTTGCCTGCCCGCGGGTGGGGGGTCCGATCGGACCCCCCCCGGTGCCTGCGGCGGTCGGCAAATCTCCCCCGGCGATCGGTGGTGAGGGGGAGGCCATCCATTCGTGGCCCCCCCCTCGCGATCGCTCCCAGCCAATGGGATCATTTCCCTGCCTCTGTATTGTACACAGAGGCAGAGGAAATGATGTCATCTCTCCTCGGCTCGGTATTTTCCGCTCCGGGCCGAGGAGAGAAGACTGCAATGTGAGTGCACAACACACACACACAGTAGAACATGCCAGGCACACAAAACACCCCGATCCCCCCCCCCGATCGCCCCCGATCCCCCCCCAATCACCCCCCCCTGTCACAAACTGACACCAAGCAGGTTTTTTTTTTTTTTTTCTGATTACTGTATTGGTGTCAGTTTGTGACAGTTACAGTGTTAGGGCAGTGAGTGTTAGGCCCCCTTTAGGTCTAGGATACCCCCCTAACCCCCCCTAATAAAGTTTTAACCCCTTGATCACCCCCCGTCACCAGTGTCGCTAAGCGATCATTTTTCTGATCGCTGTATTAGTGTCGCTGGTGACGCTAGTTAGTGAGGTAAATATTTAGGTTCGCCGTCAGCGTTTTATAGCGACAGGGACCCCCATATACTACCTAATAAATGTTTTAACCCCTTGATTGCCCCCTAGTTAACCCTTTCACCACTGATCACTGTATAACCGTTACGGGTGACGCTGGTTAGTTTGTTTATTTTTTATAGTGTCAGGGCACCCGCCGTTTATTACCGAATAAAGATTTAGCCCCCTGATCGCCCGGCGGTGATATGCGTCGCCCCAGGCAGCGTCAGATTAGCGCCAGTACTGCTAACACCCACGCACGCAGCATACGCCTCCCTTAGTGGTATAGTATCTGTACGGATTAATATCTGATCCGATCAGATCTATACTAGCGTCCCCAGCAGTTTAGGGTTCCCAAAAACACAGTGTTAGCGGGATCAGCCCAGATACCTGCTAGCACCTGCGTTTTGCCCCTCCGCCCGGCCCAGCCCACCCAAGTGCAGTATCGATCGATCACGGTCACTTACAAAACACTAAACGCATAACTGCAGCGTTCGCAGAGTCAGGCCTGATCCCTGCGATCGCTAACAGTTTTTTTGGTAGCGTTTTGGTGAAATGGCAAGCACCAGCCCCAGGCAGCGTCAGGTTAGTGCCAGTAGCGCTAACACCCACGCACCGTACACCTCCCTTAGTGGTATAGTATCTGAACGCATCAATATCTGATCCGATCATATCTATACTAGCGTCCCCAGCAGTTTAGGATTCCCAAAAACGCAGTGTTAGCGGGATCAGCCCAGATACCTGCTAGCACCTGCGTTTTGCCCCTCCGCCCGGCCCAGCCCAGCCCACCCAAGTGCAGTATCGATCGATCACTGTCACTTACAAAACACTAAACGCATAACTGCAGCGTTCGCAGAGTCAGGCCTGATCCCTGCGATCGCTTACAGTTTTTTTGGTAGCGTTTTGGTGAACTGGCAAGCACCAGCCCCAGGCAGCGTCAGGTTAGTGCCAGTAGCGCTAACACCCACGCACGCACCGTACACCTCCCTTAGTGGTATAGTATCTGAACTGATCAATATCTGATCTGATCCGATCAGATCTATACTGGCATCCCCAGCAGTTTAGGGTTCCCAAAAACGCAGTGTTAGTGGGATCAGCCCAGATACCTGCTAGCACCTGCGTTTTGCCCCTCCGCCCGGCCCAGCCCAGCCCACCCAAGTGCAGTATCGATCGATCACTGTCACTTACAAAACACTAAACGCATAACTGCAGCGTTCGCAGAGTCAGGCCTGATCCCTGCGATCGTTAACAGTTTTTTTGGTAGCGTTTTGGTGAACTGGCAAGCGCCAGCAGCCTAGTACACCCCGGTCGTAGTCAAACCAGCACTGCAGTAACACTTGGTGACGTGGCGAGTCCCATAAGTGCAGTTCAAGCTGGTGAGGTGGCAAGCACAAATAGTGTCCCGCTGCCACCAAGAAGACAAACACAGGCCCGTCGTGCCCATAATGCCCTTCCTGCTGCATTCGCCAATCCTAATTGGGAACCCACCGCTTCTGCAGCGCCCGTACTTCCCCCATTCACATCCCCAACCAAATGCAGTCGGCTGCATGAGAGGCATTTTCTTTATGTCCTCCCGAGTACCCCTACCCAACGAACCCCCCCAAAAAAGATGTCGTGTCTGCAGCAAGCGCGAATATAGGCGTGACACCCGCTATTATTGTCCCTCCTGTCCTGACAATCCTGGTCTTTGCATTGGTGAATGTTTTGAACGCTACCATTCACTAGCTGAGTATTAGCGTAGGGTACAGCATTGCACAGACTAGGACACACTTTCACAGGGTCTCCCAAGATGCCATCGCATTTTGAGAGACCCGAACCTGGAACCGGTTACAGTTATAAAAGTTACAGTTACAAAAAAAGTGTAAAAAAAAAAAAACACAAACAAAAATATAAAATAAAAAATAATAGTTGTCATTTTATTGTTCTCTCTCTATTCTCTCTCTCTCTATTCTCTCTATTGTTCTGCTCTTTTTTACTGTATTCTATTCTGCAATGTTTTATTGTTATTATGTTTTATCATGTTTGCTTTTCAGGTATGCAATTTTTTATACTTTACCGTTTACTGTGCTTTATTGTTAACCATTTTTTTGTCTTCAGGTACAGCATTCACGACTTTGAGTGGTTATACCAGAATGATGCTTGCAGGTTTAGGTATCATCTTGATATCATTCTTTTCAGCCAGCGGTCGGCTTTCATGTAAAAGCAATCCTAGCGGCTAATTAGCCTCTAGACTGCTTTTACAAGCAGTGGGAGAGAATGCCCCCCCCCCATCGTCTTCCGTGTTTTTCTCTGGCTCTCCTGTCTCAACAGGGAACCTGAGAATGCAGCCGGTGATTCAGCCAGCTGACCATAGAGCTGATCAGAGACCAGAGTGGCTCCAAACATCTCTATGGCCTAAGAAACCGGAAGCTACGAGCATTTTATGACTTAGATTTCGCCGGATGTAAATAGCGCCATTGGGAAATTGGGGAAGCATTTTATCACACCGATCTTGGTGTGGTCAGATGCTTTGAGGGCAGAGGAGAAATCTAGGGTCTAATAGACCCCAATTTTTTCAAAAAAGAGTACCTGTCACTACCTATTGCTATCATAGGGGATATTTACATTCCCTGAGATAACAGTAAAAATGATTAAAAAAAAAAAAAAAATGAAAGGAACAGTTTTAAAATAAGATAAAAAAGCAAAAAAATAATAAAGAAAAAAAAAAAAAAAGCACCCCTGTCCCCCCTGCTCTCGCGCTAAGGCGAACGCAAGCGTCGGTCTGGCGTCAAATGTAAACAGCAATTGCACCATGCATGTGAGGTATCACCGCGACGGTCAGATCGAGGGCAGTAATTTTAGCAGTAGACCTCCTCTGTAAATCTAAAGTGGTAACCTGTAAAGGCTTTTAAAGGCTTTTAAAAATGTATTTATTTTGTTGCCACTGCACGTTTGTGCGCAATTGTAAAGCATGTCATGTTTGGTATCCATGTACTCGGCCTAAGATCATCTTTTTTATTTCATCAAACATTTGGGCAATATAGTGTGTTTTAGTGCATTAAAATGTAAAAAAGTGTGTTTTTTCCCCAAAAAATGCGTTTGAAAAATCGCTGCGCAAATACTGTGTGAAAAAAAAAAATTAAACACCCACCATTTTAATCTGTAGGGCATTTGCTTTAAAAAAATATATAATGTGTGGGGGTTCAAAGTAATTTTCTTGCAAAAAAAAATAATTTTTTCATGTAATCAAAAAGTGTCAGAAAGGGCTTTGTCTTCAAGTGGTTAGAAGAGTGGGTGATGTGTGACATAAGCTTCTAAATGTTGTGCATAAAATGCCAGGACAGTTCAAACCCCCCCCCAAATGACCCCATTTTGGAAAGTAGACACCCCAAGCTATTTGCTGAGAGGCATGTCGAGTCCATGGAATATTTTATATTGTGACACAAGTTGCGGGAAAGAGACAAATTTTTTTTTTTTTTTTGCACAAAGTTGTCACTAAATTATATATTGCTCAAACATGCCATGGGAATATGTGAAATTACACCCCAAAATACATTCTGTTGCTTCTCCTGAGTACGGGGATACCACATGTGTGAGACTTTTTGGGAGCCTAGCCGCGTATGGGACCCCGAAAACCAAGCACCGCCTTCAGGCTTTCTAAGGGCGTAAATTTTTGATTTCACTCTTCACTGCCTATCACAGTCTCGGAGGCCATGGAATGCCCAGGTGGCACAAACCCCCCCAAATGACCCCATTTTGGAAAGTAGACACCCAAAGCTATTTGCTGAGCGGTATAGTGAGTATTTTGCTGACCTCACTTTTTGTCACAAAGTTTTGAAAATTAAAAAAAGAAAAAAAAAATTTTTTTTTTTGTCTTTCTTCATTTTCAAAAACAAATGAGAGCTGCAAAATACTCACCATGCCTCTCAGCAAATAGCTTGGGGTGTCTACTTTCCAAAATGGGGTCATTTGGGGGGGGTTTGTGCCACCTGGGCATTCCATGACCTCCGAAACTGTGATAGGCAGTGAAGAGTGAAATCAAAAATGTACACCCTTAGAAATCCTGAAGGCGGTGATTGGTTTTCGGGGTCCCGTACGCGGCTAGGCTCCTAAAAAGTCCCACACATGTGGTATCCCCGTACTCAAGAGAAGCAGCAGAATGTATTTTGGGGTGCAATTCCACATATGCCCATGACCTGTGTGAGCAATATATCATTTAGTGACAACTTTGTGCAAAAAAAAAAAAAAAAAATAATAAATTGTCACTTTCCCGCAACTTGTGTCAAAATATAAAATATTCCATGGACTCAACATGCCTCTCAGCAAATAGCTTGGGGTGTCTACTTTCCAAAATGGGGTCATTTGGGGGGGTTTGTGCCATCTGGGCATTTTATGGCCTTCAAAACTGTGATAGGTAGTGAGGAGTAAAATCAAAAATGTACGCCCTTAGAAATCCTGAAGGCAGTGATTGGTTTTCGGGGCCCCGTATGCGGCTAGGCTCCCAAAAAGTCCCACACATGTGGTATCCCCATACTCAGGAGAAGCAGCTAAATGTATTTTGGGGTGCAATTCCACATATGCCCATGGCCTGTGTGAGCAATATATCATTTAGTGACAACTTTTTGTAATTTTTTTTTTTTTTTTTGTCATTATTCAATCACTTGGGACAAAAAAAATGAATATTCAATGGGCTCAACATGCCTCTCAGCAATTTCCTTGGGGTGTCTACTTTCCAAAATGGGGTCATTTGTGGGGGTTTTGTACTGCCCTGCCATTTTAGCACCTCAAGAAACGACATAGGCAGTCATAAATTAAAGGCTGTGTAAATTCCAGAAAATGTACCCTAGATTGTAGGCGCTATAACTTTTGCGCAAACCAATAAATATACACTTATTGACATTTTTTTTACCAAAGACATGTGGCCAAATACATTTTGGCCTAAATGTATGACTAAAATTGAGTTTATTGGATTTTTTTTAGAACAAAAAGTAGAAAATATCATTTTTTTTCAAAATTTTCGGTCTTTTTCCGTGTATAGCGCAAAAAATAAAAACGGCAGAGGTGATCAAATACCATCAAAAGAAAGCTCTATTTGTGGGAAGAAAAGGACGCAAATTTCGTTTGGTTACAGCATTGCATGACCGCGCAATTAGCAGTTAAAGCGACGCAGTGCCAAATTGTAAAAAGTGCTCTGGTCAGGAAGGGGGTAAATCCTTCCGGGGCTGAAGTGGTTAAGCATTAATTCTGACAATACTTCTAGAAAGAGAAACCCAGGCCGGCCTGTTTAACCTTTGTTCCTAATGAGAGATTATGCTAAACAAGGTTGGTAAGAGGGCCCTTTAAGCAGCAATGACAGAATGTCCCCGTTGCAGATCTGATGGTCTTCACTGGCAGTCGGAGCTCATTAACTATATCCATTAAAGTGTAGTAGCAGAGTAGTGGTGTATCTTGTGATGACTGTGGCTGCAGATGCCCATGTACAGTGTTCGAATAGAAGTGCAGTGAAGTGTTCCCAAAGTAAAACTGTCTGTACACAGTGCCCCAGTAAACAACCAAGGAAAGATTTGCAAAGGTGGGCAATTGCCCTCTCTCCAACGACCAGGCCGATTCAGCACCTTACCAATAATGATTCCAGGATAGATGTCCTGGCTGTGGACCCGCTAGTGATGATCATCCGATATGGAGCCCGTGGGTTGCTTCACTGTTGAGTTGGTGCTGTTCAGATGTCCGATGAACCGCATTCAGTGCTGGACCCCTTCTCATCAGGCAGGAATTCTGGATATGACGTGGTAGGCCACGACCTCACTCTCCTTACACGGAGAGGTCCATCACACACAGGGCCCAAGAGGAAGAAAGCGTGGGGCGGGTCTCTGGTTTCTTTTATCGCTCTTTCCAGCAATCTCTTTGATGGTAGCAAAGATCCCTGGTACATGTGGTCCGGGTGTATAGTCATGCAAGGGAACAGCCATCTGAAGGAACTACCATTCCCACCATCCCTTTGGTTGGGCTCACAAATATGATGTCAAATTAGTAACGCTGGGCATGAGGGGGATAAGACTATATACAGATAGGGTACGAAAATAACTGTTTGTTGCAATTGTAGTCCACATTGTTACACAAATATGTCCAGCATTCTGCTAATGCTGGACATTTTGAACTATTGCTTCAAACTCCTGCTACAGATAGTGAAGCAAGCCTGAGAGTGTCTACTGTTGCCCGTGGTGATTGGGGTAAGCCTGCGGGGTGCCTGCGGGTGGGACTGTGCTAAAATTGTCCTCTTCAGTAGGACATTGGCTATAAATGTTATTGTTACTACCGGCAACCACCGCAAAAGTCAGCGCCCATTTGTTCCCAGGCACTCACTGCCGGGCAACATGCCTGGACAAGTCCTGCTAGCATTAGCATGCCTGCAAACTTCAGTTAATCTAACAAGGGGTTACAGCAGCGTGCCCAGGGAGGAGTTTGCCTATCAGTTCTACCTGCACCAGCCAGTCTGGAAGCGAGGGGGCGGTGCCACACTCTGAAGGAGGCTCAGTGTTCCCTGCTAGCATCAGACACCATGAGACAGAGAGAGATGGCGGAGGGCAGTCATTTTCTCTCAGCGCTGACATGGGTGCCGAAGCTGCTGGAGCAGCTCCGGTGGACACTGGCGTCCTATTGGAGCACCGCTGGGAATTCGCCCTGGGGATGGTCGACGACTCTGTCTTCTGTGTCCCGAGTGCCAGATACCGACCATGGTGGTCAGCGCCTGGGTCCAGTGTGGCCATTGCGATGAACCGCTAACACGGCTAGCATCTGCCCAGCAGGAACCACGCTACTTCAATGTGGACCTGTTCTCAGGACTCTGACGTTTGGCGTCAAAGTCTCAGAAGGACTGAGAGGGCTTTGGAACATCCCCTAAAGGCAGAGTGAAGTTGTGGCCTGGTGACTCCCCCGAAGAGAGAAGACAAGGGAGGAGAAGAGAATTCTGTCATGGCTTGCGGCCTGGTCAGGGACTCAGCAACTGTGAGTACTGTCATGCAGGAGCTAGATGTCCCTGAAATGCTGGCTGATTCAATGTCCGTTGCTATCCCGGTCAAGAAGGAGCCAGTTCTGGTGGGGGGTGCGCCCTCAGGTGAGCTGGATGGGGAGTGCGAGGACAGGATTGGGGTTCCCCCGGACTACTGGCCAAGTTTGGATCCATGGAGAAGCTGGCGGAGTGGTCGTCCCCTGATGAGAGTTCAGATGAGGAGGTATAGGAGACAGGGGCATGGATAAGGGGGGTCAGGGGGTCAGGACCAAAATGAAATGCAAGGTGTCCCTGCTCTGCAGCCGCACATGGCTCCAGCGACAGGCAGCACTGCAGTCAGTGGCACACAGAGTGTAATAATGGCGCTGCAGCAAGCGTAATAGATCATTAGGCATACCCGCACGCATGTTGTGGTACACCGCCAGGCCGGTCTATCGGGCTCGGGCTGAAGGCTGACAGATCTATCACCAGGCAGCACAGTGGGAGCCGCATGTATTCCCGTTGGCTTGCAGTGCCACTCCCACCTTGGGCTTGGGAGAGGAGCTTTGCCTGGGCCCTGGAGGGCAGAGTGCTTGTAAAAGTGCTATGTAGCCATGACCCCCCACATGGATGAATTGCTGTTGTCCTGTCCAGGTATTTCCCTCTTTCTCTTCTGGCCTAGTCTCAGAGAGTGTCCTCAGACTTACCACTGCTCAGATTGCTGTGCTGCTGCTGGCATTCTGCTTTTCTTACCAGGTAATCGTGAGTCAGTGAGAGACTGTCTGTGGTTCTGTGTGGCAACTGGCAAAGTACGTGAATGAGGCTGGCTGTGCTAAATTTTGCATTGCTTGTGTTACCGACAGTTGACTGAGGCTAAGCTGAGTTTTCTATTGCTTGTGTTACTGACAGTCCAGCCTGGCACTGGCAAGCTTGTTGTGGTGCTCACCGGCTTATTGATTCATCAGTTGGCACCACAACATGTCTGCCAATGCCAGAGCCAGGCTGGACTTTCTGCTTCCCTCAGTGGCATGCCTTGGCCCTGTTTTACCCCTGGTTCATACATATGTAGCACTAACTCACGGTGGAGCTGCTGGTTTAAGCGGGTCTGTTACCTTCACTCTGCTTCCCTCTGTTTCACTGGGTCGAGAGTTCCGTTGAGTTTACTCCTGGACAACACACGCACCAACACTGGAGTACGTTTTCAATGCTTTATTAAAATAAACGACTTAGAAAGAAGCAGGAAAAAGGTAGAAAGGAAACATGCAGAAGAAACTCAAATATTCTCTGTCATTAACAGGCAAAGTGGCAGCCCATCGCTCCCTTTCTGTAGCGATAGCAGCTTCCACTGTAGCGATACCTGTCACCCAATCCATCCGATAGGCACGGGGCGGCATGGTAGGTTGCTCCACCATAAACAGGTATTCTCCACACTGAGAACATCGGCCAAATGGACGAAGATGCACGGCCAATCCTTTGCATCGATGGCAGGTCATGCCCAGTCCCTCAACATCTCCCGAGGTATACAGGACAAACCTCCCCTGCGGCTTCAATCGAACTCCAGTATCCGTGAGCAGAGTCCCAGATTGCACAGTATTCATCACGGTGCTTGTAGAGAACATTCTGGGTCCCACAACTGATTGCAATGCCGAAAAAGACATGGCCACACTCTGATCTTCTCAGCACGAACACAAGGCCTCTCTTTTCCTCTGGCGCCAAACACATACACGCGTCCCATGCGGTAGCAAATAGAGTAACTCCCCCCACTTGTTCTTTCAGTCACGTAACTCCTGGGCCTTTTTCTGGTGCCCAGCGTCTACGCACTTAGAAGCAAAGTCCTGCAGTGCAACCTTTCCTCTTCCTGAAAAGATTTTCTCTCAAAGTCCAGCTCTCTCTGTAAACTCCCGACAAAACACTCCACTGGGTTGCAATAATTGACGGTCAACAAATCCCGGACGACGCCCCCACATGTAGCACTAACTCATGGTGGAGCTGCTGGTTTAAGCGGGTCTGTTACCTTCACTCTGCTTCCCTCTGTTTCACCGGCACCGGGTCCAGGGGTTCCGTTGAGTTTACTCCTGGACAACACACGCACCAACACTGGAGTACGTTTTCAATGCTTTATTAAAACAAACGACTTAGGAAGTAGCAGGAAAGAGGTAGAAAGGAAACTTGCAGAAGAAACTCAAATATTCTCTGGTAGGGTTCTCTTGACAAAATGTCCTGGTAGAATTCAAATACTATTCGGAATGCCCTCCCCTCGTGGGACACACTCCTTGCTCGTCTGGATAGGCCTCTCTCACCGGTCTAGCAGCCAGTCGCAGCAAGAATCAAAGTCTCTGCCACAGACTTGTCCGGGAACAAAATCCGTACAATCCTCTGCCACAGGATGTATAGGGTTTTCTATAGTGAAAGTCAGTCACAGTGCTTGAACCTTTAAGCCGAGCCGGCAACACTATGCTGTATAGTTACTTTCGGATACGTCCTCCAACCGGGCCCCTCTATAGACCAGCACGCCGCGTGATCTCTCCAAGATGGGTCCTCCCCTGGGATCTCCTCGGTTGTCCAGCCTTGTCACACAGGACCAACAGCTCAGGACCATTCCTCGGCCACGGTGGTAGGCTCCAGACAAGCCTCCAGACCCACCCCTGCACCGCAGCATCGTGGGCCTCCCGATCGGAGGACCACGAGGTAGCTCCTTAACGCATACCTCTCAGCCAGGAGGGCCAGCAGGCTGTAAAACGAACCCCAAAATATGGCGTCTGTCCCATAGATACCCTCTCCCAGAATCCAACTCGGAGGACCACCTCCACCGAGCGTGCCTCCGGGACAGAGGAGCATCCATTCGCTTCAACACGTTGCCTTTCCAACAGCGACACCCACTAGTCAGCACGGAAGCACACACAACATCAGCCAAGCTGGAACAGAGGCAAACTTTAACCTTCCTAATGCACAATTTACTAAATTTACCTAACCTGCGGTAGATTGCAAATCTACCAGCGCTACACATACAGTATGTGGTACAGGAAACGCTGTGCTCCCTGTGCGTTTCCCGCACCGCATTGCAATCACACTAAGTTTTTGATCTGCTGCAGGTGTCAATTCAAAGTTAACAACTCCCCAAAAGAAGGTCACAAACGCAGTGTTTGTCTGAACCAGATCGCATGGTTGGTTTTCAAAAAAAGGTGCCTGCAGTTCTTTGGTGCGATGTGATGTGATTCAGCCCATTCAAAATGGGCTCAAATCACACCACACAGAATCGCATGTGAATTGCACAGGAATGCGATGCAGTTCCTGTGCTATTTACGTGCAAACTATAGTGTGAAACCAGGCTTACTGTGTTGATTGCAGTGCAATCAAGGCCCATTCATTTTGAATAGGCTCAAATCGCACCAAAGTCATGCATGCACCAATTTTGGAACTGCATTACAACCGGTTCACATGGTCATTTTGTGAAATCAATCTGGTGCAGGCAAACACACTGTGTTTTGCAACCTTTGTTTGGGGTGTCGTTAACTGCTTCAGCCCCAGACCATTTGGCTGGGCAAAGACCAGAGCCCATTTTTGCGATTCGGCACTGCGTCGCTTTAACTGACAATTGCGCGGTCGTGCGACATGGCTCCCAAACAAAATCAACGTCCTTTTTTCCCCACAAATAGAGCTTTCTTTTGGTGGTATTTGATTACCTCTGCGGTTTTTATTTTTTGCGCTATAAACAAAAAAAGAGCGTCAATTTTGAAAAAAACGCATTATTTTTTACTTTTTGCTATAATAAATATCCCCAAAAAATATATAAAAAACATTTTTTTTTCTCAGTTTAGGCCGATACGTATTCTTCTACATATTTTTGGTTAAAAAAAATCGCAATAAGCGTATATTGATTTGTTTGCGCAAAAGTTATAGCGTCTACAAAATAGGAGATAGTTTTATGGCATTTTTATTAATATTTTTTTTTTTTTACTAGTAATGGCGGTGATCAGCAATTTTTATCGTGATTGCGACATTATGGCGGACACGTCGGACAATTTTGACACATTTTTGGCACTATTGGCATTAATACAGCGATCAGTGCGATTAAAAATGCATTGATTACTGTAAAAATGTCACTGGCAGTGAAGGGGTTAACACTAGGGGGCAGTGAAGGGGTTAATGTGTGTCCTAGGAAGTGTTCTAACTGGAGGGGGATGTGGACTGTGCAGGGAAACTACTACTACTCTGTATGAACAGAGGATCTGTCAGTTCTCCCCTCAGAAAGCTGGAAACTGTGCGTTTACACACACAGATCCCGGTTCTCCGTGTGCCCTGAGCGATCGCGGGAGCCCGGCGGTGATCGAGACTGCCGGGCAATCGCATTGGCTCGGGGTGCGAGCAGGGGGTGCGCACGCGCCCCCTAGTGGCCACAGGGCGAACCGACGTTACATAACGTCGTTTCGCCCAGCCGTGCCATTCTGCTGCAGTTCAACTGCGGCGGCTGGTCGGCATTTGGTTACGATAGCACTGACACCCACTGCAGATTGCAAGGGGGTTGCGATTTGAATGAGGTGCAGGAAACGTGCGTGGATTGAGTATCCCGCGTTGTACTGTACCTCCGGGTATCTCCTAAGCAGTAGTGTGTTTTTTCTCTGCCGGTGCAGGAAAGTGTGCAATTACACACCTTCTCGCACCCACTTAGATGTGAACCTAGCCTAAAGAAAAGTCAGTGTATTCAAGGCTGGTCATTTTTCAGTTGATTGTTTGTTTTTTTAATTCTGTGATTAATTAAAAATTAAGCTAATGTGAACACAGTGAGTGTGCTTCCTTCCACAAGATGGTGCCCTTTGCACCTGCCCAGTAAGATTGGCTATTACAGGGCACGATCCTGTGGTAAGCAGTGCATTCCCCCCCTTTTTTTTTTAATCTGTAAAAGTTTAAAAAAAGTCAGTGAGCACTCTGTCTGACACAACATGGTGCACTTTGCACCATAATAGCCAACCTTACTGAGGAGGTGCAAAGGGCACCATCTTCTTGTAGGTAGGCAGCACATCACTTTTCACCTATTCAGTTTGGACACTAAAACTGGGCAATAGCCAACAGCGTTCATAAAAACTGGAAGAAGGAAAAAAATGAAATCAGGTTCGATTTTCTAAAGGACCTGATAAAATACAATTAGGGATGTGATTGCTTACTAGGGGCAACACATATCCTTTTTCCTTTTTCCAGTCTTTATAATTTTGGTGCAATTTATTTTATTTAACCACTTGCTGCCGCCCACCGTCAAATGACAGCTGGGTGGTTCGGCTCTCGTTCTGGGTGGACGTCATATGACGGCCTCCAGAACAACTGCTCTCGCGTTCCCCCGGGGGCGCGCTGCGTGCCCCCGGCTCTTTAACCATGTGATCGGCTGTGTCCAGTCAGTTGATTTCTGGTGTGAGGGTGAGTGTAGCACCCTCTACTTAGTGTAGGTGCTAGATAGGGATTTTTATGTAGAGCAAGTAAATTTAGGCAGGCCTAGCTAAGAGCTAGGCCTGTTTGTTTTGATCTGTGGGGCTGGGAGTGGCCTAAAGTAAGCCGGTGACTCACAGCTGGCTTCATCCTTCGGTTACCTCCCTGCTGCTTCCAGAGGCTTCTAGAAGAGAGAAAGGGAAGAAAGGTGGAGTTAGCTGGGGTGTTCTAAGGAGCCCTGACCAATCCCCAACCTGGATTGGCAGGGGGCAGGCCTCCTTAAATACCTACAGTCAGCCCAGCGGGGGAGGAGTTGTTGGGAGGAAGAACTGGGAGATGGAGTACTAGCTGTCGTGGTTTTTGAGAAAGCTACCCAGTCTGGGGTGGGGGGGTGACCTTGGGCCTGGAGCTCGGGAGTGGAAGGGACCCTCATACAAACCACAGGGGTGTCCTGACCAGGAGCAGAAGAGGACAGTGGAGAGTACTGCTGGGCAAGTCTCCAGGAGGGATCCACCAGGTGTTGGTGAGTGACACACAACCAGGAACGCTAGAGAGGCATGCCGGAGCGGATTGGGAGGATGCAATCTGAGATGGATGTAGAGCCAGTGAAGACTGTGGCGTAATGGGCAGAGAAGACAGGCAGCTGCAGCCAGGAGGGCTGGCAGGGCCTGAAGAGGGCTGACTGGGATCAGTAGTCCACCTAGGACAGCTAGCACCAGAACTTTACATTCTTTGTTGCTACCCCAGAGGGGCCCGTGGTCCCTGCCTGCAAAGGGTTGTTGCTAAGACCTGGCTGGAGCCAGAGTCAGGCCTAACCAAGAGCTAGCTGTGCCTAAAGAGTTGTGCTGGAGGAAGAGGAGTGTATATACTGTGTCCCAAACTATGCAAATCTTTCTGGGCATCCCAAAAGCTAACAGACTATTCATTGTCTTGGAGTGCCTGGAAGTGAATGCCGGGCTGGGCAGGGTGACAGATGGGCCACAACACTCAGCAGCCCCTACGGGGGTACCGCTACATGTGGTTTGCACAAAGAGCTAACAATCACAATTCCTTTAAAATACAGTTTTTTTTAACTGACCCTAATCTTAGCGGCTATAGCTGCTAGCAATAATCACATGAACAGACATGCTGGTTGCACCCAAGTTGAACGATCAATCAACTTCATTCCTACTTGAGATCTAGAAATTCTAGTTGGACAGGTAAATAAGGTGTTACTGTTATACAAGACAGGACTATATTACAGTAACATGCACACCTTGTTTACAGGTACTAATGACTTAATCATTAACAGGATCTATTGGGAGGATTTGTTAGGACAAGTCAACAAGAATGAACTCCACTGACTGCAGCCAGGATCATTCACACCAAGTCACGGGTAAAGACACAGGGAAAATACTGACCATTTAGAGGTGCCTCTTCTACTAAATAGCAGGTAAGGATCATGGTGTTCTCTTCTGGAGGCGATCATTCTGTATGTTCTATACAGTGTATTGAATTCCTGAAAACCATGACCATTTATTACGTATACTTCCAACCATGTGCATGTTTTCCATAGGATCTCTTGAATGAGAATTGTAGTCTTTGTAATGCTTTAATCTTTTTATGTACAATATGAATGGACGAGATCAGCTGTGCATGACCTTATTATTGTATAAAAATGTCTTTTTTTGTCTTTTTAAAAAAAAAATATCTCTTTTTACCTGTACAGCTTGTAATTATATATGTACATGGAAGGCAGACATGTCTAATCATTTCATAGGCAGGCTCTGCATAATGCTTTGAATGCTATACAATGCAACTCGTGTGCAACAGTTGTCCATTATCATTGGTCAAAGCCAAAGTCATATCCAAGTTGCACCCATTCAAAGTTGTATCAAAGTTGCACTTCAAAGTCAGCGCAGCTTTAGAGTCGTACAAGTGTGAACGGGGTAAAAGAGGTATTTTGGGGCTTTAAATGAGGCCCATGACATTCTATAGCCATACGCCTCCATCCCTGAATCTGAAATTTAAAAGGAAAAGGACTGGGACTTTAAATGAAGCATGTGACACATAGCTGGTAAAGTGGTCAAATGCATGATGGCACATTTATTCTTTCATATACATAGATATCATGATGGCATATTAATATATTTCATATATATATATATATATATATATATATATATATACATATATATATATATATATATATACATATATATATATATATATATATATACACACACACACACACACACACAAATGTCATGAATAACACATTGCAGTATAATTGTTGTGGGCTGGCTTGTAAACCATATCATAAAATATATAATAAAATCATTAATGATTGCAGAAAGCTCATAATAATCTAAGCTGTAAATGCATGATTATAATGCATCTAAAAAAGCTAGACTCATGCGTTTCGTGGAATTCACTCCACTTCTTCAGGAGCAGATGCAAGGTGCGTATCTGCAAAATACATATAGATACCTATGGTTAACGCAAAAAAGTAAAAGGGGAAGAAAAAATATATCCATTCCTGAGTTACTTACAAGTCAGCCCCAGATTCAGCTTGCGGTGTTGCTAATTGAGGGCTGCCAGGGATGTGTCTGACCCGGGAGCTGTGGAAGTGGCCCGTGGAAAACCAAGGTACACGCGTGCAAACCCCCAGAGGGATATCCGTGTCATAGTCGTTATAAACGCAGGTGACAGCTCTAGTGAATTTCTGTAAAGAATAGTGAATGGTGAATTAATTTAGTAAGGGTGTTGTGTGCTAAAATAACAAAACCCATGACTATTAATAGGATGAAAAGAAATGGAGAACATGTGGGGAAAATAAGTAGAAATAAACCACAACCCAAGGGTGGAATGAATATAGGTCTTTATGGACCTTGCTTTGTGCACTGGTCCAAATCATTTGGTTGAGGGGGATTATGGTGTGGGGGTTGTTTTTTAGGGGTTGGGCTTGTCCCCTTAGTTCCAGTGAAGGGAACTCTTAAGGCGTCAGCATACCATTTTAGACAATTTCATGCTCCCAAATTTGTGGGAACAGTTTGGGGATGGCGGCTTCCTGTGCCAACATGACTGCGCTCCAGTGCACAAAGCAAGGTCCATAAAGACATGGATGAGTTTGGGGTGGTGGATCTTGACTGGCCTGCACAGAGTCCTGATCTCAACCCGATAGAACACCTTTGGGATGAATTAGAGCGGAGACTGCGAGCCAGGCCTTTTCATCCAACATCAGTGCTAGATAGATAGATAGATAGATAGATAGATAGATAGATAGATAGATAGATAGATAGATAGATAGATAGATAGATAGATAGATAGATAGATAGAGATATCTATCTATATATATATAGATAGAGATATATCTCTATCTATATATATATATAGAGATATATCTCTATATATTGATAGATAGATAGATAGATAGATAGATAGATAGATAGATAGATAGATAGATAGATAGATAGATAGATAGATAGATAGATAGATAGAGATCTATCTATCTATCTATCTATCTATCTATCTATCTATCTATCTATCTATCTATCTATCTATCTATCTATCTAGCACTGATGTTGGATATATATATATATATATACATACAGAGAGAGAGAGAGAGAGAGAGAGATATCATAGAATAGAACTTTGATTTTGTTGACCCCCTTGCTGCCTATTTTCTACCCAATTCCACTATTTAGATTTACTGCCCTCCCTCTACTAACTTCAATTAACCAGGTTTAATGCATTCCCTCTACTCCCTTCCATTATGCAGCTTCATTTCCTTCACTCTATTTCCTTCCATTATTCAACCCAACTGCCTTCCCTCTAATACCTTCTATTATCCAGCCCCACTGCCTTCAGTCTACTCCCTTCCAATTTCCAACCCCACTGCCTTCAGTCTACTCGCTTCCATTATACAACCCCACTGCTTTACCGCTACTCCCTTCCGTTATCCAACCCAACTGCCTTCCCTCTACTCCCATTATCCAACCCAACTGCCTTCCCTCTACTCCTATTATCCAACCCAACTGCCTTCCCTCTACTCCCATTATCCAACCCAACTGCCTTCCCTCTACTCCTATTATCCAACCCAACTGCCTTCCCTCTACTCCCATTATCCAACCCAACTGCCTTCCCTCTACTCCTATTATCCAACCCAACTGCCTTCCCTCTACTCCTATTATCCAACCCAACTGCCTTCCAGCTACTCCCATTATCCAACCCAACTGCCTTCCCTCTACTCCTATTATCCAACCCAACTGCCTTCCAGCTACTCCCTTCCATTATCCAGCCTCACTGCCTTCACCTTACTCCCTTGCATTATATAAACTCGTTGACTTCCCTCTACTCCCTTCCATTAGTTAACAAAACTTCATCCTCTATTCTCCTTTCTAGGGATGAGCCGAACACCCCCCGGTTCGGTTCGCACCAGAACCCGCGAACGGACCGAAAGTTCGCACGAACGTTAGAACCCCATTGACGTCTATGGGACTCGAACGTTCGAAATCAAAAGTGCTCATTTTAAAGGCTAATTTGCATGGTATTGTCCTAAAAAGGGTTTGGGGACCCGGGTCCTACCCCAGGGGACATGTATCAATGCAAAAAAAACTTTTAAAAACGGCCGTTTTTTCGGGAGCAGTGATTTTAATGATGCTTAAAGTAAAAAAAAAAAAGTGAAATATTCCTTTAAATATCGTACCTGGGGGGTGTCTATAGTATGCCTGTAAAGTGACGCGTGTTTCCCATGTTTAGAACAGTCCCTGCACCAAATGTCATTTTTAAAGGAAAAAATCTCATTTAAAACTGCTTGCGGGTTTAATGTCATGTCGGGTCATGGCAATATGGATGAAAATCAGTGAGACAAACGGCATGGGTACCCCCCAGTCCATTACCAGGCCCTTTGGGTCTTGTATGGATATTAAGGGGAACCCCGCACCCAAATTAAAATAAGGAAAGGTGTGGGGCCACCAGGCCCTATATACTCTGAACAGCAGTATACAGGCGGTGCAAACAAGACAGGGACTGTAGGTTTGTTGTTAAGTAGAATCTGTTTGTAATTTTGAACATTTTTAACGTGTTTAGCTCCAGCCAAAAAATCTTTTCTAAGCTTTTTGGAAAACATAGGGAAGGGTTATCACCCCTGTGACATTTGTTTTGCTGTCTTTCCTCCTCTTCAGAAGATTTCACCTCACTTTTTTGTCCCAATGAAAAATGTTTTTTGAAAATTTGGGTTTTTTTGTGGAACAAGGATTGGAAAGCATCAGTGGAAAGGAGAAATTGTTTTCCCATATTAACTCTTACAGGAGAGAATTTCCCTTCCTAGGGGTAGATTTCATCTCACTTCCTGTTGTCTCCTTCCGTTTGCAAGTAGGAGTCGTTTGTAAGTTAGATGTTTGAAAGTAGGGTCCTGCCCTATATACTCAGCAGAAATTTGGGCCTTAGGTGTTGCTGTGGCCACAACACTGTAAGCCCTCACAGGGCCCTGCTGTGAAATATTAGATCAAGAATTGTAATTACATGCCCCTGTTGAACAGGAGCTGAAAAATTAGGCCTTAGGCACTGGTGCTGGTGCCACAACACTGCAACCCCTCACAGACACTCTAGTTGGAACGCAGGAACGAGCCCTGCTGCAAATTATTGCTTCAAAAATTGTAATTACACGCCCCTGTTAGACAGGGGCAGAAAAATTGGGCCTTAGGCACTGGTGCTGGTGCCACAACACTGCAACCCCTCACAGACACTCTAGTTGGAACGCAGGAACGAGCCCTGCTGCAAAGTATTGCATCAAAAATTGTAATTACACGCCCCTGTTAGACAGGGGCAGAAAAATTGGGCCCTAGGCACTGGTGCTGGTGCCACAACACTGCAACCCCTCACAGACACTCTAGTTGGAATGCAGGAACGAGCCCTGCTGCAAAGTATTACATCAAAAATTGTAATTACACGCCCCTGTTAAACAGGGGCTGAAAAATTGTGCCTTAGGCACTGGTGGTGGCGCCCAGAACCAAAAATGTTCTTACAAGCTATCAGCGTGATGATTGAGGAGGAAGAGGATAATTACTCAGGGATAGTCACTCAGCATCAGCATAGGCAGTCTTTGAAGGGATCTGAGATTTCAAAAAAAATTATTCGGTTACATCAGCATCAGGTGCTTGGTAGCTGGTGGTGATCCAAGACTCATTCATTTTTATGAAGGTCAGCCGATCGACCGAGTCGGTGGACAGACGCACCCTGTGATCGGTTACCACGCCTCCAGCAGCACTGAATGTGCGTTCCGAAAGAACGCTGGATGCAGGACAGGCCAGTAGCTCAATTGCATACTGTGCAAGCTCTGGCCAGTGATCCATCCTCAAGACCCAGTAACCCAGAGGATTTTCGGTGGGAAAGGTGTCCAAGTCTGATCTTGCCCCTAGGTATTCCTGCACCATGTAAAACAGACGCTGGCGATGGTTGCTGGAACCGATCATACCTTGGGGCTGCGGACCAAAAAATTGTCTGAACGCATCGGTCAGACGGCCACCTTCTCCACCGCTCCTTCTTTGACTGACCGAAGCCTCAGCAACACGTTGTCCAGAAACAGGAGTTTGTAACCTCCCAGTCTCTGGGAACGCGTTGCACAGACCTTTCTGCAAGGCCTCCCGAAGATGTTTCATCCTCTGCTCCCTCTGCGATGGCAAGATAAGGTCCGCAACCTTACCCTTGTAACGTGGATCAAGGAGGGTTGCCAGCCAGTATTGGTCCTTCTCCTTGATACCACGAATACGAGGATCCTTACGCAGGCTTTGCAGGATCAGGGAGGCCATGCAGCGTAGGTTTGCTGAGGCATTCGGTCCGGAGTCCTCTGGGTCACTAAGAACGACATGGTCCGCAGCCACCTCCTCCCAGCCACGTACAAGTCCATGTGTTTCTTGGGACTGATCCCTTAAAGACTGCTGCTGATGCTGAGTGCCAGGCTCCACCTCCATACTGACACAATCTTCCTCCTCCTCCTCTTCCTCCTCGTCCTCTTCCTGTGTGATCGGCGGGCACGCAGGAACACTGTCTGGATAAAGGGGGCCTTGAGAGCTAAGGAAGTCCTCCTCTTCCTGCCTCTGTTCTGCCTCAAGTTCCCTGTCCATTATTCCACGCAGCGTGTGCTCCAACAGGTGGACAAGGGGGACAGTGTCACTGATGCATGCACTGTCACTGCTCACCATCCTCGTGGCCTCCTCGAATGGTGACAGGACAGTGCATGCATCCCTGATCATGGCCCACTGGCGTGGGGAAAAAAAACCAAGCTCCCCTGACCCTGTCCTGGTGCCATAGTCGCACAGGTACTCATTGATGGCCCTCTGCTGCGTGTGCAGCCGCTGCAGCATGGCCAACGTTGAGTTCCACCTGGTGGGCATGTCACAGATTAGGCGGTTCTTGGGCAGGTTAAACTCCTTTTGGAGGTCCGTCAGCCGAGCACTGGCATTATATGACCGGCGGAAATGCACACAGACTTTCCTGGCCTGCCTCAGGACATCCTGTAAGCCCGGGTACCTGCCCAAGAACCGCTGCACCACCAAGTTAAGGACGTGAGCCAAACAGGGCACATGGGTCATTTGTCCCTGTCGGAGGGCAGAGAGGAGGTTGGTGCCATTGTCGCAAACCACCATTCCTGCCTTAAGTTGGCGTGGCATCAACCACCTCTGAACCTGCCCCTGCAGAGCTGACAGAACCTCTGCCCCAGTGTGGCTCCTGTCCCCCAAGCACACCAGCTCAAGCACCGCATGGCATCTTTTGGCCTGCGTACTTGCGTAGCCCCTTGAACGCCTACGGAGCACCGCTGGTTCCGAGGAAGAGGCCATGGAGGAAGAAGAAGAGGAGGGGGTGGAGGAGAGAGGTGTGTCACAATCAGCATTTTGGAGGCGTGGTGGCGGAACAACCTCCAACACTACTGCACCTTGCCCTGCATCCTTCCCAGCTGCCAGCAGAGTCACCCAATGCGCCGTGAAACTTAGGTAACGTCCCTGTCCATGCCTGCTGGACCATGAGTCAGCGGTAATATGCACCTTACCGCTGACCGCCCTGTCCAGCGAGGCATGGACATTGCCTTCCACATGCCGGTAGAGAGCCGGAATCGCCTTCCGTGAGAAAAAGTGGCGTTTGGGTACCTGCCACTGAGGAACCGCACATTCCACAAACTCACGGAAGGGGGCAGAGTCTACCAACTGAAAAGGCAGCAGTTGAAGTGCTAGCAATTTTGCCAAGCTAGCATTCAACCGCTGGGCATGTGGATGGCTGGGAGCAAACTTCTTTCGGCGGTGCAGCAGCTGGGGCAGGGAAATTTGCCTGGTACAATCTGACGTCGGTGTACCAAAAGCAGATTGCCCACAAGTACTTGGCTGTGACACACCTAATTCTACACCTTCATTCCTCTCACTGCAGGTCTCAGAGAGGACTGAAGGTCTAGTGGGGTTGGAAATCTCAGCTGATGAGGAGCAAGGAGAGATCCTCTTTGTTCTTTGGTGTGGGTCTTTTAGATACGCTTGCCAACGAACTGCATGGCAGGTCAACATATGTCTGGTCAAGCATGTGGTACCCAAGCGGGAGATATTTTGGCCACGCGAGATACGCTTGAGACATATGTTGCAAATAGCAGCGGTGCGATCTGATGCACTCGTCTCAAAAAAGGCCCACACCAAAGAACTTTTTGAATAACGCGCAGAGACTGCAGCGCCCTGCACATGTGGAGCTTTGGGGTGTGATGCAGTCAATGTGCTGCCCTTAGGCTGGCCCCTGGAGGGCATCCTGCCTCGTTGGTGATGTGCTGCCGCCTCCTCCTCCTCCTCCTCCTCCTCCTCCTCCTCCTCCTCCTCCTCTCTCCTATCAGGCACCCACGTTGAGTCAGTGACCTCATCATCCCCTCCCTCCTCATCACTGGAGCAAACCTGGCAGTATGCTGCAGCAGGGGGAGCATGACTGCCAGATTGCTGTCCTTCTTGGGCACCCCCTCTGTCCGCGCTCATGTTACTGCCTTCATCGAGCTCAGTATCGTCATCAGAGCCTTCCAAACGCTGGGCATCCTCCTGGAGCATGTACCCAACACTGTGGTCAAACAGTTCGAGGGAATCCTCATGAGGACATGGTGGAGCTAGGGAAGGAGTCACTGATGACATTGAGCTGAGGGAAGAGGCCGCTGCTTTGCCAGACAAAGCACCCTGGGCATGGGTGAGAGAGGATGAGGAGGATGAGGACGGCTTGGTCATCCACTCGACCAAGTCTTCCGCATGTTGCGGCTCAACATGGCCAGCTGCCGAAAAAAAGGCCAAGCGTGTCCCATGGCCACGTGCTGATGAGGATGCACCGTCTCCACGACCAGCACTAGACACAGAGCCTGCTTGCCCTCTCTTATTGGCTTGTGACTGTCTGCCTCTCCTTCTTGGCCTTCCAGACATACTAATGGCCTGTAGCTGCACTAAGCTGGGATAGAACACCTGTAATTTTCTTCAAGTAGCTTTATATACTGTAACCAGACAAGCCTGCCTGTCAGTAGGAAGATAACAGGAACGGATCTAGCTGAACACTGTGAGCAGGACGCACTGTACTAAATGTAAATAGTCTAGCTGCCTGACCGTGGTACTAATAGGATCAAATAGAACACCTGTAATTTTCTTCAGGTAGCTTTATATACTGTAACCAGACAAGCCTGCCTGTCAGTAGGAAGATAACAGGAACGGATCTAGCTGTACACTGTGAGCAGGACGCACTGTACTAAATGTAAATAGTCTAGCTGCCTGACCGTGGTACTAATAGGATCAAATAGAACACCTGTAATTTTCTTCAGGTAGCTTTATATACTGTAACCAGACAAGCCTGCCTGTCAGTAGGAAGATAACAGGAACGGATCTAGCTGAACACTGTGAGCAGGACGCACTGTACTAAATGTAAATAGTCTAGCTGCCTGACCGTGGTACTAATAGGATCAAATAGAACACCTGTAATTTTCTTCAGGTAGCTTTATATACTGTAACCAGACAAGCCTGCCGGTCAGTAGGAATTTAACAGGAACGGATCTAGCTGAACACTGTGAGCAGGACGCACTGCACTAAATGTAAATAGCAGGAACGGATCTAGCTGAACACTGTGAGCAGGACGCACTGCACTAAATGTAAATAGCAGGAACGGATCTAGCTGAACACTGTGAGCAGGACGCACTGCACTAAATGTAAATAGCAGGAACGGATCTAGCTGAACACTGTGAGCAGGACGCACTGCACTAAATGTAAATAGCAGGAACGGATCTAGCTGAACACTGTGAGCAGGACGCACTGCACTAAATGTAAATTGCAGGAACGGATCTAGCTGAACACTGTGAGCAGGACGCACTGCACTAAATGTAAATAGTCTAGAAGATAACAGGAACGGATCTAGCTGAACACTGTGAGCAGGACGCACTGCACTAAATGTAAATAGCAGGAACGGATCTAGCTGAACACTGTGAGCAGGACGCACTGCACTAAATGTAAATAGCAGGAACGGATCTAGCTGAACACTGTGAGCAGGACGCACTGCACTAAATGTAAATTGCAGGAACGGATCTAGCTGAACACTGTGAGCAGGACGCACTGCACTAAATGTAAATAGTCTAGAAGATAACAGGAACGGATCTAGCTGAACACTGTGAGTTGGACGCACTGCACTAAATGTAAATAGCAGGAACGGATCTAGCTGAACACTGTGAGCAGGACGCACTGCACTAAATGTAAATAGCAGGAACGGATCTAGCTGAACACTGTGAGCAGGACGCACTGCACTAAATGTAAATAGCAGGAACGGATCTAGCTGAACACTGTGAGCAGGACGCACTGCACTAAATGTAAATAGCAGGAACGGATCTAGCTGAACACTGTGAGCAGGACGCACTGCACTAAATGTAAATTGCAGGAACGGATCTAGCTGAACACTGTGAGCAGGACGCACTGCACTAAATGTAAATAGTCTAGAAGATAACAGGAACGGATCTAGCTGAACACTGTGAGCAGGACGCACTGCACTAAATGTAAATAGCAGGAACGGATCTAGCTGAACACTGTGAGCAGGACGCACTGCACTAAATGTAAATAGCAGGAACGGATCTAGCTGAACACTGTGAGCAGGACGCACTGCACTAAATGTAAATTGCAGGAACGGATCTAGCTGAACACTGTGAGCAGGACGCACTGCACTAAATGTAAATAGTCTAGAAGATAACAGGAACGGATCTAGCTGAACACTGTGAGTTGGACGCACTGCACTAAATGTAAATAGCAGGAACGGATCTAGCTGAACACTGTGAGCAGGACGCACTGCACTAAATGTAAATAGCAGGAACGGATCTAGCTGAACACTGTGAGCAGGACGCACTGCACTAAATGTAAATTGCAGGAACGGATCTAGCTGAACACTGTGAGCAGGACGCACTGCACTAAATGTAAATAGTCTAGAAGATAACAGGAACGGATCTAGCTGAACACTGTGAGCAGGACGCACTGCACTAAATGTAAATAGCAGGAACGGATCTAGCTGAACACTGTGAGCAGGACGCACTGCATTAAATGTAAATAGTCTAGATAGAAGATAACAGGAACGGATCTAGCTAAACTGAATACAGTGTATATATATATATGCAACACCTGGGATGCATATATATACACAATACACTGTAAGTGCAGCTAACTGACTGACTGTTCTGCCTAATCTATCTAACTCAAATCAAATGACACTGTCTCTCTCTCTCTCTATCTCTCAGCACACCGGAACACACACTACACAGGGCCGCCGTGCAGGCGGCCTTATATAGTGTGGGGTGTGTACTAAATCCCCTGAGCCATAATTGGCCAAAGCCACCCTGGCTTTGGCCAATTACAGCTCTCTCTACTGACGGCGCTGTGATTGGCCAAGCATGCGGGTCATAGTGCATGCTTGGCCAATCATCAGCCAGCAATGCACTGCGATGCCGCAGTGAATTATGGGCCGTGACGCGCCACACGAATTTAGCGCGAACGGCCCATAACGTTCGCAATTCGGCGAACGATCGAACAGCCGATGTTCGAGTCGAACATGGGTTCGACTCGAACACGAAGCTCATCCCTACTCCTTTCCAACATCCAGCCTAACTCCCTTCTCTCTACTGTCTTCCATTATCCAACCCCACTGCCTTTGCTCCACTCTCTTCCATTATCCAGTCCCATTGCCATGTTTCTACTCAGTTCCTTTATTCAAACCCACTACCTTCCCTTAACACCCTTCCATCATCCAACCCGTCTGCTTTCCCTCTTCTCCCTTCCATTATCCAATCCAACTTCCTTCCCTCTACTACTTTCCATTATTCAACTCAACTGCCTTCCCTTATCTCCACTCCATTATCTAGTTCCACAGCCTTCTCTCTAATCCCTTCCATTTTTTAACCTTACTGCTTTCCTTCTACTTCCTTCCATCGTCCAGCCTTTCTTCTTTCTCTACGCCTTTCCATTCTCAAACCCCACTGCCTTCCTTCTCCTCCCTTTCATCATCCAACATGATTGTCTTCGCTCTACTCCCTTCCATCAGCCAACCCTACTGTCTTTCCTGTACTTCCTTCCATTATCCAACTCCACTGTCTTCCCTCTACTCCTTTCCATTATCCAACCCAACTGCCTTCCCCCCTACTCCTATCCATTACTCAACCCCACTGCCTTCCCCCTACTCCCTTCCATTGTCCAACCCAACTGCCTTCCCCCTACTCCCTTCCATTATCCAACCAAATTGCCTTCTCTCTACTCTTTTCATTATCCAGTCCAGCCACCTCCTTTCTACTCCCTTCCATTATCAAGCCTCACTCCCTTCCCTCTATTATCCAATCACACTGGTTTCTCTCTAGTCCCTTCCATTATCCAGACTTCTCTCAACATCCTTTCTTTATCCAGCCCCACTGCCTTCACTTTACTCCCTTTTCACAATCCAACCCAACAATCTTCTCTCTAGTCTCCTTCCATTACCCAATCCACTGTCCTCCTTCCACTACCTTACATTTTTCAACCCAATTCCCTTTTTTCTACTCTTCCATTACCCAACACAACTGCCTTTCTTCTATTCTCTTCCATTTATCTATCCTAACTGCCTTCTTTCTACTTTTTTCAATTATCCAGCCTCACTCCCGTCTCTCTTCTTCCTTCCGTTATCCAACCACATTGCCTTCCCCCTACTTCCTTCCATTATCAACCTTCACTGCCTCCACCTACTTTCTTCCATTATCCAATCCAACTTATCTCCATTTACTACCTCCCATTATCGAGGCTTAAGCCTGGTACATTCTGTTTTTTTTTCCGTTCAACCCAGCAGGTTGAACGACAAAAAAACCTCACAGCTCTGGTCGAAGCTGCTGTACTAACAGTCCAGCGTTAGTACAGCGATCTCCCCCAGTGAGCTGTTTGTTCTGACAGGGGGACGGCAGAAAACTCCGGTCAGCGCTCTCAGCCATTGGCTGCTGGTTTTCCAGCATGCTTGTCCGACAGAAGCCAGCCAAACGGCCGGCTTCTGTCAGACCGGCTGCCATACCTATGGACCAAATGTTGGCCGGTTTTTATTGAACCGGCCAATGTCTCCAAACATTCAGCTCACATGTACTAGGCATTGCAGTTTTTTCTCTTTGTTTACTTCAATTTTCCAACCTTGCTGCATTTTTTTTTATTATATTATTTTATTTATTATCAGGCGTCACTTCCTTCACTGTACCCCTTTCCATCATCCAACCCCACTGCCTTCCCTCCACTCCCTTCCATTATCCACTTAACCTCCAGAAGATTTACCCCTCCTTCATGACCAGGCCATTTTTTGCAATACGGCACTGCGCTACTTTAACTGACAATTGTACCCAAACAATATTTTTTTACTTTTTGCTATAAAACAAATCCAATAAAATGTAAACATTAACTTTATTTATAAATTTAGGCCAATATGTAATCTGCTGCATGTTTTTGGTAAAAAAAAAATCCTAATAAGTGTATATTGATGGTGTATATACTGGAATTTTTATTGATTTATGTTTTTATACTAGTAATAGTGGCGTGGCGATCAGCGACTAATAATGATACTGTGATATTGCAACAGACAATCGAACATCAACTGACACTTTTGACACTTTGTGGGAACCACTAATACAGTGATCAGTGCTAAAAATGTGCACTGTCACTGTACTAATTGCACTGGCTGGGAAGGGGTTAAAAATCTAGGGCGATAAAAGTGTTAACTTTGTGCCTAGCCAGTGTTTATGTGCCCAGTGCGCTGCTTTTACTAAGGGAAGTGATGGATTTTATTCCCCGCTGATAGTGTGTACTAGGCTTAACTTCTCCTTTCCTGTTTTAGTTCCTGGAGTTCTCCTTTAGGCTGTGTAAACGTGTGTGTGTGTGTGTGTGTGTGTGTGTGTGTGTGTGTAGCACAGCCCCCTTGAGGACTGCTTGGATTCACCTGCTCATCTGCATCGCCCTGACCCTGTAAACATTCCAACCCACCTGACACTCTGGGTTCAGACATCCTTGCAGCATCTTTAAGTAATAAGACAACACTCAATACGTTTATATTCTATTGACATTTACTGGAGTACTTGAGATAAGATATTGTTGTACAAAGTAGGTAATGGTTCAACCGAGTTTGGGATAGCAGTACAAACTCAGCAGAATGACTCCTCAAGAAAAGCCAGTTAGGGCAGCTGGCAACAATAGAATACTATATACATATATACACGTATGTACAATGGAATACCACTTGGACATAACCTGAAAGGATAAGCAAAGTTAAGCATCAATTCTGACAATACTTCTAGAGAGAGAGACCCAAGCCGACCTGTTTAAACTTTGATCCTAATGAGAGCTGAAGCTAAACATGGATGGTATAAGGGCTCTTTAACCTCCCTGGCGGTATGATTATTTCAGATTTTTGATGCTCAAAGCGGTACAATGTTTTGCATGGAAATGTGGCGTTTTATATTGTAGGTCTGTAATTCTTTGGAATAACACACTTAAATCTGTCCAAACAAGAGTCTAGTAGACATCCCGGGTATGATAAAGTTTGAAACACTAAATCATAAATTATAATATAATAAATAACTATAAATAATTATAACAAATAATAATATAATAATAATAACATTTTTTCAATAATGTAATCGAATCAAAAACACTGACATTTGCTCAGTTGCAGAATTGTCGCTGCCATTACTTTCAGTGTTTGATGACGGATTTCCCCACAAATCACTATCGCTCAATTCTGCGAGTGATTCTAATTTATTATCGCTGTTTTCTAGCTGGTCTAAAACTGCTTTTGATGTAAAGGGACGCTTTTTGGTTGCTATGGACAATCTCCAGTTTCCAGGCAGAAAGAACAGTATTTATAATATAAAACTGCATGCAGGGCACTGGAGAAACCACTGGGGACAAAAGGGATGTGAAATAATTTGATACAGTACTGTATGTGTAATGTGTTTTTTACTTCTTGAATTTGGCCCCCGTTCTTCATCCCCGTGCGTCTCAGCGCTTGCAGGGAACGGAGCCCGGGCACAGTGATAGATCCGGTGGAGGACACAGATCGCACACACATCGGGGAGACATCGCAGGATCCTGGGGACAAGGTAAGTAACTTTGCCTGGATCCTGCAATGCGATCCCGAGTGTGGCTCGGGGTTACCGCTTTTGGTACCGAAAATTCACCCCGAGCCACACTCGGGATTATCGCTAAGGAGGTTAAGTAGCAATGACAGAATGTCCCCGTTGCAGATCTGATGGTCTTCACCGGCAGTCGGCGCTCATTAATTATATCCAATAAGGTGTAGTAACAGAGTGGTAGTATATCTTGTGATGACTGCAGCTAAAGATGCCTATGTACAGTGTTCAAATATAGGTGCAGTGAAGTGTTCCTAAGGTAAAGCTGTCTGTGCACAGTGTCCCAGTGAAACAACATAGGAAAGATTTGTAAAGATGGTCAGTGGCCCTCTCACCAACGACCAGGCCAATTCAACGCCTTCCAACTAGACGTCCTGGCTCCTGACCCTCTTGTGGTGATCACCCTTTGCGGAGCACGAAGCGCAGGTCTCATGGATCTGCCACGTAAGGGTTAACAATAGTGCTGACTGATTTAAGTGATTGGCACCAGGCTGCCTTATTTAAACACCTCAGCAGCACTGTGTCTTTGCTGTCTGATCTACAGGTCATACCTGTTCCCGTGACGTCCTGTTCCCGAGAGCCGATCTGTTACCTGTGTTTGACCCGGCTTGTTTGACTACGATTGATCTCTGTTATCCTGACCCCGGCTTGCCTTGTAACCATGCTTATCTCTACACTGCTTGATATCCTGTTGCCGAACTTTGCCTGTATCCTGACCATTCTCTGCCTGTCGTCTATACCTACACCTGATCATCTGTTTCCGAACCCCAGCTTGTCTGACTACGTATTCAGTGTCTCCTCTGCACCAGCTGAACTGACAACACCAAAGACGAACCAGGCACCCATATACCGCTAGGCTCTTGCAGCCACAGTTGCAACACTGGTGGCTCTTGAGCCGGGGTTGTACGAGAAAGCCTTCCCACTGCACATCAGGCTCATCCGGCAGGTACGTAACAGTATCAGACAGCCATGTCTGAGCCTGCATTTGGGAAGTTGGCCATGGATGAGATCTGTCAGCACCTTGCAGCCCTTACCCAAGCTGTCAAATCTCTACAGGAGGGTTATAAGCAACTGGAACAACGTGTACAGACTCTAGCTACACCAGCAAGCACTGTTACGCCTTCTGCCTCAGGGACTGCCACTGCAGCAACCTCAGTGGTGATGCTGCCCCCTGAACCCAGAGTTCCAGCACCAGAGAGATTTTCAGGTGACCAGGGGAAATTTAGATCCTTCCGCAATGCATGTGAATGCATGTGAACTGTACTTCACTGTACCTGCAACCTCAAACTTTCTCCCTTGAAATCACCAAAGAAATCACCAAAGTAGCATTCATCATATCATTGATTCAGGGTGAGCCCCAGTCCTGGGCCCATTGGATGCTGAAGAAGAACGATGTATTGTTACAGTCCATGTCCGCCTTCTTCAGCGCGATATCCGAATTATACGATGACTGGCAATGAACCACCACAGCAGAGGCTGCCCTTCATGCACTCCAGGAAGGCCACAGAACGGCCAAATATTATGTTACAGACTTTAGACACTGGAGTACAGACACACAGTGAAATGACGCAGCCCTTCGACACCAGTTCCACTTGCGGTTATCAGAAGGTCTGAAAGCTGAATTGGCATGTGTCAGAGTCCCAAATACCCTGGAGGCCCTTATCACACTGGCCATTCAAATTGACCGTCGGCTCTGTGAGCGACGATCAGAAAGATCAGCCCAGCCAGCAGCCACGTCCAGTCTGGATGATGCCCCGGATCCCAGCTCCTACTCGCCCTGCACTCCAGTTCAGCCTGCTCCTGTTACTACGGCCACCAAACCACCGGAGCCTATGCAAATCGGCCTAATACACCCCTCTCTGTCTCCAGAGGAACGCCTGCACCAACGATAGAATAACCTCTGCCTATACTGTGGGGAAGCAGGCCACTATGTACGTTCCTGTGCCAGTTACCGCGATCATTGATTTCAGGACCTGCAGTTGTTTCATCGATCTAACTTTACAACACAACAATGCATCCCCTTGAGACAAAAAACAGAAGGACTTCTGTTTTTCTAGCTGTATCAAGTCTGGACCTGTAACCCAAGAGGCATTTCCCTTACCAGTGTTGGCCTCCTCCCAACATAAGGAAATCTTAAGCCTTGATGTCATCTCTTCCCCGCTATTCCCTGTTATTCTGGGCCTACCCTGGCTACAGGCGCATAATCCATGAGTTGACTGGGCCACAGGGAGAATCAACTTCCACTCAGCCTATTGCCAGGAACACTGCCTACCAAGGTCCCCAGCTTCTTCTACAACACTACTTTGTGTGGACTCTGAGTCTGAGGTGCGGCAAGCCATACCTGAACCCTACCATGAGTTCCTGGATGTCTTTAGTAAGCAAGGGGCTGACATTCTTCCCCCACATCGGCCATACGACTGCCCGGTTGAACTGCTTCCAGGGTCTGAAATTCCTTTTGGTAGAATCTTCCCCCTTGCTGAACGAAAACAGGAGGCACTAAAAAAGTATATCCAAGAAAACTTAAAAAAGGGGTTCATCCGACCCTCTACCTCCCCAGCAGGAGCAGGAATATTTTTAGTTGAGAAAAAGGACCACTCCCTACGACCTTGTGTGGACTATCGGGAGATCAACAAAACTACAGTTAAAAAACGGTATCTTCTCCCTCTACTACCCAAACTATTTCAGAGATTAAGGTCGGCTACCGTCTTCTCCAAACTAGATCTACGGGGGGCAACAAGTCCGCATCCGTCAAGGGGATGAGTGGAAGATGGCCCGATTCGGCTACTATGAATACCTGGTGATGCCTTTTGGACTATGCAATGCCCCGGCTACCTTCCAACACTTTGTCTATGACATATTCCGAGACATCCTGGATGTATTTTTGATTGTTTACCTAGATGACATCCTGATTTTTTTCCATTTCTCTAGACTTTCATCGAGGTCATGTCAAAAGGGTGCTGAACCAGTTCCGTCAACACGGACTATATGCTAAAGGTGAAAAATGTGAGTTTGAACAATGCAGCATCCAATTTCTGCGACTGGTAATCTCACCTGAAGGGATCACAATAGACTCTGAAAAGGTCTCTGCTATCTTAGAATGGCCTGCACATACCAACAAGAAGGGGGTGCAGCGCTTTGTAGGTTTTGCAAACTTTTACAGGAGATTCATCAGAGGCTTATCTGCTATCATGACCCCTATCACACAGCTGACTAAACAGAACCTCCGCTTCCATTGTACACTGAGTCACAAGCCACATTTGATACCTTGAAGGGACTGTTTATTTCTGCACCTGTTCTTGGTAACCAAGACCCGTCTCTGCCTTTTTCTCCCACAGGCCCTCTAAGCAGAGAGAAACTATGACGTTGGGACCGAGAATTACTGGCCATAAAGGCGGCTTTGAAAAGTGGAGAAACCTCCTGGAGGGAGCAGCGCATTCAATATTGATCTATACTGACCACAAACATCTTAAGTACCCGAGGACTGCTAAACGCTTAAAGTCATGTCAAGCACATTAAGTCCTGTTCTTTTCCCGATTTGTGTTCCATATTACCTACCGGCCGGGCTCGAATGTCAAACCAGACGCACTCGTATATTCGATGACCCCAAGGAACCACCAGTGGCAGATACCATCTTGTCTGAAAGTAACTTCTTACTTTTACAGGGCAATCTTCTCAACCAAATGAAGGAGGCTTTGGCAGACGTTCCTAGCCCTCCAGGGGTTACGCTGACACTGAAGAACTGCTGTTGAACGGAAACAAGGTATTTATGCCTGAATGTTTATGTGTAATCATTTTGGGTCTGTGTCACAATCATCCCCTGGCAGGTCATTTCAGGGTCCACATGACGCTTGATCTCCTGAAACACACATTCTGGTGGATGGACCTGGAAGAAACATATAACAGATACACACATTCCTGTGCAATCTGCAACCGGAGCAAGGGTACAAAGAACCGAGCCTGGGGTCTACTTCGCCACTGCCAGTCCCTGACAGACGATGGAGAATGATCGCCATGGATTTAGTTGTGGAACTTCCCCCATTGGAAGGATGCACAGCCATCTTCCTGCTAGTGGACCGACTGTCCAAAATCGCCCATTTCTTGCCTCTGAAGAGTACTCCCTCGGCCATGGAGACGACTCAAGTGTTTATCAGAGAGATTGTGAGGCTTCATGGAGTCCCTATGAACATCGTCTCCGGTCGGGGGGTTCAGTTCACTTCCCATTTCTGGAAAACTCTGTGTAAAGCCCTTAAAATTGAAAGATCCTTGTCCTCCACCTACCATCCCCAGATCAATGGAAAGACAGAGAGGACCAATCAGACGTTGGAGAAGTATATCCGATGCTTCACCACTTTTGTCCAGGATGACTGGGTATCGCTGCTGCCACTGGCGGAGTTCGCCTACAATAAAGTCAGTCACTCTGCCACAGGTCAGTCACCCTTCTTTGCGAATTATGGATTTCACCCATCCTTCTTGCCTGACTTTATTCCAGAAACCACAGTTCCTGCTGTCCAAGACATGGTGGATTTCCTCAACCACAACAATAATTTGCTTCAAGAAGCGGTTACCAAGGCAAAAGGAGCAAGCAAGAGGGCCTTTCACAGGAAAAGAAGGGGTGAACTGATTCTCCACCCGGGAGACCAGTTATGGCTGTCTACTACGGATCTCAGGCTGTCCCTCAAAGAAACTGGACCATTCCCAGTCAAGATGAAACTTAATGAGGTTACTTATGAATTATCTTTACCTGATTCACTTAAGATACATCCTATCTTCCATGTTTCTCTCTTGAAACCCACAGTCCCTGACTCTTTTCCAGATAGAGTATCCAGGCCACCAGAACCTGTGACCATCAATGGCGAAGAGGAGGAGGTGGAGGCCATCATAGACTGTAGGAGGATAAGGAATCAGGTACAGTACCTGGTTAATTGGAAGGGTTATGGCCCGGAGGATAACTCTTGATAGGTTGAACAGGATGTGCACGCCAGAGACTTGGTTAATGCCTTTTTTCGCAGTCATCCACAGAAGAGAGACCTGTTGGGCACCCAGAGGTTGCCCGTAAGGGGGGGGGGTGGAATGTCATAAATCTGCCACCTAAGGGTTAACAATAGTGCTGACTGATTTAAGTGATTGGCACCAGGCTGCCTTATTTAAACACCTCAGCAGCACTGTGTCTTTGCTGTATGTTCTGTAGCTCATACCTGTTCCCGTGACCTCCTGTTCCTGAGATCCGATCTGTTACCTGTGTTTGACCCGGCTTGTTTGACTAAGATTGATCTCTGTTATCCTGACCCCAGCTTGCCTTGTAACCACACTTATCTCTACACTGCTTGATATCCTGTTGCCGAACTTTGCCTGTATCCTGACCATTCGCTGCCTGTTGTCTATACCTACATCTGATCGTCTGTTACCAAACCCGGCTTGTCTGACTATGTATTCAGTGTCTCCTCAGCCCTGCACCTACCAGCCTGGTTCCTGTTTCCTGCTGCACCAGCTGAACTGACAACACCAAAGACGAACCAGGCACCCATACACTGCCAGGCTCTTGCGGCCACTGTTGCAACACCGGTGGCCCTTGAGCCGGGGTTGTACGAGAAAGCCTTCCCACTGCACGTCAGGCTTATCCAGCAGGTACGTAACAGTGAGTTGCTGCACTGTCGAGGTGGTGCTGGCAGATGTTCGATGAACAGCAGGCAGCGCTGGACCCCTTCTCAGTCAGGAACGCTGTAGACTTCGTGGTAGGCCGCGACCTCACTCTCCCTGCACAGGGAGATCCTTCACACACGAGGCCCAGGAGGAAGAGAGCGTAAGGCGAGTCTCTGGTTTCTTTTATAGCTCTTCCCAGCAATCTCTTGGTGGTAGAAAAGATCCCTGGGATATGTAGTCCGAAAGCGTAGTCATGCAGGGGAACAGCCGTCTGATGGAACTATCAATCCCACAGTCCCTTTGGTTGGGCTCACAAATATGATGTCAGTCTGGTAATGCTAGGCACTAGAGGGATAATATGATATACAGATAGGGCAGGAGATAGCTGTTCGTTGCCATTGTAATCCATATTGCTACAAGTGAATTGGATGCGGGTTTCCCTGCATCCAATTCGCATGAAATGTGAGTGTGACCGGCTCCCGGTGGAGCCGGTTCACACAGATCTGGGGCAGCCGAGGACCGCATTCCAAAAGGGTCCTGTGCGAATTCAGACAAAAATTCTGACCTGATTCGCACTTGAACCAGTGAACAGGATTGCACCAGACCCCATGCTGGGAACCGCGGCCGCACATATGTGAATCTGGCCTTAATCACAAATGAAATCTAATCTTTGGCACTGTGCGAGTGTCCAACCTAAAAAAGCGATAAGATAAGAGCTGTACAGAAGGCTTCTAATATGATGAGCTGATAAGATAAAATAGCTATTTTTTTTTTTTTTTTAAAGTCAAGATAAGTTTTTTTTTTTTTTTTTGCAGCTGTTTTCAGAAAGTTCAGTCATTAACTCCAAGCGCCAAAAAGAAAAAGATTAACAGTAAAATGCTAACCTTAGCCAGGAAATAATAAAGGATTGGTAATAATAATTGATGTGGCGCTTTGCTAACTAGGATATGAAATTCTGTGAAGTAGAGTAGGATTGAAAAAAAATTGTGTCTAAATGGCGAATATTTTGTCTACAAAAAATAGTAAAGTGTGTATCTGCCACATTCCAATATTCATAGTAAACTCAATTCATATACATATAAAGTGCATCTGATATAAAAAGTGCTCTCAGTGCTTGGTATTATAAATTCATATCAATACAAATATAAAGTGCATCTAATTCTGCAACTTAATGTGATTACAGCAATATTGTGTAAAAAATACAAAGAATAATTAACTGTCCAATTGATTGATACGCTGTATCAATCTATATAGTCCAAAGCAGGGGTAGGCAACCTTTTGAGCATAGTGTGCCGAGAAATGCCCTCTAAGCCCTATAAAATAGTTATAAAAAATATATTAAAGGGACAACGTCGTCACTCTAGAATATTTGACACACAGGACATTACTGCAGAAATTTATAGTAATACTGGTCCCTTCCGGGTTAGTTGTATGCTGCATGTGTCATAGATTTCCACAAAGTATTGACCAATTGATGGACTATGAGTCCAAGGCTTCCTGATGAAAGGAACGTAAGGGTATGTGAAATGCATTGACGCAAGCAGAGACACAAGGAAGTTAAGCTGCATGTCATGTACCTCCGAGCCGAGGCAAAATAGAGCGCAGCTCCACACGCTGGACATTCTACAGTAATGTCCTGTGTGTCAAATATTTTAGAGTGATGACGTTGTCCCTTTTATATATTTTTTATATATTTATAACTATTTTATAGTGCTTAGAGGGTATTTTTTTCACTATTACACATTTTTTGTTCTAATAAAGTTTATATGGCATATGAATACCATGGTTTTGTCTTCCATTCAACTACTTGCCCTTTCCCCCATAATTTTTGATCTAACTAGCTAAGTTGTGGAGGTACCCCATCTCTAATAGACGAATTGGTCTCTTTTTGCCCAAAAAATTATCAGTAGTTTGAGATCCATCTTTTATTTGTTTTCTATAAAAAAAATATCCCAAGCTTTGAGCATCTCACGGAGCACTGTTCAATCCATCATCCAAAAAATGGAAAGAGTATGGCACAACTGCAAACCTACCAAGACATGGCCGTCCACCTAAACTGACCGGCCCAGCAAGGAGAACATTCATCAGAGAAGAGCCAAGAGGTCCATGGTAACTCTGGAGGAGCTGCAGAGATCCACAGCTCAGGTGGGAGAATCTGTCCACAGGACAACTATTAGTCGTGTTCTCCACAAATCTGACCTTTATGGAAGAGTGGCAAGAAGAAAGCAATTGCCTTAAGAAAGTCATAAGAAGTCTTGTTTGCTTTTTGCGAGAAGCCATCTGGGGGACACAGCAAACATGTGGAAGAAGGTGCTCTGGTCAGATGAGACCAAAATTGAACTTTTTGGCCTAAAAGCAAAACACTATGGGGGGTTATTTACGAAAGGCAAATCCACTTTGCACTGAAAGTGCACTTAGAAGTGCAGTCGGTCTAAATCTAAGGGGTAGATATGAAATGAGTGGAAGCTCTGCTGATTTTATCATCCAATCATGTGCAAGCTAAAATGCTGTTTTTTATTTTCCTTGCATTTCCCCCTCAGATCTACAGCGACTTTACTTCCAAGTGCACTTTCAGTGCACTTTCAAGTGAACTTGCAGTGCAAAGTGGATTTTCCTTTTAGTAAATAACCCCCTATGTGTGGTGGAAAACTAACACTGCGCATCACCCTGAACACACCATCCCCACCGTGAAACATGGCGGTGGCAGCATCATGTGGTGGGGATGCTTTTCTTCAGCAGGGACAAGGAAGCTGGTCAGAGTTGATGGGAAGATGGATGGAGCCAAATACAGGGCAATTTTGTTAGAGTCTGCAAAAGACTTGAGACTGGGGCAGAGGTTCACCTTCCAGCAGGACAACGACCCTAAACATACAGCCAGAGCTACAATGGAATGGTTTAGATTATAGTATATTCATGTGTTAGAATGGCCCAGTCACAATCCAGACCTAAATCCAATTGAGAATCTGTTGCAAGACTTGAAAATTGCTGTTCACAGACGCTCTCCATCCAATCTGACAGAGCTTGAGATATTTTGCAAAGAAGAATGGGCAGAAATGTCCCACTCTGGATGTGCAAAGCTGGTAGAGACATCCCCAAAAAGACTTGCAGCTATAATTGCAGAGAAAGGGGGTTCTACAAAGTATTGACTCCGGGGGGCGCCATACAAATGCTCCCCCCCCACACTTTTCACATATTTATTTGTAAAAAATGTTGAAAACAATTTATCATTTTCCTTCCACTTCACAATTATGTGACACTTTGTGTTGATCTATCACATAAAATCCCAATAAAAAACATTTACGTTTTTTGGTTGTAACATGACAAAATGTGGAAAATTTCAAGAGGAATGAATACTTTTTCAAGGCACTGTATATTCTCATATAGATCAAACACGCTTGTCAGCACGTCTCTCCTCTATGCTGAGATCACTGATACTCTGCCTGTATGTGTCTTCTCTGATTAGCTTCCAGGTTAAATCATGTATGGATAAAGAAATCTCCCATAGTGTAAAACCATCATTTAATTTTATTAAAAACTAAAATGTAACACTCCCATTTATCGGTAAGGGTATACTTTTATTTGACCAGGAAATATTAAAACTGAGCTAAATAGGGGTAAAAGTTAATATTGTATATCAATTTATTATTATATAATAAATAATAACAATAAAAAAAAATTGCCCACATACAGAGGTCCAACATGCAGGCAGCAGCGTCAGGCATTCTGGAACATAAATGACACATAAAATTTCCCAACCACCTAGTACACTTTTGAAGGCCCTGGAGCACCAAGACAATGGAATTACCCCAAAATGTTCCCATTTTGGAAAGCAAACACGCCAACGTATTTTCTATGAGGCATTATGAGTCTTTTGAATAGTTCATTGTTTTCCACAAGTCTTCGGAAAACGTGGAAAGAAAATGAAAACGTAGTTTTTTTTTTTGTTTGTCATTTTATATGATATTTAAAAAACACAGCATGTATATAGCAAAAATTACACCCCAAAATACATTTTGCTACTCCTCCTGAGTATGACGATACTACGTGTGAAACTTTTACACAGAGTGGCCACATAGAGAGGACCAACATTGAAGTAGTACCTTCTAGGAGCATAAATTACAGATATAATTTCATTCCTTCCTATCACACTTTTGAAGCACCAGGACAATGAAATTACCCAAAAAATGACTCAATTTTGGAAAGCAAACACCCCAACGTATACTCTGAGGCATGGGCTGCAGATAGGTACTCGAGTACTTTGATGGGCTGCAGATAGGTACTTGGTTACTCTGATGGGCTGGTGACAGGTGCTCGGGTACTCTAATGGGCTGGTGACAGGTACTCAGGTACTCTGATGGGCTGCAGTTAGGTACTCAGGTACTCTGATGGGCTGGTGACAGGTACTAAGGTACTCCGATAGGTTGGTGACAGGTACTCAGGTACTCTGATGGGCTGGTGACAGGTACTCAGTTACTCTGATGGGCTGGTGACAGGTACTCGGGTACTCAGATGGGCTGGTGACAGGTACTCGGGTACTCAGATGGGCTTCTGACAGGTACTAGGGTACTCCGATGGGCTGGTGACAGGTACTAGGGTACTCAGATGGGCTGGTGACAGGTACTCGGGTACTCCGATGGGCTGGTGACAGGTACTCGGGTACTTTGATGGGCTGGTGACAGGTATTCTCTTTATAAGGGGGGGCAATCAGTATGATTGGGTGTACATTGTAAGCAGTAATGAGCTGTTACCCCAATCTCCTCCTCACACACGTTTGGTGTGTGAGGAGGAGAACCTGATAACAGCTCGTTACCGCAAGTTGTTCACCTTCTGTGACCGGCTGTGATTGGACACAGCCGGTCACATGGTAAAGAGCCAATTTCATTGGCTCTTTACTGCGATCGGGGATGGGCTGTGTCAGGGTGACAAGTCTCATCACCTGATGGGTGCGCACGAGCGCCGTGCACAAGGACAGTGCATGTGACCGGCTGTGATTGGACACAGCCGTTCACGTGGTAAAGAGCCGATTTTTATTGGCTCTTTACACTGATCTGGGATGGACTGTGTCTGTGGGCCTGCAGGAGTGACGAATAGAAGAGGACGTCATATGACGCCCGCCCAGGATGGCAGAGTCGGACATCATATGACTATAGTAGGCCGGTAGGGAAGTGGTTAATGGGGTTCGCTGTTTGGGTCAGAACTTTTTCTCTGTTTGGGAGTTCTGGTGAGAACCCGAACAGGGGGTTGTTCGGCCTATCTCTATTCCTCAGGCAGTAGGCCAAGGAGGATCTAACAACCAACTACAACTCTACTCCTGGGAAGGAGACCCAGGGCAGAACTGCCCTACTAAATATTTATACCCTCTCCCATCCGGCACCACTGGCTATAATCTTCCTAGTGGCTTGCCAGGGAGATACAGAATCACCAGTGACACCTACTGGCAGCAGGCAGAAGAAAACCATATCTAGAGACAAGGAAAGCTGTACTATTAAGCTAAAGCTGACTACAGATTAGCAAATACTAAATCTAAATACAAAGACTCGCCTTGGGTGGCTACACTTAAAAAAAAAAAAAAAAAAAAAAAAAGTTTTATTTTTTTGTCTGTTCCTGCTGGAGAGATTGTCAAGGTAGGAAGTGAATGGAAATCTCTCCAAGGGGGATACACATGGAGCAGGAGCACAAAGTTGCTGATTATGATCACGGGAAGCATAGCTCCCAACTGTCCCTGATTTCGAGGGACTGTCCCTGATTTGCAACAAAGTCCCTCTGTCCCTCACTCCTCCTCATTTGTCCCTCATTTTGGTCTGATCTATATAGCTATATATAAAATACACTATTTATATTTAAAAAAAGTGTTTCCCAGTTCTAAACCTTTCATCCAATTTTGAAATTGTTGCATTTGCAAATTCCAAAAGCCAATATAAAGGAATAGTAGTGGAGTGGTTAAAAAAAAAAGCACTTGTGGCCTTAACTGATCATTTCTTTTGTATAATTCTCCTTTAAAGGGGGCGTGGCAGGGGGGGTGCCCTATGACCAACGACTTTTGCTAATAGGTGTCCCTCATTCCCATCTCAAAAAGTTGGGAGGTGTGCGGGAAGAGCCAAAAGGATAATGTTAAGTGATGAATTAGTCATATCTCCGTTCTTCAATGTGAAGGGGCAGGCTGTACAGGAATATTGGCCGCTGTCATAGACCATATCTATTTGTCTCTTCCAGGAAGATGGAATTCTCGGCAATCCTCACTCTGTTGGTCACCGTCCTCATCACCCTCCACTTTATCCTATCATGGTGGAGACAGCACAGACAGTACAAGTCACTGCCCCCCGGACCCACCCCGCTGCCCTTCCTGGGCAACCCAAAGTATATGGATCTGCGAAAAGCCGATAGAAATTTCACATTGGTAAGTGACATTTGGAATCTAACCAACCTCTGAGGAACTCTAAGTGCTAAATACACTCACCGGCCACTTGGTAAGACACGTTGCTAATCAGCCAATCACATGGCAGCAACCCAATGCCTTTAGGCACCTAGATGTGGTGAAGACGACTCGCTGAAGTTCAAACCGAGCATCATAAGGAGGGAAGAAAGGGGATTTAACCACTTCAGCTCCAGAAAGGTTTACCCCCCCTTAACCACCTCAATACCGGGCACTTACACCCCCTTGGTGCCCAGGCCAATTTTCAGCTTTCAGCGCTTTCGCTGTTTAAATGGCAATTGCGCGGTCATGCTACACTGTACCCGAATTTTTATCATTTTGTTCCCACAAGTAGAGCTTTCTTTTGGTGGTATTTGATCACCTCTGCGTTTTTTTTATTTTTTGCTAAACAAATAAAAAAAGACCTAAAATTTTGAAAAAAAAAAGTTTTTCTTTTGTTTCTGTTATAAAATTTTGTAAATTAGTAAGTTTTCTCCTTCACTGACGGGCACTGATGAGGCGGCACCGATGAGGTGGCACTGATGGGCACTGATGATGGGCACTGATAGGCGGCACTGGTAGATGGCACTGATATGCAGCACTGATGGGCATTGATGGGCACTCATGGGTGGCACTGGTGGGCACTGAAAGGCTGCACTGATGGGTACTTATGGGTGGCACTAATAGGCGGCACTGCTGGGCACTGATACGTGGCACTGATATGCGGCACTGATAGATGGCATTGAAAGGCATCTCTGATGGCACTGGCAGGCATTGGGGATGGGCACTGATTGGCAGTTGCCTAGGCACTGCTTGGCATTTCCCTGGTGGTCTAGGGTGGCATACCTGGTGGTCCAGGATGGTGCCAATCCATGGAGGTCCTGGCGGCGTCCTGATGGTCCTGGGTGGGCATCCGAGGGGGGCTGTGCTGATAAACAATCAGCACAGACCCCCCCTGTCAGGAGAGCAGCCAATCGGCTCTCCTCTACTCGCGTCTGTCAGACACGAGTGACGAAAAGCCGATCAATGGCTCTTCCTGTTTACATCGTGATCAGCAACAACATTCGCCATGATGCGCGCCCCGGGGGGGGGGGGGGGGCGAGCAACGGCTTGATACCCTGGCGACGTCATATGACGTCGGGTCAGGATATCGCAACCACTTTGCCGACGTCATATTGCTATATAGCGGGCAGCAAGTGGTTAAAGGGTTTGTAAAGCTTTGGTTTTTAAAAAACAAAAAAAACCAAACATCTCATACTTACCTCCACTGTGCAGTTCGTTTTTGCACAGAGTGGCCCCGATCCTCCTCTTCTGGGGTCCCTCAGCAGCGCTCCTGGCTCCTCCCCACATCGAGTGCCCACGTTGGAGAAGCTCTCTCCTAAGGTGGACACCCGTGCGGGCGACGCTCCCGAGTCTTGCATCTGTGTCCATTCACAGAATGCAGGACTCGGCCCTGCCCCCGCTGACATTGGATTTGATTGACAGCAGCGGGAGCCAATGGCTGCGCTGCTATCAATCTATCCAATCAGGACACGAGACACCAGTTAGAGCTGGTGTGCTTGTTCATGGCCGACTAAGGATTGGGGTCAGGTAAGTAAAGCTGCAGCATCACAGGAGGTTTTCACTTCTGCCCACCACTAGTCACCACCAGGTATGCCACCCATGGCCACCAGGGATAACAATCAGTGCCCACAATGGATGTCAATCAGTGCCCACAATGGGCACCTCTACAACCCCTTTAAGCGGTCAAAGTCATTGTAAACAATCACCTTGTAAAAAAAGCCATTTAAAATAGAAATGAAAGTTAAAACATTTTTGTATAGGTAGAAAAAAAATCATAAATACCTTTTTTTTTCCCTTTTTTAAAAAGTGATCATATTCCCTCTGTTCTCAGCTGTATAAGAGCCGCTGGGAGGTGAGATCCCCAGTGACTGTGCCCGGGGGGGGGGCATGTCAGGACTAAGTCTAAATCTAATCATTGGAGGAGAGCAGGCAGGAGTTCCCAGAGTAGCTAGAAAACTGACCACACTATGCTCTCCTGCTTAGTGTGGTCAGTTTTCAATCGGAAAGCAGAGGGACTGGCAGGAACACCGGGGATTTCACACAGGGGAAGCAATACAAAGAGAACAGGAGACTTTCCCATACGAGTACATGGTACAGCGGGCACATATCAGGAATAACAGGGGTAACAAATGCTTTAAGTGACTTTGAACGTGGCATGGTTTCTGGCAGGGCTGCCGGTAGAAGTCACGGGGCCCCGTACAGCCTACCAGACAGAACCACCCCCCCCCTCTTTTTTTTTTACATTCTTTTAAGAGCCCTTTCACACTGCCAGCACCTGAAAAATGCTGGTAAAGCGCCGCTTAAATTAGCCGCACTTTACCAGCATTTTTCGAGCGCTAGCGGGATGCTTTTAACCCCCGCTAGTGGCCGAATAAAGTGTTAAAAGCGCCCACAAAGCACCGCTGCCAAGGCGCTTATCAGGCGCTTTTCAGGCGTTTGCAGGCGCTTCCCGTTGATTTCAATGGGAAGGGGTGCCTTAGGAGCGGTGTATTCACCGCTCCAAAAGCGCTGCAAAGAAGCTGCTTGCAGGACTTTTTTTGACGCCCTGCCAGCGCAGCGCCCCCAGTGTGAAAGCACTAGGGCTTTCACATTGGGATTGCAGATGAGGCTTCTTTCAGGTGCTTTTTTTTAACGCTAAAACGCCTGAAAAATGCCCCAGCGTGAAAGGGGTCTAAGAGCCTTGTTGGGGGGGGGGGGGCTTTGGTGAAATATCAAACCCCTGATGGCTCACATTTGAGACAGAGAAAGTGACTGAGGACATAGATTCCCCAGCCTGCACTGGACAGTGAATGGATGGGAAGTTCCCTGCTTATTCACAAACAAATGCATAGTAAACACAATGTATGAATAGGCACAATGAGTGATCGGCGCTGAATGCTCACTGTGTCAATTCAGGAAAAGGAAGGGGCCGGTAAATGGGACATATTCACTGCGCAGACCCCCCTTCTCCATCCGGAAACATCCCCCTGTGTGCCCTCAGCTGCTGCTGACGGCAGAGGAGGGAAGGGAAGCTGGCAATGCTGCAAGGAAGGGGGCCACACAGGAGGGGGGGGCGGACAGCAGGGGGGGGGTGCAGATACATCAATACAGACAATTGCTGGCAGACCGCATCATATATGAGATTTTTAAATATTTTAGCACGGAGTTCCAGCATTAGTTTGCAATTTTCCCCAAAAATAGGACAGTCCCTCTAAAAAGCTAAATTCAGAGGCTCCATAACAAAGGTTATTAAGTGTTATTGCATAGCAAGACCACTTACTGTTATCTAACATATATATTATTATTATTATAGCCAAATTTACCACCCTAACTCCTCCCACAGCTTTTACACTACATAGACAAGTAATATACCGAAACGCGTGGATTGTTCCCGATTGGTGTGCTATTACTTTGTGGAACGTTTCATCGAATGGCTCACGAAATATCGTGGCTTTTGCGGCAAAATTGGTCCCATAGGAATGAATGGCGAAATGTTCAAAACTAGAGTGGGAGGCGACAAAAGCTGACAACCCCATGATCAGCCAAAACATTATGACCCCCCCCATGATCAGCCAAAACATTATGACCCCCCCCCCCCATGATCAGCCAAAACATTTTGACCACCCCATGAAAAAAATAATAATTAAAAAAAAAATTATTTTTAAAAAAAATATATCATTTTTGAAAAAAAAAAAAAAAAAAAATCATTTTTGAAAAAAAATAATCATTTTTGAAAAAAAAAATTATTAAAAAAAAATCATTTAAGAATAAAAATAATAATAATTGTTGAAAAAAATTATTATTGCAAAAAAAATAATAATTTTTGAAAAAAAAATCATTAAAAAAAAAATCATTTTTGAAAAAAAATGTTCAGCTCTTTCAGCTAATGATGGGCCTTCTGAAACTTTTTTACTACTATTTATACTTTTTTAGAATATTAAGCTTTTTAACACTTTTCACAGTTACTCCAGCCACTCCACCCAGTTACTCCACCCACTCCAGTTGTAGAGGCAAGAACACTTTTCACAATTTCCCCAGAGATTGTAGCTTTTCTAGTTATAATTATTATTCTTATTATAGCCAAATTTACCACCCTAACTCCTCCCACAGCTTTTACACTACATAGACAAGTAATATATCCAAAATATACATTATATGGCTCACTCCAAATGGCTCACGAAATATCGTTGTTTTTGCGGCGAAATTGGTCCCATAGGAATGAATGGCAAAATGTTCAAAACTAGAGTGGGAGGTGACAAAAGCTGACAACCCCATGATCAGCCAAAACATTATGACCCCCCCCATGATCAGCCAAATAATTTATGACCACCCCATGATCAGCGAAAACATTATGACCACAACATGAAAAAAAAAAAAAATTTAAAAAAAAAATCATTTGAAGAAAAAAATCATTTTTGAAAAAAAATGTTCAGCTCTTTCAGCTAATGATGGGACTTCTGAAACTTTTTTACTACTATTTATACTTTTTAAAATATTAAGCTTTTTAACACTTTTCACAGTTACTCCAGCCACTCCAGTTGTAGAGGAAAGAACACTTCACACAATTTCCCCAGAGATTGTAGCTTTTCTAGTTACTGCTATTATGAAAATCATTTCCAGCTCTCTAGCTGTAGACTTTGTATCGAGCGGTTATGATATGGTTTTATTTTTACTGTGTCATTTAACTTTTGTGTAATTTGGGTGAAAGGAGAATTGCACATCCACCAGCTCTGAACATTGAACCCTTCCTGTGATTGAGGACTTCAGACCCCGGAGTTGTTTACAAACAGACCTTCTCAGAGGAACGTGTCAAGCAAGTTTGCCACAGATGTAGACGCAAATCAGTCTGCCCCATTAGTTTGCAGTTTCTGTCCAGTTAGTTCGCGGAAGGTGGTTAAAAGTGTCTTTTTACCCCCCCATTGTCATTCTGATCCTCCTGGCTTCAACGCTTTCTCTGGGCCAACACCAAATCATGCATGCAACCCAGGAGCTGGACTTTGCAGCAGCACGCCTGCCAGGGACTCGGAAAGTCTTGAAGCCAGAGACAGCCAAGAAACATGCAGGCAGTGCTGGGACAAGGTCATCCAGTGCCCAGGGCAAAGATGCCAAACTGCGCCCCCTGTTGCCTTAGGGTTAGGGTCAGGGTGCCCCCCACCCCTGTAATAAACCATTGCGCCAGGGGCAGCCGCCCCTCCTGCCCACCCCTTGTCCCGGCCCTGCATGCAGGTTCCCCTCAGGAACATCTACATTAACCGCTTCAGCCCCGGAAGATTTTATCCCCCTTCCTGACCAGAGCACTTTTTTTGCGATGCGGCACTGCGTCGCTTTAACTGACAATTTGCGCGGTCGTGCGACGTTGCACCCAAACAAAAATTGACGTCCTTTTTTTCCCCCAACAATAGAGCTTTCTTTTGGTGGTATTTGATCGCCTCTGCGGTTTTTATTTTTTGCGCTATAAACAAAAAGAGCGACAATTTTGAAAAAAAAAACGCATTATTTTTTACTTTTTGCTAAATATCTCCCAAAAATATATAACATCTATTTTTTTTCCTCAGTTTAGGCCGATACGTATTCTTCTACATATTTTTGGTAAAAAAAAAAATCAATAAGTGTATATTGATTGATTTGCACAAAAGTTATAGCATCTACAAAATAGGGGATAGATTTATGGCATTTTTATTATTAATTTTTTTTTTATTAGTAATGGCGGCGATCTGCGATTTTTATCAGGACTACGACATTATGACGGACACGTCGGACAATTTTGACACATTTTTGGGACTTTTGGCATTTTTACAGCGATCAGTGCTATAAAAATGTCTCTGGCAGTGAAGGGGTTAACCACTAGGGGGCAATCAAGATGTTAATTGTGTTCCCTATTTTGTGTTCTAACTGAAGGGGGAGGGGACTGTGTAGGAGGGGACTGTGTAGGGGAGATGACAGATCGCTGTTCATACTCTGTGTGAACAGACGATCTGTCAGTTCTCCCCTCAGAGAACCAGAAACTGTGTGTTTACACACCCAGATCCTGGTTCTCTGTGTGCCCCGAGTGATCGCGGGAGCCTGGCGGTGATCGCAACTGCCGGGCACTCGCATCAGCTCCGTGGGTGTGTAGGGGGGTCGCACACGTGCCCCCTAGTGGCCAAAGGGGGAACCGATGTTACATAACGTCGTTTAACTCAGCCGTGCCATTCTGCCGCAGTACATCTGCGGCGGATTGTCGGCAAAGTGGTTTTAAACCCTTACAAATATGCAGCGAAGTGTCTGGCTTCAGGTGATACACAGGGATGAAACAAATCATCCTATATAAGTTGTACCTGCTTATCTGCAGCCATTTCTTCCCTACATCCAGAATTTATACAGCTTGTCTGAGTTTTCAGAAAGCAGGGGCGGGGAACTGAATTTACACTCTGCGGAACTCAGAGAGAAGAGCTCTGGGAGCTAATTGGAGGGAAGAGACGCACCTTCCTTCACAAACCACACAGGAACAGAGCTAAGGCTGTCAATCACAGGCCGTGTGCCGTGCTCCCTCCTCTGCTGCATGCTTCTCAGGAACTCAGCAAGTCTAAAAGCCCGAGACAGCCAGGAAACAGGGAGATTCAGCTACATCTATATTAAATATCGGGTTCAGCTGCTGCGTATTTGGCAACAAGGCCTGAGCTGCACTGTAAATCTCTGATCTCGCAGAGAGAGAATTCCTGACATTATTGACCTTTTTGTCTCTCTACATTTCTTGTACCTATGACAGCTCAGCCAAAAGTACGGCTCGATGTTCACCATCTGGAAACTGACGGAGCCTGTGGTGGTCCTCTGTGGTTATGAGACGGTGAGGGACGCCCTGCTGAACCACGCCGAGGAGTTCAGTGCCCGGCCATTTATACCAACTCTACACATCCCCAACAAAGGATACAGTAAGTTTGTCAAGACACTACATTAGGTACTGTATATATATATTGCTGCCATTTTTTTTTACAATCAGCTGACAGCGGGGAAGCCCCCTGACAGCTGATGACTCATCAGTTGTTAAGGTCACAGCGGATGCCCGCTCCTTAGCAACCTGGTTGTTAAGAATGCTGGTGGCTGCCGGTTCCTTAAATATTCCATGCCGGGACCAGTACTTATTCCTGTTTTATGCGGTATTTACCGAGCGTTTTTATGCAGTAAATACTGCTTAACCACTTGCCGACCGCCGCACATCGATATACGTCGGCACAATGGCAGCGGGGGGGAAAATGGGCGTACCTATACGGCGGATAGCACAGAAATTTACTGAGTATAACCTCCCAGAAGATCCAGCCCTATTTTTGTTACATGTCTCAAACATACTGGGGGAAACATATAGTAAATTAATTTTGCGCCATCTTATTAATGCGGCTAGATCATGTATCGTACGGCAGTGGAGAGATACGTACCCTCCCACAATTCTTACATGGGTCACACGAATTGAAGAGGTTAATAGGATGGAGGATTTGCTATTATCGGCTCAAAATCGAAAGGATATTTAGAAACTTGGGGCCAATGGAATACCTTTAAATTCTCGGAGGAAGGGAGTTCCCTCTTTGCTCCTGAGAGTATTTGAAAAAGAGAGGAGAGTGGGGCCTTGGGGGTGACCTCATTTCCGTGGATGATGGTATAGTAAACTCGCCTTTTCCTCGGTACATCTCTCCGTCAACTCCGACTGCCTCCCCCCTATCAGTGTTTTTTTGTTTTGTTTTTTTCTTCTCTTTCTATCTTTTTTCTCCTTTTTTTTTTTTTTTTTTTTTTTTAGGAATTCTTTCCCTCATGGGGCTTCTTACTTTCTTCTTTTGCCTCTTCGGATATTTAGAGGTTTTCTTCTTAGTAAAGTATGTTGTCAGGGCATACAAGAGAAGCAGGTCTAACAGAAGAGAGAATGGGGACTATCTCAAATAACTACTTATTGTTTTTTCTGTAGATGTATTTAAGATAGAAGTAAGCCTGTTAATTGGAGTTTGAATGGATTTGTTGGAACTCATATGATTGATGGATTAATTAAATTGTTTATTTCTCTATATGTATGACAACTAAAATAAAATTTAAAAAAAGAAAAAAAAAAAAAAAAAGAAAATGGGCGTACCTGTACGTCCCCTTTGATTTGCGTGGCTAGTGGGCACGTGTGCCCGCCACGTACAGCGCGACCGTGCCCGCGGATCCCGCGGACTCGATGTCCACCGGTGTCCCGCGATTGTGTCACGGAGCGGCAGAATGGGGAGATGTAAACAAGGCAGTTCCCTGTTCTGCCTAGTGACATGACAGGGATATGTATTCTTCTACATATTTTTGGTAAAAAAAAAAATCACAATAAGTGTATATTGATTGGTTTGCGCAAAAGTTATAGCGTCTACAAAATAGGGGATAGTTTTATGGCATTTTTATTATTAGTTTTTTTTTTTTTTTTTACTAGTAATGGCAGCGATCCGCGATTTTTATCGGGACTGCGACATTATGGCGGACACATCGGACAATTTGACACATTCTTGGGACCATTGTCATTTTTACAGCGATCAGTGCTATAAAAATGCATTGTATACTGTAAAAATGTCACTGGCAGTGAAGGTTAACCACTAGGGGGCGATCAAGAGGTTAATGAGTTCCCAAAGTGTGTGTTCTAACCAGGGGCGGACTGATAACTCATGGGGCCCCCGGGCAATAGGAGATTATGGGGCCACACAGTATACAATCACACAGTATACACATACATGTTTACACAGACAGATGTAAAAAAAACAGATTTATACATACTGTCCCTGGTTTTACTGAGGCTGGCAACCCTGATGGGGGCCCCCTAGTGGCCCAGGGCCCTCGGGCAGTGCCCAAGTGGCTCAATGGTCAGTCCACCCCTGGTTCTAACTGAAGGGGGTGGGGACTGTGTAGGGGAAGAGATAGATCGCTTTGTATGAACAGACGATCTGTCTCTTCTCCCCTCAGAGAACCAGAAATGGAAATTTGTGTTTAGACACACAGATCCCGGTCCTCTGTGTGCCCCGAATTTGAATATGAAACTAACTAAACGAGTTCCGAAAACGAATGTAACGAATTTAACAAAACTAATTTATTTAAATAATGAATCAAAATGAAACAAAATTTACTTTTTCATCCTGCACACGTCTAACAGAAAGTATGATGTACAAAAGCATTAAGATGTTTCAGGGAGTAGACTCTATGATTATGTGTGCGTTGTATTATAAAGAACCCAGTGTAACCAGCTGTAATGGATCTAATTACTAATGCCCCGTACCCACGATCTGAAAATCCTGCTTTCGACGCGATCGTACGATAATCGGATTGTTAGTACAGAGCTTTTTGAGAGCCGATCACGATAGTTCATTCGATATTATTAGATCGGACAAACATGAACATTTTTCTCGTACGATACCAGATCGTACGATTTTCGTTTAACCAGTACAGTTGTCGTCTGAAAATACAATACAAATACACTACAACACGTGACATCACTTCCGATTTTTGTATTCTGTCATACGGGAACTTTTGTGACTTTAGTAAACCTCCCCATTTTCGATATGCGACTGTGTTCCTTCCTAATTAACTTTTAGTGAATCATAATAAGCCCCAATTAAAGTGTTACTAAACCCAGGACCCTGCATTCACTATATCTGGTCTCCCCAGGAGCCTGCATTCACTATATCTGGTCTCCCCAGGAGCCTGCATTCACTATATCTGGTCTCCCCAGGAGCCTGCATTCACTATATCTGGTCTCCCCAGGAGCCTGCATTCACTATATTTGGTCTCCCCAGGAGCCTGCATTCACTATATCTGGTCTCCCCAGGAGCCTGCATTCACTATATTTGGTCTCCCCAGAGGCCTGCATTCACTATATCTGGTCTCCCCAGGAGCCTGCATTCACTATATCTGGTCTCACACAGTGCACAGAACATGGAAATTCAATTATTTTAGTAATCATAAACTGCTAAATACCTTTTCTCATCAGCAGTATACAGCAGTCTTGTGACTTCTATCAGTTCCTGGCTGAGCACTGGCTAAAGCTTGTAGGAGTTTTCATTCTCCTCTGACTGTCCTATCGGTCTGCAAGATCTCTGACTTTCTGTCTGGACAGTGCTGATTGGCCCTGTTCTAATCACATGCACCGCCTCCCCTCCATAAGAAAAAAAAATCTCTAGCGATACACACTAAACTGAGCATGTGCAGAGTGCCCCCAAGGCTCTGTTCTATCAAGAGATGGATTGGGGACTGTGGAAGAAGGGGAGGATCAAACAGCCTTTTTACACAATGCGGAGGTTCCACAGTGAGTATAACAAGCATGCTTTACTGCATATACACAGACTGATTTTACTGTTGTGGGTTTAGTAACACTTTAACCCCTTCCTTCTCCTCCTCTGCTATTACTTTGTTATTGATTTTTCTTTTTTTTAATCTCTATTTTTTTATGCCATGTTTAACCTCTTTTCACCCGCCATATAGTAAAACGACGGCGGCGGGGTGGCACCCTCGTTCTGCGACAACGTCATTTGGTGGCGCCCCAGACCTGCAGCTCTCCTAAGAGAAGGTGCGACCCCGATCTCAGTTAAGAGCTGATGAGGCGGGTCTTTACCCATGTGGTCGGCAGTGTGTTCAATCACAGGCGGTCACATGTAAAGGCGGAAGTGCCTTTTATTGGCTCTCCTCGCCTCACACTGACAGAGTGTAAAGAGAGCCAATCAGCGGCATCTCCTAACAGGGGAGATATGTATAGATAATCAGGGCACTGATCATTAGTGCCCTGATTGCAGAACAGCCCCAGCAGTGCCCACCAGTGACACCAATCAGTGCCCATTAGTGATGCCAGTCAGTGCTGCCTTTTAGTGCCCATCAGTGCCTGCTCATCAGTGCCGCCTATCAGTGCTCATCAGTGTTGCCCATCAGTGCCGCCTATTCATGCTGCCTATCAGTGCCCATCAGTGCCACATATCAGTGCTCATCAGCATAGGTGTGCGCAGCTTATTGTATTAGGGTGGGCACCCCAAAGCTCAAACACACGCCCCTTTCTCTGCAGCCTCAGCTGCACTGCACAGGGAATGAATGGGAGGAGCTCTGTGCTGAGCAGCTTCCTGTTCAATCACAAATTGAAGCATAGTAATCACAGTTTAATATGCTTCAGCTATGAATGAACACAGAGAGCGAGTGTGTTCACTATGTTCTTTTAGAAAAGGAAGGGGCCAGTAAATGACATATCGACTAGTCCATGGGTGCTCAACCCGTGGCCCTCCAGCTGTTGGGGAACTACAAGTCCCATCATGCCTCTGCCTTTGGGAGTCATGCTTGTAACTGTCCGCAGCTTGCAATGTCTCATTGGACTTGTAGTTATGCAACAGCTGGAGGGCCACAGGTTGAGCACACACGGGCTAGCCCTTTTCCCTGCTTTTCATCCTGAAACATTCCTCTTAACAGCCAGGGGGGAGGAGGAGAGGAAAGAAACTAGTAGCACTGCGGGGGGCGCAACGCAGAGGGAAGCCCAGGCAGTAGGGTAAATTGGTACTGCACAGAGTGATTAGGGTGTGCCCAGGCACACCCCCTGTGCACACCAAGGCTCATCAGTGGCACCTATCAGTGCTCATCAGTGCCACCTATCATTTCCCATCAGTGCCACCTAATCAGTGCCGCCTCATCATTGCACATCAATGAAAGAGAAAATGTACTTATTTACAAAATATACTAACAGAAACTAAGAAAAACTTTTTATTTGTTTTCAAAATGTTCGGTCTTTTTCTGTTTTTATAGCAAAAAATAAAAAACCCAGTAGCGATTAAATACCACCAAAAGAAAACTCTATTTGTGTGAAAACTAGCTAGAAACTGAATTAAAGATATGAATTTGAAGGATTATTCACAATTATTATTATACTGACTTAATGTATTTATCAAAAATGCATTCGCTATACTATGGAACTGTAATAGTGTGAATACTGTTATACTTTTCTTAATGTCTTTATTTGTTATTTTATGTTCTGATAACTAAATAAAAAAATTAATTGAATGTTAAAAAAAAAAAAAAAAAAGGTCATTTGGGTACAGTGTTGCATGACCGCGCAATTGTCATTTAAAATGTGAGGGCGCTGAAAGGTGAAAATTTGGTCCGGACAGGACGGGGGTGAAAGTGCCTAGTAGGCGAGTGGTTAAAACTTTTTTCATGTTTTTTTGTTTTCCTTACTTGATTTGATTGTAGCCGTATTAGTGCAATTGTGACAGAGAAAATTGAGTACTGTCCGTGATACTTTTTTTATTTGCACTAACGTACAATTTTTCAGGACAGGCTTTCAGGGTATGTCCCCTTCTTCAAGGTCCAAGCAGTACTGATTCACAAATTTTTAAGCAGAATGTTAAAGAAAAAAAAAAAAAAAAAAAGAGAGAGCAAAACAAACACATACAAATCAATGGTAATAAAGATAGCAGCAGAGTTAGTGAGATAAGACAGAGGGAGAGCTATAGACTGGAGGGGGGGTGGATGCTAGTCACAGGGGGGGGGGATCATAAAACTTTAGCATAATGTGTACAGAAACCCAGGGCTTTTTTTCTCAGAAAATAGGTGTAGGAACTCCCTCCTCCTGAGTCACCCTTCGCCTCTGCCCCCCTACCCACCTCTGAGCACTGTCTCTTGGCTCCAACCCCTACCCACTTCCCAAAATCATCCCTTTTAAAAGAATACAAAACCAAGTATCATTTTGTGCTACTAAGTAATTTGTATGGAATTTGATAGACCCCACCCCAGCAACAGTAGACCCTCCAGCAACAATAGATCCCCCACACAACAACAGACCTTCCCCCCCAGCAACAATGGGTCCTCCCTCAACACAATACCACCCCAACAACAATAGACCACACCAGCAACAACAGATCCTCCAGCAGCCAGCAACAGTAGACCTCTCCCTCAATAGTAGATCTTTCCCAGCAACAGTAGACCCCCTGCCAGCAACAATAGACCTGCTCAATAACAATAGACCCCCCACACAAAAATAGACTCCCAACAATTACTACAGATCCCCAGCAGCCAGCATCAATAGACCCTCCAGCACACCCCAGCAATCCTTGCCAAAAAATACATTCAGTTGTGGAGGTGCCGGAACTGCGTTCCCGCTGAAAAAAAGCCCAGAGGAAACCAATATCTAAATTCAGGCCATTATTTTTCGCGTCAAAAAGAAGTATCATTCTTAGTTCAAATGTTTTCCTTTCCTGGATAGTTCTGAAATTCCCTTTTAAGAACTAAAACATTGAGGTCTTCTATAGTGTGGACCGGTTGTGAGAAGTGATGTCCCACAGGTGTGCATAAACTGTCTTCTTTATGTTCTTTGATGGTATGTCTGTGCAAATTCATCCTCGCTTGCAACTTCTGTCCTGTTTCACCAATCTAAGATCCTTTGCTGCACCTTTTGCATTGGATGAGGTACACAACATTACTGGAGGTACAGTTGTAAGATCCCGTGATACTGAAGGCCCCATTTGTGTGTTGGACACTTTTGGATAGATTGATCTGGTTGCATAGTTTGCAGCGTTTTTTATTGCAGGGTTTGCTTCCATTATTTGTGACTTCATAATCAGAGTGAAGTTTCCTGCTGATTAGTTTGTGTCTGAGGTTGGGTGGTTGTCTGAAAGCCAATAATGGGGGTTGTTGGAATATTCCTTTCAGAGTTTCATCCTCTGTGATATTGGGTTGTAAATCTTTGATTATCTTTTTGATCCCTTCTAGTGTTTGGTTGTATGTGGTGACTAGAGGTACTCGGTTATTTGTTTGTTTTCTTCTCTGTGTATTGGAGGAGATTTTCTCTTCGGGTTTTCAAGGCTGTGTTTACGCTGTTGTTGATGGTTTTGTCCTTGTAACCTTTCTTATGGAAGGAGTCTGCCAGTGTTCTGAGATGTTTATCTCTGTCTTCTGGGTCTGAACAAATTCGGTGGTATCTGATGGCCTGGCTGTGTATGATGGCCCGTTTAGTGTGTTGTGGGTGAAAACTGGAACTATGAAGATAGCTGCATCGGTCAGTCGGTTTTCTGTATATCGACGTGTGAAGCTTGTCATCCCTGATGTATACTGTAGTGTCCAGGAAGTTGACATGTATGTTCGAATAGTCCATTTTTAGTTTGATAGATGGGTGAAAAGTGTTGATCAATGAGAAGAATTGGTTTAGATTTTCTTCCCCTTCATTTGTGAATCAGTACTGCTTGGACCTTGAAGAAGGGGACATACCCCGAAAGCTTGTCCTGAAAAATTGTATGTTAGTGCAAATAAAAAAAAGTATCACGGACAGTACTCAATTTTCTTTGTTTTCCTTAAAATTTTCAGTAACGCATTTAAAAAAAAAAAATTGTAAAATTAGAAGAAAAATCTTTATTTCATTTGTAAACAAGTTTGCCATACTTTGTAATAGAAATTTAATTTTAGAACCATCATAAATGCTCCCTGTAGAATGTGGCTTGGTTTGCCTTATTATAGTTGGTCCCGTTGGTTTGTAACTTATCACTGACGATTATTTTCTTCTTTAGGTATTAGTGGCCAAAGATGGCGTCCATTGCGGCGCTTTACTATATCCTATCTGAGGAACTTTGGGATGGGGAAGAAGACCATGGAATCCCGCGTGCTGGAGGAGGCGGCATATCTAACACAGGCAGCTGCCGAGACGGAAGGTGGGTGAAAATATTTTCAATTATTTTTATTGAAAAATCAGTTAAAAATGTAAAAGCTTGCATGTTCAGAAAATGTAAAGGGGGGACCTGATTGTCTAGTAATCGAGGCCCACTGGCTGCTTTACTCAGCTACTCCAACAACAGAGGACTAGCTTGAGCACGAGTCTATTGCATGTACACATGAAAATCTCACAACAGCGATCGGGCTCCATCCTATTAAGGGGATTGATGGTGGAAGAATAAGATTGGATTTATATACGCTATATTGTCAAAAGTATTGGGGCACCTTCCTTTACACGCACATGAACTTTAACGGCATCCCAGTCTTAGTCTGTAGGGTTCAATATTGAGTTGGACCACCCTTTGCAGCTATAATAGCGTCAACTCTTCTGGGAAGGCCGTCCACAAGGTTTAGGAGTGTGTCTATGGAAATGTTTGACCATTCTTCCAGAAGCACATTTGTGAGGTCAGGCACTGATGTTGGACAAGAAGATCTGGCTCTCAGTCTCCGCTCTAATTCATCCCAAAGGTGTTCTATCGGGTTGAGATCAGGACTCTGTGCAGGCCAGTCAAGTTCCTCCACCCCAAACTCACTCATCCATGTCTTTATGGACCTTGCTTTGTGCACTGGTCCAAATCATTAGGTGGAGGGGGGATTATGGTGTGGGGTTGTTTTTCAGGGGTTGCTCTTGGCCCCTTAGTTTCAGTGAAGGGAACTCTTAAGGCGTCAGTATACCAAGACATTTTGGACAATTTCATGCTCCCAACTTTGTGGGAACAGTTTGAGGACGGCCCCTTCCTGTTCCAACATGACTGCCCACCAGTGCACAAAGCAAGGTCCATAAAGATATGGCTGAGCAAGTTTGGGGTACAATACCATATCCGTGTCCTCAATCTCCCTGTATATCACAATTCCCTCCTTTTTTTTTTTTTTTTCTTTTTTCTTTTTATAACAGTTGCATTTATTAAACATGTTCAGCAGCATGAACAAGTAAAGGTACACATAAACCAAATCAAGCGGTCAATAAACAACAAAAGCACCATAGATAAATGGTCTTAGGATTCATACAAACATTAATCCAAAACAGTCCTGTTATTAGTCTAAGAAACAGCCTAGGGAAACATGGCAACCAAGAATCCGACATTACCATGGATTGGAATGGAGGGCTGTGGTAAGTAAGGGGAAAAGAAAGAAGGGGGAGAAAACGAGGGGGAAAGGGGAGGAATAGGGAAATTAAGGGATGAAAAAGAGGGGGGAAGGGGGGAGGACAGCAGGAAATGAGTAGTGCGGGTAGGTATGGTACCATACACAAGGTACAATACAGTAGATAGCCCTCAGTTATATACCGTCAGATACTAACAACTAAACAGTAATGTCCTGCGCCTCTATACAGCCAGCCCAAATTTTGTTGAATTAAGCAGGACAGTTTTAGCTGATGTACTGTACTTAAGTTTATGTAGGGAAAGAGCCCTGTTGACTGCCGACTTCTAGTCAGAAACCGTGGGCGCAGTAGACAGCTTCTATTTTAGCACAATTTCCCTTCTAGCATAATAGCCAGATAAGAAAATAGTTTGAGGTGTTTAGAGGCCTCCACAAAATCATTGAGTCCTAGCAGAAGCACCAAGGGGTCCATAGAGAAAGACAGGTTGCCAACTGTGTTAATAGCATCCAATACCTCTGCCCAGAAATTACATAACCTGGAGCAAGACTAAAACACGTGAGCAAACGTGCCATCGGCTATATCACAACGAGGGCAAGCCGCCGGTCTGCCAGGATAAATTGCAGCCAGTCGCTGACGGGTATAGTACACTCTATGGATAACTTTCACTTGGATAAAGTGTTCTCTGGCAGATATCATAGGGACTAGGGATGAGCCGAACACCCCCCTGTTCGGTTCACACCAGAACATGCGAACAGGAAAAAAATTTGTTCGAACACGTGAACACTGTTAAAGTCTATGGGACACGAACATGAATAATCAAAAGTGCTAATTTTAAAGGCTTATATTTAAGTTATTGTCATAAAAAGTGTTTGGGGACCTGGGTCCTGCCCCAGGGGACATGGATCAATGCAAAAAAAGTTTTAAAAACGTCCGTTTTTTCGGGAGCAGTGATTTTAATAATGCTTAAAGTCAAACAATAAAAGTGTAATATCCCTTTAAATTTCGTACCTGGGGGGTGTCTATAGTATGCCTGTAAAGGTGCGCATGTTTCCCGTGTTTAGAAGAGTCTGACAGCAAAATGACATTTCAAAGGAAAAAAAGTCATTTAAAAATACTCGCGGCTATTACTGCATTGCCGGTCCGACAATACACATAGAAGTTCATTCCCTACAGGGGAACCCCGAACCAAAATAAAAAAAATGACGTGGGGGGTCCCCCTAAATTCCATACCAGGCCCTTCAGGTCTGGTATGGATATTAAGGGGAACCCCCCGCCAAAATAAAAAAAAAAACGGTGTGGGGTCCCCCCAATAATACATACCAGACCCTTATCCGAGCACGCAACCTGGCAGGCTGCAGGAAAAGAGGGGGGACGAGAGAGCAGCCCCCCCTCCTGAACCGTACCAGGCCACATGCCCTCAACATTGGGAGGGTGCTTTGGGATAGCCCCCCAAAATACCTTGTCCCCATGTTGATGAGGACAAGGGCCTCATCCCCACAACCCTGGCCGGTGGTTGTGGGGGTCTGCGGGCATGGGGGCTTATCGGAAGCTGGAAGCCCTCTTTAGCAAGGGGACCCCCAGATCCCGGCCCTCCCCCCTGTGTGAAATGGTAAAGGGGTACAAAAGTACCCCTACCATTTCACTAAAAAACTGTCAAAAATGTTAATGACAAGAGACAGTTTTTGACAATTCCTTTATTTTAAATGCTTCTTCTTTCTTCTATCTTCTATCTTTCTTCGGTTTCTTCCTCCATCTTCTTCTCCTTCTGGTTCTTCTGGCTCTTCTGGTTCTTCCTCCGGTGTTCTCGTCCAGCGTCTTCTTTCCTTCTTCTCCTCGGGCCGCTCCGCATCCATGGCATGGAGGGAGGCTCCCGCTTTTCTCTTCATCTTCTTCTCTTCTTCATCTTCTCTTCTTCATCAACATGCGCCCCTTTACAGGCATACTATAGACACCCCCCAGGTACGAAATTTAAAGGGATATTACACTTTTATTGTTTGATTTTAAGCATTATTAAAATCACTGCTCCCGAAAAAACAGCCGTTTTTAAAACTTTTTTTTGCATTGATACATGTTCCCCTGGGGCAGGACCCAGGTCCCCAAACACTTTTTATGACAATACCATGCATATAAGCCTTTAAAATTAGCACTTTTGATTTCTCCCATAGACTTTTAAAGGGTGTTCCGCGGCATTCATATTTGCCGCGAACACCCCAAATTGTTCGCTGTTCGGCGAACTTGCGAACAGCCGATGTTCGAGTCGAAAATGAGTCGAACTCGAAGCTCATCCCTAATAGGAACATATTGCAAAAGGCAGTCCTCCCAGTGGTCAAGGGAGAGAGAGGACAGAGGTTTAGGTAGGCCCTCCTCTATTAACATACTTTCCCAAGGGTCAGTCTTAATGGTTGGGTAAGTTGGGAATTGAGTAGCAACCGCGTGCCACAGTTGTAGAGAATGGAAGAACATCCTATTAGGTAAGTTGTGGGTACGTTTAATTTCATCAAAGGCTAAGAGAGTCCCCCATAGTATTATATTTCGCAAATTTCTGTCATATGGGCCATGTCTAGCCCATATGACAGGATCTGGCACAGTGAGCAGGTGAGGGTGTGCAGGGTTGTCCCATAGCGGAGTATAGGGATACTAAGTGGAATTTGTACCATACTGGATACTGGCTTGTTTCCAAACCCTCAGGGCTGTCCTCATAGGGGTTGTACTAGCTGGGTTGGATGTCAGCCCCCTGTATACAAGTTTACTGAGTTTAGATGGGAGCCCTGTACAGCCGCCTCCAGGATCACCACCGTGTTATCCCTAGGCTGGGAGAACCACCAACGTACTGTAACTAAAACAACCGCCCAGTAGGACAGTAAGAAATTGGGTAACGCCAGACCGCCAAGAGGAATGCGGAGACAAAACCGTCTATATGATAAAAGAAGGATCGCAGAATTTGAATAGGGGTCTGTAGAGCAATTTAGGTAGAAAAATCATTATAAGGAGATTAACGTGGCCAATAGTGCTAAGGAGCAGAGAGGTCCAGGCAGTACACTTGATCTGCATTTGTTGCAAAAGGAGAAGAATGTTGTCTGAAACATACGCATTAAGGTCACGCTGCACCTCCACCCCCAGACATTTAAATTTAGAGACCAACTGGATGGGGCAAAAAGGACAACAGGAAGGGCACCCGGTGTAAGAGGAAAAGGCAGTAATTTCTCCCAATTTATGCACACTCCAGAATAAAGCTTGAATCAAGCGCTGCTCGAAGAGAAACATCACAGTCCTCCAGATATAGCAGGGTATCGTCCGTGTAAAGGGAGACATGTTCCTCCTAACCACCCATGGGCAGCCCCGCACTGTCTCGGAGGAACGGATCAGACAGGCCAAGGATTCAATCGCCAGGGTAAAAAGGCCTGGTGAGAGAGGGCAGCCCTGATGTGTGTCCCTGTGGAGAGCAAATGAGGGAGACAGAGCATTATAAGTGCATAGGGTGACTTACATTATATAAACATCTAACCCAGGAGATGAAATTAGGGCCAAAGCTGAACGTCTGTCTCCCACAGGTAGTCCCATTCAACCAAATCAAAGGCTTTTTCCTCATCGAGGGACAACACGACACCTGGGTTATCCCGGTTAGTGGCAACGGAAATGTGTGTGAACCACCTGCGATTATTAATATCTGTGCCTTTACCTGGCATGAAGCCTATCTGATCATTATGCACCAACGTGTAAATAACTGTGCCCAGTATCCCAGCAAGCACCTTAGCAAATATTTTTGCATCTGCATTTAGTAAAGAGATCGGATAGTATGAGGTAAACTGTGTCGGATCCTTTTCCTTAAAATCACTACAATCACTGCCTGCAACATAAATGGGGTAGTCCTTCCTTGTCCTTCAGAGTAGTAAAAGTGCAAATGGGGTGCCTGTTGGTCTGTATAGGTTTTGTAGAACTCCACCAGGTAGCCGTCTGGTCCCGGTGTCTTACCAGACTGAAGAACTCCAATTGCCTGCTGGACCTCTATAATCCCCTCCTCACATCACGGTTTCACCTTCACAGCAGTGTTCTGAACCCCTCTTCACAGCGGTGCCTCCCCCCCCTTCACAGCAACCCCCCACAGTGGTGTCCTCTGCTCTCCCTTCACATCACAGCTCTTCCCCTAGTTCAAATCACAGCCCTCCACAACTCTGCCCCTACTTCAAATCACAGCCCCTTGCATCTCTGGCCCCCTTCACCTCAAAGCCCCCTGCAGTTCTGACCCCCTTCACATCACAGTCCCCTGCAGCTCTGGACCCCCTTCACATCACAGTCCCCTGCAGCTCTGGACCCCTTTCACATCACAGTCCCCTGCAGCTCTGCCCCCCTTCACATCACAATCCCCTGCAGTTCTGACCTCCTTCACATCACAGTCCCCTGCAGCTCTGGACCACCTTCAAATCACAGCCCCCTGCAGTTCTGTCCCCCCTTCACATCACAGTACCCTTCAGCTCTGCCCCCTTCACTTCACAGCCCCCAACAGCTCTGGCCCCCCTTCACATTGCAGCCCCACACAGCTCTGCCCCTTTCATCTCACAGGCCTCCCTGCAGCTCTGCCCCCTCCTTCACATCATAGCTCTGCACGTTCCTACCACCTGGCATCGTAGCAACTAATCACCAGTTTGTTAAAATGAAAAGTTGATTTCGATGGCTGTCATCTAGTGCTGATGTGCCTCCCGCTCTGTGCGCGGAACTGTTCTGCCTCCCACTCTTTGCTGTGAAAGTGACAATAGTGGAGGCAGAGAGAAAGAACCGACTCCTAAATGGTGGGACCATGGCAGTCCGTTTGGGACAGTTTAAGTTACTCGGTCTGGATCCGGACCGCAGCCCACGATGCTGTACTGTTTACTGTGACATATTAATTTATTCATGCAGCCCTGAAAGTCATTGGGAAGTCCACCTCAAGTGGTACGAGTCTGCTTATAGTCTTGTTTTTAGATGCAGTGTTGTGAAAAGTAAGATCTCCCAAAATATGATCAGTCTTGTTATACGCATAATTGTAGCCATTAGTCTGAACTCACTCAGCTGTCTCATCTCAGACGTGAACTTATTTCAGACACATGTGGGAGGTTCTCATGTTTTAGGGATGACCATACTCACAAAGATAAGCTGGGTATTTTGGAGGTTACCAATAAATATTTTATCTTATATTTAAATAAGTAGATTCTGGTGAAGACCATAAGTTGTGTAGAAGACAATATTACCTGTGATTGATCAGAAGCTTGAGAGCTAATTGTACAAATACTGGACGTAACACAGAAAGACGGGAGACTTAAAATAGAAGTTTTGTTTTTGCTTTTTTAAAATCATACTTACCTAGGTGGATGTTCTGCCCCCTCCCTGCACTCACTGGAGCGCTGAGCTGTGGAGGGAGTAGCTGGATCAGGCTCTCAGCAGCTCACTGAGACACTAAGTCAGGTGCCGGTCCAGGCTCTTGAGTGGATCCCGACAATATGGTTGCGATCTTTCCAGAGCCTGGTCCAGCTCTGTGATGCCAGCCGACAGCAGGCTTCAGCCCGCTATAAGCCCGCAGTTAGTTATACACTCTTGGATCAAAAGAGTGTATAACTAACTGCACTCCTATGATCCACAGGAAAAGTACAGCCAAATGAGCTCTAGCTGTATACTTCTCCTTTAAGATAATGGTAGGGAAGAGTTGGCGTCAATCTGCTGTGTTGGTGTTGCACATGCAGTTTGCTGCTGAAAGAAGAAGACTCTAGAATTTTAGTTTCCCTATGCTTGATTTACACTGACTTTTTAAGGTTTGCCAGATATGTTACATTCTCTGTAGAAGATGCATTCACATTCAAGGATATTCTCAAATGCCATATAGATTTACATCATAGGTGGATCTTGCTATCCACTGGTTGACCTTACATCAATGGCCAAAGGAGGTTTGGACCAATCATGTTGAGCTGGCAGTTTTGGGAGGCGCTCTGTCCTAAACGGGATACAGTGGTGGCCCTGAAAGACATCAGACTTGTGTCTCGCTTTGTTGGAGAACCAACCATCAACATTGTACATTTGTGTGCCAGAACAATGCTCTGGTACATGACAGCCAAATGGGTGCTCTGGCTCAAGCTGTGAGTGGTGGACTCATCCTCAAAACAATGGTGATGTGAAATACCCTTTAAAGGCTGCTCTTTGTTCAGTGAGCCTCTAAAGTTGGAGAATATCAATAAGGCTACTGGGGGAAGTCTTCAATTATTCTGCAGGACCAAAGACTACCTTACAGCAACAGAACTCCAGGCCAGAAGACGAGCCCCAGAATAAACTGTAAAAATCCTATAAACCTGGAAGGGCATTCCAGTGAAAACCTAAGGCTACATACTCCACTGAGCCTGAATCCACCAAGCTCATTTGAAGGGATGGCCATCCAGGCCATGCAAGATCAGATAAGTCCTGCAGGTTTTAGGGCAGGTCTGGATGGAGAACATTTCTGAACTATGAGTACTCTAAACTATTTCTTAGAGGCATTCATGGAAATTTAAAATGAAAATGGAACATGGAAATCCACCAATATCTCCTTGATCTGTTACATCTGGCTCATTCCAAATGAAATCTAATCACGTCCAGAGAAGTAACCATTCGGACCCTGACTGACTTCGGCTTGATATTTAACCTTAGGTCACCCTCAAGATCTGGTCTACCTCAGAGCTAGACTAAGTACCTAGTTAAACACAATCTCTCTTCCACAAAAAAAGGTTTGCAGTAGTCAAGTCTAATGCCTTGTACACACGACCGGACTTTTCGACAGCAAAGGTCCGACAGAACGAATCCGCTGGACAATCCGATCATGTGTGGGCTTCATCGGACCTTTGCTGTCGAAAAATCAGACGGGCTTTAGATTTGAAACATGTTTCAAATCTTTTCGACGGACTCGAGTCCGGTTGAAAAATCTGTTCGTCTGTATGCTGGTCCGACCCACTAAAACCGACACTAGTGCAGCTATTGGCTACTGGCTATGAACTTCCATATTTTAGTCCGGTCGCATGTCATCACGTTCGAAACGATCGGACTTTGGTGTGATCGTGTGTAGGCAAGTCCGTTGCGTCGGAACTCCATCGAAAGTCTGTCAAAAAGTCCTTCTGAGTTCAGTCCGTCGATAGTCTGCTCGTGTGTACACGGCATAAGTGTGCTTAGCTCTAGAGGTTTCTTATTTAAAAGTGTTGCAGTGCCTCAGAACTATACTCTATCCCCATGGGTCCAAATGGGCCCAGTGGCACAGTTGTCCCTCTCAGACATTTTTTAATGGCACAAATTTTTTCAATCTCAAAAGTGTAAAGAAGTTGTAAAAGAAAAATGTTAGCTGTAAAAGACACCTAATTTTTCTCCTTATTTCAGGAAAACCATTCAATCCACTACAGATCATGGCCAGCGCTGTTGGGAATATTATCAGTTCAGTGTTGTTTGGAGAACATTTTGACTACAAAGACCCAAAGTTACATGATCTGATGTCTCACACCTCCCGACACATTAAGAATGTTACATCCCCATTGCACATGGTAGGTTATCATCATTGGTGGATTTGTCTTCCTTTCTACCACTAGCACCTACTACATGGTCACATAGACTACTACATACATAGACTACTCCATGGTCACTGAAGGAAACCAGTAGTGCACATTTCTAAGTTTTCTTGGCTTAAATTTGACTCAAAATGTCAGTGTTGTTTTTGGCAAAGTTTTCTATCTATTTATTTTATCATTGTTCAATTCAATGATATGCCAGTTTTAGAAATATATGGTATTTTAGATTTATTGGCTAGGTTTAGAGTTTAGACTAAGGTTAAAGTAAATTAATTAATGTAAATCCAACATCTATTTTAAAACATATAAGCGGGAATGTATTGTAGAGAGATGTACATGTGTGTAATTTTTATTTTTCACCGACCTACATTGTAACTCTTTAATTGTTTTTTCCTTGTGTTTCTGACGGACAGCTCTGCAACATATTTCCGTTCCTGCTCAAGGTGCCAGTAATATCAAAGATTGCTTTTAAGGAAAACTCCTACCTGTATAACTTTGTCCTAGATTACATCAAGGAGCACAAACGCACCCTGAAGCCTGAGGCCCCCCGAGATTTGATAGATTATTTCCTGCTGAAGATGAAAGAGGTAAATACACTGACCCTCATCTTTTGAAGTGTCCTTGATAAGTATTGGCAAAATTGCCATAACCCAGCTAATCACAAACAGCACTGCTCTGGAGAATGGCCGTGTGAATGTAATTGGTTGTAGTGGAGAGGATGAGATTTCAGGGGTTGCTGCAAATGGTTCTGTGTGGTGCTTAAATATAATAAGCCGACCCTGCCAGATATGCCAATGTTATATATGTAGCGCCACCCCCGTGAGGACCACTGGGAGATGACTGACCCCAAAGATTGTCCTAACCCTCCAAGTCTCCCATCACCTCTGACACCCTGGGTTCAGACATGTTTCAAAGTTAGTAATGCAATCACACAGACCAAACTGCAATAAAGTTACCAAATAGATTTACTTTAGATATCTTTAAGCATATAAGGCAGTAACAACTTGGCAGATACTATTTTCTAGTTTTACACTATCACAATTAACACAGAAATGTATTGCGAGTAAAATTACATTAAAGTGGAGCTCCAGTCACAATAATTTTTTTTTTTTTCTAAAAGCACCCCCATGATTGGCACAGATTGTACAGTCCTATTTGGATACTGTTGCAAATGTAACTATGTGTGGTTTTTATTTTAATCTGTAAAAAAAATTACCTGATCTTGGAAGCAGGCAGGGGCTATCGCGGTTCTGGGCATCTGAAGCCCTCTCATGTCTATTTCTGGGATTAGGTGCAGCTGGCTACCCAGAATGCACCACTTGATCTCGCGCCTGTGCAGTGATGACACTGCGTGGCGCAGTTTGCTGATTGCAGGTTGCCATAGCGATGGCGACAGCAGCAGAAGTTCCCGCCCCGTTGTTATGACAACCCCGTCAATCAAAAGAGAATCAGGCGATCCCTTGGACTTCTGATATCACAGGATACCGATATCACAGGAGTCCAAGGGAATCGCCTGATGACGACATCGCCTAGGCAGCCGGGACCAGAAATGCCACGGATACATATAAAATAAAGGTATTCCGACAGAATAAAAAGAAATTAATATCCATTTAGGGCTGCACTGTGGGTGAAACTAAGCTTTAAGTTGAAAGATGTAATCGGTTAAACCTGGAAGCGAGGCTGCGACCACAGATGTGAAAAGGAGGACAGTGACTTTTTTATATATCAAACTACTCCCTTTCAACCCCTGATGCCACAGGCCCAATAAACTCAGTGACACAAATCTAGAACCAACCAAAATGGTACATTTGGGAAGGGTTCCCCTTTATTAGGTACAGATATTATTCACCAAGTCTTTTAAGTAGGGGAGGTGTGGAGAAGTCCTTGTGATGTCAAGATTCTGTGTCTTCAGCTAGCTTAACAGGGGCCCATAAAGAGATACCAGTATAATGGCTCCAATACTGTTTCTGTTAAAATTTTTTGTAAATAAGTATGTTTTCTTCTTCAATGGCGGGCACTGATATGGCTGCACTGACAGGCACTAATAAGGCAGCACTGATGGACACCGATGAGGTGGCACTGATGAGGTGACACTGATAGGCAGCACTGATGGGCACTGATAGGTGGCACTGGTGTGCGGCACTGATAGGCACTCATAGGTGGCACTGATGGGCACTCGTAGGCGGCACTGATGGGTACTTATGGGTGACACTGATGGGCACTTATGGGTGGCACTGATAGGTGGCACGGATGAGCACTGATGGGCACAGATGGGCACTGATAGGTGGCACTCATGGACACTGATGGGTGGCACTGATGGGTGGCATTGCTGGGCATCACTTATTTTATTTGTGCCATAGAGGTGCCAGTCAGTGCCCATTTGTGGGCACTGATTGGCATATGTTGGGCATTAATTTGCACATGTGGATGGCCATGGGGAATGTACCTGGCCATCCACATGTTAGGTGCTTCCCTGGTGGTCCAGTGTAGGCATCCGAGGGGGGCTGCATTAATAAACAATCAGCTCAGACCCCCCTGTCAGGAGAGCCGCCAATCGGCTCTCCTCTACTCGCGTCTGTCATGGGCGCGCGGCTGTTATACTGCTGGACGTCATATGACGCCCAGTCAGGACAACTGAACCACCGCCCGGCCGTCATTCTACTATAGGCTGGGCAGGAAGTGGTTACATAGCTACATAGTTACATAGTAAGCGAGGTTGAAAAAAGACACAAGTCCATCAAGTCCAACCTATGTGTGATTATGTGTCAGTATTACATTGTATATCCCTGTATGTTGCGTTCATTTAGGTGCTTATCTAATAGTTTCTTGAAACTATCAATGCTCCCCGCTGAGACCACCGCCTTTGGAAGGGAATTCCACATCCTTGCCGCTCTTACAGTAAAGAACCCTCTACGTAGTTTAAGGTTAAACCTCCTTTTCTTCTAATTTTAATGAGTGGCCACGAGTCTTGTTAAACTCTCTTCTGCGAAAAAGTTTTATTTCTATTGTACGGTCACCAGTACGGTATTTGTATATTGAAATCATATCCCCTCTCAAGCGTCTCTTCTCCAGAGAGAATAAGTTCAGAGCTCGCAACCTTTCCTCATAACTAATATCCTCCAGACCCTTTATTAGCTTTGTTGCCCTTCTTTGTACTCGCTCAATTTCCAGTACATCCTTCCTGAGGACTGGTGCCCAGAACTGGACAGCATACTCTAGGTGCGGCCGGACCAGAGTCTTGTAGAGTGGGAGAATTATCGTTTTATCTCTGGAGTTGATCCCCTTTTGAATGCATGCCAGTATTCTGTTTGCTTTGTTAGCAGCAGATTGGCATTGCATGCCATTGCTGAGCCTATCATCTACTAGGACCCCCAGGTCCTTTTCCATCCTAGATTCCCGCAGTAGTTCTCCCCCCAGTGTATAGATTGCATTTATATTTTTGCCACCCAAATGCATTATTTTACATTTTTCTACATTGAACCTCATCTGCCATGTAGTTGCCCACCCCATTAATTTGTTCAGATCTTTTTGCAAGGTTTCCACATCCTGCGGAGAAGTTATTGCCCTGCCTAGCTTAGTATCATCTGCAAATACAGAGATTGAACTGTATATCCCATCCTCCAGGTTGTTTATGAACAAATTAAATAGGATTGGTCCCAGCACAGAACCCTGGGGAAACCCACTATCCACCCCTGACCATTCCGAGTACTCCTCATTTATCACCACCCTCTGAACTCGCCCTTGTAGCCAGTTTTCAATCCATGTACTCACCCTATGGTCTATGGCAACGGACCTTATTTTGTACAGTTATGGGGAACTGTGTCAAATGCTTTTGCAAAATCCAGATACACAACGTCTATGGGCCTTCCTTTATCTAGATGGCAACTCACCTCCTCATAGAAGGTTAGTAGATTGGTTTGGCAAGAACAATTCTTCATGGATCCATGCTGATTACTGCTAATGATACCGTTCTCATGACTAAAATCTTGTATATAGTCCCTTATCATCCCCTCCAAGAGTTTACATACTATTGATGTTAGGCTAACTGGTCTGTAATTCCCAGGGATGTATTTTCGGCCCTTTTTTAAATATTGGTGCTACATTGGCTTTTTTCCAATCAGCTGGTACCATTCCAGTCAGTAGACTGTCTGTAAAAATTAGGAACAACGGTCTGGCATTCACTTGACTGAGTTCCCTAAGTACCCTCGGATGCAAGTCATCAGGTCCCGGTGATTTATTAATGTTAAGTTTCTCAAGTCTAATTTTAATTCTGTCCTCTGTTAACCATGGAGGTGCTTCCTGTGTTGTGTCATGTGGATAAACACTGCAGTTTTGGTTACTGAAGCCCCCCGATTCACTTGTGAAGACTGAGGAGAAGAATAAATTCAATACCTTCGCCATCTCCCCATCTTTTGTAACCAGATGTCCTTCCTCATTCTTTATGGGGCCAATATGGTCTGTCCTCCCTTTTTTACTGTTTACATACTTAAAGAATTTCTTGGGATTTTTTTTTGCTCTCCTCCGCTATGTGTCTTTCATGTTCTATCTTAGCCGTCCTAATTGCACCCTTACATTTCTTGTTGCATTCTTTATAAAGTCTGAATGCTGAGGATGATCCCTCAACCTTGTATTTTTTGAAGGCCTTCTCCTTTGCTTTTATATGCATTTTTACATTGGAGTTAAGCCATCCAGGACTTTTGTTCGCCCTTTTAAATTTATTACCCAATAGGATACATTGGCTAATGCCCTTATTTAATATACTCTTAAAGCAAACCCATCTCTCCTCTGTATTCTTTGTTCCTAATATTTTATCCAAATTTATGCCTTTTAGCAAGGTTTGTAGTTTAGGGAAGTTGGCTCTTTTGAAATTAAGTGTCTTTGTATTCCCTTTATGTTTCCTATTTGTGTGATTTATACTGAAACTAATTGACCTGTGATCACTGTTACCTAAATTGCCCCGTATTTCCACATCCGTGATCAGGTCTGTATTGTTGGTAATCAGTAGATCCAGTAATGTTTTATTTCTAGTTGGTGCATCTACCATCTGACCCATAAAATTGTCCTGCAAGACATTAAGGAACTGGCGAGCCTTAAATGAATGCGCGGTTCCCTCCGCCCAGTCTGGATAGTTAAAATCCCCCATTATGATAACTTCTCCCATCCTTGCTGCCAATCCAAATTGTGAAAGGAGATCTGTCTCCACTTCCTCCCTCAGGTTAGGGGGCCTATATCCCAGTAATATTTTCCCCTTAGCTTCATCACTTTGGAGCTCTACCCATAAGGATTCCACCTCCTCCCTAGCTCCCTCAGTGATGTCATCTCTCACATTCACTTGTACATTATTCTTGATATATAGGCATACCCCTCCCCCTTTTTTACCCTCTCTATCCTTGCAGTAAAGAATATACCCTTGAATGTTTGCCAGCCAATCATGAGAGCTGTTGAACCAGGTCTCTGAAATTCCCACAAAATCCAAATCCTCCTTGTACAACAGTATCTCTAGTTCACCCATCTTGTCTGCCATGCTCCTGGCATTGGTGAACATGCCACATAGTTTAGACCGGTTGCATATTGTCCTCGTATTGGGTGTTTCGATATTGCAACTAGGTCTTGCTACCATACTTACCTTGTGTTTTTGTGCTTTGGTCAACCTACCACTAATGCCCCCAATACTACCCTCTGGAATATCTTCCACGCTGACTATCTCTACCTCTGGACCCTTCCCCCCATCGCCTAGTTTAGAAACCCCTCTAACTTTTTGGCCATCTTCATTCCCAGCAGATCTGCAAGATCTGCACCCTCCTCATTTAGGTGCAGTCCGTCCCTTCTATAGTACCGGTTATCGACTGAGAAGTCGGCCCAGTCCTCCAGGAACCCAAACCCCTTCTTACTACACCAGCTCTTCAGCCACTTGTTTAGTTCCCTAATCTCCCTCTGCCTTTCTGGTGTGGCTCGATGTACCGGTAGTATTCCTGGGAATACTACCTTGGAGGTCCTTTTCCTCAATTTAGCTCCTAAGTCCCTAAAATCGTTCTTTAGGACACTCTATCTGCCTCTGACTTTGTCATTGGTGCCAACATGCACCATGACAGCTGAGTCTTCCCCAGCCCCTCCCAGTAATCTGTCCACAAGATCCAAGATGTGCCAAACCCAAGCGCCTGGTAGACAACATACTGTTCGGTGCTTCAGGTCTTGGTTACAGATTGCCCTCTCTGTCCTTCTAAGAATTGAGTCCCCTACCACCAGAATTTGTCTTTCCTTTCCCTTCGCTGCTCCCCCACTCTCACTGGAGGAGTTCTTCCCTCGGCAGCTAGGAGGGTCCCTCAGCTCCAGCAGTGCTGGTCCCTGACTGGTTTCACCAATGTCACTCAATGGAGCGTACTTATTGGGATGCTCCAGTCCTGGGTCGGCCTCCCTGGCACTTCCCCCTCTACACTTCATGACTGTCACCCATCTACTCTTTGCTAGTGCCTGCACCTCTTTGTCTCCACCCGCCTCTGTGCTGGCCCCTGCCATGTACGTTCCTGGCTCTCCTTTAGTATGGAGGGACTTCTCAGTGCTGACAGTTGCTTCCCCAGATTCAGAACCTGGGCTTCCAGGGAAACAATGTGCTTACATTTTGCACAGCAGTATTCGCCCTCGATGGGATGATCAAGGAACTCATACATGCAGCAAGATGTACAAAGAGTCGCCTCTCCACACCCGCCGGGCATCGTACCTATTAAATTTAGTGAGGATTGGGGATTATACCCTGTCCAAATTACCTAACAGCTAGCTTCCTGGCACTAATACCTAAGACAATACACAGGTACACAACAAGACAATACACAGGTACTCGCAGACCTATGTGCACTCGCAGACCTACGTGCAATCGCAGGCCACTCGCAGACCTACGTGCACTCGCAGACCACTCACAGACCTATGTGCACTCGCAGACCTACGTGCACTCGCAGACCTACGTGCACTCACAGGCCACTCGCAGACCACTCACAGACCTACGTGCACTCGCAGACCTATGTGCACTCGCAGGCCACTCGCAGACCTACGTGCACTCGCAGACCTATGTGCACTCGCAGACCACTCGTAGACCTACATGCACTAGCAGACCACTCGCAGACCTACGTGCACTCGCAGACCACTCGCAGACCTATGTGCACTCGCAGGCCACTTGCAGACCTACGTGCACTCGCAGACCTACGTGCACTCGCAGGCCTACTTGCACTCGCAGGCCTACGTGCACTCGCAGGCCTACGTTAAACTTCTGCACCCAGAGGGGCCTCTACCTTTTGTTTATCAACAGTATTCTGGAACATGGTTTCTGTTCCCATATGACAGCTGCCCTGAGCGGAGGATCTCTACACCCTCCTTATGGTCTGTGGACTTTTCTTCCATACCTGTTGGACATTTACATATATATCATTGTATTCCTTCCCCACTCTTCCCCCCCTCCCCTTTTTCATTTATAGGCCTCATTACCTATGGGATAAATTGTGTTCAGTTCTTTGTGCATATACTTGTCTTACTGTTCTTCCTCCCAGCTGGCTGGAACTTGTAGTCTGCAATAGTGCGAATCCTGGCTTCCACAGACTACAGATCCCAAGAGCCTCTGTTCTCATGTGAGGTCTCTGCTTGCTGCTGCCCTTAGAAAATGATCACACAATGCTCAGACTGAGCACTAGAGGGAAATAAACTTACTGCAGATGTTGAGAGGTGTTGGAGAGGTTCTGGATTTTTTTTATGCCCAGCAGCTGGCATAGCTGGCGCACAAGTTTGCTCTCGAAGTCTCTGCCCTGATACGAATGTATTTGCGCAGACAGGCCATAGTGCACAAATAATTTTTCCACTAATACTTTTTTCGCCACTGTGGTGGCCTGTTGGTCTTTGGTGGGATAGGCTTGAGCGTATTGGGTAAAGTGATCGGTCACCACCAAAAAATTTCTTCTCAAACCCGCATCGGGTTCCAGGCACAGAAAGTCAATGCAACCTAACTTCAGCAGTAGACCAGAGTTCCGTTTGGTCAATGCTTACACATTTAACCAACACAGCAAATCCTAACTCTGATCTTTCTTCAGATCTCCCATGACAACTGAGGAAGCTCTTCACTTCTCACTTGGGTCAAGTCACAAAAACACTTTGGTATGCCAGAAGGATTGGCTTCTATGTGTTTGACTCTGACAGCTCCTTTGAGTGTCTGGGCAATGCCCTGACAGAGAGCTTGCACTCCTTTCAAGGTCACAAAGGTCCAGTCTTCTGACTTTCTGACTGATCTGTGAGGCCTCCATGATGAAGCATCAAACTCCTTTGTTTCCTGACCCATGCCGGTACTTAAGGCTGATCTGAAACCCAGACAGGACCACCAACCATCGGTACCCAGTTGCATCTAGCTTGGCTGAGGACAACAAGTACTAAAAGGATTGTTATCCGTCTTGACCACGAAAAAGGCTCCGTACAGTAAGTCCTTCAATATGTCCACTATAGCCCACTTCAGAGCTAGAAACTCCAGCTTATGCTCAGGATAGTTCTTCTCCTAGTGAGTCAAGCTCCAACTCACATATGCTATGGGCCTGAGTCCACCTTCCTGTTCTTGGTACAGAACTCCACCCAGTCCCTAGCATCCACATAAAGCTCATAGGGCTTGGCTTGGTCTGCATAGGCCAACACTGGTGCTTCTGTGAGGCTTCTCTTGAGGTGTTGAAAAGTTTTTTCACAGTGGAGAGTCCATTGCTCTTGTATAGACTCCCTAGGTCTTCAAGCCCCTTACCTTGCCTGACTCAGCTTTTAGCCTTCATCCTCCACCTCAGCCTAGAACAGCTTGTTAAGTGGCCGGGCAATCTTCGCAAAGTTCTCCATGAACCTCTGGTAATAGGAGCAGAATACAAGGAAAGATCGCAGCTCTGTCACAGTCCTCATCCGGACCCAAGTAGTTACCACCTCCAGCTTCTTCAGGTCTGTAGCGATGCCCTGAGCAGAGATGACGTGTCCCAGGTAGGTGACAGAGGTTTGGTAGAACTGGCACTTTTCTAACGACAACTTCAGCCCCTCTTCATGAAGCCTCTCAAAGACTTTCTCAAGCCTTTCTTCATGTTCTTCCAGGGTCCTCCTGACGACAATAATGTTGTCCAAGTACACCAAGACCTCAATCAAGTGCATGTCAATGACCGTACACTCCACCAGCCACTGGAACATGGCTGGAGCCCTCAACGATCCCTGGGGCATCCTGTTGATTTCATGGAACCCCAGTGGACAGATAAAAGCCATCTTCTCCCTATCATCAGGGTGCATAGGGATCTGGTAGTAACCGGTCTTCAGGTCCAGCACACTAAACCACCTTGCCCTGGACAGGCACTGAAGGGCATCTTCAATACAGGGGGTGATGTATAGATCAGGGATAGTCCTTCTGTTCAACGTGCGGAAGTCAATGCACATTCGTAGCATTCCTATCTTCTTTCTCACCACCACGATAGGTGAAACATGAGGGCTTCTGGACTCCCGGATGACTCCTCACTTTCAGCTCCGCCAGCTGCTCCCTGGGGTCTTCCAGGTTAGTAAGTGGCACTCACCGGGCTCTCTCATGGAAGGCTTTGTCCTCCTGTAACCGATTCCAGGGCTGAGCACTCTTGGTGTAACCCACATCAAAGTCGTTCCTGAAGAACATCTTCTCCCACCTGGACAACTGATTTCAGACTCTTCCCAGCCACTCAGGAGCTAACATTTTGGAGGAAGAAAGAATCTCTTCTCTCAGTTCTCCACTGTCTTCCCTCCCAGCCGTCTCTGCCGTAGTAATCAGGGTATCTAAACTCACTCACCCAATCAGCATATGGGCCCCTAGCATAACTGGGTGATCCGTGAAAAATTCCGAAGACTGACTGGCACCCCCCCGTTCTGGGACAAGGCTTTGGTGGGTACTATCTCAGGAACCAATGCCATCCCTGCTTCACTCGGTCATGTGTCCGTCTCCAGAACAACAAAAGGGCCTGGCTGATCCCAAGTCAACTTGATGGTAGCCTTCATATAGACTATCTCATCCGGCTGCAACACCTTCTCTTTGGCTTCCAGCCCCCATCGTTTTCCTACCCCTTTAACTGGGGTGCTCTGTTCGTGAACCACTTGCTTAAAGGCTTTATGTAGTTGAGGGTGTATTCTTCTAAGCCCCGAATCTTCCTCCTCTGCCAACGGAATCACTAGCCTCCTCACCAAGTCGGTGTTGGTGCCAATGAGCATAGAATTTTGTTCAGCCCCTGGGGGTCGAGGGCACACCACACCCAATGTGTCAAATGTCTGTCTTCCTGGCCACAGATGGCCTAAAGGTGATCTTGATTGGGATGCAGCCATTATAGGGGGATTTCTCAGCCCCAATTCCCCAGATCTCCAGCTCCAGCTCCAGTTTGCACAGGGGAATATGCTACAAGTATTTATCATAGAAGTTCCAGTATAGCAATGTCACTTGTGCTCCGGTGTAATAACTTGACAGATAATATTTTCTAGTTTTACACTATCACAACTAACACAGAAATATATTGCAAGTAAAATTACATTAAGCTGAAAAATGTAATCAGTTAAACCTGGAAGTGAGGCTGCGTGTGAACAGGAAGGAGAGTGACCTTTTTATATATTAAACTACTCACTTTCAATCCCTGATGCCACAGGCCCAATAAACTCTGTGACATAAATCTAGAACCAGCCAAAAAGGTAACACTGGTACTTTTGGGAAGGTTTTCCCTTTTATGGGTGCAGACACTATGCACCAAGTCCTTTAAGTGGGGGAGGAGTAGAGAAGTTCTTGTGGTGTAGAGATTCTGTGTCTTCAGCTAGCTTAACAAGGGCCCAGAAAGAGAGACTCTGGTATAATAGTTCCAATACTGTAAATAGCAGGTGCAAAGTGTCTCCTTATTAGAACTTTGGTTCCAAACAATTGGGTAAAGGTGTCCTCATGCAGTGTCTTTACGGTGTCTAGAGGGTGGGCTTCTGCACATTACTAATCCAAACAACACCAGGCTGAAGGGAATCGACTCTAGAGCAGGCTCCTGCAGAATCTGTACTCAGGTGGAGACTCCCAGCCACACACCTTGCCGTGATGTGATGCAGTAGGATCTGCACTGAGGGCAATGAAGGTGACCCCCAATTGTCACTGAACCGACAGGAAGCTGGCAGAGATGGATGCGTCCACCCACACACATGCCAAATTATCTCCCCCACTGCCTAGGCTGCAGCATTGGTGTGTACTCCTCTGATCAACTGGGGCTCTGCCTACAGCTAAAGGCCTTCGTCCCAAGGGATTGCCACTCCATGAAGACCTCAATCAGAAACGTACGTCGAGTGAGACAGAGACGTTGACAACATAGCATGGTGTATGGTTGGAGCCCATGTTATTTGATACAACCGAAGCATATAATGATCATCTGAGCTGAGCGTGTCATCCTTAGTGCCAGACGGGCACTTGAAATATGTTAACGAAAATCAGTGTTGCTTTTATTAATTGCCTGTTTGAACTATATCACGCTATGAGAAGCATTTTTCCTTCCTTCCCCTCGCTCATTACACACTCCGTGGCAAGGTGTGCCTGTGATTGAGACAACACAGCGGAGCAGTGATTGGAACTTATTGAAAAAGTCTACAATCTCTAACACAAGTTGATATTGGTGAGATTGGTGAAGGACTCACGTTTTTTTTTTTGAACACTGGGTGTTTAATTGGCTTGAAGAGCCATTATATGTATAAATAACATTGCACAAACATTTTTGCAGGGAAATTATACTGGCACTTTGAATTATATTAGGAGAATTAACGTATTAATTTTGGAATTTACTACTTATAATATTTGGTGTCACAGTTTACATATGCATATTTGCACACACACACACACATTGCACTTTATAGTGTTGATAATATATACCACTTATTAATTTGTTTTTATAACATATTTTTGATTTATTCACATATAAAATATTCACATATGTGTTAGTTTAACTGCAGGTTTGCACAGTATATATAATTACACATATTAGTTTACTTTGCATATTTGCACTTGGGCCATTTGGGTGATTTCTGTTATCATTATGATTTTAAAAGGAGCCAAAAAACTATGTGATAATAAATTGCTTCTTGTGATCACTATCCTTGAATAAAATCTTTTTTTGGCATGATTAGTTATATTTTCAATATAAATGCCAACATTTCACAATTTTTGCCAGGGTATGCAAACTTTTGAGCACAACTGTATATGAGAATCCAAGCATTATTGTGTATTCAAAATTAGGTGACCACATCCACAGGTGTCACCATATATTCATGCATAAAATAGCTATATGGACCTCAATATTTCAATGGGGCAACAAGTAAAAAAACCTCCTACAAAGCATCCCCTATATTATATGTGCCCCTGGAAGACCTCATCTGTGACGAAACAGCATAGGGAGGAGCGGCGTGCTGACATCACCACATACCGCACTAGTCCCGGAAGCAACGGGCAGCAATTGAGAGCCGGCCGGCTCGATTTTTACTAGAAAACGCTTTATATCCACGGCTAAATTGTAAGTGTATTACTGCTTGTTTTAATAATAAATGCTTTTAAACGAATTGCACTATGGAAGCCTTTATATCCTTACATGGGGAATGAGCGATGCCAGTTGCACTGAGGACATCCTGAGCAGAGTGTCTGGGAACATCTAGCTATTCAAGCACAGAGACCCGGGGCTGGGAAAAAAAGCCACAGGCACTTGTGATATCCCTAAACAAGAGATCTAACAAGCTGGTAAGCGGCAGTATTATTACTGGTGGAGGATCTTTCCTGTCATACCCTATGACATCTTCTTGGGTGTCGTGATTATATGTCACTACAGAATAGAGGGTTGAGGAACCATCACTTGAACTATCATTATGAACCATACGTCTTTTTAACAATCCATTGGAGTAGATTGGACATTTGGAGAACTCTTGTAGCCTTCATTGTGTCATTTTTATATATTTTTTTTTGTATACTTCACTTGTGTTACGTTTATCATTTATGTAATACTGGGTTACACAAAGATTTTACATCTCTATTATATCAGATTAATTACTTATAAATCACTTTTTTTTGTTTGTAATAAGCATACAGCGCAGCTTTTTCTTTTTGGTTTAGTTTATTGTGTGTGTCTCACATTAGAGTTGCACCTATTTTTTCCCATTTTTGAGGTCATTCTTATACATTAGAATAGCGCAGTAAAATACTTTTTCTATATTATAGGGTTGCAATCTGTATTCAGACTATAGCTTCTTACTAATCCATACAGAGTCATGGATACAGCAGTATAACATAAAGAGTCCACATCATGCTGATCCTATTTTCTATAGAAATATCAGGGGGTTTGTATATTGCCAACAAAGGAGACACCTGCAGCTAATCACTACCTACTAACCTTTAGATGTGAACAGGAATTTCTGTGTGGTAGCCCGATACAGGATGGGATGGGATGGCGGCGTCTTTGACAGGCAGCCATCTCCCTATATATACGAGACGAGACGCCCCGCACATGCAGTACTGCGCCCCGGAAAGTAGAGTGCATAGGTGGTGGGCGTACTACTCCTCCTGCCGCCAGGACGATCGCGTCATAGATGGGGAGGAGTCATTGTCCTAGTGTCGAGTCCTATAGAGAAAACATTGGGGCATGCACATTGGGTGGATCTGGCCAGTGCGCATGCGCCGCATACAAATGCACGTTCCAGGTCACTGTTTGAGCAGCGTGATCCACTAACAACCAAGCATATTAATCGATCTCAAATTTTTAAAAAGCGCTCTCTACAGGGATCATGAAAACCATAAAAGGGCGTGCACTATACATCCTTTCCACAGACCCCTGATACAAATCCCTCCAAGAATGGTCGAAAACTAAGTTGACTATTCAAGCCTGCACATTTCCGGAACTCCAATTTGGTATTACCAATGTAAAAGCTTTTACATTGGCATGTTAGTAAATATACAACTTCTATAATTTTACAATTTGCGTTGAGGTCTAAAGATTTGACCATTCGGCAATGTGATATTCGATTTCTGTGTTCGTATATTGACATATATGCATTCTCCACATGTAAATGTGCCTAAGAGCTTGCATGGTTCTGATATAAATGATCCCATGAATTCACTTTGTACTAATTGGTCCTTTATTGATTTTGCTTTACGATAAGTAATTGCTGGATAGGGTGGTATATGAGGACTAAGAGTGGGGTCTATCTGTAGTATGTGCCAATGTTTATACAGTATTTTCCTGATCTGCCTATGTTGTTTATTATACTTTGTAATTAGGCGAGTAGTTTGTGGTTTTGTTGATTTTTTATTTGAAAAAAGGAGCTCATGTCTAGATTGGTCTGCTTCCAGACGAAAGGAGTCCTCTGTTGAGCAGTTCTTTCTAAGCCTTAAATATTGGCTACAGGGGATTGATTGGACCAATGGTTGGGAGTGCACACTAGTCGCGTGTAGGATTGTGTTTCCCGTAGTGGGCTTTCAAAAAAGACCACTGGAGAGACTCCCATCCCTATTTTTGGTGATTGTCAAATCCAAAAAAGTGATCATGGTATTGTTACAGGACATAGTAAACTCAAGTTAAAATTGTTTTTGTTGATGGCTGACATGAAGGCATTGAGGGCCTCACAGGAGCCCTCCCAAATAATAAATACGTAGTCAATATAGCGATACCATGTAGAAGTATGACTGGTTAATGGTAGAAGGTCCTCTTTAGCCAAAAAGAAACGTTCCCATAAGTTCGGGCCGAACTTTGGTTGTTCGGCGAACAACAAACATTATGCGGTGTTCACGGCAAATTCGAAAGCCGCAGAACACTGTTAAAGTCTATGGGACACTAACATGAAAAACCAAAAGAGCTCATGTTAAAGGCTTATATGCAAGTTGTCATAAAGTGTTTGGGGACTTGAGTCCTGCCCCAGGGGACATGTATCAATAAAAACATTTTTTTAAAATGGCAGTTTTTGCGGGAGCAGTGATTTTAATAATGCTTAAAGTGAAACAATAAAAATGAAATATTCCTTTAAATATCGTGCCTGTGGGGTGTCTATAGTATGCCTGTAAAGTAGTGCAGTTTTCCCGTGTTTAGAACAGTACCGCAGCAAAATGACATTTCTAAAGGAAAAAAGTCATCTAAAACTGATCGCGGCTGTAATGAGTTGTCGGGTCTCAGCAATCCGTGGCGTCAGAGGGGGGCGGGGTTATCTGTTTACGTCACCGGGTTGCCCCGAACTCGGCTATATAACAGCTGTCAACAAGAAGAAGCGTCACTCGGCGGGAGCCTCCCATGGTGACGGAATTGTTGATTGTAATTTTAATAATGCTTAAAGTGAAGCAATAAAAATGAAATATTCCTTTAAATATCATGCCTCGAGGGTGTCTATAGTATGCCTGTAAAGTGGCGCAGTTTTCCCGTGTTTAGACCAATACCGCAGCAAAATGACATTTCTAAAGGAAAAAAGTCTTTTAAAACTGATCGCGGTTGTAACGAATTGTCGGGTCTCAGCAATTCGTGGCGTCAGAGGGGGGCGGGGTCACTCGGAGGGGGCGGGGTCACCTGTTTACATCACCGGGTTGCCCCGAACTCAGCTATATAACAGCAATTTTTCCTTTAGAAATGTCATTTTGCTGAGGTACTGTTCTAAACATGGAAAAATGCGCCACTTTACAGGCATACTATAGACACCCCCCAGGCATGCTATTTAAAGGAATATTTCATTTTTATTGTTTCACTTTAAGCATTAAAAAAAATCACTGCTCCCTAAAAAATGTCAGTTTTTAAAAAAATGTTTTGCATTGATACATGTCCCCTGGGGCAGGACCCGGGTCCCCAAACACTTTTTATGGCAATAACTTTCATATAAACCTTTAAAATTAGCATTTTTTATTTTTCCTGTTCGTGTCCCATAGACTTTAGCGGTGTACGTGTGTTCGTCCGAGTTCTTTGCCTGTTCGCATGTTCTGGTGCGAACCGAACTGGGGGGGTGTTTGGCTCATCCTTAGTTCCCATTCCCCCAGATACAGGTTGGCATACAATGAGGCACAGCATGTCCTCATCGCCCCCCCTGTACCTGGAGGAAATGGGAACCATCAAATGAAAAGAAGTTGTGAGACAAGATAAATTCCAATGCCGAGGCAATAAACTGATGAGCTTTCCAATCATCTTTGTGAGACTGTGACAGGACATGTTTAACTGCTGCAATCCCCAGATGATGGGGGGGTGGAGCTGTAAAGTGCCTTAATGTCTATTGCCACGAGCATTGTTTCCGGGGAGAGATGAATACCTTCTAGATTTTTAAGCAGATGTATGGTATCCTTGATGTAGGAAGGGAGACTCATAACAAATGGTCTGAGATGTGCGTCTACAAATTTGCCTGTGGTCTATGGAACTCCTCATGCAATGCCCCTGAGGAAAGGACTCTTCACAGGTCCTGAAACACGTCGGTCAATGTATCAGGAGACAATTACATTTCCAATCAGCTTTGTTATACTATTTTACTGTGTGGTGATGTATGCAACTTTTTAACAATGTTTACTAAAATATTTTCTAATTAATTTGCATACTGAGTTTCCGTTAAAGTCCCTGTGTGTACACTGGGGGGTACTCTTTTTTTCTATAAAAGATAAATATATACTATAATGCCTTGGCAGCCTGCTGTAGTATTCGGCTCATGTTTGTTGCTCATTTCTGCTGATGTTATTGCTCCCTCTGTCTTCTCAGGTGGAGCATGAGAAGGACCCAGATTTCTGTGAGGACAGCCTGATGTCGGTGATGGTGGGTCTGTTAGCAGCAGGTTCTGAGACCACCGCTAGCACCCTGAAATTCTGCCTGGTCTTCTTGGCTCACTATCCTGATGTCCAAGGTAAACACATATTAGCCCTGGCATACGTATTTTCAGAATAATTTGTTTTGTTTGTCTGTCAGATATTTAAAACTTTGCCCACCTCATCCAACACTACACCACAGATAAAAAATGGCTGCAGCTCAACTTTTAAGTTGATACTAGGAGGTGCTCTAAAAACACATTTAAGTGAAGATTGAGAACTTTATTTTTAAAAACATAGTTGGTAAAGTTGAACAAAGACACCAGTTCATCCAGTTCAACCTGTGTAGGTGCGCATTTCCGTATCCCTGTATACTGTGCTTTCTAAGATACACGTGCAAGAGTTTTTTAAAGCTATCAATTCTTCCCACTGACACCACTGATTAAGTGAATTCCACATCCTTACCGCTCTGACCATGAAAACCCCCCTATGCCATTTAGGGTTAAACCGCTTCGCCTCCAGTTTCATCCAGTGACCCTGTGTCTTCTTACACTCCCTGAGACTGAGACTGAATAGTTTATTCCCTATGCCAGAATCACCATTGAGGTATTTGTATATCGCTTTCATATCCCCCTCTTCTCCAGAGAGAATAACTATAGTGCTTGTAGTCGTTCTTCGTAACTGAGGTCCTCCAGTCCCTTTATTAACTTTGTTGCTCTTCTCTGAAATCTCTCCAGTTTCCGCACCTCCCTCCTGAGGATTGGTGACCAGAATTGGATGGAATACTCCAGATGTGACTGAACCAAAGTTTTATAAAGTGGCAGGATTATTGTTTTGTCTCTGGAGTAAATTCCCTTTTTTATGTATGTTAATATTCTGCTGCCTTTGCTTGCTGCAGCTTGGTGTTGCATGCCATTGCTGAGTCTTTGATCTACTAGGACCCTCAGATCTTTCTCTATCCTGAATGCCCCCAGTGGTTCTCCCCCTAGCGAGTAACTTGCATTAGCATTTTTAGCCCCCAAATGCATTACTTTACATTTTTCAACCTTTAACCTCATTTGCCATATAATTGCCCAAATGCCCACCCCATTATTTTATTGAGGCCCTCTTGTAAAGTTTCTAAATCTTGCTCTAAAGTTATTTCCCTACTTAGCTTTGTGCCATCAGCAAACACTGAGATTGAGCTATTTATACCAACCTCTATATCGTTAATGAAAAAATAAAACAGAATTGCTGCCAGGACAGAGCCTTAGGGCACCACACTTACCACTCCAGACCAATCTGAGTATTCGCTATTTATCACCACCCTCTGGACACGCCCCTGTAACCAGTTTTCTATCCATGTACAAACCATATGGTCCATGCCTACAGACCTACAGACTTTTGCAAAATCCAGATATACCACATCCACTGTTCTTCCCTTATCTAGACGACAGCTCACTTCCTCGTAGAATGTTAACAGATTGGTTTGGCATGAACAACCCTTCGTAAATTCATGCTGATTACTACTAATGATAGTGTTTTCATTATCAAATTCCAGGATATAGTTTCTTATTATCGCCTCCAATAGTTTACATACTATTGATGTTAGACTTACTGGTCTGTAGTTCCCAGGTATATGTTTCGGCTCTTTTCTGAATATTGGTACAAAGTTGGCCCTTCACCAATCAGCTGGTACAATTCCTGTCAGTATGCTGTCTATAAAAATTAGGAATAGTGGTCTGGCTATAACTTGACTGAGTTCTTTAAGGACTCTCGGGTGTAAGCCATCTGGTCCTGGTGATTTATTTGTGTTGAGCTTTTCTAGTCTTTTCTGAACCCCAGCTTCTGTTAGCCACAAGGATACATCCTGTGACATGTTACTATCAATACAGTTGTGGCTGTTATACCCCTCCTTTTCCTGTGTAAAAACTGAGGAGAAGAAAGCATTTAGTACAGTTGCCTTCTCCTTGTCATTTGTAACCAAGTTTCTGTCATCATCCTTTGTGGCCAATGTGCTCACAAGCCAGGCTGCCCTCTTTGGGCTTCTCTAAATTTTGCCCCATTGTTAGCTATTGAAGAGTTTATGTGTCCGGGCTCAGGGTTTGTATGGCGGTTTTATGAAGCTGTCTTGGACTCAAGGGTCTGGCAACCCTCTGACTGCCACCTGTCCTCTTTCGGACCACCCTCCAATATATAAGGCTACCTTGCTAGGTTCTGTCTTGATGACTGGGATATTTATGTGTCTGCTCAGGATTTTAGACGGGTCAAGAGGCTGTCTTGAACTCTGAAAGGGTCTGGCAATTCCTCTATCCATCACCTGGTACCAGTTCAGACTATATCACAGTCTCAAGTTAACGAGGACAAGACAGATAGAGAGTGATGGAGAGGGAGAGAGAGAGAGAGAGAGAGAGAGAGCGTCTACTGTGTTCAACTGCCACGCAAGTTTTCCTTGTGTGCGTCTTCCCAAAACGTAGACTAGTCACGGTATTGCCCACCTGAGGTGGCCGCAAGTAGGGGAGGTGAGTAATATGTGACCACTTATTACTCTCAACAAGACATTTAACAAACAGATAAGGAATAAAGCAGTTAATAATCAATGCACCACTTCAAATGTTATTTACATGTCCCAACTCAAAGCCCAAACGTCTCACTTTGGCTTTCTCCCCCTCTTCAAGCCCTTCTGGTTGTTCAGGTTGTAAGGGGCACCTTTCAGCTCCTTGCCCACTAATTCTAGCTTCAGCCTCTATGACCTCCAATGACTTGCCAACAACAATTTTGACTGGATAATGTACATTCAATCTGAATACCATTATATTGGGAACCTCTGGCAGTAGGGGTTTGTAACCAAGGACACCCCTCCTATACCCTGGCTCTATTACTCTGATCAGACCCCAACCTTCTTCATGTATGCCGAGTAACAGTCCACAAACACACTCAGGACATGACATTACCAAAACAACAAGATATGACCAACAAGATATATGTGACAGCCGTAGTGAAATACAGGATTACTCAAATCCTCACGGGATTCCCACGCCGCTGTGTGTGTTCCTGATGCCCCCTCCTGGTCCTCCTGTACTTTACCGCACCCATGCTTTACTGCACAATTAGCTTTACCACACAATTATTTATTCCCCCGGGAGGAGTTTATCCACGTCAATTATTCTCGTCTGTGACTATATAATCAATCCCTCATTCCCAACAGCGGTCACAAGACACACTATAAACAGAACACACAAAAATACAGGCGATGCAGATATAATTGCAGGTTCCTTATTATATCAACAGACTCTGGGCAAGATATATACCTGTCTTTGAGGACCGCAGGAAGCCGATATGGACACAGAGATTAACCAGCCACGGATACAGGATAAACAGTTGACAAAATATGAAAAAGTGTCTTACCGTTTTCTCAGAGGTGATCAGTCTCCGTCCCGCCCGTGTTGGTTCTCCTCAGTCTCCTGCTGTTCGGCTAACCTTTGGGCCTAGACCAGTGCCCCACATTGGGCGCCAGATGTTTTGGGTCGAACCAGAACCGTTCAATATTTTTATATCTGTCTGCCTGGCCAAATTGATTTCAATGGGGGTGTGCACCAAAGCAATTTCACTGAGACAAAACACAGAGTTCAGTGTAAAAGTTACTTCTGTTTATTGTTTCCTGTGATCGCGGCTTATATACTATCAGCCGGACATTTCGTTATCAGATAAGTCTGGCGTATGCAAACCACAAAACAACCAATATATATATATATATATATATATATATATATATATATATATATATATATGTATGTGTATATGTGTAAATATATATATATATATATATATAATATATATTGTGACAAAGTACGGGCTTTAGCTGGGTCGTCCATATGAGGAAGTAGCAACCGATTATAGCTATGTTCTTGCTTCTTCTAAAACGTTGGAGTTATCTTTTGAGTGTATTCTCGGAAGCAGGTGCGATCTTATTTTAACTCTTGCAGTTCAGTTCCACAGTAAGGGAGTGTTGCTAGCAAACATCTATTGTATATGATTAAGGTTGATGAGCAGCAGGCGCATGCGCGAAGGACTCCAAGATGGCCGCGTAAGCCGGGAGCTCCTCACTACCCCAGCCAGCCAGCCACCCTAGCGCCGTATCAGTAGCCACCACAAGCCCGTACACAGCAGAATCTGGTGGGGGAACACAGCGGTTCCCCACCCATGCCATCCACGGCAGCGAAAAAGGACCTGGGACCCCGATTTGAGGCAGAGAAAATACAGGCCGAATCCAAGATGGCGGCCGCGCCTCAGACACAGGCAGCTTCAGGGGGAAAGCAAGAAGCCAGGCAAGTGATCGCTCCTGCTACTCTTCCCTACCCTACTTCTGCAAGCTCCTTACCCCATCCCACCGCATCCCCCTCAGGCCACATCCCAGTCTACCTGAATGAGAGCCCACTGGCAGCCCCCTTGCTATCTCCTATGGGACATTCTCCTCTACCTCAGCACAATAATAGCACTATGGGAGGCACAGACACAGATATGCCCCAGAATGCAGGGGACCTCTTCCTCAAACTATCTGACTTACTGGAAAGGGGCTTAGCTAACACAGCCCACAAAATCACAAATGACATTCGATCTGATTTCCAGAATCTGGGCACCAGAATAGAAGCGATCGAACAAAAATTGGATTACACAGTTTCAAGAACCAATCAAAACTCTGACCACCTTCAGATTGTGCAGGAACAGTTGGATGCAGCCATAAATAGGATCGACAATCTGGAAAACCGATTGAGAAGGGAGAACTTCAGGGTCAGAGGCATCCCAGAATCTTGCATGTCCCTTTAGCAGTACAAGAATTGATCAAATCCCTAATTCCTGATATCTCCACACATGAGCTGGAGTTAGACAGAGCTCACAGATCACTGGGACCCCCCAGGAAGGACGGGTCTCCCAGGGACATAGTGGTGAAGCCGCACCACTATGGAGTGAAAGAGAACATCATGAAGCTCTCCCGCCAGCATCCACACATGTCTTTCCAAGGCCATGATGTTCAAATATTTGCGGACATATCACCTATGACGATCCAAAAACGCAGAGCCCTCAAACCTCTACTACTAATCTTGTCACAAAAGGAAATAAGATACTGGTGGGCTTTCCCCTTTGCTTTAAAATTTACCTACAAAGGCAAGACACACTCATTCACTAATATGCCTGAAGGAGAGCGGATCCTTCTCTCACTGAAGCTTATATCTCAGGACTCAGAAATGGACACATCAAATGCGCAATCCGGATCCTTTAAGAGACAGACTCCAACCAGCCCAGTCTCCCCTTTATGGAAAACCACTAAAAGCAGACGAATTAAGGAACCGATGCCCTCCTGAATCGTATGTTCACATCCGGGCATTAACCAGGAACATTCCTCAGGAAATACTCCAAGTCGTCAATAACCCTTATAGACCATCTTGAACCACTTAGGATTAAGATGTACGATCCCTGAATCCATCAGGGCTACTGGACATCCACCGTCATTTGGACTTCACCTTGGACTTGATAGGGCACCCCGCACCAGAAAAATGCATCTCTCGGTCATGCAATTTCTCCCAATGGATCATCAGTCCCTTCTCAAGCGAGTCGCAAATGCTCAGCTCTCGTCCCTTCCCTCAGATGTCGACTGGATCTCCCCCAATCAACTCAACAACGAACACCGAAGATCAAGCTCTCGGGACTTCCACCTCACGGGTCTCCCTCACCGCCGGCTGGTGGCATGGAGGACCAGGAGAGGGTCATACTGACACTCCGGTCTATTGGGAAAGGATAGTCCCTAATAGAGCTTGATACAACTCCTACAATTCCCCCCCCCTCTTTGATCCATCCTTTTTCCCCATCCCCCCTCCTTTCCTTTCCCCTCCACCCCCCCCTCCCCCCTGGCCCTTCACACTCCCCCCATGGGCGTAATAGGCCTACGGCAAGACTCTCTTTTTGATTTGTTTTTTTATTAAGCCGGCGGGCTTTGATACACACAGTTTGTAATGTTATAGTGTTGAATTGGTTTTCCTCACAGGGTTTTGTGATTTATTTTCTATAGGATTACCAATCGGGCGGGTACTGACTGGGGTAGCAGTTATGCGCCTCCATCCATCTCACGATAATGGGATCCCCATGGTCGGGAGATGGATTGATAGCCCCTTTTGAGGGCTATTTATTGTTATTGTTGGGCGACATTGAGGGGATCTTTGCATCCGCTCGATGCCGCAGGTTCCTTTTGGGACTAATGATACGAAAACACGTGCATTCACTTCCAAATTTTTTCTCTTTAATATGTCTTCTTACATTAAAGTTTAGCCACCCAGGTTTAACCTACGCTCTTTTATGTAGCCAGTAGTTGGCCAATACTGCCTGCATTGTCAGGACGCACTGTGCAGCGTTGCTGCTGTGGTGCTGTTTTCTTCTAGTGTTCAGTTGGACTCTGTGTTGTCATATCCTGAATATAGAGTGACATAGTTTTATGAGGAAAGCAATGCATCTTGGGACGTGTAGTCAATGGAGTCAAGTTTTGCAATCAGCTGGACTGGTTTGAACTACAAATGCCAGCCGGCTGGAGAGGAAGAACAGGGTGCTGGGAGAGGTGATAAAAGGCCTGTGTGCAGGTGGGATCTCTCTTTTGGGATCCTGGCCTGGAAGCTGCTAGCAAGTGACTCTGTGTTGGTGTGTGCTGTGGCCAAGTCACGGTCTGTGCTGCAGAGAGGAGAGTCACTGCATGCGGGTGCAGGAGCATCCATTGCCAGCTACCTCTGTCCGACCAGCGGTGACCTGGAGGTCACTCTTCACACGTCCATGCCAGATCTAGCCTGGCTGAAGCGCAGTGTGTCACAGGACAACTATACCCTTTGAGCAGGGCTCCAACAAGGCTTATCGCTGAGGCCCACGCCACTTCCATTACCAAGAGTGGTTGGGCCTGGTGAGTGGGCACTTGCCCATTCTTCTACCACAGAGACACTGCATGCAGACATCACTGTTTATTCCTTTACCTAAGCCTGTAGGTCCTGGTGCCACACTGACACTTTGTATCAGTGTGGCACCAGTGTGGCACTTCTCCTTTTCCACAGGACATCATAAATACCCTTTGCTACACATTGCCAGTTAAGGTGTCACCAGGCTACTTCACCTTCCACCAGGATATCTCAAGTACTCTATTCAAAAAGAGCTAGCTGAAGACCAAAGGCTTCTTTCTTGTAGAGACATATCCTTCTCCCCCCTAAGGGACCATTCAGTTAGTAACATAAGTACAAGTACCTACACCCAGCACTCTATTTCCTGACAGAGTGGGTTTAAGTATTCCAGAGTTCATAATTCTATTAATGTAAGGACATTGTTATATCTTGCTGCACCATTTGGCCTGTGGTGTTGAGGCACAGAAGGGAGAGGTTTGACACAAGTGTGGTCACCCCTCTGCCCTTCTCCTGCCTGTTTACGTTTCAGCTTAGAAGAGTATAGATTAAATAAATCTTTATATTCTACAATCAGTATTGCTTCTGTGTCACTGTTTTAAATCATTGCTATTATTGTTTTCTTGCTACTGTGAAACTTCCTCAGGGGTCAAGTTTGGACCACTGGGGATTTATGCTCCTAGCTTTTCAGTAAACATTGTTCAACTTTTGCGCCTACATTGTGTATGTCGTCAACTCTTTGAATATCATTGAAAATGTCTGAACCCAGAGTGTCAGAGGTGTCGGAGGACTTGCATGGTCTGGGGAAACAGTAGGGTACGGATTCAAAAAGCAGCCCTCGCGGGGGTAGCGCTAAATTTATATTTATTACCCAGTGTTCACTGTTTCTAGGACTTGGTCTCATTTTAATATCTTGCAGTGTTGAGCACAGTTTAGAAAAGTTGGCTCTTTTGAAGTTCAGTGGTTTTGTACCAGTCATGTGGCTTATTTTCCTGATTTATGCTAAATGTAATTATTCTATGATCTCTGGATCCCAAGTTGTCCCGTATCTCCACATCTGCGACCAGATCTGTGTTATCTGTAATTAATAGATCTAGCAAAGCATTATTTCTAGTTGGGGCATCCACCAATTGGGACATGAAGTTGTTCTGTAAGACATTTAAGAAATGATGGGCCTTTAAATAGTTAGCTGTTCCTTCCACCCAGTCAATATCTGGATAGTTGAAGTCCCCCATTATGATGACGTTGCCCTGCCTCACTGCCATTTCAACCTGTTATGGGAGGGCCAGCTCCTCCTCATCTTTCAGATTAGGGGGCCTGTAGCATACCCCCACTATTAATTTCCCCCTTGTCTCTTCTCTTTGAAGCTCTGCCCACAGGGACTTCACCTCCCCCCTTTCACCATTTGCAATGTCGTCCCTCACGTTCACTAGCAATTTGTGATATAGAGGCAAACCCCTCCTCCTCTTCTACTCTCCCTGTCCCTTTGATACAATGAATACCCCTGGATAGATGTTGAGATGTCAAACCACGTTTCTGATATACCCACAAAGTCCAAAACCTCTTTGTCTACCAGCAGCTCCAACTCCTCCATTTTGTTAGCTAGGCTCATGGCATTTGTGAACATGCCTCTTGGTTATGTACAGGTACAAATTATTTCCTTACTAGTTTTTTTTGAGGCTGTAATTATGTTTTGCCAACCCACTCCCCCCAGGGTTCAGGTATTATATTACCACTTATGCCTCTATTAGTACCCTCTGACCTCCGCTCACTGTTGGCTAGCCCTTCCTCTGAAACCTCCCCTTCGTCACCCAGCCTTTCTGGTGTGGCTTGAGGTACAGGTAGTATCTCAGAGTATACCACCTTGGATGTCCTTCTCTTAAATGTAGCCCCTGAATTTTTTAGGACGCTCCATCTTCCTCTAACTTTGTAATTGGTACTAACATGTACCATGACAGCCAGGTCCTCCCCAGCTCCACCCAATAATCTGTCCATCCGATTCGCGATGTGCCAAACCCGAGTGCCTGGTAAACAACATACCGTTCAGCATTTGCGGACTTTGTGACAGATTGCCCTCTCTGTCCTTCTAATAATTGAGTTCCCTACTGCTTAACCTTAACTTTATCCTTGCCCCCCTCTTACTAGAGCAGTCATTCCCCTGGCAGCTAGGGGAGGTAGGCTGCTCCGGCAATGCCATCCCTGAGCCGATATCCCCAACATCACACAACGTTGCATATTTATTGGGGTGTACCAACTCAGGACTAGCCTTCCTAAGGCTCTTCCCTCTACCCCTCCTGTCACCCAGCTACCTACCTCTGGCTCTTGCACCTCCATATCCCCACCCCCTCTATACTGGCCCCCGCCAGCACCTGTTGGATAATGGCCAAGCTCCTTTCCAGGTTTCCGATGCTTCTCACCGTTGCCACCTGATTCTGTAGATCCAAGATCTGGGTTTTCCAGAGAAACCACTAGCTCACATCTCGCACAGCAGTATAAGCATACATGAAGCAAGATGTGCACTGGGTCACTTCCCCAATCCTGTTGGACATCTTACCTGCTATTCTAATAGGGATAATCCTTTTCTTCCTCTTTGCTCCTGTCTCACTGATCCCTAGGCCCACGCTACTCCAAATTACCTTGGTACTTCAAGTTACTCCAATTTACCCCAGTACTTTAAGTTACCCCAGACTACTCCATGTAACTTTGAACTACTCCAATTTATTTCAAGTTGCTCCGAGTCACTACAAACAACTCCCAGTACTCCACTTACTCTAAAGTACTCTCGGTACTCCAGGCTGCTCACAGTTACTCCCAATATTGCCAGTACTCCAGCTACTCCCAGTTACTCCCGCTACCCGAGTTACTCCCAATACCTGACTTACTCCCGATACCCCGAGTTACTCAGTTACTCCTGATACCCCCGAGTTATTCACAGTTACTCTCGATACCCAAGTTCCAGTTCCTCCCAATACCCCAAGTTACTCACAGTTTCTCCTGATACCCTGAGTTACTCACAAATACTCTGAGTTACTCCCAGTTATCCAGAATACTTTGAGTTACTACCATCTACGTTTTGTGGAACCCATAGGCCACATCTTTTACTGACCACCAAATGTCTCTTCTGAGCGTCTCTTTAGCATAGAAAAATCCTGGTTCTCGCACTGCCTATAATTATTCCATAATCTCCCAACATTACAGTACTGTGCTCCCTTGCTCTTTCCAGACTCAGCTAGTAGTGATGAACACTGGCAAACAAACTCCATGCTGGAAGCACACATTCACAATGTACATTTCAAAAAAGTCTATCAATTCCCTTTAACATAGAAATTTTAGGAAATCACAGGTAACTTCCTTTATATTTCAGCAAAGGTCCAACAAGAAATTGATGAGGTGACGCAGTCATTGCATCTACCTGGGATTGAAAACCGACCACAACTGGCATACACCAACGCCGTCATCCATGAAATACAGAGAGTTCTAGATTTGGCACCAATTGCTCTTTTTCACGCCGTGACCAAAGACATCGAGTTCCGTGGATACACCATCCCGAAGGTATATGACTATGACATATGCCAGCCCATGTTAGTGCCAAAGTGTGCAGATAATAAGGGAAATAGCAATAAAACACCACTTAAAATGAAAAAAAAAGACCTACCATCTATATTAAGAGGGAAAGTTGTAGGGCATGGGAGTATAGGTGCATGCAGTATTTCTGGCAGCCAGAAAAGTGACTGCTTTCTTGTACTCCACGTGACCAGCTACCATTTAGATGTCATGCAGCTTGTTCATTCTGAGTTTGTTTCTTTTAATGTATATCTTAGCAGAATGTAATGTAGTACAGCAGGGGTAGGCAACCTTGGAGAGGTGGATCTACTTGAACGACATAGAAGAGATCAAAGGTCACCAGCCCATAGTGCACTTTTTTTAGGAGATAACCTAGCATGGCCCCATTAAAAAGGAAGGTTTGAAAAGTTTAGGGGGCAGTAGCAAGTACTGCTAAATTCAGAGGTCAGTAGTATGTAATGTAGCACCCTTGTCCAGAGGTGACTCTTCATGAGCCGGGGACTATGAAGTGGCTCGGAGGACTTCAATAGAGAACTCATCCAAAGAAAACTGTGTATGGTGCCGGGAGTTGTTAAATATTGTTATTTATGGTATTATTATCGATATTCTGTAAATTATATTGCTGAGAAAAGTTCTGAAGTAGAGAGTCTGTTCAGTTCTTGTATAAAGACTCAAAAATGTATTTAATAAAATAGCAAAATATTACAAGAACAATATCAAAATGTAGAATGTAAAAATAACATCAATAATGTAGTTATATTCTCAAGATGAAAATTGAATCAGATGTGTGTCTTTGTGTGTGTGTGTGTGTGAAGTTTCCTTGTGGTGAGTGTAGCAATCTGGCCAAAATGACTAATATATATATATAGAGATATATATATATATATATATCTATATATATATATATCTCTATATATATAGATATATATATAGATAGATATAGATATATATATCTATCTATATATATATATCTATATATTATAGTCAAACTAACATACTGAAACTTTTTCATCTTAAGAAATGTGAAACCTTTCTTCTCCCATTTGTGATGGGGGGAGGTGAGAGCTAATTACTACCATATGTTAGTTCTCCAAGGAGAAGCACAGACTATTATTAAAATGTATATATTTTCACATAAATATAAAGTCTATATATTTCACTTTTCCATATCTAGAAGACATATATATATATATATATATATATATATAAAACTCAATCATTCTATAAAGACCCAATCCATTCATTCATTTGTTAATATTTGTTAATTGATAAATATTAGATATTAGATTAAAGAAAACTTCTAACAGGAGTTAAGTTCAGTTGCTATAGGAGACAGCTTATGTTACAAAGTACAGATTGCTGGCTCCAGCTTAAAGGCCCTTTTCCTGTACTGCTGTCTACCTTTTCTGCATATTTTTGTCTAAGGAGTCTGCCGGTCTGCTAGTCGCTGCTGTTTTTCACTAAGGTTGTCCTGTGCCCCATCCCCTCTCTCCCATATTTTTCCTGTTGTGAGAAATAAACTTCTCTTTGTTTAAGCATAAAAGTGACTGGGGCCCATCTTTCTACCTTGTACACCACCCACCATGCCTATTAACCTGCACCCTAAGGAGGAATGTCAGCCCTCCCTGTCTCTGGGGGTTACCACCTGGTCTCTGGAAATTGGGGGGGAGGCACTACAGTAACATGGAGTCAGTATTATATAATGCATCGTTCGGAGGTCAGTACTATGTAATGCACAGTTTAGGGGTCAGGGGTAAGTAGTATGTAACTCGGGAGGTCAGGAGTAAGTAAAGTCCTACCTCCTTCCTGACCAGGCCATGTTTTTGCGTTACGGCACTGCGTTGCTTTAACTGACAATTGCACGGTTGTGCAACGCTGTACCCAAATAATATTTATGTCCTTTTTTCCCACAAATAGAGCTTTCTTTTGGTGGTATTTGATCACCTCTGTGGTTTTTCTTTTTTGCACTATAAACAAAAAATATTTTTATTATTTTCTGCTATAAAACACATCCAACAAAAAAAATGTAAAAAATCAAATTTCTTCATCAATTTAAGCCAATATGTATTCTGCTACATGTACAAGTTTTTGGTAAAAAAATAAATCCCAATAAGCGTATATTGTTGGTTTGCACAAAAGTTATAGCGTCTACAAACAATAGATTTATGGACTTTTTTTTTCTATTGTTTGTGATGGCAGTGATTTTATAGCAGGACTGCAACATTGTGATGGACAAATCTGACACTTATGTCGCGTACACACGGTCGGACTTTCTATCCTACTTGGTCCGGCACACTTTCTGACGGACTTTGTCCGCCAGGTGCGCCGGACTTTAAAACGGACGGACTTGCCCACACACGACCGGACTTTGCGGCGGGCTAAGTCCGCCCGTCTTTCCGATGGACTTTAGCCGGAGTTACGGCGGACTTTCAGAATGAACGGACTTGCCCACACACGGACAAGTCCGTTCATTTTGAATGTGACTCAGATGCGACGGGACTAGCAAAGGATGTCAATCTTGCCGCTTTTATCGGCGAGATTGACACCTTGCGAGCCCCGTCGCGGGTCATACCAGGCCCTTAAGTCTGGTATGGATTATAAAGGGAAGCCCCTACGCCGAAAAAACCGGCGTGGGGTCCCCCTAAAATCCTTACCAGACCCCGATCCGAGCACGCAGCCTGGCCGGTCAGGAAAGGGGGTGGGGACGAGCGAGCGCCCCCCCCCCCCTCCTGAACCGTACCAGGCCGCATGCCCTCAACATGGGGGGTGGGTGCTTTTGGGGAGGGGGCGCCCTGCGGCCCCCCCACCCCAAAGCACCTTGTCCCCATGTTTATGAGGACAAGGGCCTCTTCCCGACAACCCTGGCCGTTGGTTGTCGGGGTCTGTGGGCGGGGGGCTTATCGGAATCTGGGAGCCCCCTTTAATAAGGGGGCCCCCTGATCCCGGCCCCCCCCATGTGAATGAGTATGGGGTACATGGTACCCCTACCCATTCACCTAGGGAAAAAAGTGTAAATAATAAAACACTACACAGGTTTTTAAAATATTTTATTAAACAGCTCGGGGGGGATCTTCCTCCAGCTTCGGGGGTCCCTCCGGTTCATCTTCTCCCGGCGTCCGGTTGGTTCTTCTCCGCTCTCTTCTCCCGGTGTTCCAGTTCTTCGGCCGGCTCCTCCGCTGTCTTCAGGTAGCTCTCTTGCCAGCGGAGGTCCGGACTTCTGGGCTTCTTGGCTTCTGGGCTTCTTGTCTTCTCTTCTCTTCTCTTCTCCAGATGTTGACACGACGCTCTCTCTGGCTGGACTGCTCTCCGAGGGCTGCGTTGTGACTTATATAGGCGGAGACCCCGCCCCCTTTTGATGTCACAGTCCCTGGGCATGCTGGAACTGTGACGTTTTAGGGGGCGTGGTCACTGGGTGAGGTTGACTACGCCCCCTAAAACGTCACAGTCCCAGCATGCCCAGGGACTGTGACATCAAAAGGGGGCGGGGTCTCCGCCTATATAAGTCACAACGCAGCACTCGGAGAGCAGTCCAGCCGGAGAGAGCGTCGTGTCAACATCTGGAGAAGAGAAGAGAAGAGAAGACAAGAAGCCCAGAAGCCAAGAAGCCAAGAAGCCCAGAAGTCCGGACCTCCGCTGGCAAGAGAGCTACCTGAAGACAGCGGAGGAGCCGGCCGAAGAACTGGAACACCGGGAGAAGAGAGCGGAGAAGAACCAACCGGACGCCGGGAGAAGATGAACCGGAGGGACCCCCGAAGCCGGAGGAAGATCCCCCCCGGAGCTGTTTAATAAAATATTTTAAAAACCTGTGTAGTGTTTTATTATTTACACTTTTTTCCCTAGGTGAATGGGTAGGGGTACCATGTACCCCATATTCATTCACATAGGGTGGGGGGGCCGGGATCTGGGGGCCCCCTTATTAAAGGGGCTCCCAGATTCCAATAATCCCCCCGCCCGCAGACCCCGACAACCAACGGCCAGGGTTGTCGGGAAGAGGCCCTTGTCCTCATAAACATGGGGACAAGGTGCTTTGGGGTGGGGGGCCGGAGGGCGCCCCCCTCCCCCAAAGCACACACCCCCAATATTGAGGGCATGTGGCCTGGTACGGTTCAGGAGGGGGGGGCGCTCGCTCGTCCCCACCCCCTTTCCTGACCGTCCGGGCTGCGTGCTCGGATCGGGGTCTGGTATGGACTTTAGGGGGGACCCCACGCCGGTTTTTCGGCGTAGGGGTTTCCCTTTATAATCCATACCAGACCCAAGGGCCTGGCATGACCCGCGCTCGCCGCAATAGGAAAATTTGTTTTTCCTATTGCAGCGAGCGCGAAATGCAATACCCTGCCCTCGCGTCGTATCTGGTCCGTCGGACCAGCATACACACGAGCGGGCTTTCCATCGGACCAGCACACAGACGAGCAGACTTTCCGCCCGAAACTGAGTCCGACGGAAAGATTTAAAACATGTTTCAAATCTTGGTCCGGCGGGCTTTTGGGAAGAAGTCCGCCGGAAAAGTCCGCTGGCGCCCACACACGGGCGGATTGTCCGGCACACTCTGGTCCGCCGGACCAAGTATGCCGGAAAGTCCGACCGTGTGTACACGGCATTAGTAACACTTTTTGGGGACCATTGACACCAATACAGTGATCAGTGATAAAAAAATGCACTGTCACTGTATTAAATGACACTGGGAAGGGGTTAACATCAGGGGCGATCAAAGGGTTAACTGTGTTCCCTGGGAGTGCTTTCTTACTGTGTGGGAGATGGCTTAGCTGAAAAAAGACAGAGATCCGTGTTCCTGCTTAGCAGAAACACAAGATCTCTGTCTTTCTTGCTAGTAGAACGGCGATCTGCCTACTTTAAATAGACAAACCACCGCACCGAGTCTCTCCGAACAATCGCTGTGTTTAAGGTGGCCATCGGGTCCGCCAGACCCATTGACTGGCTCCCACTGTGTTCAATCACAGCGGGAGAGGGACTTCGGCAATGTGAGCATGCACCCCAGAGCTGAAGAAAGGAATTACGTACAGGTATGTGATTTTGCGCTTAAGGGCCGCCTTGCCATAGTATATATACATGGGGCGGTCCTTAAGTGGATAACACAGACAAAGCCCTGAGATCTGCTGGGCTGGCTGGGCAGGGACTCTGCTCACTGGTGCCATCTCTCCTGTTCCCGTCTGGCCCACCCCTTACCTAGCACTTGCCTTGACTATAATATAGAATGCTGCTGTGATCTGAGATTTGGCAGCGGTGGTCAGGAGTGGCGGCGCGGTCGTGGTTGATGCAACCACGGTCACTGTCTACCTGTCAGACGGTTGCGTTGACAGGTTGATCGCGATGGATGGGTAGCTGACCCAGGTACCACAGCAAAAGCCAATAAGGAACAAGTCTCTTGTCCTGTTTGGGCACCTGTATACTTCGTATTTACTCCACATTATTATACTCTTCCTTATTATTCCAACATCTACTGCCAGATAAATAAGTAAAATTTTGTGTATTTAGCTTGTTACAGACATTCACGCGATTCAATTGGTACTGAGCCTGTATGATATGTTTGTACTGATGTACATGTCTCTCTCTCCTTTACCAGGATACCATAATCATCCCATTCCTGACATCAGTGCTTAATGACCCTTCTCAATGGGAGACTCCAGAACAATTCAACCCCGGGCACTTCCTGGATGAGCAGGGTCAGTTCCGCAATCGGGTGGCCTTCATGCCATTCTCAGCAGGTAAGAAATCCATAACATTTTTCTGTCAGTGTCAGACTGGGGTGAACTAAACAATTTTTTCTGTATAATACAGTGCCTTGAAAAAAGTATTCATAACCCTTGGAATTTTCCAAATTGTGTCATGTTACAACCAAAAAAGTAAATGTATTTTATTGGGATTTTATGTGATAGACCAACACAAAGTGGCACATAATTGTGAAGTGGAAGGAAAATGATAAAAGGTTTTCAAAATTTTTTTACAACCCCCTTTACTCTGATACTCCTAACTAAAATCTAATGGAACCAATTGCCTAATTAGTAGAGTCCACCTGTAAGTAATTTAATCTTAGTATAAATACAGCTGTTCTGTGAAGCCCTCAGAGGTTTGTTAGAGAACCTTAGTGAACAAACAGCATCATGAAGGCCAAGGAACACACCAGGCAGTTCAGGGATAAGGTTGTGGAGAAGTTTAAAGCAGGGTTAAGTTATAAAAAAATATCCCAAGCTTTGAACATCTCACGGAGCTCTGTTCTATCCACCACCTGAAAATAGAAAGAGTATGGCACAACTGGAAACCTACGAAGACATGGCCGTCCACCTAAACTGACAGGCCAGGCAAGGAGAGCATTAATCAGAAAAGCCACCAAGAGGCCCATGGTAACTCTGGAGGAGCTGCAGAGATCCACAGCTCAGGTGGGAGAATCCATCCACAGGACAACTATTAGTCGTGTTCTCCACAAATCTGCCCTTTATGGAAGAGTGACAAGAAGAAAGCCATTGTTGAAAGAAAGCCATAAGAAGTCCCATTTGCAGTTTGTGAGAAGTCATGTGGGGGACACAGCAAACATGTGGAAGAAGGTGCTCTGGTCAGATGAGACCAAAATTTAACTTTTTGGCGTAAAAGAAAAACGATACGTGTGGCGGAAAACTAACACTGCACATCACCCTGAACACACCATCCCCACCGTGAAACTTGGTGGTGGCAGCATCATGTTGTGGGAATGCTTTTCATCAGTAGGGAAAGGAAAGCTGGTCAGAGTTGATGGGAAGATGGATGGAGCCAAATACAGGGCAATCTTAGAAGAAAACCTGTTATAGTCTGCAAAAGGTTTGAGACTGGGGCGGAGGTTCACCTTCCAGCAGTACAACAACCCAAAACATATAGCCAGAGCTACAATGGAATGGTTTAGATCAAAGCATATTCATGTGTTAGAATGGCCCAGTCAAAGTCCAGACCTAAACCCAATTGAGAATCTGTGGCAAAACTTGTAAATTGCTGTTCACAGACGCTCTCCATCCAATCTGACAGGGCTTGAGCTATTTTGCAAAGAAGAATGGGCAAAAATGTCCCTCTCTAGATGTGCAAAGCTGGTAGAGACATCCCCAAAAAGACTTACAGCTGTAATTGCAGCGAAAGGTGGTTCTACAAAGTATTGATTAAGGGGAGCTAAATACAAATGCACGCCAGACTTTTCACATATTTATTTGTGAAAAATGTTGAAAACCATTTATCAATTTCCTTCCACTTCACAACTATGTGCCGTTTTGTGTTGGTTTATCATATAAAACTCCAATAATACATTTACGTTTTTGGTAGTAACATGACAAAATGTGGAAAACTTCAAGGGGTGTGAATACTTTTTCAAGGCACTGTACGTAGAAATATCTATCACACAAGTGTCTGCACATCTGACTTCTTGAAGAGTTCTTAAACAGACCCTGTTACTTATACCACCTTTACAGCGGTCCCCTGGAAATCCTTCCACTGTCATGGACTCTACAAAATACCCGATTTTGGAGCTTACTTGCGATGCTGATGTCACTCCTTAACCATGTAACAGCGTTCGGGCCTAGTGATTGGTCACTAGTCCCAAGCACTGCATCATGTGTTCTCTCATACTTAGAAGCACTACTTGGAAGCACTGGGTATTTTGTGGTGAAAGCTAACATAAGAAGGAGCAGCAGAGAAGGACTAGTGCGGAGATGGGCTTTAAACAGACCGGTTACAGTGTCCTCAACAGACAAGGAGTGTTCTTTAAAAAAACACTTCAACCAAAACTGAAAAATAAGCACTAAAACTGATAGGCAAAGAGCCCAACCCAGGCCTTCTATTTCTCATCCAGGAACTGATGTGACAGGCCACTTGCACCAAAAAGATCTCCTTGTTGCCTATCATTGTTTGTATGTTTGGGTAAAAGGGAGACAATCCTGAAAGTCCATCTATATTGTTGCAGTAAACATACCACCATAAGGGGAAAAGATAAGAAACTATAACTGTACTTGGTTGTTTCAGGAAATGGATTTCTAAAGTCTTCTGGAAGAGACTTTAGGCCTACTCTGGCCATCTGTATCTCCATGTTATAGGCTGTAGGATCATTAGGTGTTGAGGGTTTTTCCTGGGAGAAGGCATGACATAGAGAACTAGGGTGATGAGGGACGGTCTATTTTCTCCATCCAGTGTTGTCTCTGGAATTGTTTTTTTTTTTTTCCGTTCCTTTAGCATGACTGTAAGTAATAGCTAATTTCCCATAACCTAACCTCCTAGCACTTCACATCAAAAAGCAATATTCTGTATGGGGTTTAGTGATACAGAGGTTAAAGCATCCACCTCACCATTCCAAAATGTTTTTGACTGAAATCTTCAGCTCCTGCTTTCTATAAATATCTTTTTAGAAGAATTTTGTTTGTTTGAATATCACAGGCTACCTATAGGGTTGGCCAACCAAAATATTTAAAAACCAGCGGTACATAATCTTGAAAAAATATATTGTCATTATTCCAAAAGTCTTTTGTTGAAGAGTTTACAATACAAGTATAGGGGACACAGGCAAAATCTAAAGCGGAACCCTGGGATTTTTTTCCCATGCAGTGGGGCTGTGCCCGCACTGCATGGAATAACTGCTCGTTTTAGATATAAATAGAACGTAGGTATGGCGCTGTTCTGATAAAATAATATTGTGATGTTACACCCTCTGCAGTTAATCAACACTTGGGTGTATAAGGAATACAGTCAGTACAATGCAAAAAAGGAGTATATGAAGTTCCAACAAAAAGCAATTATACCTGTATGTGTATGTTACATCCTCTGTGGAATGTAATGAGAATACTTATAAGTCTGAATATGAAAAAACAGAATAAGTGAAAAGAGACAGCGTTATTGTTTTTAATGTTTAGTTGTACTGCACCCTCTGCATATGTTCAGTGTGGGTGCTATGATAGAAACACAGTTATACACTGAAACAAAGTGAGTGAAAAGAAACAACGTGGCTACTTTTAGTGTTTCGTGGTGCTACACCCTCTGCATAGTTTAGTGTAGGTGCTATAAAGGAAACACAATAATACACTGAAGGCTTGCCCGTGCCAAAAAAATCCCAAAGTGTGGTACATCCTCTGTAAACTGCTGCCCGAGGAAATGTTTCCAAACTGGTGTGTGGAATAGGACAAGGGTGTATAAATAAATTGTTACCTGAATTATGTGATGAGACCAAAGGAAAATGGTGCAAGCCAATGTGATTAAATCTTTAAATAAATAAAATAAAAATAAAATAAAATATCGCACCCTCTGGTACGTTTAAACAAAAAATATTAGTATACAATCAATAAATAATAAATTACATATTATAGTAAATAATACATATCCTAATGGGTCAAAAATGCCTGATAAAGTGACTAGTGCTCAAAAGTGTCCAGTGCTTTTTATAAACAAGGTGACTTGTGCTTATAAAACGTCCGGTGCTTATAAAAATTGTTGTTTTTTAAAAAACTTCTTGTGTAGGTGACAACTGGTGATCCTTATTCGTACTCTTATTGTGAATGCACTCACCAGAGAAACTCACCCCCCCCCCCAGGGGTATTGCGCAGTCACAGTATCTGCCACTGTGCAGCAATCCTTGGTAGCCCTGGTCTTTACTTTATATGTTGTTGGAGACGTTTTATCATGTATAGGAGAGAAGGGATGCCCATAGCGTAATTCCGTATTTATAGTATATTTATTTTAATCAATAAAAAATATACTCACATTTTACACAGTTAGTTAAAAGCATGTAAACATAGATGAATGGATGCCGTCAGAATCCTATTTTCGTTTGTCGGGGAGTGACGCAAAGACGTTCGTAACCCCTCCCTTTTGATGCTATAAACAAAAAAAGACCAACAATTTAAAAAAAAAGCAATATTTTTTACTTTCTGCTATAAAACAAATCCTATAAAAAAATTTAAAATCTGATTTCTCCATCAATTTGGGCCAATATGTATTCTGCTACATGTTTTTAGTAAAAAAAAATCCCCAAAAGCGTACATTGCTTAATTTGTGCAAATGTTATAGGGTCTATAAACTATGAGATAGATTTATGGAATTTTTTTTTTTTTTTTTACTAGTATCGGCAGTGATCAGCGACTTATAGCAGGACTGTGACATTGTGGCGGACAAATTGGACACTAAGTGACACTTTTTGGGGACCAGTGACACTAATACAGTGATCAGTGCTAAAAATATGCACTGTCACTGTACTAATGACACTGGCAGGGAAGGGGTTAACATCAGGGATGATCAAAGGGTCAAATGTTTGCCTAGGGAGTTCTTGCTAAATGTGTGGGAGGTGCTTGTACTATGGGAAGGCAGAGATCTGTGTTCCTGCTTTGTAGGAACACAGGATCACACCCTTCCCTACTCACAGAATGGTCTGCCTTGTTTACATGGGCAGACCGCCATTCTGCATGTTTCCCAAATTATTAGCAACTCTGGATGTGAGGAGGAAGGAGGTAGGGGTGGGAAGGGCAAGGGGATGTGGAGGAAATCTTATCAATATTGATGGGAGAAGTGGTCAGAGCAGTCTACTATCTGCTTTGCTGGGTGAATTTGTTTGTCCAGTCAGTGTTTCATAGCAGGCTTCATAATATCAAATGCCCCAGTTTGTGATCCATAGAGGCCTCCATAGAATCCAATCCCCCACTCTGTGATCCATAGAAGCCCCTATAAAATCCAGTTCCCCAGTTTGTAATCCATATTGGTCTCCATAGAATCCAATCCCTCACTCTGTGATCCATAGTGACCTATATAGAACCCAGTCCCTGAGTCTGCGATCCATAGCAGGCTTCATAAAATCAAATGCCCCATTTTGCAATCCATAGTGGTCTCCATGGAATCCGATCCCCCCACTCTGTGATCCATTGAAGCCCCTATAAAATCCAGTTCCCCATTTTGTGATCCATAGCGGTCTCCACAGGATCCAATCCCCCAGACTATGATCCATAGCAACCTCCACAGAATTCACTCTCCGATCCAAAGTAACCTCCGTAGAATTCAATCCCCACTCTCCGATCCAAAGCAGCCTCCATAGAAGTCAATCCACGAGTATGTGATTCATAGCGGCCTCCATAAAACTGGCTGATGATAGCTGAAAGTTTCATTTCCAGAACTGTAACCTTACTGGAGACTGATTAAGTGGAGAACACTGCTGTGCAGGAAACCAATGGATCAGCGCAAAAGGGGGCTTTGTCCAAGATTGGTGGATCCAGATTCCATATATAGATCTAGGAATTCACCTCAGTTCTTGTCCTGCACTGATCTTCAACCTTGCGCAAAATATTACTGACAAATAACAGAATAACACTAGTTATAACTAAGTGTTACTGATTTGGCGTAAGTAAATCATTTGATGTTTGATAAAATATGACACCATGCAGTAAGATTTATAGTTCTGCCTCATTTTCCTCAACTCTTCTACAGGAAAGCGTGTTTGTGCCGGAGAGAATTTGGCTAGAATGGAGCTCTTCCTTCTCCTCTCGGCTCTGCTCCAGAAATTCACCTTCAAGTTGCCCCCGGGATCTGAGCACCAGGACGCCAAATGGCTGAATGCTAACAAACGTGACATTGTGTCTGATGCCCAGCTGTGTGCCGTGCCCCGAGCATTACCCACTAAGTAACTTGTTATGAAAAGAGCATCTTAGAGGTTCTTTGTGGTGGACCTCGATACAGAAGTACAATAGTATAAAACACAATTAAAACTTTAACATGTTTTGTTATAATCTGTCTAAAAAGTTTAATTAAAAACAATATCAATGAATTTTGTTGGGCCCCGCTCAATACAAAAAGTTACATACAAAACACATATGCAGTGCTGTCATTAACAATTAATAGTGGTATGTGGGATATTGGTATTGCGCAGATGAAAACAATAAATATAAGTGACCAAAAAGCGTCTGGCAATCACACAACAGAACAGTTTGTGTAAAAAACATATAATCTTAAATGGCCACGCTATTTAAGTGATAATGAAGTGCAACAACACATAAAATGACAGAAGTCAATCCAAAAATATGTCCAAAGGATGATAGGTGATAAAGTCTTTAATATTGTGTCCAAAGGATGCTAAACGACTATACACCCAAATGCATCTTTCACCGTTATTAATACAAGATGTACTCATACCGGATCTCTAGACTCCACATTATAGGTGTCTAAACGGACATGGATTCACAAAACATGGAGGATCCATCCATTTGGATATAAGTGGGGATAGTGTCAAGACCAACCGTGCTGGTTCTCATTCTTTCTCATAGGTGTCATATAAAGAAAAGGGAGAATGTCCACATAGTGTAAAATGTGGCATATAAATGAAAAGTTTCTCAGGTTAAAATCTGCAGATCAAAAATTAGGCTGGCATGGTGATGCCCCCTATGACATCACATATGACCAAACATGTAGGGCAGAGTCTATGTCCTACTACACCATGCCAGCCTAATCTTTGATCTGCAGATTTTAACCTGGGAAACTTTTCATTTATATGCCTCATTTTACTGGACTTGTGTAAGTTTTCAGCAACACTTTTCTGAATAAAACCACCATACGGTTTTACACTATGTGGACATTCTCCCTTTTCTTTATATGACACCTATGAGAGAGTGAGAACCAGCACAGTCGGCCATGAGACTATTCCCACTTATGTGCAAATGGATGGATCCTCCATGTTTTGTGAATCTATGTCTGTTTAGACTCCTATAATGTGGAGTCTAGAGATCCAGTAAGAGTACATCTTGTATTATCACGTTGAAAGGTGCACTTGGGTGTATGGTAGTTTTATCATCCTTTGGACACAATTTTAAAGACTTTATCACCTATCTTTCTTTGGACATTTTTTTGGATTGACTTTTGTCATTTTATGTGTTGTTGCACTCATTATATAGCGCTGCAATTTAATTATTATTTTTTTTTTCATTCAATTTTTATTAAGTTTTTCCGTATAACAAAAACAATAAAGTAAAGAAATCAAATATATGGAGTAGTAACTGTTAGGTTACTTAACATTTACCAATATGTTTAACAGTAATCAGAATATTTGTAATCATACCTGATAATTCCCATCATAAAAAGCATCATATCCATTTCTCGTGTATATTTTTACATAACCCCATTGGGGACACACTTTAAACAGGTACGGAACAAAGAGAGACACTAGTATTCCTAAAGCATTTAGGTAAAGGTTAGGGAATTAGAAGTTAACTAAGATAATCAACAGTATAGAATCTCATATTATAGCCTGATAATTTTAGCATTATAATGTTTTAAAAGAATCTTTAAGGAAATTAGAAGCTCTAGGGTGTGAGATCCAGTTTTGCCATAATTTCTTAAATCTAACCACAGAAAGATTTTTAAAGGCTATCAACAACTCATATTGAGCTTGTGTATTTACTCTAACGATGACTCCAGAAATATTGGGGACATCATTAGATTTCCATAGTGAGGTGATAGTAAGTCTTGCGGCAATCAAGATATTGGCTACTGCTGTCCAAAATTGTAGTAGGGTATATATTTAAGTCCATTCCTTATAGGGCCATTGCTGGCGTAAGAGGAATTCGATTTCCTGTAAGTGTAGAAACAAAGGAAGAAACTGATTTCCAGAAACTGTTTTACATTTTTGCAGCTCCATAATATGTGGTAGAGGGTCCCAACCTGTTCTCTACGCCAGTGATTCTCAAGCTCAGTCCTCAAGTACCCCCAACAGTCCATGTTTTGGGAATTTCTCCTAAAATAGATAAAAATAGCTGTCCAAAGTACCAAGCCATTGACTCTGATTTAAAGCACCTGTGCAAGATAAAGGAAAACCTGCAAACATGGCCTGCTGGGGGTACTTGAGGACAGGGTTGAGAACCACTGCTCTATACCTCCAACAAGTGGATGATGAGGAATGGTGTCAGGTACCATCTATTTAAGATTTTCTTGGCATTATTCAAGTGCTCTACACAAGAGGATGCTTTACTATTGATTAACATAGCTTTATGCCATTGCTCCCCAGTAAAGGTTAGTGAAAGTTCTTTTTCCCATTTAATCATATAGGGAGATTTTATATTTTTTGGGAATTCCAAAAGGAGCTTGTAAAATAGAGATATATATACCTTTTTATATTATATTGTTGTTTGTTAGTAATATGTTTCCTGTTTAATGAGGGTAATTGAATCTGTGAGTCGTGTTAAAATTCTTAAGAAGATCATATTTTCTTAGCTTTTTTAATACCGTGTTCTTATGAGCCAATGGTAATGGATCATAATAATTAAATCCTTGTGTAATCCATGGTTTTACTGATATCCAAGCTTTGCAGTACTCTAGTACTCTCAAGGGAATAGGGAGATTGATCTGTTCACCTATATCTTTGGACTTAGATAAAATGTTTCCACACTATTAATGTAGCTCTAATAGTGATAAATTGGGGCATAATAAATTTAGGTAATAAAATATATTCTGTAGATAAAGCATACATATCATTGTCATTAGTTACCTCTTTTTCAATGTTACTCCATAGTTTATCAGTTGTAGTGGAGAACCAGTATTTCATTTGGTTTAAAATTGCCGCTTAATAGTAATACCGGATATCTGGAAGGCCCATTCCTCGTTTGTTACTGTTGGAGGTAAGTATTGTAAAGTCAACTTTAGGTTTCATGCCTTTCCTTATAAAGTTTTTCAGTTTTATAGTAAAAAATTTTCGTGTAAGATTTGCATTTTGAATGCAGTTATTTTCCCCACCCAGGATAATTGTGTTTTCTGAATACCTTGTAGGTCTTTGGTTATTTGCTCTAATAGTTACATAGTTAGTCAGGTTTAGAGTTCATGACAGGGAGACTTACAGATAGGATATTGTCAGAGATGGGGCAGAGTGTTTACATAGATTAAAACAAAGTGACCAAAAAAGAACCTTATATCAGTATCACCAGTTGTAATTTTCATTAACTACTTGCCGACCGTGCTATAGCTGAATGACGGCTACAGCACGGTCGTCCAGTTCTGGGAGGGCATCATATGACGTCTGAGACAAATTTCTGAATTGTTGATATGACTGAGTCAACTTAAATCAAAACGTGTGATTTATTTCCACAAAAAAGTTACAAAGATACAAAGATTGTACATTCAAATTCAAAATAAATGTTTTTTCAAATAAGATAAAAGATATGAAGAGTTGTTTGTTTCAAAAAATAGTTGACATGTGTTCAAAGATGGCTGCTGTGTCCTTTGTTCTGAAAGCAGCTGTAACAAAACTCTGTATGCTGTCTTCTGTAGATATGTTTGCTGTGTGTTGGAAGAAGTGTGCAAGAGACCTTTCTTCATGCTGATCTTCCCTTAAATAAAAATCGCTCTCGGGGGCGCATGCGCGGCATGGAGAGGAGCGGACGCAGCTAAGGACAGCTCCATCGTTTCCGGGCAAATGGCCGCATTAAACGGGGATAAAATCACCCGCAACTGGCACAATTCCTGACATCCCCACTCCCCCAACATAGTGCATGCCTGCACCGAGGAAGAGGGGTGGAGGAGGACTGCAAAAAACCCCTTCACAATACTGCCGGAGCTCTGTGAAAAGAGGCAGCATGTCTCAAGATGGCGCCGGCTTCCTGCACTCCACTGCAGAGTCTCACTCCCCTGCTGAAGTACAACAGAACCTCATGGCATCAGCATCAGGTTGCCAATTACCAGAAAACAGTGAGTACACCCCCCTTTCAAAAGCTGAACTGGACATCAGCTTAGATGTACTTTGCACTAAGTTACTCACTAAATTTCAAACAGAACTGCAAAAATCTACCTCCACTTTGTCCCAAGAAATAGCTGCCCTAGGCTCCCGCACTGATTTGCTTGAAAACAAGCATGATGAACTTGCAATTACTTTTAATGATTTATCCAGGGAGCATGATAACCTCTCATCAGCTTTTGCGCAACTGCAAGCACACGTTGAGGATTTAGATAACAGGAACAGAAGGAACAATATCAGAATAAGAGGTGCCCCAGAATCTATCACTGATTTACCAGCATATTCTACCAAATTGTTCCTGTCGCTGTTACCAGAGCAAAATCCCCAGTCCTTCACATGCGATCGCATACACCGTGCCTTAAGAGCTAAACCTCCTCCTGACAAACCTCCCCGTGATATAATCCTCTGTATGAAAGATTTCTTGGTGAAGGAAGAAATAATGAGAGCAGCAAGGAGCCTTAGAAATATCACTCTCGATGGAGTACATTTGCAGCTATACCCAGATATCTCCCAAGCTACCCTGGACAGACGCAGGAAAATGAAAGAAATTACCACAATTCTTTCCACGGCCAGAATCAGATACAGATGGGGTTTTCCCTTTAAGCTGATTATCCCGCACAATGGCACAACTTATATTGCCACCTCGATCCCTGAAGGCCAAGATATTCTCATCAAACTAGGATTGTAGAATCCCAATAATCCTCCACACACCCCATCTACACCCAGGGAAGCCCCGATATGGAACACTCCTTCGATTAGAGGGGACAGACGCAGGCCTAGACATGAAGCAGGCCAATGGAGTCCTAGTTAACATTAGGCATCTTTGAGTTGCCTTCAGTATCAATCATTTACACTGAACATTTGAGATCCAATTGGCTCTCTTTCTACAATTTCTTTTTTTTCCCTCAAACTTAATTATACCTGTTTTCTGGTTCCATTTGTTCCAAAGGTTTCAATTTTTTCCTTTTTTTTTTTTTTTATGTTTTTTTTTTTTCTCTTTTCAGGCCGAATTTATTACAGGCTTCTATACTGTTCCTATACAATTAATCTCCTCTACTTCCTAATGTAGAAGGTGTTATTGTCCCCAAAAGACTCATCTCTGACATCTTCAGCTCTTCACAGGGACTGTGAGTATACACCACTCACCTTCATCTAACTCACATACCAAATCATATAATAATAGTAACGCTGACATCTTGTGACAATATATGGTATTACGACCAATTTTTTCCTCTTCAAGATGGAGATTTCTAACTACCATGTATATGTTCTAATTCAAATTTTAACAGCTGTAACTCCTTCTTTAATTAGCAAGTTATGATAATTTTGAATTTAAATTCTGTTTCTATGCTGTTTCCAATGTAAATGACCTCAGAATTATCAGTTATATGGATAACACATGTAGCATAGATCCAACTAACACTGCTAACCTTTCTGTAAAAGTATACATGCTGATGGTGGGTACATACCAGCTATCAATACTTTTACTTTAGTAGATGTTTGGTCTATCTTTAATATTTTACAAGTAGCACTTTACAGGGCCTTTAGTAATATGAAGCAAGCTTAGTTGCATAAAACATACATATGCTTTTAATTAAGTATCTTCGGTGGTCCTGCTGGGTTTTTCTTTTTTTTTTTTTTTTATCCTTTTTTGATGTACTAGTATTAATATAACAACTATTAATGGCGGCCGTTTGCCCACTTGTCGACATGAATCACCCCCTCTCAGTCGTTACTCATTCTCCAGTTTTTAGGAGACATTACAAGTTTTTCAGATGTATTGACTTACATCTATTGTTTCAACACTCTATATTACTCTTTTTTTTATTTTTCTCATCATCAATATTTTGACGTGCAAATTGCTAAGACATTGTGGTCTCATATGGGTTCTCAGTCGGTTGGAGACTTCTGTCTTTCCCAACCCCCTGGTATTTTCCTATAACGGATCTAAGGTACAATTCACATGGTTTAACAAAATTTTCGTTAATATCTCAGTTGAGAAAGTTCACAGTACAAGGTTTATATTCTTTATTAGCCTAAATAGAATTAAGAGAATTGCTTTTTCCATTTACGTTTTTTGCAACTATTCATATACAGAAATAATATCTCTAGGTTGTATATGTAATACTATTCATGAATCTTTTTTTCAATACACATTAGTACTTTCTGTCAGAGTTCCAAGAAAACACATACCACCATGACCATTGTGACTATTTCACATAATGTACAAGGATTTAATTCCCCAAATAAAAGGAAAAAAGCTTTTCTGCAATATAAAAAATTAAACGCAAAAATAATCCTTTTGCAGGAAACTCACTTTCTGAAAGACAATCATCCAAACTTCTTTCATAAAGCATATAATCAATCATTCTACACTTCATCTTCCTCTAAAACTAAAGGTGTAGCCATCTTTATTCACCAATCTTTACCACTTGATGTTCAACAGGCCTACAAAGATCCAGACAGTAGATTTATTATACTTAAAGGTATCCTATCTGGTAGAGAACTAACAATAGCTAATGTTTATGCCCCAAATGATACTCAAACCACATTCTTCACTCATTTTTTCAACACCCTGCAACGCTATCATTCGCCACACATAATAATAGGTGGAGACTTTAATTCAGTAGCTCAACCAACTTTAATTCGTAGCAGACGCAATATAAACTCTAGAACATTCTCAAAAACAACATCTAAACACATAAATGACCTACAACTTATTGATTCATGGAGAGCATTAAACATGGGTGCACGTGAATACACTTTTTATTCTCACCCACATGACTCATATTCTCGTTTAGACTACATCTTATGTACCCCAATAATCCTATCTAACGCACGAGAAGCACTCATTCTCCCATGTACATGGTCAGACCATCAGATAACTACTCTCAACACACATTTTATAGGTCTTACCCCAACACCCTACTCATGGAGACTCAATGAATCTTTATTAACAGAACCTACCCACCAACAAGAAATAACCTTAGCAATTAAAGATTTCACACTGAACAACACACCAGGCATATCCCCTACTACTTTGTGGCTTGCTCACAAAGCAGTTTTGAGAGGTCGTCTTATTAAAATGGCAGCTCAAGCCAATAAAGAAAAATGGGCAAAAATTCACTCCCTTACACTGGATCTTCAAAAACTGTATAGAGAACACACCAACACACATGATCCAGATGTCTTTAACATAATATCTCAAAAACGCCATGAACTAGATTCTATTCTTACATTTAAAGCAGAGAAGGCTCTCCGTTGGTCTAAAGCCAAATTTTTCCTCTCAAGTAACTCCTACTCAACAATGTTTGCCCGGAAATTAAATAATTCTATTAAACCCACCCATGTCTACAAGCTAAAAAATAACACTAATCATCTAATCACTCACCCACAAGATGTTCTATCAATCTTCTCAAAATTTTATTCGGAGCTTTTATCCAAACCTTCTTCACCAATCCCTCCCTCAACAATATCATGGCTGAATAATATTTCAGCTCCTTCATTATCCCATACACAGACCGACCTTCTGAATGCTCCCTGTACAGATGAGGAAATTCTCCAAATCATTAAATCCCTTAAAAGAGGTTCTGCCCCTGGTCCAGACGGATTTTCTTCTTTTTATTATAAACAATTCCATCAACTCCTAATTCCTCATCTCACCACATTATTTAATAAAATTCTAAATGGTGACCATTTCCCAGATGAAATGCTATTAGCTAATATGTCCTTAATCCCAAAACCGAATAAAGATCACACATTACCCCAAAATTACAGACCAATCTCCGTTATCAACAACGACCTCAAGATCTTTAGCAGACTTTTAGCAAATAGATTAGCAACAATAATCCCCTCCCTGATATCCCCTTTCCAATCAGGTTTTATCCCAGGCAGGCAAATCACAGATAATATTAGACTAGTCACAAATATAATTCAAGACGCCAATATCAAATCAAATCCTGTACTCCTTTTAAGTCTAGACATTAATAAAGCATTCAATAGCGTAACCTGGAATTACATAGATCTAGTTCTACAAAAATATGGATTTAATGGAGCATTCATACACGCTTTTCATGCACTCTACCACAATCCGGCCACTAGGATAAAATTACCCGGTTGTAACTCCGATTTCTTTAAGATAGGGAAAGGAACCATTAGCTACTGCTATTTTACATAACCCAGATATTAAAATTAAAACAAACTCAGTATGTATGCTGATGATATGATCCTGTTTTTATCACAACCTAACATAACTTTGCCAAATCTATTACAAACACTAAAAATCTTCTCATCCCTCTCTGGATTATCAGTAAATGTCTCAAAATCATTAGGTATGCCAATTAATATTCCAACATCACAACTAGACAACATTCGCTCTTCATTTAAATTCTCATATACAACAGAGTCTCTCCCATATTTAGGTATACATCTCACCCCAGATATTAATAATCTAGCCAACAAAAACTTTCTCCCCATGTTTCAGAGATTAAGATCAACAATGAAACTATGGACTTCCTTTAACATCTCATTTTTAGGTAGAATAACAGCTATAAAAATGTCCCTCCTACCTAAATTACTTTATTTATTTTGCGCTCTTCCATCCAGACTTAATAAAACATTGATCTCCAAATTCCAATCGGATGTTAACAAATTTATATGGTCTAACTCTCACCCAAGGATTGCTAAATATAAATCACAGAAAGAGGGAGGCTTTGGGCTCCCAGATTTTTGGCTATACTATCTCGCAGCTAGATGGTCACAATTAGCTCAATGGCACATACGGAACTCCAATATCCCCTGTACAGACGCGGCATCAAACTTCTGCTGTTGCGGTGCGGGCACGCGCGCGTTAGCGTTAGCGCCGGTTTGGCGCCATTGAGCACATAAAAGTTCCCCTGTTCCATGGGAACATCGCTGCTTCGTCTCAGCTCTGTGATTCTGTTTGAACCTGCATCTGATTGTCTGCTACCTGATTTGACCCGGCTTGTTTGACCATCCGACCTGCTCCAAATCCGACCCGGCCTGCCTGACCATTCTGCTGTCTTTACCTGCTACCGTTGCCAACCTCTGCTTGTTCACCGACTCTGCCTCTGCCTGCCGTGATTACCTGTATCAGTTACCTGCCGACCCGGACTGTCTGACCCTGCTTGTGCCTGCTACTCCCTCTTGCTGTTGCACCTTCAGCTTCAGCTCCTGTGATCTCTCACCTCCAGTGTGTCAAGCCTGCTGCTGCTTCCAGTCTCCACCTCACCTGCAGTCCAGCCATCCCAGGAGGGATCTCTGCCTCAACATCAGAGACTATACTCCAACAGGCACTCCTACCCCACTGCGCTCAGGAGACCACTGTCCCCACTCCAGTGGCTCCTGAACCAGCGTTGTATGAGAGGTCTTCTCCTACAAGTCAGGCTCTACTACCAGGTACCTAACAGTACGAAGCAGCCATGACCGAGCCTGCAGGAGATACCTCTCCATTGAAAGAAATATGCACACACCTTGCGGCCCTCACTCAAGCCATACAATCCCTCCAGGATAACTACAACAGATTGGAAGGACAAGTCCAGAACCTTGCAGGGCCTAACCCCCTGGCCTCCTCTTCAGCCGCAACTCCTGCACAGACTGCTTCAGGTCCTTCCGTTGTGATGCTTTCACCGGAAACCAAGGGTTCCCACTCCTGATAGATTCTCTGGAGACCGGGCCAAGTTCCGGGCCTTTCGCAACGCCTGCCAGCTCTTCTTCGCATTACAGCCCCGAACCTTCTCACTGGAAGCCACCAAGGTGGGGTTCGTGATCTCCCTCCTACAAGGGGAACCTCAGACCTGGGCTCATCGACTACTTGAGGGGGACTCAGCCCTAACCCAGTCCTTATCTTCTTTCTTTGAAGCCATGGCACAATTATACGAAGACCCTCAACAGACTGCCACAGCTGAATCAGCTCTGTTCGCGCTCCAGCAAGGCCGCAGACCTGCGGAGGACTATATCACGGACTTCAGGCGTTGGAGCGTGGACACTCAGTGGAATGATGTGGCCCTGCGTCACCAGTTCCGCTTGGGTCTATCTGAAGGACTAAAAGACGAACTTGCCCAAGTGGGTGTACCAAATACTCTTGAGGCTTTGATTACCTTGACCATTCAAATTGACCGACGTATCCGGGAACGTCGATCTGAACGCTCTGCCCTGCAATCTCGCCCGATTTGGATGACAGCAAGAGCACCAGTTCCTGCAACAGGCTACTTACCCTCACCTAGTTTGAATCCAGTTAATGCCACGCCTGACTCTTCGGAACCTATGCAATTACGACTGATGCGACCTGCCTTATCGCCTGAAGAACGGGCCCGACGTCGGCAACTCAATCTGTGCCTCTATTGCGGTGGAACTGGGCACTATGTCCTTAACTGTCCAGTCAAAATAAGTAAGTGCCCATCTCCTGTGTATACCAGTCTCTCTGCTCTGTCTGCGAACTCTACCCACATTGCCCTTTCTCTTTCATTACAGCTTCAAGAAGGGACAATATCGGTCAACGCCATCATTGATTCCGGAGCATGCAGCTGCTTTATTGATTCAAACTTTGCCAGCCAGCATAACATCCCATTACGGACCAAGACCCATGGACTCTCTGTATTTCTAGCTGATGGATCCCGCATCAGATCAGGACAAGTAACTCAGGAAACCCTGCCTCTGTCTGCTTCTACTTCCTCCCAACACAAGGAATTGCTGGTTCTTGATGCCATCTCCTCTCCTATGTTTCCCATCATCCTGGGCATTCCTTGGCTGCAGGCCCACAATCCATACATTCATTGGACATCTGAAGAAGTAAAATTCCCATCTTCTTACTGTCAAGAACACTGTTTTAAGAAAGATTCGGATTCCTCATCCACCCTACTTTGTCTGGACACCGATCAGAAACTTTGCCAGGTCATACCTAAACAGTATCATGAATTCATTGATGTTTTCAGTAAGAAGGGGGCAGACTCTCTTCCACCTCATCGCCCCTACGACTGCCCCATTGATTTGCTGCCAGGATCCGAAATTCCATTCGGACGCATTTTTCCATTATCAGAAAAAGAACAAGAAGTACTAAAGACATATATAGATGAAAACCTGGCCAAAGGTTTTTTACGCCACTCTACTTCCCCAGCTAGTGCCGGAATATTTTTCGTCACTAAGAAGGACAAGTCTCTCCGTCCATGTATAGACTATCGTGAACTAAACAAAATCACGGTCAAAAATCGGTATCCCCTACCCTTGATACCTGAACTCTTCCAAAAATTAAGGACTGCCGTCATTTTCACTAAACTTGACCTGAGAGGGGCATATAATTTGATCCGCATCCGGGCTGGGCATGAGTGGAAGACAGCGTTCCGAACCCGATTCGGGCATTATGAATACTTAGTCATGCCCTTTGGACTCTGCAACGCCCCTGCGACCTTCCAACACCTGATTAACGATGTTCTCAGGGACTTTCTAGATGTGTTTGTAATCGCATACTTGGACAATATCTTGATTTTTTTCAGAATCCCGTGAATTGCATCAAGAACATGTCTGCAGGGTGTTGGGTCGTCTCTGCTTACACAGACTTTATGCAAAAGCGGAAAAATGCGAGTTCGAACAACAGAGCATTCAATTTCTGGGGTTAATAATCTCTGCAACAGGCATCAAGATGGACCCACAGAAGGTTTCCGCTGTTCTGGACTGGCCGGTACCCCTGGACAAGAAGGGAATTCAGTGGTTTGTGGGGTTTGCAAACTTCTACAGAAAGTTCATCAGGGGGTTTTCAGCCATAATTGCACCCATCACGCAGTTAACCAAACAGAATACCCATTTTTCCTGGAATCAACTTGCCCAAGACGCCTTCGAAAACCTCAAAAGGCTGTTTACCTCAGCACCTATCCTCAGCCATCCTGAACCATCTTTACCATTTATTTTAGAGGTTGATGCCTCCGAGATTGCGGTAGGTGCGATTCTTTCACAACGTAAAGGTAGCAAAGATGCAATGCATCCCGTAGGGTTCTTCTCCCGTAAACTCTCTCCTGCGGAGAAAAACTATGACGTTGGTGACCGAGAGCTTCTCGCTATTACGACTGCACTGGAAGAGTGGAGGTACCTGTTGGAGGGGGCTATGCATCCAGTACTAATTTACACTGACCATAAAAACTTGGAATACTTACCATCTGCCAAACGGCTGAAGCCTCGACAAGCCCGCTGGGCTCTGTTTTTCTCACGTTTTTCCTTCCATATTACTTACCGTCCGGGCTCAAAAAATATTAAACCGGATGCATTATCACGAATGCATGACAATCCTAAGGACTTATCTACTCCTGGCACCATCTTACCTGCAAACAGTTTCTTACTACTACAAACAGATTTACTCTCCCAGATTAAGGAAGCATCTTCTGAGTCAGCCAGGCCTCCTGGGATTACTTTGGTAAACAGAGATGGTCTGTTCTGGAAAGGAAGCCAAATTTTCGTTCCTGAAGATGTTCGGGTCAGGGTTTTGACGCTTCTCCACGATCATCCACTGGCGGGCCACTTTGGAGTTCGCAAAACCCTGGAACTAGTGCAGCGTACATTCTGGTGGCCCAATCTGAAAGACTTTTGTGAAAAGTATGTCAGTTCCTGTCCCATCTGCATCCAGAATAAGTCATCCAGGAATCGAGCTTGGGGCCTATTAAAACCGTTACCTGTACCCGACAGACCATGGAAGATGATTTCTATGGATTTTATTGTGGAGCTTCCATGTTCTGAAGGGTGCTCAGCTATCTTTGTGGTAGTGGACCGTTTAACCAAGATGGCTCATTTTCTACCTTTAAGGGGAACCCCGTCTGCCATCGAAACTGCTCGCATATTTGTCAAGGAGATCATCAGACTTCATGGAGTACCTGTAAACATAGTTTCTGATAGAGGGGTTCAATTCACCTCACGTTTCTGGAGAGCCCTGTGTGAAGCCCTAAAAATTTAATTGGCCCTGTCCTCGGCCTATCATCCTCAAACGAACGGTCAGACAGAAAGGACCAATCAGACCTTTGAACAATACATCAGATGTTTCACATCTTTCACACAAGACGATTGGGTATCTCTGCTACCCTTAGCAGAATTTGCTTACAATAACGCCAAACACTCTGCCACCGGTCAATCCCCTTTTTTCGCCAATTATGGCTTTCACCTAACCTTTCTACCTGATTTCCTTTCAGAGTCTTCGGTTCCAGCAGTACAGTGGAGTTCCTCAGTCACAACAACCGGTTGTTGCAGGAAGCAGTGTCCAAGGCTTAGGCAGATGGTAAGAGAATCTTCGACCGGAAAAGAAGGGGGGAGCTGAACTTACAGATTGGCGACCAGGTATGGCTTTCTACCAATAATATCAAATTAGCATGTCCTTCTAAGAAGTTGGCACCTAGATTTATGGGACCTTTTCCAGTTAGAAGAAAGATCAATGAAGTGTCTTATGAACTGATTTTACATGATTCGTTTAAAATACATCCAGTATTCCATGTATCTCTGCTTAAACCTGCTGTACCTGATCCCTTTCCTGCTAGAGGAACAAGACCTCTTGAACCTACTGTAATTAATGGCAGCGAGGAATTTGAGGTTGAGGCTATCCTTGATTGTAGAAGAAGGCAAGGACAAAACCAATTCTTAATCAAGTGGAAAGGCTACGGCCCAGAAAGTAACTCGTGTGAACCGGACAGTAATGTGCATACTAGGCGTTTAGTTCGCGCCTATTTTTCTACACATCCTGAGAAGAAAAGGCTTTTGGGCATCCGGAGGCTGTCAGGGATCTACCAGCACCAGACCGTGGCGCTTGCATGCGCCTATGCGCCGGCGCGCCCCTGTACAGACGCGGCATCAAACTGCTGCTGTTGCTGTGCATCAGCGCGGTGCTCTGGCGCGCGCGGATGCATGCGCGCGTTCGCGCGCGCACGGGCACGCGCGCATTCGCGTTAGCGCCGGTTTGGCGCCATTGAGCACATAAAAGTTCCCCTGTTCCATGGGAACATCGCTGCTTCGTCTCAGCTCTGTGATTCTGTTTGAACCTGCATCTGATTGTCTGCTACCTGATTTGACCCGGCTTGTTTGACCATCCGACCTGCTCCAAATCCGACCCAGCCTGCCTGACCATTCTGCTGTCTTTACCTGCTACCGTTGCCAACCTCTGCTTGTTCACCGACTCTGCCTCTGCCTGCCGTGATTACCTGTATTAGTTACCTGCCGACCCAGACTGTCTGACCCTGCTTGTGCCTGCTACTCCCTCTTGCTAGTATGTGTGTGTCACCGGCGCAAAACCAATATCTACTAATTACTTTAATAGTAATTGCCTTAGCTGCTGCATCCAAAAAACTTCTCATAGAAATAGATTACAGATGCTGTGTGTGTGAATGCGCTGCTCCCATCTAAATACGCTTATATCCTATCCATAAAGTGCAAACTTATTCCATATACAACATGAATCCATATAGAATCATTACATTAGAAAAATAAATTATATCAAAAATTATATCAAAGAAATCCAAAAATTCAATAGTTCAATGATGTGTGTCACATGTGTGGCAAAGTCTCCCAGTGATGTATTCAAATCTTCTATCAATTGCCGTGATTGGCGTGCTCTTGTGCTAATTCAATGTACTAGTGACTTAGTGCTCCACCACCACCTGTGAGATTGGCCACTCACCAGATGTTTCTTTAAAACTACACCTTTGGTTCATTCATAGGGATAACCACTCCACTCAAAGGGAACTTCTTCAACAGTTATGATTGGACCTTAGTGTTCCTCATAAAACATGAATAAAACGATCATCGCGCAATACTGTTTAAACTGTTTATTGTAAAAAACAAATAAAAACTGTGCACTCACATTTATATGTGCCCTCGAGCCGGCACAAAGCTATTCCAACAGTTAGGGACGGGTAGGTATAGCAGTCTAGTTCGCCTATTGTGTGCTGTGTGACCTCCGTTCCTCCCCTCGTACCCATTCGCGTCCTCACCAACCACGTTCGTACTTGATCACGTGGGTGTATATCTCCCAGCAGCCTCCTGCTGGGAGATATACACCCACGTGATCAAGTACGAACGTGGTTGGTGAGGACGCGAACGGGTACGAGGGGAGGAACGGAGGTCGCACAGCACACAATAGGCGAACTAGACTGCTATACCTACCCGTCCCTAACTGTTGGAATAGCTTTGTGCCGGCTCGAGGGCACATATAAATGTGAGTGCACAGTTTTTATTTGTTTTTTACAATAAACAGTTTAAACGGTATTGCGCGATGATCGTTTTATTCATGTTTTATGAGGAACACTAAGGTCCAATCATAACTGTTGAAGAAGTTCCCTTTGAGTGGAGTGGTTATCCCTATGAATGAACCAAAGGTGTAGTTTTAAAGAAACATCTGGTGAGTGGCCAATCTCACAGGTGGTGGTGGAGCACTAAGTCACTAGTACATTGAATTAGCACAAGAGCACGCCAATCACGGCAATTGATAGAAGATTTGAATACATCACTGGGAGACTTTGCCACACATGTGACACACATCATTGAACTATTGAATTTTTGGATTTCTTTGATATAATTTTTGATATAATTTATTTTTCTAATGTAATGATTCTATATGGATTCATGTTGTATATGGAATAAGTTTGCACTCTATGGATAGGATATAAGCGTATTTAGATGGGAGCAGCGCATTCACACACACTCCCTCTTGCTGTTGCACCTTCAGCTTCAGCTCCTTTGATCTCTCACCTCCAGTGTGTCAAGCCTGCTGCTGCTTCCAGTCTCCACCTCACCTGCAGTCCAGCCATCCCAGGAGGGATCTCTGCGTCAACATCAGAGACTATACTCCAACAGGCACTCCTACCCCACTGCGCTCAGGAGACCACTGTCCCCACTCCAGTGGCTCCTGAACCAGCGTTGTATAAGAGGTCTTCTCCTACAAGTCAGGCTCTACTACCAGGTACCTAACAAACATACTCAAATCTGATATGCACTAATAGCCCAGAAAAACACCCCTATATGCTTAAATGGGAACAAGAATGCGATATCACCCTTTCAGCTGAAAACTGGTCAGATAGCATCTCCAATCTTCTCAAATGCACGAGATCAATCACAATTAGAGAAACAGCAATTAAGCTCTTCACACGGTGGTATTATACTCCATCTAAACTTCATGCCATTTTCCCATCAGTTCCTCATACATGCTTTAGAGGTTGCATAGATACAGGTTCATTTTCACATATTTTCTGGCATTGCGACAAGGTCTCCCAGATATGGAAACTCCTTGAAGGTTTCGCATCCATTATATCAGAGAATAAGGTTAACCTCACTCTTTCAAATTGCCTTCTATTCACACCGATCATAGGTCTAAATAATTTTCATATAAGATTGGTACATACTATATGTGTTGCCATACACTGGCTCATTGCATACCATTGGAAATCTCCTACACTACCCCTATCTCAACTTAAAACAAGGGTCAACAATATCCTCCTTATGGAAAAAATATTCCATACTCTAAATAACTCACAACACATATTTGAAAAAAATGGAACCCTTGGTTCACTCATGCAAATAGTTTTATAAATGTGGAATAACTTTTTATCTACCTCCTACCTTTCTAAAATAAATTCTTATAGTGGTATTACCAAATTTGCACAACCATTGGATACAAAATTGCTATTTTGTTTCTTCTGTACTGATGATTATTTATCAATGTTAAACCTTTGATAAGTAACATTTTGTACTGTACCGTTTTTCTTTCTGTTTTATACTCAATAAAAAAGTTTGTAAACAAAAAAATAAAAATCGCTCTCTTTGTTAGATTTTGCGCCACTAAGCTAAACCCTCCCATATTACTCCCTTTCCTCTCCCTTCCCCTCCCCTCTAAGGGTGGGGGGTAAGAGTAGTAATGTAATATGAACAGCATATCTAATTAACTCCAGACACAGGAAATGGGGGATGTTAGTCTGCCACCGAATGTATATACCCATAGTTTCTTAAAACAAATATCAGTAACATAGGAATTCCTTTATGAAAATATTATCAGTTATATCAATCAAAAATGATTTGACAGCTTCTTGAAATTGAGAACTCAGTTCAAATGTCAACATCTGTAAGTCATTAACTCAAAGGACTTCACATATACACTATTTTACAGGGGATTTCATAACCTCAGTTATTTTTTTTAAAAACCAAATAAAAATTTAGATATAAAGAATATATCATTCCCCTCTGAAAAATGAATAATAACCATATTTCATATTCTAATCATTCACACTTCATTCATATCACAAATACTCTGTCTTTAATCTAATGTTTCCAGATGTATTGTCATTTGTAACTGAGTTTGCAACTCCAAAACCCATTCTTCTTTTAAGCTTATTCTGCAACAAATCATCTCCTCTCCTGATTTCATTTCTAATTTGATAATATAATTTTTTTCATTCTAAACATAAACATAACTGAAATATAATATAGTGAATAACATAATGATAAAAATAATAACTATAGGATGCGATAAAATATTTCCTGGTGCTGAGGAAATTGAAGTTTTTCCCCAAATTGATATACTATTACTGAATTTTTTACACCAATTATTACCTGAAAATTGATGAGCTATTTCTTGTAAATTTCCTTGTTCATGTTTAAACAATATTTCTGCATTCTGAACTTCCTTAGCTAAAGCTATTAATAAACCTTTATCCTTTTGAATTACATTGGACCATTCTTCCCAAGGAAATTCATCTATCTGAGATATATTGTATTGTGTGGGAAGAGCACTCAGGGCCGATCCTAGGGTCACAGGCGCCTGGGTGCAGAAATATTTCTGGCGCCCCCACATGGGCGTGGTCATCTTACTAACCCCTCCCCTTTACTAATGTTTCTATGGCAACAACTCCACCTCTCCATCTGTAAGCCCCACCACTTTGCTTTGACAATAACTTGGTTAACGGCTTTGACAAGTCAAAATAAATGTTTTATTTATTGACAATTCTGTGTCAAGTGCATGTAAATCAAAAAGTGTATCAGAAAAAAAAACTTGGAATATAAATATGAACTGAACAATATTAAACTTTTGAACAGAAAATGAGGTAGCAGAAAATATATAACTACAGATGTAAAATATGCAAGATAGATTGATTCTGTACTTTTTATATTTTCAATAAATACAATCACTAAAGTGCAAATAACAGATTTGCATAATGCATACAATCACAAAACAGTGCAAATATCAATTAAATAAAGTTAAAGCGGCTGGCTTCCCATCCTCCTTAGCAACCAGCCATATACAGTGTGTTTAAAGAGAAAAAAAAACGCAAAATGCATGAAAACTGCATGCAAAAACAAGGGTTTAAAAGTGCAAAATGTGCCTGAAAAATGCATCAAGCGCAGCAGCATAGATGTGAACCTAGCCTCGGAGTGCTCTGATTAACCCCAAATAAAGTTCAGCTGTTCTTTCCTGACATTTTCTTAGTCGCATCCTACAGCAAAAGTCATGGTCCACAGAGAGCTTCCAAAGCATCAGAGGGATCTCATTGTTAAAAGGTATCAGTCAGGAGAAGGGTACAAAAGAATTTCCAAGGCATTAGATATACCATGGAACACAGTGAACACAGTCATCATCAAGTGTAGAAAATACGACACAACAGTGACATTACCAAGAACTGGACGTCACTCTAAAATTGATGAAAAGACGAGAAGAAAACTGGTCAGGGAGGCTGCCAAGAGGCCTACAGCAACATTAAAGGAGCTGCAGGAATATCTGGCTGTGTGCTACATGTGACAATAATCTCCCGTATTATTCATATGTCTGGGTTATGGGGTAGAGTGGCAAGCTTTTTCTTAATAAAAACATCCAAACTCCGCAAAATATTGCAAAAACACATCTGCAGTCTCCCAAAAATTTTTGGTACATTACCTTCCAGTTGTGAGACACTAGGGAAGGATGCAGTGTGTACACATTGTTTGATTATTTAATCAAACAAAACTAACTCTTCGAGCCTTGGCAACAGCAAAATTTCTAATCACATCATGTATATCCAAGTCTTCACAGAAGGATTTTTCAATGGATATTATGGATAAGTTGGAAAGTCTTGCCTGGGACATTGTGGAATGGAGATAATTTTTTATCAGCTTTAGTTTTGAAAATGAACGTTCCCCGGCAGCTACACTTACAGGAAGTGTCATCAATATTCTCAGTGAAATAGAAAGGTTAGGAAATGTGTTGGTCAAGTTATTCTCCACTAGATACTGCAAGATGTTGGTGACTGTCATCTCCTGAGTGAGAAAAGGTCTAATGGTGTCCAGTTCATCACAAAGATCTATTCCACTAATGTCAGAGTGGGATAACTGGCTGTCAGTCAACTTGTTTTGCAGATCCATGCAACACTTCAATATATAATTTCTGTCCATTACAAGTTTTGGGATTTCATATAAAAATGCAAATGTGTCACAGTGGCTCTGAAGTAGCGTAAATCTCTCATTAATGGACTGGATGGATGTGTCCAAAACGGCAAAGAAAAAATTCACTTTAAAATATTGTGCTGGGTCTGCAAGAGACTCATCTTCATGTTCATAGTCAAACATCTTCTTTCTCCGTCGAGGTCTAATTGTAACGGCATCAGGAAATCGCGCTTCACAATCAAGCTTTTCAGCTATTTCTTTGGCATCAGATAGCACATTCTCAAAGCCTTCATCAGATCTGTATTCCACCAAGTGCTTGATCAACTTTTCCAGTTCCTGTACACAGCCTGATAGGTTTAATGTTGTTTGCTGCAGTATTTTGCTGATTACGTTCACCTTTGATAATAATTCATACCAAATGACAATGGAACAAATGAATTTGAATGATTTAATTTTCGTTGCCAAGGATTGAGCCTGATGTTTGGTGTTAATATCCCTGTTGTCATCATCTGAGATGTCATACAGTGCATCAAATACCTCAGGTAGGAAATAACGCAAGGGTTTAATTGCTGCAACTCTGCTTTCCCATCTGGTATTGGAGAGTGGTTTTAAAGTTAGATTTGTAATATGCTCCTTGAGTACTTGCCATCGTTGGGTGGATCATGAGACAAAGAACACATAAAGTTCTTGAATGATGCCAAAAAAATCTATTGTCAGGTATGAAATCTTTGCAGCGTCATTCACAACCAAGTTGAGAGTATGTGCACTGCATGGAACAAAAAAGGCTCTTGGGTTGATATTGAGTATTTTTTGCTGCAAACCATTATGTTTTCCTTTCATATTTGCGCCATTGTCATAGCCTTGGCCACGCATATTCTCAATTGCAATCTGATTGTTCTTTAAGTAGGCCAGTAAAAAGGATGTCAGTCCTTCAGATGTTGTATTGTATACTGGGCAAAAATCCAGGAAGTGTTCTCGGATTTCAATTTTTTTTTCACTTTGATCTAGAACAACAAATCGGACAACAATGCTAATCTGCTCTATGTGGCTCACATCAGGAGTACAATCCAGGATAATGGAGAAATATTTGGACTCATTCAGGCTTCGTATAATTTTTTCTCGTATTTTGGTTCCAACTATGGCAATTATCTCATTCTGAATCTTGTAACCAAGATAATGTGGCATTTGTGAATGCTGTGAAATGGAGCACTGAATTCTCTGAATGTGTTCAGATATGATGGGATCAAATTTCCCTATCATTTCAACCAATTTCAGGAAGTTACCATTATTGTTTTGAAACAAACGGGCATCACAGCCACGAAGCGCCAGATTTTTTTCCTGCTAAATATTGGATAATGTAGATTATTCGCTGTATGACAGAATACCAGCGTTTCTCTTCTTGTTTAATGATCTTTTGATTGACATGATCAATGGTTGTTCCCTTTTCCAGAGCTCTTGAAAGATCCATCCATTTCTTATAATTTGTGACATGGATTGTGTTTTTTTTCATGTCAGCTTAAATGTCTTGACAGATGCTGCCAATCATTAAAGCCTTGTTTTGAGGCCAAAGCCATATTGTCACCGTTGAACAGCCGGCAAGCAAAGCACTGGACTAAATTAGTAGATATGGAATAAATCAACCAATTTCTTTGTATCTTCTCTCCATTATCCAGTACTCTTTGGTAGTAAGAGACAGAAAAGCTCCTGCTGGTATCATCTTTTGGGAACGTAGATAACTTTTCTTGAACAGGACCAATTTTTATCAAAGTTAGTCTGTGTTGGTCATCTATATTTTCAGGCCAGAAAGCAGGATCACTTGAGATTCCACTTGATGTTGATGGCTGTTCAAGTTCCATTTCCGTTTCCTCATCCATAAGTACAATAGACTCAGTGTCTGAATTAGAGGAAATCTCAGATACATCTTCCTCTTCAATGTCAAAATGCTCTGCTGCTGAAACAATGTAACCTGAAGTTACATCTCCAGTTGTTATTCGCTCAGTGACACACTCAGGATCCACGGGGACCAGATCATCATCACATTCTGATGACTCTCCTAAATCTGTATTTTTTTCACCTTCTCCACCATGTGAAATGTCTGTGACACAGGACCCTAACTCTTTGCTTGATGTGGATGTATCTGTGCAAAGGGAATCTTGACCACTGCTTAATAAAGACTGTGGCTGTAAGAAGCTTGTGATGGGAGAAGTAATTTTTTTCAAAGCTTCTTCCTTTCTTATCCGCTGTAGCTTGTTTTGATGTCCTGACAACTTTGGTTTTTTGCTAGCCATCTAAGGGGAAAAGCAAATGTACACTACACTGATCAGCTACAACATTAAAACCACTGACAGGTGAAGTGAATAGCATTGATTAGATCATTACAATGGGGTCTAATTGGATCTGGAGGGGGGGGTCTCTCTACCAGAGGCCCTCTTCGTGTACATTAGGCCCCTTTCACACGATCGGACCGTTCAGCTCCAACTGTCAGTTTTGACGGCGGACCTGAACAGGTGCTCCATGTTAGCCTATGGAGTCAGCGGAGACATGTCCGATCCGCTAAAAGCAGACGGATGGCCCTACGTCCAGGTCCGTCGCTGGCGGATCGGATCGGGTGAGATCTAATGAAAACGGACATGCTGTCCGTTTTCATCCGATCCCTCCATAGGCGGCAGCGGCCCCTGACAAGCCCCTCCCCACTCAGTGAGAAGAGAGGGACCTGTCATCCGCCGGCTCAGCGGAGATCAACGGACAGATCTCCCGCTGAGCCGGCGGACCGAGGCGGGCTCCATGGAAGCGGAGTCCGCCTCGTGTGAAAGGGGCCTTAGAGAGTCCTTTAGAGCCCCCACCAGGCCCCATTACAAACTACAATGGGGTCCAATGGATCCTGGAGGGGGCTCTCTAACATAGGCCCTCTCTGTGACCATTGGAGAGTCTCTGATAGAAAAAGTCCTCTCCAGGCCCCATGAAAGACTACATGTAAAACAGGGATATGCAATTAGCGGACCTCCAGCTGTTGCAAAACTACAAGTCCCATCATGCCTCTGCCTCTGGGTGTCATGCTTGTGGCTGTCAGAGTCTTGCTATGCCTCATGGGACTTGTAGTTCTGCAACAGCTGGAGGTCCGCTAATTGCATATCCCTGATTTAAAAGAACAAAGCGTGGTCATTGTGTGCATGTGACAACAATATCACACATTCTACACAAATGCGGCTTGTATGGGAGGGTTGCAATAAAAAAATAACACTCCTCAAGAAAAACCACCTGCCTTTACTTGAGCTTTGTCAAAACACACCTTGAAGATTCTGAGGCCACAAGGAAAAAGGTGTTATTGTCCAATGAGACTAAAGATGAATTATTTGGCCTCAATACCAAACAATATGTCTGGCAGAAATCCAAATACAGTTCACCATCCAAATAACACCATTCTTATAGTAAACCACGGAGGTGATAATATCCTGGTATGGGGGTGGTAAGATCCTGGTATGGGGGTAGTAAGATCCTGGTATGGGGGTATTTCTCTGCAGTGGAAAATCTGCTGCCCACTGCCAGAAGGTTGTCAATGGGAAGAAGGTTTACCTTCCAACATGACAATGACCCAAAGCACACAGAACAATGAGCACATAGTAATTGAAGGAGAAAAAGGTGAGTGCCCTTGCATGGCTCAGTCAGAGCTCAGACTTAAACGCCATTGAAAATCGGTGGAAAAGACATGAAGACTGCAGTCCACAAACGGTCAGCATCAAATGTAACTGAACTTGAGCAATTCTTGCAGTGGAATAACGTCCTTACAGGACGTCTCCAACTTACAAGCCGACCTCAATGCACTGTTTTATTGGGCAACTATGTGGCAAAATGAGGTTTCATGTTGATAAATGTACAGTTATGCACTTGGGTCTAAGAATATGCATGTATCATAAATACTAGGAGATCAGCTTGGGGATCAATGGTGGTAAAGGATCTGGTATATCATAAGCTTAATAATAGCATGCAATGAAGGGTGGATTGGATTTAAATCACTAGTAAAAAGGCTTGATTTAAATCCACTCGATAGAAATCATAATTTTTAAAGAGCAGCTGTCATCTCTGTCCCCCACCAGCTTCTCCTCTGACTCGCTGTTGACTCACCGACAGTCCCATTCACTTAAATGGGACGGCTGGTGATGCAGCGGTGACAGAACAAGGTGAGGGACGTGGCGGCAGCAGGTGAGTGGACGCCCGCTAACAGGCACTGCCATGATGGATCTGAAATGACAGGTGCTCTTTTATTGTAAGGACTCATTCTTCCTGGTAGTAAATCTTTAATATTTGCAAACAAAATAAAGGTTTCCTCTTTAGAATAATAATCTGTTAGGTTAGTAAAACATTGATATCAGAACCGATTCAATCATACAGTTTGTAGTGTACTTAGATTTGCAAAACAATGGGATAAAGGAATATTCCTGAACTTTATTTTATCTCGTTTGATGGCACAATGGCTGCGTTGATGGTGCGGATCACATGTGATTTCTGTGCAATGCGAATTCAGCCATACAGTTGTATGGCTGAACTCGCATTGGATTTGCACAAAAAGGTGCAGGGACTTTGTTTTTCCCACACTGAAATTGGATCACATGGATCAAATTAAAAGTTCGCACTGCGATCTGTGAACTGATCTGGGGGAGTCATTAACATTGTATTGGCACCCCCAGCAGTTTGCAGAGGGCAGTGTGAACTGCCCTCTGGGGGAGAGATGCGATGAGGGAACTGGCACTGCAATTGCGCTGGTTCATGCATTGCTTTAGTGTGAACCTGGGCTAAATGAGTTTACCAAAAATGCAAATATTGCAGAATATACAGCCTCATGCTACATAACTAAACTCCATTTCATGCTGAATAAACTAAATTATTAATGTATATTAAATAGAAAACTATCTTTAGATCAGTTTTTACTGCAATAACATTTTATTAAAATAAACGTGATAAAAATCAAAAAAAAAAAAAATCGATTTAAATAAAAAAAAAACTTTGTTTTTTTTAAATCATTGATTTATATCCACCCTGATGCAATGCCAAGCAGCAGTTTCCAAATCCTTTTTTGTATTAAGCCCCCGGCTAGATCATAGTGTATTTGTGTCCTGCATACTGCAGCTATGAGAACAGGTGAGTGAATGGTCTCACAGCCGCTGTGTGCCCCATTTCAGTATTACTGACGGCCACACTGTCCATAAAAAATGATATATACACGGTACTCAGTGTTGCCAACCCCTACGACTTTTTTAAAACCTAGAAAATGCACTGACAAGATGCAATTGTTACTTACAACGTGAAATTTGACAGAAACTATTCACAACTATTGACATTTAAACTATATGTAAACTGTTTACAGTAAACATTAGCAATACCTATACAGTAATAAATAATCTGCCTGGTGCTACAATTGAAACGTCAGCTAGATAAAAAGTGGAGTGTGACTAAAATGATGAAAAACGTAGGAAAAATTCTGGATGGGGAAGGAAAACACATGCAAATATTCATATAGCACACTGTGAAAAAGCGTTCTTATGGTCAGAAGTTGGGCCTAGTCACTTTATGCACTGCACTCCTATGCCCCAGTCTATTTACCCACAAAATTCTCCTAATTACTGAGCACAACTGACAGCCTCACAGACACACATACACCTAGGGCTACACAATCATTTTTTAAAACATTTTAATTTTCAATAACATTTGCACAAAGAATGATATCCCTTTGTCTGAGCCTACCTTACAGAAGAACTTCTTTACAATCAGTAACTGTTGAGAGAACGAACACTTTGGTTAGGACTATGCAACATACAACACGGAGTATGGGAACGAGAGGGGGAGAGAGAGAGATCTATGTATTATATGATCTGACACTCCCGGGTCTGGGGAGTGCATACGCACCGCTGGCAACCCTCTCCCGCTGTGATTGCACGCAGTGGGAGCTGATCTGCGGGTACCGCAGACTTGATGTCCACCAGAAACCGCCAATCATTAGGCAGAGAGCCAGAATGGCGTTCTGCATATGTAAACAAAGCAGACCGCCATTATGTCTGCAAGAACACAGGATCCATTCCTTCCCCTAGTAAAAGCACTTCCCACACAGTGCACAAGAAACAGCTAGGCACACAGTTAACCCTTTATTCGCCCTTTTTTTTTAACCCTTTCCCAGCCAGTGTCATTAGTACAGTGACAGTGCATATTATTACCATCGAACACTGTATTAGTGCCACTGGTCCCCAAAAAGATATACTGCAGCGGGGCAGCACATGCAGGCTCAGTCATGTGTGTGTATATATACATGATTGAAGCTGCTGCGGTTTAGAAGCATGCTGCGTGCCCCTCCTGTACATCGTCCTCCAGCACGGGGGTCTACTTTGCATGCCAAGGTATTTTTCAACTGGGCAGACTACCAAGCAAAAGCAAGGAGGGATTGGTTAATGCATTCTAAATAAAGATAAGGTTTAAAAAAAAAATGTAACTGCATTTTGTGAATAACAGCAACCCCCAGGACCATAAAATTGCTATGTTTCTATAGGGTCCTGGGTTTAGTAACACTTTCAGCTCCGATGACTCCTACTCAAGGGTGCAGGTGGCTACAGAGCCCACCCATTGGCTTATTAGCATACACTAGAAAGGGAAAAGCACTGCCACACAGGAACTCAGCCCGAGAGGTGAGTAAACATGACGACTTCAGCCTGACTCCATCCAAGCCATGGCCCCTGATGCATTTCACCATCTGGCTTAATTATGGAGATCTGGCCTGGGTGGAGCCTTCATTTGAAGCCTTTTTGTTGATTCACCTTTTGGGCCGGGTTGCTGTGTTTCTCCCTTTTTGTGTTGTGAACACTTAGGGCACTTTCACACTGAGGCGCTAGCGGCTTTTCAGCCGCTAGTGGGGCGCTTTTAACCCCCACTAGCAGCCAAAAAAAGGCAGGGGCGCTTTAGGAGCAGTGTATACACCGCTCCTCAGTGGCGGTGCATCCATTAAGAGCACACGGGTACCGCTCCCTCTCTCCAGCCACCCCCCTCTGTGTATAATGGATAGATTCATGCATAGCATGAATCTATCCATGGCCACTGTAGCCACCCCCTATTCAGGCACCTGGCCCCTTTTCGGACGCCGGGCGCCTGAATTACAGCAGAGGGGGGGAGTTTTTGAAGCACCTGATTAGAGCCATAGGCTCTAATAGGCTTCAAAAATGGTGAACTGCGAGCGCTAAGCAGTTCACCTAGGTGTGTTAGAAAAGCAAATGAATATTCGCTTTCCTAACACTGAACCACCTCTCAGGCAATCAGATGCGTGGGTCTGTTACCTGTCACCTGATTGGCTGAAATGACAAGCGCTACGATTGGACGCCTATCAGGGGTGGAGACGCATGGAGGACACAGGAGTCACTGTCTGACATGCTGCAAGGTCCCACCGCTCACCGTCGTCACCCGCCACCACCGAGACAGGGTAAGTGCCGGGCAGACGGCAAGTGGGCTGTCATAGTGGCACAATTTGATGGGCACAGTGTCAGCTTTAGATGGGCAGAGTGGCTGTGTTTGGGCACAGTGGAAGCTTTTGATAGGCAGACTGGCAGCTTTTGATGGGTACAACAGTGGCTGTGTCTGATTGGCCCAGTGTCAGCTTTTGATGGGCACAGTGGCAGCTTTTGATGGACACAGTGGCAGCTTTTGATGGGCACAGTGTCAGCTTTTGATGGGCATAGTGGCTGCGTTTAATGGGCAGTGTCAGCTTTTGATGGGCACAGGGGGCATTTGATGGGCACAGTGGCTACGTTTTATGCCCCATTGTCTGCGTTTAATGGCACAGTGGCTGCGTTTAATGGCACATTAAACATTGATGGGCACAGTGTCAGGTTTTGATGGGCACAGTGGCTGTGTTTGGGCACAGTGGAAGCTTTTGATGGGCAGAGTGGCAGCTTTTGATGGGCACAACAGTGGCTGTGTCTGATGGGCATAGTGGCTGTTTGATGGGCACAGTATCAGCTTTTGATGGGCACAGTGTCAGCTTTTGATGGGCACAGTGTCAGCTTTTGATGGGCACAGTGGCTGTGTTTGATGGGCAGTGTCAGCTTTTGATGGGCACGGTGGGCGTTTGATGGGCACAGTGGCTGTGTTTTATGACTCAGTGGCTATGTTTGGGCAGTGGCAGTTTTTGATGGGCAGAGTGGCAGTTTTTGATGGACACAACAGTGGCTGTGTCTGATGGGCACAGTGTCAGCTTTTGATGGGCACAGTGTCAGCTTTTGATGGGCACAGTGTCAGCTTTTGATGGGCACAGTGGCAGCTTTTGATGGGCACAGTGGCTGCGTTTGATGGCACAATGGCATCGTTTGATGGGCAGTGTCAGCTTTTGATGGGCACAGGGGGCATTTAATGGGCACAGTGGCTACGTTTTATGCCACATTGTGTGCGTTTTATGGCACAGTGGCTGCGTTTAATGGCACATTGGCTGCGTTTGATGGGCACAGTGTCAGGTTTTAATGGGCACAGTGGCTGTGTTTGGGCACAGTGGAAGCTTTTGATGGGCAGAGTGGCAGCTTTTGATGGGCACAACAGTGGCTGTGTCTGATGGGCACAGTGGCTGTGTTTGATGGGCACAGTGTCAGCTTTTGATGGGCACAGTGTCAGCTTTTGATGGGCACAGTGGCTGTGTTTGATGGGCAGTGTCAGCTTTTGATGGGCACGGTGGGCGTTTGATGGGCACAGTGGCTGCGTTTTATGGCTCAGTGGCTGTGTTTGGGCAGTGGCAGCTTTTGATGGGCAGAGCGGCAGCTTTTGATGGGCACAACAGTGGCTGTGTCTGATGGGCAGCTTTTGATGGGCAGAGTGTCAGTTTTTGATGGGCACAGTGGCTGTGTTTGGGCAGAGTGGCAGCTTTTGATGGGCAGAGTGGCAGCTTTTGATGGGCAGAGTGGCAGCTTTTGATGGGCACAGTGGCTGTGTTTGGGCAGAGTGGCAGCTTTTTATAGGCATAGTGGCAGCTTTTGATGGGCACAACAGTAGCTGTGTTTGATGGGCAGCAGTGCATCACAGTCAGACTACTACTTACTTCCAAGTTCCTTCCTTGACCAGCCTGGACGCTGCCTGGTGCAGTGCAGGGACAGGGAGGCAGGCAGCCGCAGATCTGCTCTTCTCTCTGTCTTCTTCAGACCAGCCAGCCAGAGCCAGGCACTAGTCTACTCCGTTCCGGCTCCGCTTTCCTCTTAGCCACGCTCACGCTGTCTGAGAAGATGGCTGAGGTGGGCGGAGGTCTTAGCTCTCTGAGCTTCTTTACTGGCCGCGGAGGCGGCGCAAGGAATGCTGGGGCGGCCGCGGCGCGCTCTGAATGCTGGGGCGGCCGCGGCATCCCTGAGTGACGTCACTCTGTTACACAGCTGAGCTGGGCCGGCGATTCTAGCTCGGGCTGCTCGCCGCCCCTCTTCTGAACAGAATGACAGCGCTGGGGTGCGGTGCACCCCGTGCACCCCGGCCAGGATCGTCCCTGAGAGCACTTATATTTTTCATAAACATATTTGTTAAATTTGTTCTCAACCCGTTAACACTTATTGCTACAATGTCTCTTTCTACACAATACAAGCCTTGATGTAGGTTTTCTGTATTTGTACAAGAGGAGAAAAAAGTTTTAACTCTTTCTGTGTCTGTCATGATTTGGAAACAAACCTTCTTTTTATCTACAAGAGTAATTAATTCAGAAATAGTTTAAACTTTTTCTATTCTTGCTGAACATAATGTATGATTATGGTAACATTGAAGGAAATATACTTTTGTCTTGATTAGGTTAACAGATAACTTTAGACTGGAATTATAAACATGATGACAGATCTAAGTGTTCTAATTCAGAATTTTCATTGTTAAATGCAAAATCTGTATACTGTAATTTATAATATAATAATTGTGTATTGCTGACCGGTAATCCCAAGACAGTAATTGGAACCAAAATTTGTTCTTTCCTTGCTATTAGAATCATAGAAGAACTATAACATACATACTGATTGCATCCTATCCATTTATTTACCCATAAATCTGTATGATTTATTGCAGATGCATATTCTCTGGTTAAATTCTGTAAAATGCCAAGAGGAGTTTTTCCACTCTGAAATGCTTGCGCAATTATTTTAAAATTAGTGGATTATTCAGTCTGGATCTCTAAGCATGCTCTGGCTATATGAGAATGTTGTTCACTTGTCATTAAATTGAGAGTAATATTATGAAGATGTAATACAGATGGACCCATTACATTAGCTGGTTTAATAACCATATCTTCTAATATCTGATTTAAATTTCTTTGTACATTAATACCTTTACTTTCCACTAAACCAGCTGTTTCAAGATCAGACTTTAAAGTGTTAATATCCATACTATTTGTTATACTTCCAATAGTGCCGACTCCTCCTAAAATACCTTCAACAATACCATGCTTATTTCTGTTATGATTCATACTATTCATTTCAAACCATCTTTCAATACCCAATTCCATATTAACCAAATGTCCTTGACATTGTGGAAACCTTGTACAAATTTTCCATTATGAAATATTAAAGTTCCATAATATAATGACAAACTTTCCTATTCTCAAGAGAGCTCTGGATTGGAAATGGTTAATCTGTAAAGGATTAGCAGAAACACTTTTCTTATCAATACATGGAGTTTTCCTTGGAGACATTGCAACAACACTTGCATTAGCACATTTCACCGGATAATTTCCTATTGATATGCAACATTCATATATACCAGTATCATTTAACCACTTCCCTACCCACATATAGTCATATGACATCCTGGGATGGGATCTCCCATCCTGGGTGGACGTCATATGACGTCCTGGGATTCCCGGCCGTCTAGGAGGCGCGCGCGCGCGCCACCGCCGCCGCGTTGCTCGGGACACGGTGCGTGTGCCCGGCGGCCGCGATGTCCGCCGGGCACACGCGATTTCCTGTTAACCGGGCCGGACCGTGGATCTGTGTGTGTAAACACACAGATCCACAGCCTGTCAGGTGAGAGGAGAGCGATCTGTGTTCCCAGAACGGAGGAACACTGATCGGTCTCCTCCCCTTGTATGTCCCCTCCCCCTACAGTTAGAAGCATTCCCTAGGAAACATATTAACCCCTCCCCGCCCCCTAGTGGTTAACCCCTTCACTGCCTGTCACATTTACACAGTAATCAATGCAATTTTATAGCATTGATCGCTGTATAAATGTGAATGGTCCCAAAAATGTGTCAAAAGTGTCCGATGTGTCCACCATAATGTCGCAGTCACAAAAAAAAAATCGCGATCGCCGCTAAAAAAATAAATAAATATTTTTTTTATAAAAATGCCATAAATCTATCCCGTATTTTGTAGACGCTATAACTTTTGCGCAAACCAATCAATATACGCTTATTGCGATTTTTTTTTTTTTACCAAAAATATGTAGAAGAATACGTATCAGCTGAAACTGAGGAAAAAATTTAAAAAAAAAAATTGGGATATTTATTATAGCAAAAAGTAAAAAATATTGTTTTTTTTTCAAAATTGTCGCTCTTCTTTTGTTTATAGCGCAAAAAATAAAAACTGCAGAGGCGATCAAATACCACCAATAGAAAGCTCTATTTGTGGGGAAAAAAGGACGTCAATTTTTTTTGGGTACAACGTTCTTACAATGTCCCCTTTTTTCATCTCCTATTATATTTAAATGTTCTGGATCTAATATGTTTACAAAACTTTGTAATAGGTAATAAAATTGCTCTACGGGATAAAGTAATTTCCCAGATCTTATCATATTATTAGTAGCATCTCCAGACCAAATTGTTGAATCATTACCTTTTACAAATACTGACCAGAAACCCCTTTCCATTATATTACATTCAAAAGTTCTGGTTTAGCTTAGTCTATAGGATCCCTGCATTTTAATAAAACTTGTTTTAGATTCTATTTTAACTTTGATTTCAACATTTTTACTATGAATGAAATACAATTGCATACAGCAATCATATCCCTGTCCTATGCATACATATCCAAACAAATCTTCAGCTGTATTGATATTAGTATATCTAAATTTATCTCTTTTGTCATCTATATTGATATCAGTAATGTCAAAAAGGTGTATATACTGTGCGCTATCCAAAAAATGTGTATAATAGTGCAGCTGCTTGTGCAAGCCCCAAATACTAAAAGGCCCAAAACACTTCTAAAAATATTACAAGCGCGCATCTACATAAAATAGTTACAATCAACCTTAGTATTAAGTGTTCACTGCATGTGATATTGCAAATGAAACCTCAGCAATAGGTCCCAACTGCGTGTGCAATCAATAGGCTAATCGTGCAAGGAAATCTATTTAAATACACTGTTTATCACAATCTGTGCTAAATATTATTATGAAACAAATAAATTACAAACTCTATTGAACTAGTGAGAAACTGTAACAACCATATTGTGAAACAAAGTAGCAAATGAAAGACAGTCCCACGCAACATATATGTCAGCTGAAAATCTTCTAAACTCTGCAGGAATGCCACTGTTTTCCCATCCAAAGATATTAAAGGATAGCAGCTTACCAGATACGTCGGATCTCAAATTATAGAGATCTAATGAGCCAGGTGCATAAGCCTGCCGGCACCAAGGGTCTCCACCTCCACTTCACTTCCGAGCAATAGATATCCTCATCCGATTTGGTGATCGGTGTTTCAGGTTCAAACGCAGCTGGGATCCACAGATGCACAGAGCGGTGATCCTTTTGGTGCGCTTAGCCCTCCTCACACCGTCCTGATATCAGCCCCTCAGCGGAGATAAATTAAGGAGATCTCATAGTGCAGATGTATTCAAAGGGAGTATTTTATTAAAACATCACTCGTTTACACAGCACACTATCTCGGCAAAGATTTTCACAGTAAACAGCAAAAAACGGCACTCCACAGGAACAAGGAACCAAAATAGCAACTTTTTCTTTTGAGCATAAAAAACAGCAGCGGATCAGCGGATCAAACCAAGCTGACTGCAAAGGAAAAAAAGAACGTGATGGCGTCACAGCCAATTTGCTCCACCCGACGCGTTTCCCCTAAACAGGCTTCCACTGGGAACATGGGCATGTCTGGACACCAGCACATCACATCTTAAATACCCTCCCGGCAGGAAGGACAACATAAGCAGTATATCTTTAACTTCCTCCCGTTGTCACTCAAACCGGCGGTTCCTTATGTCAATTATCATACTCCCAATAGGACCGCCAGCATATGCAAATATTCTCTCCCCCTCTCTGTATTCAAAAGAGGAGAGAGAGAACACACATAACCGCTGTGCTTCATTTATACAAAAATATCCATATTTTATAAACAATATTAATTTCTATCATCATTTATAAAAATTAAAAAATAAAAGAACTTTCTAAAAAAATTTTATATAAAAATATCATATAAAATATCATATAAAAATGTTTATGTATCAGCAGCTCTACTCCGATATACACGTATATCAAAATATCACCCAAAATATCAGGCATGTATATGCATCAAAAGTTCCCTCATAGAAACACCTACATACCCCCATATATATGTGTGTACCCCAATATTGGGGTCATGTTTTTTAAGGTGTGCAGCAGTACACCCCAAAAAAGCTCATGTATAGATCATTAAAATATACATCCATTGAACAAAATTTCCTACATGATTCCACATGTTTGTTCGATAGTAAATAATTACCCATCACAAATTGGTAAACCTTTATACCTCTCACCATAAAACTATTAATCTACTTGCACCCTGTTCTACCACTTCCCCTCTTATATAGATATTAGGGTCCTAATTGTACAAGTAGAAAAATTCTTATTCAAAAAATGTTCTTGCTTGGAACGATCTTATTATAAACCATCAAACATCAAAAAACTTCAAAAAATTTCAAAAAAAATTTTTTGGCATCACAGGTCTCCAAGGGACCTATTGTTTTCATCTACTATCTATATGATATATAATATATATCTATATTAGGACCTTGTTCCGGTCCTCTCCAACCTATCGGCGCCTCACTTCCTATATTGAGATGGAATGGGGCTGCCGATATGAAAGAGAGGCTTGGCCCTAGGTGTGGAGCGCATAGGCACCGCACTTGACGAGCGGAGTGTGCCATCGCGCACACTCGTATCTCGAGGCCAGATCCGGTGGGCGGAGCGTGACAGCCCTCCGGCCTATGGGATCTGGACACATTTAGAATGAGGCTTGGGTCGCGTCCGGATCATTTCTGGAGGATGTTGCTATCGCGCACACTCATAATATGAGGCCGGATCTGGTGGGCGGAACGCGATGGCGCTTCGGCCTATGGGATCCGGCTACATTGAGAGAGAGGCTTGGTGCGCATCCAGATCATTTCCGGATTAGCCGGCCAGGCTGTCAGTGTAATATCCATTATTCGATCCGGACTTTTTACATGCCGATGATGACGGTACAATACCGCCCATCGCTCCCTTCAAATTGTACACTTATTTATGATAGTTTAATGGCAAATCACTATCATTTTTAGTAACCGGAAGTGACATCAGTTGTGCAACTTCCGGTATTGTGACACTCCCAGTGGGGGTCATTTTGTGTTTAAATAGCGGTGAGGTGGGGGGCTCCACACCCCAGATGAAGGCTCTGTAGCCGAAACATGTCGGGTGGACCCCTTACGATCACCGCGATTGATCTTTTTTGAGCTGTTTTGCGATCTCCTATCATGTGAGTGTTTCCTTTATTATTTTAATAAATTGATGTTTTTAAACGATATCATGCCATGTGAGCTTTATTTCTCGCATGGTATTTGAAACATCCGTTTGGCCTGTTGGACTGTTTGGGGACGTTTGCAGTTGTGGTGAGACCCCTCCCCCCATTTGAAGCTGAGGATATCTGACGATTCATCTTGCCAGACCTGGTGGTCAATTAAGCTTTCTTAGACTTGTAAGACGTAGGTCTTTTCAAGTCACCTGACTATGGTAAGCCTCTCTTGATGCTCCGGTGATGGTCCCGCCACCTATTTAGACCCTCCATCCATCTGTGGTTCCTTATCTATTCATCTGCCAGAAGTGATCAATTTTGTTTACGAGGAAGCTTGGGAGTTTCATTTCTCAACACTCAACCCTCATAGCCTTTTGGTGGTTTCACTATTAATACAATTGTCAATTTTCATGGACTATATTGGTTGATTTGTCACTTATGTATGATCTTTTAGATTCACCACACTATTTTTGTATTATTTCTTTTATTATATTCACTGTATCTCAAATGTCATTTTGAAGCACTCAGTGTTGTTTTTATATTATTTTAGCCCTGCAAGGGATGGTTAGAATTTTGCTCACTGCTTAGTTATGTAATGGGGCGTACACACGGTCGGACTTTTCAGCTACAAAAGTCCGTCAGCCTGTCCGACAGACTTCCGGCAGACTTTCGGTGGACTTGCGGCAGGCTTTCTAACGAACAGACTTGCCTACACACGACCACACAAAAGTTCGACAGCCTAGTACGCGGTGACGTACACCAAGTCAGGCGAGACTATAAAACGGAAGTTCAATAGCCCGTACGACACCCTTTGGGCTCCTTCTGCTAATCTCGTGTTTATCTCGTGTTAGTAGAAGTTTGGTGAGAGACGATTCGCGCTTGTGAGACTCGTATTTTTCAGTTCGTTTTAACTGTTGTTCAGTCTGTGCTTGTGAGGTTTGTATCTGCTTTCCAGTGCGTTTGGTCAGTTGGCATTGAGAAATCTTTGTTTTATTGTCCGCTCGTTCCTGATTTTCAGGTCGTTCTTGACAGGCCTTGCTGTTCTTCAGTGCATTCTGTTAAGTGCGTTCTGACCAGCCGACCGTTTTGAAGCCATATTACCTGTACGTACTCGTCGAGCTCGTGCATTGTATGTGTTTGGTGCTGTAGTTTATTCTTCAGACCAAGACCAGTCCATGAACAGGGCGAGGAGGAGTTCATGGACCAAGAATTGGTTGCTCCAGCGTGACCAGTTCTGTCACATGCCATTGCTTTGTGAGATCCGTGAGAATAATCCTGAGGATTTCAGGAACTTTCTCCGGATGACGGACCCCGTTTTTGACCGTTTGGTGGCTTTGCTGACCCCCTATATCAGCAGGCAGGATACCTGCATGAGGCAAGCCATCACTCCGGAGCAGAGGCTAGTTGCCATGTTGCGGTACTTGGCGACAGTTAGAAGCCTGCAGGACCTCAAGTTCTCGACAGGCATCTCCCCCCAGGCTCTGGGGATCATTATCCCAGAGACCTGTTCTGCCATCATCCAGGTCCTGCAGAAGGACTATATTAAGGTAAGATTTTTTTCTTTTATTAGCATAACATGTTCTTTTATTTAATCTTTGATAATGTAATGTATTTCTTAGCTCAAACACTACTTACCATCATTGCAATATAGTGTGAATGTCCCCTTTTTCTCCTCACGCATGCTTGATTTTTTTCATGTTCTTTTTTGTCATGCATGTATATTTGCCTTCAATAACCTCCCCAGCATACAATGCTGGTCACATATTCACCTAGTCTACTCAGTTTGAATGGATTTAGTCAGCTGCATTGTATTTTGTTTCCCCTAAACTCCATCCAAATAGTGTGCATGTAATTACCTTGATTTCCCAACCCCCCCACACCTAAACTCTATCCAAATAGTGTGCTTAGAATTAGCAATTAGCTTGATTTCCTACCCCCCCACCTAAACTCTATCCAAATAGTGTGCTTATAATTAGCAATTAGCTTGATTTCCAACCCCCCCCCACCTAAACTTTATCCAAATAGTGTGCATGTAATTAACTTGATTTCCCACCCCCCCACACACACACACCTAAACTCTATCCAAATAGTGTGCTTATAATTAGCAATTAGCTTGATTTCCCAACCCCCCCCACCTAAACTCTATCCAAATAGTGTGCATGTAATTAACTTGATTTCCCAACTCCCCCCCACACCTAAACTCTATCCAAATAGTGTGCTTATAATTAGCAATTAGCTTGATTTCCCAACCCCCCCCCCATACCTAAACTCTATCCAAATAGTGTGCTTATAATTAGCTTGATTTCAACCCCCCCCTAATAATTTGCTAGAATCTTCTGTGGTGTTGATTTTTAAAAAGCAAATATATGTTGCACTTTGCAAAATGCATGTGCACTCTACAAGTGCATTTGCTCCAGTGCTTTAGTAAATGAGCAGAAGCTCTGCTGATTTCCATCATCAAATCATATGCAAGCCACAAAGTGTTTTCATTAATTGCCCTTGCATGTGATTGTGTACGCCTTGCAACATGAAAGCCTTTTTACCTTACCTCATTTATTTTAAGCTGGGGAGCAACTGCACTTGCAGAGTGCGACAACTGCAGTCTTGTAGCCTTTTTAGTCCATAAATCCCTGCGTGTCCTAAAATTAATATTTTTTTGGAATTTCGACACCCCCTAAAATGTAATCAATGTTCCATCAGAGGGGGTGAGCAATCTGATAAGTGTGCCTTTCCATATTATTTCTTCCAGAAGATTTAAATTATTTAATGTTATACTGATGCTGTGGAATAATGTTTTTAATTGTATAATTTTCTTGCAATGTTATATTCAAAATTACTGATTTTTGTTTTCTTGTTTGATTCCCCAGTTTCCTTCAACGTCACAGGAATGGCAGACTGTGGCATCCCATTTTGCCACCCGTTGGGACTTTCCCAATTGTGGAGGGGTTATAGATGGGAAACATGTCCACATCGTGCCACCACCCCATTCGGGGTCATACTATTTTAATTATAAGGGGTTCCACGGTATTGTTTTAATGGCGGTGGTGTCGGCACACTATGAATTTCTATATGTGGACGTGGGAAAGAATGGCCGGATGTCGGATGGAGGAGTATTTACCCAGACGGAGTTCTGCCAGCATCTCCAGAGTGGTGGCCTGGGATTGCCACCTGATGCGGATAACGTGGAAGGACTCCCCTTTGTCTTCATTGCCGATGAAGCCTTCGCTCTGAGCAAGCACCTCATGAGGCCATTCCCCCCAAAGAACCCTCACCCCGGAGAGGAGGGTTTTTAATTTCCGGCTGGCCAGAGCTAGAAGAGTGGTTGAGAATGCGTTTGGGATTCTGGCCAGCCGGTTCCGCCTGTTTCAAACCTCCATTAATTTGGCAGAATACAAACTTAATTTTATCATTTTATCGTGCTGCATCCTGCACAACTTTTTGCACAAACATTCTCCAAATTATATGGTGCCAGTTGGGCCTGAGGCCGAACTTATCGGTGACATTCTTATGGGCCTGGATACTGTCCATACTGGCTTGGCCCCCCAAGGTGCCCGTCAAGTTAGACAGCAATATGTTAATTATTTTATGGGTAGGGGGGCCATTGCAATGGGCCAGGATATCTAAAGATTTAAAATAAAAACAATCTTGATGAAATCTTGAATTATATTTATTGCTTGCCTTTCTTTTGGGCTTTCTCCTAGGTTATGGTCGAGCAGTTGTAGTGCCAACTCTATTTTCCTTGTAAATTTCTAAATAAGCTCCATTGCCACTGTAAACAACTTTTTTGAAATTTATAAACAAACTGATACTGAGCATTGAAATAACAAACCACACATTTATTTAATTCCTAAGCAGATGTTTTTAATCTTTGGTATCCATTCAGTTATGCATTTAGTATAAAATGTTCCTAGCCAAAAATATAATGATATATTAATAAATTTAGAATAATATAATTATAGTTAAATATTTTTAGATAATCAAAAATAAAATTTGTTGGGCATTTTGATTTTAGCAAACAGGCCTTTTTTTTTTTTTTTTTTTTTTTTTGGTTTTTTAAAATCCTTTTTTTTTTTTTTTTTTTTAATCATTTTTTTTTTTTTTGTGTTTTTTTTTTTAAAAACAGGCCTCCTTTTTTAAATGTTGTTAAACAGGCATATCATTTAACAGAAAATAATAAAGAGAAGGCCCAGAATGGGGTCAGCAAACCAGGAAATGAAGGACATGATCAATGTTTTGGGGTTTCAAAAAGGGCATTTAGATTCGACCCAAAACATCAATCATGTCCTTCATTTCCTGCTGCATACGATCCAGCCGATTCCGCATTTGATCGATCTCCCCATTACAGGCCATTATTTGAGCAATTAGCCAATGGGCACTGTCTGTGGTGAAATAGTCACTTGGACCTAAAGTGGAATGAAAAAAAAAATGTGTTTAGAAATATGCACACATACATAGTTTACCTTACCATAAAGCTGGTGTCTCAGACACTGACCTGGTGGGGTGCCCATGTCGCATACTTCATGAACATCCTCGGGGGTGGCGCTGTTGCTTGACTCAAGCACAACCAGATCACCTAAAATAGAGTAGAAAAATTACATAAAATAAAAGGCAGCCATGCATAGATTACCGTAAGCTGGTGTGTCAGACACTCACCTGGTGGGGTGCCCATGTCGCCCACCTCTCCTTCCTCCACATCCTCAGTGGGGCTTGGGCTGATTTCCCAAGTATGTTCTTTTGCTTGGGGGGGACTGGGTTCTTCTTGTTGTCTGAGTGATTTTTCCCCTATGGGAAGCAAAAAATTTATATACTTAGCACACAGATATTTTAGTACATACTAATCTTCAAACATCTGTAGTGAAGTGGTATACAAATTGTCTGTTTGTGTAGAGTTCCTAGTAGACTTCAAGATTTTAATTTCTAAAGACATATCGAGATAGATAGATATCTCGATATCTAGATATCAATATTTAAATATATCTAGAAATCTTTTGATCTCTCTCTCTATATCAATAAGTAAATATAAATCTAAATATCAAACAAAATCTAAATATAAAAATATATATTAATTTAAATATTAAAAACAATTAAATTTCTATATCTATCTATATCTATATCTACCTATATATCTATATACATACATATATACATACATATGTATGTATGTATGTATGTATGTATATATATATACACACACACACACACACACACACACACACACACACACACACACACACATATATATATATATATATATATATATATATATATATATATATAAAACAAGGTTTATTAAAAGATCTTTTTTAAACGATGCAAAAAATCGTATAGAATTGAAAATTACATGGAGCAGTATACGAGGTAATCAACACAAGATGAAAACACAAGTACTTACTTTTTTTCAGCACTTTACGGATCCGTCTGTACTGATCCGGCTCCCTGAGTTTGAGGTCGGACCATCTTTTTCTGATTTGATCCTTGGAGCGCTGTACCCCAAAATAAGCCTGTAAAGTGTTCACCACCTTCACTTTGCGCAAATTTGGCCGGGCGTACGGCCCATACTTCCCATCACAGTCCTTTTTTTTAAGAATGGCCACCATTTCCACCATCTCTTTAAAGGACATATTGGAGGCCTTAAATCTAGGCCTCACAGATCTTGACATTCCGGCCTCTGGGCTTTCTTCGCTACCTGAGGTAGTACACACCTGATGTGTCTCCGCCATTATTCACCCCACTACGTGCCGTAAATAAAAATGGGCTGAGAACATGAGTTAAATTCGAACGTCAGGGGCGGGCGACGCAGGCGGAGTTTCACACATGCGTAGTGTATAAAGAGGGGCCTTGTGCACGTGTCGTACATACGTTCTGTGCGTAGAGTCAAGGGCGGGTTATATGCGTAAACAAAAAGAACGTCAGGGGCGGGCCAATTAGGCGTAGTATTACGCATTTGCAGTGTATAAAGCGCTGTTACGTATTGTGTCGTACGTACGTTCTGTGCATAGGTGATAGTGGACCGGGACGCTACTAAACGAAGGTAATTTTAAATTTATACTTTTGGTCAAGACTTTGTAGCAAGCGGCCTATATGGCTTGACAGATTGATGAGGCCTACATAGGGATAAGATGATGAGGGTTTAGCAGAAACCTAATAAGTGTTTTTTGTCTTGTGACTTTATCTTTTATACAGACATTATGAATCCCCTATTTAAAGCGGAGCGCCGCCGAAAAAAATTTTTTTAAAAGTCAGCAGCTACAAATACTGCAGCTGCTGACTTTTAAAACATGGACACTTACCTGTCCAGGGCGCCCGCGATGTCGGCACCCGAGGCCGAAGCGTCTCTCCGTCCTCGGGTGCTGCCACCTCCATCTTCGGTAAGGGAATCAGGAAGTGAAGCCGCGAGGCTTCACTTCCCGGTTCCCTACTGCGCATGCGTGAGTCGCGCAGCGCAATATGGATGGTCCCTGCTGCCTCTGGGACCCGTGTGTTTCCCAGCAGGCAGCGGGGAGGGAGCAGGAAGTGGCATAAATAACCGCAGATTCTGCGGCTATCTATGCCGGAAGTGGGTACAGATACCTGTAATATACAGGTATCTGTACCCCCCTCCCCCCTGAAAGGTGCCAACTGTATCACCGGAGGGGGGGAGGAATCTGATGAGTGGAAGTTCCACTTTTGGGTGGAACTCCACTTTAAGGATCCAGAGTTCCTTACTGCTTTTATTTCTAAATATAGAGAGATGAGGAATTTGTGGGAGGTGAAACACCCTCAATATTATGCAAAGCATGTGAGGAAGTCAACGCTGGAGAGACTTCTGTCCAGGCGACCATCCCGGAAGCAACAATGGAGACATTGCTCAAGAAAATTGGGGTCTTGAGGAACATATAAGAGGGAACATAAGAAGATCCAGGAATCAATGAGATCAGGAGCATCAACAGATGATGTTTATGTACCCAGGCTGTGGTACTACAATCAACTCCGTTTTCTTGATGACCAGACTGAAGCCAGGGCATCACTTTCAACCCTTCCCTCCACCCTTCCCTCCACCCCAGCAGAGGCTGATGAGGAGCAAGCTGGGTCTTCCATCCTGGATGAACCGGATATGACCATCTGGAGTCAGGTAAATTATTTTAACAAATATTTACTGTACTAATATTAATGATGTTAACTGGATGTTATAATTGTCTAAAATAATTTTGCCCGCAAAATTGTGTATACATATCAATTGACAGTAGTGGCTAAATATGTTTGGCACCTGCTTGAAAAAATTAGGGTGTCTGATTAGACTCTTTTATTAAAGAGATGTATTCACATTGAATTTTCTAGTCATGAGAAGCAAACTGTGTGTCATTGATGAACCCCAAAAAATATACTAAAACTATGTCCTTTTTTTATACACAGGATGAGTCCATCCAGGAGGAATGTGTGGAAAGTGGCAGGCAGGAGGAGAAAGGGCCCATGGACAGCCTGGAGGAGGCCGGATTCACCATCATCCTGGAGGAGGCTGGGCCCAGTGTCAGGCAGGAGGTGGCTGCTCCCAGTGAGGTGGCTGGGCCAAGTGAGGTGGCTGGGCCCAGTAGGAGCCTGACCGAATCCCAAGTGCCTCCCCTCCGCCTTCCCAAAAAAAGGGCCAGGAAGGGGATGGTCACACAGGACGCATCCCTGCACCTCATGCAAGAGGCCACCCGTTTTTTAAGGAGCCCCCCCGAAGCGGAAGAGTCCTATGGCTGCTACTTAGCCAGCAGGCTTCTTCAAATGGATTGGGAGCAGCGCCTCATTTGTGAGCGACTATTTGGGGAAACAATCCAGAAGGGGCTGCAGGGCACGCTAACACGAAACGCCCAACTACATGAGGCAGCCCCCCCTCCTCCTCCTCCTCCTCCTGCCACAACTGAAACACCAGAGCCACAGCCTCAAAAGAAGGCTGCAGGGAAGGCTGCAGGGCAGCGTGGAGGAAAGGCTGCAGGGAAGAGAAGAAAGTGATGACCTGGGTTCAGTCTGGTCTGACAGAAGACGCAGGCTGTTTTAGTACCACAGTCTGGGATCATCTATATCATCTGCTGGTGCTGTTGATCTCTGGGATTCTTGGACCAGATTGTGCTCCCTCTTATATGGACTCCTCAAGATCCCAATTTTCTTGTCCACAGACTTTTTTCAGCGTTGACTTCCTCTTTATTTTATTTAGACCATGAATAAATGGATCTTTTTTGAGTTTATGAAAAGACTTTATGTGTTTTATTTTAAATCATTGATTTTAGACACAATGTTAAATTAACAAGGGACAACAATCTCATTGAGTTTGCAAAAACACACCAAAAATACATTAATAATGTTAATAATGTTCGAGTGGTAAGTCTTTAAAAAAAAAAAAAAAAAAGATACATAACCAAAAACGGTTCTTTGGGTTAACTTTATATACAAAAAATAACAAATCACTATAAAAACAAAAATAATAAAGGGTTCTTTGTGGTAACTTTACAAACATAAAAAAAAAAAATAAAATAAAAAAATAAAAATAAAAATGGGTTCTTTGTGGTAACTTTACAAACACCAAAGAAAATAAACCAAAAAAATATAAAAATGGGTTCCCTGTGGTAACTTTACAAACACAAAAAAAAATATATATATATAGATAAACAGAAAAAAAGTTCCACAACAATCATAAAATAAATATCTGGATAAAAATTACAAGAAAAGATGACTCCACCAAAAAAAAAAAAAAAAAAAAGTGTAAAAAGTATTATTAGTATGGAAACATTGTTAAAAAGCATACCATGTCATTCATGAGATCAAAGAGAAAAAGAATCCAGAAATCAGTTTGGGAGAATTCTGTTTGAATATGAACAGCAAAACATCTTCGTTCTTTATAGCATTCGTAAAGAAGACATTAAATGAGTTGCATTCAACGATCACAGATTTTGCAGCGTGAGGAATGTGCTACCTACAATACGAACACTAGTTTTACCAGACCGAGTGCTTCCGTTTAGTTTTTGCTTATGAGCATGCGTCGTTTTTTTGTCCGTCGGACTAGCATACAGACGAGCGGATTTCGGGGTCCGTCGTAGTTACAACGTAAAGATTTGAAGCATGTTTCAAATCTAAAGTCCGTCGGATTTGAGGCTGAAAAAGTCCGCTGAAATTCCGAAGAAGCCCACACACGATCGGATTACCAGCCAGCTTTAGTCAGTCGGCATCCGTTGGACTTTTGTAGACGAAAAGTTCGACAGTGTGTACGCCCCATAAGATTCATTATTTATTTATACACATAGCACTACACTATTATATAATAAAATCTACTATCTATATAACAGTTAATATCCCATTCGACATTAAGCCCCAGGGGACTATAACTGCGGAGGTCATATATCCACCTGGTTTCACGACGGGAAATATGCCTTCTCAGATTACTACCTCTCCAGTGGGGGGGTATATTTCTCTATCGCTATTACCTTCAGCAGGGCTGTATTCCTATTATGATGTATATCTGAAGTGCCTCGATATACTATGCCCAATGAAGCATCTCCTTATATTTCCCAGATGTTCACCTATCCGAATATTCAGGGCTCGTCCTTCCAATATATTGTAACCCGCATGGGCAAATGAGCAAATAGACCACACCCACAGTTCCACACGTAATAAAATCTTCAATTTTGTATATCTTATTTGTAACATTAGAAGTGAACGTGGAGGTTTTGATAGTCTGAGAGGTCTTACATACCTTACATTTTTTGCATGGAAAATATCCTTTCAGATTACCAAACCATTCTGAAGCGTGATCCCACTACAGGATATAAGAAACAACTTAACTGTTTAGTGCAAGAAAGGTTTAAAAAGGATATAGTAAACAAAAAGGAGATGGAATTTCTGATCCCATTGGCACCCAAAATGCTGATTATTTATTATTTACCTAAAGTACATAAAAATCCCACACAGCCACCGGGTAGACCAATAGTGAGTGGCATTGATTCGTTAACCTCAAGGATAGGTAAATATGTGGATTTTTTTCTACAGCCTCTGGTAACCAAAATCCCTGCATTTTTGAAAGATTCAGTACAGATTATCAATGAAGTTTCACAACTGCGGGTTGATGATGATGTTTTACTAGTGACGGCGGACGTGTCTTCACTATACACGAATATTCCCCATGAGTTAGGTTTTCAGGCAGCAAGATACTTTTTAACTAAAGAGGAATCCCTAAAACAACCCACCAGAGAATTTGTTTTAAAATTATTGAAGTTTGCAATGGAGCGTAATTTCTTTTATTATAATGGCCAATATTTTTTGCAGCGAACTGGCGCGGCGATGGGGGCTAAATTTGCCCCCAGCCTCGCCAATTTATTTATGGCACTCTGGGAGAATGATCATATATTCTCTTGGAGGTGCCCAAATCTACTTTTTTGGCGTCGATTCATTGATGACGCCTTCTTCCTGTGGAAAGGAGACGTTAATTCACTGAATGTGTTTATGAATAAGGTTAATTCCAATGATTGGGGTATAAGGTTCACACATGAATATAGCGCGACTTCTGTTAACTTTTTGGACTTTACAATTAGCAAGGTTGGAGGGCAATTACATACTAAAACATTTTTTAAAGCAACCGATAGGAATGGTTACATTCCTATCGGGAGCTGTCACCACCCCAACTGGCTAAAAGCCATACCAAAAGGTCAGTTTCAGCGGGTGAGAAGAAATTGCTCCAAAATCGAGAATTTTTACATTCAGGCTAATATTTTGAAGAAACATTTTGAGGATAAAGGTTATGACCCCCAAATATTGGTAGAGGACCTTTTAAAAGTGGCCAATACAGGGAGAGAGCAACTGCTTGGGCCTAAGATAAGTCAGAATGATAACAAAAAAGGCCATGAATGGGCCTTTATTACAACTTTCTCTGCACAGCATTGGTGGGTGAATAAGGTAATGAAAAAATACTGGAATATTCTCAAAGGGGATAGCATTTTGGGACCCCTTCTTCCTAATAAACCGGATATTGTATATAGAAGGAATAGGAATTTAAAAGATAAATTGGCACCCAGTGCTATTGATTTACCCCCGAAAATTAGCATGTTTGGAAATCTGAAAGGATATTTTCCATGCAAAAAATGTAAGGTATGTAAGACCTCTCAGACTATCAAAACCTCCACGTTCACTTCTAATGTTACAAATAAGATATACAAAATTGAAGATTTTATTACGTGTGGAACTGTGGGTGTGGTCTATTTGCTCATTTGCCCATGCGGGTTACAATATATTGGAAGGACGAGCCCTGAATATTCGGATAGGTGAACATCTGGGAAATATAAGGAGATGCTTCATTGGGCATAGTGTATCGAGGCACTTCAGATTACATCATAATAGGAATACAGCCCTGCTGAAGGTAATAGCGATAGAGAAATATACCCCCCACTGGAGAGGTAGTAATCTGAGAAGGCATATTTCCCATCGTTAAACCAGGTGGATATATGACCTCCGCAGTTATAGTCCCCTGGGGCTTAATGTCGAATGGGATATTAACTGTTATATAGATAGTAGATGAAAACAATAGGTCCCTTGGAGAATTTTTGTGATGCCAAAAAAATTTTTTTTGAAGTTTTTTGATGTTTGATGGTTTAGAATAAGATCGTTCCAAGCAAGGACATTTTTTGAATAAGAATTTTTCTACTTGTACAATTAGGACCCTAATATCTATATAAGAGGGGAAGTGGTAGAACAGGGTGCAAGTAGATTAATAGTTTTTTGGTGAGAGGTATAAAGGTTTACCAATTTGTGATGGGTAATTATTTGCTATCGAACAAACATGTGGAATCATGTAGGAAATTTTGTTCAATGGATGTATATTTTAATGATATATACATGAGCTTTTTTGGGGTGTACTGCTGCACACTTTAAAAAACATGACCCCAATATTGGGGTACACACATATATATGGGTTTATGTAGGTGTTTCTATGAGGGAACATTTGAAGCATATACATGCCTGATATTTTGGGTGATATTTTGATATATGTGCATATCGGAGTAGAGCTGCTGATACATAAACATTTTTATATGATATTTTATATGATATTTTTATGAAAGGTTTTTTATAAAGTTCTTTTATCTTTTAATTTTTATAAATGATGATAGAAATTAATATTGTTTATAAAATATGGATATTTTTGTATAAATGAAGCACAGCGGTTATGTGTGTTCTCTCTCTCCTCTTTTGAATACAGATAGGGGGAGAGAATATTTGCATATGCTGGCGGTCCTATTGGGAGTATGATAATTGACATAAGGAACCGCCGATTTGAGTGACAACGAGAGGAAGTTAAAGATATACTGCTTCCGTTGTCCTTCCTGCCGGGAGGGTATTTAAGACGTGATGTGCTGGCGTCCAGACATGCCTCCATTCCCAGTGGAAGCCTGTTTAGGGGAAACGCTTTGGGTGGAGCAAATTGGCTGTGACGCCATCACGTTCTTTTTTTCCTTTGCAGTCAGCTTGGTTTGATCCGCTGCTGTTTTTTATGCTCAAAAGAAAAAGTTGCTATTTTGGTTCCTTGTTCCTTGTTCCTGTGGAGTGCCGTTTTTTGCTGTTTGCTGTGAAAATCTTTGCCGTGATAGTCTGCTGTGTAAACGAGTGATGTTTTAATAAAATGCTCCCTTTGAATACATCTGCACTATGAGATCTCCTTAATTTATCTCCGCTGAGGGGCTGATATCAGGACGGTGTGAGGAGAGCTAAGCGCACCAAAAGGATCACCGCTCTGTGCATCTGTGGATCCCAGCTGTGTTTGAACCTGAAACACCAATCACCAAATCGGATGAGGATATCTATTGCTCGGAAGTGAAGTGGAGGTGGAGACCCTTGGTGCCGGCAGGCTTATGCACCTGGCTCATTAGATCTCTATAATTTGAGATCCGACGTATCTGGTAAGCTGCTATCCTTTAATATCTTTGGATGGGAAAACAGTGGCATTCCTGCAGAGTTTAGAAGATTTTCAGCTGACATATATGTTGCGTGGGACTGTCTTTCATTTGCTATTTTGTTTCACAATATGGTTGTTACAGTTTCTCACTAGTTCAATAGAGTTTGTAATTTATTTGTTTCATAATAATATTTAGCTCAGATTGTGATAAACAGTGTATTTAAATAGATTTCCTTGCACGATTAGCCTATTGGTTGCACACGCAGTTGGGACCTATTGCTGAGGTTTCATTTGCAATATCACATGCAGTGAACACTTAATACTAAGGTTGATTGTAACTATTTTATGTAGATGCGCGCTTGTAATATTGATATCAGTGTCTTTATCATTTTTCCCATCTGTATTAATATCAATGTCTTTATCACTTTTGTCATCTGTATTGATATCAATAAATTGCTCGCTTTTGTTATCTATAGTGATATTGATGCCTACATCTCTTTTGTTTCTGAATAATGTAATGTCTTTGTTGTGTAAATCTTCAATCCTGTTAACCTCTGCATAACTGGAACAGCGTGATATATTTTACCACAGATAAAATTGTCACTAGAGAAAAGATGAATCCTGTGATGATGATGATGATAAGTCTTCTCTCTTTTAAACATTTCTTTTCTTTTGTTATCTTTCCTTCTTTTGTTATCTTTCCTTCTTTTTGGAACCCATGATTCCTCCAGGTTAGATTTTTATAAATCATTCCTGAAAAAAGAAATGCAGCATCATTATCTTGGCATATACAATTTGCATTGATCAGTGTGTACCCACATTTTTTGTTGTCTACGTGCATTTTTCACTGAATTGAAAGGTCTTTGGACTTGCACCATTACACCTTGAACATCCAAAATGTCAAATGGACCTTCCCAATTACTTTGCCATGGTCCACTTTTCCTGAAACTTTTTATCATAAGTTGTCCTCCTTTCTCAAACTTAGAAGTATGCAGAGGGACCATTTTTGCATACAAGTAGCTGCATGTGGCAAAATATTGTTCAGATTGTCCTGTACCATCAGTAACAATTTTGTTTTCTCTATTGCCTCTCTTTGTGGCGTAGACAATAAAGGTTCATTGGGAAACACAAGCGGCATTTGTATTCCTGTCATTAATTCAAAAGGAGAATACTTTGTTGCTGAAGATGCTGTGCTTCTGACACTCATCAGAACAAATGGTACAACATCAACCCAAGTATTTCCTCTGTCTAATAACATTTTTGCACTTCTATATTTGATAGTCCTATTCATTCTTTCCACAATACCTGCAGACTGTGGATGATATGGTACATGAAATCTCTGTTCTATTCCCAAGATTTTACACATTGCCTGCAAGATTTTACCTGTAAAATGGGATCCCCTGTCACTACTGAGGTTTGTTGGCATACCCCAAACTGGAAAAACATGATTAATTAACATCCTAGCAGTTGTTAAAGCATCATCTTTGTGAACTGGGAGGATCTTGATCCACTTTGAAAAAATGTCAACCAAAAGTAAAGAAAATCTGAATCAATTTTTCCCTGATGGTAATAGTCCTATATAATCTATTTGTATAGAGGACCAAGGTCTGTCTACTGGAGGAATTATTTGGGAAGTTTCTGACCCTTTGGTATAGGATTCACTTGTGCACAAGTTAGACAAGATCTAATTACACTATCTACAGTCTCTTCCATTTTGTCACAATAAAACTTTTCTTTAAGAATTTCAAGCAATTTTTGCTTACCAATATGACATAAACTTTCATGATTGAATTTAGTGAATTCCACCTGTAGGTGTTGTGGTATAACAGGATGCAGAACCCTATCTAAGTCATGGCACAAGATCCCGTTTTCACAAACAAAGAAAGATTTTGGGTCACCCGGAGAAGAAGAAAAAAAACGCATCCCTTTTCTGTTCCTCTGCAAATGAGGGAATCTGTGTCTTTTTTCTTCACAACATTAACTAAAACCGATTTAGGTTGAATCACTAATTCTCCATGCAAAGCTGCTTCCTTTGCTAAAGTGTCTACTGTTCTATTACCTACAGGTAACTCACTATTATCTTTTTTATGTGATGTAATTTTTACAATAGCATATGCAAGAAGATTTTTTTCTGCAAGTTCAAAAACTGATTCAAGTGTCTCTTTCTTCACAAGTTTCTTATTGGATGAATCTACAAAACCTTTATAAAATGATATGGGAATAAAAACGGCGCTGCCCTCAAAGTGATATAAACTAAAATAGTAAGTGAACCCAAACTATGTATTCATGATGCAATCTCACTGAATATGCAAAAGTGACCCAAAAAGATCCAAACAGATCAACAAGCACAAGGCTGATGCCGTAATCTCAGTGCATACGACAATGCTGCTAAAGTGAAGGGAAAAATAAAATAGAATGCTCCCAGTGAGTTAAGTAAAAAAATAATCAAAAAAATATAGTGAAAATATAAGTGATATAGCAAATCAAAATTAAATATGTAATATTTCCTCAGAACTCAAAAGTTTTGGGACAAAATGGCGCCAGGGGTGATGTAAATGTTGTGCTATAAAATAAATAATTACATGTGTATATAATATTTCTATGGTCTCCGTGTATCATTACCATATGTATATAAGATGATTCCTACAATTTCCAAAAGTATTGGGACACCATAGCATATGTGAACCACAACAACTTATTGTGAACCATGAAAAACTTATTAGTGACACCCTATTAACACACTCTTTATGAGTTAACTGCAGTTATATAAAAGAGCATACAGCAGCCATAAATCCACATTTGCAACAATCATTAGTTTCTAAAAGGTCCATGCAGGGGGTCATCCATTAACGACCAGATAGAGAAAGCAAAGTTCAACACTAAAAATGCTGTTGATTTTATCCTTGGGGACACACTGCAGTGACTTCCGTGCCTTACACTCCAATAGTGACTTTCAGGTGCTCACCCCCCAATGATACCCCACTCACCAGAATTAAACACCCCTACAGGGGTACCGAGCGACAGAGTGGGTTTCCCGGGGCAGGTGATATTCACTCCAAATCTCCTTACTTTCCTCTGCAGCGTTCAATCCTCACCAATACTCCAGGGAACGGATGTGTTCTGATGTAATCAGGGTACTACAACGTTTTGCCACCTTCAGCTCTCCAGTATACCGAAGGAAAAGAAACACAAGGGGGCCTCCTTGGTGAAATACGTTGTGTCCAATTTATTGCACAAAAATATTACACAAAGAGTCCCATTGGACATAACCACAAGTTTACAAGCCAAAAAACCGAATTGGAAGTTTTAAAACAAGCGCCGCTGTGTGCAGGGTTGGAACCAGCAGCAGACTAAGAGCGTGCGTTCCACCGTGCGTTCCAGCTAGCAGTTCCGGGTATGACGTGTGAGCGGGGCCACTGTAATAATTACCTGACATACAATATCTTGAACCATCAACAAATACAGGTTCATCAATTTTCTCTGCCTGGAAGAGAGGAGAGTGCTTCTCATGGACTTCACACAAACATTCATGTTCTAGCCCATTGTATTCCATCAATTGAGGAAGGATATACTTGGCATTGTGTTCAACCTGTATTTATTTAGGTGACAGAGCCAACAATCATTGAAAAAATATTTGATTGGAGACTCCAGGAACATTTTTCTCAAAAAGGAACTTCAAGGTACTATGTGGGGGTCTGTAAAATGATTTTGGTAAATCCTACAATATGCTCTGTTGCTTTTACCGCATAATGTATCTGTTGCTTTTACCGCATAATGTACAGCCACTAATTGTCAGACACATTCGCCGAAGCCCTTCTCCACAGGAGTAATCAAACAAGAAAAATACCCAAGAATTCTCCAATCTCCCCGTTTCTGAAGCAAAATAGCTGGGATGGCAATTTCTGAAGCATGCACTTGCAAAGCAAATGGTGCTTGTTTATTCACAGTAGCTAGTGCAGGAGCTGACTGCAAATCATTTTTCAACATTTCAAAAGCTTTTTGCTGGACTTCTGTCCGGGGACCTAATTCATATTCCTCTTTATGTTTTAACAAGTCATATAGCGGTTTCGCCTTCTCTGCCAATGACTCGATAAAATCTCTGGAAAAATTTACCAAACCCAAAATTTGTCTCAATGCTTTGAATGTTGTTAGTACAGGCAAAGATGCAATAGCCTCGACATGATCCTGTAAAGGCTGCTTCTTCCCTGGACCGATCAAAATTCCTAGAAAATTTACTTCACCTTTCATGAGCTGAACTTTGCATGTATTCAGCTTGAGACCTTCTTGCAGAAGTATCAACAGTTCTGCCAGAAGAATCAAGTGCTCCTCCTCATTTTCACTTGAAAGAAGAATGTCATCTACATGTCATCTACATACTGAATTAAAGACTCTGGTCTAGATAATTTTAATAAAACATTTGCCAAAGCCTGATGAAATATAGACGTGCGAACTGTGATAACCTTGCGGAAGACGATTGAAAACATATTGGACATTTCTGTAAATAAATGAAAATTTATATTGACAGCTTTTGGCCAGAGGAATGTTAAAAAAAAAGGTTGCAATGTCTAGTACAGAAAACAATTTTGCGTTAGCGTTTGTGTCTGTTTTTTTTTATGTCTGGTGTTTCCGCTACAATAGGCGAACAACATGGTATGTATTTGTTTAGCAATCTTAGGTCAATCAAAAGTCTGTATGCACTAGGGTCATCTCGTTTAGCCACTATCCATAAAGGATTATTTGTCACAGAATTAGCTTTCCTGCTGATTCCCTGTTCCAAAAACTCTTGAATAATCATTGAAACAGGTTCATCAGACTCTGGTGGTAATTTGTATGGCTTGACAAATGGATGGTCCTTGCCCTCAATGTTGACCTCAACACCTTTAAATAAACCAACCTCGTTCTTTTTCTGACTCCAAAGTTTTTTGTGTGACTGTACCACTTGTTTTAAATTCAAAATATCTCATGTATCGGGCCATTTGTAATCAGTGTCAACTGCTTCTGTCAAACAGATGTGTAACGAGCCCCTGCTCGCTCGGTTCCACTCTCCTGACACTCCTCTGCAGCTATAGAATCAGATTGCAGATCGCAACATCTGATGGTTCGGTCATCCGATGCTCCGGGACTAGAACTACAGCTATGTGCCGTTCTAATCCAGTTGTGTAGCTCAGAACAAATACCAGGCAGGCTGTATGTAAGTTCAACCAGGAATCTCTTTTTATTGACAGGAATACAGGCTCTTTTATACAGTAAAAGAGGAGGTGCAGACTTCCTGCTCATATTACTCTAACAATACACCTATAACCTAATTAACCTAATTAACATGAGCTAGTTTACTAACATGACCTTTTGCCCAGACTTGTGGTCACCGAGCTTCACACAGTACATTATACATGATCATAAGTACAACCACAGGACATTTTCACAATAGCAGGAGCTAATTACAATTAGCAATACAAACAGTGTTCTCCCCCCTCCTCAGCCTAGTCATCAACACTTATAGTAGGAGTAGACTGTTCATCTCCTAGCCAGTCCTGGAGGCTAATGTGATCAGCTCACTCAATTAACATGTTGAGTTCAGAATCAAACAAACCAATAATAGTCTTTACATATATATCCTGGGAGATATTGGGGATAAATATTACTGTCCCATTGTAAGCAATTCAAGACATACCCTCCAAGTCACCATTTCCTATATGGCATACACAGGGTCCCCAGAGTCTGTGTGTCCTGGGGGACCAGGACCCGAATCCACAGTAATACCACCTCAAGAGTCCCCAGCTATACAGCTCACAAAGAGCACCGTTCCTCCAAATGCCAGGGCCCATAATCGGTCGGCAAGAGGCTTGCATTCAGTCCCCTCCAACAGCCTCTATCCCGGGTGAGTCCGTCACAAGTAGGGATGAGCCGAACACCCCCCGGTTCGGTTCGCACCAGAACCCGCGAACGGACCGAAAGTTCGCATGAACGTTAGAACCCCATTGACGTCTATGGGACTCGAACGTTCGAAATCAAAAGTGCTCATTTTAAAGGCTAATTTGCATGGTATTGTCCTAAAAAGGGTTTGGGGACCCGGGTCCTACCCCAGGGGACATGTATCAATGCAAAAAAAACTTTTAAAAACGGCCGTTTTTTCGGGAGCAGTGATTTTAATGATGCTTAAAGTAAAAAAAAAAAAGTGAAATATTCCTTTAAATATCGTACCTGGGGGGTGTCTATAGTATGCCTGTAAAGTGACGCGTGTTTCCCATGTTTAGAACAGTCCCTGCACCAAATGTCATTTTTAAAGGAAAAAATCTCATTTAAAACTGCTTGCGGGTTTAATGTCATGTCGGGTCATGGCAATATGGATGAAAATCAGTGAGACAAACGGCATGGGTACCCCCCAGTCCATTACCAGTCCCTTTGGGTCTTGTATGGATATTAAGGGGAACCCCGCACCCAAATTAAAATAAGGAAAGGTGTGGGGCCACCAGGCCCTATATACTCTGAACAGCAGTATACAGGCGGTGCAAACAAGACAGGGACTGTAGGTTTGTTGTTAAGTAGAATCTGTTTGTAATTTTGAACATTTTTAACGTGTTTAGCTCCAGCCAAAAAATCTTTTCTAAGCTTTTTGGAAAACATAGGGAAGGGTTATCACCCCTGTGACATTTGTTTTGCTGTCTTTCCTCCTCTTCAGAAGATTTCACCTCACTTTTTTGTCCCAATGAAAAATGTTTTTTGAAAATTTGGGTTTTTTTGTGGAACAAGGATTGGAAAGCATCAGTGGAAAGGAGAACTTGTTTTCCCATATTAACTCTTACAGGAGAGAATTTCCCTTCCTAGGGGTAGATTTCATCTCACTTCCTGTTGTCTCCTTCCGTTTGCAAGTAGGAGTCGTTTGTAAGTTAGATGTTTGAAAGTAGGGTCCTGCCCTATATACTCAGCAGAAATTTGGGCCTTAGGTGTTGCTGTGGCCACAACACTGTAAGCCCTCACAGGGCCCTGCTGTGAAATATTAGATCAAGAATTGTAATTACATGCCCCTGTTGAACAGGAGCTGAAAAATTAGACCTTAGGCACTGGTGCTGGTGCCACAACACTGCAACCCCTCACAGACACTCTAGTTGGAACGCAGGAACGAGCCCTGCTGCAAATTATTGCTTCAAAAATTGTAATTACACGCCCCTGTTAGACAGGGGCAGAAAAATTGGGCCTTAGGCACTGGTGCTGGTGCCACAACACTGCAACCCCTCACAGACACTCTAGTTGGAACGCAGGAACGAGCCCTGCTGCAAAGTATTGCATCAAAAATTGTAATTACACGCCCCTGTTAGACAGGGGCAGAAAAATTGGGCCTTAGGCACTGGTGCTGGTGCCACAACACTGCAACCCCTCACAGACACTCTAGTTGGAACGCAGGAACGAGCCCTGCTGCAAAGTATTGCATCAAAAATTGTAATTACACGCCCCTGTTAGACAGGGGCAGAAAAATTGGGCCCTAGGCACTGGTGCTGGTGCCACAACACTGCAACCCCTCACAGACACTCTAGTTGGAATGCAGGAACGAGCCCTGCTGCAAAGTATTACATCAAAAATTGTAATTACACGCCCCTGTTAAACAGGGGCTGAAAAATTGTGCCTTAGGCACTGGTGGTGGCGCCCAGAACCAAAAATGTTCTTACAAGCTATCAGCGTGATGATTGAGGAGGAAGAGGATAATTACTCAGGGATAGTCACTCAGCATCAGCATAGGCAGTCTTTGAAGGGATCTGAGATTTCAAAAAAAATTATTCGGTTACATCAGCATCAGGTGCTTGGTAGCTGGTGGTGATCCAAGACTCATTCATTTTTATGAAGGTCAGCCGATCGACCGAGTCGGTGGACAGACGCACCCTGTGATCGGTTACCACGCCTCCAGCAGCACTGAATGTGCGTTCCGAAAGAACGCTGGATGCAGGACAGGCCAGTAGCTCAATTGCATACTGTGCAAGCTCTGGCCAGTGATCCATCCTCAAGACCCAGTAACCCAGAGGATTTTCGGTGGGAAAGGTGTCCAAGTCTGATCTTGCCCCTAGGTATTCCTGCACCATGTAAAACAGACGCTGGCGATGGTTGCTGGAACCGATCATACCTTGGGGCTGCGGACCAAAAAATTGTCTGAACGCATCGGTCAGACGGCCACCTTCTCCACCGCTCCTTCTTTGACTGACCGAAGCCTCAGCAACACGTTGTCCAGAAACAGGAGTTTGTAACCTCCCAGTCTCTGGGAACGCGTTGCACAGACCTTTCTGCAAGGCCTCCCGAAGATGTTTCATCCTCTGCTCCCTCTGCGATGGCAAGATAAGGTCCGCAACCTTACCCTTGTAACGTGGATCAAGGAGGGTTGCCAGCCAGTATTGGTCCTTCTCCTTGATACCACGAATACGAGGATCCTTACGCAGGCTTTGCAGGATCAGGGAGGCCATGCAGCGTAGGTTTGCTGAGGCATTCGGTCCGGAGTCCTCTGGGTCACTAAGAACGACATGGTCCGCAGCCACCTCCTCCCAGCCACGTACAAGTCCATGTGTTTCTTGGGACTGATCCCTTAAAGACTGCTGCTGATGCTGAGTGCCAGGCTCCACCTCCATACTGACACAATCTTCCTCCTCCTCCTCTTCCTCCTCGTCCTCTTCCTGTGTGATCGGCGGGCACGCAGGAACACTGTCTGGATAAAGGGGGCCTTGAGAGCTAAGGAAGTCCTCCTCTTCCTGCCTCTGTTCTGCCTCAAGTGCCCTGTCCATTATTCCACGCAGCGTGTGCTCCAACAGGTGGACAAGGGGGACAGTGTCACTGATGCATGCACTGTCACTGCTCACCATCCTCGTGGCCTCCTCGAATGGTGACAGGACAGTGCATGCATCCCTGATCATGGCCCACTGGCGTGGGGAAAAAAAACCAAGCTCCCCTGACCCTGTCCTGGTGCCATAGTCGCACAGGTACTCATTGATGGCCCTCTGCTGCGTGTGCAGCCGCTGCAGCATGGCCAACGTTGAGTTCCACCTGGTGGGCATGTCACAGATTAGGCGGTTCTTGGGCAGGTTAAACTCCTTTTGGAGGTCCGTCAGCCGAGCACTGGCATTATATGACCGGCGGAAATGCACACAGACTTTCCTGGCCTGCCTCAGGACATCCTGTAAGCCCGGGTACCTGCCCAAGAACCGCTGCACCACCAAGTTAAGGACGTGAGCCAAACAGGGCACATGGGTCATTTGTCCCTGTCGGAGGGCAGAGAGGAGGTTGGTGCCATTGTCGCAAACCACCATTCCTGCCTTAAGTTGGCGTGGCGTCAACCACCTCTGAACCTGCCCCTGCAGAGCTGACAGAACCTCTGCCCCAGTGTGGCTCCTGTCCCCCAAGCACACCAGCTCAAGCACCGCATGGCATCTTTTGGCCTGCGTACTTGCGTAGCCCCTTGAACGCCTACGGAGCACCGCTGGTTCCGAGGAAGAGGCCATGGAGGAAGAAGAAGAGGAGGGGGTGGAGGAGAGAGGTGTGTCACAATCAGCATTTTGGAGGCGTGGTGGCGGAACAACCTCCAACACTACTGCACCTTGTCCTGCATCCTTCCCAGCTGCCAGCAGAGTCACCCAATGCGCCGTGAAACTTAGGTAACGTCCCTGTCCATGCCTGCTGGACCATGAGTCAGCGGTAATATGCACCTTACCGCTGACCGCCCTGTCCAGCGAGGCATGGACATTGCCTTCCACATGCCGGTAGAGAGCCGGAATCGCCTTCCGTGAGAAAAAGTGGCGTTTGGGTACCTGCCACTGAGGAACCGCACATTCCACAAACTCACGGAAGGGGGCAGAGTCTACCAACTGAAAAGGCAGCAGTTGAAGTGCTAGCAATTTTGCCAAGCTAGCATTCAACCGCTGGGCATGTGGATGGCTGGGAGCAAACTTCTTTCGGCGGTGCAGCAGCTGGGGCAGGGAAATTTGCCTGGTACAATCTGACGTCGGTGTACCAAAAGCAGATTGCCCACAAGTACTTGGCTGTGACACACCTAATTCTACACCTTCATTCCTCTCACTGCAGGTCTCAGAGAGGACTGAAGGTCTAGTGGGGTTGGAAATCTCAGCTGATGAGGAGCAAGGAGAGATCCTCTTTGTTCTTTGGTGTGGGTCTTTTAGATACGCTTGCCAACGAACTGCATGGCAGGTCAACATATGTCTGGTCAAGCATGTGGTACCCAAGCGGGAGATATTTTGGCCACGCGAGATACGCTTGAGACATATGTTGCAAATAGCAGCGGTGCGATCTGATGCACTCGTCTCAAAAAAGGCCCACACCAAAGAACTTTTTGAATAACGCGCAGAGACTGCAGCGCCCTGCACATGTGGAGCTTTGGGGTGTGATGCAGTCAATGTGCTGCCCTTAGGCTGGCCCCTGGAGGGCATCCTGCCTCGTTGGTGATGTGCTGCCGCCTCCTCCTCCTCCTCCTCCTCCTCCTCCTCCTCCTCCTCCTCTCTCCTATCAGGCACCCACGTTGAGTCAGTGACCTCATCATCCCCTCCCTCCTCATCACTGGAGCAAACCTGGCAGTATGCTGCAGCAGGGGGAGCATGACTGCCAGATTGCTGTCCTTCTTGGGCACCCCCTCTGTCCGCGCTCATGTTACTGCCTTCATCGAGCTCAGTATCGTCATCAGAGCCTTCCAAACGCTGGGCATCCTCCTGGAGCATGTACCCAACACTGTGGTCAAACAGTTCGAGGGAATCCTCATGAGGACATGGTGGAGCTAGGGAAGGAGTCACTGATGACATTGAGCTGAGGGAAGAGGCCGCTGCTTTGCCAGACAAAGCACCCTGGGCATGGGTGAGAGAGGATGAGGAGGATGAGGACGGCTTGGTCATCCACTCGACCAAGTCTTCCGCATGTTGCGGCTCAACATGGCCAGCTGCCGAAAAAAAGGCCAAGCGTGTCCCATGGCCACGTGCTGATGAGGATGCACCGTCTCCACGACCAGCACTAGACACAGAGCCTGCTTGCCCTCTCTTATTGGCTTGTGACTGTCTGCCTCTCCTTCTTGGCCTTCCAGACATACTAATGGCCTGTAGCTGCACTAAGCTGGGATAGAACACCTGTAATTTTCTTCAAGTAGCTTTATATACTGTAACCAGACAAGCCTGCCTGTCAGTAGGAAGATAACAGGAACGGATCTAGCTGAACACTGTGAGCAGGATGTACAGCACTAACTTGTAGTTTTAGCTGTACACTGTGAGCAGGACGCACCGCACTAACTTGTAGGTTTAGCTGAACACTGTGAGGTAGACGCACCGCACTAACTTGTAGTTTTAGCTGAACACTGTGAGCAGGACGCACAGCACTAACTTGTAGTTTTAGCTGTACACTGTGAGCAGGACGCACCGCACTAACTTGTAGGTTTAGCTGAACACTGTGAGGTGGACGCACCCCACTAACTTGTAGGTTTAGCTGAACACTGTGAGCAGAACGCACCCCACTAACTTGTAGTTTTAGCTGAACACTGTGAGCAGGACGCACTGCCCTAACTGTAAATAGTCTAGCTGCCTGACTGTGGTACTAATAGGATCAAAAGAACACCAGCAATTTTCTTCAGGTAGCTGTAAATACTGTAACAAGACAAGCCTGCCTGTCAGTAAGAAGATAACAGGAACGGATCTAGCTGTACACTGTGAGCAGGACGCACTGTACTAAATGTAAATAGTCTAGCTGCCTGACCGTGGTACTAATAGGATCAAATAGAACACCTGTAATTTTCTTCAGGTAGCTTTATATACTGTAACCAGACAAGCCTGCCTGTCAGTAGGAAGATAACAGGAACGGATCTAGCTGAACACTGTGAGCAGGACGCACTGTACTAAATGTAAATAGTCTAGCTGCCTGACCGTGGTACTAATAGGATCAAATAGAACACCTGTAATTTTCTTCAGGTAGCTTTATATACTGTAACCAGACAAGCCTGCCGGTCAGTAGGAATTTAACAGGAACGGATCTAGCTGAACACTGTGAGCAGGACGCACTGCACTAAATGTAAATAGCAGGAACGGATCTAGCTGAACACTGTGAGCAGGACGCACTGCACTAAATGTAAATAGTCTAGAAGATAACAGGAACGGATCTAGCTGAACACTGTGAGCAGGACGCACTGCACTAAATGTAAATAGTCTAGAAGATAACAGGAACGGATCTAGCTGAACACTGTGAGCAGGACGCACTGCACTAAATGTAAATAGCAGGAACGGATCTAGCTGAACACTGTGAGCAGGACGCACTGCACTAAATGTAAATAGTCTAGAAGATAACAGGAACGGATCTAGCTGAACACTGTGAGCAGGACGCACTGCACTAAATGTAAATAGCAGGAACGGCTCTAGCTGAACACTGTGCGCAGGACGCACTGCACTAAATGTAAATAGCAGGAACGGATCTAGCTGAACACTGTGAGCAGGACGCACTGCACTAAATGTAAATAGCAGGAACGGATCTAGCTGAACACTGTGAGCAGGACGCACTGCACTAAATGTAAATAGCAGGAACGGATCTAGCTGAACACTGTGAGCAGGACGCACTGCACTAAATGTAAATAGCAGGAACGGATCTAGCTGAACACTGTGAGCAGGACGCACTGCACTAAATGTAAATTGCAGGAACGGATCTAGCTGAACACTGTGAGCAGGACGCACTGCACTAAATGTAAATAGTCTAGAAGATAACAGGAACGGATCTAGCTGAACACTGTGAGCAGGACGCACTGCACTAAATGTAAATAGCAGGAACGGATCTAGCTGAACACTGTGAGCAGGACGCACTGCATTAAATGTAAATAGTCTAGATAGAAGATAACAGGAACGGATCTAGCTAAACTGAATACAGTGTATATATATATATATGCAACACCTGGGGTGCATATATATACACAATACACTGTAAGTGCAGCTAACTGACTGACTGTTCTGCCTAATCTATCTAACTCAAATCAAATGACACTGTCTCTCTCTCTCTCTATCTCTCAGCACACCGGAACACACACTACACAGGGCCGCCGTGCAGGCGGCCTTATATAGTGTGGGGTGTGTACTAAATCCCCTGAGCCATAATTGGCCAAAGCCACCCTGGCTTTGGCCAATTACAGCTCTCTCTACTGACAGCGCTGTGATTGGCCAAGCATGCGGGTCATAGTGCATGCTTGGCCAATCATCAGCCAGCAATGCACTGCGATGCCGCAGTGAATTATGGGCCGTGACGCGCCACACGAATTTAGCGCGAACGGCCCATAACGTTCGCAATTCGGCGAACGATCGAACAGCCGATGTTCGAGTCGAACATGGGTTCGACTCGAACACGAAGCTCATCCCTAGTCACAAGATGCTTCCCACTTCTGAATAATCAGCTGGGTCAATTACCACAGGCTTACGATTAGCTGAGCCTTTCCAAATCACTCCATTGCCTAAATCAATTATCCACCCTCTGAAACAAAATATCTGTTCCGATTATATTCTCGGCTCCCTGTCAATTTCAGTTTGCAAACAACCTGGGATGTCAAAAGAAATATTTTTACACATTTTAGCCTGAGAATCACCTGTTCCATTAAACCCAACAATTGTACAAATTGCTGCATCCGATAAAACAGGTAATTTCAAACCAGTGACACTGATCTGAGCTCCTGTGTCCAATAAAGTTCTGACCTTTTGTCCATTAATTTTAACTTTTAACCACTTCAGCCCCAGAAGGATTTACCCCCTTCCTGACCAGAGCACTTTTTGCGATTCGGCACTGTGTCGATTTAACTGACAATTGCGTGGTCGTACGACGTTGTACCCAAACAAAATTGACGTTCTTCTTTTCCCCACAAATAGAGCTTTTTTTGGTGGTATTTGATCACCTCTGTGTTTTTTATTTTTTGTGCTATAAACAAAAAAAGAGCGACAATTTTAAAAAAAAGCTATATTTTTTACCTTTTGCTATAATAGATACCCCCCAAAAATATAAAAAAAAACATTTTTTACCTCAGTTTAGGCCGATATGTATTCTTCTACATATTTTTGGTAAAAAAAAATTACAATAAGCAGATATTGATTGGTTTGCGCAAAATTTATAACGTCTGCAAAATAGGGGATAGTTTTATGGCATTTTTATTTTTAATTTTTGTATTAGTAATGGTGGCGATCTGCGACATTATTGACATTATCGGGACTGTGACATTATGTTGGACAGATCGGACACTTTTGACACTATTTTGGAACCATTGTCATTTATACAGCGATCAGTGCCATAAAAATGCATTGATTACTGTGTAAATGACACTTGCAGAAAAGGGGTGAACCACTAGGGGGCGGTGAAAAGGTTAAGTGTATCCTAGGGAGTGATTCTAACTGTGGGGGGAGGAGCGACACCTCACATGACAGTGATCATAGCTCTCCATGACAGAGAACAGTGATCTCTGTGCTGTCACTAGGCAGAATAGGGAAATGCTTTGTTTACAAAAGCATCTCCCCATTCTACCTCCCCGTGACACAATGGCGGGCACCCGGCAGACATCAAGTCCGTGGGACCCGCGGTCACGGAGACCACGGCACGCGTGCGCTACACCGCTTCTTAAAGGGGACATATCTGTACGCCCTCTTGCCCACCAGTGCCATTCTGCCGACGTATATCGGTGTGCGCTGGTCAGCAAGCGGTTAAATAAGGACGGCCACTGTTGTCTAGAAATATGGGAGCTACATAATCCAAATTGTGAGAAACAAATTATTTTTTCTCTATTTGTCATGGGGAAGCCAATAACGGCTGTCTCCCATTGATTTCACTGGTTGAATGTGCATTCATATTCAATTATTCATACCAATCTCTCTTAGCTCTTTCCTCAAAGGAGTGTAAGGAGAAAAAGTTTTGACTTCTTCTGCTGAAGGTGGGGCAGAAGGTTGAATGGATATCAATCCATTTTCTTTCCCAATGTTTTTCAACTCAATATCTTTTAAATATTTCCTTTAAAGTGACCTACTCTTTGACAGTAAAAACAAGTAAATGGCTTTTTATGATCAAACTGTCCTACCCTGTCATTCCTGAAGATGGCAGCATCACCTGCGTTAAACCTAGTCTGGGTGTCTCTTTCAGAATTGCTATTCTGGATGACAGATATCTTGGTTTTTAAATTACTCCATTGTAATTGTCTTCTTACAATATCTATAACGGAAGCTGCTTCATCCAAATTTTCTTTTTGACTAGCTAATGCCATTGACGCAGGATCTAAATATGTACATTTTCGAACAAATGCCCTTATTAATGTCGAATTTTCATCCTCCAATGCATATACCATCTTGAATGCCTTAGCAAATTTCTCTCTAAAATGAAAAGGGTCATCATGTATTGTAACTCTTAAGGAGTCCAATATTTCAGCCGTCAGCGTTTCCTCCCCCGTAATACATAGTAATAACTGATGCAATCTCTCAGATGCATCACTATGAACTTCAGCTCCATGGTTATCAAGATATGGTGATTTGATTAAACGTCTTGCTATATAATTAGGGACCCATAAACAAAAAATGATATTCCTTTGCTCATCACTCAAGTTGAAACGATCACAAAAACTTTCAAAGACATCCCGTTGTGAAACTCATCTGCTCTTAAATCATAATGCGGAATATCTTTCAAAATTTTCATCAACTGATCATGTATTTGCAACTTAAGCTTAGACGCCCTATCTAATAACTTTTGCTTGCGTAAGTCTGCGTCACTTGGCTCCTCCTCAACCTCATTAGAAACATCTGGTATATAAGATGCCTTAGCTGAATCTGATTGCTTTTTAATATTCCTTGTCATAAGCACTGAAATACATTTGTTTTTTTGAAATTGTAACATCCTGTTTTTCCATTTCACTCTCCAAATGCTCAGTATAGTTACAAAAAATGTCAAAGCTGTAACAACTAGGTTCAATAGATATGTTCTCATGTTTTTGTGTAATTTCTGATACATTTTCACCTCCTGATTTGTTCACTACACAAATCCATATGTTTTTCTGGCACATCATAAACTATTGATTTAAAAACTGAAACCAATTTCATTACGTTACGCAATTTCTTTTTTGTTTTAGCTAATGAGAATCTAGCCTTATCAATTTCAGTATTAGCCTGTAAACATTGTTCATACGTTGATTTCCACAACATAGTGTCAGACATATAATTCGCTAAACCTTTAAATTCCAATTTGCTTTCATTAGCTAGACAATCAACACGTTCCATAATTTCTACTCACCAAATATAGGACTCTTTGCTTTATGCGCTGAACTCAAATAACCATCTTTCAAGACTGATTTCCACACAAAATTTTCAGGTCTTCACAATCTTCAATCGATCAATTTTTCCTCTAGGTTCATTCAATAACTCCAAAGTTTTAATTTCAGTACATCACTCCCCTCTGATCAAAGAAGGAAGTAGTAAAAAAACTTCCGCCAAATTGATTCTGGCTGGCATGCGCCAATGTTAAAATATAGCTTTATAGCTGTGAAAGGCTCTTCTGCCTTTCCTTTGATTAATTGTGAGACACATTTCTTAGTTGATATGACTGAGTCAGCTTAAATCAAACCGTGTGATTTATTTCCACACAAAAATTACAAAAATACTTACAAAGGTTGTACATTCAAATTCAAAATAAATGTTGCTTCAAATAAGATAAAAACTATAAGATAAAGTTGTTTGTTTCAAAGAAAGGGTTCAAGACGTGCTTCAAAGATGGCTGATGTGTCCTTTGTTCTGAGAGCATCTGTAAAAGTTTCTGTATGCCGGGTTTCTGTAGAGATGTTAACATTGAAGAGAAGAAGTGTGTAAGAGACTTCCTGCCAGCAGCCTTTCACTTAAATAAATTTGATCTCTTTGTTCAATTTTGTGCCGTAACTAACCACTCCCATATTACTCCCATTATCACCTCCCATCTACTCCCCACAAGGGTGGGGTCTAGGAGTAAAAACTCCATTCGACCAGCATGTCTAATCAATACCAGACACAGGAAATGGGGGATGATAATTGGCCTGCCACCGAATGAATATACCCATGGTTTCACAAACATAATATCAGTAACATAGGAATTCCTTTATGAACATATAACCAGTTATATCAATCATGTCTTGACAGCTTCTTGAAATTGAGAACTCAGTTCAAATGTCAACATCTGTAAATTATTAACTCAAAAGACCTCACATGTACAAAATATTACAGGGGATCTCGTAACCTCAGTTATATACTTATAAGACCGAATAAAATTTTAGATATTGAGAATATAACATATAATGGCCCAAAAACAAAACATCATCAGATTCTCCCTCAAATCGTCGATATGTACAAAAATTCAAGAGACTAACTTTAAAGTGCTGACAAGATGGTATCTTACTCCTCTTAGGTTACACAAGTGCTACCTTGAAACCTCTGACCTTTGCTGGAGATGCCAGGAGAGCAGAGGAACGATGCTCCATATATTTTGGTCTTGCCCTAAGTTGACACACTTTTGGGCAGAAATTCGAACAATAACTCAAAAATTTAAGATACCTGATGACCCAGCCTTCTTTTTTTACATGTCTCAAACATCCCTGCTAAAACATACAAAAAGTCCATTGTGTGTCACATGTTAAATGCTGCCAAGTTTGTATCCCTCTTCACTGAAACAACTCCCGCCAACCATAGCGAGTTGTCTTCAAAAAGTGGAAGATATAAATAAGATGGAAGACTTGATTCTTGCAGCACAACACAAAGGTGAGAAATACTCTAAAACTTGGGGGCTTTGGAATGTTTATTTTGAAGAGGGAAAGGCCCTCTTCGGATCATAAGTGCTACAACTAGTCAAAATGGCCTCTGTTGTCCTACGCCATCTCATACCCCTGCTTTTTCCCCCTCCTGCCCCCCACCCCCCTTTTTCTCCCCTCATTCCTTTCTCAGTAGTCACACTTCAGTTACTGTTATGATAAACAATATAAATGAAGACAACTGTTTAACATTTCCTTTGCCGATGCCTACCTGAGATCTCTGCAGTTTTATGTACATTTGTTGGGCATGTTGTAAATTACGTGATTGAAGTTTCTGATATTTTCACATTATTGATGTAAGGATTTGGTTTTGCCCTTTCTGGGATTAAAAAAAAAAATTGCAAAAAAACCACACATTGAGTCCGGCGCCCTGCATGGAGATTAGGGTCTGGGCGCATGGATTAGGGGGGCGGCGCCCCTTATGGATGGACCTTTGAGTTGCATTGCTGGGGTACATTTTCTTATGTGCCCTTTTTGTGTGCACAGATCTACAGTATACAGTATGTCCAAACATCCTTTTAATGATTAATATCTGTGCACATCAACTGATTTATTGCTAGCTCTTCAATTGAGAAAGTCATAGCTACTTTTTATCTATTAATCACTTCATATCTGTAGGCCATTTTTTGAACTGTCCTGGACTTGAAGTGGGATAAAACGAGCATGGTGTCATTTCAGCCAGCAATCAGATGTTCAGTAACAGTGATATGGGTGGCTGTAGACCACTGTAGATAGCAATAATGTTAAATGAAAAAAAAAAGTGTAAAATAAATAAATACAAGTAATAAAAAAAATTAAAAGACATGAGGTGTGGGTTCCACACACCTATGCAAACAAGAATTTTCCCACACGTGAGGTATTACCATGAATGTCAGAGTGAGAGCAATGCTTCTAGGGCCATCATTCATGGTTAAGACTTTTAAAGCACCACCTATGTGTAGCGCTACCCCCACAGGTGAATAGGGATTCCCCAACCTGCACAGCCAGGCACACCGAATTTTCCACAGCACTCCAGAGTCAAGAAACAGCCCTTGCAGCTTTGTTTTTTTTTGTTTTATTATAGGTATTGGACTTGGATGGGGTTAAGGATATTATGGTATGCCCACTTGACTTTAGCAGAACTTTTCCAGGGACAACTTCTTCTGTACAATCTATTTACACACTCTCTCAAGTCTTAGTACCCAGCTGTCCTTTTGTGGCTACTGATCCCAGCACCATCTCTTTTGGCACTGCTAGACCACCTGACTGCAGCTGCCCCTTTTACTAGCTCTCTTGGCTACACTTCCACAGTCCTCCCAGACTGAATATGCATCCATCTCAGACTGCTCTCACCCAGCCCTCTCAGGCTGCCTCTCAATCCTCCCCGACTGTATCACTCACCAGCCAACCCAGCTGTCTTCTCCTTGGAGATCTTGTGGACATGCTCTCTGGCTCCTGCTGTCCTCACACCTGCTCCTGTGCCACTGGACAGGATTCCTCCTTTTGATAGCAGAGGATCCCTCCTGCAGGGAGCCCACCGACAGCCTTTTAGCACTCCATCTCCAACTTCCACCCAAACTATCCTGCCCAGCTGGGCTGACCCAGAGTATTTGAGAGGGCCTGCCCCATGCCAACCCATCTGGTGGGGATTGGTCAGGGTCCTCATGAATACTCCAAGCACCTCCTAACCTCCACTCCCATTCTTCTGGAAGTTTCCAGCAAGTTCCAGAAGTAGGGGGAGGTACCAAAGATGGTGCCTGCTGAGTCATACCAGCCCTCCCTGCATCACTCACCCTCCCCAGAATAAAACACAGGCTTGGCTGACAGCCAAGCCAAAACATTTTACCAATATTAACAAAGACCTAAAACTACCTATTCTAGCACGCTAGAGGGTGCTACATATGAAAAATTTTAGGTACCTTAGTTTGTTGCCATTTCAAGGGTGCGCTCAATTTTGAGTCTTGGCATGCTGGGTATATGTTTACTCAACACAACTGCATCTTTCATATTTTACCAAAACATTGGTTATTATATTGTGTTGTGTGTGCACTAAAATTAATTTTAGTGTATTTTGTCCTGAAAATATGCATTTGGTAAACAACTGCACAAATGTCCTGCTGCTTAAAAAAATCACAATGGACACCATTTTATTTTATAAATCTTTTTTTTCGCCCTGACTTGTGAAAAATAACTAAGCAGAGGTAAAAATTTGGTCAGCTATTTTTTTAATTGCAAAGAAAAGGTGCCCGTCTCAGGGGCATTTAGAAAGCAGGTAACCTGACATTCTCCAAAACATCCACTGTGGGTGAATCTTTATAAGGCATGTGCTTTAAATGTCAGTGATTGATTCTTCACCAGCAAATGACTGGCAAAAGTCACCTTTACTACTTTTTAAACTTGCCCTTTAGCGTACCCAGGGGGCCACAACTTAGGAGCCAATCTGCAGTGAAGTATATCACTCCTCATGGGGGGAGCGGTGCTTCTGAATACCAGGCAGCTCCTTAAACTCTATGCTTTGGGTTGGGACATCTTTGGCACCACATTTTCAAAACAACAGCTTCATTTTGGAAAGAAAAGAGAATGAGAACAAGGCCAAATGTTGAGAAAGAAGACAAGAAAAAAAAATTGAGCTGCTGCCCTTTTTGAATTTAAAGGGGTTTAAGGTGTTTTGACAAATGAAAGGAAGAGAAGGAGAAGAAGAAAGAGAGGTGCCAGAAAGCAGAAAAGTTGCCATAAGTGGCAGCAAGAGTGAGATTAATGGGTAAATTATTTTGGTCTTTTCTAAATAAATGCTTAAAATAAATGTATTGATTTGATCAGTAACAATATCAGAATCTCCTGTGCTACCACAATAAATGTGAAGCAAATATAAAGAAATACAAAATATATATATAAAATTATAAATGATTGCAGCAGCTGTTGTCACACCAAAAAAAATTAGATAAAAAAATAAATTCAGCGCAATCAAATATAACAATGTATCACCTAAACCATATACATATGTAGCACCCTCTACCTGAAGGTAGGTGCTATAGTAGGATTTTTCCTAAGTTCGGGGATATGTGCAGGTAAATTTAGGCAGGCTTATGCTGTGCGCTGGGCCTGTCTGTTGACATGCATCACAGTTGAACTTAGGGATGTGTCTTTGCAAAGTTAAACTAAATGAAATTCTTTATTATTTTTGCTTGGGGATAGAGTGCAGAGGGATTTGAAGTCTGCTCAATTTTTGGGGATGTCAGCACCCCTGATAGGGTGAAGACACCTCCCAAATTTTGCCGGTTTCTCCTTCAAATTTATTCACTTCCTGTCACATAGCCAAACAGGAAGTGAGGGTAAAACCCTATCAATGTTATTCCTTGGGGACACACAGGTCAATCTAACTAGTGTCCCCATTAGGTAAATTGCACTTTGCTGTGTACACCACAAATTATTAGGTATCTGGACTTTGGGGTTTGTTTACTAAAGGCAAATCCACTTTGCACTACATGTGCACTTGGAAGTGCAGTCGCTGGAGATCTGAGGGGGACATGCAAGGAAAATAAAAAAAACAGCATTTTTGCTTCTACATGATTGGATGATAAAATCAGCAGCGCTTCCCCTTAGATTTACAGCGACTGCACTTCCAAGTGCAGTTTCAGTGCACTTGTAGTGCAGAGTGGATTTGCCTTTACTAAATAAACCTCAAAGTCCAAAATACCTAATAATTTGGGGTGTACACAGCAAAGTGCTAGAGTGCAATTTGCCTAATGGGGACACTAGTTAGATTGACCTGTGTGTCCCCAAGGAAAGACATTGGTAGGGTTTCACCCTCACTTCCTTTTTTGGCTATGTGACAGGAAGTGAAGCAAACTTTCAGAAAAGGGACACAAAGTCCAACCTAAAAAGACAGGGGTTCTAACACTCACTTGATTTCACTCAAATGCCCACAATTAGAACAATAGGATTGTCTTGAGCTAGATTTTAGCTCAGTGCTCTAAATCAGTGGTTCTCAACCCTGTCCTCAAGTACCCTAGGCAGGCCATGTTTGCAGGTTTTCCTTTTTCGTGCACAGGTGCTTTAAATCAGAGTCAATGGCTTGGCATTTTGGACAGCTATTTTATCTAAGATAAATTCCCAATTCATGACCTGTTGGAGGTACTTGAGGACTGAGGTTGAAAACTACTGCTCTAAAGTAGACAAATCACACCTTTTTTTGTTTTGCCATTCCAATCAGCCTATTTAAGCTGCAACTGGGAAATCTGTTCCAGGGAAATTGTTTAGGAGGGAGTGTAAAATGCATTACTTGGATTGAGCATGCATCGCACACACCGCTACACCGATCTCGGTAAAGAGCCTCCGACCACATGATCAGCCCTGTCCAATCACAGTTGATCACGATGTAAACAGGAAGAGCCATTGATCGGCTTTTCCTCACTCGCGTCTGACAGACGGGAGTAGAGGAGAGCCGACCAGTGGCACTCCTGACAGGGGGGGTTTGCGCTCATTGTTTATCAGGGCAGCCCCCCTCAGATGCCCAAACTGGACCACCAGGGAAGCCGCCAGGACCCCCAGGGAAGCCCCTAACATGTGGATGGCCAGGTACATCCCCCATGGCCATCCACATGTGCCAACTTATGCCCAACATATGCCAATCAGTGCCCACAAATGGTCACTGACTGGCACCATTATAGAGCTAATAAAATCAGTGATGCCCAGCAATGCCACCCACCAGTGTAATCAGTGCCACCCATCAGTGGCCCTCAGTGCCACCTATCAGTGCCCATCAGTGCCACCTATCAGTGACCATCAGTGACCATCCGTGCCACCTTTCAGTGCCACCCATAAGTACCCATCAGTGCCACCCATAAGTACCCATCAGTGAAACCTATGAGTGCCCATCAGTGCTGCCTATGAGTGCCCATCAGTGCCGCCTATCAGAGCCCATCATCAGTGCCCATCAGTGCCACCTCATCAGTGCAACGTCTTTGGTGCCACCTCATCAGTGCCCGTCAGTGCAGCCATATCAGTGCCCGTCATTGAAGAAGAAATACTTATTTACAAAAAATTTTAATAGAAACAAAGAAAAACTTTTTTTTTCAAAATTTTCAGACTTTTTTTATTTGTTGCACAAAAAATAAATATCGCAGAGGTGATCAAATACCACCAAAAGAAAGCTCTATTTGTGGGAACAAAATGATAAAAAATTTGTTTGGGTACAGTGTTGCATGACCGCGCAATTGTCACTCAAATTGCGACAGCACTGAAGGCTGAAAATTGGCTTGGGCAGGATGGTGTATAAGTGCCTGGTATTGAAGTGGTTAAACATTAGTCACAACATCTTGAGTAAAATTTTACAAAATAATGCAGCACAGACAATTAAATAAAAGTGAAACTAACAACCTATAAATGACACACATTGACAACATCAAAAATATCTCAGGGAAAAATATCCCCCCCCCCAAAAAAATAAGCACAAACAAAAGTTTGTAAAAGTAAAAAATACTTGCTCTAAAACACATCTGTTTTGCAAAGACATAACAAACAAAATATATGAGTTACAAACTATATAAGGATGCCCAAATGTACTCTCTTGACACACAGACACACAGACACACACACACACACACACACACATACAAACACAGAGATACACACACTCTGAACTCTTTTCATGACAAGGTAAAGAATCCTATTTGAAATCTTTATATAGCATAGGTTTGCGTGCTAATTAGGCAATTCAAAACACATGCACAGTCCATGAAACACACAAAATGCTTAGTACACCCAGTGTCGAGACATTACTTCAAAGTGGGTACACCTGTTAAAGATGTCCTTAAATTACTAACCCAAAAAACACACTGTGACGGACCCCCGTACTCAACAGGACTATGTTCGCCGTAAATGCTTCCTTTGTCCAGAACCAGCACTATCCAAGACCCCTTTAGCTCACCCAGTCATTAGCCGTAACTCAATGTAGGGTGAAAAACATCAAACTGTTTATTCAAATACAGGTATACACTCAGGGAACAACTCCCCCCTCCCTTTGATTCAGGGCGGGGTAAACTGTCCAATCAGCAGGGAGAGTTGTTGGAGGAATTCGCCCCTCCCCTCTCCACCCTGCCCCCCGTCCACATGCCAGGAACACAAATACAAAACATGCATCCCATAATACATTTCTCCTAAGGCAGACAGACACAACAGAACAATGGGACACAGCCACACCCCAAACGATCCCAGCAGACAGTCCACAACAGCATGAGACAACATACAATATATACATATATACAATATTCCAGTGTGGCTGTACATAGAGTCCGACTAGCACAGATCAGACTGGGGTTCTCGATCAGCCTGTGCCCCTAATGGACACAGGGCGATTTGCACACAGGAGGGGCCGGGGGAGCTGCACTGAGTTTCCAGAGCTCTCCAAGTTAAGCTGGGTTCCATAAGCTCCCCACCCAAAGTGTCTGCCGTCACACATCTCCCCTTTCGGCAGGGGACTAACACAGGAGAAGACCCTAGATGGGTTAACTCCAAAGTTAGTCAGTCGTTCCAGTCTCCCAATGCCGGTATCCACACAGTACCCCAAATAAATTGTACCAAACATAGCATTACTCACCCAGCCAACCTCTGCCTCTCTCAGAGAACATACTCGCTGCTGGGGAGAAGCATTGACTGGGCCTTCTCCCTGGAGTCCTTTCAGCCGCTGGAGAGAAGACAGGGTGACTGGGCTCACTCCGTCATGCTGTTGGGGATCTGGGCCGGCTGCCCAACATCCCTGGGGTATACAAGTGGAGACTGAAGTCCCATCCACTTTTGGTATATGAAAATTCCCCAGTGCTTGCAAAGCATAGCTGACATCCCCTTGTCTCAGTCCCGCACCATTTTCTGGGGTTGTGTCAGTGGAGACCGAAGTCCCGTCCACTTTCACAGGAACTCCCTCTTCTGTTATTTAAGGGCAGAGGCCAGCAGCACTCTGCCCTGTTGCCAGCTCTTCTTCTAGGTTGGTGTCTGTGGAGACCGCAGTCCCATCCACCGATATCAGCTCAAGCTGCAGGTGTGTGCAGAGACTAGTAGCATTCTGCCCTGTTAGCACTTCAGCTGAGGACCCCACATCTTCCACTCTGGCTAAGTGTTGGGGAGTGACCGTCAGCTTCTCACCATGGGCCCCAGGAACTGCTACAGGTGTGGTACAGAGGTCTTGGACCCTCTGTCCGGTGGACAGTGCTTCAGCTGGAGGAGTCTCTTGTAACTCCACAGATGCTGCTGTTGGTGCTGGGTAGAGCTCAGTGAACTTTAGCCCTGATACCAGCTATTCTGCTGGAGGCTCACCTTGTTGTTTTTTCTCAGCAAAACAGTCTATCAAATCCCCAATCTCTATAACTGGTGTCTGGGGATAGAGGTTCACCATCTCCTGTCCATAGAACGAAGAAGTGGTTACTGGCGCTGGGCAGAGCTCAGTGATGTCTGGCCCTGATGCCAGCTCTTCTGCTGGAGGCTCACCAGGTTGTTCTTCCTCAGCAGAAAAGTCTATCAAATCCCCAGTCTCTGCAACTGGTGTGTGGGGATAGAGGTTCACCATCTCCTGTCCGTGGAACCCAGAAGATGCTATCAGTGCTGGGCAAAGGTTAGCAAAGCTCTGCACTGTTGTCAGCACTTCCACATTGGGAATGGCAATCTCCAGAGTTTACACTGCCGATTCTCTGGCATGCTGCTGGAAGGGCACATTCCTCCATCCAACCTCATCTTGTGCAGAAACAGGTTCGCCAAGGTCAGTCAGCACTTGCTGCATCCACCATAAGACCTCCGCGTCCATAGCTGCGGGGGCAGGTGGGCGAAGCACACTGTTACTATGCCACATTGACTCTTCAGACAGGATTTCAGAGCTGTCGACTGGTATTTATGGGTAGTCTCATAAATCCCCTGAGCAGAGTCTAGCAGCTGTCTGTAGGCAATCTCCAGCTCCCATTCCTGAACGGCCAGAAACTCCAAATCTTCCTGTGCCCAGAGCACTTCCGAGACATTCAGTCTTCACTCTCTGTAATCCATTATTTCCTCCAAACGCCACTCCAGATCACTCCCAAAGTCAGGGTCTTTGGACAGCCTCCAGTACAACAGTCCCAGGCCACCGTAGTCAAAGCCATGGGGCTGTCATCCTCTGTACACAGGCACACTTGGGCTACATACCACTGGAGGGCTCTCTAGCTCTCGTTCAACTGCATCTCTGCCTGGATCAGCCTGCTTAACTCAGCTGTCCACTCCTGGTTTGGCGGTTCCCCCAAATAAACAGTACTTGCATTTCATACTGCGACCAGAACCTTACATGGATGGAGGGGACACCTTTTCCCTGACGGTGCTGCTCGAGAGCTAGTGCTTTCTTCCAGAGTTGTAGGCGGACAGAAACATTCCATCCCAGCAGGACATGCACTGATACTGGTCCCCTGTGCTGTATCTGCATCTCTTGCAACCTCCTTTGGAATTCCTCTTCCGTGATGGCTGGTATCTGTACCTCTGCTCTCCTGCTATCCCGACCTTGGATCCAGGTGGTGGTTTGGATGTGTTCACAGCAAGGAAGCACAATCCCACCGCTGCCAACCAATTGTGAAGGACCCCTGTACTCAACAGGACTATGTCTGCCATAAATGCTTCCTTTTTCCACAACCAGTACTATCCAAGACCCCTTTAGTTCACCCAGTCATTAGCCGTAACTCAATGTAGGGTGAAAAACATCAAACTGGGGAGCAAACAAACATGGGAAAAAGTTATACATCAAACACCATTGCAGTCTATGGGAACTGACCTGTTAATTTTGGTAGTCCCCACTTGGCTTGCTTATATTCTAGTTATTGGCCTTAAAATGGGTATGGGGGCCCAGGTCCCTCCCTGAGGGACATATATCAATGTCACCAATTTTGACAACCCCAAAAACGAAACAAGGAGAAGTGCCTTTAAAAATGCCAAATTGCTTAAAAGCTAGTAACTTGGGGGTGAATTACTCTGCCTGTAAAGTGGTGCATCTATAGCATGTATCCAAAATGCTGCTTCAAAGATGTATGGCTTTAGGAAGACTTACAAATCTACATTGCAGCTGCAAGATCTTAACCAAAAAAAAGGCATGCCCCCCATACATACCAGGCCATTTGGGTCTGTTAAGGCTTTAAATGAGAACTCCCACGTGAAAAATCCCACCCCAAACTAAAAAAAGATTGTGCCCCTCCCAAACACGAACAAACCCCTAGCCAAACACACAGCGAGCCAGCCCATGAAAGGGGGGTGGGTGCTTGGGGGCAGGAGGGGCTCGAGCACCCCAAAAGTCAACCACCTTGTTCCCATATTCATAGGGACAAGGGCCTCTTCCACACAACCCTAGGCTGGAGTTGTGGAGGGCTGCAGACAGGGGGCTTTACGGTATGTGGAAAGCCCCTTTTAAACTAGTGGGTACAAGATGCTTTGTGTTTGGTATTGGGCTGAGCCCAACATGCCCCAAAGGCAGACAGCTATGTTGAGTGCATATGGCCTTGTATGGTTCAGGAGGGGGTTGGGCGTTAGCTCTTCTCGTCCCTTTCCTATCTGGCCCTGTTGTATGCTCTGGAAAAGGATGTGGTTTGGATTGGAGAAGGCAGCTCATGGCCTTTTAAGAATGGACTGGAGTGTGGAGTTCCCCTTTAAAAGCAAAATTGAGCCCAAGGAAATCAAAGGGATTAGAGGGGGGAGACAAGAGCACCGGAGAATGGAGTGGAGTGTGGAGTTCCCATATGCATTAGAGGGGGGAGCTCATGCCCATTTAGGCCTTAAAAAAGGAGCTAGAGGAGCGAGAGTCTTTTTACCTAATTTTAAGATGTCACATGTTTGCAACGTAACATGTTCATATGACCTATCTGCGAATCACCTTAAAAAAAAAAAAAAAACCATAAACGTGAACCAGCTTAAAAAAAAAATAGTCAAGATTAGAGGAGCGCCCTTACAACACATGCAACTGCATGTACGTTGTTTAACATTTACTAAGATTTTGGGTGCACATTGAAAAAACTCATGTAAACGGGCGCAAGAGCCACTCGTGCATGCGCACTGCTTACATGGATTTCACACAGTACTAAACCTACTTCCAGGTGCAGCAGCTTATCTCTGAAAAAGTTACTTTCTCATTCTATTTTGGGCTTGTCTGTTACTTGGGCAGTTGTTACTAAACTTTCTCACATCACCCCATAATATTGGCACCTCCATCTTATGTTAACATTGAATTGGAGATGCCGTGCGCCATGTCCATAGAGGCGCACATAGAGGCGTTTCATTTTAAAAAAAAATGAAAGCAAAATACTATAGAATAGGTAATGCATATATGTGAGTTGAAGCTGCACACCCCAATTTGTATAATTGAATGGAAGATCCCTCAAAGGGTTTTTTAGCAGCTAAGTAGGTATTCAAATCGAAATAACAATGATATGGTTAAAAATTAAATTCTTTATTTATATTATGGTATCAAAAGAAAGGGATAAAGGGCATGATTTACATGGGAGTAAAAAGTACAAATTAAAAATGCCATAAACTTTTGCGGAGTTTCACATAATATGCCTACGTGTTTCGACCTGTATGGATAAAGGTCTTCTTCAGGGGTACTTACTCTATGTGAAAGAGAAAACAGTTTAAATTGAGCTGTCTATAAATAGATCAATTATTCTATATACTCATTTCATATTGTGGAATTAAATGTGCATATTCACCACTTCTTGACGAGAAAGCTTCATGCCACAATTGGATGGATTGCTGTTCTTCTAAAAACACCTCTGGTCACGGCGATCCCAGTGGGCCCCCACAGTACTCCTCCGCCATCGGTGGAGGCAAACACCCCCACCTCCACACAACTTACAAGGAGTCACCCCTTTGAGGGACCCCGGAACGGGGGTCTGGTTAGGGGGAGAGAAGGGAAGCCAGCGGCGCCCTTAGCTTTTCTGCATTCCAAAATTAGAAAAAGAACTTTTTTGAGTTATAATGAATGTAAGGGTGTCATATACAGCATGTTTTTGGCCTGTTAATTCGTATGTTAGAAAAAATAATCATATTGCACATGTGCAATATCAAACCTGTGTTAGATAGAGTTGCGATTACTTGGCCGGTAATAGTACATGCGCACCCCCATGATTTGACCAAGGTGTGTATGTGTATATATAATAAAACAAAACAAATAAAAAATATATGTAACATATATGAATAAATAGTGATGTGGTAATTGTCCATTTGTTTTAAAAATAATTCATTGGTAAGCTTGAGAGCCAACTAATGCACATTGGAAATTGTATAGTTGGCTGCTGGTGATGTGTGATAAATAAAATGTCAAATAGTGTGTATGGATCAATTACTTGGTTTACAATACCAATATATATAATGAACTGTTGGTGATGTGAGGTTGATTAAATGTTGAAATGGTGTGTCTGAATTAAAAAAATAACGATTGCAGTAAAAAATGTGCCAAAGGATTTGTTGTGAATGTGTGACAAAAATAATTAAGAGGTGAGTGGTAATTGAAAGTAAAAAAGTGCATGCAAATGTGCAAAAAGTTGATGAAACAATGGGAATATAGTGATGAGATCTGAAGCAAGTACGAAACGGAAGCGCTCTGTCTGGTAAAACTAGTGTTCGTATTGTAGGTAGCACATTCCTCACACTGCAAATTCTGTGATCGTTGAATGCAGCGCATTAATTGTCTTCTTCATAATACTAGAAGAACAAAGTTGTTTTGCTGTTCATATTCACACAGAGTTCTCACAAACTTATTTCTGGATTATTTCTCTTGATCTCATGAATGATATTGTAAGTTTTAAAAGCCGTATCTCCATGCTAATGTTTACACAATTGTTTTTTGGAGTCATCTTTTATAATTTTTTATTTCATCAAGATCTTTTTTTTTAGGATTGTTACAAAATTATTTTCTATTTATCTCCATATATCTTTTTATTTTTGGTGTAAAGTTACCACAAAGAACCTTATTTTTGTATATTTTTTGCTTTTTTTATTTTTTGGTGTAAAGTTACCACAAGAACATTATATAATTTTTTGTTTTTGGAAACTCAAGAAGGTTGTTGTCCCTTGTTAATTTGACATTAATGTTATTAATAACACATAGGCAAGTATTTTCATAAAATAAAATATCCATTTATTATGGTTAACAAAATAAAGATGAAGTCAATGCTGGAGAAATTTTTCGAATTTGTGAAGACTTTTGGCCCCAGGGCACACATCAAGTCTGTGAAAAAGAAAATTGGGATCTTGAGGAGTCCATATAATAGGGAGCACAAGGAATCCCAGAGATCAAGAGCAGCAGCAGATGACATATATGTCCCCAGGCTGTGGTACTACACCAGCCTGTGTCTTCTGTCAGACCAGACTGAAGCCACGTCATCACTTTCTTCACTTTCTCTTCGTTCCAGTCTTCCCTCCACGCTGCCCTGCACCCTTCCCTGCAGCCTTCCTTGTAGGCTAGGGCTCTGGGGTTGACTTGTGGCAGGAGGAGGAGGAGGGGCTTGCTCATTTATTTGGGTGTTGACAGTTAACTCGCCCTTCAGCCCCTTGTGAAGGACATCAGAAAAAAGTTCTTCACACAGGAGGTGTTGGCCCTTCTCCATTTCGAGTAACCTGCTTGCTATATAGGAGCCATGGGCCTCTACAGCTTGAGGAAATTTATAGCTTCTCTCATGAGGCGCAGCGATGCCTCCTCTGTCACCATCCCCTTTCTGGGCCTTTTTGTATGAAGGCGGAGGGGAGGAACCTGCGATTGTGTGAGGCTCCTACTGGGCCCGGCCACCTCCTGGCTGACACTAACCCCTGCCTCCTGCTGGATGACACTGGGCCCAGCCTCCTCCTGGATGACACTGGGCCCTGCCTCCTCCTGGATGACACTGGGCCCGGCCTCCTCCTGGATGACACTGGGCCTGGCCTCCTCCTTGATGACACTTTCCACACCTTCCTCCTGGCTGAGCTCATCCTGTGTATAAAAAAGGGACATAGTTTTAGTTTTTGGTTAATCAGTGACACACAATTTTCAGCTCATGACTTGCAAATTCAATGTTAATACATATAAAAGAGTATAAATCTGACACCAGCATTTTGTAAAGCTGGTGACAAACATTTTTGGCCACTACTGTCAATTGATAGTAATACATAATTTTTTTGAAAAAATCCTTTAATAGGTAATCAATTATAACATCTAGTTATTATCATTAATATTAGGACACTAAATATGTCTAAAAATAATATACCTGGCTCCAGATGGTCACATCCGGTTCTTCCAGGATGGAAGGCTCAGCTTGGTCCTCATCAGACTCTGCTGGGGTGGAGGGAAGGGTGGAAGGAAGGGTTGAAAGTGATGCCCTGGCTTCAGTCTGGTCATCAAGAAAACGTAGTTTATCGTAGTACCACAGCCTGGGTACATATACATCATCTGCTGATGCTCCTGATCTCAGGGAAATATGGATCTTGTTATGCTCCCTGCCATACATATTTCGCAGGATCCCAATTTTATTTTCCACAAACTTAAAGGTTGCTTCTGGGATGAAAGTGCACAAATGCGACAAGTTTCTCCAGTGTTGACTTCCTTATTGTTTTAATATAATATGCAGGGTGTTTGACCTCCCATAGATTCCTCATCTCCCTGTACTTCTCAATAAATTGTGTCAGAAATTCAGGGTCTTTAAACTTAGTATTCATGTTTTCTGTCAAAGATAATACACAAGACAAAAACAGTAATGTTAGGCTAAACTCTCATAATATTACTTATCCCAACATAGGCCTCAATCTTTAAGCAGTATAGGCTGCTACAAACTTAAAAAAAAATTACCTTTGTTTCGGACGCTCGCAAATTCAGTTCCTCTATCCTCCGTGCACAGAAGGTATGTACAACACATGCGTGATAGCTTTATACACACTGCGCATGCGTGAAACTCCACCTGCGTCGCCCGCCCCTGACATTCTTTTTTAAGGAATATTCTCTACCCCTTTTTTTTCGACGCACAGAACGTACGTACAACACATGCATGATAGCTTTGTATACACACTGCGCATGTGTGAAACTCCGCCTGCGTCGCCCGCCCCGACGTACTTTTTTAACGAATATTCTCCGCCCCTTCTCTCTGCGGTGCGCAGTAGGAGCAACAATGGTGGAGACACAGCAAGTGTGTACTAATTCCTCAAGTAACGAGGAAAGCCCAGAGCCCGAAATGTCCCGATCCGGGAAGAGGAGATTTAAGGCCTCCAATATGGCCTTTGAAGAGATGGTGGAGATGGTATCAATTTTGAAAAAAAAAAGATTACGATGGGAAGAATGGACCGTACGCCCAGCCTAATTTAAGAAAGGCAAAAATAATGGCGAATGTGGTGAAGACCCTGCATCATCATTTTGGGGTATGGCACTCCAAAGATCAGCTAAGGAAACGATGGTCCGACCTCAAACTCAGGGAGCCGGATCAGTACAGACGAATCCAGAAAGTGCTGAAAAAAAGTAAGTACTTGTCGTGTGTTCATATTGTGATTATTACCTTGCATGCTGCTTCATGTGGTTTTCTTTACTGTACAAGTTTTACTCGTTAAACGTTCGTAGGAAACATCGTTCGTATGAAACATCGTTTACACAAATATATACAATGTATTTAGTTGATACAGGGTTTAAACAACATTTTGGTCTTGGTAGTTTGTCTTATTAAAAGAAGTTTAGGACATTGTTGTGTAGATGTAGGGATGAGCTTCGAGTTCGAGTCAAACTCATGTTTGACTCGAACATCGGATGTTCGCCAGTTCGCCGAACAGCGAACAATTTGGGATGTTTGTGGCAAATTCGAAAGCCACGGAACACCCTTTAAAAGTCTATGGGAGAAATCAAAAGTGCTAATTTTAAAGGCTTATATGGGATGTTTGAGGGGGCGTGACCGGAAATGGATGATGGAGTGAGCTGGTGAGGAGTGAGTGCGAGCGTGTGTGTCCACCCCACTCCCATAACATGAATGTGAGCTCCTTTTCCTTCGTGCAGTAAAGTACAATAAAGAGCAAGCCAGCGTTACTTCCGGTGTTGTACGCCTGCTGAGTCCAGTACCTGCTTTTCAGTCCTGTGAGCCCGACTGCTGCCTGCTTCTCATAGCATCCCATAGCGAACTCCTATTGGAGCCGAGGCGGTGTGCTGCATCCCCCTGTACCATTCGGATGTTCCCGGGAGTTTCCGGAGGAACTCGGAACCAAGGGGAAGACAGACTGAGACACGTTCTCACGGGAGCGTGACAGAGGACAGCTATTCCGGTTACTCCAGGATCTGACGTTGGGGTGTCAGCAGTGGAGGCTCCCTGAGAGCAGCTGGTGCAGCTACTGCAATACAGGACAGCACTCTCCGAAGTGGCGCCCAAACAAAGCCCGGGTGAGTGAAAGGACTTTTGATTAAGTTGATTAATTGGGTTGGACGGCGGAGTGGAGGTACTGCCTAGTCCTTAAAGCTTGTAAATCCTATATCTATTAGCAGAGGGGGATTTATAAGAGTGGATTGGACTTCCCGGAGACTCAAGTTAGAACAGGGCTATTCTGTGGTGACTGTTAAAAAAAAAAACATCTCTTACCTGTGATCTACTGAAAAATTGCCTATTTAAAAACCCTCCTTTTTCTCCCTGACTTTCAATCTATGCTAAATTGTCTGGCATATTGCTGTGGTACGATAAATAGATTTGGTAGAAGAAAGTGGGGAAGAAGCTATGTCTGCAAGGAGGAAAGGAGATGAGCATACTAACCAGGAGAGTATGGGGATCCAATCCTTACGATCGGCTAAAGATAAAGAAAAGGGGATACCGCCCACAGTGGCGGGGGTAACGGCAGCAGTAGTCGCAGCAACTGCCAAATTGGAAAGAATGGTTAACGTAGCTGACCATACCCCAACGAAAGGGGGGCAGCAGGCACAAAATAAGACAGCGGCAGACAGAAAGAGCCAGGGAAGCTCAAGTATACTTGCAAGCGGCACTACAGCAAAGAACTTACCAGCTAAAGGAGCAGGAGCTGCGGGGAAGGCAATGGAAATAGCCATTACCCAGAGTCAAATAACAGAAGGGGAGCCATCCCTTAAAGACATTCTTTTAGCAATTAATGCCTGCAAACAATCTTTGGGTGAAATGACAGATCAAATGAAAGACATTAAAGAAGAATTATCCCTTGTACGCTATGAGAACAGCGGAGAGAGTGACAGAAATAGAAGGGAGAATAAGCCTGATAGATGATGATCTATATCCTATGAAACAAAAGGTTAAGACCCAGGAAGAACAGCTATATAGGCTCATGGAAAAACTGGATGAGATGGAAAACAGGCTGCACAGAGACAATGTGAGGATAGTGGGACTGCCTGAGAAGAGTGAAGGTGCAGATCCAATAGGATTTTTGGAAAAATGGCTGATTGAAATCTACGGAAGAGAGACATTCTCGCAGCAGCATAGAGTTCCGTTCAGACCCCCCTCAAGGAAACCCCCCAAGAGCCTTACTGTTGAAATTTTTAAATTACAGGGATAAAGTAAATCTGCTACGCAGGGCTAGAGAGAAAGGGAACATAATCTTTAATGGAGCGAGGATATCAATGTACCCTGATTTCTCCCCTGAATTGCAAAAGCGTAGAGCAGAATTCCTAAGAATCAAGCGTAGTCTCCAAGGGTTTGACGTCACATATGCTATCCTTTATCCAGCCAGGCTGCCGGTGAATGCGCTAGGAGGAAGTCAGATTTTTGATTCCCCGGAGAAGGCGCTGGCATGGTTTGAGGATAAGAGGGACCAGTTGTCACCGAAATAAAGAGGGATTTGGGCAGAGAATATATATAGACGGGGAATAAATATAAAACTTATAATATAATGATATATATAACAAAACGGAAACACTTTGAGTGGAGTGGAGTGGGGTGGGGAATACACATGGTTAGATTGATTTAGAAACAGGTTTGTATTTGAATGTAGGAAGGGAGGGATGGGTAGAGAGTAGGGGTAAGGGAGATAGGGGTGTAAGTAGAATAAGTTTTGGAGTCGAGGGGGGATGTGAGACGGTCATTAAAAAAGCCTTCAAGGGTAACCTAGAATGGTGTGGGGGGGGTTTGGGTGGGAGGGGGAGGGCGAAGGGCACGGGAGAAAGAGGACACAGAACAAGGAAGTATATGCATAAGATTGTAAGGAAATGCTTTGTACACCATTTTATATATTTTTTTGTAGGGCAACCCACTAGGCACAAGAAATTAAATATAGTCATAATAAAGTACATTAGGGGGAAATATGTGTATAGTTCAAGGGTCTGAAGACACAAATTTAAAATACTTAGTTAAATTAGAGTACCTTTTTTCATTAATAGGGATAAGTTGTGTTTTTTTCTTTTTTTTCTTTAGCACTCTGGAGCACTAAAACACAAGGGGTAAAGGTGTTGTATAAATTAATGGGGTTTAAAATATTCTTGTTCCCTGTTGTATTCCTCTTTACTAGATTGGCAGAACTCAAAATCCCCTTACCTGTAGGGCCAACGAACTGTAAAAATCAGGTTAAATTATGGTGCTGAACATTGGGTCATGGAATGTCCGGGGGCTGGGATCCCCTGTTAAAAGAGCAGCAATATTTGATGTTTTGGATACACATAAAGTAGGAATAGCCTGTCTGCAGGAGACGCACCTAACAAAAGACACTAAAGGGCATACGAGAAATGGGAGGTATAAGCACCAGTTCCATTCTGTGCATACCTCCTATTCGAGAGGGGTCTCGGTGTTAATTGGTGGGGGGGTGGCATTCTCTTGCAGACAGTGTGTATTGGATGAAGAAGGGCGATATATTTTTATGCATTGTATAATAGAGAATCAGGAATGGGTGTTAGCTAACATATATATCCCCCCTCCTTTCAGATTGGAGTATTGTATAGTCTATTGGAATTTATAATGGATAAACCTGGCTTACCAGTTATAGTGGTTGGGGATTTTAATGTGGTTATGGATAAAAAAATAGATAGATTCCCCCCAGGTAAACAAAGTCAGGGAGTACAAGAAAACAGGATGAGTCAATACCTACAAGAAGCTGGATTATCCGACATTTGGAGAATACGGAACCCGAGAGCATTACAGTATTCATGTCACTCGAGCTCCTATTCTACCTTATCAAGGATAGATATAGTACTAGGCAACGAGTTAGCAGTGCAGGCAATAAAAAATATAGTCTATCAACCTAGAGGGGTGTCAGACCTCTCTCTGTTGACAGTTGCAGTAAACCCTGGAAACAAAAAAGCATGCAGAGTATGGAAGCTGAACCCCGCTTGGTTGGAAATAATAGAGGGTCCGGAAGAGATGGTAGCTGAGCTGAGCGAATTCATAAGGTTCAACTCAGATACTACATCAAGTGGGTTGATGTGGGATGCATTAAAGGCATATTTGAGGGGACTACTAATTCAGAAAGTGTCTAAAATTAAAAAAACATCGCGGGTTTGGGAGGATAAGATTAGGAGAGAGTTAACGGAGGCAGAGAAGGAGTATGTGAAAGAACCTTCCCCCGATAAACAAAGAGTGTGGGAGAACAAACAACAAAGTTATAAAGATGCAATACTTAGGAAGGTAGAAAATAAAAGGCTGTTCCAGAAACAAATTATATATGGGGAAGGAGAAAAAGTAGGGAAGATGCTGGCTCATATTGTAAAAAACAGTTCCCCCCCTCCATGGTCACAGCAATTAGGACTCCGAGAGGTGAAATATCATCCCAGAGAGAGGTAATTATTGACACCTTTAAAGAATATTATAAGGATTTATATAAATCCCGAGGGATCATGGAGGGAGAGGAAATTGACTCCTTTTTTAGCAATATACCGTCAATCAAGGGAACAGATAAAGAGGAACTAGAGCGCCCGATCACTCTGGAAGAAATTAAAACGGCAGTAGCAGAGATGGCCAATTATAAGTCCCCTGGTCCGGACGGACTACCAATTGAGATCTATAAAAGTTATGGGGAAATACTACTCCCGGAACTTCTTAAGATATTTATTTGGGCGAAGGAGAAGGGGAAATTACCCACATCAATGACAGAAGCCACAATTAATGTTTTACATAAGGAGGGGAAAGACCCCTTAGAACCCAGGTCTTACAGACCTATATCTTTACTCTGCTCAGATGTCAAGATTTTAGCAAAGGTCCTGGCTGGTAGGTTAAGGAAAATCATTCATAAAGTAGTTCATCCGGATCAGACGGGATTCATCCTGCATAGAGCAACCAGTATGAATATTAGGAGAGTTTTTTTGAACCTTCAGATCCCCACGAAGAATATGGGCTATAGAGCTATTATGCTGTTAGATGCGGTAAAAGCATTTGACAGCGTAGAATGGGAGTACATTTGGCGGGTACTAAGGGAGTTTGGGTTTGGCCCCTCTTTTACTAACTGGGTTAAAATACTTTATAATGACCCAAAAGCAAAAGTATCAATAGCGATTATTCAACCGAGTTTCAACTAGAAAGAGGCTCAAGGCAAGGGTGCATCTTATCCCCCCTGATATTTGCTCTGGCAATAGAGCCATTAGCCATAGCAATAAGGCAAAATAGGATAATAGAAGGATTCCAGAGGGGTGAGGAGGAAGAGCGAATCGCATTGTATGCGGACGATGTCCTCAAATTCTTAGGCGATATGGAGGGATCCCTTAACCAAGTGATGGAGTTTCTCTCAAGCTTTGGAAGACTATCGGGTCTATCCATAAATTGGGAGAAATCAGTCATACTACCAATAGATCCCATGGGGGAGAACACCTCGTTAAGTAGTACACAAATGGAAATAGTAGAGTCGACAAAATACTTAGGTATAAAGATAACAAAAGACCCAGGTGAATATCTAGATAATAATTTAGCCCCCTTGTTGATGAAATTTAAAAGTAAGATTGAAATCTGGAGGGGTTTGCCTCTATCAGTAGCGGGGAGGTGCAAAAATGCTATGGCTCCCCCAGTTACTGTATGTCATGCATAACTCGCCAATATGGATAAGCCGGAAATGGTTTAAAAAAATAGACACATTATTAAGAGATCTCATTTGGAAAGGGGGACCCCCCAGGATAGGGTTACAAACCCTACAACTCCCATCGCGAGAAGGGGGATTAGCGGTACCTCACCCAAGGAGTTACTTTCTAGCAGCGCAAATGCAGCATTTGGGGAGAGGCACTGGATTTAATGGACACAATAGGGGGGAACTGATGATTATGGGAGCACCCCATGGGACAGTGGTGGGAGTGTTAGAGGCAAACTCCTTTTTGTATAGCACCCCAACGGTTAAATTGATGATAAAAATATGGAGGTCTATTAAGGCCATGAGGGGAATGGGAGGTATGATGAAGTGCACCCCCCTGTGGAATAATAAGAACCTACAAGAATTAAAAGCAATAGGGAAAATAAAAACATGGGAAACAAAGGGGATAAACAACCTAGCCCAGTTATATAATCAGAATACCTTAAAAACATTTAGATCATTGAAGGAGGAATTTGGCATTCCAGACCACTCATTTTTTAGTTTCCTACAAGTTAAACATGCTCTGAACAAACAGTTTGGAGGACAGGGGCCAACTTGGAATTATTCCATCTTATTTCAAATACTAGGTGAGCCGGGTGGCTATAGTGAACCCATAGCTGAAATGTATCCACACTTATGTAAAAGTAACATAGAGACTCCAGAAAACTGAAATGCAGAGCCAAATGGGAAAGGGACCTGGGTGCAATTTCGGATGAACAGTGGAAAGAGATATTAGCGGGAGGGCACCAGGTTTCAGTCTCACCAGCTCAGAAGGTATCGCACTTAATGTTATTGCATAGGACATATTATACTCCCAAAAGGCTATTTGGGTTTGAGGGGAGGATCGATGATAAATGCCCTAGATGTCAGGATGCAGGGGACCTGATGCACATGATATGGAAATGCCCAAAATTATTCCGCTACTGGTATGAAATAGTAGAAACGTTAAATAAGATCCTCACTTTAGAACTTAAAATAGAGCCGAAACTATGTATTCTGGGAGTAGAGGGAAACATAGATAGAGGTAACTACAAAATTAAAATAGTACGGAGATGGCTATTTCAAGCAAGGAAGTTAATAGCTCAGAGATGGCAGGCAAGGACCCCCCCCACGAAGGATGAGTGGATTAAAACCGTATTAGAAACAATGTGGAAGGAAAAGGTAGTATATACAAGGAGAAGGAACCTGAGAGAATTTAAAAGACTCTGGAACCCCTGGTTAGAAGAAATGGGATACCCAATGTAAGGGAATGATAAGAGGTGTGGCCTTACGGTTGATAAAACTATAAAGAATAGAGACGTATGGTTTGGGGGGGGTTTAGGTTGGGAGGAGGGTGGGAAAAACGGGGGGGGGGAACTGATTAGAGTATACCTTCTCCCTTACGGTTATATGTTTACATATATGTATATATAGTGGGTATATTTAAAACCTAGTATGTTTGTTTTTAATTTTGTATAATGTGACGTTCTGAATAAAGATTATATAAAAATAAAAAAAGGCTTATTTGCATGGTATTGTCATAAAATGTGTTTAGGGACCTGGGTCCTGCCCCAGGGGACATGTATCAATACAAAAAAAAGTTTTAAAAATGGCCGTTTTTTTCGGGAGCAGTGATTTTAATAATGCTTAAAGTGAAACGATAAAAGTGTAATATTCCTTTAAATTTCGTACCTGGGGGTGTCTATAGTATGCCTGTAAAGGGGCGCATGTTTCCCGTGTTTAGAACAGTCTGACAGCAAAATGACATTTCAAAGGAAAAAAAGTCATTTAACACTACTCGCGGCTATTAATGAATTGTCGGTCCGACAATACACATAAAAGTTAATTGATAAAAATGGCATGGGATTTCCCCACAGGGGAACCCTGAACCAAAATTTTTTAACAAATGGCGTGGGGGTCCCTCTAAATTCCATACCAGGCCCTTCAGGTCTGGTATGGGTATTAAGGGGAAACCCGTGCCAAATTTTTTTAAAAAAATGGCGTGGGGCCCCCCTCAAAATCCATACCAGTCCCGGATTTTAAGGGGAACCCCACGCCAAAATTTAAAAAAAAGGGTGTGGGGTCCCCCCAAAAATCCATACCAGACCCTTATCCGAGCATGCAACCTAGCAGGAAAAGAGTGAGGGACCAGAGAGCGCCCCCCCTCCTGAACCGTACCAGGCCATATGCCCTCAATATTGGGAGGGTGCTTTCCTCCCAAAGCACCTTGTCCCCATGTTGATGAGGACAAGCGCCTCATCCCCACAACCCTTGGCCGGTGGTTGTGGGGTCTGCGGCGGGGAATCGGAATCTGGAAGCCCGTTACGTAACTGGGTGACCCCGCCCCCTCTGATGTCGCAGGGAAAGCCACAGGGAAGTCCCGGTCAAGTCCTCGTGCGTCAGAGGGGGGCGGGGTCACCGGATGGTCCCACCCTCCATTATTTAAGAAGTGTCAGAAGAAGAGAAGCATCACACAGCGGGAGCCTCCCATGGATGCGGATTGGCCAAAGAACGAAGCGGGGAAGAAGACGCCGCGGAGGAAGATGCCGGACAAGAACACCGGAGCAAGAAGCAGAGGATCAGAGGAAGAACCAGAGGAAGAAGAAGATGGAGGAAGAAACCGAAGGAAGAAGGAAGGAAGAAGGAAGAAGACCCGAAGAAGATGAAAAAAAGAAGACTTTAAATAAAGGAATTGTCAAAAACTGTCTCTTGTCATTTTTAACATTTTTGACACTTTTTTTGTGAAATGGTAGGGGTACTTTTGTACCCCATTACCATTTCTCATGGGGGGCGGGATCTGGGGGTCCCCTTGTTAAAGGGGGCTTCCAGATTCCAATAAGCCCCCTGCCTGCAGACCCCCACAACCACCGGCCAAGGATTGTGGGGATGAGGCCCTTGTCCTCATCAACATGGGGACAAGGTGCTTTGGGGGGGCCGCTAACCCAAAGCACCCACCCAATGTTGAGGGCATGTGGCCTGGTACGGTTCAGGAGGGGGGGCTCTCTCGTCCCCCTCTTTTCCTGCGGCCTGCTAGGTTGCGTGCTTGGATAAGGGTCTGGTATGGATTTTTGGGGGGACCTCACGCCATTTTTTTAAATTTTGGCACAGGGTTCCTCTTAAAATCCATACCAGACCTGAAGGGTCTGGTATGGAATTTGAGGGGGACCCCCTCGCCATTTTTTTTTAAATTTTGCCTTGGGGTTCCCCTTAATATCCATACCAGACCTGAAGGGCCTGGTATGGAATTTAGGGGGACCCCCACGCCATTTTTCTTTTACATTTTGGTTCGGGGTTCCCCTGTGGGGAAATCCCATGCCGTTTTTATCAATGAACTTTTATGTGTATTGTTGGACCGACAATTCATTAATAGCCGCAAGTAGTTTTAAATTACCTTTTTTCCTTTGAAATGTCATTTTGCCGTCAGACTGTTCTAAACACGGGAAACATGCGCCCCTTTACAGACATACTATAGACACCCCCCAGGTATGAAATTTAAAGGGATATTACACTTTTATTGTTTCACTTTAAGCATTATAAAATTCACTGCGCCCAAAAAAATGGCAGTTTTTAAAACTTTTTTTGCATTGATACACATGTCCCCTGGGGCAGGACCCAGGTCCCCAAACACTTTTTATGACAATAACTTGCATATAAGCCTTTAAAATGAGCACTTTTGATTATTCATGTTCGAGTCCCATAGACTTTAACGGTGTTCGCGTGTTCAAAACATTTTTTGCCTGTTCGCATGTTCTGGATGCGAACCAAACAGGGGGGTGATCGGCTCATCCCTGTCTAGATGTCTTTTGAAACTAGATTGAATAGCAAACTTCATTCAGTGGAATGTAAGGAGAGGACACTCAGCAGCTGTTTACACATCTGGACTCAGGAGCACTAGTGTGGGACACCAGAATACATTTTTTTTGGGTAACCCACACAGATGCTCCAGTGGATACTTGTTGGGGTGTCTCTATCTGTGAAACGTGGCCAAAAAGATAAGTATTCCGGCTTGTTTCCTAGGGAATTTTAATTATGTATTCAACTTGGATCTCTGCCCAAACAGACAATTGTACACCACTCTTCAATGCAATGTTTCATATTTCTATTCCTGGACTCAAATATCTGTTTGCTAAGTATACCTTTTGTTCCATTCTCATAGGGGAGAAAAGACTCAGACAACCTGAACCCAGGGACCCCCGACCTCACCAACCCGTTTGGCAAATCAGCCCAAGCCCCACAGAGGATGTGGAGGAAGGAGAGGTGGGCGACATGTGCACCCCACCGGGTGAGTGTCTGACACCCCAGCTTATGGTAATTTATGTATGCCTGCATATTTCTAAATACATCTTTTTTGCATCAATTTTAGGTGATCTGGTTGTGGAAGGGAAGAAGCGGTGGAAGCAGGTCCAAGTGCCAGCGCCCCCCCAAAGATGAGGACGAAGGAGAGGTGGAGGAAGTGGGCAACATGTGCACCCCACCAGGTAAGTGTCTGACACCCCAGCTTATGGTAAAGTGTGTATGCCTGCATATTTCTAAATACATTTTTTTTCATTAATTTTAGGTGATGTGGAAGGGGAACCATTTACCACCGACAGTGCACAATGATTAATTGGGCAGATCATGGCCTGGAATGGGGATATTGATGCCATGCACACTAGCCTTGACCTAATGCGTAATCGGCTGGACAATATGCAGCAGGAAATGAAGAACATGATTGATGTTTTGGGGAGAATGTAAATCGCTTTTTCACAAAACAAACATTGATCATGTTCTTCATTTCCTGTTTTGCTGACCCCATTCTGGGCTTTGACTTTTAAACATTTTATGCCTGTTTGTAAAAAAAATTATAAAAAACAAAACTAAAAAATATATAGAGGCCTGTTTGTTTAAAAAAAAAATAGAGGCTTATTTGTTTAAAAAACAAATAAATAAAAAATAGAGGCCTGTTTGTTGAAAAAAATTTAAAAATAAAAAATAATTTTTTAAGTAAAAAAATTTCTATTGTTTGAACAAAAAATTAAATATATTTAAAATCCTAAAATTTTCACAAACGCACATGTGAATGTGCACAGATTAAAACATCTGTTATTAAACAACATGTGTGGCTTCTTCTTTCAATGCTCAATACTAGGGATGAGCTTCGAGTTCGAGTCGAACTCATGTTCGACTCGAACATTGGCTGTTCGCAAGTTCGCCGAACAGCGAACAATTTGGGGTGTTCGCGGCAAATTCGAATGCCGCGGAACACCCTTTAAAAGTCTATGGGAGAAATCAAAAGTGCTAATTTTAAAGGCTAATATGCAAGTTATTGTCATAAAAAGTGTTTGGGGACCTGGGTCCTGCCCCAGGGGACATGGATCAATGCAAAAAAAAGTTTTAAAAACGGACGTTTTTTCAGGAGCAGTGATTTTAATAATGCTTAAAGTCAATCAATAAAAGTGTAATATCCCTTTAAATTTCGTACCTGGGGGGTGTCTATAGTATGCCTGTAAAGGGGTGCATGTTTCCTGTGTTTAGAACAGTCTGACAGCAAAATGACATTTTGAAGGAAAAAACTCATTTAAAACTACCCGCGGCTATTGCATTGCCGACAATACACATAGAAGTTCATTGATAAAAACGGCATGGGAATTCCCCAAAGGGGAACCCCGAACCAAAATTAAAAAAAAAAAATGACGTGGGAGTCCCCCTAAATTCCATACCAGGCCCTTCAGGTCTGATATGGATATTAAGGGGAACCCCGGCCAAAATTTAAAAAAAAAAAATGACGTGGGGTTCCCCCTAAATTCCATACCAGACCCTTCAGATCTGGTATGGATTTTAAGGGGAACCCCGCACCAAAAAAAAAAAAAAAAAAAACGGCGTGGGGTCCCCCCAAAAATCCATACCAGACCCTTATCTGAGCACGCAACCTGGCAGGCCGCAGGAAAAGAGGGGGGGACGAGAGTGCGGCCCCCCCCCCTCCTGAACCGTACCAGGCCACATGCCCTCAACATTGGGAGGGTGCTTTGGGGTAGCCCCCCAAAACACCTTGTCCCCATGTTGATGAGGACAAGGGCCTCATCCCCACAACCCTGGCCGGTGGTTGTGGGGGTCTGCGGGCGGGGGGCTTATCGGAATCTGGAAGCCCCCTTTAACAAGGGGACCCCCAGATCCCGGCCCCCCCTGTGTGAAATGGTAAGGGGGTTCTTACCCCTACCATTTCACTAAAAAACTGTCAAAAATGTTAAAATGACAAGAGACAGTTTTTGACAATTCCTTTATTTAAATGCTTCTTCTTTCTTCTATCTTCCTTCATCTTCTGGTTCTTCTGGTTCTTCTGGCTCTTCTGGTTCTTCCTCCGGCGTTCTCGTCCAGCATCTCCTCCGCGGCGTCTTCTATCTTCTTCTCCTCGGGCCGCTCCGCACCCATGGCATGGGGGGAGGCTCCCGCTCTTCTCTTCATCTTCTTCATCTTCTTCTCTTCTTCATTTTCTTCTCCGGGCCGCTCCGCAACCCATGCTGGCATGGAGGGAGGCTCCCGCTGTGTGACGGCGCTCCTCGTCTGACAGTTCTTAAATAATGGGGGGCGGGGCCACCCGGTGACCCCGCCCCCCTCTGACGCACGGGACATGACGGGACTTCCCTGTGGCATTCCCCGTGACGTCACAGGGAAGTCCCGTCAAGTCACCGTGCGTCAGAGGGCCCCCCGTTATTTAAGAACTGTCAGACGAGGAGCGCCGTCACACAGTGGGAGCCTCCCTCCATGCCAGCATGGATTGCGGAGCGGCCCGGAGAAGAAAATGAAGAAGAGAAGAGGAGAAGAAAAGAAGAAGAGAAGAGCGGGAGCCTCCCCCCCATGCCATGGGTGCGGAGCGGCCCGAGGAGAAGAAGATAGAAGACGCCACGGAGGAGATGCTGGACGAGAACGCCGGAGGAAGAACCAGAAGAGCCAGAAGAACCAGAAGAACCAGAAGATGAAGGAAGATAGAAGAAAGAAGAAGCATTTAAATAAAGGAATTGTCAAAAACTGTCTCTTGTCATTTTTAACATTTTTAACATTTTTATCATTTTTTTTTTTAATTTTGGCCGGGGTACCACTTAATATCCATACCAGACCTGAAGGGCCTGATATGGAATTTAGGGTGACCCCCACGTCATTTTTTTTTTTTAATTTTGGTTCGGGGTTCCCCTTTGGGGAATTCCCATGCCGTTTTTATCAATGAACTTCTATGTGTATTGTCGGCAATGCAATAGCCGCGGGTAGTTTTAAATGAGTTTTTTCCTTCAAAATGTCATTTTGCTGTCAGACTGTTCTAAACACAGGAAACATGCGCCCCTTTACAGGCATACTATAGACACCCCCCAGGTACGAAATTTAAAGGGATATTACACTTTTATTTTTTGACTTTAAGCATTATTAAAATCACTGCTCCTGAAAAAACAGCCGTTTTTCAAACTTTTTTTTGCATTGATCCATGTCCCCTGGGGCAGGACCCAGGTCCCCAAACACTTTTTATGACAATAACTTGCATATTAGCCTTTAAAATTAGCACTTTTGATTATTCATGTTCGTGTCCCATAGACTTTAACGGTGTTCGCGTGTTCGAACAAACTTTTTTCTTGTTCGCATGTTCTGGTGCGAACCGAACAGGGGGGTGTTCGGCTCATCCCTACTCAATACCAGTTTTGGGAGTTATTTGGTGTTTACAGTGACAATGGGGCTTATTTACTAAAGGAAAATACACTTGGCACTACAAGTGCACTAGGATAACCTAGGAGACAGCCAAAAAGAAAGGCAAGCAATAAATACAATTTGAGATTTTATCTGATCGTTATTTTTTATTAAAAAAATTATAGATTGTCTGGCATTGCAATGGCCCCCTACCTGTAAAAAAAATCAACATATTGATCCCGAACTTGACGGGTGCTTTGGGGGGCCAAACCAGTACGGCCAGTATCCAGGCCTGTCAGAGGATTCTCTATAAGTCCGGCCTCAGGCCGAAGTGATGCAATATGATTTATTTTGTATTCCGCCATGTGGATAGCTGTCTGAAACAGGGGTAGTTAAAAACCCTCCTCTCCAGGGTGAGGGTCCTTTGGGGAATGGCCTCATCATGTGCTTGCCCAGACCGAAGGCTTCATCTGCAATGAAGACAAAGGGAAGTCCTTCCACGTTATCCGCATCAGGTGGCAATCCCAGGCCACCACTCTGGAGACACTGGTAGAACTCCGTCTGGGCAAAGACTCCTCCATCCAACATCCGGCCATTTTTCTCCACGTCCACATACAGAAATTCGTATTGTGCCAACACCACCGCCATTAAGACAATACTATGAAGCCTCTTATAATTAAAATAGTAAAACCCCGAATGGGGTGGTGGCACAATGTGGACGTGGTTCCCATCTATAGCCCCTCCACAGTTGGTACAGTCCCAACAGGTGGCAAAATGTGATGCCACAGTCTTCAATTCTGTGGCGTTGAAGGAAACTGGGGAGTCAAACAAGAAAAAAAATATATAAGTACTTTTGCACATAACATTGCAAGCATTTTATACAAAAAACATTCTTGCCCAGCATCAGTATAACATTAATTGTAATAAGTATTATTTAAAGACTAAAATATAAGGCCCACTTATCAGATTCATCAGCCCCTCTTATGGCACATTGATAAATTTTAGGGGGAATTCTAAAGCAATTTAAGGACACACAGACCATTTGCAGACATTTTAGGGGTGGGGAGGGGATTCTAAAGCAATTTAAGGACACACAGACCATTTGCAGACATTTTAGGGTAAAGCAATACAATAGAGTTGACAAAATACATTGTTAAGTGACTACACTAGGTGGATATGGGCCCAGCACTGCTGGGGAGGTTAGTGAATGCTAATATGCATGCAGTACAAAAAAAGAGCATTAAGAAAATTACAGCATGCATGAGGACAAAGGGGACATTCACACTATATTGCAATCATGGTAATTAGTGTTTGAGTAAAGAAATACATTACATTAGCAAACATTAAATACAATAAAATGTGATGTTAAAGGATAAAAATTCTTACCTTAATATACTTAATGTAGTCCTTCTGCAGGACCTGGATGATGGCAGAACAGGTCTCTGGGATAATGATCCCTAGAGCCTGGGGGGAGATGCCTGTAGAGAACTTAAGGTCCTGCAGGCTTCTCCCCGTCGCCAAGTACCACAATGTGGTGACTAGGGATGAGCTTCGAGTTCGAGTCGAACTCATGTTCGACTCGAACATTGGCTGTTCGCAAGTTCACCGAACAGCGAACAATTTGGGGTGTTCGCGGCAAATTCGAATGCCGCGGAACACCCTTTAAAAGTCTATGGGAGAAATCAAAAGTGCTAATTTTAAAGGCTAATATGCAAGTTATTGTCATAAAAAGTGTTTGGGGACCTGGGTCCTGCCCCAGGGGACATGGATCAATGCAAAAAAAAGTTTTAAAAACGGCCGTTTTTTCAGGAGCAGTGATTTTAATAATGCTTAAAGTCAATCAATAAAAGTGTAATATCCCTTTAAATTTTGTACCTGGGGGGTGTCTATAGTGTGCCTGTAAAGGGGCGCATGTTTCCTGTGTTTAGAACAGTCTGACAGCAAAATGACATTTTGAAGGAAAAAACTCATTTAAAACTACCCGCGGCTATTGCATTGCCGACAATACACATAGAAGTTCATTGATAAAAACGGCATGGGAATTCCCCAAAGGGGAACCCCGAACCAAAATTAAAAAAAAAAAATGACGTGGGGGTCCTCCTAAATTCCATACCAGGCCCTTCAGGTCTGGTATGGATATTAAGGGGAACCCCGGCCAAAATTTAAAAAAAAAAATGACGTGGGGTTCCCCCTAAATTCCATACCAGACCCTTCAGGTCTGGTATGGATTTTAAGGGGAACCCCGCGCCAAAAAAAAAAAAAAAAAACGGCGTGGGGTCCCCCCAAAAATCCATACCAGACCCTTATCCGAGCACGCAACCTGGCAGGCCGCAGGAAAAGAGGGGGGGACGAGAGTGCGGCCCCCCCTCCCTCCTGAACCGTACCAGGCCACATGCCCTCAACATTGGGAGGGTGCTTTGGGGTAGCCCCCCAAAACACCTTGTCCCCATGTTGATGAGGACAAGGGCCTCATCCCCACAACCCTGGCCGGTGGTTGTGGGGGTCTGCGGGCGGGGGGCTTATCGGAATCTGGAAGCCCCCTTTAACAAGGTGACCCCCAGATCCCGGCCCCCCCTGTGTGAAATGGTAAGGGGGTACATAAGTACCCCTACCATTTCACGAAAAAAGTGTCAAAAATGTTAAAAATGACAAGAGACAGTTTTTGACAATTCCTTTATTTAAATGCTTCTTCTTTCTTCTATCTTCCTTCATCTTCTGGTTCTTCTGGCTCTTCTGGTTCTTCTGGTTCTTCCTCCGGCGTTCTCGTCCAGCATCTCCTCCGCGGCGTCTTCTGTCTTCTTCTCCTCGGGCCGCTCCGCACCCATGGCATGGGGGGGAGGCTCCCGCTCTTCTCTTCTTCTCTTCTTCTTTTCTTCTTTTCTTCTTTTCTTCTCTTCTTCTCTTCTTCTTCATTTTCTTCTCCGGGCCGCTCCGCAATCCATGCTGGCATGGAGGGAGGCTCCCGCTGTGTGACGGCGCTCCTCGTCTGACAGTTCTTAAATAACGGGGGGGCGGGGCCACCCGGTGACCCCGCCCCCCCTCTGACGCACGGTGACTTGACGGGACTTCCCTGTGACGTCACGGGGAATGCCACAGGGAAGTCCCGTCAAGTCACCGTGCGTCAGAGGGGGGCGGGGTCACCGGGTGGCCCCGCCCCCCGTTATTTAAGAACTGTCAGACGAGGAGCGCCGTCACACAGCGGGAGCCTCCCTCCATGCCAGCATGGATTGCGGAGCGGCCCGGAGAAGAAAATGAAGAAGAGAAGAAGAGAAGAAAAGAAGAAAAGAAGAAAAGAAGAAGAGAAGAAGAGAAGAGCGGGAGCCTCCCCCCCATGCCATGGGTGCGGAGCGGCCCGAGGAGAAGAAGACAGAAGACGCCGCGGAGGAGATGCTGGACGAGAACGCCGGAGGAAGAACCAGAAGAACCAGAAGAGCCAGAAGAACCAGAAGATGAAGGAAGATAGAAGAAAGAAGAAGCATTTAAATAAAGGAATTGTCAAAAACTGTCTCTTGTCATTTTTAACATTTTTGACACTTTTTTCGTGAAATGGTAGGGGTACTTATGTACCCCCTTACCATTTCACACAGGGGGGGGGCCGGGATCTGGGGGTCACCTTGTTAAAGGGGGCTTCCAGATTCCGATAAGCCCCCCGCCCGCAGACCCCCACAACCACCGGCCAGGGTTGTGGGGATGAGGCCCTTGTCCTCATCAACATGGGGACAAGGTGTTTTGGGGGGCTACCCCAAAGCACCCTCCCAATGTTGAGGGCATGTGGCCTGGTACGGTTCAGGAGGGAGGGGGGGCCGCACTCTCGTCCCCCCCTCTTTTCCTGCGGCCTGCCAGGTTGCGTGCTCGGATAAGGGTCTGGTATGGATTTTTGGGGGGACCCCACGCCGTTTTTTTTTTTTTTTTTGGCGCGGGGTTCCCCTTAAAATCCATACCAGACCTGAAGGGTCTGGTATGGAATTTAGGGGGAACCCCACGTCATTTTTTTTTTTAAATTTTGGCCGGGGTTCCCCTTAATATCCATACCAGACCTGAAGGGCCTGGTATGGAATTTAGGGGGACCCCCACGTCATTTTTTTTTTTTAATTTTGGTTCGGGGTTCCCCTTTGGGGAATTCCCATGCCGTTTTTATCAATGAACTTCTATGTGTATTTTCGGCAATGCAATAGCCGCGGGTAGTTTTAAATGAGTTTTTTCCTTCAAAATGTCATTTTGCTGTCAGACTGTTCTAAACACAGGAAACATGCGCCCCTTTACAGGCACACTATAGACACCCCCCAGGTACGAAATTTAAAGGGATATTACACTTTTATTGATTGACTTTAAGTATTATTAAAATCACTGCTCCTGAAAAAACGGCCGTTTTTAAAACTTTTTTTTGCATTGATCCATGTCCCCTGGGGCAGGACCCAGGTCCCCAAACACTTTTTATGACAATAACTTGCATATTAGCCTTTAAAATTAGCACTTTTGATTTCTCCCATAGACTTTTAAAGGGTGTTCCGCGGCATTCGAATTTGCCGCGAACACCCCAAATTGTTCGCTGTTCGGTGAACTTGCGAACAGCCAATGTTCGAGTCGAACATGAGTTCGACTCGAACTCGAAGCTCATCCCTAGTCTCAAACATCCCTGCTAAAACATACAAAAAGTCCATTGTGTATCACATGTTAAATGCTGCCAAGTCTTGTATCCCTCTTCACTGGAAACAACTCCCGCCAACCATAGCGAGCTGGCTTCAAAAAGTGGAAGATATAAATAAGATGGAAGACTTGATTCTTGCAGCACAACACAAAAGTGAGAAATACTCTAAAACTTGGGGGCTTTGGAATGTTTTTTTTTTTTTTGAAGAGGGAAAGGCCCTCTTCGGATCATAAGTGCTACAACTAGTCAAAATGGCCTCTGTTGTCCTACGTCATCTCATACCCCTGCTTTTTCCTCCTCCTGCCCCCCACCCCCCTTTTTCTCCTTCTTTTTCATTATTATTATTGTTACTCTTTTTCCTTTTCTGAACTATCTATTTTTTCTAATGCTGTTACTGTAAAATGGAAAATAGGATTGGGCAACCTCATTCCTTTCTGAGTAGTCACACTTCAGTTACTGTTATGATAAACAATATAAATGAAGACAACTGTTTAACATTTCCTTTGCCGATGCCTACCTGAGATCTCTGCAGTTTTATGTACATTTGTTGGGCATGTTGTAAATTACGTGATTGAAGTTTCCAATATTTTCACATTATTGATGTAAGGATTTGGTTTTGCCCTTTCTGGGATTTAAAAAAAAAATTGCAAAAAAAACACACATTGAAATCCATGAGTCCGGTGCCCTGCATGGAGATTAGGGTCTGGGCGGATGGTTTAGGGGGGGCGGCGCCCCTTATGGATGGACCTTTGAGTTGCATTGCTGGGGTACATTTTCTTATGTGCCCTTTTTGTGTGCACAGATCTACAGTATACAGTATGTCCAAACATCCTTTTAATGATTAATATCTGTGCACATCAACTGATTTATTGCTAGCTCTTCAATTGAGAAAGTCGTAGCTACTTTTTATCTATTAATCACTTCATATCTGTAGGCCATTTTTTGAACTGTCCTGGACTTGAAGTGGGATAGAATGAGCATGGTGTCATTTCAGCCAGCAATCGGATGTGCAGTAACAGTGATACGGGTGGCTGTAGACCACTGTAGATAGAAATAATGTTAAATGAAAAAAAAAGTGTAAAATAAATAAATACAAGTAATAAAAAAAAAATTAAAAGACATGAGGCGCAGGTTCCACACACCTATGCAAACAAGAATTTTCCCACACGTGAGGTATTACCATGAATGTCAGAGTGAGAGCAATGATTCTAGGGCCATCATTCATGGTTAAGACTTTTAAAGCACCACCTATGTGTAGCGCTACCCCCGCAGGTGAATAGGGATTCCCCAACCTGCACAGCCAGGCACACCAGATTTTCCACAGCACTCCAGAGTCAAGAAACAGCCCTTGCAGCTTTGTTTTTTTTTTGTTTTATTAGAGGTATTGGACTTGGATGGGGTTAAGGATATTATGGTATGCCCACTTGACTTTAGCAGAACTTTTCCAGGGACAACTTCTTCTGTACAATCTATTTGCACACTCTCTCAAGTCTTAGTACCCAGCTGTCCTTTTGTAGCTACTGATCCCAGCACCATCTCTTTTGGCACTGCCAGACCACCTGACTGCAGCTGCCCCTTTTACTAGCTCTCTTGGCTACACTTCCACAGTCCTCCCAGACTGAATATGCATCCATCTCAGACTGCTCTCACCCAGCCCTCTCAGGCTGCCTCTCAGTCGTCCCCGACTGTATCACTCACCAGCCAGCCCAGCTGTCTTCTCCTTGGAGATCTTCTGGACATGCTCTCTGGCTCCTGCTGTCCTCACATCTGCTCCTGTGCCACTGGACAGGATTCCTCCTGCAGGGAGCCCACCGACAGCCTTTTAGCACTCCATCTTCAACTTCCACCCAAACTCTCCTGCCCAGCTGGGCTGACCCAGAGTATTTGAGAGGGCCTGCCCCATGCCAACCCATCTGGTGGGGATTGGTCAGGGCCCTCATGAATACTCCAAGCACCTCCTAACCTCCACTCCCATTCTTCTGAAAGTTTCCAGCAAGTTCCAGAAGTAGGGGGAGGTACCAAAGATGGTGCCTGCTGAGTCATACCGGCCCTCCCTGCATCACTCACCCTCCCCAGAATAAAACACAGGCTTGGCTGACAGACAAGCCAAAACATTTTACCAACATTAACAAAGTATAGAAAGAAAACCACAAGGGTTAAATGTGGAGTGGGATATAAACTGTTTTATTAACAATGCATGAAGTGATATACCACCCTCTGCGTTTATCTCTTTTTATTTTTTATCCTTTATATGTCATTATTTTTTAATTGAGATTATGCGGTCAATCCATCTTTCAATTACTATCTGGGATGTTTTTATCTCTTTCTTCCAGTAGACATACCTTTATTCATGTTTAGTTCTTTTGAGGATTGGATATAGGCAGATTTTTATTTTATTTTATGTCATTCATTATTGTTTTTTATGATTTAGTTGCGGCAGGTGTATCGGTTGTGCCCTTATTCCTTCCTTTTTGAACGTCAAATTCCAGCACCCATCTCATTCTTGTGATTTTGGAAAATAACAAATATGTTTTTTTCGAAAACCTTGAAAAGAATTTTTTATCATTCATATATGTTGACATTTGTCAACATGAACACATTTCATTTATATATTCATGTCTTCATTAGTGATTTCACTATAGGATGCACATCCAATCACATCTATGCCAAAAAAATCCCACACAGACTAACGACCAGCTGTTTAGAATCAGATAATCAATATGTAGTCATGTGGTAGACAAATTATGTGTATATAAGTCGTGATCACTTTTGTACAAACCAGCTATGAGTAAGCGCTCTATGGGAGTGTGAAACGAGTTAGCGGTTATGCTGCATTATCCCAACGAAGCCATGTACGGACTTTAATCATGTTATTACTTTTTCAATAAAGAGGATTTTATTTTTTACTTTTCCAATCCGGAGTGCGGCTGTCCAGATTTTTCCATCACACACATACCATTGGAATAGCAATTGCCGGCACCTGGGGCTCTCACAATCATCCACACAGCGGAGGACGGGAAGCTTGAACCCGGTCACCTAGTGGTAACTATCTTATTCCTTCCTGTGTAGGGCTTTATCCATAAATCTCATTTATCTCCACAAGATGGCGATCTTCCTTCTTGTCACTTCCTGGTTATGTATATGTTTACTATTAACAGCCAGAAGTCAATATGGCTCTTTTGGACTCATTCCTATTATATACATTATATTTGCCAGTAGTCAAAATGGCGCTCTACATGTATTTATATGCCCAGACGTGATGACCTGTCACCTGGCCAATCCCCAGACGACGTCCTATCGTGACGAAACGCGTAGGGAGGAGCCTGCGACGGTGACATCATCACGTTCTCGGATGGGCTTGAACATAGGAAGTGAATCGCGGTACACGGAGACGCCGCCGCTCTACTTGATATTTTATATGCTGCATACCTCCTGCAATATTGTAAGTGTGATTCCTTCTTTTTACTATTAAATCTCCTTTAACATACAATATTGCGCTATGGAAGTGTTCTCTTTTGTATTTCCGGTTTTGATGGATTGTTAGAACCACTGATCCTGCATTGTACCCCTGGTTTTGGGAGACCATAATCCCTATGCTGGGCGAGACTGCCGTAATAGCAGTCATCGCCATTCGGTAAGCAGATTCTACTTACACACGTCTTGGTGGATCATTTATAGGCACCTTTGTCACATCTCTTCCTGGATGGGTGTTCTTTATTTTCTTGTGGATTTATCAAGAACTTTTGGACTTTCTTTTTAAAAAAAATTTTTTTACATGCACTTGTGATTTAAGTCTTTTGTTTTTTGTTTATCATTGATCGAATTGTAATATGTTTGCTCACTGATTGTTTTCATGTCACTTGGTGAGATCTATTTTTATTTTCATATATTATATTAGCGCTGCACTTTGTTGTTTATTACAACATTAACAAAGACCTAACACTACCTATTCTAGCACACTAGAGGGTGCTACATATGAAAAAATTTAGGTACCTTAGTTTGTTGCCATTTCAAGGGTGCGGTCAATTTTGAGTCTTGACATGCTGGGTATCTGTTTACTCAACACAACTGCATCTTTCATATTTTACCAAAACATTGGTTATTATATTGTGTTGTGTGTGCGCTAAAATTAATTTTAGTGTATTTTGTCCTGAAAATATGCATTTGGTAAACAACTGCACAAATGTCCTGCTGCTTAAAAAAATCACAATGGCCACCATTTTATTTTATAAATCTTTTTTTTTCGCCCTGACTTGTGAAAAATAACTAAGCAGAGGTAAAAATTTGGTCAGTAATTTTTTTAATTGCAAAGAAAAGGTGCCCGTCTCAGGGGCATTTAGAAAGCAGGTAACCTGACATTCTCCAAAACATCCACTGCGGGTGAATCTTTATAAGGCATGTGCTTTAAATGACAGTGATTGATTCTTCACCAGCGAATGACTGGCGAAAGTCACCTTTACCAATTTTTAAACTTGTTCTTTAGCATACCCAGGTGGCCACAACTTAGGAGCCAATCTGCAGTGAAGCATATCACTCCTTATGGGGGAAGGGGTGCTTCTGAATACCAGGCAGCGCCTTAAACTCTATGCTTTGGGTTGGGACATCTTTGGCACCACATTTTCAAAACAACAGCTTCATTTTGAAAGAAAAGAGAATGAGAACAAGGCCAAATGTTGAGAAAGAAGACAAGAAAAAAAATTGAGCTGCTGCCCTTTTTGAATTTAAAGGGGTTTAAGGTTTTTTGACAAATGAAAGGAAGAGAAGGAGAAGAAGAAAGAGAGGTGCCAGAAAGCAGAAAAGTTACCATAAGTGGTAGCAAGAGTGAGATTAATGGGTAAATTATTTTGGTCTTTTCTAAATAAATGCTTAAAATAAATGTATTGATTTGATCAGTAACATCCTCAATGCATGTACAATATCAGAATCTCCTGTGCTACCACAATAAATGTGAAGCAAATATAAAGAAATACAAAATATATATATAAAATTATAAATGATTGCAGCAGCTGTTGTCACACCAAAAAAAATTAGATAAAAAATAAATTCAGCGCAATCAAATATAACAATGTATCACCTAAACCATATACATATGTAGCACCCTCTACCTGAAGGTAGGTGCTATAGTAGGATTTTTCCTAAGTTCGGGGATATGTGCAGGTAAATTTAGGCAGGCTTATGCTGTGCGCTGGGCCTGTCTGTTGACATGCATCACAGTTGAACTTAGGGATGTGTCTTTGCAAAGTTAAACTAAATGAAATTCTTTATTATTTTTGCTTGGGGATAGAGTGCAGAGGGATTTGAAGTCTGCTCAATTTTTGGGGATGTCAGCACCCCTGATAGGGTGAAGACACCTCCCAAATGTTGCCGGTTTCTCCTTCAAATTTATTCACTTCCTGTCACATAGCCAAACAGGAAGTGAGGGTAAAACCCTATCAATGTTATTCCTTGGGGACACACAGGTCAATCTAACTAGTGTCCCCATTAGGTAAATTGCACTTTGCTGTGTACACCACAAATTATTATTAGGTATCTGGACTTTGGGGTTTGTTTACTAAAGGCAAATCCACTTTGCACTACATGTGCACTTGGAAGTGCAGTCGCTGGAGATCTGAGGGGGACATGCAAGGAAAATAAAAAAACAGCATTTTTGTTTCTACGTGATTGGATGATAAAATCAGCAGCGCTTCCCCTTAGATTTACAGCGACTGCACTTCCAAGTGCAGTTTCAGTGCACTTGTAGTGCAGAGTGGATTTGCCTTTACTAAATAACTCCAAAATACCTAATAATTTGGGGTGTACACAGCAAAGTGCTAGAGTGCAATTTGCCTAATGGGGACACTAGTTAGATTGACCTGTGTGTCCCCAAGGAAAGACATTGGTAGGGTTTCACCCTCACTTCCTTTTTTGGCTATGTGACAGGAAGTGAAGCAAACTTTCAGAAAAGGGACACAAAGTCCAACCTAAAAAGACAGGGGTTCTAACACTCACTTGATTTCCCTCAAGTGGCCACAATTAGAACAATAGGATTGTCTTGAGCTAGATTTTAGCTCAGTGCTCTAAATCAGTGGTTCTCAACCCTGTCCTCAAGTACCCCCAGCAGGCCATGTTTGCAGGTTTTCCTTTATCGTGCACAGGTGCTTTAAATCAGAGTCAATGGCTTGGCATTTTGGACAGCTATTTTATCTAAGATAAATTCCCAATTCATGACCTGTTGGAGGTACTTGAGGACTGAGGTTGAAAACCACTGCTCTAAAGTAGACAAATCACACCTTTTTTTGTTTTGCCATTCCAATCAGCCTATTTAAGCTGCAACTGGGAAATCTGTTCCAGGGAAATTGTTTAGGAGGGAGTGTAAAATGCATTACTTGGATTGAGCATGCATCGCGGTGATCGGCGGTGCAGTGTGTCAGTCTCACACACCGCTACACCGATCTCGGTAAAGAGCCTCCGACCACATGATCAGCCCTGTCCAATCACAGTTGATCACGATGTAAACAGGAAGAGCCGTTGATCGGCTTTTCCTCACTCGCGTCTGACAGACGAGAGTAGGGGAGAGCCGACCAGTGGCACTCCTGACAGGGGGGGTTTGCGCTCATTGTTTATCAGGGCAGCCCCCCTCAGATGCCCAAACTGGACCACCAGGGAAGCCGCCAGGACCCCCAGGGAAGCCCCTAACATGTGGATGGCCAGGTACATCCCCCATGGCCATCCACATGTGCCAACTTATGCCCAACATATGCCAATCAGTTCCCACAAATGGGCACTGACTGGCACCATTATAGAACTAATAAAATCAGTGATGCCCAGCAATGCCACCCACCAGTGTAATCAGTGCCACCCATCAGTGGCCCTCAGTGCCACCTATCAGTGCCCATCAGTGCCACCTATCAGTGACCATCAGTGACCATCTGTGCCACCTTTCAGTGCCACCCATAAGTACCCATCAGTGCCACCCATAAGTACCCATCAGTGAAACCTATGAGTGCCCATCAGTGCTGCCTATGAGTGCCCATCAGTGCTGCCTATGAGTGCCCATCAGTGCCGCCTATCAGAGCCCATCATCAGTGCCCATCAGTGCCACCTCATCAGTGCAACGTCTTTGGTGCCACCTCATCGGTGCCGCCTTATCAGTGCCCGTCAGTGCAGCCATATCAGTGCCCGTCATTGAAGAAGAAAACATACTTATTTACAAAAAATTTTAATAGAAACAAAGAAAAACTTTTTTTTTCAAAATTTTCAGACTTTTTTTATTTGTTGCACAAAAAATAAATATCGCAAAGGTGATCAAATACCACCAAAAGAAAGCTCTATTTGTGGGAACAAAATGATAAAAAAATTTGTTTGGGTACAGTGTTGCATGACCGCGCAATTGTCACTCAAATTGCGACAGCACTGAAGGCTGAAAATTGGCTTGGGCAGGATGGTGTATAAGTGCCTGGTATTGAAGTGGTTAAACATTAGTCACAACATCTTGAGTAAAATTTTACAAAATAATGCAGCACAGACAATTAAATAAAAGTGAAACTAACAACCTATAAATGACACACATTGACAACATCAAAAATATTTCAGGGAAAAATATCCCCCCCCCCCCAAAAAAAAATAAGCACAAACAAAAGTAAAAAATACTTGCTCTAAAACACATCTGTTTTGCAAAGACATAACAAACAAAATATATGAGTTACAAACTATATAAGGATGCCCAAATGTATTCTCTTGACACACAGACACACACACACACATACAAACACAGAGATACACACACTCTGGACTCTTTTCATGACAAGGTAAAGAATCCTATTTGAAATCTTTATATAGCATAGGTTTGCGTGCTAATTAGGCAATTCAAAACACATGCACAGTCCATGAAACACACAAAATGCTTAGTACACCCAGTGTCGAGACATTACTTCAAAGTGGGTACACCTGTTAAAGATGTCCTTAAATTACTAACCCAAAAAACACACTGTGACGGACCCCCGTACTCAACAGGACTATGTCCGCCGTAAATGCTTCCTTTGTCCAGAACCAGCACTATCCAAGACCCCTTTAGCTCACCCAGTCATTAGCCGTAACTTAATGTAGGGTGAAAAACATCAAACTGTTTATTCAAATACAGGTATACACTCAGGGAACAACTCCCCCCTCCCTTTGATTCAGGGCGGGGTAAACTGTCCAATCAGCAGGGAGAGTTGTTGGAGGAATTCGCCCCTCCCCTCTCCACCCTGCCCCCCGTCCACATGCCAGGAACACAAATACAAAACATGCATCCCATAATACATTTCTCCTAAGGCAGACAGACACAACAGAACAATGGGACACAGCCACACCCCAAACGATCCCAGCAGACAGTCCACAACAGCATGAGACAGCATACAATATATACATATATACAATATTCCAGTGTGGCTGTACATAGAGTCCGACTAGCACAGATCAGACTGGGGTTCTCGATCAGCCTGTGCCCCTAATGGACACAGGGCGATTTACACACAGGAGGGGCCGGGGGAGCTGGACACTGAGTTTCCAGAGCTCTCCAAGTTAAGCTGGGTTCCATAAGCTCCCCACTCAAAGTGTCTGCCGTCACACATCTCCCCTTTCGGCAGGGGACTAACACAGGAGAAGACCCTAGATGGGTTAACTCCAAAGTTAGTCAGTAGTTCCAGTCTCCCAATGCTGGTATCCACACAGTACCCCAAATAAATTGTACCAAACATAGCATTACTCACCCAGCCAACCTCTGCCTCTCTCAGAGAACATACTCGCCGCTGGGGAGAAGCATTGACTGGGCCTTCTCCCTGGAGTCCTTTCAGCCGCTGGAGAGAAGACAGGGTGACTGGGCTCACTCCGTCATGCTGTTGGGGATCTGGGCCGACTGCCCAACATCCCTGGGGTATACAGGTGGAGACTGAAGTCCCATCCACTTTTGGTAGATGAAAATTCCCCAGTGCTTGCAAAGCATAGCTGACATCCCCTTGTCTCAGTCCCGCACCATTTTCTGGGGTTGTGTCAGTGGAGACCGAAGTCCCGTCCACTTTCACAGGAACTCCCTCTTCTGTTATTTAAGGGCAGAGGCCAGCAGCACTCTGCCCTGTTGCCAGCTCTTCTTCTAGGTTGGTGTCTGTGGAGACCGCAGTCCCATCCACCGATATCAGCTCAAGCTGCAGGTGTGTGCAGAGACTAGTAGCATTCTACCCTGTTAGCACTTCAGCTGAGGACCCCACATCTTCCACTCTGGCTAAGTGTTGGGGAGTGACCGTCAGCTTCTCACCATGGGCCCCAGGAACTGCTACAGGTGTGGGACAGAGGTCTTGGACCCTCTGTCCGGTGGACAGTGCTTCAGCTGGAGGAGTCTCTTGTAACTCCACAGATGCTGCTGTTGGTGCTGGGTAGAGCTCAGTGAACTTTAGCCCTGATACCAGCTATTGTGCTGGAGGCTCACCTTGTTGTTTTTTCTCAGCAAAACAGTCTATCAACTCCCCAATCTCTATAACTGGTGTCTGGGGACAGAGGTTCACCATCTCCTGTCCATAGAACGAAGAAGTGGTTACTGGCGCTGGGCAGAGCTCAGTGATGTCTGGCCCTCATGCCAGCTCTTCTGCTGGAGGCTCACCAGGTTGTTCTTCCTAAGCAGAAAAGTCTATCAAATCCCCAGTCTCTGCAACTGGTGTGTGGGGATAGAGGTTCACCATCTCCTGTCCGTGGAACCCAGAAGATGCTATCAGTGCTGGGCAAAGGTTAGCAAAGCTCTGCCCTGTTGTCAGCACTTCCACATTGGGAATGGCAATCTCCAGAGTTTCCACTGCCGATTCTCTGGCATGCTGCTGGAAGGGCACATTCCTCCATCCAACCTCGTCTTGTGCAGAAACAGGTTCGTCAAGGTCAGTCAGCACTTGCTGCATTCACCATAAGACCTCCGCGTCCACAGCTGCGGGGGCAGGTGGGCGAAGCACACTGTTACTATGCCACATTGACTCTTCAGACAGGATTTCAGAGCTGTCGGCTGGTATTTATGTATAGTCTCATAAATCCCCTGAGCAGAGTCTAGCAGCTGTCTGTAGGCAATCTCCAGCTCCCATTCCTGAACGGCCAGAAACTCCAAATCTTCCTGTGCCCAGAGCACTTCCGAGACATTCAGTCTTCACTCTCTGTAATCCATTCTTTCCTCCAAACGCCACTCCAGATCACTCCCAAAGTCAGGGTCTTTGGACAGCCTCCAGTACAACAGTCCCAGGCCACCGTAGTCAAAGCCATGGGGCTGTCATCCTTTGTACACAGGCACACTTGGGCTACATACCACTGGAGGGCTCTGTAGCTCTCGTTCAACCGCATCTCTGCCTGGATCAGCCTGCTTAACTCAGCTGTCCACTCCTGGTTTTGCGGTTCCCCCAAATAAACAGTACTTGCATTTCATACTGCGACCAGAACCTTACATGGATGGAGGGGACACCTTTTCCCTGACGGTGCTGCTCGAGAGCTAGTGCTTTCTTCCAGAGTTGTAGGCAGACAGAAACATTCCATTCCAGCAGGACATGCACTGATACTGGTCCCCTGTGCTGTATCCGCATCTCTTGCAACCTCCTTTGGAATTCCTCTTCCATGATGGCTGGTATCTGTACCTCTGCTCTCCTGCTATCCCGACCTTGGATCCAGGTGGTGGTTTGGATGTGTTCACAGCAAGGAAGCACAATCCCACCATTGCCAACCAATTGTGAAGGACCCCTGTACTCAACAGGACTATGTCCGCCATAAATGCTTCCTTTTTCCACAACCAGTACTATCCAAGACCCCTTTAGTTCACCCAGTCATTAGCCGTAACTCAATGTAGGGTGAAAAACATCAAACTGGGGAGCAAACAAACATGGGAAAAAGTTATACATCAAACACCATTGCAGTCTATGGGAACTGACCTGTTAATTTTGGTAGTCCCCACTTGGCTTGCTTATATTCTAGTTATTGGCCTTAAAATGGGTATGGGGGCCCAGGTCCCTCCCTGAGGGACATATATCAATGTCACCAATTTTGACAACCCCAAAAACGAAACAAGGAGAAGTGCCTTTAAAAATGCCAAATTACTTAAAAGCTAGTAACTTGGGGGTGAATTACTCTGCCTGTAAAGTGGTGCATCTGTAGCATGTATCCAAAATGCTGCTTCAAAGATGTATGGCTTTAGGAAGACTTACAAATCTACATTGCAGCTGCAAGATCTTAACCAAAAAAAAAGGCATGCCCCCCATACATACCAGGCCATTTGGGTCTGTTAAGGCTTTAAATGAGAACTCCCACGTGAAAAATCCCACCCCAAACTAAAAAAAGATTGTGCCCCTCCCAAACACGAACAAACCCCTAGCCAAACACACAGCGAGCCAGCCCATGAAAGGGGGGTGGATGCTTGGGGGCAGGAGGGGCTCGAGCACCCCAAAAGTCAACCACCTTGTTCCCATATTCATAGGGACAAGGGCCTCTTCCACACAACCCTAGGCTGGAGTTGTGGAGGGCTGCAGACAGGGGGCTTTACGGTATGTGGAAAGCCCCTTTTAAACTAGTGGGTACAAGATGTTTTGTGTTTGGTATAGGGCTGAGCCCAACATGCCCCAAAGGCAGACAGCTATGTTGAGTGCATATGGCCTTGTATGGTTCAGGAGGGGGTTGGGCGTTAGCTCTTCTCGCCCTTTTCCTATCTGGCCCTGTTGTATGCTCTGGAAAAGGATGTGGTTTGGATTGGAGAAGGCAGCTCATGGCCTTTTGAGAATGGACTGGAGTGTGGAGTTCCCCTTTAAAAGCAAAATTGAGCCCAAGGAAATCAAAGGGATTAGAGGGGGGAGACAAGAGCACCGGTGAATGGAGTGGAGTGTGGAGTTCCCATATGCATTAGAGGGGGGAGCTCATGCCCATTTAGGCCTTAAAAAAGGAGCTAGAGGAGCGAGAGTCTTTTTACCTAATTTTAACATGTCACATGTTTGCAACGTAACATGCTCATATGACCTATCTGCGAATCTCCTTAAAAAAAAAAAAAAAAAAACATAAACGTGAACCAGCTTAAAAAAAAAAAATAGTCAAGATTAGAGGAGCGCCCTTACAACACATGCAACTGCATGTACGTTGTTTAACATTTACTAAGATTTTGGGTGCGCATTGAAAAAACTCATGTAAACGGGCGCAAGAGCCACTCGTGCATGCGCACTGCTTACATGGATCTCACACTAAACCTACTTCCAGGTGCAGCAGGTTATCTCTGAAAAAGTTACTTTCTCATTCTATTTTGGGCTTGTCTGTTACTTGGGCAGTTGTTACTAAACTTTCTAACATCACCCCATAATATTGGCACCTCCATCTTATGTTAACATTGAATTGGAGATGCCGTGCGCCATGTCCATAGAGGCGCACATAGAGGCGCTTCATTTAAAAAAAAAATGAGAGCAAAATACTATAGAATAGGTAATGCATATATGTGAGTTGAAGCTGCACACCCCAATTTGTATAATTAAATGGAAGATCCCTCAAAGGGTTTTTTAGCAGCTAAGTAGGTATTCAAATCGAAATAACAATGATATGGTTAAAAATTAAATTCTTTATTTATATTATGGTATCAAAAGAAAGGGATAAAGGGCATGATTTACATGGGAGTAAAAAGTACAAATTAAAAATGCCATAAACTTTTGCGGAGTTTCACATAATATGCCTACGCGTTTCGACCTGTATGGATAAAGGTCTTCTTCAGGGGTATTTACTCTATGTGAAAGAGAAAACAGTTTAAATTGAGCTGTCTATAAATAGATCAATTATTCTATATACTCATTTCATATTGTGGAATTAAATGTGCATATTCACCACTTCTTGACGAGAAAGCTTCATGCCACAATTGGATGGATTGCTGTTCTTCTAAAAACACCTCTGGTCACGGCGATCCCAGTGGGCCCCCACAGTACTCCTCTGCCATCGGTGGAGGCAAACACCCCCACCTCCACACAACTTACAAGGAGTCACCCCTTTGAGGGACCCCGGAACGGGGGTCTGGTTAGGGGGAGAGAAGGGAAGCCAGCGGCGCTCTTAGCTTTTCTGCATTCCAAAATTAGAAAAAGAACTTTTTTGAGTTATAATGAATGTAAGGGGTGTCATATACAGCATGTTTTTGGCCTGTTAATTCATATGTTAGAAAAAAATAATCATATTGCACATGTGCAATATCAAACCTGTGTTAGATAGAGTTGCGATTACTTGGCCGGTAATAGTACATGCACACCCCCATGATTTGACCAAGGTGTGTATGTGTATATATAATAAAACAAAACAAATAAAAAATATATGTAACATATATGAATAAATAGTGATGTGGTAATTGTCCATTTGTTTTAAAAATAATTCAATGGTAAGCTTGAGAGCCAACTAATGCACATTGGAAATTGTATAGTTGGCTGCTGGTGATGTGTGATAAATAAAATGTCAAATAGTGTGTATAGATCAATTACTTGGTTTACAATACCAATATATATAATGAACTGTTGGTGATGTGAGGTTGATTAAATGTTGAAAAGGTGTGTGTGAATTAAAAAAATAATGATTGCAGTAAAAAATGTGCCAAAGGATTTGTTGTGAATGTGTGACAAAAATAATTAAGAGGTGAGTGGTAATTGAAAGTAAAAAAGTGCATGCAAATGTGCAAAAAGTTGATGAAACAATGGGAATATAGTGATGAGATCTGAAGCAAGTACGAAACGGAAGCGCTCTGTCTGGTAAAATTAGTGTTCGTATTGTAGGTAGCACATTCCTCACACTGCAAATTCTGTGATGGTTGAATGCAGCGCATTAATTGTCTTCTTCATAATACTAGAAGAACGAAGTTGTTTTGCTGTTCATATTCACACAGAGTTCTCACAAACTTATTTCTGCATTATTTCTTTTGATCTCATGAATGATATTGTAAGTTTTAAAAGCCGTATCTCCATGCTAATGTTTACACAATTGTTTTTTGGAGTCATCTTTTATAATTTTTTATTTCATCAAGATCTTTTTTTTTAGGATTGTTACAAAATTATTTTCTATTTATCTCCATATATCTTTTTATTTTTGGTGTAAAGTTACCACAAAGAACCTTATTTTTGTATATTTTTTGCTTTTTTTATTTTTTGATGTAAAGTTACCACAAGAACATTATATAATTTTTTGTTTTTGGAAACTCAAGAAGGTTGTTGTCCCTTGTTAATTTGACATTGATGTTATTAATAACACATAGGCAAGTATTTTCATAAAATAAAATATCCATTTATTATGGTTAACAAAATAAAGATGAAGTCAATGCTGGAGAAATTTTTCGAATTTGTGAAGACTTTTGGCCCCAGGGCACACATCAAGTCTGTGAAAAAGAAAATTGGGATCTTGAGGAGCCCATATAATAGGGAGCACAAGGAATCCCAGAGTTCAAGAGCAGCAGCAGATGACATATATGTCCCCAGGCTGTGGTACTACACCAGCCTGTGTCTTCTGTCAGACCAGACTGAAGCCACGTCATCACTTTCTTCACTTTCTCTTCGTTCCAGTCTTCCCTCCACGCTGCCCTGCACCCTTCCCTGCAGCCTTCCTTGTAGGCTGGGGCTCTGGTGGTTGACTTGTGGCAGGAGGAGGAGGAGGGGCTTGCTCATTTATTTGGGTGTTGACAGTTAACTCGCCCTTCAGCTCCTTGTGAAGGACATCAGAAAAAAGTTCTTCACACAGGAGGTGTTGGCCCTTCTCCATTTCGAGTAACCTGCTTGCTATATAGGAGCCATGGGCCTCTACAGCTTGAGGAAATTTATAGCTTGTCTCATGAGGCGCAGCGATGCCTCCTCTGTCACCATCCCCTTTCTGGGCCTTTTTGTATGAAGGCGGAGGGGAGGAACCTGCGATTGTGTGAGGCTCCTACTGGGCCCGGCCACCTCCTGGCTGACACTAACCCCTGCCTCCTCCTGGATGACACTGGGCCCATCCTCCTCCTGGATGACACTGGGCCCTGCCTCCTCCTGGATGACACTGGGCCTGGCCTCCTCCTGGATGACACTGGGCCTGGCCTCCTCCTGGATGACACTGGGCCCGGCCTCCTCCTGGATGACACTGGGCCCGGCCTCCTCCTGGATGACACTTTCCACACCTTCCTCCTGGCTGAGCTCATCCTGTGTATAAAAAAGGGACATAGTTTTAGTTTTTGGTTAATCAATGACACACAATTTTCAGCTCATGACTTGCAAATTCAATGTTAATACATATAAAAGAGTGTAAATCTGACACCAGCATTTTGTAAAGCTGGTGACAAACATTTTTGGCCACTACTGTCAATTGATATGTATACATAATTTTTTTGAAAAAATCCTTTAATAGGTAATCAATTATAACATCTAGTTATTATCATTAATATTAGGACACTAAATATGTCTAAAAATAATATACCTGGCTCCAGATTGTCACATCCGTTTCTTCCAGGATGGAAGGCTCAGCTTGGTCCTCATCAGACTCTGCTGGGGTGGATGGAAGGGTTGAAAGTGATGCCCTGGCTTCAGTCTGGTCATCAAGAAAACGTAGTTTATCGTAGTACCACAGCCTGGGTACATATACATCATCTGCTGATGCTCCTGATCTCAGGGAAATATGGATCTTGTTTTGCTCCCTGCCATACATATTTCGCAAGATCCCAATTTTATTTTCCACAAGCTTAAAGGTTGCTTCTGGGATGAAAGTCTGCACAAATGCGACAAGTTTCTCCAGCGTTGACTTCCTTATTGTTTTAATATAATATGCAGGGTGTTTGACCTCCCATAGATTCCTCATCTCCCTGTACTTCTCAATAAATTGTGTCAGAAATTCAGGGTCTTTAAACTTAGTATTCATGTTTTCTGTCAAAGATAATACACAAGACAAAAACAGTAATGTTAGGCTAAACTCTCATAATCTTACTTATTCCAACATAGGCCTCAATCTTTAAGCAGTATAGGCTGCTACAAACTTAAAAAAAAATTACCTTTGTTTCGGACGCTCGCAAATTCATCCTCCGTGCACAGAAGGTATGTACAACACATGCGTGATAGTTTTATACACACTGCGCATGCGTGAAACTCCACCTGCGTTGCCCGCCCCTGACGTTCTTTTTTAAGGAATATTCTCTGCCCCTTTTTTTTCGACGCACAGAACGTACGTACAACACATGCGTGATAGCTTTGTATACACATTGCGCATGTGTGAAACTCCACCTGCGTCGCCCACCCCGACGTTCTTTTTTAACGAATATTCTCCGCCCCTTCTCTCTGCGGTGCGCAGTAGGAGCAACAATGGTGGAGACACAGCAGGTGTGTACTAATTCCTCAAGAAACGAGGAAAGCCCAGAGCCCGAAATGTCCCGATCCGGGAAGAGGAGATTTAAGGCCTCCAATATGGCCTCTGAAGAGATGGTGGAGATGGTATCAATTTTGAAAAAAAAAGATTACGATGGGAAGAATGGACCGTACGCCCAGCCTAATTTAAGAAAGGCAAAAATAATGGCGAATGTGGTGAAAACCCTGCATCATCATTTTGGGGTACGGCACTCCAAAGATCAGCTAAGGAAACGATGGTCCGACCTCAAACTCAGGGAGCCGGATCAGTACAGACGAATCCAGAAAGTGCTGAAAAAAAGTAAGTACTTGTCGTGTTTTCATATTGTGATTATTACCTTGCATGCTGCTCCATGTGGTTTTCTTTACTGTACAAGTTTTACTCGTTAAACGTTCGTAGGAAACATCGTTCGTATGAAACATTGTTCGTATGAAACATCGTTTACACAAATATATACAATGTATTTAGTTGATACAGGGTTTAAACAACATTTTGGTCTTGGTAGTTTGTCTTATTAAAAGAAGTTTAGGACATTGTTGTGTAGATGTAGGGATGAGCTTCGAGTTCGAGTCAAACTCATGTTCGACTCGAACATCGGATGTTCGCCAGTTCGCCAAACAGCGAACAATTTGGGATCTTTGTGGCAAATTCGAAAGCCGCGGAACACCCTTTAAAAGTCTATGGGAGAAATCAAAAGTGCTAATTTTAAAGGCTTATATGCGACGTTTGAGGGGGCGTGACCGGAAATGGATGATGGAGTGAGCTGGTGAGGAGTGAGTGCGAGCGTGTGTGTCCACCCCACTCCCATAACATGAATGTGAGCTCCTTTTCCTTTGTGCAGTAAAGTACAATAAAGAGCAAGCCAGCGTTACCTCCGGTGTTGTACGCCTGCTGAGTCCAGTACCTGCTTTTCAGTCCTGTGAGCCCGACTGCTGCCTGCTTCTCATAGCATCCCATAGCGAACACCTATTGGAGCCGAGGCAGTGTGCTGCATCCCCCTGTACCATGCGGATGTTCCCGGGAGTTTCCGGAGGAACTCGGAACCAAGGGGAAGACAGACTGAGACACGTTCTCGCGGGAGCGTGACAGAGGACAGCTATTCCGGTTACTTCAGGATCTGACGTTGGGGTGTCAGCAGTGGAGGCTCCCTGAGAGCAGCTGGCGCAGCTACTGCAATACAGGACAGCACTCTCCGAAGTGGCGCCCAAACAAAGCCCGGGTGAGTGAAAGGACTTTTGATTAAGTTGATTAATTGGGTTGGACGGCGGAGTGGAGGTACTGCCTAGTCCTTAAAGCTTGTAAATCCTATATCTATTAGCAGAGGGGGATTTATAAGAGTGGATTGGACTTCCCGGAGACTCAAGTTAGAACAGGGCTATTCTGTGGTGACTGTTAAAAAAAAAAAAAAAAAAAACATCTCTTACCTGTGATCTACTGAAAAATTGCCTATTTAAAAACCCTCCTTTTCCTCCCTGACTTTCAATCTATGCTAAATTGTCTGGCATATTGCTGTGGTACGATAAATAAATTTGGTAGAAGAAAGTGGGGAAGAAGCTATGTCTGCAAGGAGGAAAGGAGATGAGCATACTAACCAGGAGAGTATGGGGATCCAATCCTTACGATCGGCTAAAGATAAAGAAAAGGGGATACCACCCACAGTGGCGGGGGTAACGGCAGCAGTAGTCGCAGCAACCGCCAAATTGGAAAGAACGGTTAACGTAGCTGACCATACCCCAACGAAAGGGGGGCAGCAGGCACAAAATAAGACAGCGGCAGACAGAAAGAGCCAGGGAAGCTCAAGTATACTTGCAAGCGGCACTACAGCAAAGAACTTACCAGCTAAAGGAGCAGGAGCTGCGGGGAAGGCGATGGAAATAGCCATTACCCAGAGTCAAATAACAGAAGGGGAGCCATCCCTTAAAGACATTCTTTTAGCAATTAATGCCTGCAAACAATCTTTGGGTGAAATGACAGATCAAATGAAAGACATTAAAGAAGAATTATCCCTTGTACGCCATGATCTTAAGAGAACAGCGGAGAGAGTGACAGAAATAGAAGGGAGAATAAGCCTGATAGATGATGATCTATATCCTATGAAACAAAAGGTTAAGACCCAGGAAGAACAGCTATATAGGCTCACGGAAAAACTGGATGAGATGGAAAACAGGCTGCGCAGAGACAATGTGAGGATAGTGGGACTGCCTGAGAAGAGTGAAGGTGCAGATCCAATAGGATTTTTGGAAAAATGGCTGATTGAAATCTACGGAAGAGAGACATTCTCGCAGCAGCATAGAGTTCCGTTCAGACCCCCCTCAAGGAAACCCCCCAAGAGCCTTACTGTTGAAATTTTTAAATTACAGGGATAAAGTAAATCTGCTACGCAGGGCTAGAGAGAAAGGGAACATAATCTTTAATGGAGCGAGGATATCAATGTACCCTGATTTCTCCCCTGAATTGCAAAAGCGTAGAGCGGAATTCCTAAGAATCAAGCGTAGTCTCCAAGGGTTTGACGTTACATATGCTCTCCTTTATCCAGCCAGGCTGCGGGTGAATGCACTAGGAGGAAGTCAGATTTTTGATTCCCCGGAGAAGGCGCTGGCATGGTTTGAGGATAAGAGGGACCAGTTGTCACCGAAATAAAGAGGGATTTGGGCAGAGAATATATATAGACGGGGAATAAATATAAAACTTATAATATAATGATATATATAACAAAACGGAAACACTTTGAGTGGAGTGGAGTGGGGGGGGGGAATACACATGGTTAGATTGAATCAGAAACGGGTTTGTATTTGAATGTAGGAAGGGAGGGATGGGTAGAGAGTAGGGGTAAGGGAGATAGGGGTGTAAGTAGAATAAGTTTTGGAGTCAAGGGGGATGTGAGATGGTCATTAAAAAAGCCTTCAAGGGTAACCTAGAATGGTGTGGGGGGGTTTGGGTGGGAGGGGGAGGGCGGAGGGCACGGGAGAAAGAGGACACAGAACAAGGAAGTATATGCATAAGATTGTAAGGAAATGCTTTGTACACCATTTTATATATTTTTTTGTAGGGCAACCCACTAGGCACAAGAAATTAAATATAGTCATAATAAAGTACATTAGGGGGAAATATGTGTATAGTTCAAGGGTCTGAAGACACAAATTTAAAATACTTAGTTAAATTAGAGTACCTTTTTTCATTAATAGGGATAAGTTGTGTTTTTTTCTTTTTTTTCTTTAGCACTCTGGAGCACTAAAACACAAGGGGTAAAGGTGTTGTATAAATTAATGGGGTTTAAAATATTCTTGTTCCCTGTTGTATTCCTCTTTACTAGATTGGCAGAACTCAAAATCCCCTTACCTGTAGGGCCAACGGACTGTAAAAATCAGGTTAAATGATGGTGCTGAACATTGGGTCATGGAATGTCCGGGGGCTGGGATCCCCTGTTAAAAGAGCAGCGATATTTGATGTTTTGGATACACATAAAGTAGGAATAGCCTGTCTGCAGGAGAGGCACCTAACAAAAGGCATACGAGAAATGGGAGGTATAAGCACCAGTTCCATTCTGTGCATACCTCCTATTCGAGAGGGGTCTCGGTGTTAATTGGTGGGGGGGTGGCATTCTCTTGCAGACAGTGTGTATTGAATGAAGAAGGGCGATATATTTTTATGCATTGTATAATAGAGAATCAGGAATGGGTGTTAGCTAACATATATATCCCCCCTCCTTTCAGATTGGAGTATTGTATAGTCTATTGGAATTTATAATGGATAAACCTGGCTTACCAGTTATAGTGGTTGGGGATTTTAATGTGGTTATGGATAAAAAAATAGATAGATTCCCCCCAGGAAAACAAAGTCAGGGAGTACAAGAAAACAGGATGAGTCAATACCTACAAGAAGCTGGATTATCTGACATTTGGAGAATACGGAACCCGAGAGCATTACAGTATTCATGTCACTCGAGCTCCTATTCTACCTTATCAAGGATAGATATAGTACTAGGCAACGAGTTAGCAGCGCAGGCAATAAAAAATATAGTCTATCAACCTAGAGGGGTGTCAGACCACTCTCTGTTGACAGTTGCAGTAAACCCTGGAAACAAAAAAGCATGCAGAGTATGGAAGCTGAACCCCGCTTGGTTGGAAATAATAGAGGGTCCGGAAGAGATGGTAGCTGAGCTGAGCGAATTCATAAGGTTCAACTTAGATACTACATCAAGTGGGTTGATGTGGGATGCATTAAAGGCATATTTGAGGGGACTACTAATTCAGAAAGTGTCTAAAATTAAAAAAACATCACGGGTTTGGGAGGATAAGATTAGGAGAGAGTTAACGGAGGCAGAGAAGGAGTATGTGAAAGAACCTTCCCCCGATAAACAAAGAGTGTGGGAGAACAAACAACAAAGATATAAAGATGCAATACTTAGGAAGGTAGAAAATAAAAGGCTGTTCCAGAAACAAATTATATATGGGGAAGGAGAAAAAGTAGGGAAGATGCTGGCTCATATTGTAAAAAACAGTCCCCCCCCCCTCCATGGTCACAGCAATTAGGACTCCGAGAGGTGAAATATCATCCCAGAGAGAGGTAATTATTGACACCTTTAAAGAATATTATAAGGATTTATATAAATCCCGAGGGATCATGGAGGGAGAGGAAATCCTTTATTAGCAATATACCGTCATTCAAGGGAACAGATAAAGAGGAACTAGAGCGCCCGATCACTCTGGAAGAAATTAAAACGGCAGTAGCAGAGATGGCCAATTATAAGTCCCCTGGTCCGGACGGACTACCAATTGAGATCTATAAAAGTTATGGGGAAATACTACTCCCGGAACTTCTTAAGATATTTATTTGGGCGAAGGAGAAGGGGAAATTACCCACATCAATGACAGAAGCCACAATTAATGTTTTACATAAGGAGGGGAAAGACCCCTTAGAACCCAGGTCTTACAGACCTATATCTTTACTCTGCTCAGATGTCAAGATTTTAGCAAAGGTCCTGGCTGGTAGGTTAAGGAAAATCATTCATAAAGTAGTTCATCCGGATCAGACGGGATTCATCCTGCATAGAGCAACCAGTATGAATATTAGGAGAGTTTTTTTGAACCTTCAGATCCCCACGAAGAATATGGGCTATAGAGCTATTATGCTGTTAGATGCGGTAAAAGCATTTGACAGCGTAGAATGGGAGTACATTTGGCGGGTACTAAGGGAGTTTGGGTTTGGCCCCTCTTTTACTAACTGGGTTAAAATACTTTATAATGACCCAAAAGCAAAAGTATCAATAGCGATTATTCAACCGAGTTTCAACTAGAAAGAGGCTCAAGGCAAGGGTGCATCTTATCCCCCCTGATATTTGCTCTGGCAATAGAGCCATTAGCCATAGCAATAAGGCAAAATAGGATAATAGAAGGATTCCAGAGGGGTGAGGAGGAAGAGCGAATCGCATTGTATGCGGACGATGTCCTCAAATTCTTAGGCGATATGGAGGGATCCCTTAACCAAGTGATGGAGTTTCTCTCAAGCTTTGGAAGACTATCGGGTCTATCCATAAATTGGGAGAAATCAGTCATACTACCAATAGATCCCATGGGGGAGAACACCTCGTTAAGTAGTACACAAATGGAAATAGTAGAGTCGACAAAATACTTAGGTATAAAGATAACAAAAGACCCAGGTGAATATCTAGATAATAATTTAGCCCCCTTGTTGATGAAATTTAAAAGTAAGATTGAAATCTGGAGGGGTTTGCCTCTATCAGTAGCGGGGAGGTGCAAAAATGCTATGGCTCCCCCAGTTACTGTATGTCATGCATAACTCGCCAATATGGATAAGCCGGAAATGGTTTAAAAAAATAGACACATTATTAAGAGATCTCATTTGGAAAGGGGGACCCCCCAGGATAGGGTTACAAACCCTACAACTCCCATCGCGAGAAGGGGGATTAGCGGTACCTCACCCAAGGAGTTACTTTCTAGCAGCGCAAATGCAGCATTTGGGGAGAGGCACTGGATTTAATGGACACAATAGGGGGGAACTGATGATTATGGGAGCACCCCATGGGACAGTGGTGGGAGTGTTAGAGGCAAACTCCTTTTTGTATAGCACCCCAACGGTTAAATTGATGATAAAAATATGGAGGTCTATTAAGGCCATGAGGGGAATGGGAGGTATGATGAAGTGCACCCCCCTGTGGAATAATAAGAACCTACAAGAATTAAAAGCAATAGGGAAAATAAAAACATGGGAAACAAAGGGGATAAACAACCTAGCCCAGTTATATAATCAGAATACCTTAAAAACGTTTAGATCATTGAAGGAGGAATTTGGCATTCCAGACCACTCATTTTTTAGTTTCCTACAAGTTAAACATGCTCTGAACAAACAGTTTGGAGGACAGGGGCCAACTTGGAATTATTCCATCTTATTTCAAATACTAGGTGAGCCGGGTGGCTATAGTGAACCCATAGCTGAAATGTATCCACACTTATGTAAAAGTAACATAGAGACTCCAGAAAACTGAAATGCAGAGCCAAATGGGAAAGGGACCTGGGTGCAATTTCGGATGAACAGTGGAAAGAGATATTAGCGGGAGGGCACCAGGTTTCAGTCTCACCAGCTCAGAAGGTATCGCACTTAATGTTATTGCATAGGACATATTATACTCCCAAAAGGCTATTTGGGTTTGAGGGGAGGATCGATGATAAATGCCCTAGATGTCAGGATGCAGGGGACCTGATGCACATGATATGGAAATGCCCAAAATCATTCCGCTACTGGTATGAAATAGTAGAAACGTTAAATAAGATCCTCACTTTAGAACTTAAAATAGAGCCGAAACTATGTATTCTGGGAGTAGAGGGAAACATAGATAGAGGTAACTACAAAATTAAAATAGTACGGAGATGGCTATTTCAAGCAAGGAAGTTAATAGCTCAGAGATGGCAGGCAAGGACCCCCCCCACGAAGGATGAGTGGATTAAAACCGTATTAGAAACAATGTGGAAGGAAAAGGTAGTATATACAAGGAGAAGGAACCTGAGAGAATTTAAAAGACTCTGGAACCCCTGGTTAGAAGAAATGGGATACCCAATGTAAGGGAATGATAAGAGGTGTGGCCTTACGGTTGATAAAACTATAAAGAATAGAGACGTATGGTTTGGGGGGGTTTAGGTTGGGAGGAGGGTGGGAAAAACGGGGGGGGGGAACTGATTAGAGTATACCTTCTCCCTTACGGTTATATGTTTACATATATGTATATATAGTGGGTATATTTAAAACCTAGTATGTTTGTTTTTAATTTTGTATAATGTGACGTTCTGAATAAAGATTATATAAAAATAAAAAAAGGCTTATTTGCATGGTATTGTCATAAAATGTGTTTAGGGACCTGGGTCCTGCCCCAGGGGACATGTATCAATACAAAAAAAAGTTTTAAAAATGGCCGTTTTTTTCGGGAGCAGTGATTTTAATAATGCTTAAAGTGAAACGATAAAAGTGTAATATTCCTTTAAATTTCGTACCTGGGGGTGTCTATAGTATGCCTGTAAAGGGGCGCATGTTTCCCGTGTTTAGAACAGTCTGACAGCAAAATGACATTTCAAAGGAAAAAAAGTCATTTAACACTACTCGCGGCTATTAATGAATTGTCGGTCCGACAATACACATAAAAGTTAATTGATAAAAATGGCATGGGATTTCCCCACAGGGGAACCCTGAACCAAAATTTTTTAACAAATGGCGTGGGGGTCCCTCTAAATTCCATACCAGGCCCTTCAGGTCTGGTATGGGTATTAAGGGGAAACCCGTGCCAAATTTTTTTAAAAAAATGGCGTGGGGCCCCCCTCAAAATCCATACCAGACCCGGATTTTAAGGGGAACCCCACGCCAAAATTTAAAAAAAAGGGTGTGGGGTCCCCCCAAAAATCCATACCAGACCCTTATCCGAGCATGCAACCTAGCAGGAAAAGAGTGAGGGACCAGAGAGCGCCCCCCCTCCTGAACCGTACCAGGCCATATGCCCTCAATATTGGGAGGGTGCTTTCCTCCCAAAGCACCTTGTCCCCATGTTGATGAGGACAAGCGCCTCATCCCCACAACCCTTGGCCGGTGGTTGTGGGGTCTGCGGCGGGGAATCGGAATCTGGAAGCCCGTTACGTAACTGGGTGACCCCGCCCCCTCTGATGTCGCAGGGAAAGCCACAGGGAAGTCCCGGTCAAGTCCTCGTGCGTCAGAGGGGGGCGGGGTCACCGGATGGTCCCACCCTCCATTATTTAAGAAGTGTCAGAAGAAGAGAAGCATCACACAGCGGGAGCCTCCCATGGATGCGGATTGGCCAAAGAACGAAGCGGGGAAGAAGACGCCGCGGAGGAAGATGCCGGACAAGAACACCGGAGCAAGAAGCAGAGGATCAGAGGAAGAACCAGAGGAAGAAGAAGATGGAGGAAGAAACCGAAGGAAGAAGGAAGGAAGAAGGAAGAAGACCCGAAGAAGATGAAAAAAAGAAGACTTTAAATAAAGGAATTGTCAAAAACTGTCTCTTGTCATTTTTAACATTTTTGACACTTTTTTTGTGAAATGGTAGGGGTACTTTTGTACCCCATTACCATTTCTCATGGGGGGCGGGATCTGGGGGTCCCCTTGTTAAAGGGGGCTTCCAGATTCCAATAAGCCCCCTGCCTGCAGACCCCCACAACCACCGGCCAAGGATTGTGGGGATGAGGCCCTTGTCCTCATCAACATGGGGACAAGGTGCTTTGGGGGGGCCGCTAACCCAAAGCACCCACCCAATGTTGAGGGCATGTGGCCTGGTACGGTTCAGGAGGGGGGGCTCTCTCGTCCCCCTCTTTTCCTGCGGCCTGCTAGGTTGCGTGCTTGGATAAGGGTCTGGTATGGATTTTTGGGGGGACCTCACGCCATTTTTTTAAATTTTGGCACAGGGTTCCTCTTAAAATCCATACCAGACCTGAAGGGTCTGGTATGGAATTTGAGGGGGACCCCCTCGCCATTTTTTTTTAAATTTTGCCTTGGGGTTCCCCTTAATATCCATACCAGACCTGAAGGGCCTGGTATGGAATTTAGGGGGACCCCCACGCCATTTTTCTTTTACATTTTGGTTCGGGGTTCCCCTGTGGGGAAATCCCATGCCGTTTTTATCAATGAACTTTTATGTGTATTGTTGGACCGACAATTCATTAATAGCCGCAAGTAGTTTTAAATTACCTTTTTTCCTTTGAAATGTCATTTTGCCGTCAGACTGTTCTAAACACGGGAAACATGCGCCCCTTTACAGACATACTATAGACACCCCCCAGGTATGAAATTTAAAGGGATATTACACTTTTATTGTTTCACTTTAAGCATTATAAAATTCACTGCGCCCAAAAAAATGGCAGTTTTTAAAACTTTTTTTGCATTGATACACATGTCCCCTGGGGCAGGACCCAGGTCCCCAAACACTTTTTATGACAATAACTTGCATATAAGCCTTTAAAATGAGCACTTTTGATTATTCATGTTCGAGTCCCATAGACTTTAACGGTGTTCGCGTGTTCAAAACATTTTTTGCCTGTTCGCATGTTCTGGATGCGAACCAAACAGGGGGGTGATCGGCTCATCCCTGTCTAGATGTCTTTTGAAACTAGATTGAATAGCAAACTTCATTCAGTGGAATGTAAGGAGAGGACACTCAGCAGCTGTTTACACATCTGGACTCAGGAGCACTAGTGTGGGACACCAGAATACATTTTTTTTGGGTAACCCACACAGATGCTCCAGTGGATACTTGTTGGGGTGTCTCTATCTGTGAAACGTGGCCAAAAAGATAAGTATTCCGGCTTGTTTCCTAGGGAATTTTAATTATGTATTCAACTTGGATCTCTGCCCAAACAGACAATTGTACACCACTCTTCAATGCAATGTTTCATATTTCTATTCCTGGACTCAAATATCTGTTTGCTAAGTATACCTTTTGTTCCATTCTCATAGGGGAGAAAAGACTCAGACAACCTGAACCCAGGGACCCCCGACCTCACCAACCCGTTTGGCAAATCAGCCCAAGCCCCACAGAGGATGTGGAGGAAGGAGAGGTGGGCGACATGTGCACCCCACCGGGTGAGTGTCTGACACCCCAGCTTATGGTAATTTATGTATGCCTGCATATTTCTAAATACATCTTTTTTGCATCAATTTTAGGTGATCTGGTTGTGGAAGGGAAGAAGCGGTGGAAGCAGGTCCAAGTGCCAGCGCCCCCCCAAAGATGAGGATGAAGGAGAGGTGGAGGAAGTGGGCAACATGTGCACCCCACCAGGTAAGTGTCTGACACCCCAGCTTATGGTAAAGTGTGTATGCCTGCATATTTCTAAATACATTTTTTTTCATTAATTTTAGGTGATGTGGAAGGGGAACCATTTACCACCGACAGTGCACAATGATTAATTGGGCAGATCATGGCCTGGAATGGGGATATTGATGCCATGCACACTAGCCTTGACCTAATGCGTAATCGGCTGGACAATATGCAGCAGGAAATGAAGAACATGATTGATGTTTTGGGGAGAATGTAAATCGCTTTTTCACAAAACAAACATTGATCATGTTCTTCATTTCCTGTTTTGCTGACCCCATTCTGGGCTTTGACTTTTAAACATTTTATGCCTGTTTGTAAAAAAAATTATAAAAAACAAAACTAAAAAATATATAGAGGCCTGTTTGTTTAAAAAAAAAATAGAGGCTTATTTGTTTAAAAAACAAATAAATAAAAAATAGAGGCCTGTTTGTTGAAAAAAATTTAAAAATAAAAAATAATTTTTTAAGTAAAAAAATTTCTATTGTTTGAACAAAAAATTAAATATATTTAAAATCCTAAAATTTTCACAAACGCACATGTGAATGTGCACAGATTAAAACATCTGTTATTAAACAACATGTGTGGCTTCTTCTTTCAATGCTCAATACTAGGGATGAGCTTCGAGTTCGAGTCGAACTCATGTTCGACTCGAACATTGGCTGTTCGCAAGTTCGCCGAACAGCGAACAATTTGGGGTGTTCGCGGCAAATTCGAATGCCGCGGAACACCCTTTAAAAGTCTATGGGAGAAATCAAAAGTGCTAATTTTAAAGGCTAATATGCAAGTTATTGTCATAAAAAGTGTTTGGGGACCTGGGTCCTGCCCCAGGGGACATGGATCAATGCAAAAAAAAGTTTTAAAAACGGCCGTTTTTTCAGGAGCAGTGATTTTAATAATGCTTAAAGTCAATCAATAAAAGTGTAATATCCCTTTAAATTTTGTACCTGGGGGGTGTCTATAGTATGCCTGTAAAGGGGTGCATGTTTCCTGTGTTTAGAACAGTCTGACAGCAAAATGACATTTGGAAGGAAAAAACTCATTTAAAACTACCCGCGGCTATTGCATTGCCGACAATACACATAGAAGTTCATTGATAAAAACGGCATGGGAATTCCCCAAAGGGGAACCCCGAACCAAAATTAAAAAAAAAAAATGACGTGGGAGTCCCCCTAAATTCCATACCAGGCCCTTCAGGTCTGATATGGATATTAAGGGGAACCCCGGCCAAAATTAAAAAAAAAAAAATGACGTGGGGTTCCCCCTAAATTCCATACCAGACCCTTCAGATCTGGTATGGATTTTAAGGGGAACCCCGCACCAAAAAAAAAAAAAAAAAAAACGGCGTGGGGTCCCCCCAAAAATCCATACCAGACCCTTATCTGAGCACGCAACCTGGCAGGCCGCAGGAAAAGAGGGGGGGACGAGAGTGCGGCCCCCCCCCTCCTGAACCGTACCAGGCCACATGCCCTCAACATTGGGAGGGTGCTTTGGGGTAGCCCCCCAAAACACCTTGTCCCCATGTTGATGAGGACAAGGGCCTCATCCCCACAACCCTGGCCGGTGGTTGTGGGGGTCTGCGGGCGGGGGGCTTATCGGAATCTGGAAGCCCCCTTTAACAAGGGGACCCCCAGATCCCGGCCCCCCCTGTGTGAAATGGTAAGGGGGTTCTTACCCCTACCATTTCACTAAAAAACTGTCAAAAATGTTAAAATGACAAGAGACAGTTTTTGACAATTCCTTTATTTAAATGCTTCTTCTTTCTTCTATCTTCCTTCATCTTCTGGTTCTTCTGGTTCTTCTGGCTCTTCTGGTTCTTCCTCTGGCGTTCTCGTCCAGCATCTCCTCCGCGGCGTCTTCTATCTTCTTCTCCTCGGGCCGCTCCGCACCCATGGCATGGGGGGAGGCTCCCGCTCTTCTCTTCATCTTCTTCATCTTCTTCTCTTCTTCATTTTCTTCTCCGGGCCGCTCCGCAACCCATGCTGGCATGGAGGGAGGCTCCCGCTGTGTGACGGCGCTCCTCGTCTGACAGTTCTTAAATAATGGGGGGCGGGGCCACCCGGTGACCCCGCCCCCCTCTGACGCACGGGACATGACGGGACTTCCCTGTGGCATTCCCCGTGACGTCACAGGGAAGTCCCGTCAAGTCACCGTGCGTCAGAGGGCCCCCCGTTATTTAAGAACTGTCAGACGAGGAGCGCCGTCACACAGTGGGAGCCTCCCTCCATGCCAGCATGGATTGCGGAGCGGCCCGGAGAAGAAAATGAAGAAGAGAAGAGGAGAAGAAAAGAAGAAGAGAAGAGCGGGAGCCTCCCCCCCATGCCATGGGTGCGGAGCGGCCCGAGGAGAAGAAGATAGAAGACGCCACGGAGGAGATGCTGGACGAGAACGCCGGAGGAAGAACCAGAAGAGCCAGAAGAACCAGAAGAACCAGAAGATGAAGGAAGATAGAAGAAAGAAGAAGCATTTAAATAAAGGAATTGTCAAAAACTGTCTCTTGTCATTTTTAACATTTTTAACATTTTTATCATTTTTTTTTTTAATTTTGGCCGGGGTACCACTTAATATCCATACCAGACCTGAAGGGCCTGATATGGAATTTAGGGTGACCCCCACGTCATTTTTTTTTTTTTAATTTTGGTTCGGGGTTCCCCTTTGGGGAATTCCCATGCCGTTTTTATCAATGAACTTCTATGTGTATTGTCGGCAATGCAATAGCCGCGGGTAGTTTTAAATGAGTTTTTTCCTTCAAAATGTCATTTTGCTGTCAGACTGTTCTAAACACAGGAAACATGCGCCCCTTTACAGGCATACTATAGACACCCCCCAGGTACGAAATTTAAAGGGATATTACACTTTTATTTTTTGACTTTAAGCATTATTAAAATCACTGCTCCTGAAAAAACGGCCGTTTTTCAAACTTTTTTTTGCATTGATCCATGTCCCCTGGGGCAGGACCCAGGTCCCCAAACACTTTTTATGACAATAACTTGCATATTAGCCTTTAAAATTAGCACTTTTGATTATTCATGTTCGTGTCCCATAGACTTTAACGGTGTTCGCGTGTTCGAACAAACTTTTTTCTTGTTCGCATGTTCTGGTGCGAACCGAACAGGGGGGTGTTCGGCTCATCCCTACTCAATACCAGTTTTGGGAGTTATTTGGTGTTTACAGTGACAATGGGGCTTATTTACTAAAGGAAAATACACTTGGCACTACAAGTGCACTAGGATAACCTAGGAAACAGCCAAAAAGAAAGGCAAGCAATAAATACAATTTGAGATTTTATCTGATCGTTATTTTTTATTAAAAAAATTATAGATTGTCTGGCATTGCAATGGCCCCCTACCTGTAAAAAAAATCAACATATTGATCCCGAACTTGACGGGTGCTTTGGGGGGCCAAACCAGTACGGCCAGTATCCAGGCCTGTCAGAGGATTCTCTATAAGTCCGGCCTCAGGCCGAAGTGATGCAATATGATTTATTTTGTATTCCGCCATGTGGATAGCTGTCTGAAACAGGGGTAGTTAAAAACCCTCCTCTCCAGGGTGAGGGTCCTTTGGGGAATGGCCTCATCATGTGCTTGCCCAGACCGAAGGCTTCATCTGCAATGAAGACAAAGGGAAGTCCTTCCACGTTATCCGCATCAGGTGGCAATCCCAGGCCACCACTCTGGAGACACTGGTAGAACTCCGTCTGGGCAAAGACTCCTCCATCCAACATCCGGCCATTTTTCTCCACGTCCACATACAGAAATTCGTATTGTGCCAACACCACCGCCATTAAGACAATACTATGAAGCCTCTTATAATTAAAATAGTAAAACCCCGAATGGGGTGGTGGCACAATGTGGACGTGGTTCCCATCTATAGCCCCTCCACAGTTGGTACAGTCCAAACAGGTGGCAAAATGTGATGCCACAGTCTTCAATTCTGTGGCGTTGAAGGAAACTGGGGAGTCAAACAAGAAAAAAAATATATAAGTACTTTTGCACATAACATTGCAAGCATTTTATACAAAAAACATTCTTGCCCAGCATCAGTATAACATTAATTGTAATAAGTATTATTTAAAGACTAAAATATAAGGCCCACTTATCAGATTTATCAGCCCCTCTTATGGCACATTGATAAATTTTAGGGGGAATTCTAAAGCAATTTAAGGACACACAGACCATTTGCAGACATTTTAGGGGTGGGGAGGGGATTCTAAAGCAATTTAAGGACACACAGACCATTTGCAGACATTTTAGGGTAAAGCAATACAATAGAGTTGACAAAATACATTGTTAAGTGACTACACTAGGTGGATATGGGCCCAGCACTGCTGGGGAGGTTAGTGAATGCTAATATGCATGCAGTACAAAAAAAGAGCATTAAGAAAATTACAGCATGCATGAGGACAAAGGGGACATTCACACTATATTGCAATCATGGTAATTAGTGTTTGAGTAAAGAAATACATTACATTAGCAAACATTAAATACAATAAAATGTGATGTTAAAGGATAAAAATTCTTACCTTAATATACTTAATGTAGTCCTTCTGCAGGACCTGGATGATGGCAGAACAGGTCTCTGGGATAATGATCCCTAGAGCCTGGGGGGAGATGCCTGTAGAGAACTTAAGGTCCTGCAGGCTTCTCCCCGTCGCCAAGTACCACAATGTGGTGACTAGGGATGAGCTTCGAGTTCGAGTCGAACTCATGTTCGACTCGAACATTGGCTGTTCGCAAGTTCACCGAACAGCGAACAATTTGGGGTGTTCGCGGCAAATTCGAATGCCGCGGAACACCCTTTAAAAGTCTATGGGAGAAATCAAAAGTGCTAATTTTAAAGGCTAATATGCAAGTTATTGTCATAAAAAGTGTTTGGGGACCTGGGTCCTGCCCCAGGGGACATGGATCAATGCAAAAAAAAGTTTTAAAAACGGCCGTTTTTTCAGGAGCAGTGATTTTAATAATGCTTAAAGTCAATCAATAAAAGTGTAATATCCCTTTAAATTTTGTACCTGGGGGGTGTCTATAGTGTGCCTGTAAAGGGGCGCATGTTTCCTGTGTTTAGAACAGTCTGACAGCAAAATGACATTTTGAAGGAAAAAACTCATTTAAAACTACCCGCGGCTATTGCATTGCCGACAATACACATAGAAGTTTATTGATAAAAACGGCATGGGAATTCCCCAAAGGGGAACCCCGAACCAAAATTAAAAAAAAAAAATGACGTGGGGGTCCTCCTAAATTCCATACCAGGCCCTTCAGGTCTGGTATGGATATTAAGTGGAACCCCGGCCAAAATTTAAAAAAAAAAATGACGTGGGGTTCCCCCTAAATTCCATACCAGACCCTTCAGGTCTGGTATGGATTTTAAGGGGAACCCCGCGCCAAAAAAAAAAAAAAAAACGGCGTGGGGTCCCCCCAAAAATCCATACCAGACCCTTATCCGAGCACGCAACCTGGCAGGCCGCAGGAAAAGAGGGGGGGACGAGAGTGCGGCCCCCCTCCCTCCTGAACCGTACCAGGCCACATGCCCTCAACATTGGGAGGGTGCTTTGGGGTAGCCCCCCAAAACACCTTGTCCCCATGTTGATGAGGACAAGGGCCTCATCCCCACAACCCTGGCCGGTGGTTGTGGGGGTCTGCGGGCGGGGGGCTTATCGGAATCTGGAAGCCCCCTTTAACAAGGTGACCCCCAGATCCCGGCCCCCCCCTGTGTGAAATGGTAAGGGGGTACATAAGTACCCCTACCATTTCACGAAAAAAGTGTCAAAAATGTTAAAAATGACAAGAGACAGTTTTTGACAATTCCTTTATTTAAATGCTTCTTCTATCTTCCTTCATCTTCTGGTTCTTCTGGCTCTTCTGGCTCTTCTGGCTCTTCCTCCGGCGTTCTCGTCCAGCATCTCCTCCGCGGCGTCTTCTATCTTCTTCTCCTCGGGCCGCTCCGCACCCATGGCATGGGGGGGAGGCTCCCGCTCTTCTCTTCTTCTCTTCTTCTTTTCTTCTCTTCTTCTCTTCTTCATTTTCTTCTCCGGGCCGCTCCGCAATCCATGCTGGCATGGAGGGAGGCTCCCGCTGTGTGACGGCGCTCCTCGTCTGACAGTTCTTAAATAACGGGGGGGCGGGGCCACCCGGTGACCCCGCCCCCCTCTGACGCACGGTGATTTGACGGGACTTCCCTGTGACGTCACGGGGAATGCCACAGGGAAGTCCCGTCAAGTCACCGTGCGTCAGAGGGGGCGGGGTCACCGGGTGGCCCCGCCCCCCCGTTATTTAAGAACTGTCAGACGAGGAGCGCCGTCACACAGCGGGAGCCTCCCTCCATGCCAGCATGGATTGCGGAGCGGCCCGGAGAAGAAAATGAAGAAGAGAAGAAGAGAAGAAGAGAAGAAGAGAAGAGCGGGAGCCTCCCCCCCATGCCATGGGTGCGGAGCGGCCCGAGGAGAAGAAGACAGAAGACGCCGCGGAGGAGATGCTGGACGAGAACGCCGGAGGAAGAACCAGAAGAACCAGAAGAGCCAGAAGAACCAGAAGATGAAGGAAGATAGAAGAAAGAAGAAGCATTTAAATAAAGGAATTGTCAAAAACTGTCTCTTGTCATTTTTAACATTTTTGACACTTTTTTCGTGAAATGGTAGGGGTACTTATGTACCCCCTTACCATTTCACACAGGGGGGGGCCGGGATCTGGGGGTCACCTTGTTAAAGGGGGCTTCCAGATTCCGATAAGCCCCCCGCCCGCAGACCCCCACAACCACCGGCCAGGGTTGTGGGGATGAGGCCCTTGTCCTCATCAACATGGGGACAAGGTGTTTTGGGGGGCTACCCCAAAGCACCCTCCCAATGTTGAGGGCATGTGGCCTGGTACGGTTCAGGAGGGAGGGGGGGCCGCACTCTCGTCCCCCCCTCTTTTCCTGCGGCCTGCCAGGTTGCGTGCTCGGATAAGGGTCTGGTATGGATTTTTGGGGGGACCCCACGCCGTTTTTTTTTTTTTTTTTGGCGCGGGGTTCCCCTTAAAATCCATACCAGACCTGAAGGGTCTGGTATGGAATTTAGGGGGAACCCCACGTCATTTTTTTTTTTTAATTTTGGCCGGGGTTCCCCTTAATATCCATACCAGACCTGAAGGGCCTGGTATGGAATTTAGGAGGACTCCCACGTCATTTTTTTTTTTTAATTTTGGTTCGGGGTTCCCCTTTGGGGAATTCCCATGCCGTTTTTATCAATGAACTTCTATGTGTATTGTCGGCAATGCAATAGCCGCGGGTAGTTTTAAATGAGTTTTTTCCTTCAAAATGTCATTTTGCTGTCAGACTGTTCTAAACACAGGAAACATGCGCCCCTTTACAGGCATACTATAGACACCCCCCAGGTACGAAATTTAAAGGGATATTACACTTTTATTGTTTGACTTTAAGCATTATTAAAATCACTGCTCCTGAAAAAACGGCCGTTTTTAAAACTTTTTTTTGCATTGATCCATGTCCCCTGGGGCAGGACCCAGGTCCCCAAACACTTTTTATGACAATAACTTGCATATAAGCCTTTAAAATTAGCACTTTTGATTATTCATGTTCGTGTCCCATAGACTTTAACGGTGTTCGCGTGTTCGAACGAACTTTTTTCCTGTTCGCATGTTCTGGTGCGAACCGAACAGGGGGGTGTTCGGCTCATCCCTAGTGGTGACTAGCCTCTGCTCCGCAGTGATGGCTTGCCTCATGCAGGTATCCTGCCTGCTGATATAAGGGGTCAGCAAAGCCAACAAACGGTCAAAAACGGGGTCCGTCATCCGGAGAAAATTCCTGAAATCCTCAGGATTATTCTCACGGATCTCATGGAACAAAGGCATGTGACAGAATTGGTCACGCTGGAGCAACCAATTCTTCGTCCATGAACTCCTCCTCGCCCTGTTCATGGACTGGGCTTGGGCTGAAGAATGAACTACAGCGCCAAGCACATACAATGCATGAGCTCTACAATGAGTACATACACGCAACATGGCTTCAAAACGGTCGGCTGGTCAGAACGAACTTAACAGAACGCACTGAAGAACAGCAAGGCCTGTGAAGAGCGAGCTGAAAATCAGCAACGAGCGGACAATAAGACACTGATAAATCAATGCGAACTGACTACACACACTGAAAAGCAGATACAAACCTCACAAGCACAAGCTGAACAACAGTAAACGATCTGAAAAATAAGAGTCTCACAAGCGCGAATCGTCTCTCACCAAACTTCTACTAACACGAGATAAACACGAGATTAGCAGAAGGGGCCCAACGGGTGGCGCACAAGCTAATTAACTTCCGTTTTATAGTCTTGTCAGACCTGGTGTACGTCACCACGTACTAGACGGTCGGACTTTTGTGTGACCGTGTGTGTGCAAGTCTGTTCATTCTAAAGTCCGTCAAAAGTCCGACGAAAGCTGCCGGAATGGCCGTTGGACTTTTGTTGCTGAAAAGTCCGCTGCGCCTGCGCAGTACATGCTACTCTCAGCCGCCGGAGATAGCCGAAGCTCAAATGCTTCAATCAGCTGTACACGGCGCCTGCGCTCTGGGTCCAGGTTCCTTCCCCACCATCCAAGTGGACCTAGAGGGGGAATCTAAAAGTGCCGAGCGCAGCGAGGCCGTGCCCGAAGTGTGGCGAGCGAAGCGAGCCCGCGAGGGGCCCTCTTCCAGGCGCCGTGTACAGCTGATTTTCAGCTGTTCTGCTTCGGCTATTTCCGCCGATACCTACTGCGCAGGCGCAGTAGAGGGGGGAACTTATACGCCGAGCGGAACTTTCTCGGCAGAACACCGGCACATGCAGGCTCCATCTAGCTGTGCAAGACTGTATTGCACTGCTCAGCGCTTAGATACTGACAGTGCACTGCTTTAGTAAATCAACCCCATTGTTCCAAATGAGGGACAGTCCCTCAAAATCAGGGACAGTTGGAAGCTATGTTAATCTGTGACAATATACATACTTTACTTACAGATGAGTTGTCTGATGCTTATTTCCTGATCCCCTAATCTAGCTGTGTGTAGGATACTGTTACTAGCGCTCACATAGGTATGTGATCTGACCCTTACTCAACCAGGTGTGTCAGAGGGGACAAGGCTGTTTACAGAGTTGAGGCATAAGAACAGAGAACCCAATATACCCAGCGGCTCCTCTGTGGTATGCGCTACATGTGTATGTGTTCTGACAGATGGAACATTCCAGATCCTTTCTCAGATCCGCAAATGCCATCACTGACAGCAGAATACAGCAATGATAATTGAGGTCTTGGACACTCAGAAACCAGAGAACACGTCTCACATTTTTCTGCACAGGGTTGGGTTGAACTGGTCTGGCAACTTATACTTGCAGGAAATATGTGAATAATGTGAATGTCTATAAGCCCTGATTCACATTGATGCTACTTTGAAACCATACTACTTCAAATGAAGTCACATGATTTCAAAGTAGCAGGTCAGCGCGGTTTCAGGTGTTACTTGGCTGAGATTTATGCCACTTCATTCACAGATGTCTATGCAAGTCACACCTGAAATCACAAAAAATAGTGCAGGAATCTTTTTTTTTTCAAATTGATGCAGCACTGCAAAGTCGGAGTCGCACCGATTTGAACGGTTCAATTTCCAATAAAAGGGTGTGACTTGTCATGTGATTTTGAACTGTCAAATCATGTTACAAGTTGCACCGGTGTGAACGGGGGCTAAATTATAACACCCCAAGCTATTTTGTTCAGCGGCATTTTGGGTATTATTCAGATCTCGCTTTTTGTCACAAAGTTTTGAAAATTGAAAAAATAAAAAAATATTTTTCTTTCTTCATTTTCAAAAATAAATGAGAGCAAAATACAATAGAATAGGTAACGCATATGTGTGAGTTGAAGCTGCACACCCCAATTTGTATAATTGAATGGAAGATCCCTCAAAAGGTTTTTTAGCAGCTAAGTAGGTATTCAAATCAAAATAACAATGATATGGTTAAAAATTAAATTCTTTATTTATATTATGGTATCAAAATAAAGAGATAAAGGGCATGATTTACATGGGAGTTGTAAAAAGCAATTCAGATCCTTACATATAAAAACATCTTGTCAGTATGGAGAAAGCACATATAGACTCAGTACAAATTAAAAATGCCATAAACTTATGCGGAGTTTCACATAATATCCCTACGTGTTTCGATCTGTATGGATAAAGATCTTCTTCAGGGGAATTTACTCTATGTAAAAGAGAAAACAGTTTAAATTGAGCTGTCTATAAATAGATCAATTATTCTGTATACTCATTGCATATTGTGGAATTAAATGTGCATATTCACCACTTCTTGATGAGAAAGCTTCATACCACAATTGGATGGATTGCTGTTCTTCTAAAAACACCTCCAGTCACGGCGATACCAGTGGGTCCCCACAGTATTCCTCCGCCATCGGTGGTGGCAAACACCCCCACCTCCACACAACTTACAAGGAGTCACCCCTTTGAGGGACTGCGGAGCAGGGGGTCTGGTTAGGGGGAGAGAAGGGAAGCCAGCGGCCCCCTTAGCTTTTCTGCATTCCAAAATTAGAAAAAGAACTTTTTGAGTTATGATGAATGTAAGGGGTGCCATATACAGCATGTTTTTGGCGTGTTAAATCGTATGTTAGAAAAAATAATCATATTGAATCTATAAGGCTTTGATAATGATTTTTTGACCAGTAATTGCACATGTGCGATATCAAACCTGTGCTAGATAGAGTTGTGATTAATTGGCCGGTAATAGTACATTCACACCCCCATGATTTGACCAAGGTGTGTATGTGTATATATAATAAAATAAATAAAAAATATATGTAAAATATATGAATAAATAGTGATGTGGTAATTGTCCATTTGTTTTAGACATAATTCATTGGTAAGCTTGAGAGCCAACTAATGCACATTGGAAATTGCATAGTTGGCTTTTGGTGATGTGTGATAAATAAAGTGTCAAATAGTATCACGTACAGTACCTGACCGCGAGATTGTGTTTCCAGCGAGATCCCATCACGCTGGTTCTCGGTGACAGGGTACTGTGCATGTCACGCTGGCTCACTCATCGGGAAAGGAAAACTTTTTTTTCCTCCTGCGATGAGTGACAGGCAGTGCTGACAGCTGTCTGGTATGAATCCTAAGGGGGAACGCCGCGCCAAATTTTAAATGAAAAAACTGGCTTGGGTTCACCCCCCAGGGGCATACCAGGCCCTTAAGTCTGGTATGGATTGTAAGGGGAACCCCCTACACCTAAAAACCAGTGTGGGGGTCCCCCCAAAATTCATACCAGACCCTTACCCGAGCACGCAGCCCGGCCGGTCAGGAAAGGGGGTGGGGACGAGTGAGTGCCCCCCCTCCTGAGCCATACCAGGCCGCATGCCCTCAACATGGGGGGGTGGGTGCCTTGGGGGAGGGGGCGCCCTGCGGACCCCCCCACCCCAAAGCACCTTGTCCCCATGTTGATGAGGACAAGGGCCTCTTCCCGACAACCCTGGCCGTTGGTTGTCGGGGTCTGCGGGCGGAGGGCTTATCGGAATCCGGGAGCCCCCTTTAATAAGGGGGCCCCCAGATCCCGGCCCCCTACCCTATGTGAATGAGTTTGGGGTACATCGTACCCCTACCCATTCACCTAGGGAAAAAAGTGTCAATAAAAAAGAACACAGTACACAGGTTTTAAGAGTAATTCTTCCAACTTCGGGGGGTCTTCTTCCAACTTCTCCCGGTGTTCCTCCTCTTCTCCTGGGCCCCTCCGCTATCTTCTTCCAGCTCTTTTGCCAGCGGGGGCCCGGTCTGCTGCCACTGTCTTGTCGCCGCTGGCCCATCGCTTCTTCTCTTCTTCTCTTCTTCCAATGTTGACACGACGCTCTCTCCGGCTGGAATGCTGTGTGCAAGCTGCGGAGCCATTTATATAGGCGGTGACCCCGCCCCCTTGTGACGCCATGGTCCCAGCATGCGCAGGGACTCTGGCGTCATAAGGGGGCGTGACCCCAAAGTCCCTGCGCATGCTGGGACCGTGACGTCGGAAGAAGACCCCGGAGCTGCCTAATAAATTACTCTTAAAACCTGTGTACTGTGTTTTTTTTTATTGACACTTTTTTCCCTAGGTGAATGGGTAGGGGTACGATGTACCCCATACTCATTCACATACGGTGGGGGGCCGGGATCTGGGGCCCCCTTATTAAAGGGGTCTCCCGGATTCCGATAAGCCCTCCGCCCGCAGACCCCGACAACCAACGGCCAGGGTTGTCGGGAAGAGGCCCTTGTCCTCATCAACATGGGGAAAAGGTGCTTTGGGGTGGGGGGCCCACAGGGCGCCCCCCTCCTCCAAGGCACCCACCCCAACATGTTGAGGGCATGTGACCTGGTATGGCTCAGGAGGCTGGGGGCGCTCGCTCGTCCCCACCCCCTTTCCTGACCGGCCAGGCTGCGTGCTCGGATAAGGGTCTGGTATGGATTTTGGGGGACCCCCACGCTGATTTTTCAGCGTAGGGGGTTCCCCTTACAATCCATACCAGACCCAAGGGCCTGGTATGCCCCTGGGGGGGAACCCACGCCGTTATTTTTTCATTTAAAATTTGGCGCAGCAGGTGTCAAATCTCGCCGATAACTGCGGCGAGATTGACACAATATCGCGGTCACCTACTGTCCCTGGTAGAAGAGCCTGAATGGACAAGCAAGGCCTCCCTTACACCTCTGACTTGGGACCTCTGATAGTGGGAACAGAAGGTGCCAAGATACAGAGTCGCACGAGTGCCAAGAGTCTTTAGCTGGTAGCTGGACGACAGTCCTGGAAGGGCTGGAGAAGACAGAGGCAGATTTCAACAGGAAGACCGACAGGCAGACAGCTGGTGCGGATGGCAGTAAGAAGAAGCAAGGTCAGGCAGGCTGGGTCATACACGGCTAGGACAATCGGATGCAGGGTGCAGGCAGGTTCGTAGTCAGGAGGCAAGCCGAGGTCAAAAGCTTGATCAGCAAACAGGAGCCAAGGAGAAGACAAGAGGATGGTCACGGAACAAGCCTGGATCGGTGCAGGTGGAGATCAAGGGATGGTCAATACAAGCCGGATAGGTAACAGGGATCAAGATACAGGTTCTCAGGAAACAGGATGCACAGAGCAGAAGACAAAGCAGCACTGGGGCTGAGTACTGGCTGTGCCTAAATAGACTCATTGGTGCCAGCATCGCTCCTATGGGCAACAGGAATGCGTGTATTTCTGCATCTCAAAGCTCTTGTAGGGAGGCGGATCTCTCTGCTGGTATGCGCATCCTGACATTGCCCCCCTCCAACGGGCAGCCTCCGGATGCCCAACTGAGCAAGTTTCTCAGGATGGTTTTAAAAGAAGGTTTGGACAAGTCTCTCAGCATGAATATTGCCCTCTGGCTCCCACAAATTCTCCTTGGGTCCGTACCCTCTCCATTTGACCAGGTACTTGACCTGATTCCGTCTCTTCCTACAGTCCATGATCGCTTCTACTTCATACTTTTCTTCGCCATTCACCATTACAGGTTCAGGAGGAGCACTATTTCGTTCAGGAATTGGATCCGGACATGCAGGTTTCAGAAGAGTCTGGTAGTGCCAACTCATAGGCCACATCATTGATCCTCTTCTTCACCAGGAATGACCCTTAAAATTTAGGACCTAATTTTTTAGAGGGGCAAGCTAATTTAAGAATAGTTGTGGCTAGCCATACCTGTTCGCTGGGTTCCAGTATCAGATCTCCTCATCTCTTTTTGTCAAAATACTTCTTATAGTCTTCCTGAGCTTTGGCCATGGTCCTTTGCAACAGCTGATTGTTGGAATTTAAAAAGTCCATTGTGTTTTGAACTGCAGGAACAGGACATTCAGGAGCTGTGGTAGTCAGAAATGAAGGGTGGAAGCCGTAGTTTGCCAGGAACGGGGATTGCTTGATAGCGGAGTGTTCCGAATTGTTGTATGCAAACTCCGCTAATGGTAATAGCGCCACCCAATAATCCTGTGAAAATGAAGTAAAACATCATAAATACTGTTCCAGCGTTTGATTAGTCCTCTCAGTTTGACCATTGGTCTGTGGGTGATACGCTGAGGAGAAGGACAGTTCAATCTTCAAGGACTCATACAAGGCTCTCCAAAATCTGGACATGAACTGGACCCCGCGGTCTGACACGATATTGACAGGTAGTCCATGCAGTCTTACAATTTCTTTAATAAAGATCCGTGCTGTCTCTGAGGCTGAAGGGGTACCCTTCATGGGCAGAAAGTGTGCCAATTTTGACAAACGGTCTATGACCACAAAGAAGGTAGAGTAACCTTCTGAAGGGGGAAGTTCAACAATAAAATCTATTGAAATCATTTGCCAAGGTCTATCTGGGATTGGCAAGGGTCGCAGCAGACCCTAGGCTTTAGTCCTGCTGGTTTTATTTCTGACACAGGTAGTGCAAGTTTCAATGTACTTTTTGCAGTCTTAGGCAGGGCCACCAAAAGGTTCGTTGTAAAAGTTCAGTCGTCTTATGGAACCCAAAGTGGCCTGCTTAGGCAGGGCCACCAAAAGGTTCGTTGTAAAAGTTCAGTCGTCTTATGGAACCCAAAGTGGCCTGCAAGGGCATGGTCATGGCAGAGACCCAAGGCAATAACTCGCAAATCTTCTGGTACATGTGCCATAACAAGCCATCCTTTGCTTGTAACCTCATTCCAGAAGAAGACGAGATACCAACAGAGGCTTGCTTAATTTGACACATGAAATCTTCTTGCAACAAGAGGAAATTCCCAGAGGACAGGATGGTGTCAGGGGGAGCAGGATCTTCAGACACCCCAAACATGTGAGACAGAGCATCTGGTTTTACATTCTTTGATCCTGGCCTGTAGGTTATGTGAAAAACAAATCTCATGAAAAATAGCCCCCACCATCACGGATCTTGTGGACAGATTACTGGGAGGGGCTGGGGAAGACCCGGCTGTCATGGTGCACGTTGGCACCAATGACAAAGTCAGAGGCAGATGGAGTGTCCTAAAGAACGATTTTAGGGACTTAGGAGCTAAATTGAGGAAAAGGACCTCCAAGGTAGTGTTCTCAGGAATACTACCGGTACATCGAGCCACACCAGAGAGGCAGAGGGAGATTAGGGAAGTAAACAAGTGGCTGAAGAGCTGGTGTAGTAAGGAGGGGTTTGGGTTCCTGGAGGACTGGGCCGACTTCTCAGTCGGTAACCGGTACTATAGAAGGGACGGACTGCACCTAAATGAGGAGGGTGCAGATCTGCTGGGAATGAAGATGGCCAAAAAGTTAGAGGGGTTTTTAAACTAGGCGATGGGGGGGAGGGTCCAGAGACAGTGATAGCCAGCGTGGAAGATACTCCAGATGGTAGTATTGGGGGCATTAGTGGTAGGTTAACCAAAGCACAAAAACGCAAGGTGAGTATAGTAGCAAGTCCAAGTTGCAATCTTGAAACACCCAATACGAGGACAATATGCGACCGGTCTAAACTATGTGGCATGTTCACCAATGCCAGGAGCCTGGCGGACAAGATGGGTGAACTAGAGATACTGTTGTACAAGGAGGATTTGGATTTTGTGGGAATTTCAGAGACCTGGTTCAACAGCTCTCATGATTGGCTGGCAAACATTCAAGGGTATACCCTATACCGCAAGGATAGAGAGGGTAAAAAAGGGGGAGGGGTATGCCTATATATCAAGAATAATGTACAAGTGAATGTGAGAGATGACATCACTGAGGGGGCTAGGGAGGAGGTGGAATCTTTATGGGTAGAGCTCCAAAGGGATGAAGCTAAGGGGAAAATAATACTGGGAGTATGCTATAGGCCCCCTAACCTGAGGGAGGAAGTGGAGACGGATCTCCTATCACAAATTGGATTAGCAGCAAGGATGGGAAGTGTTATCATAATGGGGGATTTTAATTATCCAGACATAGACTGGGCGGAGGGAACCGCGCATTCATTTAAGGCTCGCCAGTTCCTTAATGTCTTGCAGGACAATTTTATGGGTCAGATGGTAGACGCACCAACTAGAAATAAAACATTACTAGATCTACTGATTACCAACAATACAGACCTGATAACAGATGTGGAAATACGGGGCAATTTAGGTAACAGCGATCACAGGTCAATTAGTTTCAGTATAAATCACACAAATAGGAGACATGAAGGGAACACAAAGACACTGAATTTCAAAAGAGCCAACTTCCCTAAACTACAAACCTGGCTAAAAGGCATAAATTGGGATAAAATATTAGGAACAAAGAATACAGAGGAGAGATGGGTTTGCTTTAAGAGCATATTAAATAAGGGCATTAGCCAATGTATCCCATTGGGTAATAAATTTAAAAGAGCGAACAAACATCCTGGATGGCTTAACTCCAATGTAAAAATGCATATAAAAGCAAAGGAGAAGGCCTTCAAACAATACAAGGTTGAGGGATCATCTACAGCATTCAGAATTTATAAAGAATGCAATAAGAAATGTAAGGGTGCAATTAGGATGGCTAAGATAGAACATGAAAGACACATAGCGGAGGAGAGCAAAAAAAACCCCAAGAAATTCTTTAAGTATGTAAACAGTAAAAAAGGGAGGACAGACCATATTGGCCCCATAAAGAATGAGGAAGGACATCTGGTTACAAAGGATGGGGAGATGGCAGAGGTATTGAATTTATTCTTCTCCTCAGTCTTCACGAGTGAATCGGGGGGCTTCAGTAACCAAAACTGCAGTGTTTATCCTCATGACACAACACAGGAAGCACCTACATGGTTAACAGAGAACGGAATTAAAATTAGACTTGAGAAACTTAACATTAATAAATCACCGGGACCAGATGGCTTGCATCCGAGGGTACTTAGGGAACTCAGTTAGGTGATTGCCAGACCGTTGTTCCTAATTTTTACAGACAGTCTATTGACTGGAATGGTACCAGCTGATTGGAGAAAAGCCAATGTAGCACCAATATTTAAAAAGGGCCCAAAAAACATCCCTTTGAATTACAGACCAGTTAGCCTAACATCAATAGTATGTAAACTCTTGGAGGGGATGATAAGGGACTATATACAAGATTTTAGTAATAAGAATGATATCATTAGCAGTAATCAGCATGGATTCATGAAGAATCGTTCTTGCCAAACCAATCTATTAACCTTCTATGAGGAGGTGAGTTGCCATCTAGATAAAGGAAGGCCCGTAGACGTGGTGTATCTGGATTTTGCAAAAGCATTTGACACAGTTCCCCATAAACGTTTACTGTACAAAATAAGGTGCGTTGGCATGGACCATAGGGTGAGTACATGGATTGAAAACTGGCTACAAGGGCGTGTTCAGAGGGTGGTGATAAATGGGGAGTACTCAGAATGGTCAGGGGTGGGTAGTGGGGTCCCCCAGGGTTCTGTGCTGGGACCAATCCTATTTAATTTGTTCATAAACGACCTGGAGGATGGGATAAACAGTTCCATCTCTGTATTTGCAGACGATACTAAGCTAAGCAGGGCAATAACTTCTCCGCAGGATGTGGAAATCTTGCAAAAAGACCTGAACAAATTAATGGGGTGGGCGACTACATGGCAAATGAGGTTCAATGTAGAAAAATGTAAAATAATGCATTTGGGTGTCAAAAATATGAATGCAATCTATACACTAGGGGGAGAACCTCTGGGGGAATCTAGGATGGAAAAGGACTTGGGGGTCCTAGTGGATGATAGGCTCAGCAATGGCATGCAATGCCAAGCTGCTGCTAATAAAGCAAACAGAATATTGGCATGCATTAAAAGGGGGATCAACTGCAGAGATAAAACGATAATTCTCCCACTCTACAAGACTCTGGTCCGCCCGCACCTGGAGTATGCTGTCCAGTTCTGGGCACCAGTCCTCAGGAGGGACGTACTGGAAATGGAGCGAGTACAAAGAAGGGCAACAAAGCTAATAAAGGGTCTGGAGGATCTTAGTTATGAGGAAAGGTTGCGAGCACTGAACTTATTCTCTCTGGAGAAGAGACGCTTGAGAGGGGATATGATTTCAATTTACAAATACTGTACTGGTGACCCCACAATAGGGATGAAACTTTTTCGCAGAAGAGAGTTTAATAAGACTCGTGGCCACTCATTACAATTAGAAGAAAAGAGGTTTAACCTTAAACTACGTAGAGGGTTCTTTACTGTAAGAGCGGCAAGGATGTGGAATTCCCTTCCACAGGCGGTGGTCTCAGCGGGGAGCATTGATAGCTTCAAGAAACTATTAGATAATCACCTGAATGACCGCAATATACAGGGATATGTAATGTAATACTGACACATAATCACACACATAGGTTGGACTTGATGGACTTGTGTCTTTTTTCAACCTCACCTACTATGTAACTATGTAACCTGGCCTGCCGTGGTTTCACACGTCTTGCGGCTCGTAGGTACTCCAAATTCCGATGGTCCGTATATATTAAGATTGGGTGGGGGCGTGGCAGACATGGCAGACTGAGCAGACGTGTTCCCTGAGAGCTCCTGGAGTATAGCTGAATCTTTCATCCATACGCTGACACTGTGCTTACTGGTGGATCTCCCTTGGGTCTGGATGCCTTCCAGAACTCAAGGTATCCAAAAGCGGGGTAAGAGATTGAAATTTCCCCCTGAATATTCCTCAGGACAGCGGCCTGCTCTCCTGCTCTCCGGGCTCTCCTGCGCACCATTCCAACATGGCGTCGCAAACAGAACACGAGGCAAACCTCCTCGCTGCTACCCCGGGGTTGCCTGAGCTTATGGCTGCAATTACTTCTTGCCAGGCAGCTGTCACCACTTGCCAATCGGCCTTGGCTTCTAAAATAGAAGAAGTTCAACTGGATGTGGGATTACTAAGGCAGGACATTGATAAAATCAGATCCAGAGTGTCGGAGGCTAAGCAGCGCGTCGGATCGGTGGAGGATACGGTGGCAAACCATGCTGCCTCTATCCGCACTCTGCAAACAAAGGTCAGAGCCCTTGAATATAGAGGGGGTACTTACCCCTACCATTTCACTAAAAAACTGTCAAAAATGTTAAAAATGACAAGAGACAGTTTTTGACAATTCCTTTATTTAAATGCTTCTTCTTTCTTCTATCTTCCTTCATCTTCTTCTTCTGGTTCTTCTGGCTCTTCTGGTTCTTCCTCTGGCGTTCTCGTCCAGCATCTCTTCTGCGGCATCTTCTATCTTCTTCTCCTCGGGCCGCTCCGCACCCATGGCATGGGGGGAGGCTCCCGCTCTTCTCTTCATCTTCTTCTTCTTCATCCTCTTCTCTTCTTCCTTCTTCTCTTCTTCATTTTCTTCTCCGGGCCGCTCCGCACCCATGCTGGCATGGAGGGAGGCTCCCGCTGTGTGACGGAGTCTCCTCGTCTGACGGTTCTTAAATAACGGGGGGCGGGGCCACCCGGTGACCCCGCGCCCCTCTGACGCACGGTGACTTGACGGGACTTCCCTGTGACGTCACGGGGAATGCCACAGGGAAGTCCCGTCATGTCCTGTGCGTCAGAGGGGGGCGGGGTCACCGGGTGGCCCCGCCCCCCGTTATTTAAGAACCGTCAGACGAGGAGACTCCGTCACACAGCGGGAGCCTCCCTCCATGCCAGCATGGGTGCGGAGCGGCCCGGAGAAGAAAATGAAGAAGAGAAGAAGGAAGAAGAGAAGAGGATGAAGAAGAAGATGAAGAGAAGAGCGGGAGCCTCCCCCCATGCCATGGGTGCGGAGCGGCCCGAGGAGAAGAAGATAGAAGACGCCGCGGAGGAGATGCTGGACGAGAACGCCAGAGGAAGAACCAGAAGAGCCAGAAGAACCAGAAGAAGATGAAGGAAGATAGAAGAAAGAAGATGCATTTAAATAAAGGATTTGTCAAAAACTGTCTCTTGTCATTTTTAACATTTTTGACAGTTTTTTAGTGAAATGGTAGGGGTAAGTACCCCCTTACCATTTCACACAGGGGGGGGCCGGGATCTGGGGGTCCCCTTGTTAAAGGGGGCTTCCAGATTCCGATAAGCCCCCCGCCCGCAGACCCCCACAACCACCAGCCAGGGTTGTGGGGATGAGGCCCTTGTCCTCATCAACATGGGGACAAGGTGTTTTGGGGGGCTACCCCAAAGCACCCTCCCAATGTTGAGGGCATGTGGCCTGGTACGGTTCAGGAGGGGGGGGCGCACTCTCGTCCTACCCTCTTTTCCTGCGGCCTGCCAGGTTGCGTGCTCGGATAAGGGTCTGGTATGGATTTTTGGGGGGACCCCACGCCGTTTTTTGTTTTTTTTTGGCGCGGGGTTCCCCTTAAAATCCATACCAGACCTGAAGGGTCTGGTATGGAATTTAGGGGGAACCCCACGTCATTTTTTTTTAAATTTTGGCCGGGGTTCCCCTTAATATCCATACCAAACCTGAAGGGCCTGGTATGTAATTTAGGGGGACTCCCACGTCATTTTTTTTTTAAATTTTGGTTCGGGGTTTCCCTGTGGGGAATTTCCATGCCGTTTTTATCAATGAACTTCTATGTGTATTGTCGGCAATGCAATAGCCGCGGGTAGTTTTAAATGGGTTTTTTCCTTCCAAATGTCATTTTGCTGTCAGACTGTTCTAAACACGGGAAACATGCGCCCTTTTATAGGCATACTATAGACACCCCCCAGGTACGAAATTTAAAGGGCTATTACACTTTTATTGTTTGACTTTAAGCATTATTAAAATCACTGCTCCCGAAAAAACGGACGTTTTTAAAACTTTTTTTGCTTTGATCCATGTCCCCTGGGGCAGGACCCAGGTCCCCAAACACTTTTTATGACAATACCATGCATATAAGCCTTTAAAATTAGCACTTTTGATTTCTCCCATAGACTTTTAAAGGGTGTTCCGCGGCATTCGAATTTGCCGCGAACACCCCAAATTGTTCGCTGTTTGGCGAACTTGCGAACAGCCAATGTTCGAGTCGAATATGAGTTTGACTCGAACTCGAAGCTCATCCCTAGCAGCACATGAAACAACCTGAGAATTGTGGGTCTTCCTGAGGGGGCTGAGGGGAAATCACCGGCCCTGTTCACAGAGGACTTGCTGCGCTCGCTGCTGCCCTCTGCACAGCTCTCCCCTCATTTTGCAGTCGAAAGAGTGCACCATGTCCCCCCAAGACCGGGTCCAGAGGGGTCCCCCCGCACTTACTTTCATCCTCCGGTTACTGAACTTTCGGGACAGAGATGAGCTACTAAGGGCCTCCCGGGCTGCGGGTGAGCTCCCCTACCATAACGTCAAACTTCTCTTGTTTCCAGACTATACTATGGAGATCCAGCGGCAGCGCCGCTCTTTTGATGCAGTCAAGACCGGTCTGAGGAAGAGAGGAGTTAAGTACAGCATATTGTTTCCCGCAAAGCTCCGAGTGGTGGACGGCGAGACGATCCGCTTCTTTACCAACCCTAAGGATGCGGCTGCCTGGTTGGAAACCCTACCTCCATAAGATGCCGGTAAGATTCACCATAGTTTGCGTTTTGTTGCTGTGGTCGGCAGTGTTGCTTGCTGATCTGAGACACGTTTTACCCAATGATTCTTCCATACTGGTGCCCTTCTTCTGTCTTGCAAGCTCTGATAATGTGAATGCAGGTTCTGATGAAATATACAGGATGAACATAATCCACCCTGCTTCATATCTGCATTTTCTCTGACCACACCAAGAAGAAGGGAGATTTACTTTCCCCTGAGTTCAGTTAGGGCTTACAGAACAGAGACTGTGATCCCCTTCTCATCCCGAACTGCCCTTCCTGGAACCGTACAAAAGGGTTTTTTTCTATATATAACTGGTTCTAAGTTGCAACAGCACAATAAGTATGTGCCCCTGCGTAGGCAGGTGATTGTCAGTTTCTTCTTATTTTTGATTTTTTAATTTTTTTTTCTCTTCAGTTATACTACTCCATTGCTCAGGGAGTCTTCCTATTCACACTCACATTTGGTCGTTTTGACATTGGGAATGTGACTGCATTGCTCTAGGTTGTACAACCCCAACTAGATGGTTGTAGTCATTTGACTGTGGGTTTTTTGGGATATAGGTGTTCCTCACTGTTCCGAGGTGCACGGGGTGGGGGAGGGGGGAGTTAGCACTTGCTAACCTGTGTTGGGTGTTTTGGTTTAACATGTTTTGCACAAGTAAGGTTGGTCTTCTATTTAAAATGTTGAATGATTACTTCACTGGTCTTTATGGTACCGCTCACTTAAATACATGGCTGCAGGTTTGTGAGTTGGTGGAGGTCGCGAGATATCTCCCATGGTGGCTGTGGCGTATGCCAGCACCGGTCACAAACCCGTTGCAATTCTCTGTTTCCCCCCTATTGGCTGAATGCTTAGTAGTGACATGGAATGTGAGGGCTATCAATTTCGCTATAAAGCGCTCAATAGTAATTAACTATCTGAGGAAACTCCGTCCACAGGTGTGTATCCTTATTGAGACACATCTAATGGGCTCCCGAGTCCAGAGTTTAAAACAGGCCTGGGTGGGTGCTCACTACCATGCAACCTATTCCAGTTATGCTAGGGGGGTCAGTGTTTTAGTGCACAAATCCCTGCCTTTTCAGCTCCTGGATGTTAAGATCAACCCGGGGGGGAAGATATGTGCTCCTCCATGCTCGGATTTTGGAGGTACTTATTGTAGTGGTGGGTGTCTACCTCCCCCCCAGCCGATATAGATGTGCTCCATGTGCTGATGCAGCAGGTTACACTTTATAATGTGGAGAATGTATTATTCATTGGTGACTTTAATATGGCCCCTTCTCCAGACTTGGACAGACTGCATGCTTCCGGTCCACAGCCGCAGGGTTTGTCCCGCTGGGCCTCTACCTTCCACATGATTGACGTTTGGCGTCAGTTTCACCCCTCTGATAGGGAATTTACTTGCCTCTCTACCACATACCGGACCCTGTCCCGTATTGACCTCGCCTTTGCCTCACCGGCTTTGTTGCGTAGAGTGGTTTCCACTGAGATCCTCTCACGAGGAATTTCGGACCATGCTCCGGTATCTGTCACACTGAGGCTCTCAGAGGTGGAGGGTGTGGGTGTATGGAGGCTGTCCAAATACTGGATCATGGACCCAGATATTCAAGAGGAGATGCCAGAGGCACTGTGTAACTTTTGGATGGCAAACGCAGGCTCTGCTGGATCTCTGGTGCTATAGGATACCCTTAAATCATGGATTAGGGGCACATATATGGCTTGCATAGCTGCAAAAAAGAGGCAATCTGCGCAGTCTCTGAGGCAGTTGGAAGAACAAGCATGGTTAAAAGTGGCTGAATAGTTCTCCCAATCAGGGAACTTATGTGCCCTGGCAAGATACCCTGAGGGAATTGTCCCTATTTTGAATTGAGCTCACCAAGAAGGCTATGCTCGATAGTGCTCAGCGGGTGTTTGAGTTCGGGGATAAGAACGGGAGACTGTTGGCCTGGTTGGCAAAGGGACAATATACTGCGAATCATATTGGTAGGGTGAAGGATCTAGATGGCCATTTGCTGACAGCCCCGGTTGATATCAGTGCTAGATTCTTCGATTTTTACCAGACTTTATACTCCTCTAGGGCAGACTTTCGTGTCCCTGCTTATGCAATACCTTGACCAGATCCCATTTCCTGCATTGACGAGAGAGAAGAGAGAAGACTTGGATAGAGATGTCTCCCTTGAGGAAGTGCAGGAGGCACTGGGATCTATGCAGTCGGGCAAATCTCCAGGACCCGATGGAATTCCCATTGAATTTTATTCGGTGTATCAGGATTTTCTGGCCCCTAGACTTACTTCACTACTGTGACAATCCTCTGATTTGGACTCTTTTCCGGAGTCCTGGTCCGAGGCGATAGTGGTTTTGGTGCCCAAACCTGGTAAGGACCCTGAAGAGTGTGCCTCCTACTGGCCTATTTCCCTGATTAACGCGGATGCCAAGTTGCTGGCAAAAATTCTAGCTCGTAGGCTTGGGGTAATGGAGGACCTCGTGCATGTGGATCAGACTGGGTTCATGCCGGGTAAGGGCACGGATATTTATATCCGGCGCCTGTTCCTAAATTTAGCCATCTCCCATGAGAATGCAGGCACCAGAGTCATAACCTCTCTGGACGCGGAGAAGGCTTTTGACTCTGTTGAGTGGGAGTACCTGTGGGCAGTGTTGCGTAGATTTGGTGTGGGACCTAAGTTTCTACATTGGCTGGGATTGTTGTATAAAGCTCCTAGGGCAAGGATTCGGGTTAATAATACTCTTTCAGATTTTTTTCTCCTGCAGAGGGGGACCCGACAGGGCTGCCCGCTATCACCCAGCCTCTTTGCTTTGGCCTTGGAGCCCCTGGCAGTTTTAGTCAGAGAATCTGAGGATATTAAGGGACTTAGGGTGGGCCCTCTGGAGGAGAAAATTTCACTATATGCGGATGATATGCTGTTATATTTGCAGGATGCTGGCCCTTCCCTACAGGCTGCTCTGGCTGCCTTTGATGAAATTGGCAGGTTTTCGGGAATTCAAATCAACTGGGGAAAGTCTGTCTTGTTCCCTCTTGATGCGCAGACTAGACAATCTGCGGCTCAATCTGCGTTGCGGTGGGTAGAGGAATTTGTATATTTGGGTATTAGAGTCACACGAGACCCACAGTCCTTCCAACTCCTTAATCTCCAGCTGGTAGTGTCACGCCTAAAGGACCACTGCTCTAGATGGGCTAATCTACCCCTTAACTTATTAGGACAAATTAATATCATAAAAATGATCTATCTTCCTAAATGTATTTATCTTTTCCGGAACTGCCCTGTTTTGTTACCCCGATCCTTCTTTAGGGAAATAGATGGATGCATTGGCTCCTTCCTGTGGCTCCCCCCTCACTTGGCCAGATCGACCCTACAGCTACCAGTGGAATGTGGTGGACTGGCTTTGCCCAGTCTGTTACTCTACAATAGGGCAGCCATGTTGGTAAAAGTTAGGTGGTGGTTGGAACAGTCTAGAGCCAATGCTGCTGTCTGCCTTGAGGCAACTGTTGTGGGTTCCCTCAGGGAGTTGGGTAACCTGATATACCGAGGTGCCTCGTCATACCCTTTATTGCCGACCCCTACCAGGACTACTCTTGGGGTGTAGAGTCTGGCCAGAAGACGGTTTGTTTCTCCAGGTAAATGGTCTCCCTTTTGCCCACTGTGGGGTAACCCTTCATTCCCACACCTTAGGTCGATCGCTGACGCGCAACTTTGGGCCAGATATAACATAAAAATACTGAAAGATGTGGTGGCGGGGTCTCTCTGTTCCTTTCGGGAGTTGTCTAGCAGGTACGGTCTCCCTGATTGGATGATATTTACACATCTGGACTCAGGAGTCAGGAGCACTAGTGTGGGACACCAGAATACATTTTTTTTGTGTAACCCATACAGATGCTCCAGTGGATACTTGTTGGGGTGTCTCTATCTGTGAAATGTGGCCAAAAAAGGTACGTATTCCGGCTTGTTTCCTAGGGAATTATAATTATGTCTTCAACTTGGATCTCTGCCCAAACAGACAATTATACACCACTTCAATGCAATGTTTAATATTCCTATTCCTGGACTCAAATATCTGTTTGCTAAGTATACCTTTTGTTTCATTCTCATAGGGGAGAAAAGACTCAGACAGCCTGAACCCAGGAACCCCCGACCTCACCAGCCCGTTTGGAAAATCAGCCCAAGCCCCACGGAGGATGTGGAGGAAGGAGAGATGGGCGACATGGTCACCCCACCAGGTGAGTGTCTGATACCTCAGCTTATGGTAATCTATGTATGCCTGCATATTTCTAAATACATCTTTCTTGCATCAATTTTAGGTGATCTGGTTGTGGAAGGGGAACAAGCGGTGGAAGCAGGTCCAAGTGCCAGCGCCCCCCCTGAGGATGAGGACAAAGGAGAGGTGGAGGAAGTGGGCCACATGTGCATCCCACCAGTTGAGTGCCTGACACCCCAGCTTATGGTAATGTATGTATGCCTACATATTTCTAAATACATTTTTTTTAATTAATTTTAGGTTACCACCGACAGTGCACAACGATTAATTGGGCAGATCATGGCCTGGAATGGGGATATTGATGCCATGCGCACTAGCCTTGACTTAATGCGTAATCGGCTGGACAATATGCAGCAGGAAATGAAGAACATGATCAATGTTTTGGGGAGAATCTAAATCACTTTTTCACAAAAAAAACATCGATCATGTTCTTCATTTCCTGTTTTGCTGACCCCATTCTGGGCTTTGACTTTTAAACATTTTATGCCCGTTTGTAAAAAAAAAATTAAAAAACAAAACTAAAAAATATATAGAGGCCTGTTTGTTTAAAAAAAATAGAGGCCTGTTTGTTTTAAAAAAAAAATAGAGGCATGTTTGTTTAAAAAAAAAATAGAGGCTTATTTGTTTTAAAAATAAATAAATAAAAAATAGAGGCCTGTTTGTTGAAAAAAATTTAAAAATAAAAAATAATTTTTTAAATAAAAAAAATTTCTATTGTTTGAACAAAAGATTAAATATATTTAAAATCCTAAAATTTTCACAAACGCACATGTGAATGTGCACAGATTAAAACATCTGTTATTAAACAACATGTGTGGCTTCTTATTTCAATTCTCAATACCAGTTTTGGAAGTTATTTGATGTTTACAGTGACAATGGGGCTTATTTACTAAAGGAAAATACACTTGGCACTACATGTGCACTAGGATAACCTAGGAGACAGCCAAAAAGAAAGGCAAGGAATAAATACAATTTGAGATTTTATCTGAGCATTATTTTTCATTAAAAAAATTATAGATTGTCTGGCATTGCAATGGCCCCCTACCCGTAAAAAAATCAACATATTGATCCCGAACTTGACAGGTGCTTTGGGGGGCCAAGCCAGTATGGCCAGTATCCAGGCCTGTCAGAGGATTCTCTATAAGTCTGGCCTCAGGCCCAAGTGATGCAATATAATTTAGTTTGTATTCCACCATGTGGATAGCTGTCTGAAACAGGCGGAACCAGCTGGCCATGATCCCGAAGGCATTTTCCACTGCTCTTCTCACTCTGGCCAGCCGGTAGTTAAAAACCCTCCTCTCCAGGGTGAGGGTCCTTTGGGGGAATGGCCTCATCATGTGCTTGCCCAAAACGAAGGCTTCATCTGCAATGAAGACAAAGGGGAGTCCTTTCACATTATCCGCATCAGGTGGCAATCCCAGGCCACCACTCTGGAGACGCTGGTAGAACTCCGTCTGGGCGAAGACTCCTCCATCCAACATCCGGCCATTCTTCCCCATGTCCACATACAGAAATTCATATTGTGCCGACACCACCGCCATTAAGACAATACATGAAACCCCTTATATTTAAAATAGTATGACTCCGAATAGGGTGGTGGCACAATGTGGACATGCTTCCCATCTATAGCCCCTCCACAGTTGGGAAAGTCCCAACGGGTGGCAAAATGGGATGCCACAGTCTGCCATTCCTGTGGTGTTGAAGGAAACTGGGGAGTCAAACAAGAAAAAAAATATATAAGTACTTTTGCACATAACATTGCAAGCACTTTACACAAAAAACATTCTTGCCCAGCATCAGTATAACATTAATTGTAATAAATATTATTTAAAGACTAAAATATAAGGCCCACTTATCAGATTAATCACCCCCTCTGATGACACATTGATAAATTTTAGGGGGGGGCATTCTAAAGCAATTTAAGGACACACAGACCATTTGCAGACATTTTAGGGGTGGGGAGGGGCTTCTAAAGCAAATTGAGGACACACAGACCATTTGCAGACATTTTAGGGGGGAGGGGAATCTAAAGCAATTTAAGGACACACAGACCATTTGCAGACATTTTAGGGGAGGGGGTAGGGGATTCTAAAAGCAATTTAAGGACACACAGACTATTTGCAGACATTTTAGGGTAAAGCAATACAATGGAGCTGACAAAATACATTGTTAAGTGACTACACTAGGTGGATATGGGCCCAGCACTGCTGGGGAGGTTAGTGAATGCTAATATGCATGCAGTACAAAAAAGAGCATTAAGAAAATTACAGTTATATGAGGACAAAGGGGACATTCACACTATATTGCAATCATGGTAATTAGTGTTTGAGTAAAGAAATACATTACTTTAGCAAACATTAAATACAATAAAATGTGATGTTAAAGGATAAAAATTCTTACCTTACCAGCAGCCGACGTAGTTGCTAATAGCGTGGCTCTCTCAGCGTTCCAGAGGGTAAAAAACCTCGCCAGCTGCCGTCAATGGCGTGGCAATGGCGAGACGCCCCCACGCAGCGCGCATGCCCAGAGGACACCACAGGCACGCGCAAACCATGATGTCACATGCACAAGCAGCGCCACCACGGTCGCGCACGGCGCAGGGCATCTCCAGCGATGACCAAGGGACGCCGCCGGCACACGCAGGCTCCATCTAGCTGTGCAGGACTGTATTGTACCACTCAGAGCTTAGATACTGACAGCGCACTGCTTTAGTAAATCAACCCCATTGTTCCAAATGAGGGACAGTCCCTCAAAATCAGTGACAGTTGGAAGCTATGTTAATCTGTGACAATATACATACTTTACTTACAGATGAGTTGTCTGATGCTTATTTCCTGATCCCCTAATCTAGCTGTGTGTAGGATACTGTTAGTAGCGCTCACATAGGTATGTGATCTGACCCTTACTCCACCAGGTGTGTCAGAGGGGACAAGGCTGTTTACAGAGTTGAGGCATAAGAACAGAGAACCCAATATACCAAGCGGCTCCTCTGGGGTTAGCGCTACATGTGTATGTGTTCCGACAGATGGAACATTCCAGATCCTTTCTCAGATCAGCAAATGCCATCACTGACAGCAGAATACAGCAATGATAATGGAGGTCTTGGACACTCAGAAACCAGAGAACACGTCTCACATTTTTCTGCACAGGGTTGGGCTGAACTGGTCTGGCAACTTATAATTGCAGGAAATATGTGAATAATGTGAATGTCTATAAGCCCTGGTTCACAATGATGCTACTTTGAAACCGTACTACTTCAAATGAAGTCATATGATTTCAAAGTAGCAGGTCAGCGCGGTTTCAGGTGTTACTTGGCAGACATAGTGCAGGAACCTTTTTTTTTCAAATTGATGCAGCACTGCAAAGTCAGAGTCGCACCGATTTAAACGGTTCAATTTCCAACTAAAGGGTGTAACTTGTCATGTGATTTTGAACTGTCAAATCACGTTACAAGTCGCACTGGTGTGAACGGGGGCTAAATTATAACACCCTAAGCTATTGGCGGCATGTTGGGTATTATTCAGATCCCGCTTTTTGTCACAAAGTTTTGAAAATTGAAAAAATAAAAAAATATTTTTCTTTCTTCATTTTCAAAAATAAATGAGAGCAAAATACAATAGAATAGGTAATGCATATGTGTTAGTTGAAGCTGCACACCCCAATTTGTATAATTGAATGGAAGATCCCTCAAAGGGTTTTTTAGCAGCTAAGTAGGTATTCAAATCGAAATAACAAAGATATGGTTAAAAATGTAATTCTTTATTTATATTATGGTATCAAAAGAAAGGGATAAAGGGCATGATTTACATGGGAGTTGTAAAAAGCAATTCATATCCTTACATATAAAAAACATCTCGTCAGTATGGAGAAACCACATATAAACTCAGTACAAATTAAAAATGCCATAAACTTATGCTGAGTTTCACATAATATGTCTATGCATTTCGACCTGTATGGATTGCTGTTCTTCTAAAAACACCTCCGGTCACGGCAATCCCAGTGGGCCCCCACAGTATTCCTCCGTCATCGGTTGAGGCAAACATCCCCACCTCCACACAACTTACAAGGAGTCACCCCTTTGAGGGACTGTGGAGCAGGGGGTCTGGTTAGGGGGAGAGAAGGGAAGCCAGCGGTGCCCTTAGCTTTTCTGCATTCCAAAATTAGAAAAATAACTTTTTGAGTTATGATGAATGTAAGGGGTGTCATATACAGCATGTTTTTGGCCTGTTAATTCCTATGTTAGAAAAAATAATCATATTGAATCTATAAGGCTTAGATAATAATTATTTGACCAGTAATTGCACATGTGCGATATCAAACCTGTGTTAGATAGAGTTGCGATTAATTGGCCGGTAATAGTACATGCGCACCCCCATGATTTGACCAAGGTGTGTATGTGTATATATAATAAAATAAATAAAAAATATATGTAAAATATATGAATAAATAGTGATGTGGTAATTGTCCATTTGTTTTAGACATAATTCAATGGTAAGCTTGAGAACCAACTAATGCACATTGGAAATTGCATAGTATCACATACCTGTTAGAAGAGCCTGAATGGACGAGCAAGGCCTCCCTTACACCTCTGACTTGGGACCTCTGATAGTGGGAACAGAAGGTGCCAAGATACAGAGTCGCACGAGTGCCAAGAGTCTTTAGCTGGCAGCTGGACGACTGTCCTGGAAGGGCTGGAGAAGACAGAGGCAGATTTCAACAGGAAGACCGACAGGCAGGCAGCTGGTGTGGATGGCAGTAAGAAGAAGCAAGGTCAGGCAGGCTGGGTCATACACGGCTAGGAAAATCGGATGCAGGGTGCAGGAAGATTCGTAGTCAGGAGGCAAGCCGAGTCAAAAGCTGGATCAACAAACAGGAGCCAAGGAGAAGACAAGAGGATGGTCACAGAACAAGCCGGGATCAGTGCAGGTGCAGATCAAGGGATGGTCAAGACAAGCCGGATAGGTAACAGGGATCAAGATGCAGTTTCTCAGGAAACAGGATGCACAGAGCTGAAGACGAAGCAGCACTGGGGCTGAGTACTGGCTGTGCCTAAATAGACTCAATGGTGCCAGCATCGCTCACGTGAGCACGCGAGCGTCGACGCACACATGGGTGTGCAACGTCTTCTGTTTGCGCGCCAGTTCACGCATGCGCACTTTTGATGCGCCAAGGCCTGATTCCTATGGGCAACAGGAATGCGTGGATTTCTGTGTCTCAAAGCTCTTGTAGGGAGGCGGATCTCTCTGCTGGTATGCGCATCCTGACAAATAGTGTGTATGGATCAATTACTTGGTTTACAGTACCAATATATATAATGAACTGTTGGTGATGTGAGGTTGATTAAATGTTGAAATGGTGTGTGTGAATTAAATAATCAATGATTGTAGTAAAAAATGTGCCAAAGGATTTGTTGTGAATGTGTGACAAAAAACATGAATGGTGGAATGAACTGAGTGATGAATTGATATGGTTGTGGATTGTGCAAAAATGTGAATAAAGTGGTGAAGGATGTGTATAAGTGATGTATTGCAAATGTGTGAGGTGAATGTGCCAAACTGTGAAAATATGAAGTGCATAAAATGACAAAAATAATTAAGAGATGAGTGGTAATTGAAAGTGAAAAAGTGCATGCGAATGTGCAAAAAGTTGATGAAACAATGGGAATATAGTGATGAGATGAGAAAGCATTCATTTTACCTTAAACGATTCTAATGCCGCGTACACACAAGCGGACTTTTCGACCAGACTGGTCTGACAGCCCGAGTCCGGCGGACAATTCGATCGTGTGTGGGCTTCATCGGACCTTCAGTGGACTTTTCTAGTTAAAAATCTGATGGACTTTATCAGAACCAGTTCCTATCGAGAAATCCGCTCGTCTGTATGCCGGTCCGACGGACAAAAAACGACGCATGCTCAGAAGCAAGTACTAAACGGAAGCGCTCGGTCTGGTAAAACTAGTGTTCGTATTGTAGGTGGCACATTCCTCACGCTGCAAATTCTGTGATTGTTGAATGCAGCGCATTAATTGTCTTCTTCATAATACTAGAAGAACAAAGTTGTTTTGCTGTTCATATTCACACAGACTTCTCACAAACTTATTTCTGGATTATTTCTCTTGATCTCATGAATGATATTGTATTTTTTAAAAGCCATATCTCCATACTAATGGTTACACAATTGTTTCTTTTGGAGTCATCTTTTATTATTTTTTATTTTATTAAGATTTTTTTTTAGGATTGTTACAAAATTATTTTTTTTAATTTTCTCCAAATATCTTTTTATTTTTTAGTGTAAAGTTTCCACAAAGAACCTTATTTTTGTATATTTTTTGCTTTTTTTATTTTTTGGTGTAAAGTTACCACAAGAACATTATATTTTTTTGTTTTTGGAACCTCAAGGAAGTTGTTGTCCCTTGTTAATTTGACATTGATGTTAATAAAAACACATAGGCAAGTATTTTCATAAAATAAAATATCCATTTATTATGGTTAACAAAATAAAGATGAAGTCAACGCTGGAGAAATGTTTCGAATTTGTGAAGACTTTTGGCCCCAGGGCACACATCAAGTCTGTGGAAAAGAAAATTGGGATCTTGAGGAGTCCATATATTAGGGAGCACAATCTGGTCCAGGAATCGCAGAGATCAAGAGCAGCAGCAGATGCCATATGTCCCCAGGTTGTGGTACTACAACAGCCTGCGTCTTCTGTCAGACCAGACTGAAGCCAAGTCATCACTTTCTGTGTCATGGTGCACGTTGGCACCAATGACAAAGTCAGAGGCAGATGGAGTGTCCTAAAGAACGATTTTAGGGACTTAGGAGCTAAATTGAGGAAAAGGAGCTCCAAGGTAGTGTTCTCAGGAATACTACCGGTACATCGAGCCACACCAGAAAGGTAGAGGGAGATTAGGGAAGTAAACAAGTGGCTGAAGAGCTGGTGTAGTAAGGAGGGGTTTGGGTTCCTGGAGAACTGGGCCGACTTCTCAGTCGGTAACCGGTACTATAGAAGGGACGGACTGCACCTAAATGAGGAGGGTGCAGATCTGCTGGGAATGAAGATGGCCAAAAAGTTAGAGGGGTTTTTTAAACTAGGCGATGGGGGGGAGGGTCCAGAGACAGTGATAGCCAGCGCGGAAGATATTCCAGAGGGTAGTATTGGGGGCATTAGTGGTAGGTTAACCAAAGCACAAAAACACAAGGTGAGTATAGTAGCAAGTCCTAGTTGCAATCTTGAAACACCCAATACGAGGACAATATGCGACCGGTCTAAACTATGTGGCATGTTCACCAATGCCAGGAGCCTGGCGGACAAGATGGGTGAACTAGAGATACTGTTGTACAAGGAGGATTTGGATTTTGTGGGAATTTCAGAGACCTGGTTCAACAGCTCTCATGATTGGCTGGCAAACATTCAAGGGTATACCCTATACCGCAAGGATAGAGAGGGTAAAAAAGGGGGAGGGGTATGTCTATATATCAAGAATAATGTACAAGTGAATGTGAGAGATGACATCACTGAGGGGGCTAGGGAGGAGGTGGAATCTTTATGGGTAGAGCTCCAAAGGGATGAAGCTAAGGGGAAAATAATACTGGGAGTATGCTATAGGCCCCCTAACCTGAGGGAGGAAGTGGAGACGGATCTCCTATCACAAATTGGATTAGCAGCAAGGATGGGAAGTGTTATCATAATGGGGGATATTAATTATCCAGACATAGACTGGGCGGAGGGAACAGCGCATTCATTTAAGGCTCGCCAGTTCCTTAGTGTCTTGCAGGACAATTTTATGGGTCAGATGGTAGACGCACCAACTAGAAATAAAACATTACTAGATCTACTGATTACCAACAATACAGACCTGATAACAGATGTGGAAATACGGGGCAATTTAGGTAACAGCGATCACAGGTCAATTAGTTTCAGTATAAATCACACAAATAGGAAACATGAAGGGAACACAAAGACACTGAATTTCAAAAGAGCCAACTTCCCTAAACTACAAACCTTGCTAAAAGGCATAAATTGGGATAAAATATTAGGAACAAAGAATACGGAGGAGAGATGGGTTTGCTTTAAGAGCATATTAAATAAGGGCATTAGCCAATGTATCCCATTGGGTAATAAATTTAAAAGAGCGAACAAACATCCTGGATGGCTTAACTCCAATGTAAAAATGCATATAAAAGCAAAGGAGAAGGCCTTCAAAAAATACAAGGTTGAGGGATCATCCTCAGCATTCAGAATTTATAAAGAATGCAATAAGAAATGTAAGGGTGCAATTAGGATGGCTAAGATAGAACATGAAAGACACATAGCGGAGGAGAGCAAAAAAAATCCCAAGAAATTCTTTAAGTATGTAAACAATAAAAAGGGAGGACAGACCATATTGGCCCCATAAAGAATGAGGAAGGACATCTGGTTACAAAGGATGGGGAGATGGCGAAGGTATTGAATTTATTCTTCACCTCAGTCTTCACGAGTGAATCGGGGGGCTTCAGTAACCAAAACTGCAGTGTTTATCCTCATGACACAACACAGGAAGCACCTACATGGTTAACAGAGGATGGAATTAAAATTAGACTTGAGAAACTTAACATTAATAAATCACCGGGACCAGATGGCTTGCATCCGAGGATACTTAGGGAACTCAGTCAGGTGATTGCCAGACCGTTGTTCCTAATTTTTACAGAGAGTCTATTGACTGGAATGGTACCAGCTGATTGGAGAAAAGCCAACACATCCCTGGGAATTACAGACCAGTTAGCCTAACATCAATAGTATATCATTAGCAGTAATCAGCATGGATTCATGAAGAATCGTTCTTGCCAAACCAATCTATTAACCTTCTATGAGGAGGTGAATTGCCATCTAGATAAAGGAAGGCCCGTAGACGTGGTGTATCTGGATTTTGCGAAAGCATTTGACACAGTTCCCCATAAACGTTTACTGTACAAAATAAGGTGCGTTGGCATGGACCATAGGGTGAGTACATGGATTGAAAACTGGCTACAAGGGCATATTCAGAGGGTGGTGATAAATGGGGAGTACTCAGAATGGTCAGGGGTGGGTAGTGGGGTTCCCCAGGGTTCTGTGCTGGGACCAATCCTATTTAACTTGTTCATAAACGACCTGGAGGATGGGATAAACAGTTCAATCTCTGTATTTGCAGACGATACTAAGCTAAGCAGGGCAATAACTTCTCCGCAGGATGTGGAAACGTTGCAAAAAGACCTGAACAAATTAATGGGGTGGGCGACTACATGGCAAATGAGGTTCAATGTAGAAAAATGTAAAATAATGCATTTGGGTGGCAAAAATATGAATGCAATCTATACACTGGGGGGAGAACCTCTGGGGGAATCTAGGATGGAAAAGGACCTGGGGGTCCTAGTAGATGATAGGCTCAGCAATGGCATGCAATGCCAAGCTGCTGCTAATAAAGCAAACAGAATATTGGCATGCATTAAAAGGGGGATCAAATGCAGAGATAAAACGATAATTCTCCCGCTCTACAAGACTCTGGTCCGGCCGCACCTGGAGTGTGCTGTCCAGTTCTGGGCACCAGTCCTCAGGAGGGACGTACTGGAAATGGAGCGAGTACAAAGAAGGGCAACAAAGCTAATAAAGGGTCTGGAGGATCTTAGTTATGAGGAAAGGTTGCGAGCACTGAACTTATTCTCTCTGGAGAAGAGACGCTTGAGAGGGGATATGATTTCAATTTACAAATACTGTACTGGTGACCCCACAATAGGGATAAAACTTTTTCGCAGAAGAGAGTTTAATAAGACTCGTGGCCACTCATTACAATTAGAAGAAAAGAGGTTTAACCTTAAACTACGTAGAGGGTTCTTTACTGTAAGAACGGCAAGGATGTGGAATTCCCTTCCACAGGCGGTGGTCTCAGCGGGGAGCATTGATAGCTTCAAGAAACTATTAGATAATCACCTGAATGACCGCAATATACAGGGATATGTAATGTAATACTGACACATAATCACACACATAGGTTGGACTTGATGGACTTGTGTCTTTTTTCAACCTCACCTACTATGTAACTATGTAACTATGTAACTTTTTTCTCTTCATTCCAGTCTTCCTTCCACGCTGCCCTGCACCCTTCCCTGCAGCCTTCTTTGTAGGCTGGGGTTCTGGTGGTTGACTTGTGGCAGGAGGAGGAGGAGGAGGATGAGGGGCTTGCTCATTTATTTGGGTGTTGACAGTTAACTCACCCTTCAGCCCCTTGTGAAGGACATCAGAAAAAAGTTTCACACAGGAGCTGTTGGCCCTTCTCCATTTTGAGCAACCTGTTGGCTATATAGGAGCCATAGGCCTCTTCAGCTTCGGGGGGGCTCTTGATGAAATTTGTAGCTTCTTTCATGAGGCACAGTGATGCCTACTCTGTCAGCGTCCCCTTTCTGGGCCTTTTTGTATGAATGCGGAGGGGAGGAACCTGCGATTGTGTGAGGCTCCTACCGAGCCCGGCCACCTCCTGGCTGACACTAACCCCTGCCTCCTCCTGGATGACACTGGGCCCGGCCTCCTCCTGGATGACAATGGGCCCGGCCTCCTCCTGGATGACACTGGGCCCGGCCTCCTCCTGGATGACACTGGGCCCGGCCTCCTCTTGGATGACACTGGGCCCGGCCTCCTCCTGGATGACACTGGGCCTGGCCACCTCCTGGATGACACTGGGCCCGGCCTCCTCCTGGATGACACTTTCCACACCTTCCTCCTGGCTGAGCTCATCCTGTGTATAAAAAGGCACATAGTTTTAGTTTTTGGTTCATCAATGACACACAATTTTCAGCTCATGACTTGCAAATTCAATGTTAATACTTATAAAAGAGTATAAATCTGACACCAGCATTTTGTAAAGCTGGTGACAAACATTTTTGGCCACTACTGTCAATTGATATGTATACATAATTTTTTTGAAAAAATCCCTTAATAGGTAATCAATTATAACATCTAGTTAACATCATTAATATTAGGACACTAAATATGTCTAAAAATAATATACCTGGCTCCAGATTGTCACATCCGGTTCTTCCAGAATGGAATGCCCGGCTTGGTCCTCATCAGCCTATGCTGGGGTGGAGGGAAGGGTGGAGGGAAGGGTTGAAAGTGATGCCCTGGCTTCAGTCTGGTCATCAAGAAAACGTAGTTTATCATAGTACCACAGCCTGGGTACATATACATCATCTGCTGATGCTCCTGATCCCAGGGAATTCTGGATCTTGCTATGCTCCCTGCTATACATATTTCGCAAGATCCCAATTTTATTTTCCACAAACTTAAAGGTTGCTTCTGGGATGAAAGTCTGCACAAATGCGACAAGTTTCTCCAGCGTTGACTTCCTTATTGTTTTAATATAATATGCAGGGTGTTTGACCTCCCATAGATTCCTCATCTCCCTGTACTTCTCAATAAATTGAGTCAGAAATTTAGGGTCCTTAAACTTAGTATTCATGCTTTCCGTCAAAGATAATACACAAGACAAAAACACTAATGTTAGGCTAAACTCTCATAATCTTACTTATCCCAACAAAGGCCTCAATCTTTAAGCAGTATAGGCTGCTACAAACTTAATAAAATTTACCTTTGTTTCGGACGCTCGCAAATTCAGTTCCTCTATCCTCCGCGCACAGAAGGTACGTACGACACATGTGTGATAGCTTTATACACACTGCGCATGCGTGAAACTCCACCTGCGTCGCCCGCCCTGACGTTCTTTTTCAAAGGATATTCTCCGCCCCTTTTTTCGACGCACAGAACGTACGTACGGCACATGCGTGATAGCTTTGTATACAGACTGCGCATGCGTGAAACTCTGCCTGCGTCGCCCGCCCCTGACATTTTTTTAATGAATATTCTCTGCCCCTTCTCTTTACGGTGAGCAGTAGGAGCAACAATGGTGGAGACACAGCAGGTGTGTACTAATTTCTCAAGTAACGAGGAAAGCCTGGAGCCCAAAATGTCCCGATCCGGGAAGAGGAGATTTAAGGCCTCCAATATGGCCTTTGAAGAGATGGTGGAGATGGTATTAATTTTGAAAAAAAAAGATTACGATGGGAAGCATGGACCCTATGCCCAGCCTAATTTAAGAAAGGTGGTGAAGACCCTGCATCATCATTTTGGGGTAGAGCGCTCTAAACATCAGCTAAGGAAATGATGGTCTGACCTCCAACTCAGGGAGCTGGATCAGTACAGACAAATCTAGAAAGTGCTGAAAAAAGTAAGTACTTGTCATGTGTTCATATTGTGATTATTACCTTGCATGCTGCTCCATGTGGTTTTCTTTACTGTACAAGTTTTACTCGTTAAACGTTCGTAGGAAACATTGTTTACAAAAATATATACAATGTATTTAGTTGATACAGGGTTTAAACAACATTTTGGTCTTGGTAGTTTGTCTTATTAAAAGAAGTTTAGGACATTGTGGTCTAGATGTAGGGATGAGCTTCGAGTCCAAGTCAAACTCATGTTCGACGCGTACATCGGCTGTTCACCAGTTCGCCGAACAGCGAACAATTTGGGGTGTTCGCGGCAAATTCAAAAGCCGTGGAACACCCTTTAAAAGTCTATGGGAGAAATCAAAAGTGCTAATTTTAAAGGCTTATATGCATGGTATTGTCATAAAAATTGTTTGGGGACCTGGGTCCTGCCCCAGGGGACATGGATCAATGCAAAAAAAAGTTTTAAAAACGTCCGTTTTTTTGGGAACAGTGATTTTAATAATGCTTAAAGTGAAACAATAAAAGTGTAATATTCCTTTAAATTTCGTACCTGGGGGGTGTCTATAGTATGCCTGCAAAGGGGCACATGTTTCCCGTGTTTAGAACAGTCTGACAGCAAAATGACATTTCAAAGGAAAAAAAGTCATTTAAAACTACTCGCGGCTATTAATAAATTGTCGGTCCGACAATACACATAAAAGTTCATTGATAAAAACGGCATGGGATTTCCCCACAGGGGAACCCCAAACCAGAATTTTAAAAAAATGGCATGGGGGTCCCCCTAAATTCCATACCAGGCCCTTCAGGTCTGGTATGGATATTAAGGGGAACCCCGCGCCAAAATTTAAAAAAAATGGTGTGGGGGTCCCCCTCAAAATCCATACCAGACCCTTCAGGTCTGGTATGGATTTTAAGGGGAACCCTGCGCCAAAATTTAAAAAAAAATGGCGTGGGGCCCCCCAAAAATCCATACCAGACCCTTATCTGAGCACGCAACCTAGCAGGCTGTAGGAAAAGAGGGGGGATGAGAGAGTGCCCCCCCTCCTGAACCGTACCAGGCCACATGCCCTCAACAATGGGAGGGTGCTTTGAGGTAGCGGCCCCCTCAAAACACCTTGTCCCTATGTTGATGAGGACAAGGGCCTCATCCCCACAACCCTTGGCCTTCTCTCTCGTCCCCGCTCTTTTCCTGCGGCCTGCCAGGTTGCGTGCTCGGATAAGGGTCTGGTATGGATTTTTGGGGGGACCCCACGCCATTTTTTTTAAATTTTGGTGTGGGGTTCCCCATAATATCCATACCAGACCTGAAGGGCCTGGTGTGGAATTTAGGGGGACCCCCACACCATTTTTTTTTACATTTTGGTTCGGGGCTCCCCTGTGGGGAAATCCCATGCCGTTTTTATCAATAAACTTTTATGTGTATTGTCGGACCGACAATTCATTAATAGCCACGAGTAGTTTTAAATGACCATTTTTCCTTTGAAATGTCATTTTGCTGTCAGGCTGTTCTAAACACTGGAAACATGCGCCCCTTTACAGGCATACTATAGACACCCCCCAGGTATGAAATTTAAAGGAATATTACACTTTTATTGTTTCACTTTAAGCATTATTAAAATCACTGCTCCCAAAAAATGGCCGTTTTGAAAACTTTTTTTGCATTGATACATGTCCCCTGGGGCAGGACCCAGGTCCCCAAACACTTTTTATGACAATAACTTGCATATAAGCCTTTAAAATGAGCACTTTTGATTATTCATGTTCGAGTCCCATAGACTTTAATGGTGTTCGCGTGTTCGAACAAATTTTTTGCCTGTTCACATGTTCTGGATGCGAATCGAACAGGGGGGTGTTCGGCTCATCCCTGTCTAGATGTCTTTTGAAACTAGAATGTATAGAAAACTTCATTCAGTGGAATGTAAGGAGAGGACACTCAGCAGCTGTTTACACATCTGGACTTTTTTTTTGGGTAACCCACACAGATTCTCCAGTGGATACTTGTTGGGGTGTCTCTATCTGTGAAATGTGGCCAAAAAAGGTAAGTATAAGTAAGTAAGTAAGTGTAAGTATAAGGTAAGCTTGTTTCCTAGGGAATTTTAATTATATCTTCAACTTGGATCTCGGCCCAAACAGACAATTGTACACCACTTCAATGCAATGTTTAATACCCCTATTCTTGCACTCAAATATCTGTTTGCTAAGTATACCTTTTGTTCCATTCTCATAGGGGAGAAAAGACTCAGACAACCTGAACCCAGGAACCCCCGACCTCACCAGCCCGTTTGGTAAATCAGCCCAAGCCCCACGGAGGATGTTGAGGAAGGAGAGGTGGGCGACATGTGCACCCCACCAGGTGAGTGTCTGACACCCCAGCTTATGGTAATCTATGTATGCCTGCATATTTCTAAACACATCTTTCTTGCATCAATTTTAGGTGATGTGGTTGTGGAAGGGGAACAAGTGGTGGAAGCAGGTCCAAGATGAGGACGAAGGAGAGGTGGAGGAAGTGGGCCACATGTGCACCCCACCAGGTGAGTGTCTGACACCCCAGCTTATGGTAATGTATGTATGCCTGCATATTTCTAAATACATTTTTTTTCATTAATTTTAGGTTATGTGGAAGGGGAACCATTTACCACCGACAGTGCACAACGATTAATTGGGCAGATCATGGCCTGGAATGGGGATATTGATGCCATGCGTACTAGCCTTGACCTAATGCGTAATCGGCTGGACAATATGCAGCAGGAAATGAAGAACATGATCGATGTTTTGGGGAGAATCTAAATCACTTTTTCACAAAAAAACATCGATCATGTTCTTCATTTCCTGTTTTGCTGACCCCATTCTGGGCTTTGACTTTTAAACATTTTATGCCTGTTTGTAAAAAAATGTATATGTATAAAATGTTTTTTAAACAAGATTAAAAAAATATATAGAGGACTATTTGTTTTAAAATAAATAGAGGCTTGTTTGTTTAAAAAAAAATAGAGGCCTGTTTATTAAAAAAAAAATAGGCTTATTTGTTTTAAAAATAAATAAATAAAAAATAGAGGCCTGTTTGTTGAAAAAATTTTAAAAATGAAAAATAATTTTTTAAATAAAAAAATTTCTATTGTTTGAACAAAAAATTAAATATATTTAAAATCCTAAAATGTTCACAAACGCACATGTGAATGTGCACAGATTAAAACATCTGTTATTAAACAACAAGATGTGTGGCTTCTTCTTTCAATGCTTAATACCAGTTTTGGAAGTTATTTGGTGTTTACAGTGACAATGGGGCTTATTTACTAAAGGAAAATACACTTGGCACTACAAGTGCACAAGGATAACCTAGGAGACAGCCAAAAAGAAAGGCAAGCAATAAATACAATTTGAGATTTTATCTGATCATTATTTTTTATTAAAAAAAAACTATAGATTGTCTGGCATTGCAATGGCCTCCTACCCGTAAAAAAATTAACATATTGATCCCGAACTTGACAGGTGCTTTGGGGGGCCAAGCCAGTACGGCCAGTATCCAGGCCTGTCAGAGGATTCTCTATAAGTCCGGCCTCAGGCCCAAGTGATGCAATATAATTTAGTTTGTATTCCACCATGTGGATAGCTGTCTGAAACAGGCAGAACCAGCTGGCCATGATCCCGAAGGCATTTTCCACAACTCTTCTCACTCTGGCCATCCGGTAGTTAAAAACCCTCCTCTCCAGGGTGAGGGTCCTTTGGGGAATGGCCTCATCATGTGCTCACCCAAACCCGAAGGCTTCATCTGCAATGAAGACAAAGGTGAGTCCTTCCACATTATCCGCATCAGGTGGCAATCCCAGGCCACCACTCTGGAGACGCTGGTAGAACTCCGTCTGGGCGAAGACTCCTCCATCCAACATCCGGCCATTCTTCCCCACGTCCACATACAGAAATTCATATTGTGCCGACACCACCACCATTAAGACAATACATGAAACCCCTTATAATTAAAATAGTATGACCCCAGGGTGGTGGTACAATGTGGACATGCTTCCCATCTATAGCCCCTCCACAGTTGGGAAAGTCCCAACGGATGGCAAAATGGGATGCCACAGTCTGCCATTCCTGTGGCGTTGAAGGAAACTGGGGAGTCAAACAAGAAAAAAAATATATAAGTACTTTTGCACATAACATTGCAAGCACTTTACACAAAAAACATTCTTGCCCAGCATCAGTATAACATTAATTGTAATAAGTATTATTTAAAGACTAAAATATAAGGCCCACTTATTAAATTCATCACCCCCTCTGATGGCACATTGATACATTTTAGGGGGATTCTAAAGCAATTTAAGGACACACAGACCATTTGCAGACATTTTAGGGGTGGGGAGGGGATTCTAAAGCAAATTGAAGACACACAGACCATTTGCAGACATTTTAGGGGGGAGGGGATTCTAAAGCAATTTAAGGACACACAGACCATTTGCAGACATTATAGGGGAGGGAGAGGGAATTCTAAAAGCAATTTAAGGACACACAGACCATTTTCAGACATTTTAGGGTAAAACAATACAATGGAGCTGACAAAATACATTGTTAGGTGAATACACTAGGTGGATATGGACTGCTGGAGAGGTTAGTGAATGAAGTGTTTGAGTAAAGAAATACATTACTTTAGCAAACATTAAATACAATAAAATGTGATGTTAAAGGATAAAAAATTCTTACCTTAATATAGTCCTTCTGCAGGACCTGGATGATGGCAGAACAGGTCTCTGGGATAATGATCCCCAGAGCCTGTGTGAGATGCCTGTCGAGAACTTAAGGTCCTTCAGGCTTCTTCCCGTCGCCAAGTACCACAATGCGGTGACTAGCCTCTGCTCCAGAGTGATGGCCTGCCTCATGCAGGTATCCTGCATGCTGATATAAGGGGTCAGCAAAGCCAACAAATGGTCAAAAACGGTGTCCGTCACCCAGAGAAAATTCCTGAAATCCTCAGGATTATTCTCATGGATCTCACGGAGCAAAGGCATGTGACAGAATTGGTTACGCTGGAGCAGCCAATTCTTCGTCCATGAACTCCTCCTCGTCCTGTTCATGGACTGGGCTTGGGCTGAAGAATGAACTACAGCACCAAGCACATACAATGCATGAGCTCTACGAAGAGTACGTACACGCAACATGGCTTCAAAACGGTCAGCTAGTCAGAATGAACTTAACAGAATGCACTGAAGAACAGCAAGGCCTGTGAAGAGCGAGCTGAAAACCAGCAACGAGCGGACAATAAGACACTGATAAATCAATGCGAACTGACTACACACACTGAAAAGCAATTACAAACCTCACAAGCACAAACTGAACAACAGTTAAACGATCTGAAAAATACTCTCACAAACGTGAATCGTTTCTCACCAAACTTCTACTAACACGAGATAAACACGAGATTAGCAGAAGGGGCCCAACGAGTGGCGCATGAGCTATTGAACTTCCGTTTTATAGTCTTGTCGGACCTGGTGTACGTCACCGCGTACTAGACGGTCAGACTTTTGTGTGACCCTGTGTATGCAAGTCAGTTCATTCTAAAGTCCATCGGAAGTCCGTCAAAAGTCTGACGAAAGCCCGCTGGAATGGCCGTCGGACTTTTGTTGCCGAAAAGTCCACTCGTGTGTACGTGGCATAAGAGTGAATAAAGTTCCAAAAGATGGGGGTATGTTGTAGGTTATTGCAGCTGTAGAAACCTTACATCGGCTTCTGTGATTCTGAGAATTAAGAGTAAAAATGTATATATAGAAATTTCAATTGAAGCTAATATAAGTTTATGACTTAAATGTAAAAAAAATCATCAAAATCAGCGACCCAGATTAACACAAGTGGTTTGTCAGTGCTGCTTACCTTAAACGTGGGTTTGTCAGTGTGTTTGTATCTTGAACCACCATCCCGGGATCTCAGGGGGGTCAACTGAGGATTAAGTGGTTTATATGTGCGATTAAGATGAGGTAATCGATCTCAGCTGCCACAGGACTTATCTCCTCCCCCAATCCCCCCCAAATATCGCAAGTCACAGCAGCCGATGTAGCCGCTAATGGCGTGGCTCTCTCGGTGATCCAGAGGGTAAAAAACCTTGGCAGCTGCAGTCAACGTCGTGCGCATGCCCTGAGGACACCACAGGCGCGCGCAAACCATGACATCACACGCACAAGCGGCGCCACCACGGCCACGCATGGCGCCGGGCATGTCCAGCGATGACCGTGGGATGCCACTGGCACACGCAGGCTCCATCTAGCTGTGCAAGACTGTGTTGCACCACTCGGAGCTTAGATACTGACAGCACACTGCTTTAGTAAATCAACCCCATTGTTCCAAATGAGGGACAGTCCCTCAAAATCAGGGACAGTTGGAAGCTATGTTAATCTGTGACAATATACATACTTTACTTACAGATGAGTAGTCTGATGCTTATTTCCTGATCCCCTAATCTAGCTGTGTGTAGGATACTGTCACTAGCGCTCACATAGGTATGTGATCTGACTCTTACTCCACCAGGTGTGTCAGAGGGGACGAGGCTGTTTACAGAGTTGAGGCATAAGAACAGAGAACCCAATATACCAAGCGGCTCCTCTGGGGTAAGCGCTACATGTGTATGTGTTCCGACAGATGGAACATTCCAGATCCTTTCTCAGATCAGCAAATGCCATCACTGACAGCAGAATACAGCAATGATAATGGAGGTCTTGGACACTCAGAAACCAGAGAACAAGTCTCACATTTTTCTGCACAGGGTTGGGCTGAACTGGTCTGGCAACTTATACTTGCAGGAAATATGTGAATAATGTAAATGCCTATAAGCCCTGGTTCACATTGATGCTACTTTGAAACCGTACTACTTCAAATGAAGTCACATGATTTCAAAGTAGCAGGTCAGCGTGGTTTCAGGTGTTACTTGGCTGACATTTATACCACTTCATTCACAGATGTCTATGCCAGTCACACCTGAAATCACAAAAAATAGTGCAGGAACCTTTTTTTTCAAATCGATGCAGCACTACAAAGTCGGAGTCGCACCGATTGGAACGGTTCAATTTCCAACAAAAGGGTATGACTTGTCATGTGATTTTGAACTGTCAAATCGTGTTACAAGTCACACCGGTGTGAACGGGGGCTAAATTATAACACCCCAAGCTATTTTGCTGAGCAGCATGTTGGGTATTATTCAGATCTCGCTTTTTGTCACAAAGTTTTGAAAATTTATACAATAAAACGGAAAAATTTATATCAAATACTTACCGTAATTTTCCTTTCCTGATAGGCTCCATGGCAGCATACGTGTGGGTAGGCTCCGCCTCCATAACTACCCAGTTAACTCTAGGCTGCTATCCATGTTCCGTAACTAGCCTACTCCAGACATTTGGGAGGGACTCCTGCTGCCATGGAGCCTATCAGGAAAGGAAAATTACGGTAAGTATTTGATATCAATTTTCCGTTTTCCTGACAGGCTCCATGGCAGCATACGTGTGGGAAATAACTCACCCAAAATACACACGGGTGGGCAAAAATGTTTGAGCAAAGAAACCAAATTTATTTTACATTGTCAACTGACAATACTTGTAAACCAAAATTAATGGATGACAGAGCAGCAGGCTCAACACAGTAGTGAGAAACAAATGTGTTAATAGAAGACCAGGAAGCCGCTTTACAAATGATTTCAGGCGTGACATGCCGAGAAGCTGCCCATGAGGTCGAGATACTCCTGGTCGAATGAGCTGTCACTGCCTCTGGAGGAGCCAAGCCCATAGCCTTGTATGCCCTCTGAATGGTCTGTACAATCCAAGAAGAAATTGATCTGACCGAAGCTCGCATTCCCTTGTTTTTACCATGGAGAAGAACGAAAAGGAATTCCGTTTGTCTGAATGGAGCCGTGACCTCCAGATATTGTTTTAGAGTGTGGCCTACGTCAAGTGGATGAACATCCTGATTATCCGTTGTTCTGAAAGTAGGAAGTACAATCTCTTGGTTTTCATGAAAAACTGAGGCCACTTTAGGGTTTGACCCAAGCATGGGAATCAACATCACCCTGTCTGGAAAGAAGGTCAGGAAAGGTTCTTCTGAACCTAGATTTCTGATCTCTGACACTCTTTTAGGCGATGTCACAGCTACTAGGAAGGTGGTCTTGAGCGTGAGGTCTCTCATGGAAAGAGGTTTGTCAGGATCTGATCCGAGATTGGAGAGAAAATCCAAGACAATAGGAAGGTCCCATTTGGGAAACCTAGGTCTTCTTTGAGGTTTAAGCCTGATAGCTCCTTTAAAGAATTGACGGACTAATGTGTGATTTGTCCAAGATACTCCTGTGAAGGCCGAGATGGCTGAAACTTGAACTCTTAGTGAGCTGACTGCTAAGGATAGGTCCAGCCCTGATTGTAGAAAACTCAGTATGTCCTGCACTGCTGGAGAGTTACAAAGATTCGACCTGGAAGACATATGATCAGTGAATCTAGACCATATACGCTCGTATACCCTATTAGTACTTCCCCTCCTGGCACTGAGAAGAGTTGGAATAGCTTCTTCAGGACAGCCTAGAGATTCAAGCCTTTCCCTCTCAAGAACCACACCCTGAGGTGTAGGCAAGATGGGCACGGGTGTAACGTCGTGCCTTGAGACAGTAGATCCGGCCTGAGAGGAAGGGGAACTGGGTCTTGATAACTCAGGAGCGATAACAGAGGAAACCACGGCCTGTTGGGCCAGAAAGGAATCACTGCAATGATCTCCACCTTCTCTGTTCTGAGCCTCCGGAGAAATTGAAGAATCACCGGTACCAGAGGGAAGGCATAAGCCTTCTGAAACTTCCATTGATCTGAGAGAGCATCTATCCCATATGCCTGAGGGTCTCTGAACCTTGAATAATATCTGGGCATTTTGTGATTGCATGGGGAAGCAAACAGATCGACTTCTGGAAGTACTCCCAGGGTCAGAAGCCACTCGAACACCCCTCTGTGGAGAGACCACTCGTTGTTGTCCATTTGAACCCACGAGAGGAAGTCCGCCTGTACATTCTGAATCCCCGGAATGTAAACTGCCGAGATGTTGGACAAATACTTCTGAGCCCAGCTCATTATTGGCTCCACTTCCTGTAACAGGGACCAGCTGCGAGTTCCACCTTGCTTCTTTATGTAAGCTACCGCGGTTGTATTGTCCAACCTTAGCATTACTGATGACCCTTCTATTAGATGGCAAAATGACAGGAGTGCCTGAAAGGTGGCCCTCAGCTCCAGAATGTTGGAGACAATCCCTCGAGCAGGGAAAATCCATCGGCCTTGCGCCACTTCTGAAAGGCAGTGAGCGCCCCAACCCCGATTGCTGGCGTCCGATGTTAATGTGACCCATGAGATGGGCATGATTGAATGGTGATTGCGCAGATTCTTCCCTTGAAGCCACCAAAGGAGAGACATCCTCATGGATGGAGTAAGGTGTATGCGCTGGACTTGGCTGGAAGAGTCCCATTGGACCCTTTTTGGAAGGGTCCTGTATACCATTGGGCCCACTTCACCATAGGAATGGTGGCTGTCATCGTGACAATTACTTTCAAGCATTGGAGAGCGGAGAGATGAGATGAAGCAAGGGCTGCGTGTATTCTGTCTCGAATCACTCCAATCTTCTCCTCTGGAAGGGAGATGGTGCCTTCCAATGTGTTGAAGTGAGCCCCTAGAAACACCAGAGATTGTGTTGGCTCTAGATGGCTCTTCTCTAGATTCAGAAGCCACCCGAACTCCTGCAGGGTGGAGATGACTACATTCTTGTGCTCTAAAAGTTGATCTTAGTACTGAGCTAGGAGAAGTAGGTCATCTAAATAGTGGTGGAGACGAACCCCCTTGATACGAAGTAGAGCCACAACAGACAACAGGACCTTGGAGAAGACACGAGGTGACGTTGTTAGGCCGAAGGGTAGACATGTGAACTGCAGATGCTGATTGCCTACCGCAAAGCGGAGGAATTGTTGGAACTCTAATGCCACTGGCACATGAAAGTATGCATCTTTTAGATCGATTGAAATCATCCAATCTCCCAGATGTACTGATTGTTGGATCGTAAGTAAAGACTCCATTTTGAACTTTTCCTTTCGGATAAAGGAATTGAGATATGTTAAATCTATTACTGGCCTCCATGTACCGTTTTACTTCTGTATCATGAACAGAGGAGAATACATGCCTTTGCCTCGTTCGTTTTCTGGAACAGGGACGGCTGCGCCTTGATCCAATAAACAATTCACGTAGGTTAATAGGACCCGCTTTTTCTCTTTTGAACCTGGAAGAGATGTGGGAACAAATCTGAGTCTTGGGGTATTGTTGAAGACCCACTTGTGACCGGAGGAGACCGTCTTGATGGTCCAGTCATCTCGGATTGAGGCCGCCCAGACATGCCCGAAGTGACGAAGACGAGCCCCCACCTGGCATGCACGAGCGGGCCCAATCTCAAAAGGACTTTGTGGAGTCCTGGTTGCCAGAGGAACCCCCTTTTGTGGGTTTCTTAAAAGAGGACTGCCTGGATTTCCAGGATCTTGAAAACTCCCGACCAGGTCTGTAGCTGCGCGCATCCCTAGCGCGATCAGAGTTTTGTCTTCTAGGAAAACTGCATTTCTGATTTTGTAGACGTCTGTCTTGAGGGAGGAAACCAGACTTCTCACCTGTGGCCCGGGTTATGGCACTATCGAGCTTATTGCCAAACAATGAAGAACCTTCAAACGGAATTCGGCACCAAGCTTGCTTGGAAGCTGGATCCGCCAACCACGGACGGAGCCATAAGGCACGATGAGCTGAAACAGCCGCCAACATAACCCGGGACATCAGGCGGATGACATCAATAGATGCCTCCCCAAGAAAAGCTGATGCCAGCCTGATCTCCTGGATAGGAGAATCTTTCGCTGTTTCGGTAGAGATACCTCTTAGGAACCCATCCACATTATCAGACCAAGATTCCAAAGCTTTGGAGACTGCAGCTATCGCAAGTACTGGCTTACATGCCATTCCTGACGTCAGGTAGATCCTTTTTAAATCTGAATCAATTCGTCTTTCCAAAGGATCTTTAAAAGATACAGTGTCTTCTAAGGGAAGCGTTACATATCTTGCTAGTCTCATCAGTGCTGCATCCACTAATGGAGCTGATTCAAGGTGCTTTACTTCCTCTTCCTTAAAAGGATATAGTTTCAAGACCTTTGACTGCATGGAACTTTTCTTGTCCATCTTGCTCCATTCCTGAGAAATGACATCGCCCAGCTCAGAGAGAAAAGGAAAATACTGTCGCTCCTTATTGAGCTGCTTGAAAAACTTTCTCTGTTTTGGGGGGGAAGTAACCGGATCTTCCCACTTCAGGGCCTCTTTTACTGCCTTCACCAAAGAAGGAACTAGAGCATACTCAAACCCCACGCCAGGATCTTCCAGATCCGATTCGCTATCTGAAACAGGAGCAGAAGGGTGACTTGGCTGGGAAGACTCCCATGTCTCATGCACAGAACCTTCTCCCACTGGAGGGCATAATGGGTCTGATGGGGAATCACGGGGCTGTTGAGCCTCTCTTTCCTGTAGAGATTCTTTCACAACCCGCCTCACCATAGATTACAAACGCTGGTCTGTACCATCCCTCTCATCTGCAGCTTTAGAGAAGCAGTGATCACAGAGAGATTTGTCTGTTGGAACAGGCATCCTGCATCCCTAGCATGTTTTTCCTGATCTCTCTCTAGAGTGAGATGAAGGGGGGTGAGAAGGATTTTTATTGCGCTGTTCAGATCTGGAAGGAGATCTATGATGGCTAGACCTGGAGGAAGATTGCCGGTGGTGTGATTTTGATGATCCACTTCCTTTATGGGAACTACGGTGTGGATCAGACCTAGGAGGGCTGTGAGGAAAGAAACACAGAGAAGATAGAGAAAGAAATCAGCTAGTGTCCTAAAATCCTACTCTCAATCCTTGTACAGGCAGAAAAGCATAACTGCAAACATACCTGCTACAAGCGGGCTGGCCACTAGGGGGCAGTGAGGAGTCCATGGTGTCAACACAATAGGAAGCTGCAGAGACAGATTCACACATTCAGCTGGCTGACAACAGACCTCCACCCCCAGACCATAGAGATTGTCTTACCTTGAATCACCAAGATAGTTGCCCCGGGAAGTCGCCGTATCCCCCACGATCATTCCCGGGGCTCTGTAAGCTTTCCTCAGCTTTTAAAAGTGGCGCCTGTGACGTCATCGCCGACGTCAGATGCGAGACGCTCGCGCGTATGCGTGAACCAAGCCTCGTATCGGGTCCGCGCATGCGCAGAGCACACGCCGGTACCCGGAAGTAACAGAGAGAGCGGCTGCTGGAACGCATGGAGCGTCAGCGCCGATTAGGACACCAGTAAAGCAGGGGAACAAACAGAGGTAAACAACACATAAACACTGCTGCCATAAGCAAATGAATAAGAACTTACAACTCCACCTACGATCACCTGGGCCGAGAAACCGCCATCCATACACACACACACCGGACTTGGCAGCAGATAATGGTCGCCTGATACATTAGGCAAACAGACCGTGCGCACATAGATGAACCGATCCAATCTTCAGCGCTACTCTGATATACACTCCATACTCTGCTTAACAGTCAGGGCCTATCGGAGGAATCTCTGGCACTCGGCTGAATCGATCGTAGGGAGGTTTATCTTCAGGTAGGAGAACCAACACCTGGTCCTGCGGAGGAGGACAAAAAAGGGACATGGATAGCAGCCTAGAGCAAAGATTTATGGGAGAGGGGTCCTATTGGGTAGTTATGGAGGCAGAGCCTACCCACACGTATGCTGCCATGGAGCCTGTCAGGAAAAAAATATTTTTCTTTTTTCAGCAAAATATTATAGAATAGGTAACGCATATGTGTGAGTTGAAGCTGCACACCCCAATTTTTATTTTTTTTTTTTAATTTTAATTGAATGGAAGATCCCTCAAAGGGTTTTTTAGCAGCTAAGTAGGTATTCAAATCAAAATAACAATGATATGGTTGAAAATTGAATTCTTTATTTATATTATTGTATCAAAAGAAATGTGAATGTGCAAAAAATTGATGAAACAATGGGAATATAGTGATGAGATGAGAAAGCATTAATTTTACCTTAAACGATTTTAATGCCCCGTACACACGGTCGGATTTTCCAATGGAAAATGTGCGATCGGAGCTTGTTGTCAGAAATTCCGACCGTGTGTGGGCTCCATCGGACTTTTTTCATCGGAATTTCCGACACACAAAGTTTGAGAACAGGCTATAAAATTTTCCGACAACAAAATCCGATCGCGTCAATTCCGACCGTGTGTGGCCAATTTCGACGCACGAAGTGCAACGCATGCTCAGAATAAATTCAGAGACGGAACTGCTCGGTCTGGTAAAATTAGCGCTCGGAATGTATATAGCACTTTTGTCACGCTGCAATGTTTTAAACTGTTTAATGCAGCGCACTCTCTTCTTCTTTATAATGCTAGAAGAATAAAGTTGTTTTGCTGCTCATATTCACACAGAGTTCTCACAAACTTCTTTCTTTATTATTTTTCGTGATTTCATCAATATAATATTATTATTTGTCACATCTACCGAAAAAAAAATTTGTTTTTGATGTTTTTAGAAAAACTATATTTTTTGTTTTTTTTTAAATCCTGATCTTGTGTTTTGTATTTTTTTTAACTCCAGAATAGTTTTAGGTGTGTTTTGTGTGTCAAGTTACCACAACACCATTATTATCTTGTACTATTTAGTCTCAAGGAGATTGCTTGGTGTTGGTGTCTCTTGTTAATTTGACATTGTATTTTTGAAATGTACCTGCCTCCTCACAAACAAACTGTCCTTTTTGAAGGAAAATACACATAGGCGAGTATAATAAAACAAAGCAAAAATGTATTAATGGGTCCTAACCAAAGAAAGAGAGAGGCAACGCTGGAGAAACAGCAGAAGTTGGCAAAGCTTTTGGCCCCCAGGGCACACATCAATTATTTTAATGCAAAATTGGTGGCCTGAGGAGTCCATATATAAGGGAGTACAATCTGGTCCAGAAGTCCAAGAGATCATGAACAGCAGTAGATGACATGTATTGTCCCCAGGCTGTGGTCATACAAGAGTCTGCATCTTTTGTCAGACAAGACTGAACCCAGGTCATCACTCTCTTGTCTTCCTTCCATGCTTCCTTCCACACTGTGTCTGTGGTGGTGGAGTTGTGGCAGGAGGAGGAGGAGGATGATGCAACTCACACAGGTGGGTATTGGGTGTGATTTCACCCCTCACCCCCTTAGTTAATGTTTCATAAAGGATGTCCTCACACATTAAGGCATTGCCCCTCCTGCATGACCTGCAGTTTTGTGGCAGCCATGCAGGCAAAGGCCTCTTCACAAGTGGGAGTGGCTCAAATGGCATCCCTAGGGGGGGGGCAGATGGGGCCCTGACCCCCAAACATTATGCTGTGCCCCACCATGTGCCCCCCCATTTAAAAAAAAGAAATAATTTTATTTTATTTTTTTACAAAAAGGCAATGTCTTTTTGTTTGTATTCGTAGTGGATGTACCGCATCTTACTCGGGCCACCGCTGGAGTAACACATTCTCTATTGAGAGGGAGAGCGTCCCCAGTCAGCTCCCGCGGTTAATTCCTCCCCCTCCCTCTGCTCGCTGACACTGCATAATGCGAGTGCTCACACAACCACGGCCTCCCGATCTACTCCTTCCCCTGCATCCTCATTGGCAGGGAAAAGAGCGAGTTGCAGGAAGGACTCCACCAAGACTCTCAGTTACTGAAAAAACAGACTGATTTCTCCCATCCTTAGGACAGGAGAACCAGCCTGTAAATTCCAAGAGATGCCAAACCAGCGCTGTCAATAGCAGGGGCAGGACAGCAAGAGGAGGCTGGGGAACCCCACAGTGGCAGAACACCAGGGTCTGGTGGCAAGACAACCTTTGCAACCCTGATAGTTCTCCCACTGCTTTGGACACTTATATTTTCTTGGTATGCTGGCGACGTATATCTCTTGTTTTCTGCCACCCTGGGGGGCCCCAATACAGTAGGAAGAAGCTCACTGCAGAGCATGTGCAGTGGGATCGTAGTAAAGGGCCCCAGGATATATATATATATATATATATATATATATATATATATATATATATATATATATATATATATATATATATATATATATATATGTAGCGCTGGTAGATTTGCGATCTACCATATGTTAGGTAAATTTAGTAACTTGTTCGTTAAATAGGTTAAGTTTGCCTGCCTCTGTTCCAGCTTGGCTGACGTTGTATGTGTTTCCAGACTGACCGGTGGGTGTCACTGTTATTACTGGTCAGTGTTGGAAAGGCAACGTGTCAAAGCCTATGGATGTTCTTCTGTCCCGGAGACAACTCGGTGGAGGTGGTCCTCTGAGTTGCATTCTGGGCAAGGGTATTTATGGGACAGACGCCATATTGTGGGGTTCATTTTACAGCCACCTGCTGGCCCTCCTGGCCGACAGGTATGCGTTAGAGAGCAATCTCATGGTCCTCCGTTCCGGAGGCCCATGCTTATGCGGCGCAGGGGTGGGCCCAGAAGCTTGTCTGGGGCATACCACAGCAGCCAAGGAATGGTTCTGAGCTGTCTATCCAAAGGGAGGAAGCTGGACAACCAAAGGAGATCCCAGGGGAGGACCCGTCATGGAAGGATCACGCAGCATGCAGGTCTGGAGAGGGGCCTGGTGACTAGGTTGGAGGACGTATCCTAAAAGTAACTATACAGCATAGTGTTGCCGGGTTGGCTTAAAGGTTCAAGCACTATGACTGACGTTCATTGCAGAAAAAACCCATACATCCTGTGGCAGAGGATCGTACCGGCTTATCCCAAACAAGTCTGTGGCAGAAACTTTTGTTCGTGCTATGTACTGGCTGCTAGGCCAGTGAGAGGGGCCTATCCAGGCGAGCAAGGAGTGTGTCCCACGAGGGGAGCGCATTCTATTATAATATCCAAATCCTACCAGGACATTTGTCAAGAACCTTATGAGAAGATATTTGAGTTTCTTCTGCAGTTTCCCTTCTGCCTCTTTCCTGCTATTTCCTTAGTAAATTGTTCAATAAAGCATTGAAAACATACTCAAGTGTTGGTGCGTGTATCGTCCAGAGGTAAACTCAACGGAACCCCTAGACCCGGTGTCGGTAAAACAGAGGGAAGGAGAGTGAAGGTAACAAGCCCGCTTAAACCATCAGCTCCACCGAGAGTTATTGCTACATACACACATACATATACATATATATATATATATATATATATATATATATATATATATATACACACATATACATTTTATAGTTGCCCTCCTACTTTTGTCCCTGTCTCCCCATGTGCCCCCTCTAAATATGAAAGCTGGAGACGCCACTGGGTGGCTCTGAGGGACGCAGAAGCCTCCTGAATCAGCCTGAGTGCTGATTCCTCCACATTACTCCCCTTCCTGGGTCTTTTGTTTGGAAGGCGGAGGGGAGGAACCTGGGATTCTGTGAGGCTCCTACTGGGCCTGGCCTTCTCCTGGCTGCCACTTAACCTTGCCTCCTCCTGGCTGCCACTAACCCCTGCCTCCTCCTGGCTGCCTCATTCCACAGCCTCCTCCTGTGTGCCACATTCCACAGCCTACTCCTGGCTAAGGTCTTCCTGTGTATGAAAAAGGGACATAGTTTTAGTTTTTTCTTCATCAATCACACACAATTTACATCTCATGACTGTTGCAAATTGAATGTTAACAAATATAAAAGATTATCATTCTGATCCCAGCATTTTTCATTCTTGTACCAATTATTTTGCCCACTACTGTCTATTGATATGTAAACGCCTTTATTTAATCTGCAATTAGTGATCAATCATAACATCTAGTAAACATCATTTATTTATTGACCAGAAATCTGTAGAAGAATGCTATACCTGGCTCAAGCTGGGTTCCTCCACTTCTTCCTGGCTTCCTGGAAGTCCCTGGTTGGACATCGGAAGCCTCAGCTGGGGTGGAAGATAGGGCGGAAGGAAGAGTGTAAGGAAGGGTTGAGAGGGATTCCCTGACTTCACAGCCTGGGGACATAAACGTCATCTGCTGCAGCTCCGGATCTCTGGGAATCCTGGACCTTCTTGCGCTCCCTAAGATAAGTGCTCCTCAGGCCACCAATTTTGGCTTTTAAATAGGGGCTGGTTGCCTTGGGGACCACCGGCTTCACCAACTCCAGCAGTTTCTCCAGCGCTGCCTGCCTCTTTTGTTTATGATTATAATGCAGGTGTTTGACCTGCCACAGACAGGGCAGCTCCCTGTACTTGTCTATGAACAGGGGGAGGAAGTTCATTGAAGCCATCCATTTTATCTGCAATACACAATACACAAGACAAACCCTAATGTCAGGCTAAAGTCTCCTAATCTTGTCCCTATATAGGCCTCAATCTCTAAGCAGTATAGGCCCAAGCTTAAATGTTACCTTCGTTATCACGATCGACGCTTCCTATACTCCTTCCTCCGCTCACAGATTGTACGTACTACGCACGCATGTTAAGCTTTATATACACTGCGCATGCGTGAAACTCCACCACCCTGACGTTCTTTCTAATCTATTCCCCGCCCCTTCTCGTTCAGCGCAGTGGGGGAAGAGCAGAGGTGCGTGCTAATTACAGCAACGAGGAGGAGGAGGAGGAAAGCCCGGAGCCAGAAACGTCACGATCCCGGAGGAGATGATTTAAGGCATCAGATATGTCCTTTGTTGAGATGGTGGAGATGGTCGACATGCTGAAGAGGGCCGACTTTCATGGGACGTATGGACCTTACCCAAACCACAATGTAAGAAAGGCCAAGATCATGACGAAAGTTGTGAAGAGTCTGTACTGTCATTTTGGGGTACGGCGATCCAAGGATCAACTCAGGAAATGGTGGTCGGACCTCAAAATCAGGGAGCATGATCAGTATAGAAGGATCAGGAGAGTGCTTCAAAAAAGTAAGTAGTTGTCCTGTGTTCCTATTCTTTCTTTTTCTTTCGTTTATGCTGCTCCATGTGCTTTTCTTTACTGTTGTACAGTTTAAAATGGCAACTTTCATGTTCATGGACACATTATTTGTTCGTAGGAAACATTGTTCGTTCGGCCTAGAAAACACCATGTTTTGTCCAGATGCATTTCAATACATTTTTTTTGGCCCACTTCTCTTAAAATAATTTTGTTGTCTAGATGGGTTTGTAACTAGAATGAAATGCAAGCTAGATTCTGTGTAAGGAGAGGACACTCAGCAGCTGTTTACACATCTGGATGCTGGAGCACTAGTGTGGGACACCAGAACACCCTTTTTATTAGGGGGGCCCACACAGGTGCTCCAGTGTATACTATAGGGGTGACTCCATCTGTGAAGCTTGTACAAAACAGGTAAGTATTCAAGCTTGAGAAAGGAAAACAATATTTCTTCATCTTGGAACTCTGCCAAAATAGACAATTCCAAGCAATGTTTCATATGTTTCAATGTTTCATATTCCTATTTCTGCCATCAAATATCTGTGTGCTAAGTATACCTGTTTTTTGTTTACATAGGGGAGAAAAGACTTGGAGGACACCACTCATCAGAGGAGACCACAGACCCCCACCTCATGAGGAAGTGGAAATGCCACAAAGCCAAGCAGAGGAGGAGGAGGGAGACGTGGTGGAAATTGTCACCACAACAGGTGAGTGTCTGCGACCACAGGCTCAGGTAAGAGATGGATGCTGGCATATTTATAATACATGGTGTGTTTTTTGTTTCTATATTTTTAGGTGATCGTGATGTTGGGGATGAAGGTCATTTTACCAGTGAAAGTGCCCAGATCCTGATCGGGGAGATCATGGGGTGTAATAGGAACTTGGAAAACATCAAGCAAAACATCAATGATGTTCAAAACAAAATGAAGAACATCATTGATGTTTTAGGGAGAGTTTAAAACCCCTTGAAATCCCTAATTTTTCCTGCTTTTTTTCCAGAAAATATTTTTCACTTTTTTTGACATATTCTCGAAAAGCCAAATTTTGAAGATGCACACAGTGTGTCAACATGTGCTATCTGCCATCACGGGAGATCAATGTATGCGTTTTGGGGATGCAACCCCTTCCTCAATAATAAAGTAGCTGAAAGGAAGGGTTTGAAAACCACAAAACACGTCCATTAATCCCCCATGATGGCAGCTAGCACGTGTTGACATTCTGCAATTTGTGTGCATCTTCAAAATTTGGCTTTTCCAGGGGTGATTTCACCCCATCTGAACACAATATCAAACACAGTTTATAAATACACATGTCTGATATTGCCTTCAATTTCAAGAAAAGTTGAACTTTGTAAGTTCCAGATTTGTGTATTTCTTGTTGGTTTTAAACATGCCTGTTTTACATTAAAAGGACATTTCTACCTTTATTAATGTGACCTAAAAAAATGTTATACAACAAACATGTTGGTTTGTTTTAAAAACCTTTTATAAATGCACATGTGATTGTGCTTGTATTAAAAAGACTGAGAATCAACAATGTGCAGCTTCTTGTTTCAATGCTCAAAAGCATTTTTTGTGTTAAAATTGGTGTTTTCAGTGACAATGGGGGTTATTTCCTAAGGGTAAATCCACTTTGCACTACAAATGCAGTTTCTGTGCAGTCTCAAGTGCACTTGTAGTGCAAAGTGTCTATGCCTTTAGGAAATAAGTGCTTTATAATTTTACAGAATCACGCCATTTTCATGACTCCCCAAATTTCTGTCATGTTTAGCTAAAGGAAACACAAGCAGAAAATGTAAGCAAATGTTTGTTCAGTTTAAAACATTTTTTTATTTAAAAAATGTCTCAGACATTGTCTGGCATATTGATGGCCCCCCTACCCGCAAAGTATTCCAGGTATCTTATACAGACCTCGCGGGCACTCAGGGGGGGCAAGCCAGGACGGCCAGCTTCAAGCGACATCAGGGTTGGTTCATTGAGATTAATTCCGGATTCAGTCCCAACTGAGCCAATATAGTTCACAGAATTTCTCCTTAAAAAGTTGTGGAGAACACAGCAAGCCAGGATGATGTGATTGAGTTTATACTCCACCATGTGTATAGAAGGAATAGGCGGAACCAGCTGGCCATTATTCCAAACATGTTCTCCACCATTCTTCTGGCTCTGGCCAGCCAGTAGTTAAAAACCCTCTGGTCCGGGGTGAGGGTCCTCATAGGGAATGGCTGCATAAGATGGTCCCTCAGCGCAAACGCTTCATCCGCAATGAAGACGAATGGGAGTCCTTCCTTCTGGAGGTGGCAAGTCCAAGCTGCCATTCTCAAGATGCCTGTAGAACTCCGTGTGGATGATGACTCCACCACCTTACATCAGGCCATTCTTCCCCACGTCCACATACAGGAACTCGTAAGTAGCCGACACCACCGCCAACATCACAAGACTACTGAACCCCTTGTAGTTGTAATAGTATGACCCCAGGTATCTTATACAGACCTCGCGGGCACTCAGGGGGGGCAAGCCAGGACGGCCAGGTTCAAGCGACATCAGTGTTGGTTCACTGAGATTAATTCCGGATTCAGGCCCAACTGAGCCAATATAGTTCACAGAATTTCTCCTTAAAAAGTTGTGGAGAACACAGCAAGCCAGGATGATGTGATTGAGTTTATACTCCACCATGTGTATAGAAGGAATAGGCGGAACCAGCTGGCCATTTTTCCAAACATGTTCTCCACCATTCTTCTGGCTCTGGCCAGCCAGTAGTTAAAAACCCTCTGGTCCGGGGTGAGGGTCCTCATAGGGAATGGCTGCATAAGATGGTCCCCCAAACGCTTCATTCGCAATGAAGACGAATGGGAGTCCTTCATTCTGGAGGTGGCAAGTCCAAGCTGCCATTCTCAAGACGCCTGTAGAACTCCGTGTGGATGATGACTCCATCACCTTACATCAGGCCATTCTTCCCCACGTCCACATACAGGAACTCGTAAGTAGCCGACACCACCGCCAACATCACAATACTATTGAACCCCTTGTAGTTGTAATAGTATGACCCCGAGTTTGGGGGTGGGAAGATGTGGACGTGTTTTCCATCAATTGCCCCTCTGCAGTTAGGAAAGTCCCACCGCTGGGCAACGTGGAAGGCCACAGTCTGCCATTCCTGTGGGTTGGAAGGAAACTGTGGAGTCAAACAAGAAAAAAAAAAAATCATTTTGCACATAAACATGGAAAGCAGATTAGACACAAACATTCTTGGCCAACATCAGTATTACATTTTTTTAGGGAGTATTGAAAGACAACGGTATAAGGTCCACCTATTAGATCCCCCCCCTCATGGGCCATTTAAATACATTTATGGGGGGGATGTTTTGGACAGGTAACCCTCTCCATTTCATTGAGAGATGAATGCCTAAATAATGTGTGTTACTTTGGCCAGCCCCTCCTTACTTACACTATTGGCAGCCCACTGGACATGAAAGAAGTGTTATAATACAAAGATATAAATACACACTGTACACATTTTAGCACATTTTTACATTCTGCTATTACCTATCAAGATAATAATAGGATACAAAAACTTTGAACATTATGATTTGAAAGTATTCAGGCAGGCCCTTGCACTACATGCTTTGGGGAATTCAGCCAAAAATATGTCCACAAAAGAGGTGGGTGTATAGTGTGTATGGGTTTGGCAAAGTCAGCAGATAGAGGATTGAGGATAGATAGAGGATTGGTATCAGCTGAGTTAGCAGTTGGGGGGAGGGAGGGTTCAAAATGATTTTGGGACCCAAAAAAAAAGCCTCTTGCACTCTGCCAGAATTTCAAGCACAAATCACAATTTACAAGATTTTAGGGGGTATTTAGGGTAAAGCACTACTATGGAGCTGACAAAATACATTGTTAAGTGACTACATGAGGTGAATATAGGGGCAGGAGACCATGCTGAGGAGGTAAGTGAAGGCAAATATGTATGAAGGACAAAAAAACATTACTTAAAAATCCAGCATGCATAAGGACAAAGGGGACATTCACTGCATATTACAATCATGGTAATTAGGGAATGAGGAAAGAAATACAATAGATTATCAAACATTAAATACAATAAAATGTGATGTTAAAGGATAAATCTTACCTTAATATAGTCCTTCTGCAGGACCTGGATGATGGCATAACAGGTCTCTGGGATAATGATCCCCAGAGCCTGGGGGGAGATGCCTGTCGAGAACGTGAGGTCCTGCAGGCTTCTCTCCATCGACAAGTACAGCAAGGTGGCGACTAGCCTCTGCTCCGGAGTGATGGCTTGCCTCATGCAGGTATCCTGCCTGCTGATATAGGGGGTCAGCAAAGCCAACAAACAGTGAAATACGGGGTCCGTCATCCGGAGAAAGTTCCTGAAATCATCAGGATTATTCTCACGGATCTCACGGAGCAAAGGCATGTGACAGAACTGGTCACGCTGGAGCAACCAATTCTTGGTCCATGAACTCCTCCTCGCCCTGTTCATGGACTGGACTTGTGTCAGAGTAAGAACCCCAACACCAAGCCCCCACACAGCACGAACTCTATAATGAGTACGTATACGCAACATGGCTAGAAAACGGTCGGCTGCTCAGAACGAAGTAACAGAACATACTGAAGAACAGCAAGACCTGTGAAGAGCGACCTGAAAATCAGTAACGAATGAACAAGAACACAATGACAAGTCAATGGTAACTCGCTGCACGCACTGAAGAACAGATACAAACCCACAAGCACAAACTGAACAGCAGAAATACGATCTGAAATCCACAAGTCTGAAAAAGCGCAAACCGTCTCTCACCAAACTTTTACTAACAGAGGTTAGCAAAAGGAGCCCAAAGGGTGCCGCGCTTAGTACTGAACTGCCCTTTTATAGTCTTGTCGTACGTGGTGTACGTGACCGCGTTCTTGGCGTTCGGAAATTCCAACAACTTTGTGCAACCGTGTGTATGCAAAACAAGTTTGAGCCAACATCCGTCAGAAAAAATCCATGGATTTTGTTGTCGGAATGTCCGATCAATGTCCGATCGTGTGTACGGGGCATTATACATTCTATGCATTAAGGTGAAAAACCTTCTGTAGTGCTGCAGACCCCCAGCCCCCCGTTTTACTTACCAGACACAGATCTTTCTCTGACTGGGAACGAGCACACCAGCTGTAGCTGGTGTCCCGTGTCCTGATTGGATAGATTGATAGCAGCACAGCCATTGTCTCCCGCTGCTGTCAATCAAATCCAATGACGCGGCACCGGGGGGGTGGGGCCGAGTCTTGCATTCTGTGTGAATGGACACCGATGCGGGACTCGGGAGCGCACCCGCACAGGTGTCCACCAAGGAGAGCGCTTCTTCAATGTGGACACTCGATGCGGGGAGGAGCCACCAGCGCCACTGAGGGTCCCCAGAAGAGGCGGTTCAGGGCCACTCTGTGCAAAACAAACTGCACAGTGCAGGTAAGTATAACATGTTTGTTATTTAAGAAAAAAAACGAGGGTTTAAACCCCTTTTATAATAATAAACATTTGGAGTGAATTTTTTTTTTAAACTTACCAGAAGTGCCTTGTTGCTAGGTGGTGGTTCCTAATCTGCTGCTTCCGGCTCCGCGACGCTCCGCATCACTTCCTCCCTCGCCTGTGCTCCTGGGAAATGTGAGTCATCATTTTCCGGGAGTCAGTGGGCAGGACTGAGGCGGATCTATCTATCTATCTATCTGTCTATGTTGCCATAAAAATGGGGGGGGACCTTCCTCCGTCGCTGCCCGTTGTTATGGCAACTTGCTAAACAAATGGTGCTACTGCCACCGAATCATCATGCATGCGCGAAATTGAGAGGTGCATGCTGGTTACCCAGCATGCACCTCTCGATCAGTTATCCAGGAAGAGGTTGTGATTTGGCTTCATATGCCCACACTAATCATGGCAATGTCCAGAAGAGGATCAGCTAAATTGTATGATTAAAAAAAATATGATCACTATCCACTAGCATATACACATATAGTCAGGCCTGGATTTACTCCCTTTGCCGCCCCAAGGCCGGGTCCTTCAATGCCGCCCCCCCCCCCCACACACACACACACAACCATTTTCGTCCTTTATCGATGACTGCTACAATAGATCATTTAAAAACATATCTCCACACATGAGAACACTGAAAATAACTGGCTTTAATTGTACAGACTGAAAATACTCTGTAATGCAGAAACTGTCTATAATAATAATAATAATATAATAATACAGTGCACAGTGCAAATCCTAACCAGTACTGCATTTTTTATGATAAATAATAATGATAACAAATAGAGATCAGATCCCAGGCAGCATTGCAGGACAGTCCAGCTGTTTTGCACTAAGCAACAAACACACTGACAGCCCTGATCTGTGTCCCTATTGTCACACTCCACAAAACAGCTGGGCTGACAGTCTACAGCACTATGACATCACAATACCCAATAACAAAAAGTAAAAAAATAAAATCTCCAACACAATGCACCTACAAACTACACTGCACAACGTTGCAAAACAAAACCCAAAAGCAACACATGAAGGAATTTCAAAGGGTGCAAAGCAATACATAAATTGCAACACACACACACAAAAAAAACTCCTGCACCCCCCAACTCCCCACTCTCCCTTCTCCTGCCCAAATTCTGCAGCCTAGATCTGGCGATTAGCAGCAAATGATGGCAGAAAAATGCATGAAAATGGAGGCAGGAGTGAGCTCTGGGCTGGTGTCACACAGTTCAGTCAGTTTTGATGACTCGTGGGAAGTCCTCTAGCGCACTCTATATCAAAAGCCAGGAATATATTTTCAGAAGACTTGGAACGTTTCACTAAAGGGAAGGATAGAGAGAAAAAAAATGGCTCTCGTCAACTTTTAGGTAAGTTTCGTTTTTGCACAGATTGGGCTTTTTGTGGGTGCCAGGGATGGTGCAGGGGAGCTACCTGGTGCTCCACAGGGATTGGCACAGGGCACAAAGCTCACTGCTTTGCCTGGGAAGCTTCCTCTGGAGGTCAGAAAAATAGAAGCACATATACTGTATTCCTTTTTTGCAAGCCTTGCCTGCCTAGGCAGAGGGGGGAAGAAGGTGCAGCCTTGCTGCGAGAAGAGATAAGCTCTGAGGGAGGCTGTGCTGCCTGCCAGGGGGGCTGCAAGGAAAGAAAAGGAACCTACTTTTGGCCAGTTTCCTCGCCCTCGCCTTGGATCTCATCTTGTCAGGTGGTGGGTTCCTCTTCTCCTCCTTGAGCCCAGAAGCAAGGAACACACTATCTTCATCTCAGCAGCATTGTCAGTTTAGAGACCTTTGCACATGCGCACAGAGCACTCAATCTGAAGCCCTCGCCAGCAGGGGAGGGCTGGCAGCCTTAGGCCTTGGGGGCAAGTCCAGTCAAGTGGCCCATTAAAACCTTGCTGATCAGCTGCCGTCATTAGGTCAGCAGGTTAGCTCCCCGGCGCCCACGGCATGATGCTGGAGCCGATGTGTGTGGCCAGCGGCCGCGATATCTGCCGGTGACCCGCGATCGCTCCTGAGAGAAACAGAACGGGGATCTGTCAATGTAAACAGACATCCCCGTTCTGACAGGGGAGTTAGAGAGAGAGAGAGATCTGCTCTTCCAGGAACAGCGATCTCTCACTACTCCCAGTCACTACACTGCCCCCCCACAGTTAGAAACACCTCCCTATGGAACATTTAACCCCTCGATTGCCCCTTAGTGTTAACCCGTTTCCTGCCAGTGACATTTATACAGTAATCAGTGGCTATTTTTAGCTCCGATCGCTGTATAAATGTCAGTGGTCCCAAAAAAATGTCAAGTGTCCGATCTGTCTGCCGCAATGTCGCAGTCCCGCTAAAAATCGCTGATCACTGCCATTACTAGAAAAAAATAAAAATAATAAAAATGTCAAATCTATTCCCTATTTTGTAGACGCAGATGCTATAACTTTTTTTTTTTTTTTACCAAAAATATGTAAAAAAATACATATTGGCCTAGACTGATGAAGAAATATATATATATATATTTTGGGATATTTATTATATTAAAAAGTTAAAAGAATTGGTTGTTTTTTTTTTCAAAATTTCGCTCTTTTTTTGTTTGTACCGCACCAAATACCACCAAAAGAGAGCTCCATTTGATGAAAAAAAAGAAGTCAATTTTGTTTGGGTACAAAATCACATGACCGCGCAATTGTCAGTTAAAGCGATGCAGTGCCGTATCGCAAAAAATGGCCTGGTCAGGAAGGGGGTAAATCCTTCCGGGGCTGAAGTGGTTAAACCACCGAATCAGCTCACCATCATCAGTGCCCATCAATGCAGCCTCACCAGTGCAGCCTGATCTATGTGCATCCGTGCAGCCTCACTAGTGCAGACAGTGCTCATAAGTGCAGCCTGATCAGTGCCCATCCATGCCTCCTCCCCAGTGCAGACAGTGCCCATCAGTGCCTTCTGATCAGTGCCGCCTCACCCATGGAGACAGTGCCCATAAGTGCAGCCTAATCAGTGCCGCCTGCCTCACCAGTGCCCATCATCAGTGCAACCTGATCAGTGCCCATGGAATGTGGGGGGTCAGCTGGGGGTGTGTCAGGGTCTGTGTTACAGCTAGGTACTTACTCTCCTTGCACGGCCTCTTCGGATGGGGTGATAAATCTCAGTCACTTCTCGTCTCTGCCTCTCCTCAAGCCAGCGCCCGGTCCCAGCTCACAACTGCTCAGGTCACGTGTGACGTGCCGGCTGCCTCTGAAGCTCCTGGGAGGTGGGAGTTGTAGTCTGTTGCGCTGCTGAATTCCTCCCACCACCAGGAACTTCAGTGAGGCCAGACTACAACTCCCAGAGTGCAGCGCAGTATGACACAGTCACACGCCCCCGGCCCAGCCCGCCCCTGCTCGCCCCTGCTTGCCAGGACTAAGAATGTTTGCAGGGGCTATGTTAGTGCGGGGGGGGAGGCGGCCAAGAAGTCGCCACAGGAGCGGCGCCGCCCCCGCACCACTGCCGCCCCGAGGCCTGGCCTCAGTGGCCTTGTGAGGAATCCGGCCCTGCATATAGTTTATGTTTGTTATTAATGCAGTGTGAAGGGATGCCTGGAAAAAAAAAATTTGGTTTCCAGAACTCAGCTTTAATAACCTGCTCTATAAATCATTATGAGTGCCTCCCCTCTCTTTTTAGGGTGTGAATCGGGCCTTAGCAGAACCAGAAAGTTGCCATTGGGGACCTCTACCATTCAATTATTAGTTGCCTGATTATCAAGCACTTTTTTAGAACAGGTATGTTGATTAAAAGTTCACACTCTGTCTATATTTTGCTGCATCATCCATATATCTTTCAGAATGGGTTTCTTTTAACTTTGAAAAATATTTTCTCTTAAACACAAAATACAAAAAGCATAAACATGCCACTAACTATTCACACTGCATTATATAACCCAGTTTTCTGCTTTGTCTGCAGATATGATTTAATGTTTAAAATCAACATGATGTGTAAAAAAAAACAGGGATTAATTCACAAATATAGGACTAGATCTATTTAATTCATAAACATTTTCTTTATCTACAAACTTCCTCAAGATAAAAGCTGCAAGACCAGCTCAGCCCCACCCTGTGCCGAGGAATGTGAGATGCCCCCCCCTCCCCCCCCCGTGTATTTTTGGTGTTGAAGACAATTTGAGATTCATTTCTCTCTTCTGCTGTCAGCGATAGCGTCTGCTGATCTGAGACAGGAGCTGGACAGAACATTTATACAGATCCTGTAAACCTGAGATGTGGTCACAATTTCTGCCGGGTCTGTATTGATGGTGTGTTGGATACACAGAAGGGGTCTGGAGGTTTTTCCTTTCCTCAGTGCAGAGAAGAGTTCCAGGATCGGCCTGTACTGCACAGGAACATAACACTACATAACATAATGGAGACTTTCCGACCTACTCATCCAGATCAGGAGGAGCCTTCAATCTTCTGTACTTACTGTATTCACTCTCCTGTACCTGCTGTTAAATCCTGTCTGATGTGTGAAGCTTCTCTATGTGATAATCACCTGAGAGTTCACAGCAAGGCACCAGAACATGTCCTAACTGATCTCACCACTTCCATGGAGAACAGAAAATGCTCCATCCATAAGAAGATCCTGGAATATTACTGCACTGAGGACTCTGCCTGTATCTGTGTGTCCTGCAGTTTGGCCGGAGAACACCACGGACACAAGGTGGAGACTCTGGATGAGGCCTCTGAGAAGAAAAAACAGAAACTGAGAAATGTTCTGCGGAATCTGATGACAGAGAGAGAGGAGACGGAGAAAAGAGTCCAGAGTCTGCAGGATCGCAGGAGAAAAGTACAAGAAAAATCAGCTGGTCTAACAAAGAGAGTCACTGCCCTGTTCATAGAGCTCAGGAGACAACTGGAGGACCTGGAGAAGAGAGTCCTGAGGAACATCTCCAGCCAGGAAGAGCGGATCTCATTGTCTGATCTGATCCATCAGCTGGAAATAAAGAAGAAGGATCTGTCCAGGAAGGTGGAGGACATTAAGAAGCTGTGTAACATGACTGACCCACTGACTGTCCTACAGGAATCAGACACAGGGGACTTGTGTGATACTGAGGAGGGAGATAATGAGGACAGAGAGAGACATGATAGACTCCTCCATGATGGAGGGCATCTGGATGTGGCTGGAATCTCACACACATTACACACAGAGTTATCTGATATGATAAAAGGGATAAATGTATTCTTCAATATACAGGAAGCGTCAGACATATTATTGGATGTGAACACAGCTCATAATAATCTACTGATATCAGATGACATGAAAACTGCATCCAGGTCAGATATAGAGCAGAATCGTCCTGAAACACCGGAGAGATTTAAGTCATGGAAACAGGTATTAAGCAGAAAGAGATTTTCCTCGGGGCGACATTACTGGGAAGTAGGGATGAGCTTCGTGTTCGAGTCGAACCCATGTTCGACTCGAACATCGGCTGTTCGATCGTTCGCCGAATTGCGAACGTTATGGGCCGTTCGCGCTAAATTCGTGTGGCGCGTCACGGCCCATAATTCACTGCGGCATCGCAGTGCATTGCTGGCTGATGATTGGCCAAGCATGCACTATGACCCGCATGCTTGGCCAATCACAGCGCTGTCAGTAGAGAGAGCTGTAATTGGCCAAAGCCAGGGTGGCTTTGGCCAATTACGGCTCAGGGCATTTAGTACACACCCCACACTATATAAGGCCGCCTGCACGGCGGCCCTGTGTAGTGTGTGTTCCGGTGTGCTGAGAGATAGAGAGAGAGAGAGACAGTGTCATTTGATTTGAGTTAGATAGATTAGGCAGAACAGTCAGTCAGTTAGCTGCACTTACAGTGTATTGTGTATATATATGCATCCCAGGTGTTGCATATATATATATACACTGTATTCAGTTTAGCTAGATCCGTTCCTGTTATCTTCTATCTAGACTATTTACATTTAATGCAGTGCGTCCTGCTCACAGTGTTCAGCTAGATCCGTTCCTGTTAAATTCCTACTGACCGGCAGGCTTGTCTGGTTACAGTATATAAAGCTACCTGAAGAAAATTACAGGTGTTCTATTTGATCCTATTAGTACCACGGTCAGGCAGCTAGACTATTTACATTTAGTACAGTGTGTCCTGCTCACAGTGTTCAGCTAGATCCGTTCCTGTTATCTTCCTACTGACAGGCAGGCTTGTCTGGTTACAGTATATAAAGCTACCTGAAGAAAATTACAGGTGTTCTATTTGATCCTATTAGTACCACGGTCAGGCAGCTAGACTATTTACATTTAGTACAGTGTGTCCTGCTCACAGTGTTCAGCTAGATCCGTTCCTGTTATCTTCCTACTGACAGGCAGGCTTGTCTGGTTACAGTATATAAAGCTACCTGAAGAAAATTACAGGTGTTCTATTTGATCCTATTAGTACCACGGTCAGGCAGCTAGACTATTTACATTTAGTACAGTGTGTCCTGCTCACAGTGTTCAGCTAGATCCGTTCCTGTTATCTTCCTACTGACAGGCAGGCTTGTCTGGTTACAGTATATAAAGCTACCTGAAGAAAATTACAGGTGTTCTATTTGATCCTATTAGTACCACGGTCAGGCAGCTAGACTATTTACATTTAGTACAGTGCGTCCTGCTCACAGTGTACAGCTAGATCCGTTCCTGTTATCTTCCTACTGACAGGCAGGCTTGTCTGGTTACAGTATATAAAGCTACCTGAAGAAAATTACAGGTGTTCTATTTGATCCTATTAGTACCACGGTCAGGCAGCTAGACTATTTACATTTAGTACAGTGCGTCCTGCTCACAGTGTACAGCTAGATCCGTTCCTGTTATCTTCCTACTGACAGGCAGGCTTGTCTGGTTACAGTATATAAAGCTACCTGAAGAAAATTACAGGTGTTCTATTTGATCCTATTAGTACCACGGTCAGGCAGCTAGACTATTTACATTTAGTACAGTGCGTCCTGCTCACAGTGTTCAGCTAGATCCGTTCCTGTTATCTTCCTACTGACAGGCAGGCTTGTCTGGTTACAGTATATAAAGCTACTTGAAGAAAATTACAGGTGTTCTATCCCAGCTTAGTGCAGCTACAGGCCATTAGTATGTCTGGAAGGCCAAGAAGGAGAGGCAGACAGTCACAAGCCAATAAGAGAGGGCAAGCAGGCTCTGTGTCTAGTGCTGGTCGTGGAGACGGTGCATCCTCATCAGCACGTGGCCATGGGACACGCTTGGCCTTTTTTTCGGCAGCTGGCCATGTTGAGCCGCAACATGCGGAAGACTTGGTCGAGTGGATGACCAAGCCGTCCTCATCCTCCTCATCCTCTCTCACCCATGCCCAGGGTGCTTTGTCTGGCAAAGCAGCGGCCTCTTCCCTCAGCTCAATGTCATCAGTGACTCCTTCCCTAGCTCCACCATGTCCTCATGAGGATTCCCTCGAACTGTTTGACCACAGTGTTGGGTACATGCTCCAGGAGGATGCCCAGCGTTTGGAAGGCTCTGATGACGATACTGAGCTCGATGAAGGCAGTAACATGAGCGCGGACAGAGGGGGTGCCCAAGAAGGACAGCAATCTGGCAGTCATGCTCCCCCTGCTGCAGCATACTGCCAGGTTTGCTCCAGTGATGAGGAGGGAGGGGATGATGAGGTCACTGACTCAACGTGGGTGCCTGATAGGAGAGAGGAGGAGGAGGAGGAGGAGGAGGAGGAGGAGGAGGAGGAGGAGGAGGCGGCAGCACATCACCAACGAGGCAGGATGCCCTCCAGGGGCCAGCCTAAGGGCAGCACATTGACTGCATCACACCCCAAAGCTCCACATGTGCAGGGCGCTGCAGTCTCTGCGCGTTATTCAAAAAGTTCTTTGGTGTGGGCCTTTTTTGAGACGAGTGCATCAGATCGCACCGCTGCTATTTGCAACATATGTCTCAAGCGTATCTCGCGTGGCCAAAATATCTCCCGCTTGGGTACCACATGCTTGACCAGACATATGTTGACCTGCCATGCAGTTCGTTGGCAAGCGTATCTAAAAGACCCACACCAAAGAACAAAGAGGATCTCTCCTTGCTCCTCATCAGCTGAGATTTCCAACCCCACTAGACCTTCAGTCCTCTCTGAGACCTACAGTGAGAGGAATGAAGGTGTAGAATTAGGTGTGTCACAGCCAAGTACTTGTGGGCAATCTGCTTTTGGTACACCGACGTCAGATTGTACCAGGCAAATTTCCCTGCCCCAGCTGCTGCACCGCCGAAAGAAGTTTGCTCCCAGCCATCCACATGCCCAGCGGTTGAATGCTAGCTTGGCAAAATTGCTAGCACTTCAACTGCTGCCTTTTCAGTTGGTAGACTCTGCCCCCTTCCGTGAGTTTGTGGAATGTGCGGTTCCTCAGTGGCAGGTACCCAAACGCCACTTTTTCTCACGGAAGGCGATTCCGGCTCTCTACCGGCATGTGGAAGGCAATGTCCATGCCTCGCTGGACAGGGCGGTCAGCGGTAAGGTGCATATTACCGCTGACTCATGGTCCAGCAGGCATGGACAGGGACGTTACCTAAGTTTCACGGCGCATTGGGTGACTCTGCTGGCAGCTGGGAAGGATGCAGGACAAGGTGCAGTAGTGTTGGAGGTTGTTCCGCCACCACGCCTCCAAAATGCTGATTGTGACACACCTCTCTCCTCCACCCCCTCCTCTTCTTCTTCCTCCATGGCCTCTTCCTCGGAACCAGCGGTGCTCCGTAGGCGTTCAAGGGGCTACGCAAGTACGCAGGCCAAAAGATGCCATGCGGTGCTTGAGCTGGTGTGCTTGGGGGACAGGAGCCACACTGGGGCAGAGGTTCTGTCAGCTCTGCAGGGGCAGGTTCAGAGGTGGTTGACGCCACGCCAACTTAAGGCAGGAATGGTGGTTTGCGACAATGGCACCAACCTCCTCTCTGCCCTCCGACAGGGACAAATGACCCATGTGCCCTGTTTGGCTCACGTCCTTAACTTGGTGGTGCAGCGGTTCTTGGGCAGGTACCCGGGCTTACAGGATGTCCTGAGGCAGGCCAGGAAAGTCTGTGTGCATTTCCGCCGGTCATATAATGCCAGTGCTCGGCTGACGGACCTCCAAAAGGAGTTTAACCTGCCCAAGAACCGCCTAATCTGTGACATGCCCACCAGGTGGAACTCAACGTTGGCCATGCTGCAGCGGCTGCACACGCAGCAGAGGGCCATCAATGAGTACCTGTGCGACTATGGCACCAGGACAGGGTCAGGGGAGCTTGGTTTTTTTTCCCCACGCCAGTGGGCCATGATCAGGGATGCATGCACTGTCCTGTCACCATTCGAGGAGGCCACGAGGATGGTGAGCAGTGACAGTGCATGCATCAGTGACACTGTCCCCCTTGTCCACCTGTTGGAGCACACGCTGCGTGGAATAATGGACAGGGCACTTGAGGCAGAACAGAGGCAGGAAGAGGAGGACTTCCTTAGCTCTCAAGGCCCCCTTTATCCAGACAGTGTTCCTGCGTGCCCGCCGATCACACAGGAAGAGGACGAGGAGGAAGAGGAGGAGGAGGAAGATTGTGTCAGTATGGAGGTGGAGCCTGGCACTCAGCATCAGCAGCAGTCTTTAAGGGATCAGTCCCAAGAAACACATGGACTTGTACGTGGCTGGGAGGAGGTGGCTGCAGACCATGTCGTTCTTAGTGACCCAGAGGACTCCGGACCGAATGCCTCAGCAAACCTACGCTGCATGGCCTCCCTGATCCTGCAAAGCCTGCGTAAGGATCCTCGTATTCGTGGTATCAAGGAGAAGGACCAATACTGGCTGGCAACCCTCCTTGATCCACGTTACAAGGGTAAGGTTGCGGACCTTATCTTGCCATCGCAGAGGGAGCAGAGGATGAAACATCTTCGGGAGGCCTTGCAGAAAGGTCTGTGCAACGCGTTCCCAGAGACTGGGAGGTTACAAACTCCTGTTTCTGGACAACGTGTTGCTGAGGCTTCGGTCAGTCAAAGAAGGAGCGGTGGAGAAGGTGGCCGTCTGACCGATGCGTTCAGACAATTTTTTGGTCCGCAGCCCCAAGGTATGATCGGTTCCAGCAACCATCGCCAGCGTCTGTTTTACATGGTGCAGGAATACCTAGGGGCAAGATCAGACTTGGACACCTTTCCCACCGAAAATCCTCTGGGTTACTGGGTCTTGAGGATGGATCACTGGCCAGAGCTTGCACAGTATGCAATTGAGCTACTGGCCTGTCCTGCATCCAGCGTTCTTTCGGAACGCACATTCAGTGCTGCTGGAGGCGTGGTAACCGATCACAGGGTGCGTCTGTCCACCGACTCGGTCGATCGGCTGACCTTCATAAAAATGAATGAGTCTTGGATCACCACCAGCTACCAAGCACCTGATGCTGATGTAACCGAATAATTTTTTTTGAAATCTCAGATCCCTTCAAAGACTGCCTATGCTGATGCTGAGTGACTATCCCTGAGTAATTATCCTCTTCCTCCTCAATCATCACGCTGATAGCTTGTAAGAACATTTTTGGTTCTGGGCGCCACCACCAGTGCCTAAGGCACAATTTTTCAGCCCCTGTTTAACAGGGGCGTGTAATTACAATTTTTGATGTAATACTTTGCAGCAGGGCTCGTTCCTGCATTCCAACTAGAGTGTCTGTGAGGGGTTGCAGTGTTGTGGCACCAGCACCAGTGCCTAAGGCCCAATTTTTCTGCCCCTGTCTAACAGGGGCGTGTAATTACAATTTTTGATGCAATACTTTGCAGTAGGGCTCGTTCCTGCGTTCCAACTAGAGTGTCTGTGAGGGGTTGCAGTGTTGTGGCACCAGCACCAGTGCCTAAGGCCCAATTTTTCTGCCCCTGTCTAACAGGGGCGTGTAATTACAATTTTTGAAGCAATCATTTGCAGCAGGGCTCGTTCCTGCGTTCCAACTAGAGTGTCTGTGAGGGGTTGCAGTGTTGTGGCACCAGCACCAGTGCCTAAGGCCCAATTTTTCTGCCCCTGTCTAACAGGGGCGTGTAATTACAATTTTTGAAGCAATAATTTGCAGCAGGGCTCGTTCCTGCGTTCCAACTAGAGTGTCTGTGAGGGGTTGCAGTGTTGTGGCACCAGCACCAGTGCCTAAGGCCTAATTTTTCAGCTGCTGTTCAACAGGGGCATGTAATTACAATTCTTGATCTAATATTTCACAGCAGGGCCCTGTGAGGGCTTACAGTGTTGTGGCCACAGCAACACCTAAGGCCCAAATTTCTGCTGAGTATATAGGGCAGGACCCTACTTTCAAACATCTAACTTACAAACGACTCCTACTTGCAAACGGAAGGAGACAACAGGAAGTGAGATGAAATCTACCCCTAGGAAGGGAAATTCTCTCCTGTAAGAGTTAATATGGGAAAACAAGTTCTCCTTTCCACTGATGCTTTCCAATCCTTGTTCCACAAAAAAACCCAAATTTTCAAAAAACATTTTTCATTGGGACAAAAAAGTGAGGTGAAATCTTCTGAAGAGGAGGAAAGACAGCAAAACAAATGTCACAGGGGTGATAACCCTTCCCTATGTTTTCCAAAAAGCTTAGAAAAGATTTTTTGGCTGGAGCTAAACACGTTAAAAATGTTCAAAATTACAAACAGATTCTACTTAACAACAAACCTACAGTCCCTGTCTTGTTTGCACCGCCTGTATACTGCTGTTCAGAGTATATAGGGCCTGGTGGCCCCACACCTTTCCTTATTTTAATTTGGGTGCGGGGTTCCCCTTAATATCCATACAAGACCCAAAGGGACTGGTAATGGACTGGGGGGTACCCATGCCGTTTGTCTCACTGATTTTCATCCATATTGCCATGACCCGACATGACATTAAACCCGCAAGCAGTTTTAAATGAGATTTTTTCCTTTAAAAATGACATTTGGTGCAGGGACTGTTCTAAACATGGGAAACACGCGTCACTTTACAGGCATACTATAGACACCCCCCAGGTACGATATTTAAAGGAATATTTCACTTTTTTTTTTTTACTTTAAGCATCATTAAAATCACTGCTCCCGAAAAAACGGCCGTTTTTAAAAGTTTTTTTTGCATTGATACATGTCCCCTGGGGTAGGACCCGGGTCCCCAAACCCTTTTTAGGACAATACCATGCAAATTAGCCTTTAAAATGAGCACTTTTGATTTCGAACGTTCGAGTCCCATAGACGTCAATGGGGTTCTAACGTTCGTGCGAACTTTCGGTCCGTTCGCGGGTTCTGGTGCGAACCGAACCGGGGGGTGTTCGGCTCATCCCTACTGGGAAGTGGATGTCAGTGAGTCAGAAGATTATAGAGTCGGGATGTGTTATCCCAGTATGGAAAGGAGAGGAGAGCGGTCATGGATTGGAGATAATAACAAGTCCTGGAGTTTGTACTTTTATAGCACTGGGTGCGTTCTATTACATGACTATAAACTGATCAACATATCTCCCAATCCCTCCAGTAAGAGAGTCAGGATCTATGTGGATTATGAGGCCGGGCAGCTCTCCTTTTATGATCTGTGTGACCCGATCAGACACCTCCACACCTTCACCACCACTTTCACTGAGCCCCTACATCCTGTGTTTCATGTACATTTAGGTCGTATAAAGCTCCCTGGCAGGGTCAGGAGATGAATCTCCTAACCTCTAATATGATCATATTACAGGAAATCTGAGCTGAATCTGGTGAAATCTGGTGAGAAATGTGAATTTGGTTCATAGGATGACACAGTTTGTACAGATAACATAGCTGATGGTAGATCTGTAACAGATTGTACATTCAGATTGTATAGTTTATGGTCAGTGTTAGGGGATATGGTAAGGTTAGGGGTTATGTAGGGTTGAGGGTTTTGTAAGGTTAGGGGCTAAGTAATGTTAGGAGATATGTAAGGTTGGGGGATATGTAAGGTTGGGGGATATGTAAGGTTGGGGGATATGTAAGGTTGGGGGATATGTAAGGTTGGGGGTTATGTAATTGTGGGGGTTATGTAAGGTTAGGGGTTAAGGTTCAAATTGAGCAATTATTACATTTGAGGGATGGGGTGATAAGTATAAATGTGTTTAATTAAAGTATAACTAAAGGCAACTTTTTAAATTTAGTTTTGTCCCCCATTAGGGAGAGTCACCCTCTATTTGCCTGTTTACCGCTATCACCGAGAGTGAAAATGAAAGAAAATCCCAAATTTTGGGTTGTCACCAGAACAGGGGAAGTATTTTAACGCGGAAACTAGTTTTGATGACAACCAGGGAGATGCCCCTCCCTTTGGAGAGATTTTCTCTCACTTCCCATGGGACAGGACATAAAGGGAAATCTCCCCGATGGGGCACAGATAAAAAAATAAACAACAACAATCAGGGGTTATAACCATCCCTTACACTATCCTCTCTACTCCAAATGAAAAAAAGTTTAACCACTTGACCAGGGCATTTTTTGCTATTTGGCACTGGGCTGCTTCAACTGGTAATTGCTCAGTTATACATTGTTGTAGCCAAATTAAATTTATAAAAAAATTTCACACAAATAGAGCTTTCTTTTGGTGGTATTTGATCACCACTAGGTTTTTATTTTTTAATATATAAATGAAAAAAAGGCAGAAAATTGTGCCTAGGGGCAATCAAAGGGTTAATTGCATGCCTAAAATGTGTGTAATATGTGCTGCTTCTACTTCTACTAACAGATCTGGTTGTTTTTTTCTCCCAGCTTTGTAGGTGTTTCGTCAGATTTGGTGACCCGTCAGAATTGGTAACAGAAGTGATGTTCCGTCACCGCCTTCTTGCTACACCCCGCACTCCTCTATAGTAAGGATACACTGAGAAGGGGAAAAGCGGACATCTTGATACACCCACCGGACTTTTGCATTTTTTACTTATTTTTAACAGAAAAGTGAGTTTATATAGTGATATACAATACTTAGAAGTCCGTGTTACTAGTTAGATGTTGAATTCAAATTCAACATCATAACAGTCAGACGGAGTTCGAACCACTGGATTTCAGTATATATACTCAATTTACTGTTAAATATAAGTGTCAAATGCACTCGGTGGGTGTAACAAGATGCCCGCTTTCCCCCTGTGTATCCTCACTATGGTGGAGCGCAGGGTATAGCAAGATGGTGGCGACGAAACGTTACTTCCGTTACCAATTCTGACGGGTCGCCATATCTGACGAAACACCGGCAGAGGAAACAGCCAGATTGCCCTTTGTTGTAAACACAGGACTCTGTGCTGTGATTGACTACAGCTGACCAGAAGGTCTCAGCAAGAAATCATTGGCTGGGACCTGCTGACAAAATCCTGCTGTAGCCAGTGACAGCATGAATCAGCCCCTAACACAGGCAGGCTGGATGATGTACACGTAAGTGATCCAGCCTGCCTTTGCCACCTGCCTGCAGTATATGTACTGTGGGTGGGTGGGAAGTAGGTAAGGTTGGGGTAAGTGTTAGGTCCAAAACAGTATGGCAGAACATCTATGGGGAATTCCTGGTGATCCAGAACAGGCAAGGAATGGTGGCGAGAGTCAGATGCCCTAGAGAAATTTGTGGCAACAATGACACAGTGACACAGTTATTTTGCAATTGCCCCTTGCATAGAAAGTCTGGACTAAAGCATTTCCGTTATGGCAATCCAATGTGTTTCGGCTCACACAGCCTTCCTCATACATAAATGTTTTAAAATACAATATATATACTCTTACAGCCCACTTAACTTGGGGGTGGAATTACGTCAATTATAGGCAATTAAAAACAATTACTAACACATGGAGAAGAACAAACAGAGAACAATATGGTTCAAGCATTTGACACAAATGTTATTTCTATCACATATTAATCAAATGTATGTTAAAAAAAATAATTATATGGTTATTTTAAAAACAAATGTGTCCATTCTGTTATTTAAACCGTGTGGTGACCTGGTGTTGAGTGTGTGCATCCACCACACCTCGTGTTGGAGAAGAATACGATGTATATCACTCCCTCTTAATGGACTATTAACCTGTTCAATGCCAAAAAAGTTACATAGTTACATAATTAGTAAGGTTGAATAAAGGCACCAGTCCATCCAGTTCAACCTGAGTGAGTGTGGGTGCGTGTCTGCAATTTTCCCTATCCCTGTACATTGTGTCTCATTAAGATGCTCATCTATTATATTATTATTTTATTTAAGGTACCCATATAGCGCCGTCAATTCAAAACATCACACACTCACATCGGTCCCTACCCTCAAGGGGCCCACAATCCAAGGTCCCCAGCTCACATTCATATACCAGGGCCAATTTTGAACAGAAACCAATTAACCTACCAGCATCTCTTTGGAGTGTGAGAGGAAACCAGAGTACCCGGAGGAAACCCACGCAGGCACAGGGAGAACATGCAAACTCCAGGCAGGTAGTTTCGTGGTTGGGATTCGAACCAGCGACCCTTTTTACTGTTACTGTAGGTGAGAGTGCCTAACACTACACCACTGTGCCGCCCTCAGATTAGTAGCATTGAAGAGGTCTGACTCACTTCCAACGTATTGTACACTACATTCTATTACATAGACAACTGATTTGGTGTTTCAGTTTATATATTGTTTTATGGAATTTTTTACCAGTAGTAAAGAAAGTCACTGCAGTACTTTTTTATGTCTCCTGCAGCATTTGCTTGTATTACATCCGCAAGAATAGGATCCTTTCACTGACAGCCATGTGTTAGTTCTGGCAGTCTCTCGGGAACAGAAGAAACTGGGCAATAGCATATTACCTAGTGTTTGAGCTCACCTGCTTGAAAAGTTTCAACTATCTTTAACCACTTCGTGTCGACAGTCTCATTGGACTGGGCTTTTCTCAGTGGGGCTGAATACCTGCGTGTAGCACCTGCCCCAATCTTCCGGGAGCCTAATAGTGACTACCAGAAACAGGAAGGGATGAATCCATGGCTATAATGGGCAGTTTAGAACAAAAATTGGGCGCCAGTCACTTTAGATATTTTCAATGCTTTAATGTAGAACCTGAAAGAAGTAGTAAATAGAGGGTTAGGGGAGGTTTCAGATACCATTTGCAGATCACCTACAGACTCCTTGAATCCAGAGGTAAAACAGATTTCTCTTTCCCAGATCTTCAATACTTGGATAGGCCCCTGACACAGACCTAGCAGCCAGTAGGACTCCTGGATAGGCCTCTCTCACAGACTTAGCAGCCAGAGGACTACTGGATAGGTTTCTCTCACAGACCTAGCAGCCAGAGGACTCCTGGATAGGCCTCTCTGACAGTGTCAGAACCTTTAAGCCGTCCAGCAACACTGTAGATACATCTAGGTGTAGAATAAGCTCCAGCTTCACAGTGTCAGAACCTTTAAGCCGACCTGGCAACACTGTAAGTGCAGTTTTAGATATAGGTGCTTCTTCCAAACGAGTCACCAGTCTCCTGAGAGACCAGCCTTCATCTTGGCTCTCTCCAGCGAGGGTCCTCGCCGGATCTTCTCAGCTTGGCTCGGCTTCTTCCACACAGGCAAGTCAACCTAAGGACCACTGCAGGAATAGTAGGCCCTGGACAGACTTCCAGGCCTACTTGCAGAGCTTGCTTCAGCAGCATGTACCCAGGCCAGGGGCCTGAGGCAAGAGAGAGCGAGCACATGGCCCAGCCCAAATAAATACCCTTTTCTCCAACCTAGTTGTACCTCTCATATTGTCCTGTGATACCAGTGACACCTACTGGCAACAGTGAGAAATGCACAACCCTATTGAGATTAGAGCAAGACCAGCTAAACCAATCAGTCTGAGCTACATTATAGCCCCACTTTTAGTAACAGGAGTCTACATGAGTATCTCTCTTTGTGCTGGGAGAGTGCCGCACAACTCGCTCCTAGCACAGAGCCCGGGGTCTCGTGCTAAAGATCAGGAATTTGAACTCCCATTTCCGGGTCACCTGATTGCTGTGATAGTCTCTGATTGGCTACCACAGTGATCCGTCCCTGTGAAGCCTGCACCTGTGTTTCTCTCTTTGTGAATAGAGAGGAAAGATACAATGTATATCTCTTCCCTTGCTGAGAGAAAAAAAAAGTATGTAAACAAAATATTATAATAATAAATAAAAGGAAAAATACCTAGATTAAGGTTTGATCTAGGTCAGTGCCTTGACCAAACAGGTTAGTGTTTGGTCAAGTTACATAGTTACATAGTTAGTCAGGTTGAAAAAAGACACAAGTCTATTCAATAAGGGTCAAAGGTCATGGTCAGTATATTTTGGACAGTTTTAAAAAAAACAAAACATTTTTTTAAATTAACATCAGTGTCAATTAGTGTCAGTCTCAGCATGTTTTAGGTACGATAAACAAAAAGCAAAATGCACCTTATTGTTTCTGGTTACATGCAACAAATAACATATACATTATATGTGGTATCACTACAGTCTTCCAGAGCAGAACATTTTATTTTGGGTTGTTCTTTGGTGGTAGGTTATGGTAGTAACAAGAAATATACAGCCACATTTTAAAAAATGTTTTTTTTTTTACTATTTTGGGCCAGTTTTCTATTCATAATAATAAAAAAATCAGGAGATATCCATTAACATTTACCACCTAATAAAAGTCCAATTTGTCCAGTAAAAAAAGCAGTATAATCCACCTGGATGCACAAAGTAGTTTTGATGATATGTGCAGTTTTACTAACACATGTCAAAGTTGCAATATTGAGCTTAGGCATTAAGATTTGTTTTACCCTTAGACATGAAGGGGTTAAAGTGATTGTAAAGGCAGAAGATGCATTCTATTAATTAAGATAAAAAAACTTTGTGTGCAGCAGCCCCCCTAATACTTACCTGAGCCCCCTCTCTCTCCAGCGATGTTGCACAAGAGGCTTGGCCATCCGGGACTCTCCCTCCTGATTGGCTGAGACACAGCAGCGGCACCATTGGCTCCTGCTGCTGTCAATAAAAGTCAGTTACCCAATCAGGAGAGTGAGAGTGGGCAGAGCTGAGCCATCTGATTGGACACACGGCCAGGAGCGCCGAAGAGGGACCCGAGAAAAGGAGAATCCGGGCTGCTCTGTGCAAAACCAACTGCACAGAGGAGGTAAGTATAACATGTTTATTTTCATACAAAAAAAACAAACAAGGCTTTACAATCACTTTAAGGAGGTTCTATAAATATTTATATGCATATAAGACAGGAAGACATTGGGGGGGGGATTTACTAAAACTGGAGAGTGCAAACTCTGGTGCAGCTCTGCATAGAAACCAATCAGCTTCCATGTTTTATTGTCAAAGCTTAATTGAACAAGCTGAAGTTAGAAGCTGATTGGCTACCATGCACAGCTGCACCAGATTTTGCACTCTCCAGTAGGGATGAGCCGAACACCCCCTTGTTCGGTTTACACCAGAACATGGAAACAGGCAAAAAATTTGTTCGAACACGCAAACACTGTTAAAGTCTATGGGACTCAAACATGAATAATCAAAAGTGCTAATTTTAAGGGCTTATATGCAAGTTATTGTCATAAAAAGTGTTTGGAGACCCGGGTCCTGCCCCAGGGGACATGGATCAATGCAAAAACAAGTTTTAAAAATGGCAGTTTTTTCGGGAGCGGTAATTTTAATAATGCTTAAAGTGAAACAATAAAAGTGTAATATCCCTTTAAATTTCGTACCTGGGGGGTGTCTATAGTATGCCTGTAAAGGGGCGCATGTTTCCCGTGTTTAGAACAGTCTGAGAGCAAAATGACATATCAAAGGAAAAAAAGTCATTTAAAACTACTCGCGGCTATTAATAAATAGCCAGTCCGACAATACACATAAAAGTTCACTAAAAAAAATGGCATGGGATTTCCCCACAGGGGAATCCCAAACCAAAATTTAAAAAAAATGGCGTGGGGGTCCCTCTAAATTCCATACCAGGCCCTTCAGGTCTGGTATGGATATTAAGGGGAACCCCGCGCCAAAATTTAAAAAAATAATAGCGTGGAGTACCCCCAAAAATCCATACCAGACCCTTATCCGAGCAGGCAACCTGGCAGGCCACAGGAAAAGAGGCGGTGATGAGAGAGCGCCCCTCCCTTCTGAACCGTACCAGGCCACATGGCCTCAACATTGGGAGGGTGCTTTGGGGTCCCCCTCAAAGCACCTTGTCCCTATGTTGATGGGGACAAGGGCCTCATCCCCACAACCCTTGCCCGGTGGTTGTGAGGGTCTGTGGGTGGGGGCCTTATCGGAATCTGGAAGCCCCCTTTAACAAAGGGAGCCCCAGATCCCGGTCCCCCCCTGTGCGAAATGGTAAGGGGGTACAAAAGTACCCCTACTATTTCACAAAAAAAGTGTCAAAAATGTTAAAAATGACAAGAGACAGTTTTTGACAATTCCTTTATTTAAATGCTTCTTCTTTCCATCTTCTTTTTTCTATCTTCTTTCTTCTATCTTCTTTCTTCTAACTTCCGTTGGTTTCTTCCTCCATCTTCTTCTTCCTCTGGTTCTTCCTCTGATCCTCTGCTTCTTTCTCCGGTGTTCTCGTCCGGCATCTTCCTCCGCTGCGTCTTCTTCCCTTCTTCGTTCTCGGGCCGCTCCACATCCATGATGGGAGGCTCCCGCTGTGCGATGCTTCTCGTCTTCTGACGCTTCTTAAATAATGGAGGGCGGGCTCTCCGAGCGTCAGAGGGGGGTGGGGTCACCGGGTGGCCCCGCCCTCCATTATTTAAGAAGCATCAGAAGAAGAGAAGCTTCACACAGCGGGAGCCTCCCATCATGGATGCGGAGCGGCCCAAGAACGAAGAATGGAAGAAGATACCACGGAGGAAGATGCCGGACGAGAACACCGGAGCAAGAAGCAGAGGAACGGAGGAAGAACCAGAGGAAGAAGAAGATGGAGGAAGAAACCGAAGGAAGATAGAAGAAAGAAGATAGAAGAAAGAAGATGGAAAGAAGAAGCATTTAAAAAAAGGAATTGTCAAAAACTGTCTCTTAACATTTTTGACACTTTTTTGTGAAATGGTAGGAGTACTTTTGTACCCCCTTACCATTTCACACAGGGGGGGCCGGGATCTGGGGGTCCCCTTGTTAAAGGGGGCTTTCAGATTCCCATAAGCCCCCCGCCAGCAGACCCCCACAAACACCGGGCAAGGGTTGTGGGGATGAGGCCCTTGTCCCCAACATGTTGAGGGCATGTGGCCTGGTACGGTTCAGGAGGGGGAGGGCGCTCTCTCATCCCCCCTCTTTTCCGGCGGCCTGCCAGGTTGCGTGCTCGGATAAGGGTCTGGTATGGATTTTTGGGGGGACCCCACGCCATTTTTTTTTATTTTGGCGCGGGGTTCCCTTTAATATCCATACCAGACCTGAAGGGCCTGGTATGGAATTTAGGGGGACCCCCACACCATTTTTTTTTAAACTTTGGTTTGGGGTTCCCCTGTGGGGAAATATCATGCCGTTTTTTTCAATGAACTTTTATGTGTATTGTCGGACCGACAATTCATTAATAGCCGCAATTACTTTTTTTCCTTTGAAATGTCATTTTGCTATCAGACTGTTTTAAAAACTGGAAACATGCGCCCGTTTACAGGCATACTATAGACACCCCCCAGGTACGAAATTTAAAGGAATATTACATATTTATTGTTTCACTTTAAGCATTATTAAAATCACTGCTCCCGAAAAAACGTCAGTTTTTAAAACTTTTTTTGCATTGATCCATGTCCCCTAGGGCAGGACCCAGGTCCCCAAACACTTTTTATGACAATACCATTCATATAAGCCTTTCAAATTAGCACTTATGATTTCTTCCATAGACTTTTAAAGGGTGTTCCTGCGGCTTTCGCATTTGCTGCGAACATCCCAAATTGTTCCCTGTTCGGCGAATTTGCGAACTGCCGATGTTCGAGTCGAAGCTCATCCCTACTCTCCAGGTTTAGTAAATCAACCCCATTGCATGATAATGTTTATAACTTGCTCCACATGCAATGACTTTGTTTCTGACAGATTAACCACTTGAGCCCCAGAAGGATTTCCCCCCTTAATGACCAGGCCATTTTTTGCGATACGGCACTACGTCGCTTAAACTGACAATTGTGCGGTCGTGCAATGCTGTACGCAAACAAAATTGAGGTATTTTTTTATTACAAATAGAGCTTTCTTTTGGTGGTATTTGATCACCTCTGTGACAATTAAACAAAAAAACAGTATTTTTAACTTTTTGCTATAATATATAATAAATATCCCAATTTGTTTTTTAAAAAATAACAAATGTATTCATCAGTTTCGGCCAATATGTATCCTTCTACATGTTTTTGGTAAAAAAAAAAAAAAAATCGCAATAAGCGTATATTGATTGGTTTGCACAAAAGTTATAGCATCTACAAAATAGGGGATAGATTTATGGAGTTTGTATCACTCTTTTTTTGTTTTTACTAGTAATGGCGGTGATCTGCAATTTTTAGTGGGACTGTAACATTTTGGCGGGCAACATTTTTGACACTTTTTTGTGAAATGGTAGGGGTACTTTTGTACCCCCTTACCATTTCACACAGGGGGGGGCGGGATCTGGGGGTCCCCTTGTTAAAGGGGGCTTTCAGATTCCCATAAGCCTCCCCGCCAGCAGACCCCCAAAAACACTGAGCAAGGGTTGTGGGGATGAGGCCCTTGTCCCTATCAACATGGGGACAAGGTGCTTTGGGGGGGACCCCAAAGCACCCTCCCAATGTTGAAGGCATGTGGCCTGGTATGGTTCAGGAGGGGGAGGGTGCTCTCTCATCCCCCCTCTTTTCCTGCGGCCTGCCAGGTTGTGTGCTCGGATAAGCGTCTGGTATGGATTTTTGGGGGGACCCCACGCCATTTTTTTTTAATTTTGGCGCGGGGTTCCCTTTAAAATCCATACCAGACCTGAAGCGTCTGGTATGAATTTTGAGGGGGACCTCATCGCCTTTTTTTTTTTAATTTGGGGCGGGGTTCCCCTTAATATCCATACCAGACCTGAAGGGCCTGGTATGGAATTTATGGGGACCCCCACGCCATTTTTTTAAACTTTGGTTCGGGGTTCCCCTGTGGGGAAATCCCATGCCGTTTTTTTCAATGAACTTTTATGTGTATTGTCGGACCGACAATTCATTAATAGCCGCAATTACTTTTTTTCCATTGAAATGTCATTTTGCTATCAGACTGTTTTAAACACAGGAAACATGCGCCCGTTTACAGGCATACTATAGACACCCCCCAGGTACAAAATTTAAAGGAATATTACATATTTATTATAAACAAAAAAATACGCTGCGCCTGGGAATATGTCTAAATGTCTATACACCTTAGTGGTATCACGTGAATAAAACTAAAGTGCAATGTGCAGAAAATATGGATCTAAGACCAATTCTGTATAGTTTAAATAAACAAAATATATCAACACGTGCAGCAAGGTGCCGTGTGCAATGAATCCCAAAGTGTAATGTGCAAATAATACGTATATAAAGATATAAAGTTATAACAATATAAATCTGAGAACACATTTGAATAAATATATAAAACAACAAAACATAATTACTTGAATAAGTGTGCACACTAAAAAATGTACTATGCATATATCACATAAAAAATCCACTGTGATTATAAAGGTGATGGGTGAAAGAAAAAATAAATATACAAGTAAATAAATAAATAAACCACTTGTGTAATAAGTAGACTATAATCGTCCTTATTTATAATGTTGAAGACTATAATCGTGAGGAATCTTCGAATTCAGCAATGTGAAGTGACAAAGTTCCAACAGAAATCAATATAATAGTGGTGCTTCAGAGAAAAAGTTCCAGTGCTAAATCAAATGTGCCCAAATCATGCCGTGAAGTGCCTCAGTGACCCCCATTGTGATTGCGCTCACCTTAGAGCGTGTGACACAGTGTTCAGCTGCGTCAATACACGCTGTGGAGCCACCCCTGGGCTCAATGATTGATACCAGCTGATTCTCCAAGCAGATTCTCTATGGCTCCACAAACATCATACCATAAAAAAGAGAAAGAATGGGAGTTACAGAGCTGAGCTGAGGACCCTCAGCGCCACCCCCCCCCTCCTGTAGTAACCAGAAATCCCTCTGTCCCTGATCCCATCCCACCCACCATCCCTCTGTCCCCAATCCCATCCCTCTGTCCCTGATCCCATCCCACCCACCATCCCTCTGTCCCTGATCCCATCCCTCTGTCCCTGATCCCACCCCACCACCATCCCTCTGTCCCTGATCCCATCCCTCGGTCCCTGATCCCATCCCACCCACCATCCCTCTGTCCCTGATCCCACCCTCTGTCCCTGATCCCATCCCTCTGTCCCTGATCCCATCCCTCTGTCCCTGATCCCCCATCCCTCTGTCCCTGATCCCATACCACCCACCCTCCCTCTGTCCCCACCCACCATTCCTCTCTCCCTGATCCCATCCCACCCACCATTCCTCTGTCCCTGATCCCACCCTCTGTCCCTGATCCCATCCCACCCACCATCCCTCTGTCCCTGATGGGCTGTGAGACAGATTGATGTGTCATTAGAGTCCTGTGTATAATGTAGAGCCTGGTATATGATATGCAGAGTCCTGTATGTAATGTAGAGCCTGGTATATGATGTGCAGAGTCCTGTGTATAATATACAACCTGGTATATGATGTACTACAGGGGACGGAGAGGGTGGATTCTATAAGGGGTGTGGCTTATGAGAAGTGGGAGGGGTCAAAAGGGTGGGCGGGGTCTAGCGCCCCCCATCTTAAAACTTCACCAGCCGCCACTAGCTGGCACTACTCACATATGCCTTCGCTTCTGCACGTGAGCTCGGCGGGACGGGGCGCGTTTATAAAAAAATGTTATTATTTATTTCACCTTTTATTTGAAATTTGTACTCTGTATTTAAAAAAAAATTGGATCACTTTTATTCCTGTTATAAGGAATGTAAACATCCCTTGTAATAGAAAAAAGTATGACAGGACCTCTTAAATAAGAGATCTGAGGTCAAAAAGACTTCACGTCTCATATTTACACTAAAACTGACGTTGTTTCCGCTCTGCAGTGATATGGAGACAGGTTGGGGTCATCTTCCCCTCACTCGTCTCCATACCTAGGCAGGGACAGGACCCGATCGCCACTGCTGCTGCCGGCGGCTCCGGTAGGTGGTGGAGGGCACCGGAGAGCGTCAGGAGGGGGGGGGGCCTCTCCCACCGCCGATAAAAGTGATCTTGTGGCGAATCCGCTGCAGGATCCACTTCTATCCATAAGCGGACCGCCTGCTGAAGAAGAGGGTACCGGGGTTATGGTAGCTAGCTAATACCATAACAACGATACTCCTCTTCAAAGTAGCGACATAAAACGATGGCGGGCGGTCCGGAAGTGGTTAAAGTGATTTTTTTTATTAAACCCAAAAAAAAAATGTATTTTATCACAAGTTGCCAATTCTTACATGTGATGGCTGCATTCGTTTTTTCTTCTATTTTCATGTGGTGATCTAGCCAGTAAGTCTGTTGTTTTTCAAAAGATTGAGCTTTCTTCCAGAGGAATCAGTTACATGGATGAGTCAAACCATTTACCACTGACAGGGGCGCTTACAATGATCAGATTTTATTCATGTAAAAAACTTTATCCCAAAAGGAACACAACTGTTTGCTGTAACTGATTATAAAGTGTCAGCTGGAGTGTGCTTTCAATTTGATCTAAATCTGCTAGTCCATCAAGCATTCCCCTCCCCCACACTGACAATGCTGCTGTCTGCTGTGCCTCCTGTGCTCCTTCATCCAGAGTGGTGGCACTCTAATACAGGAGGGGTGTTACTGGCCAGATCATCAGGTGAAAACAGAGGGAGAAAAAGCCTAAAAAAGAAAACAAATGCAGCCACCACATCTAATGACTGGCAAGCTGCAATATAGAACATTTTTGGTTTTGGATTTAATACCACTATCTGCATTAAGGTAATAAATGTGCCAGTAGTTGTACCTCCCCCTCACCTCCCTATATACTTACCTGAGTCTCTCTCCATCCAGCGTTGTGCCCGTCTTCAGCGGCTCTGCTCTGTGTTCTCTCTTCACAGGACTTAGTGGGAGCAAGAAGAGCCATTGGCTGCTGCTGGTAATCAAATCCTGTGAGGAGGGGAAAGGGGGCGGGGCCAAGCTGAGCAGTGTGTGTCTATGGACACACATACACAGTCCAGCTCGGCAGCAAGCCGCTTGCTATGGGGGCAGACACAAAAGAGGAGGAGCCAAGTGCGCCGATGGGGGACAACAGAAGAGGAGGTTTGGTGCCGATCTGTGCAATGGCAACAGGTAAGTATAACATGTTTATTATTTTCATTTCAATTTATCCCAGACAACTGCTTTAAACATGATTTCAAGAACTGTCCTAAAATGGCTTTAGCTGAAATCTGTATTTATTTTTTAAGAAATAAAAAGGATTGGTAAAAAAAAAAAATAAAAAAAAAATCCACCTGGTTCTTGTCTATGTGGAGCTCTATAGAGATGTCATTTTAACCCTTTAATGGTGTTGTTTTTCATATTCAATGTATTTTAAGGTTTTAGATTCCACTTTTATGTATTTTTTCTTGTCTCTCTTTTTGTGCCATTTTATGTCTTGGGATGTGAATATTGTGTGCTGCCATTTTTTTTAATACTTTTTATTTCATAAGTCTGCATTTACAAAAATTGACAATATCACATTTCATCGTTATCCAGTCCTTTGTTTCTTTCATTTTGATCAATGCAAACCAAAAAAAGAAGAAAAATCAATATACATTATATTTCACCCTGAAAAAAAAAAAAGAGAGAAAAAAGAAAAAAAGGAAATTCAAAGAACAAGAGTAAAGATAACTAATTACCCGGGTTGCAGTGTCCTCTTCCCTTACTTTTCTAAGTTCAATCAATTGAAGTCCACTCCTGTCTATGCCCCTCTTAAACATTATTCATTACCACTAAGAGTTAATGATGAGTTTACACCCATCCCAGATTCTATGATATTTCTCAGGTGTTTCCTCTATGCTCCTACGTTAGTTTCTCATATGAAAGTATTTGATTTACCGCTTTAAGCCATTGGTCCCTTGAGGGGGGTATTTGTTGCACAATTTGCTTGCGTGCCATAAATAATGTTTCCAGTAGACAGGTCTTGACATATCCAGTCCTCTTCAGGCTCTCAACCAGTCCTAACAAGCAAACTTCTGGAGTGAATGGGATGCATTCTCCCAGCACTTTTGATAATATATGCAAGACCTGTCTCCAGTATCTACTAATGCCCACATTAAGTGCTCAAAATCAGCCCCTGGTAGGTGGCACCTTACACATTCCGCGGTTGCCGTTCGTCCCATTAAACTTCATTTGCGTGGTGTAAGATAGGCTTGATGTATTATATACAACTGTATAAATCTATTATTACTTGCAGGTGACACTACCAAATGTGATTTACATGCCTCCTTCCAGGTCTCCTCTGTCATAGATGTACAAATCATTTGCCACTTCCTCTTAACCACTTGCTTACTGGGCACTTAAACCCCCCTCCTGTCCAGACCAATTTTCAGCTTTTAGCGCTGTCGCACTTTGAATGACAATTGCACAGTCATACAACACTGTACCCAAATGAAATTTTTATCATTTTTTTCCCCACAAATAGAGCTTTTTGTTGATGGTATTTGATCACCTCTGCGGTTTTTAGTTTTTGATGAAAAAATTTGAAAAAGACACATTTTTTTTTTTTAATAATTTTTTTAAAATATTTTGTTATAAAATTTTGCAAACAGGTAATTGTTCTCCTTCGTTGATGTACGCTGATGAGGCGGCATTAATGGGACCTGATAGGTGGAAGTGATGGGCACTGATGGGTGGCAGTGATGGGCACTGATTGCTTAAACTGAAGGCAGCACTGCTAGGTGGCACTGATTGGCACCACTGGTGGGCATTGATATGTGGCACTTGTGGGCATTGATAGGTGGCACTTGTGGGCTTTGATAGGTGGCACTGTGGGCACTGGCAGGTGGTAATGACAGATGGCACTTGCAGGCACAGATGAGGCATATGTGCCTCCTTCCTCTTCGGGACCGATGTCCCTTTGACATAAGCCAGTGATCGGCTTTTTTTCCTCCTCACGCTATCAGCGTGAGGAGAAAACTAAACCGATCACCGAGCTTTTGTTTACATCATGTGATCAGCTGTCATTGGCTGACAGCTGATCACATAGTAAGGGGCCGGGACGAATCTGTGATCATCCGAGTCTCCATGACTCGGTGATCACAGCGCGCACACCGCGCCACCTGCAGGGTGCGCGCGGTGCGCATGCACAAGGGCGGACGTCCCATGACGGCCTCCCGGAAATTGAGGTCCGCGCTGTGGCCATCATCTAGCTATGGCCCGGACCTCAAGTGGTTAATCTGTAGCGGGGCATCCCGTATCTTAACCTGCATTAGATATGTGTATAATTTAGATACTAATCCCCTTGGTCCCTGGGTTCTTAATAATCCAATAAGAGGGAATTTTGATATATTAACACTTTAACTACCAAATTGAGCATATAGCGCGTGCCTTAAAGAGGAAGTAAACCCTCTGGAAAAAGAAAAAAAAATACACCCTGCAAGACAAAGGCATAATGAGCTAGTATGCATAGCATACTAGCTCATTATGAATTACTTACCTGAGATCGAAGCCCCTGCAGCAGTCCTCGTTCCCCTCCTCCGTCGCTGCCATGTCTCCCGGAGTGACTTCCGTGTTCGCGGACTCCGGCTCTGTGACTGGCCTGACCTGCAAAGAAGTCACTCCCGCGCATGTGCGCGGGAGCCGCCAGTGACGGCATGATCGCCCTTAGAAATGGCACACTCAGTGCGCCTGCGCCATTGCCTATGGCGGGCATTGCGCCATAGACATCGGTACAGTCTTTTTTACAAATACCTCCTAAACCATGTAGGTTAAGGAGATATTGCAAGCACCTACAGGCAAGCCTTAATCTAGGCTTACCTGTAGGTGAAAGTTGTCCCAGAGGGTTTACAACCACTTTAACTGTAAGAACCTATAAAAGTTTTTATCTACTAGGTTATATTGTGTTTTTAGAAAGTCAAATGAGCATATATTCCCACTTTGATATACCTGGTCCAATACTACTATTCCTTTTTGCGTCCAAAATTTATTATCTTGTAGTGTACATAATTCTTTGAATAGAGGGTTATTCCACATGGGTAGCTCGGATGGAATATCCCTAAATCCTGTTAGCTTTTTAACATCCCGCCATATCAAGCTTACCAGTTAGAAAATGGGGATCTTGGTAATTGTGTACGTCTTGCCTCTAGTCCTATCAATAAATTCTCGGCCTGGACAATCTTTAACAGCTACTTCTCCACCCCAGGCTTTGTTCCTGTATGGACCAGTTACGCAAATGTTTTAATTGTCTCACCAGATAGTACAAGTACATATCTGGCAGAGCCAATCCTGCCTCCAATTTTGGGCGCTGTAATGTTGTAAGCTTTACTTTGCATCTGCCTTTGGCCCGTATAAATTTAGTAAATTGAGAGTTCAAGCTTTTAAAAAACTTTTTAGGGACTACCACTGGGGGATGTGAAAAAATATATAAACATTTTGGTAGTAAAATCATTTTAATTAAGTTTATTCTACCCACCACCGATAATGGCAGCTTACTCCAGATCCTCAGCTTAGATTTAATATAGTCCATCAGTGGGTTTACATTAACCGCCGTTTCTAATTCTTGCTGCAATGGCATCACTAAGGAGGGGCCAGAGGGGGCCCTGACCCCCCAAAATTATGCTGTGCCCCACCATGTGCCCCCCCAATTAAAACACATTTTTGTTCCTATATGTAGCAGGTTCCCCGCATCTTGCTCGGGTCGCCGTCGAGTGGACACAGGCTCTCCTGAGAGGCAGAGCTTCCTGACAGCTCCTGCAGGGGATTTTTCCCCCTCCCTCTTTCCTTGCTGACACTTTATGCTGCATGTATAATACGAGCGGCGCTCGCATAGTCCACGGCTACCCGATCTTCTCCCTGCATCCTCATTGGCAGGGAGGAGAGCGACTTCAGGAAGGACTGCACCAGCACTGGGGGGAGGCAAGCCTCCCATTATCTCAGTGACAGTGAAAAAACAGACTGATTTCTCACTTACGTAGGACAGGAGAATCAGCCTGTAAATTCTGAGACTGGTGGGGCTGCAGCTCTGTAAGAGTGTCTGTGACACTCTTACACAGCCCAGCGAACACATCCACCCCCCCTCACTGACGGGAGATCAGAGAAGAATACAGCTCTCCTCCTCCTCCCACCCCTGCTCCTCCCCTGTCTTCCCGCCCCGCTCATACTATCCTCGGCATACCGCTGTATCTGAAGAGAAGGGATGTGTGGGTGGGCAATATGAAAACCAGCACCTGCAGATTCTTCTGTGTGTCAATGATGCCTGATCTTCCAGCCCGGACCAGTGGGTGAGTGCACACTGCAGTACACTGGAATCACTGAACTGTCCCTCTCAACGGAACAAGCACTCAACTCCCTAAACAAGGTATTACTACAAACAACAGACTCAGTGGCGCCAAAACGCAGAACACCTATTCGCAATAAAAACTCAAGATGGTTTAATGCCATGCGCACCCTACTCAAGCAGGAACGTAGAAGAGCTGAAAGAGCATGGAGAAGAAATCCCACCAAGGAAAACCGTACCAACTACAAAGAACTTACTGTGAAATACCACAAGGCAATCTTCAAAGCCAAAAAAGAACATTTCTGGGACACCATCTCAACTGCCCTAAACCGTCCGCGAGAACTTTTCAAATTAGTCACTCAGTCAATGAACCCGACTTGCTTAGAGCCACCCGGAAACAATACTCAAGAATTCTGCAATGAATTATTAGATTACTTCATCTACAAAATCGACAACATCCGGAAATCAATTCATCAGGAAAGAACAACCAACCTCATTCAACCAAAGCAAAAAGAGGATATCAACACGAACATCACACAACCACCAAATTTTTCTTTGTCCCCAATCACCACTGATATGACTATAAACATCATTAGAAACCTTCGAGACAGCACATCACCAAATGACATCATTCCCACAAAACTCCTTAAAGAATGTTCCGACATCCTGGCCCCTACTCTTACACACCTCATAAATCAATCATTCAAAGAAGGGACTGTACCAACCTCCCTCAAGCAAGGCATCGTCAAACCTCTGCTGAAGAAACCCAACCTCGACCCTAAGGACCCTAACTGCCGCAGACCGATAACAAGCCTCAACACCATCTCCAAGATTATGGAGAAAGCAGTAGCACTGCAGCTACAACGCCACCTGGACACACACCAACTCCTGGACCCACTGCAATCAGGCTTCCACCCGGGCCATGGCACAGAAACAGCACTCCTCAAAATATGGAACGACGCCCTTGAAGCAGCAGATGATGGAGAATCAAGTCTCCTGGTACTGTTGGACCTCAGCGCAGCATTTGATACAGTGAACTACAATACCTTACTTGTCTGCCTCTCAGAAGTGGCAGGAGCCACAGGTCCGGCTCTAAAATGGCTTGCATCCTTCCTAGAGAATCGCTCTCAGATAGTGAAACTAGGAACATTCACCTCGGAAACCCGGGCAATCTCCTGCGGAGTTCCTCAGGGCTCACCCCTGTCACCAGTGCTATTCAACATCTACATCCGCCCACTTCTCAATATCATCAGGAAAACGGACCTCTGTTTCCACTCATACGCTGATGACACCCAACTCTACTTTTGCATCACCGGACAAAAAAACCATCATCAACAATTAGAAGAATGCCTCAGTTCAATTGATGACTGGATGACCATCAGCTCCCTCAAACTTAACGGTTCAAAACAGAACTTCTTCTACTACATGCCAACAAAAATTCCAAAATTAAGACCCCGTGGACACCTCCCACCATCCGCGGACAGACCATCGCTCCAAGCATCAAAGCCAAGAGTCTCGGAGTCATCTTTGACTCAGGAATGACAATGGATGCACAAATAGGATCAGTGGTGAGCGGATCCCACCATCTCCTCCGCCTCCTACGCAGACTCATCCCCTTCATCCCAGAAGAAGACAAAGCGGCAGTTGTGGGAACAATCATCTATTCCCGACTCGACTACTCAAATTCGCTCTACATAGGACTACCCCAATATCAGCTTGCTCGCTTACAACTCATTCAAAACACGGCGGCAAGACTGTTAACAGGAAAAAAACCCCGGGAATCTATTTCACCATCCCTAAAGTGCCTACACTGGCTAACCGTAAAGAATCGGATCAAATTCAAGACCCTCCGCCTCACCCACAAATGCATACAAGGAAACGCTCCACTATATCTCCAGGGGATAATAAAACACTACACACCCAATCGCAGCCTTCGATCAGCTAACCAAAACCTCCTCATCATTCCCAAATATTGCTACAAAGCAAAGGGAGAACGAAGATTCACAGTCCAAGGACCTCGACTATGGAACGCTCTTCCGACCCACATCCGCATGGAAGAAAACCATCAGGCCTTCAGGAAAAAACTAAAGACCTTCCTCTTCTAAGAAGCTGGCAACAGAGAACGCATTCTAGCGCCTTGAGGCGATTCAGTTCGCATTTGCAGCGCTCTACAAATCCTTCATTCATTCATTCATTCATTCACTCCCTTCTCTCCCCCATCTGTCTCCCTCCGCCCCTCCTGTTCTTTCAAAACATTCACAAACTTTCAGTTCCAGTTAGGCTGGTAATAGACGGTGCAAATTTCTTTCCTGAAACCACAGACTGCAGGAAAGAAACTTGCATGATTCCCTCATCAACACAGTCAGTGCTGACAGGGGAATCCCTTCCGCTGAGCAATTGTATTCTCCCGACAAATAGCGATTATCACTAGCAGATATAGCAACCGCTAGCGATAATCATAAGAGAATCCGGCAGGGCTGGTTGTACCCAATTTGATCGACCAACTTGGTACATTAATCCTCTACATTAATGGTTTAAATCTAAGCCAGTTCTCGCTGAAACAAGATTTAAACTGTCTATGGCTGGTCTTAGCTCTTAGGCTGCTTTCACACTGGGGCGCGGGTGGCGTCGGCGGTAAAGCGCCTCTATTTTTAGCAGCGCTTTACCGTAGTTTTTGCGTATACCCCACTCCTTCACCGCTCCAAAGATGCCGCTTGCAGGAGTTTTTTTAACGTCATGCCAGCGCATCGCCTCAGTGTGAAAGCACTCGGGCTTTTAAACTGAGACTGCGGGGCAGCCGTTTTTCAGGCACTTTACCGGCGCTATTTTTAGCCCAAAAGCACCTGAAAAATGCCTCAGTGTGAAAGGTGTCTAAGGCAGACCATACATGGATCACTTTTTTCATTCAGGGTCTCCTTGCGGGATAGTAATAAATAGTTATTAGTAGGGATGAGCTTCGAGTTCGAGTCGAACTCATGTTCGACTCGAACATTGGCTGTTCGCAAGTTCGCCGAACAGCGAACAAATTGGGGTGTTCGCGGCAAATTCGAATGCCGCGGAACACCCTTTAAAAGTCTATGGGAGAAATCAAAAGTGCTAATTTTAAAGGCTAATATGCAAGTTATTGTCATAAAAAGTGTTTGGGGACCTGGGTCCTGCCCCAGGGGACATGGATCAATGCAAAAAAAAGTTTTAAAAACGGCCGTTTTTTCAGGAGCAGTGATTTTAATAATGCTTAAAGTCAATCAATAAAAGTGTAATATCCCTTTAAATTTCGTACCTGGGGGGTGTCTATAGTATGCCTGTAAAGGGGCGCATGTTTCCTGTGTTTAGAACAGTCTGACAGCAAAATGACATTTTGAAGGAAAAAACTCATTTAAAACTACCCGCGGCTATTGCATTGCCGACAATACACATAGAAGTTCATTGATAAAAACGGCATGGGAATTCCCCAAAGGGGAACCCCGAACCAAAATAAAAAAAAAAAATGACGTGGGAGTCCCCCTAAATTCCATACCAGGCCCTTCAGGTCTGATATGGATATTAAGGGGAACCCCGGCCAAAATTTAAAAAAAAAATGACGTGGGGTTCCCCCTAAATTCCATACCAGACCCTTCAGGTCTGGTATGGATTTTAAGGGGAACCCCGCGCCAAAAAAAAAAAAAAAAAAACGGCGTGGGGTCCCCCCAAAAATCCATACCAGACCCTTATCCGAGCACGCAACCTGGCAGGCCGCAGGAAAGGAGGGGGGGACGAGAGTGCAGCCCCCCTCCCTCCTGAACTGTACCAGGCCACATGCCCTCAACATTGGGAGGGTGCTTTGGGGTAGCCCCCCAAAACACCTTGTCCCCATGTTGATGAGGACAAGGGCCTCATCCCCACAACCCTGGCCGGTGGTTGTGGGGGTCTGCGGGCGGGGGGCTTATCGGAATCTGGAAGCCCCCTTTAACAAGGTGACCCCCAGATCCCGGCCCCCCCCCCGTGTGAAATGATAAGGGGGTACTTATACCCCTACCATTTCACGAAAAAAGTGTCAAAAATGTTAAAAATGACAAGAGACAGTTTTTGACAATTCCTTTATTTAAATGCTTCTTCTTTCTTCTTTCTTCTATCTTCCTTCATCTTCTGGTTCTTCTGGTTCTTCTGGCTCTTCTGGTTCTTCCTCCGGCGTTCTCGTCCAGCATCTCCTCCGCAGCGTCTTCTATCTTCTTCTCCTCGGGCCGCTCCGCACCCATGGCATGGGGGGGAGGCTCCCGCTCTTCTCTTCTTTTCTTCTCTTCTTCTCTTCTTCATTTTCTTCTCCGGGCCGCTCCGCAATCCATGCTGGCATGGAGGGAGGCTCCCGCTGTGTGACGGCGCTCCTCGTCTGACAGTTCTTAAATAACGGGGGGCGGGGCCACCCGGTGACCCCGCCCCCTCTGGCGCACGGGACATGACGGGACTTCCCTGTGGCATTCCCCGTGACGTCACAGGGAAGTCCCGTCAAGTCACCGTGCGTCAGAGTGGGGCGGGGTCACCGGGTGGCCCCGCCCCCCCCCGTTATTTAAGAACTGTCAGACGAGGAGCGCCGTCACACAGCGGGAGCCTCCCTCCATGCCAGCATGGATTGCGGAGCGGCCCGGAGAAGAAAATGAAGAAGAGAAGAAGAGAAGAAAAGAAGAAGAGAAAAGCGGGAGCCTCCCCCCCATGCCATGGGTGCGGAGCGGCCCGAGGAGAAGAAGATAGAAGACGCCGCGGAGGAGATGCTGGACGAGAACGCCGGAGGAAGAACCAGAAGAACCAGAAGATGAAGGAAGATAGAAGAAAGAAGAAGCATTTAAATAAAGGAATTGTCAAAAACTGTCTCTCGTCATTTTTAACATTTTTGACACTTTTTTCGTGAAATGGTAGGGGTACTTATGTACCCCCTTACCATTTCACACAGGGGGGGGGCCGGGATCTGGGGGTCACCTTGTTAAAGGGGGCTTCCAGATTCCGATAAGCCCCCCGCCCGCAGACCCCCACAACCACCGGCCAGGGTTGTGGGGATGAGGCCCTTGTCCTCATCAACATGGGGACAAGGTGTTTTGGGGGACTACCCCAAAGCACCCTCCCAATGTTGAGGGCATGTGGCCTGGTACGGTTCAGGAGGGAGGGGGGGCCGCACTCTCGTCCCCCCTCTTTTCCTGCGGCCTGCTAGGTTGCGTGCTCGGATAAGGGTCTGGTATGGATTTTTGGGGGGACCCCACGCCGTTTTTTTTTTTTTTTTTGGCGCGGGGTTCCCCTTAAAATCCATACCAGACCTGAAGGGTCTGGTATGGAATTTAGGGGGAACCCCACGTCATTTTTTTTTTTTAATTTTGGCCGGGGTTCCCCTTAATATCCATACCAGACCTGAAGGGCCTGGTATGGAATTTAGGAGGACTCCCACGTCATTTTTTTTTTTAAATTTTGGTTCGGGGTTCCCCTTTGGGGAATTCCCATGCCGTTTTTATCAATGAACTTCTATGTGTATTGTCGGCAATGCAATAGCCGCGGGTAGTTTTAAATGAGTTTTTTCCTTCAAAATGTCATTTTGCTGTCAGACTGTTCTAAACACAGGAAACATGCGCCCCTTTACAGGCATACTATAGACACCCCCCAGGTACGAAATTTAAAGGGATATTACACTTTTATTGTTTGACTTTAAGCATTATTAAAATCACTGCTCCTGAAAAAACGGTCGTTTTTAAAACTTTTTTTTGCATTGATCCATGTCCCCTGGGGCAGGACCCAGGTCCCCAAACACTTTTTATGACAATAACTTGCATATAAGCCTTTAAAATTAGCACTTTTGTTTATTCATGTTCGTGTCCCATAGACTTTAACGGTGTTCGCGTGTTCGAACGAACTTTTTTCCTGTTCGCATGTTCTGGTGCGAACCGAACAGGGGGGTGTTCGGCTCATCCCTAGTTATTAGTTTATAGTTGCCCTCTTACTTTTGTCCCTGTCCCCCCATGTGCCCCCTAAATATGAAAGCTGGAGACACCACTGCTGCAGTGGCATAAGTCAGACTTTCGCCAATTAAACTTAAGCCCTTAGTACTGGCCAAAGGTTTCTATTATACGCATTGCTTTCCCCAGAGTGTTCTGCGTATCCCGCATATACAATATAATATGGTCAGCATAAAGTCCAATCTGTTCTATATTATCACCCAGCTCTATCCCCAGGTATTCTTCAGTCTGCCGGAACCGTAAGGCCAACGGCTCTATTGTAATGGCAAATAAAAAAGGGGATAGTGGGCATCCCTGCCTCATACCCCTGAATAAATTTATTGACAGAGTCAGTATTCCATTAATCAGTAACTTTGATTGTGGGTTTGCATATAATATTTTAACCCACTGTTTGAATCCATTACCAAACCCAAACTTCCCCAGTGTTGCCTGCAAAAATCTCCACTCTACAGAGTCAAAGGCTTTGGCTGTATCAAAGAGATGCCAAAGCCCCTGTCTCTGGGATATACTCCCTCATTTGTGCCACCAATTGCATTCTACGAATATTTATTGATGTTGATTTACCTGGTATAAAACCTGTCTGGTCTGTGTGAATTATAGATGTTATTACGGTGTTTAATCTTCTGGCCAATATCCTGGCCAAAATTTTATAGTCGCAGTTTAACCACTTCAGCCCCGGAAGGATTTACCCGCTTCCTGACCAGGGCACTTTTTACAATTAGGCACTGCGTCGCTTTAACTGCAAATTGCGTGGTCATGCAATGCTGTACCCAAATGAAATTTGCGTCCTTCTTTTCCCACAAATAGAGCTTTCTTTTGATGGTATTTGATCACCTCTGCGGTTTTTATTTTTTGCGCTATAAACAGAAAAATTTTGAAAAAAATTATATTTTCTACTTTTTGTTTTAAAAAAAATCCAATAAACTCAATTTTAGTCATACATTTAGGCCAAAATGTATTAGGCCACAAGTCTATGGTAAAAAAAATGTCAATAAGCGTATATTTATTGGTTTGCGCAAAAGTTATAGCGTCTACAAACTAGGGTACATTTTCTGGAATTTACACAGCTTTTAGTTTATGACTGCCTATGTCATTTCTTGAGGTGCTAAAAAGGCAGGGCAGTACAAACCCCCCCAAATGGCTCCATTTTGGAAAGTAGACACCCCAAGGAAATTGCTGAGAGGCATGTTGAGCCCATTAAATATTAAATTTTTTTGTCCCAAGTGATTGAATAATGATAAAAAAAAAATTTACAAAAAGTTGTCACTAAATGATATATTGCTCACACATGCCATGGTTATATGTGAAATTGCACCACAAAATACATTTATCTGCTTCTCCTGAGTATGGGGATACCACATGTGTGGGACTTTTTGGGAGCCTAGCCGCTTACGGGACCCCGAAAACCAAGCACCGCCTTCAGGCTTTCTAAGGGCGTAAATTTTTGATTTCACTCCTCATTACCTATCACAGTTTTGAAGGCCATAAAATGCCAAGATGGCACAAAACCCCCCCAAATGACCCCATTTTGTAAAGTAGACACCCCAAGCTATCTGCTGAGAGGCATGTTGAGTCCATGGAATATTTTATATTTTGACACAAGTTGCTGGAAAGTGACACATTTTTTTTTTTTTTTTTGCACAAAGTTGTCACTAAATGATATATTGCTCACACAGGCCATGGGCATATGTGGAATTGCACCCCAAAATACATTCTTCTGATTCTCCTGAGTACGGGGATACCACATGTGTGGGACTTTTTGGGAGCCTAGCTGCGTACTGGGCCCCAAAAACCAAGCACCGCCTTCAGGATTTCCAAGGACGTAAATTTTGATTTCACTCCTCACTACCTATCACAGTTTTGAAGGCCATAAAATGCCAAGATGGCACAACCCCCCAAATTATCCCATTTTGGAAAGTAGACACCCCAAGCTATTTGCTGAGAGGCATTTTGAGTCCATGGAATATTTTATATTTTGACACAAGTTGCGGGAAAGTGACAAACTTTTCTTTTTTTTTTTGCACAAAGTTGTCACTAAATTACATATTGCTCAAACATGCCATGAGCATATGTGGAATTACAACCCAAAATACATTCTGCTGCTTCTCCTGAGTACGGGGATACCACATGCGTGGGACTTTTTGGGAGCCTAGCTCACCACCTTCAGGATTTCTAAGGGCGTACATTTTTTATTTCACTCCTCACTACCTATCACAGTTTCGAAGGCCATAAAATGCAAAGATAGCACAAAACCCCCCCAAATGACCCTATTTTGGAAAGAAACCACCCAAAGCTATTTGCTGAGAGGCTTGGTGAGTATTTTGCAGCTCTCATTTGTTTTTGAAAATGAAGAAAGACAAGAAAAATGTATTTTTTTTTTCTTTTTTCAAAACTTTGTGACAAAAAGTGAGGTCTGCAAAATACTCACTATACCTCTCAGCAATAGCTTTGGGTGTCTACTTTCCAAAATGGGGTCATTTGGGGGGGTTTTGTGCCATCTGGGCATTCCATGACCTCCGAAACTGTGATAGGCAGTGAAGAATGAAATCAAAAATTTACACCCTTAGAAAGCCTGAAAGCGGTGCTTGGTTTTTGGGGTCCTGTACGCGGCTAGGCTCCCAAAAAGTCTCACACATGTGGTATCCCCGTACTCAGGAAAAGCAACAGAATGTAATTTCACATATTCCCATGGCATGTTTTAGCAATATATCATTTTGTGACAACTTTGTGCAAAAAAAATTGTCTTTTTCCCGCAACTTGCTCACAATATAAAATATTCCATGGACTCGACATGCCTCTCAGCAAATAGCTTGGGGTGTCTACTTTCCAAAATGGGGTCATTTGGGGGGTTTTGAACTGTCCTGGCATTTTATGCACAACATTTAGAAGCTTATGTCACACATCACCCACTCTTCTAACCACTTGAAGACAAAGCCCTTCTGACACTTTTTGCTTACACGAAAAAAATTTTTTTTTTGCAAGAAAATTACTTTGAATCCCCAAACATTATATATTTTTTTAAAGAAAAGGCCCTACAGATTACAATGGTGGGTGTTTCATTTTTTTTTTCACACTGTATTTGTGCAGCGATTTTTCAAACGCATTTTTTTGGGGAAAAAACCCTTTTTAAAATTTGAATGCACTAAAACACACAATATTGCCAAAATGTTTGATGAAATAAAAAATATGATCTTAGGCCGAGTACATGGATACCAAACACGACATGCTTTAAAATTGCGCACAAACGTGCAGTCGCGACAAACTAAATACATTTTTAAAAGCCTTTACAAGTTACCACTTTAGATTTACAGAGGAGGTCTGGGGGACGTGGCCTAGCATGGCATGTGAACAGACCTGTTCACCGGAGCTCCCGCTGCTGATCCTCGGATTGATCCTTGCCTCGCTTCCTCCAGCGCCCAAAACCGCAGTGCCTGGTGCCTACAGTCTCCCTGTCACCCCAGGATCCAGAAACAGCCGCAAAGTCGGGCATGATGACCCGAGGGAACCGTGGAGATGCCGCGGCCTCGTCCACTCCGGACTTCCAAGATGGTGCCTGGACATCACAGCCCCAGAGAACGCCACAAGGCCAGGATAAGAAGACAGAACAGGGGGGTAAGTCACAAAAACCCCCTAACACTAAAGACCAACCTAGGGATATGCTATACTACGCACAGAAACTGGCAGGCTCTGCTGATTCCACACAGAACAGTCCACAGCTCCCTTCAGTGTCCATAGAGCAGGCAGGCAGGGGGGGACACAGACAGACTGGAAGACACTGACACTATGGACTCTGTCCCTGATCCCATGCCAGGCCTGGTGGATCTGCAGGTGGAAGACAGCCCCCAACCCACGCTCAGTGAAATCCTGCATGCAGTTCACAGATGTACTGCTTCGGTGGATGACCTCAAAGAAAAATTTGGGGGGCTGAAGGAGACTTTCTGTCTCCTCCACCAGGATATTCAAAAAATTAGGGAGAGAACCACGGCAGTAGAGGGAAGAGTAAGTGACATAGAGGACCAGCTGCCCCATTTGAACAGGGATGTAAGGGGGGCTACACAACATGCATGCCAGGCCTTTGAAAACACTGACGAAATTGAGAACCGCCTGAGACATAACAACGTCCGTATAGTGGGGCTTCCAGAAAAGGTGGAGGGCAGAGACCCCACGATGTTCGTTGAGGACTGGTTGCAGTAAATATTCGGTAAAGAGGCCTTCTCTCCCCTGTATGCGGTGGAACGAGCGCATCAGGTGCCGCCAAGACCTCTCCCACCTGGAAACCCCCCCAGAGCGATGCTGACCAGGCTCCTTAACTACCGGGATCGTGAAGTTGTGCTGCGACTTGCTAGAGAGAAGGGAGCTGTGCAGTTTAATGGCACCAAAGTTTCCTTTTATCCTGACTTCTCCGCTGAAGTCCAGCGTAGAAGATCCAAATTTCCAGATGTTAAAAAGCGGCTGCAACGATTACAGCTCAAGTATGCGATGCTATTCCCTGCCAAGCTACGAATCACAGCTGGAGACCAGAACCACTTTTTTGAAAATGCACAAGATGCCGCAGGATGGTTGGACCAGAACGAACAAGACTTACGCCGCCGCAGGAAATGAGGAAGGCTGACTTCACTTCAACCCGTTTGTTGCAGGCATAAAGGGCGCCTACATTCCACTGTCGATAACGCTCCTTCTACAGAGGACCTTTACTTAACACCCAGTATCAGCGAGTGAATCTTAATATTTTATGAGTTTTCGACAATTTTTGTTTAACCATTCAGGTGGACTACCATTACGCTCCACACCTGAACTCTACATGTTGCCACTGTTGTTATGGCTTGAGTTTTTGTGCCCTGTTGGCACGGTTAGGGCCTGTGGAGCCCCACACTATCTGGAAGCCCCTCGCTTGGCACTGTCAGCAGGGATTGGTTTACAGGATCTACTTTACCCCTGGACATATTACTTGGTTTGCTATAATCTGCATTTGAGTTCACAATTCTCTCACGGACATTTGCTGCCTCTCCACCACCTGAACTGCCTCTTCAACTCCTCTCGTGTTGCACACTGCATGCTGTCCATTCCAGTTTATGCACGCCCTCGGGTACATCACCCAATACTACAGGGCCTCGTTACACTTATAAGAAATGGAATAGACATTTGCAATGTCTGATACACCCATAGTATCCTGGAACGTCCAGGGAGTGAATGATCCACTGAAAAGATCTTTGATTTCAGCTGGACTACGGAAGTTCCACCCGGCCATAATTGGCCTGCAGGAGACCCACCTGTGGGCTGATATGGTCAGTTTCCTACAATACGCTTGGGTCGGTAAGGCCTAACACTCCACTTACTCTGCCTTTTCTCGTGGAGTAAGCGTTTTGATCCATAAAGCCCTAGTATACCAGGAATTCAGGAAGATTTGTGTTTTTGCACTGTAAATTATATACAATCACATTGATATTAGCCTTTGTATATGTGCCCCCTCCGTTCTCCAGAGAGGTATTACAGTTGTTAATTTCTTACTTAGCTAATAAACCGGATATCCCGGTACTAATAATGAGTGATTTTAATTGCTACTTGGACCCTAAACTAGACAGACACCCTCCAATTTTCTTGTTTCTCTAAGACCCATGGGTCATTATCGCGTATTGATATGTGCGTAGGTACCCCAAATCTGGTTGGTAACATCTCTAAAGTTGAATATTTCCCAAGGGGAGTGTCAGATCACTCTCCACTAGCTTTATGGTTAACTACCCAACCCCCCAATAACTTACTCAGGGCCCCGTGGAAGTTGAATGCTTTCTGGTTAAAGCTCTTTGTTTCACAAGAAAGAATAGCCTCTCAGATCAGGGTGTTTTTTAGAATGCACCGGCATTTAACTGACATTCACTTTAAATAGGAATCCTTTAAAGCATATTTGAGAGGGATTTTTATTCAAGAAATACAACAGGTCAAACACAACTCCTTGGTCCTGATGGAACAGGAGGGTGAAACAATTAGAACTAGCCTATGTTACTGATCCTACTGACTCCGATAGGGAGGCATGGATGTCGGACCAGGATTCCCTGGACCATCTGAGATCCTCTGCTGCAGAACAAAAAAGGTTCTTTACAAAGCTGGCGTTTTACGAGGAGGGGCAAAAGACGGACCGTATGCTTGCAAAAATTGCACGATCCCAACAACAATCACCGGCCATTGGAGCTATTCGTGCTGCCAACGGGAAAGTAGTTAATTCTCCGAAGGCCGTTATATCTGAGCTGGCATCCTTTTATGGTGACCTTTACAGGCCAAGGGATGCATACTCGGATGAAGATCTAACCGTATATATGTCAAAAATTGATTTACCCTCACTGTCTGCAGCAGCCCAAAAACAATTGGATGCTCCAATAACTCTAGAGGAGCTTCGGACGGCGGAGCGCTCTTTTCCCACATGCAAGGCACAGGGAGAGGATGGCCTCCCTATGGAGGTATTTAGTCAATATGAAGAGCAGATACTTCCTGAATTGTTAACGGTCCCTGAATCTATGGCAAGAGCAAATGTAATTCTACTTCTTAAATAGGGGAAGGATCCGGTTGACCCTAGCTCCTACAGACCTATTTTGTTACTTCAGAGTGACGTAAAGATCCTTGCCAAGGTCTTGGCGCTTTGGGTCAATGGGATTATCTCCTCCATTATACACCAGGATCAGGCTGGCTTCATGCCACAAAAGTCCACGGCCACTAATCTGAGGAGGTTGTTCCTAAACATGCAAATGCAGGCAGATAATGGGGGTCAGAGGGCACTGTTGTCCCTAGATGCCAACAAAGCTTTTGACAGCGTTAGCTGGAGATACTTGTGGGCAGTATTGGTCAAATTTGGCTTCGGGGACCGATTTATAGCATGGGTTAAGTTACTGTATGCATCCCCTCAGGGTAACATTAGAATGGCAGATAGAGTTTCACATGCATTTGCCTTGGGCAGGGGGACAAGGCAAGGTTGCCCACTGCAATAGATTGCAATAGAGCCGCTGGCAGCCCTGATAATGGACAGTGCACAGATTCAGGGGTTACAATATGGTACTCTGCACAAAAAAATAATGCTGTAAGCGGACGACATGCTACTCTTTCTGGGGGACCCGGATCACTCATTAACGGAGGTGATGTCTATAATAAAGCTGTTTGGCCACCATTCCGGGTTAACCATTAACTGGTCTAAACCTGCTCTGATGATACTGGACGGGGACCACGGGATTGTACTTCCTGACCACTGCACCATACCTCTGGTCACTAGTTTCAAATATCTTGGCATACAAATAGCGCCCAGGATTGGAGACTACTGTTCCCTAAACATATATCCCTTGCTGTCTAATTTTTGAGACAAAAAAAATACATGGAATACCTTGAAGATGTCGTTGGTAGGCAAGGCTAACCTAATCAAAATTATTTTAATGCCCCAGTTGCTATACTTCCTGCACAATTCACCGGTGGTAATTCCTCTAAAAATTTTCAGAATAGTAAACACCCTTTTTCGTCGATTACTGTGGAATACCAAACCACCTAGAATTAGGATGGAACAGTTACAGCAGTCTAAGGACAATGGGGGGCTGGCGATCCCCAACCCCTGGTTGTACTATATAGTGTCCCAATTGCAACAGCTAGTTGGCTCCATGACTCCAAAACCGAAGGGCTCAGCGGCACAGATAATGCTGATTACCTCTGGAGCGGAGACCATTCCCATGGGCCTTGAGGCACAACTGTTTGCGAAATCCAATAAACAGACCCCAACACTGTCACTAGTACAGAAAATATGGAATAAGGCCAGACAACTCCAGGGGGTGCAAGGTTTTACAGATTTTAGTCCAATATGGGGCAACTGATCATATACTGAGCTGGGAAAACTACAACAAGGGCCTAGATGGTGTAATCACGGGGTGAAGATGCTTTCCCACATATTTAGGGATGGTAAATTGTTTAACTTACCGGATAACATGTTTTACTCATACCTTCGGTTGAAGCACGCCGTCGCTGCACAGGGGGACGCTGGTGTGTGGACATTGTCGCCCACTCCTGTGTTCCAGGTGCTGCAGTCCAGTAGTGTCATGAAAGGGATTATATCCCAATGCTACCAGAAGTTACTAGCAAGACACTTGCAGTCATATTCATGCAATCTGATCTCTGCTTGGGAAGGGGACCTTGGTCAGATCACAGGTGAGCAATGGGAGGAGGCCCTACAGTCCGTAACCACATGTTCCCTTAATGTTGCACAAAAGGTTTCCCAATTGTTCGTAGCATTGAGAGTGCAATATACCCCGAAAAAGTTGCATGGGATGGGCAGGGCGGCGGACCCACTATGTTGCCGTTGTCGACAGCACGACGGGGACCTTATTCACCTCCTTTGGCGCTGCCCGAAGCTACATAGTTACTGGAATGAGGTGGTGGGAACGCTCAACGGGGTATGTCAGACAAAGGTTCCTAAGGATCCTGAGGAGTCGACTAGGGTCGCATTCTCCAGAGCTCTATTCTAGGCAAGGAAACTAGCAGCTCTTGGATAGAACACATGGGACAAACCCTTATAAAGGAAAAATATATATATCAACACAGGGGATGCCCGGGTAGGTTTGAACGTATTTGGTCAAAATGGCTTAAGCCCGAGAGAGCTTGTAATGTCCAGACTCCTGCAGTCTCTATGAACAGGACGAGGGGATGCATGACAGATTCTATATTACAAATAATACAGGATGTGATGGTGGAACCATGGAGAGGTGAAATATTGATGTATGGAAAAATGCAATAAGTTGATAGATCATTTGAAATAACAACTGTATACAGGGGGGGGACAAGGGTGCTTTTTTTTTCTTTATTATTTTTTACTTTTTTATCTTATTTTTAAACTGTTCCTTTCATTTTTTTTAATCATTTTTATTGTTATCTCAGAGAATGTAAATATCCCCTAGGATAGCAATAGGTAGTGACAGGTACTCTTTTTTGAAAAAATTGGGGTCTATTAGACCCTAGATCTCTCCTCTGCCCTCAAAGCATCTGACCACACCAAGATCTGTGTGATAAAATGTTTTTCCAATTTCCCAATGGCGCTGTTTACATCCGGCGAAATCTAAGTCATAAAATGCTCGTAGCTTCCGGTTTCTTAGGCCATAGAGATGATTGGAGCCATTCTGGTCTCTGATCAGCTCTATGGTCAGCTGGCCGAATCACCAGATGCATTCTCAGGCTCCCTGTTGAGACAGGAGAGCCAGAGAAAAAAATGGAAGACGGTGGGGGGGGGGGGCATTCCCTCCCACTGCTTGTAAAAGCAGTCTAGAGACTAATTACCTGCTAGGATTGCTTTTACATGAAAGCCGACCGCTGGCTGAAAAGAATGATACCAAGATGATACCTAAACCTGCAGACATCATTCTGGTATAAACACTCAAACTTCAGCAACATACCAGTACATTGCTGGTCCTTGTTGGGCATTAATTGTAAACTTTTTTTGCATGCAGCCTGTGGGCTGAATGAAAAAAAGAGATTGATTGGTGGGTATGCCCACCATTAGAATACCTCCCTTCATCCACCCACTTCTAATAATGGGCATACATGCACCGTTTATATATGCCGAAGCATGGGGGCATCCGCCCCAAAAGGTTGGAGCAAATCACTCCTCCGCCCCTACTGCCCCCATGCTTCAGCATATATGCTCTTTTTTTAACTGTGGTGGTGAAATCACTTCCAACAGCGATGGAGTCATGGCTTTATGTATCGTGGGAGCAAACGCTGTTGCTGTCAAGATAAATAAATCCGTGCTGCAACTGAATCTGCTAAGCAAATGATGGTTAACAATAAAACAAAGTAACATTACAGTATAACAGTAATTCCCCATACACACGGTCAGATTTTCCGACGGAAAATGTGCGATCGGAGCTTGTTGTCGGAAATTCTGACCGTGTGTGGGCTCCATCAGACATTTTCCATCGGAATTTCCGACACACAAGGTTTGAGAGCTTGCTATAAAATTTTCCGACAACAAAATCCGATCACGTCATTTCCGACCGTGTGTGGACAATTCCGACGCACAAAGTGCCACGCATGCTCAGAATAAATTCCGAGACGGAACTGCTCGGTCTGGTAAAATTAGCGTTCGGAATGGATATAGCACTTTAGTCACGCTGCAATGTTTTAAAATGTTTAATGCAGCGCACTCTCTTCTTCTTTATAATGCTAGAAGAATGAAGTTGTTTTGCTGCTCATATTCACACAGACTTCTCACAAACTTCTTTCTTTATTATTTATCGTGATTTCATCAATATATTTTGATTTGTCACATCTGACTAAAAAATTTTCATTTTTTTTTTGTTTGTATTTTTTTCAAGCCTGATCTTGTTTTTTGTTTTGTTTTTTTTTAACTACAGAATAGTTTTGGGTGTGTTTTGTGTGTCAAGTTACCACAACACCATTATTATCTTGTATTATTTGTTAATCTCAAGGAGGTTGCTTGGTGTTGGTGTCTCTTGTTAATTTCACATTGTATTTTTGAAATGTACCTGCCTCCTCACAAACAAACTGTCCTTTTATAAGGAAAACACACATAGGCGAGTATAATTGGAACAAAAATTCCTTTATTAAGGGCTCATAACCAAACAAAGAGGGAGGAAACGCTGGATAAACAGCAGAAATTGGCGAAGCCTTTGGCCCCCAGGGCAGACATCAATTATTTCCAGGCAAAATTGGTGGCCTGAGGAGTCCATATATAAGGGAGTACAATCTGGTCAAGAAGTTCAAGAGATCATGACAGCAGTAGATGACATGTATGTTCCCAGGCTGTGGTCATACAAGAGCCTGCATCTTTTGCTAGACCAGACTGAACCCAGGTCATCACTCTCTGGTCTACCTTAGATGCTTCCTTCCCGACTGTGGCTCTGGTGTTGGAGGTGTGGCAGGATGAGGAGTAGGACCTGGAGGAGGAGGAGGAGGACCTGGAGGAGGAGGAGGACCTGGAGGAGGAGGACCATGGGTGAGCTCACAAATGTGGCTTTGGCATGTGAGTTGGCCCCTCAACCCCTTCTGTAGAGCTTCTAAAATGACAAACTCACATAGGAGGCATTAGCCCTCCTCCATTTGCAGCATTTTGCATGCTGTTAGGTCAGCAAAATCCTCTTCCACACTGTGGGGCATTCTGAGGGCCTCAGTAGCCTTCCAAAATAGGCCAATTGCTGCCTCCTCCAGGTTACTCCTCTTCCTGCCACTTTTTCTTTGAAGGCAGAGGGGAGGGACCTGGGTATAGGGCAGTCTACTTGGTTTGGCCACCTCCTGGCTGAGATTTTCCTGTGTATGAAAAAGGGACATTGTTTTAGTTTTAGGTTCATCAATCACAATCATAAATTAGTACTCCAAACTAACATATATTTAACATCATTAATTGGACAACCAGAAATATTTAGAAGAATGCTATACCTGGCTCAAGCTGGGCTCCTCCACATGTTGCTGCTTGGAAGGCCCAGGTTGGACATCAGAAGCCTCAGCTGGAGGGGGGAGGAAGCGTGGAAGGAAGAGTGGAGAGTGCTGGCCTGGGTTCAGTCTGACCTGACAGAAAATGCAGCCTGTCATAGTACCACAGCCTGGGGACATAAATGTCATCTGCAGCTCCTGATCACTGGAAAACCTGGACCTTCTTGTGCTTCCTTAAATAAGTACTCCTCATGCCACCAATTACAATCTTCAAATAGGTGATGTCTGCCGTGGGGATCACCGGCTTCACAAATTGCAGCAAATTATCCAGCGCTGCCTTCCTCTTTGTATGGTTCTTATAATCAGGGTGGTTTACCTGCCTCAGACAGGGCAGCTCCCTGAACATATCCATGAATATGCTGATAAACTCCTGATCCTTCAAGATATCCATTTTCTCTGCAAGACACAACACAAGACAAACCCTGATGTCAGGCTAAAGTCTCCTAATCTTGTCACAATATAGGCCTCAATCTAGAAGCAGTATAGGCCCAAGTTTAAATCTTATCTTCGTTATCACGATCGGCGCCTCCGATACTCCTTCCTCCGCTCACAGATCGTACATACTACACACGCGTGTTACGCTTTATATACACTGTGCATGCGTGCAACTCCGTCCGCCCCTGACATTCTTTCTATTCTATTCCCCATCCCTTATCGTTCGGCGCAGTGGGGAAGAGCACATGGTGGAGACAGAGCAGGTGTCTGATAATTACAGAAACGAGGAGGAGGAGGAAAGCCTGGAGCCAGAAATGTTCTGATCCTGGAGGAGACGATTTAAGGCCTCAGATATGTCCTTTGGGGAGATGTTGGAGATGGTGGACATCCTGAAGAGGGCCGACTATGACCGGAAGTATGGACCTTACCCCAACCCCAATGTCAGAAAGGCCAAGATCATGGCGAAAGTTGTGAAGAGTCTGCACCATAGTTTTGGGGTACGTCGATCCAAGGATAAACTGAGGAAGCAGTGGTTGGACCTCAAATTAAGGAAGCATGAGCAGTACAGAAGGGTCAGGAGAGTGCTACAAAAAAGTAAGTAGTTGTCCTGTGTTCCTATTCTTTATTTTTATTACGTTCGTGCTGCTCCATGTACTTTTCTTAACTGTTGCACAGTTTAAAATGGCAACTTTCATGTTCATGGTCACATTATTCGTTCATATGAAACATTGTTCGTTCGGCCTAGAAAACACCATGTTTTGTTCAGATGCAGTTCAATAAATTTTTTCAGGCATACTTCTGTTAAATAAATTTTGGTGTCTAGATGGGTTTGGAACTAGAATGTAATGCAAACTAGATTCTGTGTAAGGAGAGGACACTCAGCAGCTGTTTACACCTCTGGACGCTGGAGAACTAGTGTGGGACAAAAGAACACCCTTTTTATTAGGGGGCCCACACAGGTGCTCCAGTGTATACTATAGGGGTGACTCCATCTGTGAAGCGTGTACAAAACAGGTAGGTATTCAAGCTTGACAAAGGACAAAAATATTTCTTCATCTTGGAACTCTGCCAAAAGAGACAATTGTACCCCACTTCCAAGCAATGTTTCATATTCCTATTTCTGCCATAAAATATCTGTGTGCTAAGTATACCTATTTTTTTCTCCATAGGGGAGAAAAGACTCAGAGGACACCACTCATCCAAAGAGACAACAGCCCCCCACCTCATGAGGAAGTGGAAATCCCCCAAAGCCAACAGGAGGAGGAGGAAGGAGACGTGGTGGAAATTGTCACCACAACAGGTGAGTGTCTGCGACCACAGGCTCAGGTAAGAGATGGATGCCTGCATATTTATAATACATGGTGTGTTTTTGTTTCTATATTTTTAGGTGATTGTGATGTTGTGGATGAAGGTCATTTCACCAGTGAAAGTGCCCAGATCCTGATCGGGGAGATCATGGGGTGTAATAGGGACTTGGAAAACATCAAGCAAAACATCAATGATGTTCAAAACAAAATGAAGAACATCATTGATGTTTTAGGGAGAGTTTAAAACCCCTCCAAATCCCTTACTTAGTTGTGGTCTTTTTACTGAAAAATGTTTTCTCATTTTTTGGCATATTCTCGAAAAGCCAAATTTTGAAGATGCACACAGTGTGTCAATATGTGCTATCTGCCATCACGGGAGATCAAAGTATGCGTTTTGGGGGTGCAACCCCTTCCTCAATAATAAAGTAGCTGAGAGGAAGGGGCTGCACCCCCAAAACACGTCCCTTGATTCCCCCATGGTGGCAGCTAGCACATGTTGACATTCGTCAATTTGTGTGCATCTTCAAAATTTGGCTTTTCCAGGGGTGACTTCACTGCATCTGAACGCAATATCAAACACAGTTTATAAATACTCATGTCTGATATTGCCTTCAATTTCTAACAAAGTTGAACTTTGTAAGTTCCAGATTTGTGTATTTCTTGTTGGTTTTAAACATGCCTGTTTTACCTTAAATGGACATTTCTACTTTTATTAATGTGACCGAAAAAATTGTTATACAATAAACATGTTGGTATGTTTTAAAAACCTTTTCTAAATGCACATGTGATTGTGCTTGTATTAAAAAGATTGATAATCAAGAATGTGTGGCTTCTTCTTTCAATGCTCCAAAACTTTTGGTGTGGTAAAATTGGTGTTTTCTGTGACAATGGGGGTTATTTCCTAAGGGCAAATCCACTTTGCACTACAAGTGCCGTTTCAGTGCAGTCTCAAGTGCACTTGTAGTGCAAAGTGTCTTTGCCTTTAGTAAATAACACCCAATAGTGCTTTCTAATGTTACACATTCACGCCATTTTCAGAACTCCCCAAATTTCACTCAGGGTCAGCTAAAAGAAACACAAGCAGTAAATGTCATATATATTGATGGCCCCCCTACCCGCAAAGTATTCAATGTATCTTAGACGGACCTCACGGGCATTCGAGGGGGCAAGCCAGGACAGCCAGCTTCAAGCGCCGTCAGGGTTGGTTCATTTAGATTAATTCCGGATTCAGGCCCAACTGAGCCAGCATAGCTCACAGAATTTCTCCTTACAAAGTTGTGGAGAACACAGCAAGCCAGGATGATGTGATTGAGTTTATACTCCGCCATGTGTATGGGTGTAAGAAATAGGCGGAACCGGCTGGCCATTATTCCAAACATATAATAAACAACAAAGTGCAGCGCTAATAACATATGTGAAAAGTTAAAATTGAGTTCCACCAAGTGACATGTAAAACAATTAGTGAAAAAACATATTACAAATAACAAATGAAACTAAAATCACAAATGTATGTGAAAAAAAGTCCAAAAATTCTTGATAAGTCCACAAATAAAGTAAATAGATGAAGAACACCCATCCAAGAGAGGTTTGTGACAAAAGGTGCCTAGATATGGTCCACCAAAACGTGTGTGAGTAGAGTCTGCTTACCAGACGGCGATGACTGCTATTATGGCAGTCTCGCCCAGCATAGGGATTATGGTCTCCCAAAACCCAAGGTGCAATACGGGATCGGTAGTTCTAACACTCCATCAGACCGAAAATACAAAAGAGAACACCTCCATAGCGCAACATTGTATGATATAAAAATTTAATAGTAAACAAGGAGTCACACTTACAATATTGCAGAAGATATGCAGCATGTGGAAAAAACAAGCAGAGCGGCGGCGTTTCCGTGTACCGCGATTCACTTCCTGTGTTCAAGCCCTTCCAAGAACGTGATGACGTCACCGTCGTAGGCTCCTCCCTACGCGTTTCGTCACGATAGGACGTCGTCTGGGGATTGGCCGAGTGACGGGTCATCACGTCTGGGCATATAAATACATAGAGAGCGCCATTTTGACTACTGGCGAACATAATGTGAGAAATGGAAATTAATCCAAAGGAGCCATATTGAATTCTGGCTGTTAATAGTGAACCTATGTATAACCAGGAAGTGATAAAAAGGAAGATCGCCATCTTGTGGAGATAAAGATCAATGGAATAAAGCTCTACACAGGAAGGGAAACGGGCACAACCGATGCACCTGCCGTAACAATGACAATAATAAAATAACATAAAATGAAAGTCTGCTCATGTCTGATTCTAAGTAAAGGCTAGTTTACTAAAGGGAAAGGGAATACGGAGGGGATCTCAATTGATAATTAAGACATGGATTAACCACGTAATCTCAACTAAAAAGAAAAAAATCGTTAAAATGTTAAAATTCATAAAAATTATTAAAATTATAAAGAAGAGGAAATAAAAAATGCAAAGGGCCAAACAGTGGTGTGTTACTTCATGCATTGTTTATAAAGCAATTTATATCCCATTCCACGTTTAACCCTTGCGGTCTGGAAGATACCATGTCGAAGATCCATCTGGTCTCGAGTCTAGAGATGGATCTGACCATGTTAATCCCTCTCCAGTGGGGACGTATTCTGTCGATAGCTACAACCGGCTGGCCATTATTCCAAACATGTTTTCCACCACTCTTCTGGCTCTGGCCAGCCGGTAATTAAAAACCCTCTGGTCCGGGGTGAGGGTCCTCATAGGGAATGGCCGCATAAGATGGTCCCCCTAGCGCAAACGCTTCATCCACAACTAAGACGAATGGGAGTCCTTCCGCATTGACTTCTGGAGGTGGCAAGCCCAAGCTGCCATTCTGGAGATGCCTGTAGAACTCAGTCTGGGCAATGACTCCACCATCTGACATCCGGCCATTCTTCCCCACGTTCACATACAGGAACTTGTAAGTAGCCGACACCACCGCCAACATCACAATACTATTGAACCCATTGTAGTTGTAATAGTTTGATCGCGAGTCGGGTGGTGGGATGATGTGGACGTGTTTCCCATCAATTGCCCCTCCGCAGTTAGGAAAGTCCCACCGCTGGGCAAAGTGGGAGGCCACAGTCTGCCATTCCTGTGGGTTGGAAGGAAACTGTGGAGTCAAACAAGAATAAAAAATTAATCATTTTGTACATAAACATGGAAAGCAGATTAGACACAAACATTCTTGGCCAACATCAGTATAACTTTTTTTTAGGGACTATTTAAAGACAAAGGTATAAGGTCCACCTATCAGATTCACCCCCTCTCATGGGCCGTTTTTTCAATTTTATGGGGGGAGATGATTTGGCCAGGTAACCCTCTCCACTTCATTGAGAGATGAATGCCTAAATAATGTGGATTACTTTGGCCAGCCCCTCCTTACTTTACAGTATTGGCAGCCCACTGGACAGGTAAGAAGTGTCAGAATTCAAAGATATAAATACACACTGTACACATTTTAGCATATTTTTACATTCTACTATTACCTATCAAGATAATAATAGGATACAAAACTTAAAACAGTACCATTTAAAAGTATTCAGGCAGGTCCTTGCTCTACATGCTTTGGGGAATTCATCCATAAATCTGACCACAAAAGAGGTGGGTATAGTGTGTATGGGTTTGGCAGCAGATTGAGGATTGGTATCAGCTGAGTTAGCAGTTGGGGGGGAGGGAGGGTTCCAAAAGATTTTGTGACCCAAAAAAAAAAAAGCCTTTGGCTTTTGTGGCCCCAATTTAAAGCACACATCACAATTTTACACATTTTCGGGGGTATTTAGGGTAAAGCACTACTATGGAGCTGACAAAATATATTGTTAAGTGACTACATGAGGTGAATATAGGGCCAGGAGAGCATGCTGGGGAGGTAAGTGAAGGCAAATATGTATGAAGGACAAAAAAATTACATAAAAATCCAGCATGCATGAGGACAAAGGGGACATTCACAGCATATTACAATCATGGTAATTAGGGAATAAGGAAAGAAATACAATGCATTATCAAACATTAAATACAATAAAATGTGATGTTAAAGGATAAAAATCTTACCTTAATATACTCCTTCTGCAGGACCTGGATGATGGCAGAATAGGTCTCTGGGATAATGATCCCCAGACCCTGGGGGGAGATGCCTGTCGAGAACGTGAGGTCCTGCAGGCTTCTCCCCGTCACCAAGTACCGCAGGGTGGCGACTAGCCTCTGCTCCAGAGTGATGGCTTGCCTCATGCAGGTATCCTGCCTGCTGTTATAGGGGGTCAGCAAAGCCAGCAAACGGTGAAATACGGGGTCTGTCATCCGGAGAAAGTTCCTGAAATCGTCAGGATTATTTTCACGGATCTCACAGAGCAAAGGCATGTGACAGAACTGGTCACGCTGTAGTAACCAATTCTTGGTCCATGAACTCCTCCTTGCCCTGTTCATGGACTGGGCTTGTGTTAAAGTAAGGACCCCAACACCAAGCCCCCGCACAGCACGATACACACCCACAACCACAAACTGAACAGTAGAAATACGATCTGAAAACCATGAGTCTGAAAAAGCATGAATCGTCTCTCACCAAACTTTTACTAACACAAGATTCGCAAAAGGAGCCCAAAGGGTGCCACGCTTAGTACTGAACTGCCCTTTATAGTCTTGTCATACGTGGTGTACGTGACCGTGCTCTTGGCGTTGGAAATTCCGACAACTTTGTGCGACTGTGTGTATGCAAAACAAGTTTGAGCCAACATCCGTCGGAAAAAATCCATGGATTTTGTTGTCGGAATGTCCGATTAATGTCCGATCGTGTGTACAGGGCATTATACATTCTATGCATTAAGGTGAAAAACCTTCTGTAGTGCTGCAGACCCCCAGCCCCCTATTTTACTTACCTGACATGGATCTTTCTCTGACTGGGAACAAGAACACCAGCTGTAGATGGTGTCTCGTGTCCTGATTGGATAGATTAATAGCAGCGCAGCCTTTGGCTCCCGCTGCTGTCAATCAAATCCAATGACGCGGTGCCGGGGGAGTGGGGCCAAGTCTTGCATTCTGTGTGAATAGACACAGATGCGGGACTCGGGAGCGCACCCGCATGGGTGTCCACCAAGAAGAGCGCTTCTTCAATGTGGACACTCAATGCGGGGAGGAGCCACCAGCGCCACTGAGGGTCCCCAGAAGAGGCAGTTCGGGCCACTCTGTGCAAAACTAACTGCACAGTGCAGGTAAGTATAACATGTTTGTTATTTAAAAAAAAAAACAAAACAAGGGTTTAAACCCCTTTTATAATAAACATTTGGAGTGAATTTTTTTTTTAATCTTACCAGAAGTGCCTTGTTGCTAGGTGGTGGTTCCTAATTTGCCACTTCCGGCTCCGCGACGCTCCGCATCACTTCCTCCCTCGCCTGTACTCCTGGGAAATGTGAGTCATCATTTCCCAGGAGTTAGTGGGCAGGACTGACGTGATTTAAGGCGGATCTATCTATCTATGTTGCCATAAAAATGGGGTGGGACCTTCCTCCATCGCCGCGCGTTGTTACGGCAACTTGCTAAACAAACGGTGCTACTGCCGCTGAATCATCGCGCATGCGCGAGATTGAGAGGTGCATGCTGGTTATCCAGCATGCACCTCTCAATCGGTTATCCAGGAAGAGGTTGCGATTGGGCTTCATATGCCCATACTTATCATGGCAATGGCCAGAAGAGGATCAGCTAAATTGTAAGATTAAAAAAAATATGATTACTATCCACTAGCATATACACATATAGTTTATGTTTGTTATTAATGTAGTGTGAAGGGATGCCTGGAAAAAAAAAATATTTGGTGGCCAGAACTCAGCTTTAATAACCTGTTCCATAAATCATTATGAGTGCCTCCTCTCTCTTTTTAGGGTGTGAATCGGGCCTTAGCAGAACCAGAAAGTTGCCATTGGGGACCTCTACCATTCAATTATTAGTTGCCTGATTATCATGCAGCTTTCTGAGTCAAGCACTTTTTTAGAACAAGTATGTTGATTAAAAGTTCACATTCTCTGTCTATATTTTGCGGGACGTACTAAACTGCATATTGGGATGATGGGATGATTGGATTATTGGCTGCAATACTGAGAACTCTCACTAGATGTCAGTGTACCATATACACATATATATGGTAATGACTCTGTTGTTTCTCAAAATATGTTATTCTTTACTGCAGTGCTTGATACAATGTTGCAAGAAGCAGTTGCTAATGTTTAACTCGCAGTAGCTAATGTTTAACTCTTCACTTGCTGATATATATGCAGCTGTACAACAGTTGCTGATATATATGCAGCTGTACAACAGGATACAGAAGTAATATAAAAATTACATTTGACCTGTTTTTGATGGGAATATGGGTAGAATTATTATTGCTCATGGGGATTATTGGAGGAATATCATGTTAACACCCGACAATGAACATATTTAATTAACAATAATAATATGCATATACTTTTTCTACATAGGGATTATGGGTGGAATATTGTAGTTAGACATACGTAGGAATATATTAAACCTATTTCTGATATAAATATGTATATAATTATTTTTCTACATGGGGATTATTGGTGGAATATTGTTTATAAATATACATAGCAACATATTAAACTCATTTCTGATGAGAATATGCATATAATTATTTTTCTACATGGGGATTATTGGTGGAATATTGTTTATAAATATACATATCAACATATTAAACCCATTTCTAATGAGAATATGCATATAATTATATTTCTACATGTGGATTATTGGTGGAATATTGTTTATAAATAAACATAGCATCATATTAAACCCATTTCTGATGAGAAAATGCATATAATTATTTTTCTACATGGGGATTATTGGTGGAATATTGTTTAAAAATATACATAGCAACATATTAAACCCATTTCCAATGAGAATATGCATATAATTATATTTCTACATGTGGATTATTGGTGGAATATTGTTTATAAATATACATAGCGACATATTAAACCCATTTCTAAAGAGAATATGCGTATAATTATTTTTCTACTTGGGGATTATTGGTGGAATATTGTTTATAAATATACATAGCAACATATTAAACCCATTTCTGATGAGAAAATGCATACAATTATTTTTCTACATGGGGATTATTGGTGGAATATTGTTTAAAAATATACATAGCAACATATTAAACCCATTTCTAATGAGAATATGCATATAATTATATTTCTACATGTGGATTATTGGTGGAATATTGTTTATAAATATACATAGCAACATATTAAACCCATTTCTGATGAGAATATGCATATAATTATTTTTCTACATGGGGATTATTGGTGGAATATTGTTTATAAATATACATAGCAACATATTAAACGCATTTATGATATGAATATGCATGTAATTATTTTTCTACATGGGGATTATTGGTGGAATATTGTTTATAAATATACATAGCAACATATTAAACCCATTTCTGATGAGAATATGCATATAATTATTTTTATACATGGGGATTATTGGTGGAATATTGTTTAAAAATATACATAGCAACATATTAAACCCATTTCTAATGAGAATATGCGTATAATTATATTTCTACATGGGGATTATTGGTGGAATATTGTTTAGAAATATACATAGCAACATATTAAACCCATTTCTGATGAGAATATGCATATAATTATTTTTCTACATGGTGATTATTGGTGGAATATTGTTTAAAAATATACATAGCAACATATTAAACCCATTTCCAATGAGAATATGCATATAATTATATTTCTACATGTGGATTATTGGTGGAATATTGTTTATAAATATACATAGCAACATATTAAACCCATTTCTAAAGAGAATATGCATATAATTATTTTTCTACATGGGGATTATTGGTGGAATATTGTTTATAAATATACATAGCAACATATTAAACCCATTTCTGATGAGAATATGCATATAATCATAATTCTACATGGGGATTATTGGTGGAATATTGTTTATAAATATACATAGCAACATATTAAACCCATTTCTAAAGAGAATATGCATATAATTATTTTTCTACATGGGGATTATTGGTGGAATATTGTTTATAAATATACATAGCAACATATTAAACCCATTTATGATGAGAATATGCATATAATTATAATTCTACATGGGGATTATTGGTGGAATATTGTTTATAAATATACATAGCAACATATTAAACCCATTTCTAAAGAGAATATGCATATAATTATTTTTCTACATGGGGATTATTGGTGGAATATTGTTTATAAATATACATAGCAACATATTAAACCCGTTTCTGATGAGAATATGTATATAATTATAATTCTACATGGGGATTATTGGTGGAATATTGTTTATAAATATACATAGCAACATATTAAACCCATTTCTGATGAGAATATGCATATAATTATAATTCTACATGGGGATTATTGGTGGAATATTGCTTATAAATATACATAGCAACATATTAAACCCATTTCTGATGAGAAAATGCATATAATTATTTTTCTACATGGAGTTTATTGGTGGAATATTGTTTATAAGTATGCATAGCAACATATTAAACCTATTTATGATATGAAGATGCATGTAATTATTTTTCTACATGGGGATTATTGGTGGAATATTGTTTATAAATATACATAGCAACATATTAAACCCATTTCTGATGAGAATATGCATATAATTATTTTTCTACATGGGGATTATTGGTGGAATATTGTTTATAAATATACATAGCAACATATTAAACCCATTTCTGATGAGAATATGCATATAATTATTTTTCTACATGGGGATTATTGGTGGAATATTGTTTAAAAATATACATAGCAACATATTAAACCCATTTCTAATGAGAATATGCGTATAATTATATTTCTACATGTGGATTATTGGTGGAATATTGTTTAGAAATATACATAGCAACATAAAAAACCCATTTCTGATGAGAATATGCATATAATTATTTTTCTACATGGTGATTATTGGTGGAATATTGTTTAAAAATATACATAGCAACATATTAAACCCATTTCTAATGAGAATATGCGTATAATTATATTTCTACATGTGGATTATTGGTGGAATATTGTTTAGAAATATACATAGCAACATATTAAACCCATTTCTGATGAGAATATGCATATAATTATTTTTCTACATGGGGATTATTGGTGGAATATTGTTTAAAAATATACATAGCAACATATTAAACCCATTTCCAATGAGAATATGCATATAATTATATTTCTACATGTGGATTATTGGTGGAATATTGTTTATAAATATACATAGCAACATATTAAACCCATTTCTAAAGAGAATATGCATATAATTATTTTTCTACATGGGGATTATTGGTGGAATATTGTTTATAAATATACATAGCAACATATTAAACCCATTTCTGATGAGAATATGCATATAATCATAATTCTACATGGTGGAATATTGTTTATAAATATACATAGCAACATATTAAACCCATTTATGATGAGAATATGCGTATAATTATATTTCTACATGTGGATTATTGGTGGAATATTGCTTATAAATATACATAGCAACATATTAAACCCATTTCTAAAGAGAATATGCATATAATGATTTTTCTACATGGGGATTATTGGTGGAATATTGTTTATAAATATACATAGCAACATATTAAACCCATTTCTGATGAGAATATGCATATAATTATAATTCTACATGGGGATTATTGGTGGAATATTGTTTATAAATATACATAGCAACATATTAAACCCATTTCTGATGAGAATATGCATATAATTATAATTCTACATGGGGATTATTGGTGGAATATTGCTTATAAATATACACAGCAACATATTAAACCCATTTCTGATGAGAATATGCATAAAATTATTTTTCTACATGGGGATTATTGGTGGAATATTTTTTAAAAATATACATAGCAACATATTAAACCCATTTCCAATGAGAATATGCATATAATTATATTTCTACATATGGATTATTGGTGGAATATTGTTTATAAATATACATAGCAACATATTAAACCCATTTCTGATGAGAATATGCATATAATTATTTTTCTACATGGGGATTATTGGTGGAATATTGTTTATAAATATACATAGCAACATATTAAACCCATTTCTGATGAGAATATGCATATAATTATAATTCTACATGGGGATTATTGGTGGAATATTGCTTATAAATATACATAGCAACATATTAAACCCATTTCTGATGAGAAAATGCATATAATTATTTTTCTACATGGAGATTATTGGTGGAATATTGTTTATAAGTATACATGCTATGTATATTTATAAACAATATTCCACCAATAATCCCCATGTAGAAAAATAATTACATGCATATTCATATCATAAATGGGTTTAATATGTTGCTATGTATATTTATAAACAATATTCCACCAATAACCCCCATATAGAAATATAATTATATGCATATTCTCATTAGAAATGTGTTTAATACGTTGCTATGTATATTTTTAAATAATATTCCACCAATAATCTCCATGTAGAAAAATAATTATATGCATTTTCTCATCAGAAATGGGTTTAATATGTTGCTATGTAAATTTATGAACAATATTCCACCAATAATCCCCATGTAGAAAAATAAATATATGCATATTCTCATCAGAAATGGGTTTAATATGTTGCTATGTATATTTATAAGCAATATTCCACCAATAATCCCCATGTAGAATTATAATTATATGCATATTCATATCATAAATGGGTTTAATATGTTGCTATGTTTATTTATAAACAATATTCCACCAATAATCCCCATGTAGAAATATATTTATATGCATATTCTCATTAGAAATGGGTTTAATACTTTGCTATGTATATTTTTAATCAATATTCCACCAATAATCCCCATGTAGAAAAATAATTATATGCATATTCTCATCAGAAATGGGTTTAATATGTTACTATGTATATTTATAAACAATATTCCACCAATAATCCCCATGTAGAAAAATAATTACATGCATATTCATATCATAAATGGGTTTAATATGTTGCTATGTATATTTTTAAACAATATTCCACCAATAATCCCCATGTAGAAAAATAATTATATGCATATTCTCTTTAGAAATGGGTTTAATATGTTGCTATGTATATTTATAAACAATATTTCACCAATAATCCACATGTAGAAATATAATTATATGCATATTCTCGTTGGAAATGGGTTTAATATGTTGCTATGTATATTTTTAAACAATATTCCACCAATAATCCCCATGTAGAAAAATAATTATATGCATATTCTCATCAGAAATGGGTTTAATATGTTGCTATGTATATTTATAAACAATATTCCACCAATAATCCCCATGTAGAAAAATAATTACATGCATATTCATATCATAAATGAGTTTAATATGTTGCTATGTATATTTATAAACAATATTCCACCAATAATCTCCATGTAGAAAAATAATTATATGCATTTTCTCATCAGAAATGGGTTTAATATGTTGCTATGTATATTTATAAGCAATATTCCACCAATAATCCCCATGTAGAATTATAATTTTATGCATATTCTCATCAGAAATGGGTTTAATATGTTGCTATGTATATTTATAAACAATATTCCACCAATAATCCCCATGTAGAAAAATAATTATATGCATATTCTCATCAGAAATGGGTTTAATATGTTGCTATGTATATTTATAAACAATATTCCACCAATAATCCCCATGTAGAAAAATAATTATATGCATTTTCTCATCAGAAATGGGTTTAATATGTTGCTATGTATATTTATAAACAATATTCCACCAATAATCCCCATGTAGAAAAATAATTATATGCATATTCTCATCAGAAATGGGTTTAATATGTTGCTATGTATATTAATAAACAATATTCCACCAATAATCCCCATGTAGAAATATAATTATATGCATATTCTCATCAGAAATGGGTTTAATATGTTGCTATGTATATTTATAAACAATATTCCACCAATAATCCCCATGTAGAAAAATAATAACATGCATCTTCATATCATAAATGGGTTTAATATATTTCTATGTATACTTATAAACAATATTCCACCAATAATCCCCATGTAGAAAAATAATTATATGCATTTTCTCATCAGAAATGGGTTTAATATGTTGCTATGTAAATTTATAAACAATATTCCACCAATAATCCCCATGTAGAAAAATAATTATATGCATATTCTCTTTAGAAATGGTTTTAATATGTTGCTATGTATATTTATAAACAATATTCCACCAATAATCCACATGTAGGAATATAATTATATGCATATTCTCATTGGAAATGGGTTTAATATGTTGCTATGTATATTTTTAAACAATATTCTACCAATAATCCCCATGTAGAAAAATAATTATATACATATTTATATCAGAAATAGGTTTAATATATTCCTATGTATGTCTAACTACAATATTCCACCCATAATCCCTATGTAGAAAAAGTATATGCATATTATTATTGTTAATTAAATATGTTCATTGTCGGGTGTTAACATGATATTCCTCCAATAATCCCCATGAGCAATAATAATTCTACCCATATTCCCATCAAAAACAGGTCAAATGTAATTTTTATATTACTTCTGTATCCTGTTGTACAGCTGCATATATATCAGCAACTGTTGTACAGCTGCATATATATCAGCAAGTGAAGAGTTAAACATTAGCAACTGCTTCTTGCAACATTGTATCAAGCACTGCAGTAAAGAATAACATATTTTGAGAAACAACAGAGTCATTACCATATATATGTGTATATGGTACACTGACATCTAGTGAGAGTTCTCAGTATTGCAGCCAACAATCCAATCATCCCATCATCCCAATATGCAGTTTAGTACGTCCCTATTTTGCTGCATATCACTTTCATCTTTCTGAAACCAAGAAGCCAGACATTTTTAAAAGTAAGTCACCAGTAACATCATCCATATATCTCTCAGGACGGGTTTCTTTTAACTTTGAAAATTATTTTCTCTTAAACACAAAATACAAAAAGCATAAACATGCCACTAACTATTTACACTGCATTAAATAACCCAGTTTTGTGCTTTGTCTGCAGATATAATTTAATGTTTAAAATCAACATGATGTGTAAAAAAAACAGAGATTAATTCACAAATGTAGGTTTAGATGTATTTAATTTATAAACATTTTCTTTATCTACAAACTTCCTCAAGATAAAAGCTGCAAGACCAGCTCAGCCCCACCCTGTGCCGAGGAATGGTGGAATGTGAGAACTGTGAATTTTTGGTGTCAAAGACAATTTGAGATTCATTTCTCTCTTCTGCTGTCAGCGATGGTGTCTGTTGATCTGAGACAGGAGCTGGACTGAACATTTATACAGATCCTGTAAACCTGAGATGTGGTCACAATTTCTGCCGGGTCTGTATTGATATAATAAAATAGAAGGAAAAAATGATCCAAACACACTCCTCCAATCTCAGCGCTATGTGAAATCAGGACTTTGAGCACTCAAGACACAGATGCTGGTTAGTAAAAAATAAGCTCAGAATTTCTATATATTAGAAAATCAATAATATGTGTATGTATATAGTTCAAGAGAGGTTTCCCTCAGCAGCCACTAAAATAGGTTATAGTCACAGAATAGATGTAAAAAATAAAAACTCAAATGAAAAACAATTAGAACATCAAAGCGGCACTTCCATCAGACAGATAATATAAAACTGACAGACTAATTGTCAAAAAATAAATAAAAAATGAAATAGAACAAGAGTCTCTGGTAGGTATATAAGGTGTAAACAGTAGAAGATTGATGAGTGCACCATTCACAAAAACACTTTTCCACCGCCTGCTCCACACACCCACAAGGGGTTCAAACTCACCAGAACCCGGAGGTTTTTCAAGTCCCAATCAATATCCTATGGACTGTAGATCTCGATGTCCTTGTAGGGTAGTTCAAACTCATCTCCAAAATCCCCAACACTGCTAAACACTGCTGCAAGATCCGGGATTGTGCTGCGCGCGGCTCAGTACTCTCCATGTTCCGTGTGTACCGGCCATCAGTAGAGGATAATTCTGCTTTCAAGCTTTCTGGATGTCTGCTTTTCCAGTAGTTCCTGTGAGGATATACACGCTGAAGAGTGGAGTCTCTTTTACATACATGGGGATTTTGGAGACTGGTTATAACCATCCCTTACACTATCCTCTCTACTCCAAATGAAAAAAGGTTTAACCATTTGACCAGGGCATTTTTTGCTATTCGGCACTCCGCTGCTTTAACTGGTAATTGCTCAGTTATACAATGTTGTAGCCAAATGAAATTTATAAAAAAAATTCACACAAATAGAGCTTTCTTTTGGTGGTATTTGATCATCACTAAGTTTTTAATTTTTAATATACAAATGAAAAAAAGGCAGAAAATTGTGCCTAGGGGCAATCAAAGGGTTAATTGCGTGCCTAAAATGTGTGTAATATGTGCTGCTTCTACTTCTACTAACAGATCTGGTTGTTTTTTTCTCCCAGCTTTGCAGGTGTTTTGTCAGATTTGGCGACCCGTCAGAATTGGTAATGGAAGTGATGTTCCGTTACCGCCATCTTGCTACACCCCGCACTCCTCTATAGTAAGGAAACACTGAGAAGGGGGAAAGTGGACATCTTGATACACCCACCGGACTTTTGCACTCTTTACTTATTTTTAACAGGAAAGTGAGTTTATATAGTGATATACAGTACTTAGAAGTCTATGTTAGTGGTTAGATGTTGATTTTTAAAAGCAGCAAACTTCTCTCAGATTAGCAAAGCTGAGAGATGAGCAGAATTGCCGCTGCTTTTAAAATTCAACATCATAATAGTCAGACGGAGTTCGAACTACTGGATTTCAGTATATATACTCACTTTACTGTTAAATATAAGTGTCAAATGCAAAAGTCCAGTGGGTGTAACAATATGTCCGCTTTCCCCCTTCTCTTTGTATCCTTATCATGGTGGAGTGCAGGGCATAGCAAGATGGTGGCGACAAAACGTCACTTCCGTTACCAATTCTGACGGGTCGCCATATCTGACAAAACACCGGCAGAGGAAACAGCCAGATTGCTGATCTGTGAGCCCTTTGTTGTTTGTAAACACAGGACTCTGTGCTGTGATTGACTACAGCTGACCAGCAGGTCTCAGCAAGAAATCATTGGCTGGGACCTGCTAACAAAATCCTGCTGTAGCCAGTGACAGCATGGATCAGCCCCTAACACAGGCAGGCTGGATGATGTACACGTAAGTGATCCAGCCTGCCTGTGACACCTGCCTGCAGTATATGTACTGTGGGTGGGTAGGAAGTAGGTAAGGTTGGGGTAAATGTTAGGTTCAAAACAGTATGGCGGAACATCTATGGGGAATTCCTGGTGATAACAAATAAGGACTTCACCTGGGCAATCATTCGCCAGTGCCTCCCAACCTGCACTTCCAGAACAGGTGAGGAATGGTGGCGAGAGCCAGATGCCCTAGAGAAAGTTGTGGCACAGCCTTCCTCGAACATAAAGGTTTTAAAATACAATATATATACTCTTGCAGCCCACTTAACTTGGGGTGGAATTACATCAATTATAGGCAATTAAAAACAAATTAAAAACAAATACTAACACATTGAGAAGAACAAACAGAGAACAATATGGTTCAAGCATTTGACACAAATGTTATTTCTATCACACATTAATCAAATGTATGTTAAAAAAATAATTATATGTCTATTTTATGTTCCTGGCGGACATCGTGGTCGCTGGGCACGTGCAGCGGGTGCCCCCTGGTGGGTAGAGAAGGTGAGGGCGTCATATGACGCCCTCCCAGAATGAGAGCCGCGCCGCCGCGCCGTCATATGACAGCAGGCTGGCGGCAAGCGATTAAACCATATGGTGACCTGGTGTTCAGTGTGTGCATCCACCACACCTCATGTTGGAGAAGAATACGATGTATATCACTCCCTCTTGATGGACTATTAACCTGTTCAATGCCAAAAAAAGTTACATGGTTACATAGTTAGTAAGGTTGAATAAAGACACCAGTCCATCCAGTTCAACCTAAGTAAGTGTGGGTGCGTGTCTACAATTGTCCCTATCCCGGTACATTGTGTCTCATTAAGATGCTAACCTATTATATTATTATTTTATTTAAGGTACCCATATAGCGTATATGTACTGTGGATGGGTAGGAAGTAGGTAAGGTTGGGGTAAATGTTAGGTCCAAAACAGCATGGCGGAACATCTATGGGGAATTCCTGGTGATAACAAGTAAGGACTTCACCTGGGAAATCATTTGCCAGTGCCTCCCAACCTGCACATCCAGAACAGGTGAGGAATGGTGGAGAGAGCCAGATGCCCTAGAGAAAGTTGTGGCAACAATGACAGTTATTTTGCAATTGCCCCTTGCACAGAAAGTCTGGACTAAAGCTATTCTGTTATGGCAACCCAATGCGTTTCGGCTCACACAGCCTTCCTCATACATAAATGTTTTAAAATACAACATATATACTCTTACATCCCACTTAATTTGGGGTGGAATTACATCAATTATAGGCAAGTAAAAACAATTACTAACACATGGAGAAGAACAAACAGAGAACAATATGGTTCAAGCATTTGACACAAATGTTATTTCTATCACATATTAATCAAATATATGTTAAAAAAATAATTATATGGCTATTTTAAAAACAAATGTGTCCATTCTGTTATTTAAACCATGTGGTGACCTGGTGTTCAGTGTGTGCATCCACCACACCTCATGTTGGAGAAGAATACGTTGTATATCACTCCCTCTTAATGGACTAGTAAAGAGGGAAGACACATTAAAGAGAGATAACAGTGCTGCTCACCCCAATATGGACAAGAAAAAATGGAAGAGTCCCCCAGCTGGGTTTTTTTGGCAGCTAACTATAGATATGAGCCAAGCATTAATGTAAAACATTGGAATTTTTATTGGGAAGTAATAAATAGGTATAACAATATATCAATATAAATTGTGAGCTCAAGTGGGGAAATACCCATACCAAATACGGACAATAGCAAACATATAGGTTATACATAGCATGTGATAAAGCCATTGCACAACAAACTGACGAGTTTCGACCCATGAAGTTTGGGGTCTCTTCAGAGGATGAGTTTGCTAGAGAAAAAGAAAATGATGACATGTCCAGCTCATTTTAAAGAGTTATAGCATAGGCAAGTTTGTTAAGTAACATAATGTACATAATTACCACTGAGTTTGGATGTACCCCTCGATCAGAGCCTCCCCACATAGTAGCCAGGCCATCCAGTGTGCCCGCATGTAGCAGCACCCCGGAAAGGGGCGAACAGGAATGCACTTGATGTGGCTTGCAAGGAGTCACACGTACAGTTGCCTCCCCACCAACACGCCACAACAGAGATGGGGCCAGAACCTATGACAATTATCAGAGCGTTAGCTCATGGACAAACCCATGTTAGTTAGTGATTGGATTTATCTATATATTGGGCGGTCAGAAAGTGTTGTAATGATCTATTACAGGTTAGGTGTATCCATCATGTAAAATTTATAATAATAATATTAGTAAGATAAGTAATAAGTAATAATATTGGTATAACTAATGTAAAATATGCCAGGAATTACCTTATCTTTAAATACTAACAATAGCAGTGATGGGAAGGGAAGTGAAAGTTATGCAGAGTGAATGGTGATGTGAGAACTATCAAAAGGGGGTGTGCATGAAAATAATGCAAGTGAGTGTATAAGGAAGGGGAAAAAAGTGAGAGAAAAATCAATGAGTGTGTATCGTGTGATCGAAGGAAAAGTGCATGATGTTACCAGGTATCTAAATCTGCGGCATCAAAAGCCAATGTGCAAATAAATCAAAATTAAATATAAATAAAGATGTTATTCTGTGTGATCTGACAAAACATTCATAATCAAATGTATGATAGATTCTTACTCTCTCCTGCAAATGGAGAGGAGAGTCTGGCCGTCCAAGGAAGAGTATGAGGGGATCACAACCGGATCAACCCTCATTATATAGTGTCCTTAATTGGTACTGAATTAGCAACAGGTGTCGTTCCTTCCGCCCCCCAACCCTGGTGTGTGGAGGAAGGCTGTGGCCGCCATTGGCAGGCCTTGTGTGGCTCCCTCGGCATCCCTCAAGGCGTAGCCCTGACCACTGTCGTCACCTCCGCTGTAAAACCAGCGCGTGTGCGCACATCGCACGCAACGTCCGGAGGTGATGAGGGACGCCGCCGGCAGGGTGATCACACCCATAGGTGGCCGACCCGGGACATCCGGTCACCCAAGGGGAGAAAAAAAGGGAGCGCAGGTGGTAAAGCTCCCCACCCTGCCGGGAAGGCACATCAGGGAGCATGATCCCCGAACCGGGGATATGTTAAAAAAAATAATTATATGGCTATTTTAAAAACAAATGTGTCCATTCTGTTATATAAACCATGAGGTGACCTGGTGTTCAGTGTGTGCATCCACCACACCTCATGTTGGAGAAGAATACGATGTATATCACTCCCTCTTAATGGACTATTAACCTGTTCAATGCCAAAAAAAGTTACATAGTTAGTAAGGTTGAATAAAGACACCAGTCCATCCAGTTCAACCTAAGTAAGTGTGGGTGCGTGTCTACAATTGTCCCTATCCCTGTACATTGTGTCTCATTAAGATGCTCATCTATTATATTATTTTATTTAAGGTACCCATATAGCGCCGTCAATTTATGCAGCACTCCACACATACATCACACACTCACATCGGTCCCTACCCTACCCTCAAGGAGCCCACAATCCAAGGTCCCCAACTCACATTCATATACTAGCGCCAATTTTGAACAGAAACCAATTAACCTACCAGCATGTCTTTGGAGTGTGGGAGGAAACCAGAGTACCCGGAGGAAACCCATGCAGGCACAGGGAGAACATGCAAACTCCAGGCAGGTAGTGTCCTGGTTGGGATTCGAACCAGCGACCCTTTTTACTGCTAGGCGAGAGTGCTAAACACTACACCACTGTGCCGCCCTCAGATTAGTAGCATTAAAGGGGTCTGACTCACTCCCAACGTATTGTACACTACATTCTATTACATAGACAACTGATTTGGTGTTTCAGTTTATATATTGTTTTATGGAATTTTTTACCAGTAGTAAAGGAAGTTACTGCTGTACTTTTTTATGTCTCCTGCAGCGTTTGCTTGTATTACATCCGCAAGAATAGGATCCTTTCACTGACAGCCATGTGTTAGTTCTGGCAGTCTCTTGGGAACAGAAGAAACTGGGCAATAGTATATTACCTAGTGTTTGAACTCACCTGCTTGAAAAGTTTCAACTATCTTTAACCCCTTCATGCAGACAGTCTCATTGGACTGGGCTTTTCTCAGTGGGGCCGAATACCTGCGTGTAGCACCTGCCCCAATCTTCCGGGAGCCTAATAGTGACTACCAGAAACAGGGAGGGATGAATCCTTGGCTATAATGGGGAGTTTAGAACAGAAATTGGGCACCAGTCACTTTAGATATTTTCAATGCTTTAATGTAAAACTGGGAAGAATTAGTAGAAGAGAGGGTTAGGGGAGGTTTCAGATACCATTTGCAGATCACCTACAGACTCCTTGAATCCAGAGGTAAAACAGCTTTCTCTTTCCCAGGTCTTGAATATTTGGATAGGCCCCTGACACAGACCTAGCAGCCAGAAGACTGCTGGATAGGACTCTCTCACAGACCTAGCAGCCAGAGGACTCCTGGATAGGCCTCTCTGACAGTGTCAGAACCTTTAAGCTTCTAAGCAACACTGTAGATACATTTAGGTATAGAATGAGCTCCAGCTTCACAGTGTCAGAACCTTTAAGCCAACCTGGCAACACTGTAAGTGCAGTTTTAGATATAGGTGCTTCTTCCAAACGAGTCACCAGGCCCTCCTGAGAGACCAGCCTTCATCCTGGCTCTCTCCAGCGAGGGTCCTCCCTGGATCTTCTCAGCTTGGCTTGGCTTCTTCCACACAGGCAAGACAACCTAAGGACCACTGCAGGAATAGTAGGCCTTCTGGGCCTACTTGCAGAGCTTGCTTCAGCAGCATGTCCCCAGGCCAGGGCACTAAGCCAAGAGAGAGTGAGCACATGGCCCAGCCCAAATAAATACCCCCTTCTCAGAATGCACAGCAGCTAGGAACCTAGAAGAAGAATTATTCATAGCTCAACATAGTTGTACCTCTCATATTGGCCTGTGATACCAGTGACATCTACTGGCAACAGCGAGAAATGCACAACCCTATTGAGATTAGAGCAATACAGCTAACAGAGCTAAACCATACAATCAGTGTGAGCTGTTTACAGCTCAGCCAAAAAACTAAATTTACATTATAGCCCCACTTTTAGTAACAGGGGTCTACATGAGTATCTCTCTTTGTGCTGGGAGAGTGCCTCACAACTCGCTCCTAGCACAGAGCCCGGGGTCTCGTACTAAAGATCAGGACTTGGAACTCCCATTTCTGGGTCACCTGATTGCTGTGATAATCTCTGATTGGCTACCTCAGTGATGCGTCCCTGTGAAGCTCACCCCTGTGTTTCTCTCTTTGTGTATATCTCTTCCCTTGCTGAGAGAAAAAAAAGTGTGTAAACAAAATATTATAATAACAATTAAAAGAAAAAAATACTTAGATTAAGGTTTGATCTAAGTCAGTGCCTTGATCAAACAGGTTAGTGTTTGGTCAAATTACATAGTTACATAGTTAGTCACCTTGAAAAAAGACACAAGTCTATCCAATAAGGGTCAAAGGTCATGGTCAGTATATTTTGGACAGTTAAAAAAAAAATTAAATTAACATCAGTGTCAATTAGTGTCAGTTTCAGCGTGTTTTAGGTACGATAAACAAAAAGCAAAATTCACCTTATTGTTTCTGGGTACATGCAACAAATAACATACACCTATATGGTATCACTGCAGTCTTCCAGAGCAGATTTTATTTTGGGTTGTTCTTTGGTGGTAGGTTATGGTAGTAACAAGAAATATACATCCACATTTAAAAAAAATGTTTTTTTAGGCCAGTTTTCCATTCATAATAATAAAAAAAAAATCAGGAGATATCCATTACCATTTACCACTTAATAGAAGCCCAATTTGTCCAGAAAAAAAAAGTGGTAAAATCCACCTGGATGCACAAAGTAGTTTTGATGATATGTACAGTTTTACTAACACATGTCAAAGTTGCAATATTGAGCTTAGGCATCAAGATTTGTTTTACCCTTAGACATAAAGGGGTTAAAGTGGTTGTAAAGGCAGAAGATGCATTCTATTCATTAAGATAAAAAACTTTGTGTGCAGCAGCCCCCTAATACTTACTTGAGCCCCCTCTCTCTCTAGCGATTTGCATCCGGGACTCTCCCTCCTGATTGGCTGATTGGCTGAGACACAGCAGCGGCACAATTGGCTCCTGCTGCTGTCAGTCAAAGTCAGTTACCCAATCAGGAGAGAGAGAGTGGGCAGAGCTGAGCCATCTGATTGGACACACGGAGCAATGGCTCGACTCGGAGTGCCCTCATAGCAAGCTGCTTGCTCTGGGGGCACTCGACAGGAGGGAGGGGCCAGGAGCACTGAAGAGGAACCCGAGAAGAGGAGGATCCGGGCTGCTCTGTGCAAATCCAACTGCAAAGAGGAGGTAAGTATAACATGTTTGTTTTCATACAAAAAAACAAAATTTTACAATCACTTTAAGGATGTTCTATAAATCTTTATATGCATGTAAGACAGGAAGACATTGTTTGATGTTAATAACTTGCTCCACATGCAATGACTTTGTTTCTGACAGATTAACCACTTCAGCCCCAGAAGGATTTGCCCCCTTAATGACCAGGCCATTTTTTGCGATACGGCACTACGTCGCTTAAACTGACAATTGGTAGTGCGATGCTGTACCCAAACAAAATTGAGGTAATTTTTTTACTACAAATAGAGCTTTATTTTGGTGGTATTTGATCACCTCTGCGACAATTAAAAAAAAACAAAAACTGTGTAGCGCACTACCCCCATAGGAGCTGCTAGGTAGTTCATTCCTTTTCGCTAGTGTGGTTCTGTTACCCCCCTTCCTTGAACTAATGATACAGCAGACAGTCTAAAACAGTTAAACATGAAACTTTATTCTTTTCCCTTGGTGCATAGCAGAAAAGAATGTGCAATATGTACAGTCTGTATCCTCAGGAAGTATGAGCTGCCTCTATAATCTTTAGTTCCTGTAATGGTAGTTATATCCTTTTCCCTTGATGAACCGACAGCGCCCCTCTGAAAGACACCTTGGGAAGTTCTACTCTGTCACTTCTCCCAACCAAATCAAATCCAACCAGGCTTAAACCAACAGGGCAATGCACTGGAAATTTTACCTAACACTAACCTTCACTAACTAGTTAGCACACACATAAGTAGGTGGGCGCTACACTGTATTTTTAACTTTTTACTTTTTGCTATAATATATAATAAAGATCCCAATTTGTTTTTTAAAAAAATTACGAATTTATTCATCGGTTTCGGCCAATATATATTCTTCTACATATTTTTGGTAAAAAAAAAAAAAATTGCAATAGGTGTATTTTCATTGGTTTGTGCAAAAGTTATAGAGTCTACAAAATAAGGGATAGATTTATGGAGTTTTTATTATTCTTTTTTTGTTTTTACTAGTAAAGGCGGTAATCTGCGATTTTTAGCAGGACTGCGACATTGTGGCGGACACATCGGACACTTTTGACACTTTTTTGGGACCAGTGACATTATTACAGTGATCAGAGATAAAAATCGCCACTGAGCTCTGTATAGATGGCACTGGCAGGGAAGGGGTTAACACTATGGGGCCAATCAAGGGGTTAAGTGTTCCCTGGGAGGTTTTCTTAACTGTGGGGGGAGAAGACTGACAGGGAGTAAAGAGAGATCGCTGTTTCTGATCACTAGGAACAGACAATCTCTCTCTACTCCCCTGACAGAACGGGGATCTGTTTGTGGAACGATCTCAGGTGGCCGGCGGACATAACGGCTGCTGGCCACGTGCATGAGCTATGGTGAAGTGCAAGCGAGACCAGTGCCGCACGCCTACTATAGCCTTTTAAGGGACCGCCGTACCAGTATGGCGATTCATGCAGCCGAGCCAACCTGCCGCAGTATAACTGCAGCGGCTGGTTGGCAAGCGGTTAAATAAATGGGGCTATAATGAGCAGTGGATTGCTAGAGGCAGAGCCTCCGCTGCACACAGAGATCAGTCAGAGTTAATTAGTGACAACTGTGCTAAGTCTAAACACCGATCTAAATAAAACAACAAGGTAGATTTTGTTACAGCTTTTTCAACAGAATACAATCAAGTTACATACCCAGATGCATTTTGGATACTGTGTCCTTTTATGAGTAGCCAATAAAGAAATGTTGTCAAGAATATACCAGGTGGCCGTCTATATATGGAGAGAAGAGAAGACAGCAGATAAATCGGTATGTACGGAGATTTGTTTCATCTCTTCTTCGGTGCGCTCCGTGGCCGTCCTGGGGATGTGTGAACCGGATCCATAGAGAGACGGTCACAATCATCTGACATGGGGATTGGATGCAGAGAAACCCACATCCAATTCACAATAGTGAACCATAGGCGTGCACACGGGGTGTGCCAGGTGGCACACCCTAATCCCCCATGTGCCAGCCAGGGCTTTTTTCTAGGAAAAATGCTGGATTTGCTAATGGACACTCACTGACAGTGACAGTGCTGCCAGTGAGACAATTTTGATTGGTAAGTATACCCCTTAGACACCCCTTATGAGAACTGCAGCCGCGGAGTAAGCTGACAGCTGGCCACATTTCCCGATGCTTGATCTATAGTTCCGACAAGTGATCTCTTACTGTAGGGTGCGGAGTGATACAGCTGCACTCCGCCTTACCTCCAGTGCTTCTTCTGCTGCCATAGGATAGGAGGTAAGCAGCATGTAGTAGGGAACATAGGCGAATCTAGGAGGGTAGATGTCATTTCATTTACAATGCTCTTGCCAGCAGAAATCCCCCTTCCTCCCCTCCTCCACACCACCTGAACAGGAGAGAAGAAATTGCTCCATCCTCTCTGGCTCCTCCAGCCCCCATCCCCTCACTGGCTCCTCCAGCCCCCATCCCCTCACTGGCTCCTCCAGCCCCCATCCCCTCTCTGGCTCCTCCAGCCCCCATCCCCTCTCTGGCTCCTCCAGCCCCCATCCCCTCTCTGGCTCCTCCAGCCCCCATCCCCTCTCTGGCTCCTCCAGCCCCTATCCCCTCTCTGGCTCCTCCAGCCCCTATACCCTCTCTGGCTCCTCCAGCCCCCATCCCCTCTCTGGCTCCTCCAGCCCCCATCCCCTCACTGGCTCCTCCAGCCCCCATATCCTCACTGGCTCCTCCAGCCCCCATCCCCTCTCTGGCTCCTCCAGCCCCCATCCCCTCTCTGGCTCCTCCAGCCCCTATCCCCTCTCTGGCTCCTTCAGCCCCCATCCCCTCACTGGCTCCTCCAGCCCCCATCCCCTCACTGGCTCCTCCAGCCCCATCCCCTCACTGGCTCCTCCAGCCCCCATCCCCTCTCTGGCTCCTCCAGCCCCTATGCCCTCTCTGGCTCCTCCAGCCCCCATCCCCTCTCTGGCTCCTCCAGCCCCCATCCCCTCTCTGGCTCCTCCAGCCCCAATCCCCTGTGTCTGCCCTGCCCACACTGCAATCCTTGTGTGCAGCCTGTGGCTGAAAAAGGAGATATATGGGAGGAAGAGTTTATGTACAGCAGCTGGAAGATCCGTGGGGGCTGCTACACTGATTCTCCACCATTGATTCTCCTGTGTGATCCTATATCTACCAGCCAGGTGACTGAGCAGTCCCTCATCTCCCTCCCCTCTCACCCCCATCTGCCCCCCCCCCCCAGGAGCTGCCAAGTTGCTTTCTTGTCCAGCTAGCACGTAGGGATGACCTAACTGTTAATTCAGGGGGCACTGTGCCATGCACTGATGTCAGGGGGCACTGTGCCATGCTCTGATGTCAGGGGGCACTGTGCCATGCTCTGATGTCAGGGGGCACTGTGCCATGTTCTGCTGTCAGAGGGCACTGTACCATGCTCTGATATCAGAGGGCACTGTACCATGCTCTGATGTCAGAGGGCACTGTGCCATGCACTGATGTCAGGGGGCACTATGCCATGCTCTGATGTCAGGGGGCACTGTGCCATGCTCTGATGTCAGGGGGCACTGTGCCATGATCTGATGTCAGGGGGCACTGGGCCATGCTCTTATGTTATGGGCCACTGTGCTATGTTCTCATGTCAGAGGGCACTGTGCCATGCTCTGATGTCAAGGGGCACTGTGCAATGCTCTTATGTCAGGGGGCACTGTGCCATGTTCTGATGTCAGAGGGCACTCTGCCATGCACTGATGTCAGGGGGCACTGTGCCATGCTCTGATGTCAGGGGCACTGTGCTATGCTCTGATGACAGGGGGCACTGTGCCATGTTCTGATGTCAGAGGGCACTGTGCCATGCTCTGATGTCAGGGGGCACTGTGCAATGCTCTGATGTCAGAGGGCACTGTGCCATGCTCTGATGTCAGGGGGCACTGTACCATGCTCTGATGTCAGGGGGCACTGTGCCATGCTCTGATGTCAGGGGGCACTGTGCCATGATCTGATGTCAGGGGCACTGGGCCATGCTCTTATGTTATGGGCCACTGTGCTATGTTCTCATGTCAGAGGGCACTGTGCCATGCTCTGATGTCAAGGGGCACTGTGCAATGCTCTTATGTCAGGGGGCACTGTGCCATGTTCTGATGTCAGAGGGCACTCTGCCATGCACTGTCAGGGGGCACTGTGCCATGCTCTGATGTCAGGGGCACTGTGCTATGCTCTGATGTCAGGGGGCACTGTGCCATGTTCTGATGTCAGAGGGCACTGTGCCATGCTCTGATGTCAGGGGGCACTGTGCAATGCTCTGATGTCAGGGGGCACTGTGCCATGCTCTTATGTCAGGGGGCACTGTGCCATGTTCTGATGCCAGGGGGCACTGTAGCATGCTCTGATGTGATGTAAGGGGCACTGTGTCATGTTCTGATGTGATGTCAGGGGACACTGTGCAATGCTCTTATGTCAGGGGACACTGTGCAATGCTCTTATGTCAGGGGACACTGTAAAAAGCTCTGATGTCAGGGGGCACTGTGCCATGCTCTGAGGTCAGGGGGCACTGTGCCATGCTCTGATGTCAGGGGCACTGTGCTATGCTCTGATGTCAGGGGGCACTGTGCCATGTTCTGATGTCAGAGGGCACTGTGCTATGCTCTGATGTCAGGGGGCACTGTGCAATGCTCTGATGTCAGGGGGCACTGTGCAATGCTCTTATGTCAGGAGACACTGTGCAATGCTCTTATGTCAGGGGACACTGTGCCTTGCACTGATGTCAGAAGGCACTGTGCCATGCTCTGATGTCAGGGGGCACTGTGCCATGCTCTAATGTCTGGGGGCACTGTGCCATGTTTTGATGTCAGAGGGCACTGTGCCATCTTCTGATGTCAGAGGGCACTGTACCATGCTCTGATGTCAGGGGGCATTGTGCAATGCTCTGATGTCAGGGGGCACTGTGCCATGCTCTGATGTCAGGGGGCACTGTGCCATGCTCTGATGTCAGGGGGCACTGTGCCATGCTCTGATGTCAGGAGACACTGTGCCATGCTCTGATGTCAGGGGGCACTGTGCCATGCTCTGATGTTAGGGGGCACTGTGCCATGCTCTGATGTCAGGGGACACTGTGCAATGCTCTTATGTCAGGGGGCACTGTGCCATGTTCTGATGTCAGAGGGCACTGTGCCATGCACTGATGTCAGGGGGCACTGTGCCATGCTCTGATCTCATGGGGGCAATGTGTGCCATGCTCTGATGTCAGGGGGCACTGTGCCATGCTCTGATGTCAGGGGGCACTGTGCCATGCTCTTAGGTCAGGGGGCACTGTGCCATGCTCTGATGTCAGGGGCACTGTGCTATGCTCTGATGTCAGGGGGCACTGTGCCATGTTCTGATGTCAGAGGGCACTGTGCTATGCGCTGATGTCAGGGGGCACTGTGCAATGCTCTGATGTCAGGGGGCACTGTGCCATGCTCTTATGTCAGGAGACACTGTGCAATGCTCTTATGTCAGGGGACACTGTGCCATACACTGATGTCAGAAGGCACTGTGCCATGCTCTGATGTCAGGGGGCACTGTGCCATGCTCTGATGTCAGGGGGCATTGTGCCATGCTCTGATGTCAGGGGGCACTGTGCCATGCTCTGATGTCAGGGGGCACTGTGCCATGATCTGATGTCAGGGGGCACTGGGCCATGCTCTTATGTCATGGGGCACCGTGCCATGTTCTGATGTCAGAGGGCACTGTGCCATGCTCTGATGTCAGGGGACACTGTGCAATGCTCTTATGTCAGGGGGCATTGTGCCATGTTCTGATGTCAGAGGGCACTGTGCCATGCACTGATGTCAGGGGGCACTGTGCCATGCTCTGATGTAAGGGGGCACTGTGCCATGCTCTGATGTCAGGGGGCACTGTGCCATGCTCTGATGTCAGGGGACAGTGTGCCATGCTCTGATGTCAGGGGGCACTGTGCAATGCTCTGATGTCAGGGGGCACTGTGCCATGCTCTGAGGTCAGGGGGCACTGTGCCATGCTCTGATGTCATGGGGCACTGTGCTATGCTCTGATGTCAGGGGGCACTGTGCCATGTTCTAATGTCTGGGGGCACTGTGCCATGTTTTGATGTCAGAGGGCACTGTGCCATGTTCTGATGTCAGAGGGCACTGTACCATGCTCTAATGTCAGGGGGCATTGTGCCATGCTCTGATGTCAGGGGGCACTGTGCCATGCTCTGATGTCAGGGGGCACTGTGCCATGCTCTGATGTCAGGAGGCACTGTGCCATGCTCTGATGTCAGGGGGCACTGTGCCATGCTCTGATGTCAGGAGGCACTGTGCCATGCTCTAATGTCTAGGGGCACTGTGCCATGTTTTAAATATAATAAATGGGGAAATGGCGCTACCCTATGTGTGTCTAATAATAACTAACTATACCATAAAGTGAACGAGGATATTACTATCCCAGTGTGTCTACCAAACCATAAATAGTTCCATAAATGTGCATAAAAATAATAATAATAATAATAATACTAAGTAGTATTTTGCTTAGCATACAGTGTCTAAACTGTGACAGTATGCCCCTCAGAGCAGGCACCCTTATAGGGCGTACACACGGTCGGACTTTGTTCGGACATTCCGACAACAAAATCCTAGGATTTTTTCCGACGGATGTTGGCTCAAACTTGTCTTGCATACACACGGTCACACAAAGTTGTCGGAAAATCCGATCGTTCCAAACGCGGTGACGTAAAACATGTACGTCGGGACTATAAACGGGGCAGTGGCCAATAGCTTTCATCTCTTTATTTATTCTGAGTAGGGATGAGCCGAACACCCCCCGGTTCGGTTCGCACCAGAACCTGCGAACGGACCGAAAGTTCGCACGAACGTTAGAACCCCATTGACGTCTATGGGACTCGAACGTTCGAAATCAAAAGTGCTCATTTTAAAGGCTAATTTGCATGGTATTGTCCTAAAAAGGGTTTGGGGACCCGGGTCCTACCCCAGGGGACATGTATCAATGCAAAAAAAACTTTTAAAAACGGCCGTTTTTTCGGGAGCAGTGATTTTAATGATGCTTAAAGTAAAAAAAAAAAAGTGAAATATTCCTTTAAATATCGTACCTGAGGGGTGTCTATAGTATGCCTGTAAAGTGACGCGTGTTTCCCGTGTTTAGAACAGTCCCTGCACCAAATGTCATTTTTAAAGGAAAAAATCTCATTTAAAACTGCTTGCGGGTTTAATGTAATGTCGGGTCCTGGCAATATGGATGAAAATCAGTGAGACAAATGGCATGGGTACCCCCCAGTCCATTACCAGGCCCTTTGGGTCTTGTATGGATATTAAGGGGAACCCCGCACCCAAATTAAAATAAGGAAAGGTGTGGGGCCACCAGGCCCTATATACTTGTAATTTTGAACGGGTACATTTTTAACGTGTTTAGCTCCAGCCAAAAAATCTTTTTTAAGCTTTTTGGAAAACATAGGGAAGGGTTATCACCCCTGTGACATTTGTTTTGCTGTCTTTCCTCCTCTTCAGAAGATTTCACCTCACTTTTTGTCCCAATGGATTGGAAAGCATCAGTGGAAAGGAGAAATGTTTTTCCCATATTAACTCTTACAGAAGAGAATTTCCCTTCCTAGGGGTAGATTTATTCTCACTTCCTGTTGTCTCCTTCCGTTTGCAAGTAGGAGTCGTTTGTAAGTTAGTTGTTTGAAAGTAGGGTCCTGCCCTATATACTCAGCAGAAATTTGGGCCTTAGGTGTTGCTGTGGCCACAACACTGTAAGCCCTCACAGGGCTCTGCTGTGAAATATTAGATCAAGAATTGTAATTACATGCCCCTGTTGAACAGGAGCTGAAAAATTAGGCCTTAGGCACTGGTGCTGGTGCCACAACACTGCAACCCCTCACAGACACTCTAGTTGGAATGCAGGAACGAGCCCTGCTGCAAAGTATTGCATCAAAAATTGTAATTACACGCCCCTGTTAAACAAGGGCTGAAAAATTGGGCCTTAGGCACTGGTGCTGGTGCCACAACACTGCAACCCCTCACAGACACTCTAGTTGGAATGCAGGAACGAGCCCTGCTGCAAAGTATTACATCAAAAATCGTAATTACACGCCCCTGTTAAACAGGGGCTGAAAAATTGTGCCTTAGGCACTGGTGGTGGCGCCCAGAACCAAAAATGCTCTTACAAGCTATCAGCGTGATGATTGAGGAGGAAGAGGATAATTACTCAGGAATAGTCACTCAGCATCAGCATAGGCAGTCTTTAAAGGGATCTGAGATTTCAAAAAAAATTATTCGGTTACATCAGCATCAGGTGCTTGGTAGCTGGTGGTGATCCAAGACTCATTCATTTTTATGAAGGTCAGTCGATCGACCGAGTCAGTGGACAGACGCACCCTGTGATCGGTTACCACGCCTCCAGCAGCACTGAATGTGCGTTCCGAAAGAACGCTGGATGCAGGACAGGCCAGTAGCTCAATTGCATACTGTGCAAGCTCTGGCCAGTGATCCATCCTCAAGACCCAGTAACCCAGAGGATTTTCGGTGGGAAAGGTGTCTAAGTCTGATCTTGCCCCTAGGTATTCCTGCACCATGTAAAACAGACGCTGGCGATGGTTGCTGGAACCGATCATACCTTGGGGCTGCGGACCAAAAAATTGTCTGAACGCATCGGTCAGACGGCCACCTTCTCCACCGCTCCTTCTTTGACTGACCGAAGCCTCAGCAACACGTTGTCCAGAAACAGGAGTTTGTAACCTCCCAGTCTCTGGGAACGCGTTGCACAGACCTTTCTGCAAGGCCTCCCGAAGATGTTTCATCCTCTGCTCCCTCTGCGATGGCAAGATAAGGTCCGCAACCTGACCCTTGTAACGTGGATCAAGGAGGGTTGCCAGCCAGTATTGGTCCTTCTCCTTGATACCACGAATACGAGGATCCTTACGCAGGCTTTGCAGGATCAGGGAGGCCATGCAGCGTAGGTTTGCTGAGGCATTCGGTCCGGAGTCCTCTGGGTCACTAAGGACGACATGGTCCGCAGCCACCTCCTCCCAGCCACGTACAAGTCCATGTGTTTCTTGGGACTGATCCCTTAAAGACTGCTGCTGATGCTGAGTGCCAGGCTCCACCTCCATACTGACACAATCTTCCTCCTCCTCCTCCTCCTCTTCCTCCTCGTCCTCTTCCTGTGTGATCGGCGGGCACGCAGGAACACTGTCTGGATAAAGGGGGCCTTGAGAGCTAAGGAAGTCCTCCTCTTCCTGCCTCTGTTCTGCCTCAAGTGCCCTGTCCATTATTCCACGCAGCGTGTGCTCCAACAGGTGGACAAGGGGGACAGTGTCACTGATGCATGCACTGTCACTGCTCACCATCCTCGTGGCCTCCTCAAATGGTGACAGGACAGTGCATGCATCCCTGATCATGGCCCACTGGCGTGGGGAAAAAAACCAAGCTCCCCTGACCCTGTCCTGGTGCCATAGTCGCACAGGTACTCATTGATGGCCCTCTGCTGCGTGTGCAGCCGCTGCAGCATGGCCAACGTTGAGTTCCACCTGGTGGGCATGTCACAGATTAGGCGGTTCTTGGGCAGGTTAAACTCCTTTTGGAGGTCCGTCAGCCGAGCACTGGCATTATATGACCGGCGGAAATGCACACAGACTTTCCTGGCCTGCCTCAGGACATCCTGTAAGCCCGGGTACCTGCCCAAGAACCGCTGCACCACCAAGTTAAGGACGTGAGCCAAACAGGGCACATGGGTCATTTGTCCCTGTCGGAGGGCAGAGAGGAGGTTGGTGCCATTGTCGAAAACCACCATTCCTGCCTTAAGTTGGCGTGGCGTCAACCACCTCTGAACCTGCCACTGCAGAGCTGACAGAACCTCTGCCCCAGTGTGGCTCCTGTCCCCCAAGCACACCAGCTCAAGCACCGCATGGCATCTTTTGGCCTGCGTACTTGCGTAGCCCCTTGAATGACTACGGAGCACCTCTGGTTCCGAGGAAGAGGCCATGGAGGAAGAAGAAGAGGAGGGGGTGGAGGAGAGAGGTGTGTCACAATCATTAGCATTTTGGAGGCGTGGTGGCAGAACAACCTCCAACACTACTGCACCTTGTCCTGCATCCTTCCCAGCTGCCAGCAGAGTCACCCAATGCGCCGTGAAACTTAGGTAACGTCCCTGTCCATGCCTGCTGGACCATGAGTCAGCGGTAATATGCACCTTACCGCTGACCGCCCTGTCCAGCGAGGCATGGACATTGCCTTCCACATGCTGGTAGAGAGCCGGAATCGCCTTCCGTGAGAAAAAGTGGCGTTTGGGTACCTGCCACTGAGGAACTGCACATTCCACAAACTCACGGAAGGGGGCAGAGTCTACCAACTGAAAAGGCAGCAGTTGAAGTGCTAGCAATTTTGCCAAGCTAGCATTCAACCGCTGGGCATGTGGATGGCTGGGAGCAAACTTCTTTCGGCGGTGCAGCAGCTGGGGCAGGGAAATTTGCCTGGTACAATCTGACGTCGGTGTACCAAAATCAGATTGCCCACAAGTACGTGGCTGTGACACACCTAATTCTACACCTTCATTCCTCTCAGTGCAGGTCTCAGAGAGGACTGAAGGTCTAATGGGGTTGGAAATCTCAGCTGATGAGGAGCAAGCAGAGGTCCTCTTTGTTCTTTGGTGTGGGTCTTTTAGATACGCTTGCCAACGAACTGCATGGCAGGTCAACATATGTCTGGTCAAGCATGTGGTACCCAAGCGGGAGATGTTTTGGCCACGCGAGATACGCTTGAGACATATGTTGCAAATAGCAGCGGTGCGATCTGATGCACTCGTCTCAAAAAAGGCCCACACCAAAGAACTTTTTGAATAACGCGCAGAGACTGCAGCGCCCTGCACATGTGGAGCTTTGGGGTGTGATGCAGTCAATGTGCTGCCCTTAGGCTGGCCCCTGGAGGGCATCCTGCCTCGTTGGTGATGTGCCGCCTCCTCCTCCTCCTCCTCCTCCTCTCTCCTATCAGGCACCCACGTTGAGTCAGTGACCTCATCATCCCCTCCCTCCTCATCACTGGAGCAAACCTGGCAGTATGCTGCAGCAGGGGGAGCATGACTGCCAGATTGCTGTCCTTCTTGGGCACCCCCTCTGTCCGTGCTCGTGTTACTGCCTTCATCGAGCTCAGTATCATCATCAGAGCCTTCCAAACGCTGGGCATCCTCCTGGAGCATGTACCCAACACTGTGGTCAAACAGTTCGAGGGACTCCTCAGGAGGACATGGTGGGGCTAGGGAAGGAGTCACTGATGACATTGAGCCGAGGGAAGAGGCTGCTGCTTTGCCAGACAAAGTACCCTGGGCATGGGTGAGAGAGGATGAGGAGGATGAGGACGGCTTGGTCATCCACTCGACCAAGTCTTCCGCATGTTGCGGCTCAACATGGCCAGCTGCCGAAAAAAAGGCCAAGCGTGTCCCATGGCCACGTGCTGATGAGGATGCACCGTCTCCACGACCAGCACTAGACACAGAGCCTGCTTGCCCTCTCTTATTGGCTTGTGACTGTCTGCCTCTCCTTCTTGGCCTTCCAGACATACTAATGGCCTGTAGCTGCACTAAGCTGGGATATATATATATATATATATATATATGTACTTATACTGCAGCTAGCAAAATCAACTGCCTGCCTGTAGTATGAGAACACCACCAACCTTCTACAGGTAGCTTTAGCTGAACACTGTGAGGTGGACGCACCCCACTAACTTGTAGGTTTAGCAGAACACTGTGAGCAAGACGCACTGCACTAACTGTAAATAGTCTAGCTGCCTGACTGTGGTACTAATAGGATCAAAAGAACATCAGTAATTTTCTTTAAAATACTGTAACAAGACAAGCCTGCCTGTCAGTAAGAAGATAACAGGAACGGATCTAGCTGAACACTGTGAGCAGGACGCACCCCACTAGCTTGTAGGTTTAGCTGAACACTGTGAGGTGGACGCACCCCACTAACTTGTAGGTTTAGCTGAACACTGTGAGCAGGACGCACCCCACTTACTTGTAGGTTTAGCAGAACACTGTGGGCAGGACGCACTGCACTAACTGTAAATAGTCTAGCTGCCTGACTGTGGTACTAATAGGATCAAAAGAACACCAGTAATTTTCTTTAAAATACTGTAACAAGACAAGCCTGCCTGTCAGTAAGAAGATAACAGGAACGGATCTAGCTGAACACTGTGAGCAGGACGCACTGCACTAAATGTAAATAGTCTAGCTGCCTGACTGTGGCACTAATAGGATCAAAAGAACACCAGTAATTTTCTTCAAAATACTGTAACAAGACAAGCCTGCCTGTCAGTAGGAATATAACAGGAACGGATCTAGCTGAACACTGTGAGCAGGACGCACTGCACTAAATGTAAATAGTCTAGAAGATAACAGGAACGGATCTAGCTAAACTGAATACAGTGTATATATATATATATGCAACACCTGGGATGCATATATATACACAATACACTTTAAGTGCAGCTAACTGACTGACTGTCCTGCCTAATCTAGCTAACTCAAATGAAATGACACTGTCTCTCTCTCTCTCTAAGCACACCGGAACACACTGCACAGGGCTGCCGTGCAGGCGGCCTTATATAGTGTGGGGCGTGTACTAAATCCCCTGAGCCATAATTGGCCAAATCCTCCTTGGCTTTGGCCAATTATGGCTCTCTGTTAAGGCGGCGCTGTGATTGGCCAAGCATGCGGGTCATAGTGCATGCTTGGCCAATCATCAGCAAGCAATGCACTGCGATGCCGCAGTGAATTATGCGCCGTGACGCGCCACACGAATTTGGCGCGAACGGCCCATATCGTTCGCAATTCGACGAACAATCGAACAGCCGATGTTCGAGTCGAACATGGGTTCGACTCGAACACGAAGCTCATCCCTAATTCTGAGCATGTGTGGCACTTTGTCCGTCGGATTTGTGTACACACGATCGGAATTTCCGACAACGGATTTTGTTGTCGGAAAATTTTATCTCCTGCTCTCCAACTTTGTGTGTCGGAAAATCCGATGGAAAATGTCCGATGGAGCCCACACACGGTCGGAACTTCCGACAACACGCTCCGATCGGACATTTTCCATCGGAAAATCCGACCGTGTGTACGGGGCATTAGTGTGTGGTAATATGTTGTATCCAGGGACAGAATCCCATTAAGAACAGGTATCAGCAGCAGTGCAAACTCAAATGAGTCTCAATATATACATACAGTACAAGGGCTACTGTTCAGGGTGGGGTGTTTGTGAAGTGACAACACCTAAATCACCTATATAATCAAAAAAACTTATACCATACATAAGCTACATGTGACCACAATATGAAAAAGATATTTCAGGACCGTATGTGCAAGGAACTACTTAAGTTCATATACCAGTATATATATATATATATCAGGACTACATGTCCAATTTTTTTATATGTGACAGAACTCTGTGAAAAAATCCGAATTGTCAAAAATAATAAACTCAATGAAGGATCACAGTCTTTGTGCAGTCCAAGCATTAGAAAAAATAGTAAGTGAATGTAACAACGGTGACTTCTGTGTTCATCTGAAAAAGATTGGTGACTCCAGGTGCTCCCCCCAATGTAATCCCCACTCACCAGAAGCAGTAACCCCTACAGGGGTAGTGGGCATAGAGTGGGTGTCTGGAGTAGATGTTCCTTTGGGTGTCCTGGTTGCCTCCGGTTATCCGTGGGTGTATCCCAATAGCTCGGTTTGGGGTTTCCAGCTGACTTTTTTCAGAGGTGGACTCCTCCGCGCCTCATCACCATACCAATGTATTTTCTAGATGGCTGACCCCACTAAATCAAACATGGCCTGTTTCCTCAGCAGTGCTGACTGAGCGGGTTGAGCGAGATTTTGTAGAGCAGCAGCATAAGGTGATCTGTCAAAAAAAACAAAAGTAGATAAAAGCAGGTCTCAGTGTGGAGTCTGAACATCTGTGGATATGGAAGATTAAAGAGCAGCTCTCTCTGTGGCTGATACCAGAGCCGCTGCAGCCAGGCACCATGGACAAGGTATAAGATGTACCTGTCCTGAGATGCATGTTGCAGTGTACAGTGTGTACTGAAATAAACATCCATTGTTCCAGACCAGAGTCTTGTGTCTCTCACAACTGGCACAGTGCCCCCTGACATCAGAGCATGACACAGTGCCCCCTGACATCAGAGCATTGCACAGTGTCCCCTGACATCAGAGCATGGCGCAGTGCCCTCTGACATCAGAACATGGCACAGTGCCCCATGACATATGAGCATGGCCCAGTGCCCCCTGACATCAGATCATGGCACAGTGCCCCCTGACAACAGAGCATGGCACAGTGCCCCCTGACATCAGAGCATGGCACAGTAGTGCCCCCTGACATCGGAGCATTGCACAGTGCCCCCTGACATCACATCAGAGCATGGCACAGTGTTCCTTACATCACATCAGAGCATTGCACTGTGCCCCCTGACATCAGAGTATTGCACAGTGTCCCCTGGCATAAAAGCAATGCACAGTGTCCCCTGACATAAGAGCATTGCACAATGCCCCCTGACATAAGAGCATTGCACAGTGCCCCCTGACATCAGCACATGGCACAGTTCCCCCTGACATAAGAGCATGGCACAGTGTCTCCTGACATCAGAGCATGGCACAGTGCCCCCTGACATCAGAGCATGGCACAGTGTCTCCTGACATGAGAGCTGTTATACCTGAAAGGTTCCACATGTACTGTTACTTTAAGGCTGGCTCCACCCAGGAGTGATGACAAGGGTCAAGGGGTATAGTAGCCATCTTAGAGCACATGTAAGGAAGCATATAAGATGTACCTGTCCTGAGATGCATGTTGCAGTGTACAGTGTGTACTGTAATAAACATCCATTGTTCCAGACCAGAGTCTTGTGTCTCTCACAACTCAGAGGATATAACAGTGGCGACGAGGATGGGATTTACAAAGTGTCTATCAGTCTGAGAGAGAGACAAAGGCAGTGTGGATTGTCATCTGGATAAAAGCAATCACAGAGCCCAGCAGGAAAATGTCATTGATCGGGACATTAGGTGAATTTGATGGGGAACAGACATCCTGGAGTTCCTGGGTTGAGAGACTGGAACAGTATTTCAGTGCAAATGCCATCCCAGACAACAGGCAAGTAGCAGTATTCCTGACAGTGGTTGGTGCTAAGACATATGACACTCTTAGAGATCTCCTTTTCCCTGTAAAGCCAGCAACTAAGACATTGGAAGAGCTCCTGACACTGTTAGAGGATCACTTCCAGCCTAAACCATTAGAGATTGCAGAAAGATTTTCGGTTTTATCAGCGGCAGCAGCAGCCAGGTGAAGAAATTAAAGCTTATGTGCTCGCCCTTCGCAGACTAGCCTCTACCTGTTCTTTTGGGGAGTATCTACCTACTGCACTGAGAGATAAGTTTGTAATGGGACTGAATTGTGAGTCTAGCCAAAAGAGACTGTTAACAGAGAAAGATCTTACCCTTACAAAGGCAATTGAAATAGCTTCAGTGATGGAAATGGCTGTGAAAGATACAGAGGAATTAAACCCCCAGGGAAGAAGGGAAGAGGTGAAACAGGAAGTTTTCAGAACAGCAGTCAAGCCAACTGCCGCAAACTGGAAATACAGACCCCCACCAAGCCGGGAGTCAGCCTGCTACCGTTGTGGAAATACAGACCATGACCACAAAGTCTGCCGGTTTAAGGATCAGACCTGTCATAATTGCGGTAGGACAGGCCATCTTAAACGAGTTTGCCGTAGCAAGAAGGTGCGAGATAAACAACCTCTGAACCCCAAGACAAAGACATACATGGTGGGAAGATATACATCATCACCTGAGTCAGAGGATGAGGAAGTGCTCCACAGATTAGACATACATCATATGCATTCAGCACCCTCCGCAATGACTGTAGAGGTAACTGTGGAGGGAAAGAAACTCAAGATGGATGTAGACACAGGAGCAGCAGTTTCAGTTATCACCCAGAAACAATGGAGACAACTTCAGACCCAAACAACTGTCCGCCCAACACCAATCAAACTGCAGACATATTCAAAGCAGATACTCCACCCACTGGGTTATGCGAAAGTACAGGTATTGTACAAGGGTCAGACAAAGAGACTGCCATTATACATCCTAGAAAATGGGGGACCCCCTCTCTTTGGGAGGGACTGGATTGCTCACTTTGGTATGCCAGACATCACCATAAATCCCTGTAACACTGTTACAATTCCATTAGGAGATAATGAGGGATGGGTGGTGTCCCTGAAGCAGCGTTTCCCAAAGATCTTTGATGACCAGTTGGGGAAAATAAAGCACGACTGTGTAAGACTCAAGCTGAAACCCAACGCTCAGCCTAAGTTCTTCAAAGCTCGGACAGTACCTTTCGCACTGCGAGCAGGAGTGGAAGCAGAACTAAGTCGGCTGGAGGAACAAGGTGTCATCTCCAAGGTAGAGCACAGCGAGTGGGCATCACCAGTTGTACCAGTAAAGAAAGCGAATGGGGACTTACGCATTTGTGGCGATTTCCGCATGGCACTGAACTCCCAACTGGAGATAGACCAGTATCCTCTACCCAGAGTAGATGACATTTTTGCCTCTCTTGCAGGGGGCCAAAAGTTCACCAAGCTTGATCTCAGACAAGCATATTTACAGTTTGAGGTCCATCCTTCTTCCCGCAAGTTTCTAACCATCAACACCCACAAGGGACTGTATGAATACAATCAGATGGTGTTTGGTGTAGCCTCCGCCCCAGCCATTTGGCAACGAAAAATGGACGAGATTTTGGCGGACATTCCTTTCACGCAGTGCCTGCTAGATGACATGCTCATCACAGGACGGACAGAGCAGGAACACAAGCGGAACGTGGAGCTTGTGTTGGCGAGACTCCAAGAACAGGGTCTAAAAGTGAACTTAGCAAAATGCCAATTCATGGTGCCTAAATTGGAGTTTTGTGGCCACCTTGTGGATGCAGAGGGTATACACACCACGGAAGCCAAGGTTGATGCTTTAGTCAAAGCTCCAGCCCCAACCATCGTCCAGCAGTTGCGATCATACCTTGGCTTGCTGAACTATTACCACAAATTCCTGCCAGATCTGGCACACACGTTGTTTCCGCTGAACAAGCTTTTGGAAAAACATTCAAGATGGGACTGGTCGGCTGCATGCCAACGGGCTTTTGAAGTCTCTAAGCGGAAGCTGTTGGCGTCACGCATGCTCGTGCACTATGACCTCCAGAAGCCTCTCACCTTGGCTTGTGATGCCTCACCCTATGGTCTGGGTGCTGTACTATCTCACATCTTACCAGATGGGTCAGAAAAACCAGTGGCATTTGCCTCCAGGTCTTTGACAAAAGCAGAAAGCAATTACTCACACATTGACAAAGAGGCTCTAGCGCTGATATGGGCAATTAAGAAGTTTCATCTTTACCTGTATGGTAAGGAATTCACCATACTGACAGACCATAAACCACTCCTTCAGATCTTTAGCCCTGACAAAGGCATCTCTCAGACTACTGCAGCCCACCTCCAACGCTATGCCCTATTCTTGGGAGTATACAGCTACAAAATCCAGTATCGCGGTCATGATGCCAATGCAAATGCGGACGCAATGTCCAGACTGACAGGGAAGTCGATGGACTCTTCTCCACCGGTCAAGAGTTGTCGTTACACCAGCCTGTCCTTCTTGTCTTCTGGGGAGTAGGGATGAGCCGAACACCCCCCTGTTCGGTTCGCACCAGAACATGCGAACAGGAAAAAAGTTCGTTCGAACATGCGAACACCGTTAAAGTCTATGGGACACGAACATGAATAATCAAAAGTGCTAATTTTAAAGGCTTATATGAAAGTTATTGTCATAAAAAGTGTTTGGGGACCTGGGTCCTGCCCCAGGGGACATGGATCAATGCAAAAAAAAGTTTTAAAAACGGCCGTTTTTTCAGGAGCAGTGATTTTAATAATGCTTAAAGTCAAACAATAAAAGTGTAATATCCCTTTAAATTTCGTACCTGGGGGGTGTCTATAGTATGCCTGTAAAGGGGCGCATGTTTCCTGTGTTTAGAACAGTCTGACAGCAAAATGACATTTTGAAGGAAAAAACTCATTTAAAACTACTCGCGGCTATTGCATTGCCGACAATACACATAGAAGTTCATTGATAAAAACGGCATGGGAATTCCCCAAAGGGGAACCCCGGCCAAAATTAAAAAAAAAAATGACGTGGGGTTCCCCCTAAATTCCATACCAGACCCTTCAGGTCTGGTATGGATTTTAAGGGGAACCCCGCGCCAAAAAAAAAAAAAAAACGGCGTGGGGTCCCCCCAAAAATCCATACCAGACCCTTATCCGAGCACGCAACCTGGCAGGCCGCAGGAAAAGAGGGGGGGACAAGAGTGCGGCCCCCCTCCCTCCTGAACCGTACCAGGCCACATGCCCTCAACATTGGGAGGGTGCTTTGGGGTAGCCCCCCAAAACACCTTGTCCCCATGTTGATGTCCTCATTTAAATGCTTCTTCTTTCTTCTATCTTCCTTCATCTTCTGGTTCTTCTGGCTCTTCTGGTTCTTCCTCCGGCGTTCTCGTCCAGCATCTCCTCCGCGGCGTCTTCTGTCTTCTTCTCCTCGGGCCGCTCCGCACCCATGGCATGGGGGGAGGCTCCCGCTCTTCTCTTCTTCTTTTCTTCTCTTCTTCTCTTCTTCTTTTCTTCTTTTCTTCTCTGGGCCGCTCCGCAATCCATGCTGGCATGGAGGGAGGCTCCCGCTGTGTGACGGCGCTCCTCGTCTGACAGTTCTTAAATAACGGGGGGCGGGGCCACCCGGTGACCCCGCCCCCCTCTGACGCACGGTGACTTGACGGGACTTCCCTGTGGCATTCCCCGTGACGTCACAGGGAAGTCCCGTCAAGTCACCGTGCGTCAGAGGGGGGCGGGGTCACCGGGTGGCCCCGCCCCCCCGTTATTTAAGAACTGTCAGACGAGGAGCGCCGTCACACAGCGGGAGCCTCCCTCCATGCCAGCATGGATTGCGGAGCGGCCCGGAGAAGAAAAGAAGAAAAGAAGAAGAGAAGAAGAGAAGAAAAGAAGAAGAGAAGAGCGGGAGCCTCCCCCCCCATGCCATGGGTGCGGAGCGGCCCGAGGAGAAGAAGATAGAAGACGCCGCGGAGGAGATGCTGGACGAGAACGCCGGAGGAAGAACCAGAAGAGCCAGAAGAACCAGAAGAACCAGAAGATGAAGGAAGATAGAAGAAAGAAGAAGCATTTAAATAAAGGAATTGTCAAAAACTGTCTCTTGTCATTTTTAACATTTTTGACACTTTCTTCGTGAAATGGTAGGGGTACTTATGTACCCACTTACCATTTCACACAGGGGGGGGCCGGGATCTGGGGGTCACCTTGTTAAAGGGGGCTTCCAGATTCCGATAAGCCCCCCGCCCGCAGACCCCCACAACCACCGGCCAGGGTTGTGGGGATGAGGCCCTTGTCCTCATCAACATGGGGACAAGGTGTTTTGGGGGGCTACCCCAAAGCACCCTCCCAATGTTGAGGGCATGTGGCCTGGTACGGTTCAGGAGGGAGGGGGGGCCGCACTCTCGTCCCCCCCTCTTTTCCTGCGGCCTGCCAGGTTGCGTGCTCGGATAAGGGTCTGGTAAGGATTTTTGGGGGGACCCCACGCCGTTTTTTTTTTTTTTTTTTTGGCGCGGGGTTCCCCTTAAAATCCATACCAGACCTGAAGGGTCTGGTATGGAATTTAGGGGGAACCCCACGTCATTTTTTTTTTTAAATTTTGGCCGGGGTTCCCCTTAATATCCATACCAGACCTGAAGGGCCTGGTATGGAATTTAGGGGGACTCCCACGTCATTTTTTTTTTTTAATTTTGGTTCGGGGTTCCCCTTTGGGGAATTCCCATGCCGTTTTTATCAATGAACTTCTATGTGTATTGTCGGCAATGCAATAGCCGCGAGTAGTTTTAAATGAGTTTTTTCCTTCAAAATGTCATTTTGCTGTCAGACTGTTCTAAACACAGGAAACATGCGCCCCTTTACAGGCACACTATAGACACCCCCCAGGTACGAAATTTAAAGGGATATTACACTTTTATTGATTGACTTTAAGCATTATTAAAATCACTGCTCCTGAAAAAACGGCCGTTTTTAAAACTTTTTTTTGCATTGATCCATGTCCCCTGGGGCAGGACCCAGGTCCCCAAACACTTTTTATGACAATAACTTGCATATTAGCCTTTAAAATTAGCACTTTTGATTTCTCCCATAGACTTTTAAAGGGTGTTCCGCGGCATTCGAATTTGCCGCGAACACCCCAAATTGTTCGCTGTTCGGTGAACTTGCGAACAGCCAATGTTCGAGTCGAACATGAGTTCGACTCGAACTCGAAGCTCATCCCTACTGGGGAGATAGCAGCCCATACAGCCAAGGATACCTTTCTGAAAACAATACTCTCCTGGGTACGGTCCGGTTGGCCTACAACCGTCACACAGGATTATGAACCTTATTTTTGTAGGCGTATGGAATTAACTGTGGCTGGCAACTGTGTTTTATGGGGGGACCGAGTGATCATTCCACAGACCCTCCGGAGACACATTCTGGGCTTGCTACATACTGGTCATCCCGGGGGCACACGTATGAAACAAAAAGCCAGAGGCTATGTGTGGTGGCCAAACCTAGACTCAGATATCACAACATATGTGAATGCTTGTGCGGGATGTGCACAAACTGCAAGAGACCCTCCTCGAGGGTGTGTCCAGCCCTGGACTTGGCCCACGGTTCCTTGGTTTCGCCTACACTTGGACTTTGCAGGCCCGATCAGAGGACACACCTTCTTGATCATAGTGGACGACCATTCAAAGTGGCCTGAGGTAATTCCTGTTACTCAGCCAAAGACTAAGGCAACGATTTCCATACTGTTACATCTCGCTGCTACGTTTGGATACCCGAGAGAGATCGTCACTGACAATGGTGCACAATTCACCAGTCAGGAGTTTCAGCGTTTCCTGACTGCCCACAACATCAAGCACAAGTTTACTGCACCTTACCACCCGGCTACTAATGGTCAAGCAGAACGGTTTGTGCAGACTTTTAAATGCTATTTCAAAGCTACAGTAGCTGCAAATAAACAACAGTCCCTGTCACCCCAGCAGCTGGACTCCTTCCTTTCTGCTTACAGAAACACACCACATGCAACCACCGGGAAAACTCCAGCAGAACTCCTTCTGGGTCGGCAGCCATGGACTGTTTTGGACATGCTCCGTCCTCAAACAGTCCAGGAACATGTACTGCAGTCGCAAGACAAGATGGTCAAACATGGTGAGCTCCCTCGATTCACAGCCCAACAAAAGGTATGGGCCCGATCTTATGGGGCTTCCAATGCCCGGTGGCTTCCTGCTGTCATTGCAGAGACTTTGGGACCCAAGATGTATAGGGTCTGCCTGGAAGATGGTTCCACTTGCAGATGGCATGCAGACCAACTGCGTCCTCGTTTTCAATTGCCCGAATCCCTGACGCCAGCTGAACCACCAGTGTCGCAAGGATCTGCTCCCAGCGGATCAGATTGCATGGGGACTGATGATTGGGGGGACTCTGAACTTTTGAACTCAGCTCCAACAGAGCCCTCCAGCCCTGGTCCGGAGGTCTGTTCACCTGCTGAGCTGGTGGATCCCTTCTTGGCGGCCCCGCCGGTGCCCACTCCGGCCAGCCCTGTTTCCTCCAGTCCCGAGTCGCTGGGTGCCCGACCTCAATGACACTGTCACCCTCCTGATCAGTTTCAGCTTCCAGACCGGTTACGAGACTTTTCAACGGGGCCGTCGAAAGTGATCCGATGACATTGTATCCCCGCAACTGTCCCTGGAAGTTGGTCTCACATCTGGATGCAGGAAATATCCGGCGCATCTCCTGTGTTTGGAGGACTGTTATTGGACAGTTATTAGTTAATGTTTTGTGCCTTTTCTCGTTTTGTTGTAATTTTTTTTTTTTTTTATTTTAGGGATGGATGGAAGGTGTTATACCTGAAAGGTTCCACATGTACTGTCACTTTAAGGCTGGCTCCACCCAGGAGTGATGACAAGGGTCAAGGGGTATAGTAGCCATCTTAGAGCACATGTAAGGAAGCATATAAGATGTACCTGTCCTGAGATGCATGTTGCAGTGTACAGTGTGTACTGAAATAAACATCCATTGTTCCAGACCAGAGTCTTGTGTCTCTCACAACTCAGACGATATACAAGGGAAGAACTGCCACTGTAGGACACAGAAGACACTCCGGAGTGTCTTTTGTGTTAGGACACAGAAGACACTCCGGAGTGTCTTCTGTGTCCTACAGTGGCAGTTCTTCCCTTGTCCATGGTGCCTGGCTGCAGTGGCTCTGGTATCAGCCACAGAGAGAGCTGCTTTTATCTACTTTTGTTTTATTTTTGACAGATCACCTTATGCTGCTGCTCTACAAAATCTCGCTCAACCCGCTCAGTCAGCACTGCTGAGGAAACAGGCCACGTTTGATTTAGTGGGGTCAGCCATCTAGAAAATACATTGGTATGGTGATGAGGCACGGAGGAGTCCACCTCTGAAAAAAGTCAGCTGGAAACCCCAAACCCAGCTATTGGGATACACCCACGGAGGCAACCAGGACACCCAAAGGAACATCTACTCCAGACACCCACTCTATGCCCACTACCCCTGTAGGGGTGACTGCTTCTGGTGAGTGGGGATTACATTGGGGGGAGCACCTGGAGTCACCAATCTTTTTCTGATGAACACAGAGGTCACCGTTGTTACATTCACTTACTATTTTTTCTAATGCTTGGACTGCACAAAGACTGTGATGCTTCATTGAGTTTATTATTTTTGACAATTCTGATTTTTTCACAGAGTTCTGTCACATATATAAATTTGCACATGTAGTCCTGATATATATATATACTGGTATATGAACTTAAGTAGTTCCTCGCACATACGGTCCTGAAATATCTTTTTCATATTGTGGTCACATGTAGCTTATGTATGGTATACGTTTTTTTGATTATATAGGTGATTTAGGTGTTGTCACTTCACAAACACCCCACCCTGAACAGTAGCCCTTGTACTGTATTTATATATTGAGACTCGTTTGAGTTTGCACTGCTGCTGATACCTGTTCTTAATGGGATGGGATTCTGTCCCTGGATAGGGATGAGCCGAACACCCCCCTGTTCGGTTCGCACCAGAACATGCGAACAGGAAAAAAGTTCGCTCGAACACGCGAACACCGTTAAAGTCTATGGGACACGAACATGAATAATCAAAAGTGCTAATTTTAAAGGCTTATATGCAAGTCATTGTCATAAAAAGTGTTTGGGGACCTGGGTCCTGCCCCAGGGGACATGGATCAATGCAAAAAAAAGTTTTAAAAACGGACGTTTTTCAGGAGCAGTGATTTTAATAATGCTTAAAGTCAAACAATAAAAGTGTAATATCCCTTTAAATTTCGTACCTGGGGGGTGTCTATAGTATGCCTGTAAAGGGGCGCATGTTTCCTGTGTTTAGAACAGTCTGACAGCAAAATGACATTTCGAAGGAAAAAAACATTTAAAACTACCCGCGGCTATTGCATTGCCGACAATACACATAGAAGTTCATTGATAAAAACGGCATGGGAATTCCCCACAGGGAAACCCCGAACCAAAATTAAAAAAAAAAAAATGAAGTGGGAGTCCCCCTAAATTCCATACAAGGCCCTTTAGGTCTGGTATGAATATTAAGGGGAACCCCGGCTAAAATAAAAAAAAAAATGATGTGGGGTTCCCCCTAAATTTCATACCAGACCCTTCAGGTCTGCTATGGATTTTAAGGGGAACCCTGCGCAATAAAAAAAAAAAAAAACGGCGTGGGGTCCCCCCCCAAAAATCCATACCAGACCCTTATCCGAGCACGCAACCTGGCAGGCCGCAGGAAAAGAGGGGGGGACGAGAGTGCGGCCCCCCCTCCTGAACCGTACCAGGCCACATGCCCTCAACATTGGGAGGGTGCTTTGGGGTAGCCCCCCAAAACACCTTGTCCCCATGTTGATGAGGACAAGGGCCTCATCCCCACAACCCTGGCCGGTGGTTGTGGGGGTCTGCGGGCAGGGGGCTTATCGGAATCTGGAAGCCCCCTTTAACAAGGGGACCCCCAGATCCCGCCCCCCCGTGTGAAATGGTAAGGGGGTACTTACCCCTACCATTTCACAAAAAAACTGTTAAAAATGTTAAAAATGACAAGAGACAGTTTTTGACAATTCCTTTATTTAAATGCTTCTTCCTTCATCTTCTTCTGCTTCTGGTTCTTCTGGCTCTTCTGGTTCTTCCTCCGGCGTTCTCGTCCAGCATCTCCTCCGCGGCGTCTTCTATCTTCTTCTCCTCGGGCCGCTCCACACCCATGGCATGGAGGGAGGCTCCCGCTCCTCTCTTCATCTTCTTCTTCATCCTCTTCTCTTCTTCCTTCTTCTCTTCTTCTCTTCTTCATTTTCTTCTCCGGGCCGCTCCACGTCCATGCTGGCATGGAGGGAGGCTCCCGCTGTGTGACGGCATCTCTTCGTCTGACGGCTCTTAAATAACAGGGGGCAGGGCCACCCGGTGACCCCGCTCCCCTCTGACGCACGGTGACTTGATGGGACTTCCCTGTGACGTCACGGGGAATGCCACAGGGAAGTCCCATCATGTCCCGTGCGTCAGAGGGGGCGGGGCCACCGGGTGGTCATCAAAGATCTTTGGGAAATGCTGCTTCAGGGACACCACCCATCCCTCATTATCTCCTAATGGAATTGTAACAGTGTTACAGGGATTTATGGTGATGTCTGGCATACCAAAGTGAGCAATCCAGTCCCTCCCAAAGAGAGGGGGTCCCCCATTTTCTAGGATGTATAATGGCAGTCTCTTTGTCTGACCCTTGTACAATACCTGTACTTTCGCATAACCCAGTGGGTGGAGTATCTGCTTTGAATATGTCTGCAGTTTGATTGGTGTTGGGCGGACAGTTGTTTGGGTCTGAAGTTGTCTCCATTGTTTCTGGGTGATAACTGAAACTGCTGCTCCTGTGTCTACATCCATCTTGAGTTTCTTTCCCTCCACAGTTACCTCTACAGTCATTGCGGAGGGTGCTGAATGCATATGATGTATGTCTAATCTGTGGAGCACTTCCTCATCCTCTGACTCAGATGATGATGTATATCTTCCCACCATGTATGTCTTTGTCTTGGGGTTCAGAGGTTGTTTATCTCGCACCTTCTTGCTACGGCAAACTCGTTTAAGATGGCCTGTCCTACCACAATTATGACAGGTCTGATCCTTAAACCGGCAGACTTTGTGGTCATGGTCTGTATTTCCACAACGGTAGCAGGCTGACTCCCGGCTTGGTGGGGGTCTGTATTTTACAGTTTGCGGCAGTTGGCTTGACTGCTGTTCTGAAAACTTCCTGTTTCACCTCCTCTTTTCTGCCCTGGGGGTTCAATTCCTCTGTATCTTTCACAGCCATTTCCATCACTGAAGCTATTTCAATTGCCTTTGTAATGGTAAGATCTTTCTCTGTTAACAGTCTCTTTTGGCTAGACTCACAATTCAGTCCCATTACAAACTTATCTCTCAGTGCAGTAGGTAGATACTCCCCAAAAGAACAGGTAGAGGCTAGTCTGCGAAGGGCGAGCACATAAGCTTTAATTTCTTCACCTGGCTGCTGCTGCCGCTGATAAAACTGAAATCGTTCTGCAATCTCTAGTGGTTTAGGCTGGAAGTGATCCTCTAACAGTGTCGGGAGCTCTGCCAATGTCTTAGTTGCTGGCTTTACAGGGAAAAGGAGATCTCTAAGAGTGTCATATGTCTTAGCACCAACCACTGTCAGGAATACTGCTACTTGCCTGTTGTCTGGGATGGCATTTGCACTGAAATACTGTTCCAGTCTCTCAACCCAGGAACTCCAGGATGTCTGTTCCCCATCAAATTCACCTAATGTCCCAATCAATGACATTTTCCTGCTGGGCTCTGTGATTGCTTTTATTCAGATGACAATCCACACTGCCTTTGTCTCTCTCTCAGACTGATAGACACTTTGTAAATCCCATCCTCGCCACTGTTATATCCTCTGAGTTGTGAGAGACACAAGACTCTGGTCTGGAACAATGGATGTTTATTACAGTACACACTGTACACTGCAACATGCATCTCAGGACAGGTACATCTTATATGCTTCCTTACATGTGCTCTAAGATGGCTACTATACCCCTTGACCCTTGTCATCACTCCTGGGTGGAGCCAGCCTTAAAGTAACAGTACATGTGGAACCTTTCAGGTATAACAGCTCTCATGTCAGGAGACACTGTGCCATGCTCTGATGTCAGGGGGCACTGTGCCATGCTCTGATGTCAGGAGACACTGTGCCATGCTCTTATGTCAGGGGGAACTGTGCCATGTGCTGATGTCAGGGGGCACTGTGCAATGCTCTTATGTCAGGGGGCATTGTGCAATGCTCTTATGTCAGGGGACACTGTGCATTGCTTTTATGCCAGGGGACACTGTGCAATACTCTGATGTCACGGGGCACTGTGCAATGCTCTGATGTGATGTAAGGAACACTGTGCCATGCTCTGATGTGATGTCAGGGGGCACTGTGCAATGCTCCGATGTCAGGGGGCACTACTGTGCCATGCTCTGATGTCAGGGGGCACTGTGCCATGCTCTGTTGTCAGGGGGCACTGTGCCATGATCTGATGTCAGGGGGCACTGGGCCATGCTCATATGTCATGGGGCACTGTGCCATGTTCTGATGTCAGAGGGCACTGCGCCATGCTCTGATGTCAGGGGACACTGTGCAATGCTCTGATGTCAGGGGGCACTGTGTCATGCTCTGATGTCAGGGGGCACTGTGCCATGCTCTGAAGTCAGGGGGCACTGTGCCATGCTCTGATGTCAAGGGGCACTGTGCCATGCTCTGAGGTCAGGGGGCACTGTGCCATGCTCTGATGTCATGGGGCACTGTGCTATGCTCTGATGTCAGGGGGCACTGTGCCATGTTCTAATGTCTGGGGGCACTGTGCCATGTTTTGATGTCAGAGGGCACTGTGCCATGTTCTGATGTCAGAGGGCACTGTACCATGCTCTGAGGTCATGGGGCATTGTGCCATGCTCTGATGTAAGGGGGCACTGTGCCATGCTCTGATGTCAGGGGGCACTGTGCCATGCTCTGATGTCAGGGGGCACTGTGCCATGCTCTCATGTCAGGAGACACTGAGCCATGCTCTGATGTCAGGGGGCACTGTGCGCTCTGATGTCAGGAGACACTGTGCCATGCTCTTATGTCAGGGGGAACTGTGCCATGTGCTGATGTCAGGGGGCACTGTGCAATGCTCTTATGTCAGGGGGCACTGTGCAATGCTCTTATGTCAGGGGACACTGTGCATTGCTTTTATGTCAGGGGGCACAGTGCAATGCTCTGATGTGATGTAAGGAACACTGTGCCATGCTCTGATGTGATGTCAGGGGGCACTGTGCAATGCTCCAATGTCAGGGGGCACTACTGTGCCATGCTCTGATGTCAGGGGGCACTGTGCCATGCTCTGATGTCATGGGGCACTGTGCTATGCTCTGATGTCAGGGGGCACTGTGCCATGTTCTAATGTCTGGGGGCACCGTGCCATGTTTTGATGTCAGAGGGCACTGTGCCATGTTCTGATGTCAGAGGGCACTGTACCATGCTCTGAGGTCAGGGGGCATTGTGCCATGCTCTGATGTAAGGGGGCACTGTGCCATGCTCTGATGTCAGGGGGCACTGTGCCATGCTCTGATGTCAGGGGGCACTGTGCCATGCTCTCATGTCAGGAGACACTGTGCCATGCTCTGATGTCAGGGGGCACTGTGCCATGCTCTGATGTCAGGAGACACTGTGCCATGCTCTTATGTCAGGGGGAACTGTGCCATGTGCTGATGTCAGGGGGCACTGTGCAATGCTCTTATGTCAGGGGGCACTGTGCAATGCTCTTATGTCAGGGGACACTGTGCATTGCTTTTATGTCAGGGGACACTGTGCAATGCTCTGATGTCAGGGGGCACAGTGCAATGCTCTGATGTGATCTAAGGAACACTGTGCCATGCTCTGATGTGATGTCAGGGGGCACTGTGCAATGCTCTGATGTCAGGGGGCACTACTGTGCCATGCTCTGATGTCAGGGGGCACTGTGCCATGCTCTGATGTCAGGGGGCACTGTGCTATTATCTGATGTCAGGGGTGTTATATCCTCTGAGTTGTGAGAGACACAAGACTCTGGTCTGGAACAATGGATGTTTATTACAGTACACACTGTACACTGCAACATGCATCTCAGGACAGGTACATCTTATATGCTTCCTTACATGTGCTCTAAGATGGATACTATACCCCTTGACCCTTGTCATCACTCCTGGGTGGAGCCAGCCTTAAAGTGACAGTACATGTGGAACCTTTCAGGTATAACACCTTCCATCCATCCCTAAAAAATAAAAAAAATTACAACAAAACGAGAAAAGCACAACAAAACTTTAACTAATAACTGTCCAATAACAGTCCTCCAAACACAGGAGATGCACCGGATATTTCCTGCATCCAGATGTGAGACCAAGCTTCCAGGGACAGTTGCGGGGATACAATGTCATTGGATCACTTTCGGCGGCCCCGTCGAAAGTTTCGTAACTGGTCTGGAAGCTGAAACCGATCAGGAGGGTGACAGTGTCGTTGAGGTCGGGCACCCAGCGACTCGGGACCGGAGGAAACAGGGCTGGCCGGAATGGGCACCGGCGGGGCCAAGAAGGGATCCACCAACTCAGTGGGTGAACAGACCTCCGGCTCAGGGCTGGAGGGCTCTGTTGGAGCTGAGTTCAAAAGTTCAGAGTCCCCCCAATCATCAGTCCCTGTGCATTCTGATCCGCTGGGAGCAGATCCTTGCGACACTGGTGGTTCAGCTGGTGTCAGGGATTCGGGCAATTGAAAACGAGGACGCAATTGGTCTGCATGCCGTCTGCAAATGGAACCATCTTCCAGGCAGACCCTATACATCTTGGGTCCCAAAGTCTCTGCAATGACAGCAGGAAGCCACCGGGCGTTGGAAGCCCCATAAGATCGGGTCCATACCTTTTGTTGGGCTGTGAATCGAGGGAGCTCATCATCTTTGACCATCTTGTCTTGGGATTGCAGTACATGTTCCTGGACTGTTTGAGGACGGAGCATGTCCAAAACAGTCCATGGCTGCTGACCCAGAAGGAGTTCTGCTGGAGTTTTTCCGGTGGTTGCATGTGGTGTGTTTCTGTAAGCAGAAAGGAAGGAGTCCAGCTGCTGGGGTGACAGGGACAGTTGTTTACTTGCAGCCACTGTAGCTTTGAAATAGCGTTTAAAAGTCTGCACAAACCGTTCTGCTTGACCATTAGTAGCCGGGTGGTAAGGTGCAGTCAACTTGTGCTTGATGTTGTGGGCAGTCAGGAAATGCTGAAACTCCTGACTGGTGAATTGTGCACCATTGTCAGTGACGATCTCTCTGGGGTATCCAAACGTAGCAGCGAGATGTAACAGTATAGAAACCGTTGCCTTAGTCGTTGGCTGAGTAACAGGAATTACCTCAGGCCACTTTGAATGGGCATCCACTATGATCAAGAAGGTGTGTCCTCTGATCGGGCCTGCAAAGTCCAAGTGTAGGCGCAACCAAGGAACCGTGGGCCAAGTCCAGGGCTGGACACACCCTCGAGGAGGGTCTCTTGCAGTTTGTGCACATCCAGCACAAGCATTCACATATGTTGTGATATCTGAGTCTAGGTTTGGCCACCACACATAGCCTCGGGCCTTTTGTTTCATACGTGTGCCCCCGGGATGACCAGTATGTAGCAAGCCCAGAATGTGTCTCCGGAGTGTCTGTGGAATGATCACTCGGTCTCCCCATAAAACACAGTTGCCAGCCATAGTTAATTCCATATGCCTACGAAAATAAGGTTCATAATCCTGTGTGACGGTTGCAGGCCAACTGGACCGTACCCAGGAGAGTATTGTTTTCAGAAAGGTATCCTTGGCTGTATGGGCTGCTATCTCCTCAGAAGACAAGAAGGACAGGCTGGTGTAACGACAACTCTTGACCGGTGGAGAAGAGTCCATCGACTTCCCTGTCAGTCGGGACATTGTGTCCGCATTCGCATTGGAATCATGACCGCGATACTGGATTTTGTAGCTGTATGCTCCCAAGAATAGGGCATAGTGTTGGAGGCGGGCCGCAGTAGTCTGAGAGATGCCTTTGTCAGGGCTAAAGATCTGAAGGAGTGGTTTATGGTCTGTCAGTATGGTGAATTCCCTACCATACAGGTAAAGATGAAACTTCTTAATTGCCCATATCAGCGCTAGAGCCTCTTTGTCAATGTGTGAGTAATTGCTTTCTGCTTTTGTCAAAGACCTGGAGGCAAATGCCACTGGTTTTTCTGACCCATCTGGTAAGATGTGAGATAGTACAGCACCCAGACCATAAGGTGAGGCATCACAAGCCAAGGTGAGAGGTTTCTGGAGGTCATAGTGCACGAGCATGCGTGACGCCAACAGCTTCCGCTTAGAGACTTCAAAAGCCATTGGCATGCAGCCGACCAGTCCCATCATGAGTGTTTTTCCAAAAGCTTGTTCAGCGGAAACAAGGTGTGTGCCAGATCTGGCAGGAATTTGTGGTAATAGTTCAGCAAGCCAAGGTATGATCGCAACTGCTGGACGTTGGTTGGGGCTTGAGCTTTGACTAAAGTAGGGATGAGCTTCGAGTTCGAGTCGAACTCATGTTCGACTCGAACATTGGCTGTTCGCAAGTTCACCGAACAGCGAACAATTTGGGGTGTTCGCGGCAAATTCGAATGCCGCGGAACACCCTTTAAAAGTCTATGGGAGAAATCAAAAGTGCTAATTTTAAAGGCTAATATGCAAGTTATTGTCATAAAAAGTGTTTGGGGACCTGGGTCCTGCCCCAGGGGACATGGATCAATGCAAAAAAAAGTTTTAAAAACGGCCATTTTTTCAGGAGCAGTGATTTTAATAATGCTTAAAGTCAATCAATAAAAGTGTAATATCCCTTTAAATTTCGTACCTGGGGGGTGTCTATAGTGTGTCTGTAAAGGGGCGCATGTTTCCTGTGTTTAGAACAGTCTGACAGCAAAATGACATTTTGAAGGAAAAACTCATTTAAAACTACCCGCGGCTATTGCATTGCCGACAATACACATAGAAGTTCATTGATAAAAACAGCATGGGAATTCCCCAAAGGGGAACCCCGAACCAAAATTAAAAAAAAAAAATGACGTGGGAGTCCCCCTAAATTCCATACCAGGCCCTTCAGGTCTGGTATGGATATTAAGGGGAACCCCGGCCAAAATTAAAAAAAAAAAATGACGTGTGGTTCCCCCTAAATTCCATACCAGACCCTTCAGGTCTGGTATGGATTTTAAGGGGAACCCCGCGCCAAAAAAAAAAAAAAAAACGGCGTGGGGTCCCCCCAAAAATCCATACCAGACCCTTATCCGAGCACGCAACCTGGCAGGCCGCAGGAAAAGAGGGGGGGACGAGAGTGCGGCCCCCCCTCCCTCCTGAACCGTACCAGGCCACATGCCCTCAACATTGGGAGGGTGCTTTGGGGTAGCCCCCCAAAACACCTTGTCCCCATGTTGATGAGGACAAGGGCCTCATCCCCACAACCCTGGCCGGTGGTTGTGGGGGTCTGCGGGCGGGGGGCTTTAACAAGGTGACCCCCAGATCCCAGCCCCCCCCGTGTGAAATGGTAAGGGGGTACATAAGTACCCCTACCATTTCACGAAAAAAGTGTCAAAAATGTTAAAAATGACAAGAGACAGTTTTTGACAATTCCTTTATTTAAATGCTTCTTCTTTCTTCTATCTTCCTTCATCTTCTGGTTCTTCTGGTTCTTCTGGCTCTTCTGGTTCTTCCTCCGGCGTTCTCGTCCAGCATCTCCTCCGCGGCGTCTTCTATCTTCTTCTCCTCGGGCCGCTCCGCACCCATGGCATAGGGGGGAGGCTCCCGCTCTTCTCTTCTTCTTTTCTTCTCTTCTGTTCTTCTTCATTTTCTTCTCCGGGCCGCTCCGCAATCCATGCTGGCATGGAGGGAGGCTCCCGCTGTGTGACGGCGCTCCTCGTCTGACAGTTCTTAAATAACGGGGGGCGGGGCCACCCGGTGACCCCGCCCCCCTCTGACGCACGGTGACTTTACGGGACTTCCCTGTGGCATTCCCCGTGACGTCACAGGGAAGTCCCGTCAAGTCACCGTGCGTCAGAGGGGGGCGGGGTTCACCGGGTGGCCCCGCCCACCCGGTTATTTAAGAACTGTCAGACGAGGAGCGCCGTCACACAGCGGGAGCCTCCCTCCATGCCAGCATGGATTGCGGAGCGGCCCGGAGAAGAAAATGAAGAAGAACAGAAGAGAAGAAAAGAAGAAGAGAAGAGCGGGAGCCTCCCCCCTATGCCATGGGTGCGGAGCGGCCCGAGGAGAAGAAGATAGAAGACGCCGCGGAGGAGATGCTGGACGAGAACGCCGGAGGAAGAACCAGAAGAGCCAGAAGAACCAGAAGAACCAGAAGATGAAGGAAGATAGAAGAAAGAAGAAGCATTTAAATAAAGGAATTGTCAAAAACTGTCTCTTGTCATTTTTAACATTTTTGACACTTTTTTCGTGAAATGGTAGGGGTACTTATGTACCCCCTTACCATTTCACACAGGGGGGGGGCCGGGATCTGGGGGTCACCTTGTTAAAGGGGGCTTCCAGATTCTGATAAACCCCCCGCCCGCAGACCCCCACAACCACCGGCCAGGGTTGTGGGGATGAGGCCCTTGTCCTCATCAACATGGGGACAAGGTGTTTTGGGGGGCTACCCCAAAGCACCCTCCCAATGTTGAGGGCATGTGGCCTGGTACGGTTCAGGAGGGAGGGGGGGCCGCACTCTCGTCCCCCCCTCTTTTCCTGCGGCCTGCCAGGTTGCGTGCTCGGATAAGGGTCTGGTATGGATTTTGGGGGGACCCCACGCCGTTTTTTTTTTTTTTTTGGTGCGGGGTTCCCCTTAAAATCCATACCAGACCTGAAGGGTCTGGTATGGAATTTAGGGGGAACCCCACGTCATTTTTTTTTTAAATTTTGGCCGGGGTTCCCCTTAATATCCATACCAGACCTGAAGGGCCTGGTATGGAATTTAGGAGGACTCCCACGTCATATTTTTTTTTTAATTTTGGTTCGGGGTTCCTCTTTGGGGAATTCCCATGCCGTTTTTATCAATGAACTTCTATGTGTATTGTCGGCAATGCAATAGCCGCGGGTAGTTTTAAATGAGTTTTTTCCTTCAAAATGTCATTTTGCTGTCAGACTGTTCTAAACACAGGAAACATGCGCCCCTTTACAGGCATACTATAGACACCCCCCAGGTACGAAATTTAAAGGGATATTACACTTTTATTGTTTGACTTTAAGCATTATTAAAATCACTGCTCCTGAAAAAACGGCCGTTTTTAAAACTTTTTTTGCATTGATCCATGTCCCCTGGGGCAGGACCCAGGTCCCCAAACACTTTTTATGACAATAACTTGCATATAAGCCTTTAAAATTAGCACTTTTGATTATTCATGTTCGTGTCCCGTAGACTTTAACGGTGTTCGCATGTTCGAACGAACTTTTTTCCTGTTCGCATGTTCTGGTGCGAACCGAACAGGGGGGTGTTCGGCTCATCCCTAGACTAAAGCATCAACCTTGGCTTCCGTGGTGTGTATACCCTCTGCATCCACTAGGTGGCCACAAAACTCCAATTTAAGCACCATGAATTGGCATTTTGCTAAGTTCACTTTTAGACCCTGTTCTTGGAGTCTCGCCAACACAAGCTCCACGTTCCGCTTGTGTTCCTGCTCTGTCCGTCCTGTGATGAGCATGTCATCTAGCAGGCACTGCGTGAAAGGAATGTCCGCCAAAATCTCGTCCATTTTCCGTTGCCAAATGGCTGGGGCGGAGGCTACACCAAACACCATCCGATTGTATTCATACAGTCCCTTGTGGGTGTTGATGGTTAGAAACTTGCGGGAAGAAGGATGGACCTCAAACTGTAAATATGCTTGTCTGAGATCAAGCTTGGTGAACTTTTGGCCCCCTGCAAGAGAGGCAAAAATGTCATCTACTCTGGGTAGAGGATACTGGTCTATCTCCATACCAAAGTGAGCAATCCAGTCCCTCCCAAAGAGAGGGGGTCCCCCATTTTCTAGGATATATAATGGCAGTCTCTTTGTCTGACCCTTGTACAATACTTGTACTTTCGCATATCCCAGCGGGTGGAGTATCTGCTTTGAATATGTCTGCAGTTTGATTGGTGTTGGGCGGACAGTTGTTTGGGTCTGAAGTTGTCTCCATTGTTTCTGGGTGATAACTGAAACTGCTGCTCCTGTGTCTACATCCATCTTGAGTTTCTTTCCCTCCACAGTTACCTCTACAGTCATTGCGGAGGGTGCTGAATGCATATGATGTATGTCTAATCTGTGGAGCACTTCCTCATCCTCTGACTCAGATGATGATGTATATCTTCCCACCATATATGTCTTTGTCTTGGGGTTCAGAGGTTGTTTATCTCGCACTTTCTTGCTACGGCAAACTCGTTTAAGATGGCCTGTCTTACCGCAATTATGACAGGTCTGATCCTTAAACCGGCAGACTTTGTGGTCATGGTCTGTATTTCCACAACGGTAGCAGGCTGACTCCCGACTTGGTGGGGGTCTGTATTTCCAGTTTGCGGCAGTTGGCTTGACTGCTGTTCTGAAAACTTCCTGTTTCACCTCTTCCCTTCTGCCCTGGGGGTTCAATTCCTCTGTATCTTTCACAGCCATTTCCATCACTGAAGCTATTTCAATTGCCTTTGTAAGGGTAAGATCTTTCTCTGTTAAAAGTCTCTTTTGGCTAGACTCACAATTCAGTCCCATTACAAACTTATCTCTCAGTGCAGTAGGTAGATACTCCCCAAAAGAACAGGTAGAGGCTAGTCTGCGAAGGGCGAGCACATAAGCTTTAATTTCTTCACCTGGCTGCTGCTGCCGCTGATAAAACCGAAATCTTTCTGCAATCTCTAATGGTTTAGGCTGGAAGTGATCCTCTAACAGTGTCAGGAGCTCTGCCAATGTCTTAGTTGCTGGCTTTACAGGGAAAAGGAGATCTCTAAGAGTGTCATATGTCTTAGCACCAACCACTGTCAGGAATACTGCTACTTGCCTGTTGTCTGAGATGGCATTTGCACTGAAATACTGTTCCAGTCTCTCAACCCAGGAACTCCAGGATGTCTGTTCCCCATCAAATTCACCTAATGTCCCAATCAATGACATTTTCCTGCTGGGCTCTGTGATTGCTTTTATCCAGATGACAATCCACACTGCCTTTGTCTCTCTCTCTCAGACTGATAGACACTTTGTAAATCCCATCCTCGTCGCCACTGTTATATCCTCTGAGTTGTGAGAGACACAAGACTCTGGTCTGGAACAATGAATGTTTATTACAGTACACACTGTACACTGCAACATGCATCTCAGGACAGGTACATCTTATATGCTTCCTTACATGTGCTCTAAGATGGCTACTATACCCCTTGACCCTTGTCATCACTCCTGGGTGGAGCCAGCCTTTGTTAGAATATTATTCCAAATTCATAATTCGGCACTTATAGGTGTTATATTATATTCATGGCAAGCTTGCAAAATATATTTGGTTTTATGATTAATCATAATAAATAGAGTATGTGTGAATGACCTTGATCAATAGATTTGACATGATTCTTCATCTAAAGCTGAGCATTGCTGGTTTTTTCTGGTGTAGCCAATTTGAGTATGACATTTAAGGTATCTTGGTATAGAATGTCATGAGAAGACAAAAATAGACACGTGTCCACGTAGCTAAAGGAATATACATTGTGGATTATATCCTGTTAAGTTAAGTTAGTTTGTAGTTCCAGTCATATTAATAAGTATTAGTATATAGTTACTTAATGTAGTTAAAGTTGGTTATATGTGTTAATATTATATAGATGTTTGGTTATATGACATTACATGATCAGCATATTACTTCAAGTATGGAGTGTTACATGTGGGCTTGTCAATCGTATGCCATATATGACTCTGAGTTAGAATCTTCTTTTGGATAGCTTACTGAAGTTAGCAGAAATGAATATGTGCCATACAAGGTTCTAAGTTGGTGTGAGGTTATGACGTTCACACGTTCACATGTAACATATAAAGCCAACGTTTCCATATTGAAGGTCACACAGACACACAGACAGACACACACACACAGACACACACTCCCAGTCACTAGGATAGATGACACTGACATGTTCACAAGACACTTTGATAAGTTGGGACAGCTGTCAATTCTGCCAGAAGTCTAAGAACGTAATTTCCTGTTTCTTCTTGGACGACACACGAGACAGCAGCCATGAAGCACACATGCTTTCATAAGCTTATTACAGCTTTATAACTTTTTATTCTATTTCATATATTTTTACCTACATTGAACTGAACTATTATATTTTTACATTGTATTTATGATGCCAATTGTGTGACAATAAACTCACACTTTGTTTTAAGTCAGTTTGACTATCAATGCTATTCATCCAGAAGCGCCTCCAAGATACAAGAATATTTAGATATTAATAATATTCTTCATTTTGGCGAGCCAGAAACTTCCGTCATTTCTCAATTTTTACGGAAATCTCGATCCTTGCTGAGGGGGGAGAGATTAGCACAGTTTTGCGAATATTCAAATCTCGAGAAAAAGACGGTAGAGAACCTATCAACCAAGAGGCGTTTGTGTTGCATCAGATGTGGACAAGAGGTCCAAGAAACTGAGATGGTTGAAGACGAGAAATTCTTCTAAATACAGTGAGTAAAAGTTATGGAATTTATTGATGAAATAGCGAGAGAAAGCAAACTAGAGTTTAAAGATGTGTCTTTATATCCAAATGACAGTCACTTGTGGAGATATATGTACAATGAATGCTTAAATGCCAATACACAGATTGATAAATCCAGGTTCACTGTACATAAATTACGTAAGAAAATAAATAATGTATTAAGCTTAGTGAGAATATTTAACAAAATGATTATTAATGTTGATTCACCTGCTAAAAATGTGTGTACACTAAAGCAGACAGAAACTAACAATGTACAGAACACAGGAATACATGAAAATGTGTCCCAAGATTCTCTCAGTTGTCCAAACTGTGAGATTTTTTGTAATTACATAGAGAATCTTGAAAATCAATTAGAATCTAAAAAAATGATTTTGCCAGAGTTACAAAATAACAGACAGATTGCTGTAATAACTGCAGATGACAAAAAGACTGAATCTAAATGTAAGCAACAATCCTCTTATATTCCGGAAAGTTCGGATATAGAGAATGTTGATGCTACTGATGAAAAAGAAATGAAACATAAAAACTTTTTATGTAGAACTGCAAAACTAAAGTTGCAAATACATGACCAACTTATGAAAGTTTTAAAAGATTTTCCTATTTATGACACTGAGGCAACTGTATTTTCCAATTGGGATTTATTTGAAATGTTTGCGGATCGTTTTAATCTGTCAAATGATCAACGCAATTACATATTTCAGTTGTGGGTTCCTGTTAATTTCGCTAAACGAATTAACACACCTGTTATTGATGACGAAGGTCAGGAAAAACAAAATGACGCGACAGATAGACTGCGACAATTATTGCTATGTATGACCGGTGAGCAAATACCGACCATAGAAATGTTAGATCTTTTACAGACTACAGCAGAAGAAAATCCAATTGACTTTAAAATTAAATTTTGCAAGGTTTATGAAATGGTATTTGGAGTAGATGATGACAATGACCCAGGTTTAAAAACAGCTTTCATAAAAAAATTTAAATACCTTGACCCAATTTCAGTAGCCATAGCGCAGGAACGTCAAAATTTAAATGATATAGTAAGTTTCATTGATAAAATTAGGAGACAATTGAATCAAAGCAATCTCACACACGAGATAGCTATAATTCAATGTGACAAAAATAGTCAGGCTGCAGACATGTCAGAAACGACAGGTCTTGGCAGGAATGACAAGGACAGCTGCAGACAAGTGAGGCAAGGAGAGCCTATCACGTGTCTTTACTGTCATAGATCTGGCCATATGAGAAAACATTGCTGTAAATTTAAGAGAGACTCAAAAATAAAAACTAAAGATATGGAGAATGAAAAATCAGCTTTTGTACAACCTGTTTTTTCATGTCAAGATAACATTTTGACTGAATTGCCTTATGCCACTGAAGTCAAACAGATCAGTAATTTGACTGTTAACAGCAGTTCAGACAACACTGTCACTGAAAGAGAGGGTTTATTGCTATTGCCAAAAATAGAATCACATCAGGATTCAATTTCTCTGAAATTACAATATGTAGCACCAATTATTTTGGACGAGAATGGTAGGCCTTATATACAATGTTTGCTGAATGGTAAAAACATTAATTGTCTCATTGACAGTGGATCTGAGATTAGCCTTACCAAAGAAAACATACCTGTGAAACCAAATTCTCCTATGTGTAATATAGTGGGTTTTAATAATACAGGTAATTCCACTGCTAGACAGGTATCTAATGTAACATTTGAAGTACCTGGATTAGTGAAAACTAACATTAACATTTGGGTATGTCACAAAGCAGAGAATATACTTGGCATTGATGTGATCAATAAACAAAAATGGGTGATCGATTTGGCTAATAAAAGTATTTGGAAAGATCCATCTAGGCCCAAATCAGTGCTTATTGATCCCTCTGTATACAGTAAAGTTGGTTCCATTACCAATATGTCTACAGAACAAAAATGGCCTGATGTTGATGGTAATTGTGCTTTAAAGGAAGTGGTACAACGTTTTCCAAGTTTGTGGTCAAAGTTCAAAAATGACATTGGAACTTTGAAAAATACTGAATTGAATATTGAGGGAAAAGATCCAGAACCCCTTAATCAGTATGAGTTACCACTAGAATCAATTGGTCCACTTTCTGCCATTATTCAAGAGTAGGGATGAGCCGAACACCCCCCTGTTCGGTTCGCACCAGAACATGCGAACAGGAAAAAAATTCGTTCGAACACGCGAACGCCGTTAAAGTCTATGGGACACGAACATGAATAATCAAAAGTGCTAATTTTAAAGGCTAATATGCAAGTTATTGTCATAAAAAGTGTTTGGGGACCCGGGTCCTCCCCCAGGGGACATGAATCAATGCAAAAAAAAGTTTTAAAAACGGCCGTTTTTTCAGGAGCAGTGATTTTAATAATGCTTAAAGTCAAACAATAAAAGTGTAATATCCCTTTAAATTTCATACCTGGGGGGTGTCTATAGTATGCCTGTAAAGGGGCGCATGTTTCCTGTGTTTAGAACAGTCTGACAGCAAAATGACATTTTGAAGGAAAAAACACATTTAAAACTACCGCGGCTATTGCATTGCCGACAATACACATAGAAGTTCATTGATAAAAACGGCATGGGAATTCCCCACAGGGCAACCCCGAACCAAAATTAAAAAAAAAAAATGATGTGGGAGTCCCCCTAAATTCCATACAAGGCCCTTCAGGTCTGGTATGGATATTAAGGGGAACCCCAGCCAAAATTTAAAAAAAAAATTGACGTGGGGTTCCCCCTAAATTCCATACCAGACCCTTCAGGTCTGGTATGGATTTTAAGGGGAACCCCGCGCCAAAAAAAAAAAAAAAAACGGCATGGGGTCCCCCTAAGAATCCATACCAGACCCTTATCCGAGCACGCAACCTGGCAGGCCGCAGGAAAAGAGGGGGGGACGAGAGTGCGGCCCCCCCCCCTCCTGAACCGTACCAGGCCACATGCCCTCAACATTGGGAGGGTGCTTTGGGGTAGCCCCCCAAAACACCTTGTCCCCATGTTGATGAAGACAAGGGCCTCATCCCCACAACCCTGGCCGGTGGTTGTGGGGGTCTGCGGGCGGGGGGCTTATCGGAATCTGGAAGCCCCCTTTAACAAGGGGACCCCCAGATCCCGGCCCCCCCCCTGTGTGAAATGGTAAGGGGGTACTTACCCCTACCATTTCACTAAAAAACTGTCAAAAATGTTAAAAATGACAAGAGACAGTTTTTGACAATTCCTTTATTTAAATGCTTCTTCTTTCTTCTTTCTTCCTTCATCTTCTTCTTCTTCTGGTTCTTCTGGCTCTTCTGGTTCTTCCTCCGGCGTTCTCGTCCAGCATCTTCTCCGCGGCGTCTTCTATCTTCTTCTCCTCGGGCCGCTCCGCACCCATGGCATGAGGGGGGAGGCTCCCGCTCTTCTCTTCATCTTCTTCTCTTCTTCATCTTCTTCTTCATCTTCTTCTTCTTCTTCCTTCTTCTCTTCTTCCTGTCTTCTCCGGGCCGCTCCGCAGCCATGCTGTGGCATGGAGGGAGGCTCCCGCTGTGTGACGGCGTCTCTTCGTCTGACGGTTCTTAAATAACGGGGGGCGGGGCCACCCGGTGACCCCGCCCCCCTCTGACGCACGGTGACATGACGGGACTTCCCTGTGGCATTCCCCGTGACGTCACAGGGAAGTCCCTCAAGTCACCGTGCGTCAGAGGGGGGCGGGGTCACCGGATGGCCCCGCCCCCCGTTATTTAAGAACCGTCAGACGAAGAGACGCCGTCACACAGCGGGAGCCTCCCTCCATGCCACAGCATGGCTGCGGAGCGGCCCGGAGAAGACAGGAAGAAGAGAAGAAGGAAGAAGAAGAAGAAGAAGAAGAAGAAGATGAAGAAGAAGATGAAGAAGAAGATGAAGAAGAGAAGAAGATGAAGAGAAGAGCGGGAGCCTCCCCCCTCATGCCATGGGTGCGGAGCGGCCCGAGGAGAAGAAGATAGAAGACGCCGGGGAGAAGATGCTGGACGAGAACGCCGGAGGAAGAACCAGAAGAGCCAGAAGAACCAGAAGAAGAAGAAGATGAAGGAAGAAAGAAGAAGCATTTAAATAAAGGAATTGTCAAAAACTGTCTCTTGTCATTTTTAACATTTTTGACAGTTTTTTAGTGAAATGGTAGGGGTAAATACCCCCTTACCATTTCACACAGGGGGGGGGCCGGGATCTGGGGGTCCCCTTGTTAAAGGGGGCTTCCAGATTCCGATAAGCCCCCCGCCCGCAGACCCCCACAACCACCGGCCACGGTTGTGAGGATGAGGCCCTTGTCCTCATCAACATGGGGACAAGGTGTTTTGGGGGGCTACCCCAAAGCACCCTCCCAATGTTGAGGGCATGTGGCCTGGTACGGTTCAGGAGGGGGGGGGCCGCACTCTCGTCCCCCCCTCTTTTCCTGCGGCCTGCCAGGTTGCGTGCTCGGATAAGGGTCTGGTATGGATTTTTAGGGGGACCCCATGCCGTTTTTTTTTTTTTTTTTTTGGCGCGGGGTTCCCCTTAAAATCCATACCAGACCTGAAGGGTCTGGTATGGAATTTAGGGGGAACCCCACGTCAATTTTTTTTTTAAATTTTGGCTGGGGTTCCCCTTAATATCCATACCAGACCTGAAGGGCCTTGTATGGAATTTAGGGGGACCCCCACATCATTTTTTTTTTTTTATTTTGGTTCGGGGTTGCCCTGTGGGGAATTCCCATGCTGTTTTTATCAATGAACTTCTATGTGTATTGTCGGCAATGCAATAGCCGCGGTAGTTTTAAATGAGTTTTTTCCTTCCAAATGTCATTTTGCTGTCAGACTGTTCTAAACACAGGAAACATGCGCCCCTTTACAGGCATACTATAGACACCCCCCAGGTACGAAATTTAAAGGGATATTACACTTTTATTGTTTGACTTTAAGCATTAATAAAATCACTGCTCCTGAAAAAACGTCCGTTTTTAAAACTTTTTTTTGCATTGATCCATGTCCCCTGGGGCAGGACCCGGGTCCCCAAACACTTTTTATGACAATAACTTGCATATAAGCCTTTAAAATTAGCACTTTTGATTTCTCCCATAGACTTTTAAAGGGTGTTCCGCGGCATTCGAATTTGCCGCGAACACCCCAAATTGTTCGCTGTTCGGCGAACTTGCGAACAGCCAATGTTCGAGTCGAACATGAGTTCGACTCGAACTCGAAGCTTATCCCTATTCAAGAGTTTGTACAACTTGGAATTGTAAAGAAAGCTAAATCAGTGGTAAATAACTGTATTTGGCCTATAAAAAATACTGATAATTCATATTCTTTATCAGTTGACTTAAGGACATTGAATAAACATATCACAAATAACCCAGTTCTTCCTGATAAATCTAACTTAAAGTTAAATTTGAATGCTGAGGACAAAGTGTTCTCTGTATTAAAAATTATGAATAGCCATTTTTCCCTTCCTTTAGCGAATAGCAGCCAGTACAAATTCGCATTCACATTCAGAAAAGAGACTTATACGTTCACTCGATTAATACCTGGCCTAGGTATTGGTGATGGTATAGTTCATGAAACTATAGCAAAAATACTTTCAAAATTTTCTAGGCCAGACTGCATTTGTCAGCATGTGGATACGATTCTGCTGAGTACTCAGAATATCGATGAACATATGGTTCTTTTGTCTGAGTTGTTTATGATGTTACAAGCTGAAGGTTTAAAATTAAACACGGCAAAAGTTCAGCTGATGAAAAGTCAAGTGAAATACCTTCACATGCAAATTAGTCAAGGAAAGAGACAATTGTTGCAAGAAACAGTTATGCCGCGTACACACGGTCGGACTTTTCGTCTACAAAAGTCCGACAGCCTGTCCGACATACTTCCGACGTACCTTCGGCGGACTTGCGGCAGACTTTCTTACGAACGGACTTACACACACACGACCACACAAAAGTACGACAGCCTAGTACGCGGTGACGTACACCAAGTCCGACGAGACTATAAAACGGAAGTTCAATAGCCCGTACGACACCCTTTGGGCTCCTTCTGCTAATCTCGTGTTTATCTCGTGTTAGTAGAAGTTTGGTGAGAGACGATTCGCGCTTGTGAGACTCGTATTTTTCAGTTCGTTTTAACTGTTGTTCAGTCTGTGCTTGTGAGGTTTGTATCTGCTTTTCAGTGCGTTTGGTCAGTTGGCATTGAGAAATCCTTGTTTTATTGGCCGCTCGTTCCTGATTTTCAGGTCGTTCTTCAGAGGCCTTGCTGTTCTTCAGTGCGTTCTGTTTAGTGCGTTCTGACCAGCCGACCGTTTTGAAGCCATGTTACCTGTACGTACTCGTCGTCGAGCTCGTGCATTGTATGTGCTTGGTGCTGTAGTTTATTCTTCAGCCCAAGTCCAGTCCATGAACAGGGCGAGGAGGAGTTCATGGACCAAGAATTGGTTGCTTCAGCGTGACCAGTTCTGTCACATGCCTTTGCTCCGTGAGATCCATGAGAATAATCCTGAGGATTTCAGGAACTTTCTCCGGATGACGGACCCCGTTTTTGACCGTTTGTTGGCTTTGCTGACCCCCTATATCAGCAGGCAGGATACCTGCATGAGGCAAGCCATCACTCCGGAGCAGAGGCTGGTCGCTACCTTGCGGTATTTGGCCACAGGGAGAAGCCTGCAGGACCTTAAGTTCTCGACAGGCATCTCCCCCCAGGCTCTGGGGATCATTATCCCAGAGACCTGTTCTGCCATCATACAGGTCCTGCAGAAGGACTATATTAAGGTAAGATATTTTTCTTTTATTAGCATCACATGTTCTTTTATGTAATCTTTGATAATGTGATGTATTTCTTGCTTCAAACACTACTTACCATCATTGCAATATAGTGTGAATGTCCCCTTTTTATCCTCACACATGCTGGAATTTTTTCCTGTTATTTTTTGTCATGCATGTATATTTTCCTTCAATAACCTTCCCAGCATGAAGTGATGGGAACATATCCACCTAGTCTACTCATTTGGAATGAATTTTGTTTGAGTGTATTTAGTGTGCTGCTAATGAGCAATTATCTAGATTTCACAACCCCCCCACCCCCCCCACCTAAACTCACTCCAAATAGTGTGCTGCTAATGAGCAATTATCTAGATTTCACAACCCCCCCACCCCCCCCCCACCTAAACTCACTCCAAATAGTGTGCTGCTAATGAGCAATTATCTAGATTTCACAACCCCCCCACCCCCACCCTCGTTAAAATTTGCTTGAATGTTCTGTGGTGTTGATTTGTCTAAAGCAAATATATGTTGCACTTTGCAAAATGCATGTGCACTCTACAAGTGCATTTGTTCCAGTGCTTTAGTAAATGAGCAGAAGCTCTGCTGATTTCCATCATCAAATCATATGCAAGCCTCAAAGTGTTTTCATTAATTGCCCTTGCATGTGATTGTGTACTCCTTGCAACATGAATGCCTTTTTACATTACCTCATTTACTGTAAGCTGGTTAGCAACTGCACCTGCAGAGTGCGACAACTGCAGTCTTGTAGCCTTTTTAGTCCCTAAATTCCTGCATGTCCTAAAAGTAATTTTTTTTAGGGATTTCACAACCCCCTAAAATGTAATCAATGTTCCATCAGAGGGGGTGAGCAATCTGATAAGTGTGCCTTTCCATATTAGTTATTCCAGAACAATTAAATTATTGAATGTTATACTGATGCTGGGGAATAATGTTTTTAATTGTCTAATTTTCTTGCAATGTTAGCTTCCAAATTAATTGATTTTGGTTTTCTTGTTTGATTTCCCAGTTTCCTTCAACGCCACAGGAATGGCAGACTGTGGCATCCCATTTTGCCAGCCGTTGGGACTTTCCCAATTGTGGAGGGGCTATAGATGGGAAACATGTCCACATTGTGCCACCACCCCATTCGGGGTCATATTATTTTAATTATAAGGGGTTCCACAGTATTGTTTTAATGGCGGTGGTGTCGGCACACTATGATTTTTTATATGTGGACGTGGGGAAGAATGGCCGGATGTCGGATGGAGGAGTATTTGCCCAGACGGAGTTCTGCCAGCATCTCCAGAGTGGTGGCCTGGGATTGCCACCTGATGAGGATAACGTGGAAGGACTCCCCTTTGTCTTCATTGCCGATGAAGCCTTTGCTCTCAGCAAGCACCTCATGAGGCCATTCCCCCAAAGAACCCTCACCCCGGAGAGGAGGGTTTTTAATTACCGGCTGGCCAGAGCTAGAAGAGTGGTTGAGAATGCGTTTGGAATTCTGGCCAGCCGGTTCCGCCTGTTTCAAACAGCCATTAATTTGGCGGAATACAAACTTAATTTTATCATTTTATCGTGCTGCATTCTGCACAACTTTTTAAATAAGCATTCTCCAAATTATATAGGCACAGTTGGGCCTGAGGCCGGACAAATAGAAGCCAACCTTACAGGCCTGGATACTGTCCGTACTGGCTTGGCCCCCCAAAGTGCCCGTCAAGTTAGACAGCAATATGTTAATTATTTTATGGGTAGGGGGGCCATTGCAATGGGCCAGGATATATAATTTTTGACAATAAAAAAATTATTGATGAAATCTTGCATTATATTTATTGCTTGCCTTTCTTTTGGGCTGTCTCCTAGGTTATGGTCGAGCAGTTGTAGTGCCAACTGTATTGTAATTTTAAATGTCTAAATAAGCTCCATTGCCACTGTAAACAACTTTTTTACAATTATAACTAAAATGATACTGAGCCTTGAAATAACAAACCACACATTTATTTAATTCCTATAAGGAGATGTTTTTATTAATGGTTGTTATGCATTCAGTTCTGCATTTAGTATAAAATGTTCATAGACAAAAATAGAATGATATCTTAATAATGTAGCAAAATATAATTATATCTAAATATTTATACCTAATCCACAAAAAAATATTTTTGGCTTTTTGATTTTCACAAACAGGCTTATTTTTTTGTTTTGGGAAAATCAAGTTTTGTTTTGTTTTTTTTTTTTAAAGCAATTTTTTTGTTTATGTTTTTTTTTTTATCAAGTTATTTTTGTTTTTATTATTTTTTTTTAATAAAGTTTGTATATTATTTTTTTTGGTTTTTTAAAATCAAGTTTTTTAATTTTTTTGTTTTTTTAACATCAAGTTTTTAAATTTTTTTTGGTTTTTTTAAAATCAAGTTTTTTAATTTTTTTTGTTTTTTAAAATCAAGTTTTTTAATTTTTTTTGTTTTTTTAAAATCAAGTTTTTTAATTTTTTTTGGTTTTTTAAAATCAAGTTTTTTAATTTTTTTGGTTTTTTAAAATCAAGTTTTTTAATTTTTTTTGTTTTTTTAAAATCAAGTTTTTTAATTTTTTTTGGTTTTTTAAAATCAAGTTTTTTTAATTTTTTTTGGTTTTTTAAAATCAATTTTTTGATTTTTTTGGTTTTTTAAAATCAAGTTTTTTAATTTTTTTTGTTTTTTTAAAATCAAGTTTTTTAATTTTTTTTGGTTTTTTAAAATCAAGTTTTTTTAATTTTTTTTGGTTTTTTAAAATCAAGTTTTTTTAATTTTTTTTGGTTTTTTAAAATCAAGTTTTTTTAATTTTTTTTTGGTTTTTTAAAATCAATTTTTTGATTTTTTTGGTTTTTTAAAATCAATTTTTTTTTTTTTTTTTTGTGTTTTTTTGAAAATCAAGTTTTATTTTTTTGTGGATTTTTGAGGTATTTACGAGAAACAGCCCTCCTTTTTTACATTAGGTTAAACAGCCATTTATGTTCTGCCAAAAAAAAAAAAAGAGAAGGCCCAGAATGGGGTCAGCAAGACAGGAAATGAAGGACATGATTGATGTTTTGGGGTTTAAAAAAGGGCATTTAGATTCGACCCAAAACATCAATCATGTCCTTCATTTCCTGCTGCATACGATCCAGCCGATTCCGCATTTCATCCATGTCTTTATTCCAGGCCCTTATTTGACCAATTAGCCGTTGGGCACTTTCAGAGGTGAAATAGTCACTTCTTGTTGTTGTACCTAAAGTGGAATGAAACCAAAAAATGTCTTTAGAAATATGCACACATACATAGTTTACCTTACCATAAATAAAGCTGTTGTCTCAGACACTGACCTGGTGGGGTGCCCATGTAGCCTAATTCCTCCACATCCTCGGGGGTGGCACTATTGCTTGAATGAAGCACAACCAGATCCCCTAAAATAGAGTAGACAAATTACATTAAACAAAAGGCAGCCATGTATAGATTAACGTAAGCTGGTGTGTCAGACACTCACCTGGTGGGGTGCCCATGTCGCCCACCTCTCCTTCCTCCACATCCTCAATGGGACTTGGGCTTATTTCCCAATCATGTTTTGCTTGGGGTGGACTGTCTTCTGGTTGTTGGCTGAGTGATTTTTCCCCTATGTGAAACAAAAAATTATTAATCTAATTAGCACACAGATATTTTAGTACATAGTAATTTTCCAACATTTGTAATGAAGTGGTTTGTGTAGAGTTCCTATTTTACCTCAATATTTAAAATTAGAAAGACATATCGGATAGATAGATATCAATATCTCAAAATATAGTTAATAATCTTTTGATCTCTCTCTATATCTGGAACAAAATCTCTAAATATCTAACTAAATGTAAAGCCAAAAAATTAAGATAACTTCAAATCTTCAAAAAGAATGTTTTACATTTCTATATCTATCTATCTACCTATCTCTATATTTCTCTCTCTCTATATATTTCTCTCTCTCTCTCTCTCTCTCTATATCTCTATATCTATATCTATATCTATATATATCTCTCAATATATATATATATATATATCTCTCTCTCTCTATAGTTATATATATATATATATATATATATATATATATATATATATATATCTAGATATATATATATATCTCTAGATATATATATATCGATCTATCTATAGATATGTAACGAGGTTTATTAAAAGATCGTTTAAAACGATGAACAAAAAATCGGATAGGAAGGAAAAGCACATGGAGCAGTATACAAGGTAATAAACACAAGAGAAAAACACGACAAGTACTTACTTTTTTTAAGAACTTTCCGGATACGTCGGTATTGATCCGGCTCCCTGAGTTTCAGGTCAGACCATCTTTTTCTCAGTTGATCTTTGGAGCGCTGGACCCCAAAAGATGCCTGCAAAGTCTCCACGACCTTCGCCATTATTTTGGCCTTGCGCAAATTTGGCCGTGCGTACGGCCCATAATTGCCATCATAGTCGTCTTTGTGAAGAATGGCCACCATCTCCACCATCTCTTTAAAACTCATATTAGAGGCCTTAAATCTAGGCCTCATAGATTTCGCTGACGTTCCAGCCTCCGAGCTGTCTCCACTACCTGAGGTCGTCAACATTTCAGGTGTCTCCGCCATTCTTTAACTCCACTACGCGCCGTAACAAAAAATGGGCGGAGAACATGAGTTAAAATCGAACGTCAGGGGCGGGCGACGCAGGCGGAGTTTCACACATGCGTAGTGTATAAAGAGGGGCCTTGCGCACGTGTCGTACGTACGTTCTGTGCGTCGAATTAGGGGGCGGAGAACATGAGTTAATTTCGAACGTCAGGGGCGGGCGACGCAGGCGGAGTTTCACACATGCGTAGTGTATAAAGAGGGGCCTTGCGCACGTGTCGTACGTACGTTCTGTGCGTCGAATTAGGGGGCGGAGAACATGAGTTAATTTCGAACGTCAGGGGCGGGCGACGCAGGCGGAGTTTCACACATGCGTAGTGTATAAAGAGCCTTGCGCACGTGTCGTACGTACGTTCTGTGGTAGGTGATAGTGGACCTGGACGTTACAAAACGAAGGTAATTTTAGATATATATTTTTTTTTTTTGGTTTTTATGGTCATGACTTTGTAGCAAGCGGCCTATATGGCTTGATAGATTGATGAGGCCTACATAGGGAGAAGATGATGAGGGGTTAGCCGAAACCTATCATAAAAGTGTTTTTTGTCTTGTGACTTCATCTTTTCCAGATATAATGAATCCCCTATTTAAGGATCCAGAGTTCCTTACATCTTTTATTTCCAAATATCGAGAGATGAGGAATTTGTGGAAGGTGAAACACCCTCAGTATTATGCTAAGCATGTGAGGAAGTCAACGCTGGAGAGACTTCTGGCCTTTGTCCAGGCGACCATCCCGGAAGCAACAATGGAGACATTGCTCAAGAAAATTGGGGTCTTGAGGAACATGTATAAGAGGGAGCATAAGAAGATCCAGGAATCAAGGAGATCAGGAGCATCAGCAGATGATGTTTATGTACCCAGGCTGTGGTACTATAATCAACTCCGTTTTCTGGATGACCAGAATGAAGCCAGGCCATCACTTTCAACCCTTCCCTCCACCCTTCCCTCCACCCCAGCAGAGGCTGATGAGGAGCAAGCTGGGTCTTCCATCCTGGATGAACCAGATATGACCATCTGGAGTCAGGTAAATTATTTTAACAAATATTTACTGTACTAATATTAATGATGTTAACTGGATGTTATAATTGTCTAAAATAATTTGGCACTCAAAATTGTGTATACATATCAATTGACAGTAGTGGCTAAATATGTTTGGCACCTGCTTGAAATAATTATGGTGTCTGATTAGACTCTTTTATTAAAGAGAAGTATTCACATTGAATTTGCTATTCATGAGAAGCAAACTGTGTGTCATTGATGAACCCAAAAAAATATACTCAAACTATTGTCCTTTTTTTATACACAGGATGAGTCCATCCAGGAGGAATGTGGGGAAAGTGGCAGGCAGGAGGAGACCAGGCCCATGGACAGCCTGGAGGAGGCCGGATTCACCATCATCCTGGAGGAGGCTGGGCCCAGTGTCAGGCAGGAGGTGGCTGCTCCCAGTGAGGTGGCTGCTCCCAGTGAGGTGGCTGGGACAAGTGAGGTGGCTGGGCCAAGTGAGGTGGCTGGGCCCAGTAGGAGCCTGACCGAATCCCAAGTGCCTCCCCTCCACCTTCCCAAAAAAAGGGCCAGGAAGGGGATGGTCACACAGGACGCATCCCTGCGCCTCATGCAAGAGGCCACCCGTTTTTTAACGAGCCCCCCCAAAGCGGAAGAATCCTATGGCTGCTACTTAGCCAGCAGGCTTCTTCAGATGGATTGGGAGCAGCGCCTCATTTGTGAGCGCCTATTTGGGGAAACAATCCATAAGGGGCTGCAGGGCACGCTAACACAAAACACCCAACTACATGAGGCAGCCCCCCCTCCTCCTCCTCCTCCTCCTCCTCCTCCTCCTCCTCCTGCCACAACTGAAACACCAGAGCCACAGCCTCAAAAGAAGGCTACAGGGAAGGCTGCAGGGCAGCGTGGAGGAAAGGCTGCAGGGAAGAGAAGAAAATGATGACCTGGGTTCAGTCTGGTCTGACAGAAGACGCAGGCTGTTGTAGGACCACAGTCTGGGGACATCTAGATCATCTGCTGGTGCTGTTGATCTCTGGGATTCTTGGACCAGATTGTGCTCCCTCTTATATGGACTCCGCAAGATCCCAATTTTCTGGTACACCGACTTTTTCCAGCGTTGACTTCCTCTTTATTTTATTTTGACCATGAATAAATGGATCTTTTTTGAGTTTAGCAAAAGACTTTATGTTTTTTCTTTGAAATCATTGATTTTACACACAATGTTAAATTAACAAGGGACAACAATCTCATTGAGTTTGAAAAAAAACACACCAAAAATACATTACTAATGTTAATAATGTTCAAGTGGTAAGTCTTGAAAATCAAAAAATTTACGTAACCAAAAACGGTGCTTTGGGTTAACTTTATCTAAAAACTAAAAAATAATCACTATAAAAAAAAAAAATAATAATGGGTTCTTTGTGTTAACTTTACAAACCTAAAAAAAAAAAAGGGGAAAAAGTATTATTAGTATGGAAACATTGTTTTTAAAATGCATACTATATCATTCATGAGATCAAAGAGAAAAAGAATCCAGAAATCAGTTTGGGAGAACTCTGATTATGAACAGCAAAACACCTTCGTTCTTTATAGAGCCTTCGTAAAGAAGAAATAAAATGCGCTGCATTCAACGATCACAGATTTTGCAGCGTGATGAATGTGCTACCTACAATACGAACACTAGTTTTACTAGACCGAGTGCTTCCGTTTAGTTTTTGCTTATGAGCATGCGTCGTTTTTTTGTCCGTCGGACTAGCATACAGACGAGCGGACTTCGGGGTCCGTCGTAGTTACGACGTAAAGATTTGAAGCATGCTTCAAATCTAAAGTCCGTCGGATTTGAGGCTAAAAAAGTCAGTTGAAAGTCCGGAGAAGCCCACACACGATCGGATTACCAGCCAGCTTTAGTCCGTCAGCGTCCGTTGGACTTTTGTAGACGAAAAGTCCGACCGTGTGTACGCGGCATTAGAGATATCACTTCAATCCCAATTCCAACAACTCATAAGGCATTGCGTCAATTTTTGCATAAAATAAATCATTGCAAAGAGTTTGTACGCTGTTTCGCAGAAAAAGTTCATCCACTATATAATCTTTTGAGAAATAAAGGTAATATAGTTGACCAATGGGGTCCAAAGGAGAAAAATGCTTTTGAAATGTTGAAAAAAGATTTGCAGAATGCTCCAGCATTAAGTACAATAGAGGTTTGTTCTGAAGCATCTTTTGTTTTGAAAACTCATGTATCTGACAATGCCATCTCAGTAACATTGTCTCAATTACAAGAAGGTAAGGAGAAAATAATTGCCTATTTCTCCAGAGTTTTATCATTTTTGGAAAAAACTTTTGAGTCAGGTGTAAAGCAACTGCTAAGTGTTTACTATGCAATTAAAGCTACAGAGAGCATAGTGAAATTTAAACAAAATCATTGTACAGACACCTGACTGCTCACTAACTATTTTTGAGGAAGATAGTTTTAAAGAATGTGGTAAAACATATCCTCTATGGTTCAGAGCTTTATCATCCAAACACATTCAGATAGATGTAAAAGGAAGACATCTTCAGGAATGTACACCAGTACATGTTTATACAACTGTATCTGAGAAGTCTTTATCTCAGGTTTCCAGCATAAGAACAGAGGAGGACATTGAACCAGTATTTGTTACTGCAGAACAGTCTAACACTAGAATAAGAGCTTCAACACAGAATACAGTTACGCACATTTCTAATCTTTTAGAGATGAGAACAAAGCCATAGTCCATTGTCATCTCTGGGTGATGCAAAACTTTTATTTTGTTTGTGAAAACAGAGATTTGCATCATGACCAAAGGAGGTGTTGCGTCCTGTCATACCTAAACTTCACAGTACATATGATTTATAGTTTAGGCCATCTTAGACAGGATAAGGACAGTACATTGTCATACAGAAGTTCTCTTTGAAGGAAAATATAGGATAGTGTTATTTTACATATAGTTTAACAAATTCACAAAGTTATTGTCTCATAATGTTTTAACATTTGTTGAGAAAAAAAAAGAAAAAAGTTACAAGAATTGAATGTAAATATTTTTTGCCTAATTAATGATACTGCACTTCTTTTACAGAAATGGCATCTAAAATCACATAAATATGGAAGATAACAAGCTCATATGAAGAGAAAAGAGAATATCAGGAAAATTCAAAGTTAAAGAAGGAATCCTCTAGGGAAGAATGTTGGACAAAAGATTTATACTTCAGATTTATGACTGTTTTATCTTATTCAACAAGATTTTTCTAATCTAACAGAACTTGAAGAAGAAACTTTAAAGACATTTCATGAAGAAAAAATTAATCAGAAGAAACTTTATCTACTATAGATAAACAATTTGTGACTCAAACATTTGTCCACATATACATTTTTTGATAATCAGATTATTCTGATATTATTGTTAATATTAAGTTAGGATAATCATTATTATTTTATTTATTTTTCCTTTTTCATATATTGAATATTTTTAGGTAACAACTGCACACTCATTCTAGTGTATAGAACAAATTTTAGAGTGTTTCCAAAGAGCTAAAATATTATTTGAGCACAAATATGGAAATATATTATTGCATCATTTATTTATTTTAATAATAATTGTTATTATTATTATTATTAATAATAGTAATTATAGATATGTGTCATCATTATGTTATACATTTTTTAAATCCTATATAATTATTTTAAGATTTTGAATAGATAGATCTAAGAGAATTCATAATTCGGCACTTATAGGTGTAATATTATATTCATGGCAAGCTTGCAAAACATATTTGGTTTTATGATTAATCATAATAAATAGAGTATGTGTGAATGACCTTGATCAATTGATTTGACATGATTATTCATCTAAAGCTTAGCATTGCTGGATTTTTCTGGTGTAGCCAATTTGAGTATGACATATAAGGTATCTTGGTGTAGAATGTCATGAGAAGACAAAAATAGACACGTGTCCACGTAGCTAAAGGAATATAAATTGTGGATTATATCCTGTTAAGTTAAGTTAGTTTGTAGTCTCAATCATATTAATAAGTACTAGTATATAGTTACTTAATGTAGTTAAAGTTGGTTATATGTGTTAATATTATATTGATGTTTGGTTATATGACATTACATGATCAGCATATTACTTCAAGTATGGAGTGTTACATGTGGGCTTGTCAATCCTATGCCATATATGACTCTGAGTTAGAATCTTTTCTTGTATAGCATATAGCTGAAGTTAGCAGAAATGAATATGTGCCATACAAGGTTCTAAGTTGGTGTGAGGTTATGACGTTCACAAGTTCATATGTAACATATAAAGCCAATGCTTCCATATTGAAGGTCACACAGACACACTCACAGACACACTCACAGACACACACACACAGTCACTAGGATAGATGACACTGACATGATCACAAGACACTGTGACAAGTTGGGACAGCTGTCAATTCTGCCAGAAGTCTAAGAACGTCCTTTCCTGTTTCTTCTTGGACGACACACAAGACAGCATGGAGACAGACAGCAGCCATGAAGCACACATGCTTTCATAAGCTTACTACAGCTTTATAACTTTTTATTCTATTTTATATATTTTTACCCACACTGAACTGAACTATTATATTTTTTTACATTGTATTTATGATGCCAATTGTGTGACAATAAACTCACACTTTGTTTTAAGTCAGTTTGACTATCAATGCTATTCATCCAGAAATGCCTCTGAGATACAAGAATATTTAGATATTAATAATATTCTTCAGTCTATAAGATGAAGTGATATTTACATACACGGGAGTGTTCTGGTCACATACTTTAGTGACTGTTAAGCCTCGTACACACAATCAGATTTCCATTGGAGAAATCCATGGAATTTTGTGCAAAGGGCATTGGCCGTGAACTTGGAATGCATACAGATGGCAGAACTTTTTCAGCCAACATACACGAAACTACGTGGTTTTTCAGCTCTTTAGCGCCTCCCTTTGGGCAACTTCTGCGAATGTTGTCTTATGGTTAGCATTGGTTCGGAGTGTGCGTGTTTGTATTTTGGATTTTTTTCAGACGGACTTGTGTACACACGATTGAATATTCCAACAAGACACATTTGTTGTCCGAAAATTTGAAAGCATGCTATAAAACATTTGTTGTCGGAAATTCCAACAACAATTGTCCGATGGAGCGTACAAAAGGTCGGATTATCCGACATAACCCTGCCATCACACATTTGTTGTCGGAAAATCCGATCGTGTGTACGAGGCTTTAGACTTGTTTGCATTTTTTTTAAATAAGGACCTCAGATAAAACCAACACTGAGCTAGTAATGCCGTGCCAATAGCTGGTTACAAGTTAATGTGTTTTAGACTGCATAGCTCTGACGAAGAAGGGACGTTCCCTTCGAAATGCGTTAGCTGATTGTGATGTTTGTGCGTCTCTCCACGATTTTTAGAAGGCATCGCTCATCCTAAGTCGCATGCTGGCTGTCGGTACACTTTATTTTGTGTCTCCTCCACCTATTGCTTGTGAGTTGTTTCTTTTTATCATTTTTATAATAAATGTTTTTAAAAAGTTAATGCACAAGGCTGATGCGCCCCTGTTTTTCTTTTATTTTGGTTTGCACTAGGATTCCCCATCCTTGAGGGCAGCAAGGCCTGTGTTGACGCATCTTTTATATGGTGATCCACCTGTGCGCAGGAGTCGTTGTTTCTTGTTTGGTAATGTGTACAGGCCTGTATATCGGTACATTACCAATCCATATGTATGCTGCTTCCCGTTTAGCAATCCACAGGTCCTAAGTACATTAGGTCTCTTGTAGCTCCCGTGATGTGTTGCAGCTTGTTAAAGGTAAATGAGTCACGTTGCTCACTCCATTCATAGGCTCACCGCCCTTGCCTCTCACTATACACACATCTCTGTGCTTGTAGCATCCACAGACTGGGCAGCGTTGTGACACCAACGCGTTTTGCCGTGACTAATGGCGTAGCTTCATCTCGGACATTCGCAGATGTGTGTATAGTGAGAGGCGAGGGCGGTGAGCCTATGAATGGAGTGAGCAACGTGACTCATTTACCTTTAAAAAGCTGCAGCACATCACGGGAGCTACAAGAGACCTAATGTACTTAGGACCTGTGGATTGCTAAACGGGAAGCAGCATACATATGGATTGGTAATGTACTGATATACAGGCCTGTACACATTACACCTGTTTAATAAGTCCATACCCTGCTAGCAACATTTCATATCATGATTAGTGCTGTGAACTTTAGTTACATAATGGTTTGTCACCAATGAATATCTAAACATCGTTACGAAGTGTTAACGGTCATCAAGACTATCGGCATCCAATTTCTATCCATGTGAATTGAGTAAAGGACTGATTCTGTGATTGAAAACTTGTTATAGTTCAGCTGGCCTAAGACAGCAATCCCCCGATAGGGGTTTTCCTATTATCATTTAAACAGAACAACTCTTTGGACTGATTGATTCTAATGATGCAGTAATTTTAGGATGTACCCACTAAAACTAGCCACAATTCACGTGCCCACCCTTTCTTTCCTCTCCCCACTCCTCCATTGCTCCAGCCCTCTGTTGACCTGTTTATTAATTTTACACCAAGACTTAATTTGAGATTAACAAATTATAGGGCCAGGTAACTGCCTTAAGGCCATTGAGGACTGAAGCAATAAGCACGGTCTCAGGCTAGCTACACTTTTTTGTTACCTGTTTGTCCTGTTTGTCTGTCTGTAATTGCGGTAATTTGGCCAAGTTTTTACCACAATTTATCACTGCCTTTTACAATACAGCAATGAATTTTATTGTTAATATGCGAATAAAGTTGCCTTTTACTTTTCCTAATCCGAGATTTTTCTGTTGCTAGTAGTAACCTCTTTCACGGGGCCTGCCCTCTATGGGCTCAGTCCCTTCCCCCTTCCCGTTTTCCCTTAGTGATATTTAAATTTACTTTTAACCTGTTGCCAACCAACTCTCCTTTCCTAACGCCGATACAGCGTGTGTGGAGAGGAGAGAAATTAGAGTGCCAACTGTGAGTTTTTCCTCTTATATCTGTGCCCAGCAGTGCCCTATAGCACCACCTGTGCCACCTCAGTGCCAATACAGTGCCAAATAAGTGCCACTACAGTGCCAAATCAGTGCCAACTGGGACACTTTAGTGCCACCAGTGACACATTAGTGCCACCTGTGCACATCAGTGCCACTACAGTGCCCATCTGTGCCATCGGTGCTACTACAGTGCCACCAGTGTCATTCAGTGCCACTACAGTGCTCATCTGTGCCATCAGTGCCACACCAGTGCCACGTCAGTACCACCTGTGCCACATAAGTGCCACTACAGAGCTCATCTGTGCCCTACAGTGCCATCTGTGCCACTACACTTCCCATCAGTGCTACATTTGTGCGACTACAGTGTTCATCAGTGCCATCCTATCAGTAGATCCTCATCAGCGCCCATCAGTGCCGCCTCATCAGTGCACATCAGTGGCAGCTAATCAGTGCAGCAGCAGTTCATTAGTGCACATCAGTGCAACCTCATAAGTGCACCCTCATCAGCACCCATCAGTGTGCCCTCATCAACACCCTCATCAGCACCCAGCAGTGCAGCCTCATTAGCAGTCATCAGTGCACCCCCATCAGCACCCATCAGTTCACTCTCATCAGCGCCAAACAGTGCAACCTCATCAACACCCTCATCCGCACCCAGCAGTGCACCCTCATCAGCACCCATCAGTGCAGCCTCATTAGAACACACTCATCGGCACCCATCAGTGCATCCACATCTGTCCTATTGTCCCTATCTCACCACAGCCCACAGTCACCAGTATGGCAAAAAAATATTTTTCCAGTGAGGAAGCATACCAGTTTCTTAGCCTGAGCGACAAGAGCAGCGGGGAGCTCTTTGAGTCTGATTCGGCATATGAACCTGTTTTAAGCAGTGAGTCTGCTACAAAATCGGAGCTCATGAAAAGAAGGCATTCTGGCCGCATCAGCCTTCTACAAGTAGAGCAGTGGCATCCACCTCGAGCGCAGTGGCATCCACCTCAAGTGCAGTGCCATCCACAAGAAATTGAGTACCACTGCAGCAAAGGACAAGCACTAGTGGGGTGTCATCTCAGCCCCAAAGGGTTAGGACCCATGCCAGCCTTCTCTATGGCCTTCAAAACCCTCTGTGGCTTCCTCTCAATTCAGGAGCACCAAACCTTCCCCCTTTCACCGCCCAGCCAGGTATCCAGGTGAAAACCAATAATTCTGCACTTATAGATTTTTTTAATAAAATATTTAATGAAGACCTACTATCTTCCATCGTGGTCCAGTGCAACCTCTATGCACAACTGTTCATAGCAAGCAACCCTGGTTCTAGTTATGCCCGTCCCGTGGAGTCGAGAGAACTTACCGTGGAGGAATTTTAAAAAAAATTAGGCCTAACTTTCAACATGGGACTAACAAAAAAAACAATATATACTCCTATTGGTCCACCAACCCCATCCACCACATGGATAAAAAACACATGAAAAACATGGAGCAGAATCCAAACATTATCACTCTCCATTGTCTCCAAACACACACAACAGAAACCTTTTATTTTCAAGTTACATAACATGACAAATTCACAGAATTAGCTCAAGTCTTCGTTTTCCTTGTTTGGCAAACAGCTCGATAACTCGATCAGTATTCACAGGAATATCTCTATGAATGTAAAGTAAACACAAGCCATTTAACCGGTCCTCCACCGTTCATGACCAAACCAATGTTTTAACACGACGGAGGATTGAGAAAGATCTCTCTGCTGAGGCCTCACTTACAGGGAGAGTTGCTAAGATCAGAAGTAAACTTCTGATGGTCGGGAAGAGGTCCTGGTCACACAAATCCAACACTTCATGAACTGTTTTTGGAATTTCCATATTTTGTGATAACTCTCGTTTCCACTTTGTAAGCCAGAGACTTAGTTCTCCCTGCAGGAATGTCTCTATATTGTCTGCTTACCATCAACTAGAAGAGGGTGGAAATGCTTTCATAATGATTGCACAGCAACAAGAACCATGGTTTCCAATTTTTTCCCAAAAAGTACTGCTGGCATCAAGATTTGAATCTGGAAACACTGCATCAAATTTCCTGGAAAACGAGCATTTAAATCATTAATAATGTTGTCCAGCAAAGGAATATATAATGATTTCCTGTAGTATTCTTCTGTTGATTCTACATTGTAATTAAATCTGTGCACTTGTCTGCCTACAAGACATGGCAAATTTAGTTACACTCCAAGTTCTGATGCCCATTGTCACAGATCAGCTGCGGAGCTGATATGTGTCTTACCTTTTACTGCTGTAGGTCGGCTGGCACCTGTGGTTCCACAAGCTTGTGTTCAGCTCTCGCTGCACTTAGCAGCTATGGGTGTCGCCGACTCCACCTGTTGCTTAATATATCCTTCCTTCCTGCTACTTCCTGTCCAGCCTCCCATGTGCCTCTCTATTTAAATTCCACTCAGACCAGTTTCTGGTTGCTTGAGCAACACCTGTTCCTGAGTGCCCTTCGTGTTACCTGCTTAACCTGACTTCTCTTGAACCGATCTCGCATACCAACTCGGCTAGTTCTCCTGATTACGTTGTCTGCTGCCCACTCTGACTTTGGCTCACTATCTTGTACTCCTTTTGCTTCATACATCTATCCATCCGTGACTGACAGTGTCTTCTGGTACTCTCCTTGAGAGCAGGGTGAACCTGTGGGTCGTGACCTGGGGTCAGCACGCAGCTAAACCCAAACCCTCATGAGGGGGTCCCTGGCAGAATATCGGCTGGCCCTTAGATTTCACGACCTGGGGGATCCCATGTCACCTGCTCGCCTGTGGGCTCACATCAGTAGCACCGTGACACCAATTCTGTAGCCTCCATATACAAAGAGGAAAAAGTGCCATTAGGGATACTTTCAGAACACTAATGAGTGAAACCAAGGAAAATATGAATTCTGTACTGCACAGAGAATGGATGAGAGTAGATGGTGTTGAGCTAGTGCTTGAGCATTTCCATTAAGATAATGCTAATAGCGCACTCACCATTTTACAATGTGTGCTTAGATAGGATTTCTGCGTTTCCTGTGTCGGGGGACCGTCCAGGTCAGGAATCAGGTCTTCGGACTCAAGGGATCATTCATAGGCTGTGACTGATAAGGTACTATGTGTGGTGAGGCCCGAGGGTGACGGCCTGCTTAAAAAACAGCGCCGCTTGAAACCTTAGTACCAGTTTTGAAAGAAACTCTGTTTTCATTTTTCTCGTCTGCGTAGTTCTCCATGAAACTACACAATAAGCAGAAGTACTATCTCTCCTATTCTGCACAGTGCCTATAAACTGATGTGGAAGACTTTAGGGAAGCAGAACTGTCAGATTCTATATTCTAGAATTTTCTCCTATTAAGATTTTTGTTACTGTACTGCACAATTTGTTGGAATATGTGATGCTGTGTGTGTCCTGCATGAGTGGTTTGTCTAAGGGAGTGCTTTTTACATTTGTAAACTGTTTTAATCTGTCTATGTGACCCCATTCAGTTTGTGTAACTGAACCCCTATTCAGTTGTGTACCTGTCATATGTGCTGCCATGTATCTTGCATATAAGTGGACTGTTTCTATTTAGAAAGGAGTGTGTTTTTACATCTTAAATCCAGAGTTTCCTTTTTTTTAGCAGCTTCTGTGACTAAACCTCCCCCCCCCCCCCCCGTTCAGTTGTGTGCCTGTCAGTCTGTGTGCCTGATTTGTGCAATGTATAGTCTGGTATAGATCCTTGGCCGAGATTGGGGGCCAGATATACAGTTCCTGCTATTACTTAGGTTCACCGTGTCTGTGTGATGTGGGGATCTAGGAATAGATGAATAATTGAGGAAGTCTCACCACCGTGTGAGATGGGGAATTGTACCACCGAGTACACCCCAGATTGGGATCTGTGTGATCCCACCAGGAGCTCCTTTGGGCTGTCTGTGTGAGCCCATTCAGTTTGTGTAACTGAACCCCTATTACTAGGAGTGTCCGAGTCCCTCAAGGAATGGAACCAAAAGCACACAGGGGTTTTGTACCACTAGAAGGCTAAAACAAATGACAAAAATGTTGAAAAAAGGAAATGAAAGAAACTTAGTGTCCTGTATATGAATTTGAACCTAATAATAACATTGCTAAAATAACTGCAAGCACATTATACCCTACCACCCAGCGCACTTATAATGACCTAAGTAGACATATGGATTAGAGCCTATTATAGATGAGTGAACTTATAAAAAAAAAAAAGAGAAGGGAAAGTGCAGTTTTATTAGAGAAATATTTTTGTCTACAGGGTGTAGTTGGCTAAGTGTGATGCCCCGTACACACGGTCAGATTTTCCGACGGAAAATGTGTGATAGGACCTTGTTGTCGGAAATACCGACCGTGTGTAGGCTCCATCACACATTTTCCATCGGATTTTCCGACACACAAAGTTTGAGAGCAGGCTATAAAACTTTCCGACAACAAAATCCGTTGTCGGAATTTCCAATCGTGTGTACACAAATCCGACGCACAAGTGCCACGCATGCTCAGAATAAATAAAGAGATGAAAGCTATTGGCGACTGCCCCGTTTATAGTCCCAACGTACGTGTTTTACATCACTGCGTTTAGAATGATCGGATTTTCCGACAACTTTGTGTGACCGTGTGTATGCAAGACAAGTTTGAGCCAACATCCGTTGGAAAAAATCCATGGATTTTGTTGTCGGAATGTCCGATCAATGTCCGACAGTGTGTACGGGGCATGAGAGTTATGTATATGTGTGTGAGATCCATGGATTGTTATGTCATGTTAGTTGTATTAATATGCCCAAAGTGCTGTATCAGCAAAACAGTTGATCCAAACCACGACTTTACATACATGGAGTTTGCGTGTTCTCCCTGTGCCTGCATGGGTTTCCTCCAGGTACTCCTACACTCTGGAGAAATACTGGTAGGTTAATTGGATCCTGTCTAAATTGTCCCCAGTGTATGTATGAATGTGAGTTGGGGACCTTAAGATTGTAAGCTCCTTGAGGGTAGGGACTGATAAATGTGAAATAATAGTAACACAGTATGAATATGGGTGGCATGATGATTTGTTTTGTGTTGGTTATGTATGTTTTAAAGTGATGGGACACATGGACAATTACAGGTAACAAGTCAGTGGAATGTTGGTCATTGCAACTTTTAGAAGCAAGAAAAATATGTTGTCTGTAAAGTGTGACCTTAAAAAGACTAAAAATTGTATTTCTGACTTAAAAGAACAATTTGATCTACATAATTTGGGTATAAAAAAAATTGACTTAAAATTGTAAAATTGTGTGCAATGTGTAGTCATTTTGCACTGTAGTCAATTTAATATGAAAAAGAAAACATAAAATATTATATTTGCTTATTCTAAAAGAAAAGTTCATCTAAAAGCTGTGAGCTGAAAATCGTTAATTTAACCAATTCAATAAAGGGCACTTAGACACCTTCCTGCCCAGACCAATTTTCAGCTTTCAGCGCTGTCGCAGTTTGAATGACAATTGCGCGGTCATGCTACACTGTACCCAAACTAAATTTTTATCATTTTGTTCCCACAAATAGAGCTTTCTTTTGGTGGTATTTGATCACCTCTGCGGTTTTTATTTTTTGCTAAACAAATAAAAAAAGACCGAAAATTTTGAAAAAAATAAAAGTTTTGCTTTTGTTTCTGTTAAAAAAAATTGTAAATAAGTAAGTTTTCTCTTTCACTGATGGGCACTGATAAGGCGGCACTGACAGGCACTGATACAGCGGCACCGATGAGGTGGCACCAATGAGCGGGCACTGATGGGCACTGACGATGGGCACTGATATGCGGCACTGATGGGCACTGGTAGGCGGCATTGATGGGTGGCACTGATATGCAGCACTGATGGGCATTGATAGGCGGCACTGATGGGCACTTATGGGTGGTACTGGGTGGCACTGGTTGGCACTGATAGGCGACACTGATGGGCACTGAAAGGCGGCACTGCTGGGCACTGATAGGGTGACAGTGATAGGCGGCACTGATAGGCGGCACTGCTGGGCACTGATGGGCACTGATAGGCGGCACTGCTGGGCACTGATGGGCACTGATATGTGGCACTGATGGGCACTGATATGAGGCACTGATGGGCATCCCTGGTGGCACTGGCAGTGGTAGGCATTGGAGTGGGCACTGCTTGGCAGCTGCCTGGGCACAGATTGGCAGCTGCCTGGGCACATAGTGGCATTTCCCTGGGAGTCTAGGGGCATATCTGGTGGTCCAGTGTGGATGGCTTCCCTGGTGGTCCTGGGCAGCTTCCCTGGTGGTCCTGAGCGGTATCCGAGGGGGGGCTGTGCTGATAAACAATCGGCACAGACCCCCCTGTCAGGAGAGCAACCGATCGGCTCTCCTCTACTCGTGTCTGTCAGACGCGAGTGAGGAAAAGCCGATCACCAGCTCTTTCTATTTACATCGTGATCAGCTGTGATTGGACACGGCTGATCATGTGGTAAAGAGTCTCCGTCAGAGACTTTTTACCTAGATCAGTGTTGCAGGGTGTCAGACTGACACCCCGCAACAACGATCGCTGCGCTGCGTGCCCCCGGGGGCGCGCAGTGGCTCGATATTCCTGATCACGTCATATGACGTCTGGTCAGGAATATCAAACCACTTTGCCGCCGTCATTCGCTAATAGGGCGGGCGGCAAGTGGTTAAATACTTGCTGGGGTGGCTAATCATGTGGTCATTGGAGCCACACCCAATACATTTAATAAAATTTAAAAAAATAATGAAAAAGAAATGTTAAAGGATTAGTGAGGTAAAAAAAATAAACTTTTTTTCACTTATGACTAAAGTCTAAAAATAAGGAATGGTGTTTTATAGTTTAAAGGAGCAACGAGCCCCCCCCCCCCCTTAAATTGCATGGCTTGTGTGTGAACAGCTGTATTGTCATGCAAATTGAGTGAGCTGAGTGAACTGTAAATGAAAAAAAAGAAAGTAAAATACCTCCTGATAATGTATATTTATATGTGTACATTAATGGTAATCTTTGTTTCCATAGAAGAAACAGTTTTTGAAGAAGTTTTCCAATGTGCTCAGTATGGTGAAGTATAACTGACTTCCAATACAAAGGGGAACTTATAAAAAAAAATTAGTTTTTTTGAGCTGCTCATTTTTAACCATGGTGAATTATAGTTTTTTTTATAGTAATGGTATACCATACAGTACATAAAATCCACATGGTAACATTTAGTTTGACGTCAAACAATTTTTTGGTATTAGAAAAAGTGCTCTGGTAAAACATCTAAGAAAGAAAATGTTCTGTATGCTTACTGTATGCTAAATATCTCTAACCTTTGGTTTATTTTTAGGAGGAAAATAAAATGTGTTGTTACAAAAATTGTGATGTTTATTCCTCAGATTAGTTCTATGCCCTGAGCTGATTTATTTAAGGTCTTCCGAACAGAAGGAGACCACGGCCTTCAAAGACAATTCACCATTGTTCTTGTATTGTATTGTTCTAAAGTGTTTCTATTTTCATATGTCAACATTTATGGGTTTCACTCCCCTCACTAGCTAAATATTGATGCAGTCATCTGAGTCTGTACTGCACAGTTTCTTGTTCCTATTTACAATATAAGGTGCTAAATTTTATGTTGTGTTATGATCCGACATGTATGAGCTTTGAAATTTAACGAGTTTCAATGCCCTAGATCACAGGTGTCAAACACAAGGCCCATTGCCGAATCCGGCCCTCCAGGCCATTTCATGTGGCCCTCGCACCTCTCCTGCTGCTGCAGGAGAGCTCCAGCCCTCCTCTGGTCCTCCTCCAGACCCCTACTTTCTGCTGTCAAGTAATGCATCCAGCTTCTTCCCAGCAGCAGCATAAGGAAAGGAGTTATGCCCCGTACACACGGTCGGATTTTCCAAGGGAAAATGTCCGATCGGAGCGTGTTGTCGGAAATTCCGACCGTGTGTGGGCTCCATCGGACATTTTCCATCGGATTTTCCGACACACAAAGTTGGACAGCAGGAGATAAAATTTTCCGATAACAAAATACGATCGCGTCAATTCCGACCGTGTGTGGCCTGTTCCGACGCACAAAGTGCCACGCATGCTCAGAAGAAATTCCGAGACGGGACAGCTCGTTCTGGTAAACTTAGCGTTCGCAATGCATACAGCACTTTCGTCACGCTGCAATGTTAAAAATGGTTTAATACAGCGCACTCTCTTCTTCTTTATAATGTGACAAGAATTAAGTAGTTTTGCTGCTCATATTCACACACACTTCTCACAAACTTTTATTTGTGTTTTTTTATTGGTATTCCCTGAATATATTGTTATTAGTTGTCACATCTGACAGTTTTTTTTTTTTTTTTTTTTTTTGGATTTTAAGCCTTTTTTTTTCTTTAATGTTTGGATTTTTTCAAAGGCTGATCTTTGTTCAATGTTATTTTTATTTTTACTCCAGAATATTTTTGGGTGTGTTTTGTGTGTCAAGTTACCCCAACACCATTGATATCTTTTATTATTCATTCTCAAGGAGATTGTTTGTTGTTGGTGTCCCTTGTTCATTTCACATTTTATATTTGCAATGTACCTGAATCCTCACAAACAAGCTGTCATTTTTGAAGTAAAACACATAGGAGAGTATAATTCAAAACAAAAATCCTTTATTAAGGGCTCAGAATCAAACAAAGAGGAAGGCAACACTGGATCAACAGGAGAAATTAGTGAAGCCTGGGACCCCCACGGCAGACATCAATTCTTCAACATCAAAATTGGTGGCCTGAGGAGTCCATATGTAAGGGAGGGCAGTCTGGTCCGGGATTCGCAGAGATACGGATAGCAGCAGATGACATGTATGTCCCCAGGCTGTGGTACCACAAGAGGCTGCATTTTTTGGCCGACCAGACTGGATCCAGGGTCCCCACTTTCTGGTCTTCCTTCCACGCTTCCTTCCCGGCTGTGGCTGTGCAGTTGGAGATGTGGCAGGAGGAGGAGTAGGACCTGGAGGAGGACCTGGAGGAGAGGGAGGACGAGGAGGAGGACCTGCAGGAGGAGGAGGAGGACCATCGCAAAGGTGTGTCTGAGCTGTCATTTGGCCCCTCATACCTTTCTCAAGAGCCTCCAATATGAGGGCCTCACACATGACTTGTTGGCCCTCCTCCATCCTCTGCATTTTATATGCAATGACAGCAGCAATGTCCTCCTCCACAGTCTGTCTGTGTGTAGCCCTCCAAAAGAGTCCTCTGCCAGCCTCCTCTAGGGCACTCCTCCTACTGCCACTTTCTCTTTTCAGGGGGGGTGGAGGGACCTGCAGATCAGCCAGCCGGCTCGGCCCGGCCACCTCCTGGCTGAGACTTCCCTGTGTATGAAAAAGGGACATGGTTGCAATGTTTTGCATCATCAATCACAATCATAAATTAGTACTCCCAACTAACATCTAGTTAACATCATTGATTGGACAAGCAGAAATATTTAGAGAAATGCTATATCTGGCTCAATCTGGGCTCCTCCACATGTGGCCTGGAAGGCCCAGGTTGGGCATCAGAAGCCTCAGCCGGGGGGGAAGGAAGCGTGGAAGGAAGACTGGAGAGGGATGGCCTGGGTTCAGTCTGGCCTGCCAGAAAATGCAGCCTGTCGTAGTACAACATCCTGGGGACATAGATGTCATCTGCTGCTCCGGATCTCTGTGAATCCAGGACTTTCTTGCGCTCCCTCAGTTATGTACTCCTCAGGCCACCAATTAAGATCTTTAAATAGGTGATGTCTGCCGTGGGGATCACCTGCTTCACAATTTCACACAATTGCACCAGTGCTGCCTTCCTCTTTGCTTGGTTATTGAAATGGGGGTGTTTAATCTCCCACAGACATGGCAGCTCCCTTAGCATATCTACGAATACTGACATGAAGTCATTATCTTTCAGTAGCATATTATCCATGTTCACTGCAAGACACAACACAAGACAAAGCCTAATGTCAGACAAAACTCTCCTAATCTTGTTACAATATAGGCCTCAATCTAGAAGCAGTATAGGCACAAGTTTGTCTCTTACCTTCGTTCTTACGATCGGCGCGTCCAATGCTCCTTCCTCCGCTCACAGATCGTACGTAATACGCACGCATGTTACACTGCGCATGCGTGTAACTCCGTCCGCCCCTGACGTTCTTTCTATTCTATTCCCCGCCCCTTTTCGTTCGGCGCAGTGGGGTAAGAGCACATGGCGGAGTCACAGCAGGTGCGTGCTAATTACAGGAACAAGTAGAAGGAGGAGGAAAGCCCGGATCCGGACACGTCGCGATCCAGAAGGAGACGTTTTAAGGCCACAAATATGTCCTTTGGGGAGATATGGAGATGGTAGACATCATTAAGAAGTCCGACTATGACGGAAAGTATGGGCCTTACCCCAACCCCAATATCCGAAAGGCCAAGATCATGGCGAAAGTGGTCAGGAGTCTTCAGAGGAATTTCGGGGTCCGAAGATCGAAAGATCAGCTCCGGAAGCGGTGGTCGGACCTGAAATTGAGAGAGCCAGAGCAGTACCGAAAGATCCGGAGAGTGCTGCAAAAAAGTAAGTAGTTGTGCTGTGTTCCTATTCTTTCTGTCTTTATTCCGTTCGTTCTGCTCCATATGCTTTTATTAATTGTAACGTTTAAAAGGGCAACTTTAATGTTCATGGGCCCATTATTCGTTCGTATCAAACATTTTTCTTTCGGCCTTCAAAACACCATTGTTTAGGCCATATGCATTTTCCCACATTTTTTTGGGGCCTACTTAGATGCCAAATATTTGTTTGTGTAGATGGGTTTGTTACTAGAATGAAATGCAAACTACAGTAGATTCTGTGTAAGGAGAGGACACTGAGCAGCTGTTTTCACATCTGGACACTGGAGCACTAGTGTGGGACCCCAGAACACCATTTTTTATTAGGGGGCCACACAGGTGCTCCAGTGTATACTATAGGGGGGTCTCCATCTGTGAAGCTTGTACCAAACAGGTAAAGTATTGCAGCTTGACAAACGGCAATAAAAAAAATACATCTTGGAACTCGGCTAAAATAGACCATTGTACCCCACTTCCAAGCAATGTTTCCTATTTCTAGTTCTGCCATCAAATATCTATGTGCTAATTATACCATTTTTGTTTTACATAGGGGAGAAAAGACTCGGAGGACACCCCTCATCCGAGGAGACCACAAACCCCCCACCTCTGGAAGAAGGGGAACTAACACCAACCCAAGAAGAGCAGGAGGAAGAAGAAGACGTGGTGGAAATTGGCACCACAACAGGTGAGTGTCTGCGACCACAGACTCAGGTAAAAGAGATGGATGGTGGCAGATTTTTGATACCTGTTTTTGTTTTCTTTATCTCTTTTTAGGTGATTGTGATGTGAGGTATCCAGAACGTTTCACATCAGAAAGTGCCCAGATCCTGATCGGGGAGATCATGGGGTGTAATCTCGAATTGTACAACATACAGCAAAAAATCAATGATGTGATTAAAAAAAATAATAACATCATTGATGTTTTGGGGCAAATTTAAAACCCCACAAAATCTATTTTTGGGATTGTGGTCCAATCTTTTAAAACTTTTTGCGAAGTTTTGAAAAGTCAAATTTGGAGGATGCACACAGTGTGCCAACATGTGCTATCTGCCATCACGGGAGATCAATGGACGCGTTTTGGGGGTGCAACCCCTTCCTCAATTATAAAGTAGCGGTGAGGAAGGGCTTGCTCCCCCCAAACACGTCCCTTGATCCCCCCTGATGGCAGATAGCACATGTTGACATTCGTAAATTGGTGTGTATCTTCCAAATTTGGCTTTTCCAGGGGTGATTTCCCCCCATCTGAACGCTATATCAAACACAGTTCCTAAATACTCATGTCTGATATAGCCTTCAGGTTTTACCTAATGTGAACTTTGTAAGTTCAAGTTTTTTGGCTTTCTTGTTGGTTTTACACAGGCCTGTTTTATCTGAAATGGACATTTCGATTTTTGATAATGCTACTGCAAAAATTGTTATACAACAAACATGTTGGTTTGTTTTAAAAACCTTTGGTAAATGCACATGTGATTGTGCAGGTATAAAAAAGTTGGTTACTCAAGAATGTGTGGATTATTGTCTCAACACTACAACACTTTTGGGGTGATGTAATTGCTGTTTTCAGCAAAAATGGGGGTTATTTCCTAAGGGCAAATCCTCTTTGCACTACAAGTGCAGTTTCAGTGCACTTGTAGTGAAATGTGTTTTTGCATTTAGGAAATAACAGCCAACAGTGCTTTGTATAAGGTTACACAATCACGCCATTTTCTGCACGCAAAACATTTATGTCAGTGTCAGCCAAAACAAACACAAGCAGTAAATGTCCACAAAGAATTTCTTTTTTTTTTATTAGAAAAAGGCTTCACATATTGTCTGGCATATTGATAGCCCCCCTACCCGCAAAGAACTCCAGGTAGCGTAACCGGACATCACGGGCACTCAGGGAGGGCAAGCCAGGACGGCCACTTTAAAGCGCCGTCAGTGTGGTTTGATGCATCACTATACTATTAAACCCCTTGTAATTATAATAGTACGACCCCGAGTTGGGTGGTGGGCCGATGTGGACGTGTTTCCCCTCAATTGCCCCTCCGCAGTTAGGAAAGTCCCACCGCTGGGCAAAGTGGGAGGCCACAGTCTGCCATTCTTGTGGCGTGGAAGGAAACTGTTGAGGAAAAAACAATAAACATTACTATTTTTACTCTGAAACATGGCAAGCAGATTAGACACAAACATTCTGGGGCAACCTCCAGATAGCATTTATTAAGGGGAATTTAACAACGCCAAAGTATAAGGTACACCTATCATATTCCCCCTCCCCCCCCTCTCATGGGCCATTTCTAACATTATAGGGGGTGTGTGGAAATCTTGGACAGGTAACCCTCTTCACTTCATTGAGAGATGAATGCCTAAATACAGGGTATTACTTGGAACAGCCCCTCCTTAGTTACACTATTGGCAGCCCACTGGACAGGTAAGAAGTGTCATAATACAAAGATATAAATACACACTGTACACATTTGAGGACATTTGGACATTCTGCTATTACCTGTCAAGATAATAATAGGATACAAGAACTTTAAACAGTACCATTGGAAAGTATACAGGCAGGCCCTTGCACTACATGCTTTGGGGAATTCATCCATAAATCTGACCAGTAAAGAGATGGGTATAGTGTGTATGGGTTTGGCAAAGTCAGCAGATAGATGATTGAGGATAGATAGAGAATTGGGATCAGTTGACTTAGCAGTTGGGGGGAGGGAGGGTTACTAAAAATTATTTGGGGACACCACAAAAAAAAGCCTCTGGCACTCTGCCTGAATTTAAATAAAAAATAACATTACCAAACATTTTAGGGGGTGTTTGGGGTAAAGCACTACTATGGAGCTGATAAAATACATTGTTAAGTGACTACATGAGGTGAATATAGGCCAGGAGACACCATGCTGGGGAGGTTATTGAAGGGCAAATATGTATGAAGGACCTAAAATAGAAATTACATAAAAATCCAGCATGCATGAGGACAAAGGGGACATTCACAGCATATTACAATCATGGTAATTAGGGAATGAGGAAAGAAATACAAGATATTAGCAAACATTCAATACAATAAAATGTGATATTAAAGGATAAAAATCTTACCTTCATATACTCCTTCTGCAGGACCTGGATGATGGCAGAACAGGTCTCTGGGATAATGATCCCCAGAGCCTGGGGGGAGATGCCTGTCGAGAACTTCAAGTCCTGCAGACCTCTCCCTGTGGCCAAATACAGCAAGGTAGCGACCAACCTCTGCTCCGGAGTGATGGCTTGCCTCATGCAGGTATCCTGCCTGCTGATATAGGGGGTCAGCGAAGCCAACAAACGGTGAAACATGGGGTCCGTCATCCTGAGAATGTTCCTGAAATCATCAGGATTATTCTCACGGATCTCACGGAGCAAAGGCATATGAGAGAACTGGTAACGCTGAAGCAACCAATTCTTGGTCCATGAACTCCTCCCCACCCTGTTCATGGACTGGACTTGTGTCAAGGTCAGGGCCCCAACACCAAGCCCCCGCACAGCACGAACTCTACAAGGAGTACGCATACGCAACATGGCTAGAAAACGGTCGGCTGCTCAGAACGGAGTAACAGAACGCACTGAAGAACAGCAAGGCCTGTGAAGAGCGACCTGAAAAACAGCAACGAACGAACAAGAACACAATGACAAGTCAAGGGTACTTGACTGAAGAGCAGATACAAACCCACAAACACAAACTGAACGGCAGAAAACGATCTGAAAGCCACGAGTCTGAAAAAGCGCGAATCATCTCTCACCAAACTTTTACTAACACGAGATTAGCAAAAGGAGCCCAAAGGGTGTCGCGCTTGGTTCTGAACCAGCCTTTTCTAGTCTCGTCGTACGTGGTGTACGTGACCGCGTGGTTGGCGATTGGAAATTTTGTGCGACCGTGTGTAGACAAAAAAAGTTTGAGCCAACATCCGTCGGAAAAAATCCTAGGATTTTGTTGTCGGAATGTCCGAACAAAGTCCGACCGTGTGTACGCCCTATTACACTGTAATGTAAGGGGAGGGGATGCGCTGGACATCTAATCTTACAGATACAACCGGCCCTTTTTGAGGACAATCATAATGCTGATGCGGCCCACAATGAAATTGAGTTTGACATCCCTGCCCTAGATAATTAAGCGTCTCCTGTCCTAAGCTACTTTTCCACTATAATGAACCCCCAAAGTCACGTGATTGAGAGACTCTGTAGTGTGACTTTGGTCCAACTTTACAGTCTCTAGATCAGAGTTGCATTGAATGTCGCATCAAGGTAGTGTAAGAACCTTTTCAAAGTCGCTGCAACTTTCCACCCAAAAAAAAAAAAAAAAAATGCTTGAATGTGCCTGAAAAAAAATAAAAAAAAACATTTGGAAATTTTTTTTTACTCACCTCTAAATGCCTGTTGCTAGGGGGTCCCTCGTAGTCTGCCTCTTTCAGTGCCTGGGCTGGTGACATCACTTCCCCTCGGCACAGGAAGGGCTCAGCTCTGCTCCCTCCCTCTTGTCAATCATCTGGGACCCATTACAGGTCCCAGGTGACTGAGCGACCAATCACGGCGAGCGGCGCCGCTCGCGTATGCGCAGTGGGTGCCCGGCTGTGAAGCCACAGCCCGGCGCCCACAGTTGCAATGCCGGCGCCGCCGAATGGAGGGGGAGACGAGTGGGGCTTCGATCCCCTGCATCGCTGGACCCTGGGACAGGTAAGCGTCCAATAAAAGTCAGCAGCTGCAGTATTTGTTCCTGCTGACTTTTAATTTTTTTTTTTAATGGGCACTCCTCTTTAAGTCGCAATAGTGGGAACTGAGCCTTATATAGTTTTTGTATATTATTTGAAGATGAAAAAGTTATTAAGATTGAATTGAATAATTGCTGCTCTAGTTTAAACACCTATGATGGAAAAAAAAAGTAATGAATGAATTATTACATGTATGTCAGTGTTATTACATTGAGTGTTAAGAATTACTTGAGTATTATTAAGATTTTAAATTAGACCTGTCACAGATCGTCAGCTTTTTCACAGATCTGTCGCTGGTATTACATAGTAGGTGAGGTTGAAAAAAAAAAACAAACAAGATATTTGATATTTGGGGGGGCACACCCTAAAAGATGCATTAAAGATGGTGCAGGAGGGGGCGTGACCGGAAGCCGCTCTGGATGGCAGCCTAATTCACCTGCTCTCTCCCAGCCCGTGATAATACAGCGCACAGGGGACGCTCCGCTGATCTCACATGGGCAGATCCAGGACCACCAGATCCGTAGCAGCCAGGGGATCATCCTTACCCCCGCCAGGAACCTCCACGGACCTCCGGTCCTATTTTCCGCCGACGGACATGCCTCTCTCCGGACCAGCCAAGATGGCGCCGGACACTCCTGCGGCCTACTCCCGCAGCTCCGCTCGGATCCCTCCACCGCCTCACTCGCCTCACAGGCCGCTCCTGGACCGCGATCCAGCCCTGACGAACATCGCAGCTGAGCCTCCCCAGATGGGATTGGTGAATCCGTACCCCGAATCCACCTCCCATGAGGCAGCACCACAGGCCATACAGGGCGCCATGATGGGCCTCCCCTCACAGCAATATACTCAATGCTCAGAGGCGTTCCCTCGCCTGCTGAGAACGGCTTCAGATCCATGCATTCAGGACACAGGGCCATGCTCACCAACCCCCTCAGACTCTTCTGCGGACTTTCCGGCCCTACCAGACCCCATGTACCCGGCTACCCGGATCCCACCGGAGCCCACGCTGAGCCCAACGCCCTCTATCCACAGGGTATCTGATTCACCGCCCTCAAAAACACAAAGGCTAGCCTTTTTTTTACGGGCCAGCAGCTCACCCACAGAATGGACAATACCGCAGACCACATATGCTAAAAAAGTGGGTACACCTGACCCTCACCCCCAGAGGATGGATACAACAAGGGCCCTTCCGCACGCTCAAGTTCCATCCTGGAGTGAACCATGGGACTCCCCACCCAGATCTGTGCATCAGACCACAGATCCCCTACCACCTCGCACAACCTCAGAGCAGGGAAACCCGGTACCAGCCCACACCCAACCGGCACCCCCACAATGGCAAACATATCTGCAGGCGATCCCCACCAAAGAGGACTTTAGCCAACTGATAGAAGATGTAAAGTCCACATGTCGCTCAGAAATACAAGTACTTCAATCAGGCCTCAAAAACTTAGCAGATAGAGTGGAAATGGCTGAGGAAGAAATACAGGAAACTAAGCTGGCAGTTCACAGAACCCAACTCCAAGGAGCAGATCACCATACTATGTTGAGAAATATGCAGCGACATGTGGAGGACCTAGATAATAGGGGACGAAGAAACAACATACGAGTGAGGGGGATACCAGAAGTCGAAGGTCCAGAGGACATTCAACATACCTTACAAGACGTGTTTAACAACCTTCTGGGCGAACCCATTACCAACTTTATAGAAATGGATAGAGCCCACAGAGCCCTGCGCCCCAAGAGCTCCACCTCGCAACCGAGGGACATCATCTGCAGGATTAACTCCTATCCCCTGAAGGAAGACATCATGAGGCAAGCCCGACTAGCTCGCAAAGTGACCTATAAAGATGCCCAGGTACAACTATACCCGGATCTCTCCTGGATCACATTACAAAAACGGAGACTTCTTCAACCATTGCTGCGAGTCCTCCAAGACGAAAACATCACCTACCGTTGGGGATTCCCCTTCAGCCTCACAGCCAAAACCCAAGGAAAATCTGCCGTTTTAAGATACCCAGAGGACATAGAAACCTTCTGTGACACCATCGGAATCTCCGTCCCTCGACTCCCAGATTGGGATCTTGTTACCACTCCGCCAACACCGCCCACAACATGGCAGAAGGTGCCCTCTTCGAATAGATCTCGGAACAGAGAAACACCTCGCAAGAGTACCAAGCATAAGAACGGCTGACTCTAGTGGTAGTATTCATGCTTTAAATCACTTATTGATGGACAGTTCTTCCATCAGTTACTGCCGGTGATCCGGCCCTGGACAAATATAGCATATTTAGTCCCCCCTTCTTTGCGCCCCAATCCTACATTTTAGTCTACAAAATGGGCATGTCTCGGCAGAGACTCGAGAGAATAGGAAATCCCATTCCTAGTCACCCCCCTCTTGGTTAAATGTTAGCAGTGATAGTTTTTCTGCAGTTCATGTTTTGTATGGCCAATTTTGGGCTCCATTGCATCCGACCGACGGGCCCCTCTGGACCTTTGTCGGGAGGATCCCTGGAATCCCGTACCGACCTAGGCACTTTAGCCTCTCAAGGTCAAGAGATATCAGTTATACGAAATTGTAAATGTTTACCATGTACTAAATGCCTTTTCTTCTTCTTCTTTTCACCCTCTCTTTTACCTTTCCTTCTCCCATCCACCTCTCCGCCACCGTATGACTCATCCCACAATCGGCGGAATCTGAATGGTCCTCCTCTCGAAGCATGTACACCGTTGACCCGCAACTTCCAAAATTTCTCCTCCACATCAGGTAAGGCATTCCCACCCACTCACTTGACACCATGGCTAAGATCCTATCCTTAAACATACACGGCCTAAACTCCAATAAAAAGAGACACTTGGCGCTGAGGGAGTTCAAACACTCAGGAGCAGACATTATCTTGGTCCAAGAGACACATTTTGATAAGGGGGGTTCATTTGCATTCGCCTCTAAACAATATTCCCAAATATACCACTCCTCAGGTCCACACAAAAGAGCGGGGGTTGCAATCCTCATTAAAAATGGATCCCCCTTCACCTGTATAACCCATTACAGCGACCCACACGGTCACTTTGTTATCCTTCGGGGACATTGGCAACAACAAGCAATTACCCTTTGCGCCCTCTACGCCCCCAACGTTAAACAACACAATTTTTTGTCTAAAGTACTCACTCGCCTCTTTAAATCCATACATGGGATGCTAGTGGTGGGAGGCGACTTTAACCTAACCCACTCCACAATAATGGATCGCCAGGTGGTGAGCCCCAGGGTGACACCAGCTCGAGCCCTCCGAGACTCAAAGCTTTTTCGTAAACTCACCAGACGATATGCTCTCTTTGACGCCTGGAGAGCTCTCCACCCTGGCGATAGGCAATACACGTTTTATTCAGCCCCCCACCAGACACACTCACGTATCGATTATTTCTTTGTGAATAATCACACGCTTAGAAATACACGAGAGGCACAGGTACTCCCAATTTCATGGTCTGACCATGCGCCTATTTTACTCAAGCTGGAAATAGGATCCCCCAACTGTAGACCCTACAACTGGAAATTGAATACATTTCTTCTCCAGCATCCCCCATCACAAATGGAACTAGTATCCACCTTAAAACACTATTTTGCAGAAAACAACACTCCCGATATATCCACCCCCACGCTCTGAGAAGCTCACAAGGCACTCCAAGGCAGGTGTATAGCACTATCGTCTGCCATGAAAAAAGATGCCCTACTCACAAAAACTCAAACTGAAAAAAAGAACTTAGAACATTAGAACGCCAACTGCAAACAACTCCCACCCTACCCCTTCTTAAGAAAATCATACACTTGCGAACCATTCTGAGCGACTTGACAATGGGGCAGGTAGAAAAGGCCATCATTAGACTTAGACAAAGATACTATGACAAGGGCAATAAAGCTCATTCCCTACTAGCGAGAAAACTACGAGATAACTCCCACATGACCACACCACACCAGATTAAAAACAAGCTAGGCTCCCTGATATCCCACCCTAAAGATATTGTCAATACTTTTGCAGATTATTACCAGGAACTTTATACCAATCCTAACATACCTAGTAAACCTCTCGCTTCCGAACTGCACCAACATATGGAGCAGTATCTCGCACAGAGCGGAGTCCCACAAATCCAAACCCCTGATCTAGCAACCTTAAACATGCCGATCACCGAAGAAGAAATAGAACAGACCGTTAACCACTTGAGCCCCGGACCATTATGCTGCCTAAGGACCAGAGGTCTTTTTCCAATTTGGCACTGCGTCGCTTTAACTGCTAATTGCGCGGTCATGCAATGCTGTACCCAAACGAAATTTGCGTCCTTTTCTTCCCACAAATAGAGCTTTCTTTTGATGGTATTTGATCACCTCTGCGGTTTTTATTTTTTGCGCTATAAACGGAAAAAGACCGAAAATTTTGAAAAAAAATGATATTTTCTACTTTTTGTTATAAAAAAAATCCAATAAACTAAATTTTAGTCATACATTTAGGCCAAAATGTATTCGGCCACATGTCTTTGGTAAAAAAAATGTCAATAAGCGTATATTTATTGGTTTACGCAAAAGTTATAGCGTCTACAAACTAGGGTACATTTTCTGTAATTTACACAGCTTTTAGTTTATGACTGCCTATGTCATTTCTTGAGGTGCTAAAATGGCAGGGCAGTACAAAACCCCCCCAAGTGACCCCATTTTGGAAAGTAGACACCCCAAGGAAATTGCTGAGAGGCATGTTGAACCCATTGAATATTTATTTTTTTTGTCCCAAGTGATTGAATAATGACAAAAAAAAAAAAAATATTTACAAAAAGTTGTCACTAAATGATATATTGCTCACACAGGCCATGGGCCTATGTGGAATTGCACCCCAAAATACATTCAGCTGCTTCTCCTGAGTATGGAGATACCACATGTGTGGGACTTTTTGGGAGCCTAGCCGCGTACGGGGCCCCGAAAACCAATCACCACCTTCAGGATTTCTAAGGGTGTAAATTTTTGATTTTACTCCTCACTACCTATCACAGTTTCGGAGGCCATGGAATGCCCAGGTGGCACAAAACCCCCCAAAATGACCCCATTTTGGAAAGTAGACACCCCAAGCTATTTGCTGAGAGGCATATTGAGTCCATGGAATATTTTATATTTTGACACAAGTTGTGGGAAAGTGACACTTTTTTTTTTTTTTTTTTTTTTTTTTTGCATAAAGTTGTCACTAAATGATATATTGCTCACACAGACCATGGGCATATGTGGAATTGCACCCCAAAATACATTTAGCTGCTTCTCCTGAGTATGGGGATACCACATGTGTGGGACTTTTTGGGAGCCTAGCCGCGTACGGGACCCCGAAAACCAATCACCGCCTTCAGGATTTCTAAGGGTGAAAATTTTTGATTTCACTCTTCACTGCCTATCACAGTTTCGGAGGCCATGGAATACCCAGGTGGCACAAAACCCCCCCAAATGACCCCATTTTGGAAAGTAGACACCCCAAGCTATTTGCTGAGAGGCATGGTGAGTATTTTGCAGCTCTCATTTGTTTTTGAAAATGAAGAAAGACAAGAAAAAACATTTTTTTTTTTCTTTTTTCAATTTTCAAAACTTTGTGACAAAAAGTGAGGTCTGCAAAATACTCACTATACCTCTCAGCAAATAGCTTGGGGTGTCTACTTTCCAAAATGGGGTCATTTGGGGGGGGGTTTGTGCCACCTGGGCTTTCCATGGCCTCCGAAACTGTGATAGGCAGTGAAGAGTGAAATCAAAAATTCACGCCCTTAGAAAGCCTGAAGGCGGTGATTGGTTTTCGGAGCCCCGTACGCGGCTAGGCTCCCAAAAAGTCTCACACATGTGGTATCCCCGTACTCAGGAGAAGCAGCAGAATGTATTTTGGGGTGTAATTTCACATATTTCCATGGCATGTTTGAGCAATATAACATTTAGTGACAACTTTGTGCAAAAAAAAAAAAAAAAAAAAAATGTGTCTCTTTCCCGCAACTTGTGTCGCAATATAAAATATTCCATGGACTCGACATGCCTCTCAGCAAATAGCTTGGGGTGTCTACTTTCCAAAATGGGGTCATTTGGGGGGGTTTTGAACTGTCCTGGCATTTTATGCACAACATTTAGAAGCTTATGTCACACATCACCCACTCTTCTAACCACTTGAAGACAAAGCCCTTTCTGACACTTATTGTTTACATGAAAAAGTTATTTTTTTTTTGCAAAAAAATTACTTTGAACCCCCAAACATTATATATTTTTTTAAAGCAAATGCCCTAAAGATTAAAATGGTGGGTGTTTCATTTTTTTTTTTCACACAGTATTTGCGCAGCGATTTTTCAAACGCATTTTTTGGGGAAAAAACACACTTTTTTAAATTTTAATGCACTAAAACACACTATATTGCCCAAATGTTTGATGAAATAAAAAAGATGATCTTAGGCCGAGTACATGGATAACAAACATGACATGCTTTAAAATTGCGCACAAACGTGCAGTGGCAACAAAATAAATACATTTTTAAAAGCCTTTAAAAGCCTTTACAGGTTACCACTTTAGATCTACAGAGGAGGTCTACTGCAAAAATTACTGCCCTCGATCTGACCTTCGCGGTGATACCTCACATGCATGGTGCAATTGCTGTTTACGTTTGACGACAGACCGCCGATTGCGTTCGCCTTAGCACGAGAGCAGGGGGCGACAGGGGTGCTTTTTTTTTTTTTTTTTTTTTCTTTATTATTTTTCTGCTTTTTTTATCTTATTTTTAAACTGTTCCTTTCATATTTTTTTTTTTAATCATTTTTATTGTTATCTCGGGGAATGTAAATATCCCCTATGATAGCAATAGGTAGTGACAGGTACTCTTTTTTGAAAAAATTGGGGTCTATTAGACCCTAGATCTCTCCTCTGCCCTCAAAGCATCTGACCACACCAAGATCGGTATGATAAAATGCTTCCCCAATTTCCCAATGGCGCTATTTACATCCGGCGAAATCTAAGTCATAAAATGCTCGTAGCTTCCGGTTTCTTAGGCCATAGAGATGTTTGGAGCCACTCTGGTCTCTGATCAGCTCTATGGTCAGCTGGCTGAATCACCGGCTGCATTCTCAGGTTCCCTGTTGAGACAGGAGAGCCAGAGAAAAACACGGAAGACGGTGGGGGGGGGCATTCCCTCCCACGGCTTGTAAAAGCAGTCTAGAGGCTAATTAGCCGCTAGGATTGCTTTTACATGAAAGCCGACCGCTGGCTGAAAAGAATGATACCAAGATGATACCTAAACCTGCAGGCATCATTCTGGTATAACCACTCAAAGTCGTGAATGGCGTACCTGAAGACAAAAAAATGGTTAACAATAAAGCACAGTAAACGGTAAAGTATAAAAAATTGCATACCTGAAAAAGCAAACTTGATAAAACATAATAACAATAAAACATTGCAGAATAGAATACAGTAAAAAAGAGCAGAACAATAGAGAGAGAATAGAGAGAGAGAGAACAATAAAACGACAACTATTTTTTTTTATTTTATATATATATTTTTTTTTTACACTTTTTTTGTAACTAACTTTTGTAACTGTAACCGGTTCCAGGTTCGGGTCTCTCAAAATGCGATGGCATCTTGGGAGACCCTGTGAAAGTGTGCCTAGTCTGTGCAATGCTGTACCCTACGCTAATACTCAACTAGTGTATGGTAGCGTTCAAAACATTCACCAATGCAAAGACCAGGATTGTCAGGACAGGAGGGACAATAATAGCGGGTGTCACGCCTATATCCGCGCTTGCTGCAGACACAACATCTTTTTTGGGGGGTTCGTTGGGTAGGGGTACTCGGGAGGACATAAAGAAAATGCCTCTCATGCAGCCGACTGCATTTGGTTGGGGATGTGAATGGGGGAAGTACGGGTGCTGCAGAAGTGGTGGGTTCCCAATTAAGATTGGCGAATGCAGCAGGAAGGGCACTATGGGCACGACGGGCCTGTTTGTCCTCTTCTTGGTGGCAGCGGGACACTACTTGTGCTTGCCACCTCACCAGCTTGAACTGCACTTATGGGACTCGCCACGTCACCAAGTGTTACTGCAGTGCTGGTTTGACTACGACCGGGGTATACTAGGCCGCTGGTGCTTGCCAGTTCACCAAAACGCTACCAAAAAAACTGTTAGCGATCGCAGGGATCAGGCCTGACTCTGCGAACGCTGCAGTTATGCGTTTAGTGTTTTGTAAGTGTCAGTGATCGATCGATACTGCACTTGGGTGGGCTGGGCTGGGCCGGGCGGAGGGGCAAAACACAGGTGCTAGCAGGTATCTGGGCTGATCCCGCTAACACTGCGTTTTTGGGAACCCTAAACTGCTGGGGACGCTAGTATAGATCTGATCGGATCAGATATTGATCCGTTCAGATACTATACCACTAAGGGAGGTGTATGCTGCGTGCGTGGGTGTTAGCGGTACTGGCGCTAACCTGATGCTGCCTGGGGCTGGTGCTTGCCAGTTCACCAAAACGCCACCAAAAAAACTGTTAGCGATCGCAGGGATCAGGCCTGACTCTGCGAACGCTGCAGTTATGCGTTTAGTGTTTTGTAAGGGACAGTGATCGATCGATACTGCACTTGGGTGGGCCGGGCCGGGCGGAGGGGCAAAACGCAGGTGCTAGCAGGTATCTGGGCTGATCCCGCTAACACTGCGTTTTTGGGAACCCTAAACTGCTGGGGACGCTAGTATAGATCTGATCGGATCAGATATTGATCCGTTCAGATACTATACCACTAAGGGAGGTGTACGGTGCGTGCGTGGGTGTTAGCGCTACTGGCGCTAACCTGACGCTGCCTGGTGCTTGCTTGCCAGTTCACCAAAATGCTACCAAAAAAACTGTTAGCGATCGCAGGGATCAGGCCTGACTCTGCGAACGCTGCAGTTATGCGTTTAGTGTTTTGTAAGTGACAGCGATCGATCGATACTGCACTTGGGTGGGCCGGGCGGAGGGGCAAAACGCAGGTGCTAGCGGGTATCTGGGCTGATCCCGCTAACACTGCGTTTTTGGGAACCCTAAACTGCTGGGGACACTAGTATAGATCTGATCGGATCAGATATTGATCTGTACAGATACTATACCACTAAGGGAGGCGTATGCTACTGGCGCTAATCTGACACTGCCTGGGGCGACGCATATCACCGCCGGGCGATCAGGGGGCTAAACCTTTATTCGGTAATAAACGGCGGGTGCCCTGACACTATAAAAAATAAACAAACTAACCAGCGTCAACCGTAACGTTTATACGGTGATCAGTGGTGAAAGGGTTAACTAGGGGGCAATCAAGGGGTTAAAACATTTATTAGATAGTATATGGGGGTCCCTGACACTATAAAACGCTGACGGCGAACCTAAATATTTACGTCCCTAACTAGCGTCACCAGCGACACTAATACAGCGATCAGAAAAATGATCGCTTAGCAACACTGGTGACAGGGGGTGATCAAGGGGTTAAAACTTTATTAGGGGGGGTTAGGGGGGTATCCTAGACCTAAAGGGGGGTAATACTAACTGTCCCAACACTGTAACTGTCACAAACTGACACTATGCAGTAATCAGAAAAAAAAAAAAAACCTGCTGGTGTCAGTTTGTGACAGGGGGGGGGGGGTGATTGGGGGGGGATCGGGGGGCGATCGGGGGGGGATCGGGGTGTTTTGTATGCCTGGCATGTTCTACTGTGTGTGTAGTGTGTTGTGCACTTACATTGATGTCTTCTCCCCTCGGCGCTGGAACGGAATACCGAGCTGAGGGGAGATGACATCATTTCCTTTGCTGCTGTTTAGCATACAGCAGCAAAGGAGTGTTCCCATTGGCCGGCGGCGATCGCGAGGGGGGGGCCACGAACGGATGGCCTCCCCCTCATCTCGGATCGCCGGGGAACAGAACGGGACCGCCTCGGGCGGCGGGGGGGGTCCGATCGGACCCCCCACCCGCGGAAGGCAAATCACGTACATGTACGTGATTTTGCCTGCCCGTGCCGCTTTGCCGACGTAAATCGGCGTTAGGCGGTCCTTAAGTGGTTAAAACCCTCCCATCACACAAAGGCCCAGGCCCAGATGGATTACCATATGAATATTATAAGGCCTTTCTCCCCATCCTACTACCACATATGTGCAAACTTTTTAATGCCTTCTATCGAGATTCCCCCATCCCACCAGATATGCAGCGATCATTTATCACTGTGATCCCTAAACCAGACAAGGACCCCACCCTATGTGCCAACTACAGACCCATCGCCTTACTGAACTCAGACCTTAAAATCTTTACAAAACTGTTATCAATCCGCTTGAACATGATCCTCCCATCCCTTATCCATAAGGACCAAGTGGGCTTTGTCCCGCTCAGACAAGCGGGAGATAACACCAGAAAGGTGATTGACCTGATAGATGTGGCGAATAGGGAGAAATCAGAATCTTTGCTGCTTAGCCTAGACGCCGAAAAGGCCTTTGACCGCCTTGGTGGCCCTTCCTGTTCGCAACACTACAGCATGCGGGGTTCTGAGGACCCTTCATGAGAGCCATATAGCACTTATATTCCAACCCTTCCGCCCAGGTCAGAACACCCTTTTCCATCTCGTCTACTTTCTCAATAGCCAACGGCACTCGACAGGGATGCCCATTATCACCGTTACTATTCGCACTGTGCATCGAACCATTGGCGGCTTCCATCCGAGGCAACCAAAATATACGAGGAATCTCAGTTAGGGGTCGAGAGTTTAAGATCTCGCTGTTTGCTGACGACGTGATCCTCACTTTGACCCAGCCCAGAATCTCTCTCCCAAACCTTCACGCAGAACTTAATCGATACAGAGCCCTCTCGGGCTATAAAATTAATACATCTAAGTCAGAAGTCCTTCCAATCAATATCTCGGACGAGGAAACAGCGCACCTAAAGACTAATTTCAACTACCACTGGAAAGATACCTCCTTGAAATACCTAGGAGTACATATCACCACAAAGTTTAACACTCTATACCAAGAGAACTTCCCTCCCCTCTTCCGCTCCATCAGAACCCTGCTCTCTAATTGGAAAAAACACCACATTTCCCTGTTAGGCCGGATTACATCTATTAAGATGACGATCCTCCCGAAGTTACTGTACCTCTTTCAAACTTTGCCCATCCCTGTCCCCCACAAACATTTAATTAAACTCCAATCTGACCTCCTTAAATTTACCTGGAACTATAAGAGACACAGAATCCCTCAATCAGTAATGATGGCGGCGCGCTCAGATGGAGGTCTTGCCTTTCCCAATCTTACCAAATACTATCAAGCGGCCCAACTTCGTGCAATAGCATCATGGTTCACCCAAAGGTCCTATAATAGATGGACAGAGATCGAAAAAATATGGTTAGCCCCGACCCACCCAAACAGCTTACTATGGAATGCGAGTGCGGAGGTCCCCCCTGAGCGGCTACTGGGACCTATGACTCAGCTCCGACGCTTATGGAACAAACTATCCCGCTCCCACACATTGGCCTCGGAAAAATCAGTCCTAACATCATTTATCTATAACCCCAAAATCCCAGATAGTCTCACTCACCAGATGTCCTACCCATGGGCGTCCCGGAACCTCTTCCACTACGGAGCCCTGGTGGACCCCAGATCCCGCAAACTATTGTCTTACTCAGACCTCCAGACCAAATTCGATCTACCACATCAAGCTTTCTACAGTTACATGCAAATACGTCACTATACCATGTCCATATCGCCTGACCTACAGTTCTCCCCCCCATCACCCTTTGAAAATTTAATCCTGGCGGGCACGGCCCAAAAAGGGCTAATCTCTGATATCTACAAAATACTAAATGCTTACCCACTAGAAATCAAAGGTAAACATGTCTATATGATTAAATGGGAAAAAGCCCTTAACAAGGAACTTCCCATGGAGCAATGGTGGACGATATGGACACAGGCAGCAAAAAGCTCCCTCTGCACTCTATACAAGGAAAATACCTACAAAATTCTCCTTTACTGGTATATGACCCCGGATATTCTCCATGCCATATACCCATCTAGCTCAGATCGCTGCTGGCGATGTCAAAAAGACAGAGGGACCCTCTTCCACATATACTGGGACTGCTCACTGATTACCCCATTTTGGGACAAGGTCCAACAACTACTGGCTCGCTTATTAGAAACACAGATCCCCATGGTCCACAAATTCTTCCTCTTAGGAATCTCACAATTAAAGATCCCCAAAGCCCAAAAAAAACTCACACGCCACATTCTCACAGCAGCACGTTGTCTTATTGCTTTACACTGGAAAAAAACCCTCCCCCCCACGCCTGAAGCCTTATACGCTAGAATCAAAGATGTGGAGTTGATGGAGAAGATGACAGCCCGGATACAGGACAGGCTGGAGGCACACAACAGAGTATGGGAGTTGTGGCATCTTCGAGAGGACCCACCATGAGCACGTAAACGAATTACAACAACACTCTCCCTCCCCTTTCTTTTCCCTTTTTCATTTTCCCCCCTCTTTCACTATCCTTCCACTCTACCTTGAGTATTTCAGTGACTTGCTTAGTTATAAGCAAATTAGAAGACGAAAACAAAATAAGAGTTGGAGAAAAAGAGAAAAGGAGAGAATAATGCCTAGCATATGTATGTTTTTTCTTTTTTTTTTTTCTCCTTTTATGCTTCTTTTTTGCCACATGTTCTTACCTCTTATTACATCTCATATATTATGTACCTTTGTACCGCAAATACTATAATAAAAATGTTATTTGAAAAAAAAAAGATGGTGCAGCCATAAGACCATACAGTAGAAGAAAATATTACAGCGCACACATGCAAAAAAGACATTTACCTCCAGCAAGGCTAGTTTAAAACACGTAAACATTTTCAAAAAAAACATTATCAAGAAATATGGGGATTTGGTCACACCATATTGCTATATGGTGCTAAGGCCACTTACTGCGACAAAGTACCCCATAATCAGTGGGTCCTACACTATCCATTGAATGGGAGATCCTGCATCTTTGAACCATGAGAGCAATACACTCTTCTAAATGGGAGAATCATAAGGTCTCCACCCATGACACAAGTGGACACTAATTAGAGGTACTTAATGAGGGAGTGGGGTGCTCCGCACCCAAAGGGATTTGGTCAGAATCCATACAATATACAAACAAGATATTGGGGGGGCACACCCTAAAAGATGCATTAAAGATGGTGCAGCCATAAGACCATACAGTAGAAGAAAATATTACAGCGCACACATGCAAAAAAGACATTTACCTCCAGCAAGGCTAGTTTAGCACATTATACCCTACCACCCAGCGCACTTATAATGACCTAAGTAGACATATAGATTAGAGACCATTATAGATGAGTGAACTTATAAAAAAAAAAGAGAAGGGAAAGTGCAGTTTTATTAGAGAAAGATTTTTGTCTACAGGGTGTAGTTGGCTAAGTGTGAGAGTTATGTTTGTTTTATATATGTGTGTGAGATCCATGGATTGTTATGTCATGTTAGTTGTATTAATATGCCCAAAGTGCTGTATCAGCAAAACAGTTGATCCAAACCACGACTTTACCTACATGGAGTTTGTGTGTTCTCCCTGTACCTGCATGGGTTTCCTCCGGGTACTCCTACACTCTGGAGAAATACTGGTAGGTTAATTGGATCCTGTCTAAATTGTCCCTAGTGTATGTATGAATGTGAGTTGGGGACCTTAGGATTGTAAGCTCCTTGAGGGTGGGGACACAAGTCCATCAAGTCCAACTTATGTGTGTGATTAATGTATTGGTATTGGCATTTAGTTCCAATGCTTTAACTTATAAGTTCTGCGGTTGTATCTTGTCCCACAAAACTTGTTTTTAAGACTAGATGAATCCTCCTGTTGTTAATTGAATTAGCTACATGCCCAGCCAGTACTGCCTTTTCAAGCTGAAGCAGATTGCCTTAGGCTTTGAATAATAATGTCCCAAGCAAGTCTGCCTTTGTGTCTCCAAGTGTATTTGTAAGCTAGTTTCCTGTTCGGTGACACCATGCAACTTCACTACTCTTATAGATTCCTGTGTGACTGTCTGTATGGCTACTCATTTCTAGCTGTTTATGTGTCTTTGTGTATCTGTCCCCAATGTCTGTGTGTGTCCAGGCACACACCTGTCAGCTTGAATTTTGCTCCCTACTGTTTAGTGATCCCGGCACCTCAGCGCTGCAAGGGATTCTCATTTGTCCATTGGCCCTTAGTTCTAGGTATCTGCCTGCTTGGGTGAGTAAGAGGGCTGCAACCGGGGAACTGTCTGCAGCACAAAACCATCTCTACCATCAAGAGCTCTGGAGAAGACAAGGCAGTTCCTTAGACTCTGCGTCTCGGCCCTTTCAAGGGCCCTCACCATTGTTGCATGTGTGGACATGCTGCGTTCTCCCCAGATAGTACCATTAGGTATCCTTCCTACCTTAGAATCCTTGTATAAGTCAACTGTATCTCCTGAGAACCCTGAACCCCAGTACTGCACTATACTCCTGTCATTCTTGTAAATCCTTGTCTATGTTCCTGTAGGAACAATGATCCAGGCCATACGTGATAGCCCCCCCCCCCTTCTAAGAAGCCTATTGTTCATGATAAATGTTTATGGTCTACACAGTTTAGTTTAAATGACAGTTGAAGAACATTTTATACTAGATGAGAATGGTTTCTCCTTGTATTAAGACATGTTTCTTTTCTCCTAGCTCTTACCTCTAGAACATAGATTTACTTCAGCAGTAAAAAAACTCAACGGCTTTATGGGCATTTTTGTTAATGATCAAATATTGGACTAACAATCTGAGTGACGCCATCCTCAAAAATATCCTCCCTCATTCCTTGACTTTATGACATCCGCCACAAACAGCATTGATGGAAAAGCGTGCTTTCAGAAGCTTTTGAGATGTCTGAAGAACTTTGATACTTATCGTGTCAGCTGTCTAAAAAATCACAGCTCACTTTGATAAAATTGCAAAAAGATCTGCACACCTACTGGAAGTTTCTTGTCATGTGGACTGCGATAGTCCTGAAGAAAAGAAGATTATGTATGAACATTGGATGCCTTCTTAAGGTGTTGCAATGGAGTCTTATGGAGGACGAGCTGTCAAAGTTACAGCGGAGCAATCAACTAAAGACTTGGTGTTCATTCATTGTTAGACCAACGTGTAATTTTTATTTTTAGACATTTTTGTATTTTTATTTTTGTTTAGCCTTGACAAAAGCAAAATGAGATTTTTCTGCAGAAGTAAATTGGGTACATAAATTAGGAGGAATATGAACTAGAAAAATAAATATTTAAACTAAGATTAGGCAGTTGGAGGGAGATGTTGGAATTTAGAAGCGATTTATAGGAATTGTAGCAAGAGTTTGGTTCCGATTAATGGTGAAACACCCAAATAGATAGATAATATGTGGTTGGCTAGGTGGTACCGTGAGATACAGCACCTCATCCCCAAAATTGATCAAATAGTAGTGGGTATATGGACAGGGGATTATAGCGGTGCTAGGGTCCAGGGATATAGAGAAGAGAAATGTGAAAACAAGAGATTTATACAAAAAAATATAAAAAATTACAAAGTTTATTAATAGTTGTACATAGGTGAAAAATTACATTTAGAACAATTGACATTTAAAATAAGTACATAAATTGTATATGACCCAAAGTATAGTAAAGGAGGCCTGATGGAGATGGCCATCAAAAGAGGGGGGGGCTCGATTTCCTACATGTTTCGCCAAGACATTGGCTTCTTCAGGGAACAAGAGCTCAAGAAATGGAAATAGAGAAAGGGTTCTGTATACGGAGATATAGAAAACATCATGTGAGCAGATATATTCGTCAATACAATACTTGGTATATACTTGACAGAGTTAATATTGTGGCTGGACAATCATGCACCCCAATGGTCCCACCAATTCCGATATTGCAAACGTACCTGTAGCGTTGGCACCAAAGGAGCGGCCGCACGGAGGCGTCACTGCATGGGAGTGGGCAGGCCGCACCGTAAAGTATGCCTGCAGAGGGTATACAATATACCTGGCAATGGAATGTATTGACATTGTGTAAATAATTGTTAGATTTTGCATATGAAGATCAATAGATAGTTATATGTCAATTGCGTGAAACTAAATTGTGTATATATAGTGTATCAGATTCTCATTAAGGCGATGTAGACTCACTTTGTTCTTTAAAAAAGGTAGAATAGAGTGGACATAGAGTGCCTGTGGATGGATGCACACACACAGCAGGGCAGTCAATGAAATCAACAAGATTGGCAATCAATTGAGAAAAAGCCTGAGTAAAAAAATAAATTGCTTAGAGAGTAGTACTAATAATAGTTCTGGACTTTACATGGCAAAAGTCATCAAAAAAGTATATTTACTTACTCTGACTGTCAAATAGAGGCTTAGAAATGATGCAGCCACATATGTAAGATGTTTAGCTTAGGGGTTTTTTAATAGATTTTCTTTAGAGTAAGACAGAAGCTGCAATACATCCTAAAAAGAGTAAATATAGAAAGAAAAGAAAGTTTTTTTTTTTTTTTTTTTTTTTTTTTTTTTATAAAACATCATGGATTCTATTAAACAGAAACAGGGCTGATAGGGAGACAGAAAATATCTTACCTAATCAGCCATACAATAGATGATGTTGCTCAAAGAAATCTGTATTTGCAAAAAGGATGGATGATGAGTCCAAAATGCCTCCTATAAATAGTGTTTAGGAGCACAATGAGTGGTATACTAGGAGAAGAGTCGTAGCAAAGTGCCATAGAATCAAAGAGTTACCTGAATGCTGTGTGTGGGATAGAAGCAGGCACGTCCCTCGTCCAACAAAGGAACTGAGGGACTGGCCGGTTATTGTTATACCCCCCACACCTGATCTAATGCTGATCAGGTGTGCGGACGCAACAAGGGCACATCCGCGCCTGCGCATAACGCGGTGCCGCGGAACTACACGTTCCATCATGCATCGCGAGCGCATGCTCAGAACAAGCGGGCCGTCTGGCGAACGGGAGAGCCGGGACGTCACGGGATAGGAATTCCCTAGGCGCCGCTCTCTCCCATCAGCCGATGAAAACAGAAGGGCCAAGGAGTCCGAGTGCGGCGCGGACGTGCTGGGCAGACAGTCTGCCCTGGGCGTCCGTACAAGCAAAACACAGTGCTGGCAAAGCACCTCCCAAGAGGGAAGTCAGCGCCACGACCACCTACCCCAGATTGCCGGATTGCCAGAGATGCGAAGCGATCGGATGAAGGGGCACATCGAGCGTACAAAGAGGTGGGCGGAGACACAGGGTGGGGGAGCATATCTAGCTAACCCTCACACGGCAATCCCCAAGGGTCCATGGGGATGCCGGAAATACCTGTGTGTCAGCTCATAGTGTCCAGCCACAAATTGCATAGTATACATAGAGAACCATAGGGTTCTAGTAACAGAACAAAGTATCTAAAGAAACAAAAACAATACTTAAGTGATATAGGCTTGCATCAGAAAAACATGTGGATCAAAAAGATTATTTTTGTATGAATACAATATCCAACATATCTGTAGACATAAAAAGAAATTTTAAAAGATTTTTTTAAGACAAGAAGTCAAAAGGTAAATGAAGTGTGTTACTGTGGAAAAAAGAGCATTTATGGCAAATCACAGTGACATAATAAAAGTTACCTTAACAGAGCTGTAAACGAAGCCACAAGTGGAGCCATGGCAGGAGAGTGGAAAACGAAAAAGAAAAAAGAAAAGAGAAAAAAAAGTTGGAGGGGGAAAAGGAGGAAAAAGAGAAGTGAGTGAAAGAGGGAGGGAGAGAGAAGGAGAAACAGGTAAAGACTACAAGCGAAGCTGACCGAGAAATGGGCATGGGGAAGAAGAATACAAAATGTATTGTGAATATGGTACGTAAAAGAATAATATTAGAGAAAAGGTTTAAAACTGATGTATTCGTTAAGTCCTGGAAAGTGAGTGGCATTTAATAAATGGATCCATTTTGTTTCAAGTCGTAACAACTTATTATCTATGCTGCCACCTCTAACATGTAGAGGGACATGTTCTAGTGCGGAAAACAAAATTACATGGGGATCAGAGTTGTGCTGGGCAGCAATGTGCCTATTGATGGCAGTGGTAGTGATATTTTTGTATAGCGGTTTAATGTGGTCGCGGATGCGAATCTGAAATGGACGTTTAGTTTTACCAACATAATATGAGCCGCATTTACATTGGGCCAAATATACGACACCTACAGTAGTACAGGTGACACGATGTCCAATGGTGTGGATGTTTCCATTGGGCAGGTTCACCACTTGAGAGTTGGTAACGAATGCACATATGTCACATCTGCCACATTGGTAAGTACCTGTGGCAGTGGGCCTAAGTACAGTGTCGGTCACATGGTGGCTATTGATTAGTCGGTCACGAAGTGAAGGGGATCGACGATATGTGATGTCAGGATATGTTTTTATATATTTGGCAATAGTGGGATCTGATGTAAGTAAGGGCCAGAATTGGTTGAGAATACCCTTTATTTGAGTATGTTGATTCGAAAATTGGGTAATGAGTCGTATCGGTTGTTTTGAATCCAATGGTTTATCCGAGAAAACCAGATCTTTTCTGTTGAGTTTCTTTGCCTTATTGAAGGCTTTTTTCAACAGGGAGTGGCTGTAGCCTCTATCGAGAAGTCTGTAATACAGTTCCTGTGCTGCCCTGAAGAAATCTTCCTCTCGGGTACAGTTACGTTTTATCCTCAAATATTGGCTAAACGGAATACTTCTAAGAAGAGGCTCGGGGTGGGCACTCTGGGCATGCAGTATCGTATTGCCCGAAGAGGGCTTACGATAAAGGGCAGTGTAGATTTGGCCATTGGGTTGCAGACCAATCTGAAGGTCCAAGAAATGGATCTGTGACTGGCTGCACTCCATGGTAAACCTGAGATTAAATGTGTTTAGGGTAAGATACTGGACAAACGAGACAAGTTCTTCTTTTGTACCTGACCAAAACAGCAATATGTCGTCTATATATCTGTACCAGGATATCACCCTGGACTGATAAGGGTTAGAGTGAGCCGGATCAAATAGTTCCCTCTCCCACCCCCCCAGGTATAGGTTGGCATAGGCAGGGGCACACTTGGTCCCCATAGCCACACCTTGCACCTGGAGGAAGTGGGAGGAGCCGAACAAAAAGTAATTACGTGTTAGTATAAACCTCAGTAATTCGAGGACAAAGTCCCCATATGTATCGTATTTGGAGCCTCTTTCCCGGATTAGTTTTCTGATCACCGAAATTCCTCTATTATGAGGAATGATGTTATACAAACTCTCCACATCTAGGGCTACCAGCCATGTATTAGTTGGTAAAGTTTGACCATCAAGTATCCGGAGGAGATGAATAGTGTCCTTAATGTATGAAGGCAAGGCTACTACATGGGGTGCCAAGTATTTATCGACCAGTGCACTGGCCGATTCAGTGAGACATTGTCGACCGGACACAATTGGACGGCCCGGGGGATGGACAAGAGATTTGTGTAGTTTAGGGAGAGAGTAGAAGGTGGGAGTTCTAGGTTCTCTGACACTCAAGAACTTCCATGTGTTGGAATCTATAATGCCCTTTTGATGGGCACCGAATATCAACTGTTGATACTCAGATATGTAGTGATCGATGAGTGATTTTGAGATAGGTCTGTACCACTCGCGATTGTTCAAAATGTCCAGACACATTTGTTCATAGAAGGGCACGTCCATCACCACCACGTTGCCACCCTTGTCGGCTGGCTTGATGGTCAGTTGAGGATGATTTTGAAGGGATTTAATGGCTTTAGTGAGGGCCGGAGTAAGGTTGGAAGGATAAGAAGAGGTTAGATTTAAACCTTCGATGGTATTGGTAACCTGCTGTACAAAAGCCCAAATATTGGGATTTGTAGATAGGTTAGGGAAATTGGTAGATTTGGGTTTGAAGGAAGCCGGAGGGGGGAAGGAGACACCGAGTGAGGCGACCTCAGGATTATAGGAGTCCAAAAGGTCATCTCCGTCAGTGTCGCCCTCCTCCCAGAGTGACATAAGCTCCTCAAGGGCTTGTATTTCAGCTAGAGTGGGAACTTGTTGAGGAGGATTGGTGTCGTGAAGGGATACTGTACTTGATGAAGATTTGTCATAAATGACTTTGTAGAGCAATTTACGTGCGAAAAGGTGGATGTCTTTGATAAGAGCGAATTTATCAAAGTCGTTAGATGGACAGAATGTGAGGCCAAGTCGAAGTACATGGATCTGGTCCATGTTGAGTGGAATAGATGATAAGAAAGTCAGAATATACTGGCATAAAAGCTATTTTGAAAAGTATGCTGAACATAAAATAATCCCTTGGGGATTAAGAATACAACTATTCCCCAACATCAAAAAAAAAAATCAATGACACACTAAAGGCATCTTGGGAGAGCAACCTTCTGTCATGCTCCCTCAACATGCTTTCCATGTTATGCAACGAATACACCAATGAGTTGGCACAACTTGATGTCGCGATCAACCGTTGGTACACTGATCATGCCCAAGGTCTGTCTTCCCCCAGGTATAGCAAACGGGATAAAACCCTGCGAGCTCACCTGGAGGAATACACACTCACAACTATTAATGACAAGGAAAGCAAGTTTCTTATAGATTTAGCGGCCCATGAAAATGGTTATGCCTACAATTGGGACAATGCCAAGGAAACCAAACCCAGAAACAAGCCTTTCACTTCCAATATACCCACCTCGAATAATCATGCCTCTAATACTCTATCTGCTTCCTTTTCATCTAGTACCTCCACTGCATACCAAGATTTGACACAGGAACAACTGGCTAAAAGAAGAAAAGGTGACCTATCGGCCACGTCCTCGGAATCACTACAGCGCACGCTTGGACCCACTCCTCTTTCTCACTCATCCACAGGTCATTCGAAGACCGCTCACGTATCTACCCCTTTCACTAAAGCACAATCCAAGTCGTCAGCAATATCTAAATCATCCACCAATAAGGCATCCTCGGCCACACCGGCACTCCCGCACTCCCAAACGCACACTGCCACTCGGAGGGTAAGTGAACCCACCATCACCTCTATGTTCCCAGCTAATTCATCATCTGTGGACCCTAAACTTGCACCTATTTTTTTAGGACAGGGCCAGGACTCCCTTTCGAGCCCAATTCCCAATTCACACACACATACTCTGATGATCCACGCAGATCATCCACCCCCGATGTAATCAACTTATCATCTATTCCACTCAACATGGACCAGATCCATGTACTTCGACTTGGCCTCACATTCTGTCCATCTAACGACTTTGATAAATTCGCTCTTATCAAAGACATCCACCTTTTCGCACGTAAATTGCTCTACAAAGTCATTTATGACAAATCTTCATCAAGTACAGTATCCCTTCACGACACCAATCCTCCTCAACAAGTTCCCACTCTAGCTGAAATACAAGCCCTTGAGGAGCTTATGTCACTCTGGGAGGAGGGCGACACTGACGGAGATGACCTTTTGGACTCCTATAATCCTGAGGTCGCCTCACTCGGTGTCTCCTTCCCCCCTCCGGCTTCCTTCAAACCCAAATCTACCAATTTCCCTAACCTATCTACAAATCCCAATATTTGGGCTTTTGTACAGCAGGTTACTAATACCATCGAAGGTTTAAATCTAACCTCTTCTTATCCTTCCAACCTTACTCCGGCCCTCACTAAAGCCATTAAATCCCTTCAAAATCATCCTCAACTGACCATCAAGCCAGCCGACAAGGGTGGCAACGTGGTGGTGATGGACGTGCCCTTCTATGAACAAATGTGTCTGGACATTTTGAACAATCGCGAGTGGTACAGACCTATCTCAAAATCACTCATCGATCACTACATATCTGAGTATCAACAGTTGATATTCGGTGCCCATCAAAAGGGCATTATAGATTCCAACACATGGAAGTTCTTGAGTGTCAGAGAACCTAGAACTCCCACCTTCTACTCTCTCCCTAAACTACACAAATCTCTTGTCCATCCCCCGGGCCGTCCAATTGTGTCCGGTCGACAATGTCTCACTGAATCGGCCAGTGCACTGGTCGATAAATACTTGGCACCCCATGTAGTAGCCTTGCCTTCATACATTAAGGACACTATTCATCTCCTCCGGATACTTGATGGTCAAACTTTACCAACTAATACATGGCTGGTAGCCCTAGATGTGGAGAGTTTGTATAACATCATTCCTCATAATAGAGGAATTTCGGTGATCAGAAAACTAATCCGGGAAAGAGGCTCCAAATACGATACATATGGGGACTTTGTCCTCGAATTACTGAGGTTTATACTAACACGTAATTACTTTTTGTTCGGCTCCTCCCACTTCCTCCAGGTGCAAGGTGTGGCTATGGGGACCAAGTGTGCCCCTGCCTATGCCAACCTATACCTGGGGGGGTGGGAGAGGGAACTATTTGATCCGGCTCACTCTAACCCTTATCAGTCCAGGGTGATATCCTGGTACAGATATATAGACGACATATTGCTGTTTTGGTCAGGTACAAAAGAAGAACTTGTCTCGTTTGTCCAGTATCTTACCCTAAACACATTTAATCTCAGGTTTACCATGGAGTGCAGCCAGTCACAGATCCATTTCTTGGACCTTCAGATTGGTCTGCAACCCAATGGCCAAATCTACACTGCCCTTTATCGTAAGCCCTCTTCGGGCAATACGATACTGCATGCCCAGAGTGCCCACCCCGAGCCTCTTCTTAGAAGTATTCCGTTTAGCCAATATTTGAGGATAAAACGTAACTGTACCCGAGAGGAAGATTTCTTCAGGGCAGCACAGGAACTGTATTACAGACTTCTTGATAGAGGCTACAGCCACTCCCTGTTGAAAAAAGCCTTCAATAAGGCAAAGAAACTCAACAGAAAAGATCTGGTTTTCTCGGATAAACCATTGGATTCAAAACAACCGATACGACTCATTACCCAATTTTCGAATCAACATACTCAAATAAAGGGTATTCTCAACCAATTCTGGCCCTTACTTACATCAGATCCCACTATTGCCAAATATATAAAAACATATCCTGACATCACATATCGTCGATCCCCTTCACTTCGTGACCGACTAATCAATAGCCACCATGTGACCGACACTGTACTTAGGCCCACTGCCACAGGTACTTACCAATGTGGCAGATGTGACATATGTGCATTCGTTACCAACTCTCAAGTGGTGAACCTGCCCAATGGAAACATCCACACCATTGGACATCGTGTCACCTGTACTACTGTAGGTGTCGTATATTTGGCCCAATGTAAATGCGGCTCATATTATGTTGGTAAAACTAAACGTCCATTTCAGATTCGCATCCGCGACCACATTAAACCGCTATACAAAAATATCACTACCACTGCCATCAATAGGCACATTGCTGCCCAGCACAACTCTGATCCCCATGTAATTTTGTTTTCCGCACTAGAACATGTCCCTCTACATGTTAGAGGTGGCAGCATAGATAATAAGTTGTTACGACTTGAAACAAAATGGATCCATTTATTAAATGCCACTCACTTTCCAGGACTTAACGAATACATCAGTTTTAAACCTTTTCTCTAATATTATTCTTTTACGTACCATATTCACAATACATTTTGTATTCTTCTTCCCCATGCCCATTTCTCGGTCAGCTTCGCTTGTAGTCTTTACCTGTTTCTCCTTCTCTCTCCCTCCCTCTTTCACTCACTTCTCTTTTTCCTCCTTTTCCCCCTCCAACTTTTTTTTTCTCTTTTCTTTTTTCTCTTTCGTTTTCCACTCTCCTGCCATGGCTCCACTTGTGGCTTCGTTTACAGCTCTGTTAAGGTAACTTTTATTATGTCACTGTGATTTGCCATAAATGCTCTTTTTTCCACAGCAACACACTTCATTTACCTTTTGACTTCTTGTCTTAAAAAAATCTTTTAAAATTTCTTTTTATGTCTACAGATATGTTGGATATTGTATTCATACAAAAATAATCTTTTTGATCCACATGTTTTTCTGATGCAAGCCTATATCACTTAAGTATTGTTTTTGTTTCTTTAGATACTTTGTTCTGTTACTAGAACCCTATGGTTCTCTATGTATACTATGCAATTTGTGGCTGGACACTATGAGCTGACACACAGGTATTTCCGGCATCCCCATGGACCCTTGGGGATTGCCGTGTGAGGGTTAGCTAGATATGCTCCCCCACCCTGTGTCTCCGCCCACCTCTTTGTACGCTCGATGTGCCCCTTCATCCGATCGCTTCGCATCTCTGGCAATCCGGCAATCTGGGGTAGGTGGTCGTGGCGCTGACTTCCCTCTTGGGAGGTGCTTTGCCAGCACTGTGTTTTGCTTGTACGGACGCCCAGGGCAGACTTTTGTCTGCCCAGCACGTCCGCGCCGCACTCGGACTCCTTGGCCCTTCTGTTTTCATCGGCTGATGGGAGAGAGCGGCGCCTAGGGAATTCCTATCCCGTGACGTCCCGGCTCTCCCGTTCGCCAGACGGCCCGCTTGTTCTGAGCATGCGCTCGCGATGCATGATGGAACGTGTAGTTCCGCGGCACCGCGTTATGCGCAGGCGCGGATGTGCCCTTGTTGCGTCCGCACACCTGATCAGCATTAGATCAGGTGTGGGGGGTATAACAATAACCGGCCAGTCCCTCAGTTCCTTTGTTGGACGAGGGACGTGCCTGCTTCTATCCCACACACAGCATTCAGGTAACTCTTTGATTCTATGGCACTTTGCTACGACTCTTCTCCTAGTATACCACTCATTGTGCTCCTAAACACTATTTATAGGAGGCATTTTGGACTCATCATCCATCCTTTTTGCAAATACAGATTTCTTTGAGCAACATCATCTATTGTATGGCTGATTAGGTAAGATATTTTCTGTCTCCCTATCAGCCCTGTCTCTGTTTAATAGAATCCATGATGTTTTATAAAAAAAAAAAAAAAAAAAAAAACTTTCTTTTCTTTCTATATTTACTCTTTTTAGGATGTATTGCAGCTTCTGTCTTACTCTAAAGAAAATCTATTAAAAAACCCCTAAGCTAAACATCTTACATATGTGGCTGCATCATTTCTAAGCCTCTATTTGACAGTCAGAGTAAGTAAATATACTTTTTTGATGACTTTTGCCATGTAAAGTCCAGAACTATTATTAGTACTACTCTCTAAGCAATTTATTTTTTTACTCAGGCTTTTTCTCAATTGATTGCCAATCTTGTTGATTTCATTGACTGCCCTGCTGTGTGTGTGCATCCATCCACAGGCACTCTATGTCCACTCTATTCTACCGTTTTTAAAGAACAAAGTGAGTCTACATCGCCTTAATGAGAATCTGATACACTATATATACACAATTTAGTTTCACGCAATTGACATATAACTATCTATTGATCTTCATATGCAAAATCTAACAATTATTTACACAATGTCAATACATTCCATTGCCAGGTATATTGTATACCCTCTGCAGGCATACTTTACGGTGCGGCCTGCCCACTCCCTTGCAGTGACTCCTCCGTGCGGCCGCTCCTTTGGTGCCGACGTTACAGGTACGTTTGCAATATTGGAATTGGTGGGACCATTGGGGTGCATGATTGTCCAGCCACAATATTAACTCTGTCAAGTATATACCAAGTATTGTATTGACGAATATATCTGCTCACATGATGTTTTCTATATCTCCGTATACAGAACCCTTTCTCTATTTCCATTTCTTGAGCTCTTGTTGTCCTGAAGAAGCCAATGTCTTGGCGAAACATGTAGGAAATCGAGCCCCCCCTCTTTTGATGGCCATCTCCATCAGGCCTCCTTTACTATACTTTGGGTCATATACAATTTATGTACTTATTTTAAATGTCAATTGTTCTAAATGTAATTTTTCACCTATGTACAACTATTAATAAACTTTGTAATTTTTTATATTTTTTTGTATAAATCTCTTGTTTTCACATTTCTCTTCTCTATATCCCTGGACCCTAGCACCGCTATAATCCCCTGTCCATACACCCACTACTATTTACCCAAATAGATAGGCACCACATCCCTGGAAAAAAAAAATAGGAATTGTAATTTTATCTGCCTTTCTTTTGCAGTTTATGTTAGGTTGTGCATGTGTTATGAGACGTAGTTTGTTCCATTTCCCCAACATCACTGCCTGTCATATTCACATCTAGTTAGGCCCCACACAGCTTTAACTGTCACCAAAAGAATCTCTACACTGAATAGTCAAGAACCCAACTGTCCACAACCACTGTATGGGGTCCCACTTTCCCATTGAATCCGTCTGAGTCGGTGAGCCAGTCTTCTCTCTTATTACTATTTATACTGTGTTTATTATCCTCCTTGCTGTGTATTTTTTATTCTTGTCTAAACTCAAGTTTATTAATTTTAGACCTATCCCTCCTGAAGAAGCGGTTCTAACTGCGAAACCGGTTGAGGAAACAACCCTATATACCCCTCTGTAAAAGAAAACTTACGGTCTTATCCGTTAATGTTTATGTCAAGTGTGGTGTATTTAACTTGTTTTAGTATGTTATATATGTACTGTTTTGTAAAAATGATTTGTAGTCATTAAAGTTTATATTTTTTAAAACATTTTTTCTTACTTTCATGTCATTAACAAATACCGAGATAGTCCCAACCTCCAATCCATAGGGTGTATGCGTGGTTAGGCAAGTGGCAGCAGCTGCCTCCACTTCTATGTCTTTCCAAGTAATCAAGATCCAAAATACTAGTTGTGGGTTGATGATAAATTATTAATTCTAATGATACAAACTATGAGCTGCATTTAGATACATAATGGTTTGTCCTGGCCTTATAAAATCATTCAGGGACCAACTAAATAGTTATATAGAGGGGCGTGGCCTGGCTCAGGATGTGAGCGGACGTGTTCCTGTGTAGCTCCGGTCTCTCCCTATACAATCCTGCTCCATCCTGATCATCCATCGTCAGCACCTGATTTCTTTCCTGCCTAATCCCTTCAGGTGTGTCTTGTGCATCATTGAGGGGCATTTTGGTTGATGGGAAAGCGGCGTAGGAAGAAACAGCCTCCGGTAAAGATGAGCATCGCTACACGCTCCTGCCAAGATGGCCGCCGCCATACTGTCCGCGGGCCTAGCTCATCCCCAGCCTCCACTCCGGATCTCTTCGGTGATGGCCTGGACGGATCCCCACCACCCTCCCCAGAGATTCCAGACCCTGCAGCCATTCCTTCGGTACCGACCCCGGGCCCGGCGGTCGCGGATGGCGCCAAGGAACCTACCCTGGCAGATGTCCTTGCCATTATCAAGGTAAACCATGCAGATCTGGTGGGGAAGGTGGATGGGCTTAAGATAGACTTAACTATTATGCGGCAAGATGTGCACAAGCTGCGTGGCCGGGTTACGGAGACTGAACAACGTATCAGTGATTTGGAGGACACTATTGCTCCCATTTTACCTAGACTCAATACATATGGGGGAAAGATTACAACTTTGGAGGATAAGGTCGACGACCTTGAAAACCGCCTACGCAGGAACAACCTGCGCCTGGTTGGACTTCCGGAGCGGGTGGAGGGGTCTGACCCTGTAGCCTTCCTAGAGAACTGACTTGAGCAAGAGTTTAAAAAAAACGATCAAGGGGTTAATATGGCGCACAATGGAGGTAGCCGAGTACATATAACTAAAAATGGTGGGGGGAAGGGGGTGGGTTGGGGGTTCCTGAGAGGGGGAACTTGATGGTGGTAGTTAATGTTTCACAACAAGTTCGGGTATTAGTCCATGTAAGGATAAAATGATGCTGAATAAATGGAAGGCAGCCAGTCTATAAAAGCTAGAAGAAGCTCTGGAACAAATAAAAAAGAAAGAAGGATGGCGCCCTCTAAGTGCAGCATGTATGTTAAAAATATTTATTACAATAGATAAAAACACTCACATTTGAGTTGCTAAAAACCAGCATGTAAAGTAGTTTCATCCGCATGCTCTCGGGGGATGTGGGTGTCACGGGCCAGTTCAGGGGTTCCTGGGATGTGAGTCCTGTAACCTGGGTCCTGGTAGCTGTTCCAGTGGTGCCGAGGGTCCTCAGAGCCTCCGGGCGGCCAGGATATCGGTCATGGATCCTCCGTGGAGCGCCGTGCTGACCTGCGTCTTCACTTCCGGGAGCGGGGTGAGGCGGGCGGTGCTTCGCGTTCGGAGCATGCGTTAGCCTGATGAAGGAGCACGCATGCTCCGAACGCGAAGCACCGCCCGCCTCACCCCGCTCCCGGAAGTGAAGACGCAGGTCAGCACGGCACTCCACGGAGGATCCATGACCGATATCCTGGCCGCCCGGAGGCTCTGAGGACCCTCGGCACCACCGGAACAGCTACCAGGACCCAGGTTACAGGACTCACATCCCAGGAACCCCTGAACTGGCCCGTGACACCCACATCCCCCGAGAGCACGCGGATGAAACTACTTTACATGCTGGTTTTTAGCAACTCAAATGTGAGTGTTTTTATCTATTGTAATAAATATTTTTAATATACATGCTGCACTTAGAGGGCGCCGTCCTTCTTTCTTTTTTATTTGAGCAAGAGTTTGGCTGAGAACAGTTATCCCCCTGTTTTGTGATCGAGAGGGCCCACCGAGTCCCCGGGCGCCCCCTACCAGAAGGTCACCCCCCACGTACGATGGTGATTCGTCTCCTTAATTACAGAGACCGCGACTCCATCTTGGGGGCCGCCAGGCGGAAAGGAAGTCTCCTCATTAATAATGCAGTGGTGTCACTCTTTCCAGACTACTCAGCGACAGTCCGCAACCGTAGAGCCAGCTATCAACGGATCAAGCAGAAGCTTCGGGAACAAGATATTCAGTATTCCATGCTTTTTCCTGCCACCCTTCGGGTCACATATCAAGGGAAAGCTCATTTCTTTCAATCCCCACAAGATGCCATGTCTTGGTGGGAAGCAATACCCCGCCCTCCCAAGCCTCCTGCCTGAAGCGGATCCCCACATTATGATGGCTCCACAGCTTTAACAGAAGTTTCCTCTCCTCTCTGGGATCCCCTTGCCTGCATTATAATTTTTTCTTTCCCCCTCTCCCCCTTTTTTGCTATATTGGTTATGATGGGAAATTTTTTCCGTTTCGGTACGGACATGTGCTGACCTTGGAGGATCCTACTTGTCTCCGGAGGGAGAGTACCAAGTCCCGGTTTATAACCGGGCCCGAGCTGCCTTGGGGCTCAGTCCCCTTATTTTATTTTATTTTGAAACATTATAATTGACTAATGACTTTTTTTGTTGCCTTTGAGCTTATATTTTTTTCCTGCCTCCTGTTCCGGGCCATGCGCCCCAGGCACGATACAAGTTTAGGGTATAGGCCCACTCCCCTTTTTTGGAGCTGGGCAGGGGAATTAATACCCCTGTTGGGTATTGAATGTGACAATGTCTGTTGTTGTATGGTTGTATGTATGATGTATGTATGGTTGAATGAATGTCTGGCACTGCGACCCTTAATTGTATACGTGGCCGTGACCGGGGGAGGGATTCTTCTTCAGACCCCTCCTGACCCGTATGCACCCATGCTATCAACTCCATCTCTAACGTAACTGTTTGCTCGTGGAATGTCCGCGAGTTGAATTCTAAATTTAAAAGAGCATCCATCTTTGCGGCCCTGAAACTTAGTAAACCACATATCCTGTGTCTTCAGGAGACTCATTTAATGGGGGCCAAGGTGATGGCGCTCAAAAAACACTGGGTAGCCAACCATTATCACTCTACCTACTCAAATTATGCCCGGGGCGTAGCCATATTAATCCGTAAGGGATTGCCCTTCGTGTGTCACCAAGTTGTCCTAGATCCCAAGGGGCAGTATGTTATTTTACATGTATCGATACATGGCACACCCCTTATTCTGGTGGCGGTGTATTTCCCTCCTCCGGTCACGGCTGCGATGTTTTCTGGTCTTGATATTCAGTTTGCAAATCTGCCTAGCTGTCCTATGCTTATCCTTGGGGACTTCAACTCAGTCTTGCAACCTGACCTAGATAGATTAAAACCTTTGAAGTCCGAGTCCGGGTTGCTCCGTGCGTGGTGTAATACCTATGGATATGTGGATTTGTGGCGCTGGAAATTTCCAGAGGCCAAAGTGTACTCCTGCCAGTCTAGGTCCTATGCAGCCCTTTCCAGAATTGATTTTGCTCTCGCCACGAAGGATTTCTTACCGGTGGTTCAATCCATAGCGTATCTCCCCCAGACGGAATCTGACCATTCTATGATACAGGTGGATTTGACTATGGGCCATAGACCGGGGTTTCAAACTTGGAGACTCAGCCCTCTCTGGATCTCTACTCCGGAGATAGCTTAGGGCATCCCGATTGACATGACTATTTATTGGTCCCTTAATACTGACTCTGCTCCTGTGGGTCCTGTTTGGGATGCCTTTAAGGCCGTGGTAAGGGGTTCCTATATTTCTAGAATCAAGAGCTACAGATCTGCCGGAAGGAGGACACAAGATGAGCTTCGGAAGGTTTTGGAGGAGGCTCGTGCCCGTCATGCGGGCGCCCCCTCCTCTGAAACCAGAGGCGTGCTGACTGAGGCCCACCGGGCGCTGCAGTTGCACTTGGTGGACTTGACCAGGAAGCAACAGTTGTACCTCTCAGCTCGTATACATGAACATGGTGGGAAAAATGGCAGGCTCCTGGCATATCTTGCTCACGCGGACTGTCAGGGAACCACGACTGCTGCAATTCACTTACCTGACGGATCGATTACATCCAACGCATTGACTATTAATAAAACCTTCGCGAACTTCTATGCCACATTATATAAGGGCACTGAAATCCCTCCAGAGACAGACTTTATGGGCTTCTTTGAATCCCTTGACCTCCCGGTACTCAACACCTCCCAGCAGTCCCTCCTAGACAAACCCATCACGCTGGAGGAGGTCACCAAGGCCATAAGCCTCCTTCCCTCTAATAAAGCTCCGGGCCTCCTTCGGAGTGGTACCAAGCGCATGCAGAGGTACTGGCTCCTAGGCTCCTCAAATTGTTTCAAGACTCCCTTAAGTTAGGGAAGCTTCCTGAATCCTTAAACAAAGCACTTATTGTGGTTATACCCAAACCCGGTAAGGATAGTAAACATTGCGGATCCTACAGGCCTATTTCACTTCTGAATGGTGATGTAAAGATCTTAGCAAAAATTCTCGCCCTTAGACTTCAGTCTGTCATCCTCGCCCTTATACCACCAGATCAATCCGGTTTCATGCCTGGCAGGAGTACATTTGATAACATCCGAAGGTTGTACTTACATGTTCATGAGGCGGCACGTGCGGGGCGACCTGGGCTAGTTCTGTCCCTAGATATACTAAAAGCTTTTGATACTGTGAGTTGGCCTTTTTTATGGGAAGCTATGGCATGGATGGGTATTGGCCCAACCTTTATTCACTGGGTCCGCTTACTATATGCAGACCCAAGAGCTAGGGTTCGTACAAACATGGATATCTCTGCACCATTTTCCTTAGGACGGGGTACTCGGCAGGGGTGCCCTCTCTCTCCCCTGCTGTTCGCAATAGCCATTGAGCCATTGGCTCTGGCTGTGCGGCAGACGGCCGAGATTGGGGGCATCCGCTCGGGCCCATTGGAGGAAAAAATCTCCTTATACGCAGATGATGCCCTGGTATATCTAGATGGAAGGGAAAGCTCTTTTACTAAATTAATGCAGGTGGTGGAGGAGTTTGGTGCGGTCTCAGGACTCCAAGTGGGCTGGGAAAAATCGCAGGCCTTGGCTATCGGTCCCTCTTCCCCTTACAACTATCTACAGAGGTCATGCATTCAACTGACGCCCTCCCTTAAGTACCTTGGTATCCAGATACATACCGACCTTTCTAGGTACGAGAAACTTAATGTCACCCCTATAGTCCAACAGATGACGGAGAAATTCCGTACCTGGTCGTCATTGCCCCTTAATTTAATTGGTCGCATAAACATATTTAAAATGATCTTTCTACCAAAATTTCTCTATAGCTTTAGGGCCTCCCCGGTTTTCCTTACCAAAAAATTATTTGCAAAACTTGACTCTGCCCTGTTTACTTTCATTTGGAACGGTAGCCAACCTCGTATAGCCAAATCATCATTACAAGCGGCCAAGCCTGTAGGCGGATTGGCTTGCCCAAATTTAAGGAACTATTTTCTCGCTTCCCAGCTCACTTATATCCATGATTGGTTGCACTCTGATCCCCAAACTCCGTCCACGGCTTTTCTATTATCTTTATTTACATCCCCTACCTCCTTGAAGGATGAACTACATAGGTCAAAAAAAATGGGTGGTTCCAGATTTTCTCCCGCTGAGGTTTGCTTTATGGCCTGGAGGGAAGGGGGAAAGATACTGACACAGTCCCAAGTCGATATTTCGCCACAGACTCCTCTGTGGTGGAACCCGAATATTCCTGAGCTCTATGGTCATCCAGATTCGGCGTGGTGGGCCCGTTTTGGGATCACACACCTCTCTCATATTTTTGAGGACAATATACTACTGCCCTTTGAATCCATTAGATTTAAATATGGCATTGCAAACAAATTCTTCTTCAAATACCTTTTATTGCGACATGCCCTCAAGACACAATTTGGCTCATTGACCATAGAGCTCAAGGAATCCTCCATGGAGGACCTTCTGTCATTTCCAGAGATAAACAAACTTGTGATGACCTTTTATGGGCGCCTTCAGGTGATGGGCGCGGATCCTTTTCAGAACTCTCAATGTAAATGGCAAAGGATTATGCCTGAGCTTTCTGAAGAGGACTGGGAGGAGGCAGTAGAAATATGCTTTCAGGATATCATCAGTACGGCTGATGTCCTGATACAATTTAAGTTTATACATCACTTACATTATACACCCGCTAGGTTGGTTACAATGGGACTGGGTCAAGATATTGCATGCGCTAGATGTAAAAGGATTGCTGCTGATTTCTTTCATATGTTTTGGACATGTCTTGGACTTACAGCATTCTGGAAAGATGTTTTTTCCTTTTTCAACCGTAAGCTACATATACCGCTGCCACAAACTCCAGAGGTCGGACTTCTGGGAGTACTAAATGATAGTGTTCCTCGCACTCATGCTAGGATGTTGATACGTATTTTTTGTTTTATGCACGTAAGACAATTTTACTGCATTGGAAAGATACTGAACCCCCTTCAGCCCAAGCCTTCTTCCGTATTGTTCATGGGACTCTCCCAAAATTTAAGTTGATATACAAGAGTAGGGCATGCCCTAAGAAGTTCACCAAGATCTGGAAGCCATGGCTGGATGTTTCAAGGGACTTCTGGGGGGATGTCCTCTCCTCGCAGTTATCTCAGTGAGGAGGCGAGGAGATGTGTTCTTAGCAAACATTACTTGACATATATCTTAATGTGGATGGAAATTTGCATACGTTCTAATGAGAGTTTATTCCACAAGGCGTGCCGGAATTATGCTGTATTACTGGTGGTCGTGGGTGACAGATGTGTGTATGGGTGTGTGTATGAATGGTGCGACTTTGCTCTGGTTGGGGTATTACTGTTTTATACAGCTGTACTACTTCATGATTTCTGCTATATCTTCATGGATCTAAATACCTATGACATACATGTATGTAGAGCAGTCTGTATTATTGGTTCTTTTATTATTTCATCGTTTTTGTATTATTTTCATTGTAAAAATCCAAAAATAAACACCTTTAAAAAAAAAAATAGTTATATAGAACCTGCCCATGGCAGTCATATTGTGTATGGACTTTCTGCAATCAGGATGATGCACTGGTGTTGGAAAAGCCAAATTCTGACCAGCTGATCTAAATAACCTACCACCTCTTCAGAGGCAAGAACTTTATTTACACTCGATGGGGTACCACCCTCAAATGTGATTGGCCAATGGGGAAGAGTCTGCATCATATTGCTACATTGTCATTCATCTGGAGGTTGTTGTGGGGACTTTGCAACTTTCATGAAGAAGATGACCAAGATGTGAGCACTGTCCACTCTTGGTAACTCTTTAGAGCACTTTAAAAGTTGTACAACAAATATAATCTAAACTCATTTCCCTGCTGGCCTGATTATTGGATCTGTATCTTCTCCTTGCAGGTGATAATTGGTAATTCCAATGTCCTTAATTAAAAGTTAAAGACCCCGCATCACCAGAGAAGAGGTTAATCAGATGTGTATATATTTATATCCTATAGCAGGGATATGCGATTAGCGGACCTCCAGCTGTTGCAGTACTACAAGTCCCATGAGGCATAGCAAGACTCTGACAGCCACAAGCATGACACCCAGAGGCAGAGGCATGATGGGACTTGCAGTTTTGCAACAGCTGGAGGTCCGCTAATTGCATATCCCTGTCCTATAGTATACTTTCCTGAAGGTAGCAATATTAATAATATTCCCAGTCGATGCTTGTTAAAGGGAAACGTGTCGATTGGAGAGGATCTTGTGACGTCACCACGTACCAGCTGGCAACTTGATAGCATGTAGCTGTGTACTGCTTTGTATCTCTTTGTTGTGCTGAGGAAGATTTTTGGAAATAAAATACCATAATTTACCGCTCTATGAAGTTTCTTTTTCTTTCTTCTTAATACATTGAATGTGACTGGATGTATATCGAGCCGAATAACCAAAGGGCTGACTAAGAGGTTGCAAAACCATTGAACCGTCCGGTGGCCACACACAGAGAAAAGCTGCTGATTCTTTTGGAAGTGGACCGGGTTGATTATCACAGCTGATTGTGGATATCAGGAGAGTTTGACCCCTATAACTTGGGGTCCATCGTGTTCGGTAAGGTGCCATCTGATCTTTTTACTTTTTTCCGTTTGGATATTAAGTCACTGCAACATTATTCTTAAGAAACCCGAGGGGCTGCATCAGAAGTTATCTCCATTCATCTTTTCTACACTCATCACGTTTTTGTTGGGACTTTAACACACTAATCATATTTATTATTATTTTTTATTATTCAGAGTTGGTTAAGACTTTTAGAAGAATTATTGAGATTGTTATTGATCTATTCACTCACATGTCGTGTGGCTATTGCATATGAATTGTATAATAATTTTTATATACATTTTTTGTATATACATATATACACAATTTTCTAATTTTTGATCAATTTAAAGAATGAAAGTGTATCGTCACACAGAGTGGCACCGTGGATACACGTAAAGTAGCACTGTGCCGCGTCCTAACAAATTCGTATACAAAAACCAAAAAGAAGGGGGGGACTTTTGGACTTTTTAGGCACAACTTCAAAACAACTAGTTATATATAAAAATCTAATTTTATTGATTTAGAAAAATACGTAGCAAAAAAAGAAACAATATTAAAAACACAACACATGTATATGTTCAGATAATTGCTATACAACACCATCTAGAGTATAAGATTATTCGGACATCTGGATGGTTGCTCCAAATATAGGTCAGTCTGAAGAGGTGGTTAAATAGCAAATCCGCAATCAGCTCATGTCATGTGGTTGTTTGATGCTCGACATGTTTCGCGTGTGGGCCACGCTTCTTCAAGAGCAATGACAGTGTATGTTGTAGCTATCAGAGTACATAACATTACAATTTCATGGTTAGTATATACATGTATACATTTATATAGAAAACAGGCGTCTATGGTGACGCCACATATACTGTACAAAGAGAGAATGTGTACTGGTTCAGACAGGGCGGCAATGGGCGTCAAGACCTAAGCAGTGCTGAAAGGCTGCTATGGGGGCGTGCACAACATAATTTTGAATGATACTTAAGGAGTGGTACGGTAAAGAAGGTTTATGGACTAAATGAAATTGAAGTAACCTCGACGTGTGAAAAAACAGAAGAGAAAATAGACAAGGAACGAAAGAGAAAAATAGAGAAAAAAAAAAGAAAAAGAAAAACGTGAAAGGCAAGAAAAGGGCAACCCAAGGAAAAGGAGAGGAGGGGGAGGGGGAGGGAGGGGGGGGAAGAGGGGGAAAAAGGAGGAAGGGAAGGGAGAGAAGGGGGGGAAGGGGAGAGAAGGGGGGGAAGGGGAGGGAAAGGGGGGGGAAAGGGAAGGAAAAAGGAAAAAAGGGGAAGGGGAGGGGGGAGAAAAGGGGGGGAGGGGGGAGAAAAGGAGAGGGGGGAAAAAGGGGGAAAGACCAGAAAAAGGAGAGAAAGAGCAGAAACACAGTGTAAAAGAGGGGATACTCACATTTAGAACAAATGTAAAATCATAAAAGGGGTAATAGTCCGCAGGTAAGGAGGAACCAGATGACTGGCAGTATGGTGAATATGCACGTCAGGGTAGATATGTTACTGGTACTAGCTATTTTTATATAGACCTGTTCCTAGAAAGAGAAACAGTTGATTTTTAAAATGGAGAGTTAGGAATGTAAAACATGTAGATTTTAGGTAATCTGGTCCTTACTATAATGTGGGACACTCACCAATATTCATCTTATAAATAAGAATCTGTAGTCTGTATGCCCCTGGGTTCCGCGATGGGATGCAGGCAGTCATAGACCGTTACACAGGTACCAACAGGTACTGTATTGTCAAAGATGGACTACAGGTGGTTTATCCTGAAGTATAAGCAAAGTAGACAAAAAAGGGGGGGGGGGTAAGCTAGTATTTGGACTAAAGAAGAAACAGACATCCAGCAGTAGCAAAGTCCTAATGACTGATGCTGTAATGAAAAGTACCTGAATATAATGAAGAGAGACCTGTGGCATACGATATCCTCCTGGAGCTAGAGCGGAATGCACACTATGTTAGGACGCTGTCCTATTTGTGTGCCCGTCCCGTCCGTCGTCATCCAATCGGCGGCGCTGACGTGACGTCATCCGGACCGGCCGAATGCTCACCGTGCGCATGTGCCCAAGCCAGCCGGGAGAGCCGTCAACAAGAACGACGGCGCTTCCAGTGGGGAAGCAGCACATGCCCACTATGAGCTACAACAGCTGGTAATCAGCCAGCTGATGTGCGCGCCACATCAAGATAGCCCTATGCGGCGCTGGGCGGCCGCATAGCAGCCAAGAACGCACCACCAGGTGGCGCTCCCACAAACCGCACCTGTAAGAACTCAGCACACAAGGGGAAAATATTTATCATTAAAAAAAATTTGAAAAACAAGCTTTATACCATAAGGCATTACAGATAATTCTGTTATTGCATATATATACCTCAATATCTATATTGTTCGTATGTTTACTTTGCACGTAAGCACCAATGGACCTCAAATCGAGTCTGTGTATATAAGTAAATCTCTTTATGGGTCAGAATAGAGAAACGGACCTGTATGTATCTATATACATGTATCTATGTATGTATCTATATACATAGACTGTGATCAGAGCCTGTATAGCTCAGTGATCATCACAAAAAAGGTTTATAGGACTGCGCCTCATTGATGCCAGGGGCCCGAGTCGCATTCAACCGTTCTATCCAAAGAGTTTCTTGTCTTAAAATCTGTTTGTCCCAGTCGCCACCTCGGGGGCTCCTTGGAATCACCGCTAGGGCAATGAAGGAAACCACCGAGGTGTCGAATCTGTGATAGAGGTCCAGATGCCTGCTCACAGATGTAATCATTTTTCCTCCTCCAGAGTAATATATGTGATCCTTAATACGCAAACTAAATTGTCGGATGGTTTTTCCGACATAGAAGGCTTGACAGTCACATGTCATAAGGTAGACTAAGCCCTGAGTTTCACAATTGGCATGAAAATGGGGGGTAAATATTTCCCCATTGGGAAGTTTGAAGCGAGTCCCTGTGCAGATCCAGGGGCAGAAGGAGCATCTTCCGCATCTGGTAATTCCTTTTGGATGGAGTTGTACTGTAGGGTCATTACAGAAATGACTAGATGTAAGTTTATCCCTGAGGGATCTGCTTCTCCGAAAAGTGATGGTTGGGGCGGGGGTTACATATTTAGCCAGGATCAGGTCCTCCCGTAATAACGACCAATGTGTGTTTAAGATATCACGTAATTCTGAGTGGTGTTGGGAGTATTTTGTGGTGTATCTTACCGTCAAATTGGGTTTAGGGATTTTATTTTGGTATAAAAGAAAATTCTGTGGTTGGCGCAATGCTTTATTGTAAGCGTGGCGAAGAAGTGATTTACTATATCCCCTTGCCCTCAAACGCTCGCAAAGTGTATTAGCTTGTAGTTTAAAGTCCTCTGTGAAAGTACAGTTTCTACGGAGTCTGAGATATTGAGCGTATGGTATGCTACGTATGAGGGTGTATGGGTGGGCACTTTCCGCATGCAGCAGAGTGTTGCCTGCTGTTTCTTTGCAGAACAAAGAGGTGGCCAGTCTGCCGTCTCCATCTTTGCAAATTGTAAGGTCGAGGAAAGTGATGGTTGAATAATTACTACATAATGTAAATTTCAAGTTGAATGAATTGCAGTTAAGTCTTTTGACAAAGTTGTTTAAGCTTTCCATGGAACCTGACCATACAATAAAGATGTCATCAATGAAGCGCATCCAACACATCACCTGACTAGTAAAATGTGATAAACTGTCATCTGAAAATATTGTACGCTCCCACCCCCCCAGGTACAGGTTAGCGTAGGTGGGTGCACAACAGGTGCCCATAGCCACGCCCTGTACCTGGAGGAAGTGGGACCCATCAAATGTAAAACAGTTATGTGTGAGGATGAAGTGTAGCAATTTCAAAATAAATTTGCAGTACTCCCAACGATGGTGCGTTTGTTCACGAAGGAAGGTACGTGCTGTCATGATGCCCCGCTCGTGAGGGATGCTCGAGTATAGGGCCTCGACATCCAAGGTCACAAGCAGGGCATCAGGAGGCACGACCATCCCCTCGATCTGCTTTAAGAGATCCATTGTATCTCTGATATATGAGGGTAAGGACAGCACGTGTGGTAGGAGTATTGAGTCCACTAATCGGCTGGCGTTTTCTGTTAAAGACCCTATACCTGACACTATCGGTCTTCCCGGGGGTTTGGTCTGATTTTTATGTACTTTGGGGAGTGCATAAAATGTGGCCATCCTAGGATGGCGCACATTCAAAAAGTTATATAGGTCTTGATCAATGAGGCCTTCCTGATGGGCAGAACCGATGATAGTCAAGAATTTTGCTTTATATTGGTCGATTTCTATCGAATCAATACGTTTGTACCATGTCTTGTTACATAGGATATTCATGACCATCTGTTTGTAATCAGCTTTGGTCATGAGGACAATGTTTCCGCCTTTATCGGCGGGTTTTATCACCAAATCGGGGTGATTCTGTAGTTGTGTGATTGCTGATATCTGGGCTTGAGTTAAATTCTTATGTTTAAGTGTTACACTCATATTCTTGACATCATTGATCGTGCCCATCAGGAAGGCCCAAATACTGGGGTTAGTCATCAGATCAGGAAAGCATTGAGATTTGGATTTAAATGGGTTGGTAGGGGTAACAACTGAAGGATTAGAGTTGGAGGCCGTAGGAGTCTCTGCATGACTGGTTTGATCATTCTCGTCAAGTAATAACACTAAATCTCGGAGGGCTCGAAAGTCCTCCATAGTAAAGTGTTTGACTTGTTCGGAAATCTGCTTGTCCTGTATGGATCGTGCCCGATCCTTATCGAACAAAAATTTGTATGTGAGATTCCGAGAAAATAAATACAGGTCCTTAATAGTCTCGTACTTATCGATTACAGTAGATGGACAGAAACTCAAACCAAGCTGGAGAACCTCTGTTTGGTGAACGTTAAGGGAATAAGGGGTTAGATTGAAAATGTCCAGATTCGCATTTACGTGAGTGGTAGTTTGTGCTCTGACACTTGAAAATTTTGTGACAAATTCCTAGTTTGGGAGACATGTAGGTCTAGTGTACTCTGCCTAAGATGTGTGCCATGTGTATTGTTACCAAGAGTGTTAGGAAGTGTGGGCTGTGTATTCTCAGCGGCAGTGGCTCCCTGTGACAGGGATCTGCCCATGTCACTGATTGCGGAAGATGGAGTGGCAGTCATCAACAAAGTGTGTGACTGTGATTGTGAATTGAGAAGCTGAATCGCCTGTAGAGCCGTGGCTCCCAGGTATTTTCCAGGTGGATGTCCATTCGTGTCAGCATTAAGAGAGGTGTCTTGTGAAGATTTGTTGTGAAAAGAAGTGTTATCAGAAGGATGACGTTTTTTGAAGTACGGAGTAAAAGACCCACCACCAAGATCCCGCTTACATGCTCCTAGATGTGAGTGATGAGTCGTGGAGTTGGTTTTCCTGGAAGGAGGCTGTGAAGAAAACAGAGAGGAGTCAGATTCTGTGTCATCATCTGTGGTATATGGTATATTCCCTTGATTTTTCAGTGCGATTTCTGGTTCTAGACCCTCTATTCTGAGCAGGTAGTTGCCAATGATACGCAAAACCATCCAAGAAAGCCAATCTATCTTTGGAAAGTTTATTTTGTTTTTTATAGATAATATCTCTAGTGATTTTAGTGACAAAATCTCTAATATCTTGCCATCGTTTGGTGTATAAGGCATGGGTTTTGATGCTTTCATTGGAAGATTGTAATATTGCAATCTCTTGATCGAGTGTAGCCAATTCAGATTGATAGTGGGAGATGAGTAATTTCATCAAATTAATACTGCAGGTTGTAAGTGCACCTTCCCACGCTACCTTAAACTCAGGAGTTGTAGTCTGAAACGAGGGATATACTTGTACCCTTAATCCCAAGGGACTGATATTTTCCCTAAAATACTTGTTAAGGAATTCTTTATGCCAATAGAGGTTGGCCTTCTTTTTCAGAAGGCGTTTCATTTTGGCCATATACTGATTGATCCCGATTTCTTGTTCCGTATCAACATTGCAATTGGTCTGGATTTCAGACATATATCCCGTCCATGCTGTACCTACAAAGTTCATAGGTCACTCCCTTTTAAGTATTAAACCCAGTAAACTGAGAAGAAAAGAACAAATATAGATTTAGAGGCAATAATAAAATATTTACTAGTATGAATGAGGGGGTCTATAATATAAACCACTAATTGGTTCCCATAGTGTGGTCACCAAGGGCCCGGGTGCTCCCACCCAATTCAGTCAATTTAAAGAATGAAAGTGTATCGTCACATGGAGTGGCACCGTGGATGCACGTAAAGTAGCACTGTGCTGCGTCCTAACAAATTCGTATACAAAAAACATTTTGAAATTGCTACACTTCATCCTCACACATAACTGTTTTACATTTGATGGGTCCCACTTCCTCCAGGTACAGGGCGTGGCTATGGGCACCTGTTGTGCACCCACCTACGCTAACCTGTACCTGGGGGGGTGGGAGCGTACAGTATTTTCGGATGACAGTTTATCACATTTTACTAGTCAGGTGATGTGTTGGATGCGCTTCATTGATGACATCTTTATTGTATGGTCAGGTTCCATGGAAAGCTTAAACACCTTTGTCAAAAGACTTAACTGCAATTCATCCAACTTGAAATTTACATTATGTAGTAATTATTCAACCATCACTTTCCTCGACCTTACAATTTGCAAAGATGGAGACGGCAGACTGGCCACCTCTTTGTTCCGCAAAGAAACAGCAGGCAACACTCTGCTGCATGCGGAAAGTGCCCACCCATACACCCTCATACGTAGCATACCATACGCTCAATATCTCAGACTCCGTAGAAACTGTACTTTCACAGAGGACTTTAAACTACAAGCTAATACACTTCGCGAGCGTTTGAGGGCAAGGAGATATAGTAAATCACTTCTTCGCCGCGCTTACAATAAAGCATTGCGCCAACCACAAAATTTTCTTTTATACCAAAATAAAATCCCTAAACCCAATTTGACGGTAAGATACATCACAAAATACTCCCAACACCACTCAGAATTACGTGATATCTTAAACACACATTGGTCGTTATTACGGGAGGACCCAATCCTGGCTAAATATGTAACCCCCGCCCCAACCATCACTTTTCGGAGAAGCAGATCCCTCAGGGATAAACTTACATCTAGTCATTTCTGTAATGACCCTACAGTACAACTCCATCCAAAAGGAATTACCAGATGCGGAAGATGCTCCTTCTGCCCCTGGATCTGCACAGGGACTCGCTTCAAACTTCCCAACGGGGAAATATTTACCCCCCATTTTCATGCCAATTGTGAAACTCAGGGCTTAGTCTACCTTATGACATGCGACTGTCAAGCCTTCTACGTCGGAAAAACCATCCGACAATTTCGTTTGCGTATTAAGGATCACATATATTACTCTGGAGGAGGAAAAATGATTACATCTGTGAGCAGGCATCTGGACCTCTATCACAGATTCGACACCTCGGTGGTTTCCTTCATTGCCCTAGCGGTGATTCCAAGGAGCCCCCGAGGTGGCGACTGGGACAAACAGATTTTAAGACAAGAAACTCTTTGGATAGAACGGTTGATTGCGACTCGGGCCCCTGGCATCAATGAGGCGCAGTCCTATAAACCTTTTTTGTGATGATCACTGAGCTATACAGGCTCTGATCACAGTCTATGTATATCCATTGTCTTGGGAATAATGAGCAAGGGCCAAGATACATACAGGTCCATTTCTCTATTCTGACCCATAAAGAGATTTACTTATATACACAGACTCGATTTGAGGTCCATTGGTGCTTACGTGCAAAGTAAACATACGAACAATATAGATATTGAGGTATATATATGCAATAACAGAATTATCTGTAATGCCTTATGGTATAAAGCTTGTTTTTCAAATTTTTTTTAATGATAAATATTTTCCCCTTGTGTGCTGAGTTCTTACAGGTGCGGCTTGTGGGAGCGCCACCTGGTGGTGCGTTCTTGGCTGCTATGCGGCCGCCCAGCGCCGCATCGGGCTTCCTTGATGTGGCGCGCACATCAGCTGGCTGATTACCAGCTGTTGTAGCTCATAGTGGGCATGTGCTGCTTCCCCACTGGAAGCGCCGTCGTTCTTGTTGACGGCTCTCCCGGCTGGCTTGGGCGCAAGCGCACGGTTAGCATTCGGCCGGTCCGGATGACGTCACGTCAGCGCCGCCGATTGGATGACAACGGACAGGACGGGCACACAAATAGGACAGCGTCCTAACATAGTGTGCATTCCGCTATTGCTCCAGGAGGTTATCGTATGCCACAGGTCTCTCTTCATTATATTCAGGTACTTTTCATTACAGCATCAGCCATTAGGACTTTGCTACTGCTGGATGTCTGTTTCTTCTTTAGTCCAAATACTAGCTTACCCCCCCTTTTTTTGTCTACTTTGCTTATACTTCAGGATAAACCACCTGTAGTCCATCTTTGACAATACAGTACCTGTTGGTACCTGTGTAACGGTCTATGACTGCCTGCATCCCATCGCGGAACCCAGGGGCATACAGACTATAGATTCTTATTTATAAGATGAATATTGGTGAGTGTCCCACATTATAGTAAGGACCAGATTACCTAAAATCTACATGTTTTACATTCCTAACTCTCCATTTTAAAAATCAACTGTTTCTCTTTCTAGGAACAGGTCTATATAAAAATAGCTAGTACCAGTAACATATCTACCCTGACATGCATATTCACCATACTGCCAGTCATCTGGTTCCTCCTTACCTGCGGACTATTACCCCTTTTATGATTTTACATTTGTTCTAAATGTGAGTATCCCCTCTTTTACACTGTGTTTCTGCTCTTTCTCTCCTTTTTCTGGTCTTTCCCCCTTTTTCCCCCCTCTCCTTTCCTCCCCCCTCTTTTCTCCCCCCTCCCCTTCCCCTTTTTTCCTTTTTCCTTCCCCCCCCCCCTTCTCTCCCTTCCCTTCCTCCTTTTTCTCCCTCTTTCCCCCCCCTCCCCCCCTCCCCCTCCTCTCCTTTTCCTTGGGTTGCCCTTTTCTTGCCTTTCACGTTTTTCTTTTTCTTTTTTTTTTCTCTATTTTTCTCTTTCGTTCCTTGTCTATTTTCTCTTCTGTTTTTTCACACGTCGAGGTTACTTCAATTTCATTTAGTCCATAAACCTTCTTTACCGTACCACTCCTTAAGTATCATTCAAAATTATGTTGTGCACGCCCCCATAGCAGCCTTTCAGCACCGCTTAGGTCTTGACGCCCATTGCCACCCTGTCTGAACCAGTACACATTCTCTCTTTGTACAGTATATGTGGTGTCACCATAGACACCTGTTTTCTATATAAATGTATACATGTATATACTAACCATGAAATTGTAATGTTATGTACTCTGATAGCTATAACATACACTGTCATCGCTCTTGAAGAAGCGTGGCCCACACGCGAAACATGTCGAGCATCAAACAACCACATGACATGAGCTGATTGCGGATTTGCTATTTAACCACCTCTTCGGACTGACCTATATTTGGAACAACCATCCAGATGTCCGAATAATCTTATACTCTAGATGGTGTTGTATAGCAATTATCTGAACATATACATGTGTTGTGTTTTTAATATTGTTTCTTTTTTTGCTACGTATTTTTCTAAATCAATAAAATTAGATTTTTATATATAACTAGTTGTTTTGAAGTTGTGCCTAAAAAGTCCAAAAGTCCCCCCCTTCTTTTTAATTTTTGATCAAATCTTCACATATTTAGTTTTTGGTGAGCGCAGAATAAATAAATTATACAATAATAATAACACGCCTTTGTACCCCCTCATAATTGGGTTCCATATTGGAAAAAAATCTGATACATCATTAAGCCAACAATTTTCACTGGCTACGAAGCTTCCTCAATAATTTTATTCAGCCAATCAGGGAACAGTTCCATGTCTACTATAGTGTTCTGTATATTATGAAGCTATGTTCTGGTGGACCCAATTGGTTTTTTTAGTAAGACTGATTTGTTAATTTCAGTGAATTTTGTCTGAAATTTTTTATTTTCTTTTTTGCCAAAATTTTGTAGGCAATTGCCTTTTAGGTTTACCTCGAAGGAATTTTAAAGAACGTTTTCTATTTAAAGTTATCTCTCAATAGTTTCCATTGGTTTTTCAAGAGACAATGGTCCGTTTTTATCTCCTTTATCACCTCCTGACCTTTACAGCCATCAATTGTCACAGAATATCAAACATCACATCACAACAATCTCTTCTGATATTTTTATTGGTGAATTTATACAGATATATGGACCATCATCGAGATTTACTGACATATTCTTTATATGATATGGAATATATAATACACTATAAAGAGAAGAAATATAAAAGATTCCAAATTCTAAATCTATCAGATAATAATCCATCATCCTGGCTCCTGTTATGTGTCATTTGTTGTATATTTGTTATATAGGTGAGTGCCGTCTATTCTTCTCTGTTATCAGATACTTTAGGACAAGACGTTTGTTACATTGTCATCACCTGAGCTGCTGAAAGTCACACACGACCCATCACAGCGCGGGGCCCAAATATCACTGAGCAGGACCGGATACATCAGAGGTTCTATAACTTGTCATACAAAGACCCCGAGAGAAGCTTCTCACTAACCAGGGAGACTAAGAACAATGGTTTAATACTGATCCAAAAACAGTAAAGCTGTATTATTTAACTGCAGTAGAGAAAAGTGAGGTCACCTGGATGGGCTGTCTGGCAGTGGTGCCGAGATCACAAACTGGTTAAACTCAATAAAAAATCCTATAAAACATTTCATGTATTTATATTTCAGATTCATATTCAGCTGTTGGCCTGGAGTTCATCTTTGACAAATAGAAAACCTAAATCACACAGTAAAGTATCTGATCCACTATATCACCTTCATTATAAATATATTCACTTCTAATAAATGATTAAATCATTTCCATGACAAAAATTGCCTAATTTATCAAAGTATCAATAATAAATGATTATATGTTACCGAAAAATATGAAATTGAACCATTGGCAGTCAAGTATACATTGGTTCTTCATAAGCAGCAAACAATCCCCCACTGACCTCTGTAGCTGCACACACTGGGGAGGAATTTGTTCCCAAAGCTCCCAGCAGAAGCATTGAAATCCTAGTCCAAAGCCTTGGACACACGATCGGATTTCCATCTGACAAATCCGTGAAATTTTGTGCGAAGGGCGTTGGCTGTGAACTTGTTCCGCATACAGCCGGCAGAAGTTTGTCAGCCAACATACACGAAACAACGTGTTTTTTTCTGCTCTTTAGCGCCACCCTTTGGCCAACTTCTGCTAATGTAGTCTTATGGTTAGCATTCCAATTGTTGTTGGAAAATCCGATTGTGTGTGCGGGCCTTAACTACTTCAATACCTTAGGGCGTCATATGACGTCCTTGATTTTGTGAGGGGATATCTGAATGATGGGTGCAGCTACAGGTATCATTCAGATATCATTCTTTCCAGCCGGCGATTCTGTGCACCATGCAGTTCTGCCGCTTGATCGTTCTTATAGGCGACGGGTGGAGACATCCCCCCCTCCCGCCGCCATCCGGTGCTTCTCCGGGCTCTGCCATCGGGGACCCGGAGAAAGAATCGGCCAGTGCTGGAAGATGACCATAGAGATTTCCGGTGACCAGATGGTCACCAGTCATCTCTATGACCGTCGGAGGCTTGGGCGTGATGTTATGACATCATGCCCGGGATCCTGGAAATAAACAAAGCCGCGACCACGGCTGTCAGCATGAGATCAGTGAATTTTTTTTATCAATCTCATGCTTTCTTATTGACCCCGCATCTGTCCATAAAGAGGACCTGTCACAATAGATTCCTATTACAAGGGATGTTTATATTCCTTAATATCAAAAAAAAATGTAAAAAAAAGTGTAAAAATAAAAAAAAATTAAGCAAAATAAAAAAATTGAAAATGCCCCTGTCCCCGGTAGCTCACGTTCAAAAGCATACGCACATGTAAGTCCCGTCCACATATGTAAACGCCATTCAAACAACACATGTGAGGTATCGCCGTGTGCGTTAGAGCGTGTGCAACAATTCCAGCATTAGACCTCCTCTGTAACTCTAAACTGGTAACCTGTAAAAATTTTCAAAGCGTCGCCTATGGAGATTTTGTAAGTACCGAAGTTTGGCGCCATTCCATGAGTGTGCGCAATTTTAAAGCATGACATGTTAGGTATCTATTTACTCAGTATAACATCATCTTTCACATTATACAAAAAAAAATTGGACTAACTTTACTGTTTTGTTATTTGTTATTGCGCAAATACCGTGCAAGATAAAAAGTTGCAATTACCGCCATATTATTCCCTAGGGTGTCTGCTAAAAAAACATATATAATGTTTGGGGGTTCTGAGTCATTTTCTAGCAAAAAAAAGGATGATTTTTCCATGTAGGAGAGAAGTGCCAGAATAGGCCCGGTATTGAAGTGGTTAAGCCAGTTCATTTTGTTGTACCTGCTCCCCCTCCCAGCAGTGAGATAACAACCTCTCAGCCTTCTAATCTATCATTTAAACCCAGATCAGGTGTACGTGGAGAGGGGAGAGCAGAGTGCTGAGACCCGACCTAAACAATGTCACTGCTTTCATTGTGAACTTTATTTTATTTTTTTTATAAATGTTTACTGAGATGATGTTGAAAAACATGGAGAAAAGTTACACATTCTATGACATAGTAACAATGTCAATTGTGTGGAAAGTGATTACAGAACATCTGAATGTTTTAACTCCATTTGTGAACTTTAAGGATGAATTGCTCCACAGTACCTGCAGCTCCAGAGATCAGTGAGGTCTTGTTTTATGGCCTATTTCCTGCTTGTTATTAATATGTAAATATTCAACTGTCCATAGCCTGACCACAAATTAACATTAAAGTAGAACTATAGGCAAAACATTTTTTTTTTTTACTTTTGGATAGAGTAAGGGAAGGTTGTAACCCATCAGATTTTTTTTTCTTGCCATCTGTGTTCCATTGCAGAGATTTCCCTTCACTTCCTATCCCATAGCCAAACAGGAAGTGAGAGGAAATCTGTGCAAATTAAAGGAATTCCTTGGGAACCCCCCAGGTCACCAGAACCAGCACCCCTCTATTACTTTTCTGGGGGACAACCAAAAATTTGGGAACTTCTTTTACTTTCACTTTTGATGATAATGGTAAACAGGACAAATAGAGGCTGAATCTTCCTAATGGGGGGAACAGACAGCAATAAAAACTGGCAGGGGTTCTAATCCCTTTCCGCTCAACTAAAAAAAAGTTTTGCCTTTAAGTCTCTCCCCACATGTCTCTGATTTCTAAACCTAAACATATCTAAACTCAAAACTGTTCATAGTATTAGATATAGGGGTGAATGGTTAGAACCTCTGTCTGGTTTTTATTGCTGTCTTCCCCCCCCCCTGTAGAGATTCTCTCTGTTTATTTCTCCTGGTGACCCCTGACACAGAAAGTGCTGGAAATCAGATATTTCATAACTTGGAACAGGAAATGAGAAGAAATCTTCCCATGGGGACATGTGTTCTGGTGACACCGATCGAAGAGGAGAATTCCTCTGACCTTGGAGAGATTTCCTCTCACTTCTTGTGTCTCTGGGATCAGGAAGTGAAAAGGAATCTCCCCAATGGGGGCACAGGCAGTAAAAAAAAACTGACCGAGGTTCTAACCCTTCTCTACTATAGCAAAACTTTAAAAAAAAGAATGTCTTTATATATATTTGAAACAAAATCAGAAAATGAACACTTCAAAATACTAAACCTAACACTAAACGCATCCTTAAACCTTAAAGTATAACAAAAGGCAAAACCTTTTTTATTCTTTTTGGATAGAGTGAGAGATAGAGATAAAGTAAGAGTAACCCCTGTCAGTTTTTGTTGTGGAGATTTCCCTTCACTTCCTGTCCCATAGCCAAACAGGAAGTGAGAGGAAATCCTTCCAAAGTGAGGATCCTGGGGTGTCACCAGAACTAGTGTCCCCAATGGAAGATTTCCCCTTTATTCCTGTTCTGATGACAACCCTAAATTAGTGATTTTCTTTCACTCTCTGTGATATCAATAAAACAGGACAAATAGAGAGGGTGAGTCTCCCTAATGGGACCACAGACTTCAATAAAAAACCTGACAGGGGCTCTACGCCTTCCACACTCTATTTAAAATTTAAATAAAAAGCTTTTCCTTTTAGTTATATTTTTTTTAAAACACTTTAAATTAATCTTTAATATATTTAAATGTAACCTTAACCTTTAGGCTAGGTTTCCACTAGTGCGTCCCCAAAGTCGCGCGATTTTGCCGCGATTTTTTACCGCGATTTTACCGCGACTTTTTACCGCGATTTGGAGCAATGCCTGTATCTATAGACCTCAAGTCGCATCAAAGTGGGACCAAAGTAGTGCAGGGACTACTTTGAAGTCGCTGCGACTTGAAGTCGCACAGATATGAACGGTACTCATTGGAAATCATGGGAAACAATTTGTCATGCGACTTTTCAGTCCCAAGTCGCATGAAAAGTCGCACTAGTGGAAACAGAGCCTTAACCTTAACATAACCCCTAAAGCTGGCCATACACGATACAATCTGATTGTACAACCTGTTTTACATTTACCATCAACTATGTAGTGCCAGTACTTGCCTGGATACAATATGAATGGATAATGTATGGGTGTCCTTATATTTTTGGTAAATCTAAAGCGGACCATACCGAATATCATATATCTTTACCAAAACGATGTCATATGAAGATAAACAGAGCTTTGAATTAGTTAAAAATCAGACAGGCCCGTATACTACATAGCTGATGATAGATCTAAAGGAGATTGTACAATCAGATTGTATGGTGTATGGTCAGCCTAACACTAAATAACCCCCCCAAATCCCCCATTTGATTATTGGATGTGGAAGTGATGGAGGAGACTCTCCTGTGCTGAGATCTACCAGATCCACCGATTGAAGAAATACGTTGTCTGTACAAACTGTGTCATCCTATGAACCAGATTGACATTTCTCACCAGATCTCACCAGATTCAGCTCAGATTTCCTGTAATATGATTATTTTACACGTCTCCTGACCCCCCAGAGATCTTTATACAACCTTTCCATACACGTAACCCGCCATGGAGGGGCTCAGTGAAGGTGGTGGTGAAGGTGTGGAGGTGTCGGATCGGGTCACACAGATCATAAAAGGACAGCTGCCCGGCCTCATAATCCACATAGATCCTGACTCTGTTACTGGAGAGATCGGGAGATAATCTGATCTCTTTATTGTCATGTATTAGAGAACACCCAGTGCTATACCTGCACAAACACCAGGACTTGTTATTATATCCAATCACTGCCTGCCCTCCTCTCCTCTCTATACTGGGATAACACATCCCGACTCTGTAATTTTCTGCCTCACTGACATCCACTTCCCAGTAATGTCGCCCCGAGGAAAATCTCTGACTGCTTAATACCTGGAACCATAACTGAAATCTCTCCGGTGTTTCTGGACGATTCTGCTTTATATCTGACCAGGATACAGTTTTCATGTCATCTGATATCTGTAGATTATTATGAGCTGTGTTCACATCCAGTAATATGTCTGAAGCTTCCTGTATATAGAAGGATACATTTACCCCTTTTATCATATCAGATACCCTGTGTGTAATGTGTGTGAGATTCCAGACACATCCAGATCCCCTCCATCATGGAGGAGTCTATCATGTCTCTCTCTGTCCTCATCATCTCCCTCCTCAGTATCACACAAGTCCCCTGTGTCTGATTCCTGTAGGACAGTCACTGGGACAGTCATGTTACACAGCTCCTCAATGTCCTCCATCTTCCTGGACAGATCCTCCTTCTTTATTTCCAGCTGATCAATCAAATCAGACAATGACTGTGAGATCTGTTCTTCCTGGCTGGAGATGTTCCTCAGGACTCTATTCTCCAGGTCCTCCAGATGTCTCCTGAGCTCTGTGAACAGGGCAGTGACTCTCTCTGTTAGACCGGCTGATTTTTCTTGTACTTTTCTCCTGCGATCCTGCAGACTCTGGACTCTTTTCTCCATCTCCTCTCTCTCTGTCATCAGTTTCTGCAGAACATTTCTCAGTTTCTGTTTCTTCTTCTCAGAGGCCTCATCCAGAGTCTCCACCTTGTGTCCCCGGTGTTCTCCATCCAGCCTGCAGGACACACAGATACAGGCAGAGTCCTCAGTGCAGTAATATTTAAGAAGTTCTCTATGGATGGAGCATTTTCTGTTCTCCATGGAAGTGGTGGGATCAGTTAGGACATGTTCTGGTGCCTTGCTGTGGACTCTCAGGTGATTATCACACAGAGAAGCTTCACACATCAGACAGGATTTTACAGCAGGTACAGGAGAGTGAATACATTGTGTACAGAAGATTCCAGTCTTCTTCTGATCTGGATGAGTAGATGGGAAAGCCTCCACTATATTACACAGTGTTATGTTCCTCTGCAGTGTAGGACGACTCCTAGACCTTTTTCTGCACTGAGGACATGAATAATCTCCAGACCCCTCCTGTGTATCCAGCACACGATCAATACAGACCCGGCAGAAGTTGTGTCCACAGCTCAGCATTACAGGATCCTTATAGATTTCCAGACAGATGGAACAGTCCAGCTCTTGTCTCACATCAGCAGACGCCATTTCTGACAGCAGAAGAGAGAAATGAAAGTGAATGTCTCCAACACTCAGAAACCAGAGGACACGTCTCACATTTCTCAGCACAGGGTGGGGCTGATCTGATCTTCCAACTGATATCTGCAGAAAGTATGTGAACAAAGTGAAGGTCTATAAGATGAAGTGATATTTCCAAGCACGGGAGTGTTCTGGTCACATGCTGTAGTGACTGTTAAGCCTCGTACACACGATCAGATTTCCATCGGACAAATCCATGGAATTTTGTGCGAAAGGCGTTGGCCGCGAACTTTTTCTGCATACAGACGGCAGAACTTTTTCAGCCAACATACACGAAACTACGTGGTTTTTCAGCTCTTTAGCGTCTCCCTTTGGGCAACTTCTGCGAATGTTGTCTTATGGTTAGCATTGGTTCGGAGCGTGCGTGTTTGTACTTTTGAATTTTTTTAAGACGGACTTGTGTACACACGATCGAATAATCCGACAAGACACATTTGTTGTCGGAAAATTTGAAAGCATGCTATAAAACATTTGTTGTCTGAAATTCCGACAACAATTATCCAATGAAGCATACAAACGGTCGGATTATCCGACAAAACCCTGCCATCACACATGTGTTGTCGGAAAATCCAATTGTGTTTAAGAGGCTGTAGCCTTTTTTGCATTTTTTGGAAATAAGGACTTCAGACAAAACCAACACTGAGCTAGTTATGCCGTGCCAATAGCTGCTTAGAAGTTAATGTGTTTTAGATGTTCTGTGCAAAACAAAATATTTTTCAGAGTTGAAGGATAAATTCACTTTTAACCTGTTGCCAACCAACTCTCCTTTCCTCACGCCGATACAGTGTGTGTGGAGAGGAGAGAAGTCAGAGTGCCAACTATGATTTTTACCTGTTATATCTATGCCCAGCAGTGCCCTATAGCGCCACCTCAGTGCCAATATAGTGCCCCTACAGTGCCAAATCAGTGGGACACTACAGTTCCACCAGTGACACATCAGTGCCACCTGTGCCCATCGGTGCCACTACAGTGCCCATCTGTGCCATCGGTGCTACTACAGTGCCACTAGTGTCATGTCAGTGCCACTACAGTGCTCATCTGTGCCATCAGTGCCACACCAGTGCCACGTCAGTACCACCTGTGCCACATTAGTGCAACTACAGAGCGCATCTGTGCCACTACACTGCCCATCAGTGCTACATTTGTGCAACTACAGTGCTCATCGGTGACACCCTATCAGTAGATCCTCATCAGCGCCCGTCAGTGCCGCCTCATCAGTGCACATCAGTGGCAGCTAATGAGTGCAGCAGCAGTTCATTAGTGCACATCAGTGCAACCTCATCAGTGCACCCTCATCGGCGCCCGTCAGTGCCGCCTCTTCAGTGCACATCAGTGGCAGCGAATCAATGCAGCCGCAGTGCATTAGTGCAGATCAGTGCAACCTCATCAGTGCACATAAGTGCACCCTCATCAGCACCCACCAGTGCACCCTCATCAACACCCTCATCAGCACCCAGCAGTGCATCCTCATCAGCACCCAGCAGTGCACCCTCATCAGCACCCATCAGTGCATCCTCATCAGCACCCATCAGTGCACCCTCATCAGCACCCATCAGTGCAGCCTCATTAGAACACACTCATCAGCACCCATCAGTGCAGCCACATCTGTCCTAGTGTCCCTATCTCACCACAGCCCACAGTCACCAGTATGGCAAGAAAAACAATTCCCAGTGAGGAAGCATACCAGCTTCTTAGCCTGAGCGATGAGAGCAGCAGAGAGCTTTCTGAGTCTGCGTCCAATTCTGATTTAGCATATGAACCCTTTTTAAGCAGTAGGTCTGCTACAAAATCGGAGCCAATGAAAAGAAGGCATTCTGGCCGCATCAGCCTCCTACAAGTAGAGCAGTGGCATCCACCTCGAGCGCAGTCCCCGTCACCTCAAGCGCATGGCCATCCACCTGAAGCGCAGTGCCATCCACAAGAAATTGCGTACCACTGCATCAAAGGCCAAGCACTAGTGGGTTGTCATCTCAGCCCCAAAGGGTTAGGACCCATGCCAGCCTTCTCTATGGCCTTCAAAACCCTCTGTGGCTTTCCCCCATTTCAGGAGCACCAAATCTCCCCCCTTTTACCGCCCAGCCAGGTATCCAGGTGAAAACCGATAATTTTGCCCTTATAGTTTTTTTTAATACATTTTTTACTGAAGACCTACTATCTTCCATCATGGCCCAGTGCAACCTCTATGCACAACTGTTCATAGCAAGCAACCCTGGTTCTAGTTATGCCCATCCCTTCGAGTCGAGAGAACTCACCGTGGAGGAATTTAAAAAAATTTTAGGCCTAACTTTCAACATGGGACTAAAAAAAAATATATATATACTCCTATTGGTCCACCAACCCCATCCACCACATGCTAATCTTCTCATCCATTATGCCAAGGTCAAAATACCTTATGATTATGCAGTTTCTCCACTATAATGACAACACTCAGTGCCCTCCCTGAAATGACCCATCTTATGACAAATTATTTAAAATTCGGCCACTTCAAAATTTTTTGTCTGAAAAATTCTCCCAGTTATATACCCCTGACCAGAATATCTCCATGGATGAGTCCCTAGTCAAATTCAAAGGCAGGCTGGGCTTCAAACAGTTTATCCCCAGCAAAAGGGCCCAACATGGGGTTAAGCTCTATAAACGTTGTGACCGAGCCACGGGGTAAATCTACGCCTTCCTGGTATACAAAGGGAAGGACTCCCAACTGCATCCGCCTGAATGCCCAGAGTACATTGGAGTCAGCGGAAAAGTTTTCTGGGAGCAAGTCTATCCACTCCTTGGAAAGGGATACTATTTATATGTGGATAATTTTTATACATCTTCATGGGAGGAAGACCCCAGCATGTGGTACAGTGAGAGCTAATAGGATGGGCTTCCCGCAAAGGCTCATTAATGAAAGGCTACAACGAGGGGCAGATTCCAGAGTCTAGTCTCGGGAGGGGCACTGCTAGAAAATAAGGTGTTGCTTACAGAACTATATTTAACGTATCATTTTTTTCCCAAAAAGTACTGCAATCATCAAGATTTGAATCTAGCAACTGCATCAAATTTTCTGGAAAACGAGCATTTAAATCATTAATAATGTTGTCCAGCGAGGGAATATTTCCCTAATTTAATGATTTCCTGTAGTATTCTTTTGTTGATTCTACATTGTAATTGAATCTGTGCACTTGTCTGCCTACAAGACATGGCAATTTTAGTTTCACTCCAAGTTCTGATGCCAATTGTCACAGATCAGCTGCGGAGCTGATATGTGTCTTACCTTTTACTGCTGTAGGTCGGCTGGCACCTGTGGTGCCACAAGCTTGTCTTCAGCTCTCACTGCACTCAGCAGCTATGGGGGTCGCCGGCTTGACCTGTTGCTTAATATATCCTTCCTTCCTGATACTTCCTGTCCAGCCTCGCATGTGCCTCTCTATTTAAATTCCACTCAGACCAGTGTCTGGTTGCTTGAGCAACACTTGTTCCTGAGCGCCCTTCGTGTAACCTGCTTAACCTGACTTCTCGTGAACTGATCTCTTGTGTACCGACTCGGCTAGTTCTCCTGATTACGTTGTCTGCTGCCTGCCCTGACCTTGGCTCGCTATCTGGCTCTCCTTTTGCTTCATCCATCCATCCGTATCTGACAGTGTCTTCTGGTACTCTCCTTGCGAGCAGGCTGAACCTGGGGGTCGTGACCTGAGGTCAGCATGCAGCTAAGCCCAAACCCTCGTGAGGGGGTCCCTGGCAGAATACCGGCTAGCCCTTAGATCCACCGTGTCACCTGCTCACCTGTGGGCTCACATCAGTAGCACTGTGACAGTTTGCTCAAGCCATGAGCTCCTCAGAGAGTCGGCCACTGACCGGGGACCAAATGCAACATCTAGTTCAGAGACTTAACTCCCAGCAAGCAGATCAAGAGCAAATAATGCTGTTTCTACAGGATCTTGCTTCCCGCCTGGATCATCTGCAAGTCACTGCAACTTCAGCTCCTTCGGCTCCTGTTTCTGCCTCATCCGCTCCTGTGTTACCTGCTACACCTGGCAATCCCTGCTTGCATCTGCCGCCACCACCTAATTTTTCTGGCGACCCTAAGGCTTGTCATGGCTTCATTAACCAGTGTTCCATCCACTTTGAACTTTCCAGCCACCATTTTCCAACTGATCGCACCAAAGTCGCATATATCATCTCTATCCTTTCTGGTGATGCTCTCGATTGGGCCTCCCCACTCTGGGAACGAGAGAATTCTATCACCTCTGACCTCCAGGCCTTTTTGGATACTTTCCGGAAAACTTTTGATGAGCCCGGCAGAGTGTCTTCTGCTGCTGGGGCGCTCCTTCGTCTTCGTCAGCAAGGAATGACAGTCGGTCAATATGCAGTTCAATTTAGTACGCTGGCTGGTGAACGCAAATAGAATAATGAGGCTATTACCACTACCTTCTGGCAAGGCCTATCTAAGCGTGTAAAGAATGAACTCGAAGGACGCACTATTCTTACCACATTTGATGATTTAATCGCATTGAGCATTCAAATAGACATTCGCTTCCAGGAGTGGGCCCTGGAGAGATCCAGATCCAGTCATCCCTCTGCTGGCCATCCAGCACAGGTAGTCCAAAGACTTGTGGAACCCTCTCTGTCTTCAACCTCTCAAATGTTGGAAGAACCTATGCAGCTTGGGCGAACTCGCCTCACTCCAGAGAAACGTGCCCAGCGCATGGGCTTGGGCTTGTGTCTTTATTGTGGCGATAAAGGACATTTTTTGAACTCCTTCCAGTTCGTCCAGGAAACTCCAGGGTCTAGGTCGCTCGGAGAGAGGTGATCTAGACCGATCCTTTAATTCTGTCAGCTTCTCTCGTTTCACCCTACCCATGTCTATCCAATGGGCTCAAAATGCCAACTCTCTTCATACGTGGACTCTGGAGCAGCCGGGAATTTCATTGAACAATCTTTGGCTTCCGAGTTGGGCATTTCCTTTGTTGCCCTGGCTATACCCCTCTCCGTGACAGCAGTAGATGGCTCCTTCTTGCCAATGAGCCCCATCCAGTTTAAAACCCCTCCTATTGCGTTACACATTGGAGTTTTGCATGGTGAGGAAATCTCCTTCCTAATTCTGCCTAAAGCCTCCAGTCCCATCATTCTGGGTCTTCCATGGTTGCAGAAACACTCCCCGCATCTTGATTGGAACTCTGGACAAGTATTGGCTTGGGGTCCTCAGTGTCAGCAACGATGTGTTTCCAAGGTACTACCACCTCACTCCATTCCTCAGGTTGAAACCTCCACAACTCCCATGTTGCCTTCCCAATATCAGTCCTTCCTAGATGTTTTCTGCAAAAAGTCTGCTGATCGCCTTCCTCCTCACAGAGACTATGATTGCTCCATTAATCTGTTACCAGGGACCTCTCCTCCCCGAGGCCCAGTCTACCCTCTATCTATCCCAGAGACACAAGCCATGTCTGAATACATTCAGGAAAACCTGTGAAAGGGTTTCATCAGGAAATCCAACTCACCTGCTGGAGCTGGGTTTTTCTTTGTAGGGAAAAAAGATGGTTCACTCAGTCCATGCATCGACGACAGGGGCCTTAACAGCATCACCATGAAGAACCGACACCTTCTTCCTTTAATTTCAGAACCCTTTGACAGACAGCGAGGTTCTCATGTTTTTACCCAATTGGATCTTAGAGGGGCCTACAATTTAATTAGAGTCCGGGAAGGAGACAAGTGGAAGACCGCCTTTAACACCAGGGACGGACATTATAAATATCTTGTGATGCCCTTTGGCTTATGCAATGCCCCAGCTGTCTTCCAAAACCTGGTTAATGAGATCTTCCGCGACCTTCTGTATGTCTGTGTTTTTGTATATTTGGATGATATTCTTATTTTCTCACCAGACTTCCTCACCCATCGTCTCCATGTTAAAGCTGTGCTACAGCGACTACTGGACAAGTGTCTATATGCTAAATTGAAGAAGTGCCTATTTGAACAAACACAAGTTCCATTTCTGGGCTATATAATCTCGTATCAGGTCCTCCTCATGGACCCAGCCAAACTTCGGGCCATCTCTGAGTGGCCCCAGCCCTCTGGTCTTAAAGCCATCCAATGCTTTTTGGGCTTCACCAATTACTATCACCAATTCATTCATAACTATTCCACCTTGGTAGCCCCTATTACATCTCTCACCCGCAAAGGTGTCAATGCCTGGCTCTGGTTCCCTGAAGCCATTAATGCTTTCCACAAACTCAAGGCAGCCTTCCTCGCCGCCCCAATTCTCCTACGTCCGGACATTACAAAACCCTTTTCTATGGAGGTTGATGCCTCTTCAGTAGGAGTCGGTGCTCTCCTACTCCAAGCTCAGAAGGGCAAGTCTCAGCCTTGCGGATTCTTTTCCAAGAAGTTTTCAGATGCGGAAAAGAACTATACCATTGGGGGTCGTGAGCTACTGGCTATTAATTGTATTATCATCTATACTGATCATAAAAATCTGCAGTATTTGCAATCCGCAAAACGCTTGAACCCACGCCAAGCTTGCTGCACCCTCTTTTTTGCCCACTTCAACTTCAACATTACCTTTCGTCCAGGTGCCAAAAACCTTCGTGCCAAAACCTTGTCCAGGTCGTTTGATGTCAATGATTCTGAGATTCACCTAGATCCTGGTCCCATCATCCCTCTATCCCTCCATTCTCGCCACTACTCAGTTCCGATCCACGCAGCCTCCTCCAGGTAAAACTTTTGTAGTTCCCACACTTCGTTCCAAACTCCTTCTGCGCTGCCCCAACAGGGCATAAAATTTATATAGATTGTTTTCCTAACCATTTTCTATGGACGTTTATATTTAGTTCACATGCTGCCATCTAGTGACCTTTTCTGGTAATGCACTTGTTTTCTCAAGTTTATTTTCCCTTATGTTATTACACACTTCCTTTTATATGTAATGCTCCACCCTTCTTTCTGTTATTGTACTTCCTGTGTCATGGATGCAGCAACAAGCCACATGTAGCAGGGCACGTGTATTCTGCATTGTAAGCTACAGACAATATCATCTTTTGACCGCATAAATACTACAACCTATTCATCTGTTTGTATCCTGTCATCTGCTGTAACCTGATGTTCAGAAAAAAAACATCTTGTGTATTTGGTGAGTTCAAACTATCTGATGAGGATTGTCCTCAGTGATTATATCTTATACAGGCCAGGCATGGAGGTCTCACAAGGGATAGTCGCTTCACAACAATCGGAGTAAGAATAGTCAAAAGATGTATTGAATTCCCACAGCCTGCTGTGTATATGTGTGCGCCTGATCTGCAATCAAGCTCAGTGCCATCCGCCATCTTGTGAAGCACATGGTCGCACGAGTTTACTGCACCTCATGTGAATGTTAAAAACTGTTTCTCTACATTGAACTGCATTACCCCACCTGTCTAAGCTGTTGTTCGCCTTCTTAAAGAGACAGTACCATTTTTTGAAAAAACTTGAAAAATGTCTAGACAAGACTCTGAGCACCCTTTTGTGGATGAACTATTCATCATGCCTCTGAACTCGCAGATGTACAGGGAGCAGATTCTGCAGATATTGCCGAACAGAGTGTAAGACCCAAACGTACAATAAAACCTACATATAAACTCAGAGAAAACTATGAAGCCACTAGAAATGAGTTCTCCAACAATCTGTCAGACTTATGGGACAGAACTTCAACCTGCATGTTAGTTTTGTCACACTTGAATGATCACCCAGCTGAACTAAGAGACTCTATAGATCGCTTATCTGCCGCGTACGAATGCTACCAGTGGCTGTTTGCAAAATACACAGCTTTTTTCAGCAGAACTGACCAGGGCTGATACACTAAAACAACAAAGGGATCTCTTAGTGCAAAATGCCCAGTGTAAGGCAGAACTCCACATTGCTCAACTGCAGGAGACCAGATCTCACACATCCACATCAACCAAGCACACTGATCCTCTCGCTCCAGAAGTTCAACATTGCCTGACCCCTTTTTTTTTTTTTTTTTCAGTTTATTGCATTTTCTTGTATCTAGTGTCTTAATAGTTGTAAAAAAAGAAAAAAAAAAAAGAAGTTCAACATTAAGCGACAAGCTAATAGAGGCCCGTGCAAGTCTGGAAGCAAATAAAGTGCAAAGCTCCTTTACCAGAAAGGAAGCAAAGATGAAAGCTCAACAAGCAGAAATAGAGGTAAAGATGAAAGCTCAACGAGCAGAACAAAAGGTAAAGATGAAAGCTCAGCAAGCAGAGGCAGATTCTCAATTAAAGATTCTGCAAATGGAAAAGGAAGAAGCAGCTGCCCTAGAAAGGCTGAGAGTACTCGAACAAGCAATGGAAGAAAGTGCTAACTCAGACTGGTCCATCCCAGCGGAACTGCAAGACCCAGTTGAACGCACCAGTGAATATGTACTAAAGCATAATACTTGCAATGATACAGAGTTATCTCCTGTGTGTCTTACTAACAATACTGTTCTGACTCTCAACACAGAAACCTCTCAGCTCCAAATGCCTGCGCCTCTTCAAGTCTACAACACAAGTGCATCTATGCAACAAACCGCATCACCTCTTGCTGACAACAAGGTGACTTCCAAGGACAAACCGCAGCTCAAGCCACAGCCAGCACAAGCCTTAGGGACTACACCATAGTTAAACGCTCTTGCAACATCATTTAATCTTGGTAAACCTCACCCTACTTCACCAGAGAACTTTCACACCCGACGGATTCCACAAGTTACTTTGGCACCTAAGAGTGAGAGATCAGACTTGAATGACTTTGCCAGATATATAGTACACCGTGAGCTCATTAACACTACCCTCTCAAGGTTTGATGACTGTCTGGAGAGCTACAGGGCCTGGAGATTAACCTTCCAAGCTGCCATTGCTGATCTCAACCTTACTACCAAGGAGGAACTTGATTTGCTCATAAAGTGGCTGGGACCAGAATCTGCAGATCATGTTAAAAGACTGAGAACAGTGCGTGTTGACCACCCAGATGCAGGTCTTGTTGCTGCATGGGCAAGACTTGAGCAAGCCTATGGTAGCTCTGAAGCCATAGAAAGCACTGTATCCAAGAGACTGCAAAACTTCCAAAAAATAGGGAACAAAGACTATCGCAAGCTCCAAGATCTGAGTGATCTTCTCATGGAGCTGGAGTTGGCAAAGACAGACCCGCGTTGTAATGGAAATTTGTAAGTTCTGTATATAATTGTATTGTATTTTGTATGTATTGCACACGGCCCTCACTGTGCACACAGCACTAATAAAATTTTCAGTACATGTTTACATTCTTTCCAGTCCTGATTAGAATTAGCCTGCCTATGTAACTCCCCTTGTTACCATAAAGGTACAATTGTAATATTAATGTGATACCTACATAATTATGTGTATAAAAACCTTCAATTGCGTCATAATAAAGCAGAACAGTTATTTGGAAAGATGCTGAGCGTATCTTTTGTGTCTGTTCCCTACTGCAGTAGTTATTAATAATTTGGAACCACTAATCAATATGAGGATAGGAGTTGCCTATCATCAATTTAACCGAGTTAAATGTATGAGGAGTGGGGACACCATGTGAGAGGAATATATGAATGGCAACACCGTGTGAGGAGAATGTATGAGGAGCGGGGACACACCGTGTGAGAGGAATGTATGAGGAGTGGGGACACCGTGTGAGGGGAATGTATGAGGAGTGGAGACACTGTGTGAGAGTAATGTATGAGGAATGGAGACACTGTGTGAGGGGAATGTATGAGGAGTGGAGACACTGTGTGAGGGGAATGTATGAGGAGTGGAGACACTGTGTGAGGGGAATGTATGAGGAGTGGGGACACTGTGTGAGGGGAATGTATGAGGAGTGGAGACACTGTAAGAGTAATGTATGAGGAATGGAGACACTGTGTGAGGGGAATGTATGAAGAGTGGAGACACTGTGTGAGGGGAATGTATGAATGGGGACACCGTGTGAGAGGAATGTATGAGTGGGGACACCATGTGAGAGGAATGTATGAGGAGTGGGGACACCGTGTGAGGGGAATGTATGAGGAGTGGGGACACCGTGTGAGGGGAATGTATGAGGAGTGGGGACACCGTGTGAGAGGAATGTATGAGTGGAGTCTGTTCACCCCTCTCCATTGGTCGGAGCTTCCCACCCCCTTTTTGAACCTCCCCCCAATCGGGAGGCGAACTGGGGACGGTGGCTTTTCCAATTGGCTGGCTGGGTAGATGGTGAGGACAGCGCACAGAAGAGCCAACAGTAAGCCCTGGCTCTGCCTGATGGCTCAGAGTGACCTGGCCTAGCCCTGAAGGGAGCTGGTGGAACTCTACTCCCTAGGTGAGAGGAGGCACCCCAGGGACCCCACCACAGGAACTGAGGAGGGGGGTTACTGTGAGAGGATTGTATGAGGAGGGTCACCGTGTGAGAGGAATGTATGAATGGGGACACCATGTGAGAGGAATGTATGAGGAGTGGGGACACCATGTGAGAGGAATGTATGAGGAGTGGGGACACCATGTGAGGAATGTATGAGGAGTGGGGACACCGTGTGAAAGGAATGTATGAGGAGTGGGGACACCGTGTGAGAGGAATGTATGAGTATGAGGAGAAACCGTGTGAGGGGAATGTATGAATGGGGACACCGTGTGAGGGGAATGTATGAATGGGGACACCGTGTGAGAGGAATGTATGAATGGGGACACCGTGTGAAAGGAATGTATGAGGAGTGGGGACACCGTGTGAGAGGAATGTATGAGGAGTGGAACACCGTGTGAGGAATGTATGAGTGGGGACACCGTGTGAGAGGAATGTATGAGGAGTGGGGGGCATTTTGTGAGAGGAAAATATGAGTGGGGACACTGTGTGAGAGGAATGTATGAGGAGTGGCGGCATTTTGTGAGAGGAATATATAAGATGAGACACCGTGTGAGGGGAATGTATGATTGGGGACATCGTGTGAGAGGAATGTATGAGGAGTGGGGACACCGTGTGAAAGGAATGTATGAGGAGTGGGGACACCGTGTGAGAGGAATGTATGAGTATGAGGAGACACAGTGTGAGGGGAATGTATGAATGGGGACACCGTGTGAGGGGAATGTATGAATGGGGACACTGTGTGAGAGGAATGTATGAATGGGGACACCGTGTGAGAGGAATGTATGAGGAGTAGGGACACCGTGTGAGAGGAATGTATGAGGAGTGGAACTCCGTGTGAGGAATGTATGAGTGGGGACACCATGTGAGAGGAATGTATGAGGAATGGGGGGCATTTTGTGAGAGGAATAAATGAGTGGGGACACTGTGTGAGAGGAATGTATGAGGAGTGGCGGGCATTTTGTGAGAGGAATATATGAGATGAGACACCGTGTGAGGGGAATGTATGATTGGGGACATCATGTGAGAGGAATGTATAAGGAGTGGGAACACCGTGTGAGAGAAATGTATGAGGAGTGGGGACACCGTGTGAGGGGAATGTATGAATTGGGACACCGTGTGAGAGGAATGTATGAGGAGTGGAGACACTGTGTGAGGGGAATGTATGAGGAGTGGGGACACTGTGTGAGGGGAATGTATGAGGAGTGGAGACACTGTGAGAGTAATGTATGAGGAATGGAGACACTGTGTGAGGGGAATGTATGAAGAGTGGAGACACTGTGTGAGGGGAATGTATGAATGGGGACACCGTGTGAGAGGAATGTATGAGTGGGGACACCATGTGAGAGGAATGTATGAGGAGTGGGGACACCGTGTGAGGGGAATGTATGAGGAGTGGGGACACCGTGTGAGGGGAATGTATGAGGAGTGGGAACACCGTGTGAGAGGAATGTATGAGTGGAGTCTGTTCACCCCTCTCCATTGGTCGGAGCTTCCCACCCCCTTTTTGAACCTCCCTCCAATCAGGAGGCGAACTGGGGACGGTGGCTTTTCCAATTGGCTGGCTGGGTAGATGGTGAGGACAGCACACAGAAGAGCCAACAGTAAGCCCTGGCTCTGCCTAATGGCTCAGAGTGACCTGGCCTAGCCCTGAAGGGAGCTGGTGGAACTCTACTCCCTAGGTGAGAGGAGGCACCCCAGGGACCCCACCACAGGAACTGAGGAGGGGGGTTACTGTGAGAGGATTGTATGAGGAGGGTCACCATGTGAGAGGAATGTATGAGGAATGGGAACACCATGTGAGAAGAATATATGAGTGGGGACACTGTGTGAGAGGAATGTATGAGGAGTGGGGACACCGTGTGAGGGGAATGAATGAATGGGGTCACCGTGTGAGGGGAATGTATGAATGGGGACACCGTGTCAGGGGAATGTATGAATGGGGACACCGTGTCAGAGGAATGTATGAATGGGGACACCGTGTGAGGGGAATGTATGAATGTGGACACCGTGTGAGAGGAATGTATGAGGAGTGGGGATACCGTGTGAGGTGAATGTATGAATGGGGACACCATGTGAGAGGAATGTATGAGGAGTGGGGACACCATGTGAGAGGAATGTATGAGGAGTGGGAAAACCATGTGAGGAATGTATGAGGAGTGGGGACACCGTGTGAAAGGAATGTATGAGGAGTGGGGACACCGTGTGAGAGGAATGTATGAGTATGAGGAGACACCGTGTAAGGGGAATGTATGAATGGGGACACCGTGTGAGGGGAATGTATGAATGGGGACACCGTGTGAGAGGAATGTATGAATGGGGACACCGTGTGAAAGGAATGTATGAGGAGTGGGGACACCGTGTGAGAGGAATGTATGAGGAGTGGAACACCGTGTGAGGAATGTATGAGTGGGGACACCGTGTGAGAGGAATGTATGAGGAGTGGGGGGGCATTTTGTGAGAGGAATATATGAGTGGGGACACTGTGTGAGAGGAATGTATGAGGAGTGGCGGCATTTTGTGAGAGGAATATATAAGATGAGACACCGTGTGAGGGGAATGTATGATTGGGGACATCGTGTGAGAGGAATGTATGAGGAGTGGGGACACCGTGTGAAAGGAATGTATGAGGAGTGGGGACACCGTCTGAGAGGAATGTATGAGTATGAGGAGACACAGTGTGAGGGGAATGTATGAATGGGGACACCGTGTGAGGGGAATGTATAAATGGGGACACTGTGTGAGAGGAATGTATGAATGGGGACACCGTGTGAGAGGAATGTATGAGGAGTAGGGACACCGTGTGAGAGGAATGTATGAGGAGTGGAACTCCGTGTGAGGAATGTATGAGTGGGGACACCATGTGAGAGGAATGTATGAGGAATGGGGGGCATTTTGTGAGAGGAATAAATGAGTGGGGACACTGTGTGAGAGGAATGTATGAGGAGTGGCGGGCATTTTGTGAGAGGAATATATGAGATGAGACACCGTGTGAGGGGAATGTATGATTGGGGACATCATGTGAGAGGAATGTATAAGGAGTGGGAACACCGTGTGAGAGAAATGTATGAGGAGTGGGGACACCGTGTGAGGGGAATGTATGAATTGGGACACAGTGTGAGAGGAATGTATGAGGTGTGGGGACACCCTGTGAGGGGAATGTATGAGGAGTGGGACACCGTGTGAGAGGAATGTATGAGAAGTGGGAACACCGTGTGAGAGAAATGTATGAGGAGTGGGGACACCGTGTGAGGGGAATGTATGAATTGGGACACCGTGTGAGAGGAATGTATGAGGAGTGGGGACACGGTGTGAGAGGAATGTATGAGGAGTGGGGACACCGTGTGAGAGGAATGTATGAGGAGTGGGGACACCGTGTGAGGGGAATGTATGAGGAGTGGGGACACCGTGTGAGAGGAATGTATGAGGAGTGGGGACACCATGTGAGAGGAATGTATGAGTGGAGAGTTTTCACCCTTCTCCATTGGTCGGAGCTTCCCATCCCCTTTTGAACCTGCTCCCAATCGGGAGGCGAACAGGGGATGGTGGCTTTTCCAATTGGCTGGCTGGGAAGATGGTGAGGACAGCGCACGGAAGAGCCAACAGTAAGCCCTGGCTCTTGCTGATGGCTCAGAGTGACCTGGCCTAGCCCTGAAGGGAGCTGGTGGAACTCTACTCCCTAGGTGAGAGGAGGCACCCCAGAGACCCCACCACAGGAACAGAGGAGGGGGGATACTGTGAGAGGAGTGTATGAAGAGGTGGAGGGTCACCATGTTAGAGGAAGGTATGAGGGGTGGGGACACCGTGTGAAGGGAGTGTATGAGGAGTGGGGACACCGTGTGAGGGGAATGTATGAGGAGTGGGCACACCGTGTGAGAGGAATGCATGAATGGGGACACCGTGTGAGAGGAATGTATGAGGAATGGGGACACCGTGTGAGAGGAATGTATGAGGAGTGGGGACACCGTGTGAGAGGAATGTATGAGGAGTGGGAACACCGTGTGAGAGGAATGTATGAGGAATGGGGACACCGTGTGAGAGGAATATATGAGTGGGGACACTGTGTGAGGGGAATGTATGAGGTGTGGGGACACTGTGTGAGAGGAATGTATGAGTATGAGGAGACACCGTGTGAGGGGAATATATGAATGGGGACACCGTGTGAGAGGAATGTATGAATGGGGACACCGTGTGAGAGGAATGTATGAATAGGGACACCATGTGAAAGGAATGTATGAGGTGTGGGGACACCGTGTGAGAGGAATGCATGAATGGGGACACCGTGTGAGAGGAATGTATGAATAGGGACACCATGTGAAAGGAATGTATGAGGTGTGGGGACACCGTGTGAGAGGAATGCATGAATGGGGACACCGTGTGAGAGGAATGTATGAGGAGTGGGGGCACCGTGTGAGAGGAATGTATGAGGAGTGGGGACACCGTGTGAGAGGAATGTTTGAGGAGTGGGGACACCGTGTGAGAGGAATGTATGAGGAATGGGGACACCGTGTGAGAGGAATATATGAGTGGGGACACTGTGTGAGGGGAATGTATGAGGTGTGGGGACACTGTGTGAGAGGAATGTATGAGTATGAGGAGACACCGTGTGAGGGGAATGTATGAATGGGGACACCGTGTGAGAGGAATGTATGAATGGGGACACCGTGTGAGAGGAATGTATGAATAGGGACACCATGTGAAAGGAATGTATGAGGAGTGGGGACACTGTGTAAGGGGAATGTATGAGGAGTGGGGACAGCGTGTGAGAGGAATGTATGAGTATGATGAGACACCATGTAAGGGGAATGTATGAATGGGGACACAGTGTGAGAGGAATGTATGAATAGGGACACCATGTGAAAGGAATGTATGAGGAGTGGGGACACAGTGTGAGAGGAATGTATGAGTATGAGGAGACACCGTGTGAGGGGAATGTATGAATGGGGACACCGGGTGAGAGGAATGTATGAATGGGGACACCGTGTGAGAGGAATGTATGAGAAGTGGGGGGCATTTTGTGAGAGGAATGTATGAGGAGTGATGAGGCCGTGTGAGAGGAATGTATGAGGAGTGGGGACACCGTATGAGGAATGTATGAGTGGGGACACCATGTGAGGGGAATGCATGAGGAGTGGGGACACCATGTGAGGGGAATGTATGAGGAGTGGGGACACCGTGTGAGAGGAATGTATTAGTGGAGAGTGTTCACCCCTTTTCATTGTTCGGAGCTTCCCACCCCCTTTTGAAGCTCCCTCCAATTGGGAGGCAAACTGCGGAGGGTGGCTTTTCCAATTGGCTGGCTGGGAAGATGGTGAGGACAGCGCACGGAAGAGCCAACAGTAAGCCCTGGCTCTGCCTGATGGCTCAGAGTGACCTGGCCTAGCCCTGAAGGGAACTGGTGGAACTCTACTCCCTAGGTGAGAGGAGGCACCCCAGAGACCCCACCACAGGAACAGAGGAGGGGGGATACTGTAAGAGGAGTGTATGAAGAGGTGGAGGGTCACCGTGTTAGAGGAAGGTATGAGGGGTGGGGACACCGTGTGAAGGGAGTGTATGAGGAGTGGGGACACCGTGTGAGGGGAATGTATGAGGAGTGGGCACACCGTGTGAGAGGAATGCATGAATGGGGACACCATGTGAGAGGAATGTATGAGGAGTGGGGACACCGTGTGAGAGGAATGTATGAGGAGTGGGGACACCGTGTGAGAGGAATGTATGAGGAGTGGGGACACCGTGTGGGAGGAATGTATGAGGAGTGGGGACACCGTGTGAGAGGAATGTATGAGGAATGGGGACACGGTGTGAGAGGAATATATGAGTGGGGACACTGTGTGAGGGGAATGTATGAGGTGTGGGGACACTGTGTGAGAGGAATGTATGAGTATGAGGAGACACCGTGTGAGGGGAATGTATGAATGGGGACACCGTGTGAGAGGAATGTATGAATGGGGACACCATGTGAGAGGAATGTATGAATAGGGACACCATGTGAAAGGAATGTATGAGGAGTGGGGACACTGTGTAAGGGGAATGTATGAGGAGTGGGGACAGCGTGTGAGAGGAATGTATGAGTATGATGAGACACCATGTGAGGGGAATGTATGAATGGGGACAACGTGTGAGAGGAATGTATGAATAGGGACACCATGTGAAAGGAATGTATGAGGAGTGGGGACACCATGTGAGAGGAATGTATGAGGAGTGGGGACACCGCGCGAGAGGAATGTATGAGGAGTGGGGACACAGTGTGAGAGGAATGTATGAGTATGAGGAGACACCGTGTGAGGGGAATGTATGAATGGGGACACCGGGTGAGAGGAATGTATGAATGGGGACACCATGTGAGAGGAATGTATGAGGAGTGGGGGGGCATTTTGTGAGAGGAATGTATGAGGAGTGATGAGGCCGTGTGAGAGGAATGTATGAGGAGTGGGGACACCGTATGAGGAATGTATGAGTGGGGACACCATGTGAGGGGAATGCAGGAGGAGTGGGGACACCATGTGAGGGGAATGTATGAGGAGTGGGGACACCGTGTGAGAGGAATGTATTAGTGGAGAGTGTTCACCCCTTTTAATTGTTCGGAGCTTCCCACCCCCTTTTGAAGCTCCCCCCAATTGGGAGGCAAACTGCGGAGGGTGGCTTTTCCAATTGGCTGGCTGGGGAGATGGTGAGGACAGCGCACGGAAGAGCCAACAGTAAGCCCTGGCTCTGCCTGATGGCTCAGAGTGACCTGGCCTAGCCCTGAAGGGAGCTGGTGGAACTCTACTCCCTAGGTGAGAGGAGGCACCCCAGGGACCCCACAAAAGGAACAGAGGAGGGGGTACACTGTGAGAGGAGAGTTTGAGGAGGGGGAGGGTCACCGTGTTAAAGGAATGTATGAGGAGTGGGGACACCATGTGAGAGGAATGTATGAGGTGTGGGGACACCGTGTGAGGTGAATATCTAAGGAGTGGGGACACCGTGTGAAGGGAATGTATGAGGAGTGGGAACACCGTGTGAGAGGAATGTATGAGAAGTGGGGACACCGTGTGAGGCGAATGTATGAGGAGTGGGGACACCGTGTGAGGAGAATGTATGAGGAGTGGGTACACCGTGTGAGGCGAATGTATGAATGGGGACACCGTGTGAGAGGAATGTATGAGGAGTGGGGACACCGTGGGAAAGGAATGTATGAGGAGTGGGGACACCGTGTGAGGGGAATGTATGAATGGGGACACCGTGTGAGAGGAATGTATGAGGAGCGGGGACACCGTGTGAGAGGAATGTATGAGGAGTGGGGACACCGTGGGAAAGGAATGTATGAGGAGTGGGTACACCGTGTGAGGCGAATGCATGAATAGGGACACCGTGTGAGAGGAATGTATGAGGAGTGGGGACACTGAGTGAGAGGAATGTATGAGGAGTGGGGACACCATGTGAGAGGAATGTATGAGGAGTGGGGACACCGTGTGAGGGGAATGTATGAGGAGTGGGTACACCGTGTGAGGCGAATGTATGAATGGGGACACCGTGTGAGAGGAATGTATGAGGAGTGGGGACACCATGTGAGAGAATAGTATGAGGAGTGGGGACACCGTGTGAGAGGAATGTATGAGGAGTGGGGACACCGTGTGAGAGGAATGTATGAGGAGTGGGGACACCGTGTAAAGGGAATGTATGAGGAGTGGGGACACTGTGTGAGAGGAATGTATGAGGAGTGGGGACACCGTGTGAAGGGAATGTATGAGGAGTGGGGACACCGTGTGTGAGGAATGTTTGAGGAGTGGGGGCACCGTGTGAGAGGAATGTATGAGGAGTGGGGTCACCATGTGAGAGGAATATATGAGTGGGGACACTGTGTGAGAGGAATATATGAGGAGTTGGGACACTGTGCGAGAGGAATGTATGAGGAGTGGGGACACCGTGTGAGAGGAATGTGAGTATGAGGAGACACCGTGTGAGGGGAATGTATGAATTGGGGACACCGTGTGAGAGGAATGTATGTGGAGTGGGGATACTTTGTGAGGTGAATGTATGAATGGGGACACCATGTAAGAGGAATGTATCAGGAGTGGGGACACCATGTGAGAGGAATGTATGAGGAGTGAGGACACTGTGTGAGAGGAATGTATGAATGGGGACACCGTGTGAGAGGAATGTATGAATTGGGACACCATGTGAGAGGAATGTATGAGGAGTAGGGACACCGTGTGAAGGGAATGTATGAGGAGTGGGGACAATATGTGAGGGGAATGTATGAGGAGTGGGGATACCGTGTGAGAGGAATGTATGAGTATGATGAGACACCGTGTGAGGGGAATGTATGAATGGGGACACCGTGTGAGAGGAATGTATGAGGAGTGGGGACACAGTGTGAGAGGAATGTATGTGGAGTGGGGATACCGTGTGCGGTGAATGTGGAGTGGGGACACCGTGTGAGGTGAATGTATGAATGGGGACATCATGCGAGGGGAATGTATGAGGAGTGGGGACACCATGTGAGAGGAATGTATGAGGAGTGGGGACACCATGTGAGGGGAATGTATGAGGAGTAGGGACACCGTGTGAGGGGAATGTATGAGGAGCGGGTACACAGTGCGAGAGGAATGTATGAGTTTGGACATCGTGTGAGAGGAATGTATGAGGAGTGGGAACACTGTGTGAGAGGAATGTATGAGGAGTGGGGACACTGTGTGAGAGGAATGTATGAGGAGTGGGGACACCGTGTGAGAGGAATGTATGAGGAGTGGGGACACCATGTGAGAGGAATGTATGAGGAGTGGGGACACAGTGTGAGAGGAATATATGAGTGGGGACACCGTGTGAGGGGAATGTATGAATGGGGACACCGTGTCAGAGTAATGTATGAGGAGTGGGGACACCATGGGAGGGGAATGTATGAGGAGTGGGGACACCGTGTGAGGGGGATGTATGAGGAGTTGGACACAGTGTGAGAAGAATGTATGAGGAGTGGGGACACTGTGTGAGAGGAATGTATGAGTATGAGGAGACACCGTGTGAGGGGAATGTATGAATTGGGGACACCGTGTGAGAGGAAGGTATGAATGGGGACACCGTGTGAGAGGAATGTATGTGGAGTGGGGATACTGTGTGAGGTGAATGTATGAATAGGGACACCATGTAAGAGGAATGTATCAGGAGTGGGTACACCATGTGAGAGGAATGTATGAGGAGTGGGGACACCGTGTGAGAGTAATGTATGAGGACTGGGGACACCATGGGAGGGGAATGTATGAGGAGTGGGGACACCATGTCAGAGGAATGTATGAGGAGTGGGGACACCATGTGAGAGGAATGTATGAGGAGTGGGGACACCATGTGAGAGGAATGTATGAGGAGTGGGGACACCGTGTGAGAGGAATGTATGAGGAGTGGGGACACCGTGTTAGAAGAATGTATGAGGAGTGGGGACACAGTGTGAGAGGAATGTATGAGGAGTAGGGACACCGTGTGAGAGGAATGTAAGAGTAGTGGGGACACAGTGTGAGAGGAATATATGAGTGGGGACATCGTGTGAGAGGAATGTATGAGGTGTGGGGACACTGTGTGAGAGGAATGTATGAGGAGTAGGGACACTGTGTGAGAAGAATGTATGAGGAGTGGGGGCACCATGTGAGAGCAATGTATGAGGAGTGGGGACATCGTGTGAGGAGAATGTATGAGGAGTGGGTACACCGTGTGAGGCGAATGTATGAATGGGGACACCGTGTGAGAGGAATGTATGAGGAGTGGGGACACCGTGGGAAAGGAATGTATGAGGAGTGGGGACACCGTGTGAGGGGAATGTATGAATGGGGACACCGTGTGAGAGGAATGTATGAGGAGCGGGGACACCGTGTGAGAGGAATGTATGAGGAGTGGGGACACCGTGGGAAAGGAATGTATGAGGAGTGGGTACACCGTGTGAGGCGAATGCATGAATAGGGACACCGTGTGAGAGGAATGTATGAGGAGTGGGGACACTGAGTGAGAGGAATGTATGAGGAGTGGGGACACCATGTGAGAGGAATGTATGAGGAGTGGGGACACCGTGTGAGGGGAATGTATGAGGAGTGGGTACACCGTGTGAGGCGAATGTATGAATGGGGACACCGTGTGAGAGGAATGTATGAGGAGTGGGGACACCATGTGAGAGAATAGTATGAGGAGTGGGGACACCGTGTGAGAGGAATGTATGAGGAGTGGGGACACCGTGTGAGAGGAATGTATGAGGAGTGGGGACACCGTGTAAAGGGAATGTATGAGGAGTGGGGACACTGTGTGAGAGGAATGTATGAGGAGTGGGGACACCGTGTGAAGGGAATGTATGAGGAGTGGGGACACCGTGTGTGAGGAATGTTTGAGGAGTGGGGGCACCGTGTGAGAGGAATGTATGAGGAGTGGGGTCACCATGTGAGAGGAATATATGAGTGGGGACACTGTGTGAGAGGAATATATGAGGAGTTGGGACACTGTGCGAGAGGAATGTATGAGGAGTGGGGACACCGTGTGAGAGGAATGTGAGTATGAGGAGACACCGTGTGAGGGGAATGTATGAATTGGGGACACCGTGTGAGAGGAATGTATGTGGAGTGGGGATACTTTGTGAGGTGAATGTATGAATGGGGACACCATGTAAGAGGAATGTATCAGGAGTGGGGACACCATGTGAGAGGAATGTATGAGGAGTGAGGACACTGTGTGAGAGGAATGTATGAATGGGGACACCGTGTGAGAGGAATGTATGAATTGGGACACCATGTGAGAGGAATGTATGAGGAGTAGGGACACCGTGTGAAGGGAATGTATGAGGAGTGGGGACAATATGTGAGGGGAATGTATGAGGAGTGGGGATACCGTGTGAGAGGAATGTATGAGTATGATGAGACACCGTGTGAGGGGAATGTATGAATGGGGACACCGTGTGAGAGGAATGTATGAGGAGTGGGGACACAGTGTGAGAGGAATGTATGTGGAGTGGGGATACCGTGTGCGGTGAATGTGGAGTGGGGACACCGTGTGAGGTGAATGTATGAATGGGGACATCATGCGAGGGGAATGTATGAGGAGTGGGGACACCATGTGAGAGGAATGTATGAGGAGTGGGGACACCATGTGAGGGGAATGTATGAGGAGTAGGGACACCGTGTGAGGGGAATGTATGAGGAGCGGGTACACAGTGCGAGAGGAATGTATGAGTTTGGACATCGTGTGAGAGGAATGTATGAGGAGTGGGAACACTGTGTGAGAGGAATGTATGAGGAGTGGGGACACTGTGTGAGAGGAATGTATGAGGAGTGGGGACACCGTGTGAGAGGAATGTATGAGGAGTGGGGACACCATGTGAGAGGAATGTATGAGGAGTGGGGACACAGTGTGAGAGGAATATATGAGTGGGGACACCGTGTGAGGGGAATGTATGAATGGGGACACCGTGTCAGAGTAATGTATGAGGAGTGGGGACACCATGGGAGGGGAATGTATGAGGAGTGGGGACACCGTGTGAGGGGGATGTATGAGGAGTTGGACACAGTGTGAGAAGAATGTATGAGGAGTGGGGACACTGTGTGAGAGGAATGTATGAGTATGAGGAGACACCGTGTGAGGGGAATGTATGAATTGGGGACACCCTGTGAGAGGAAGGTATGAATGGGGACACCGTGTGAGAGGAATGTATGTGGAGTGGGGATACTGTGTGAGGTGAATGTATGAATAGGGACACCATGTAAGAGGAATGTATCAGGAGTGGGTACACCATGTGAGAGGAATGTATGAGGAGTGGGGACACCGTGTGAGAGTAATGTATGAGGACTGGGGACACCATGGGAGGGGAATGTATGAGGAGTGGGGACACCATGTCAGAGGAATGTATGAGGAGTGGGGACACCATGTGAGAGGAATGTATGAGGAGTGGGGACACCATGTGAGAGGAATGTATGAGGAGTGGGGACACCGTGTGAGAGGAATGTATGAGGAGTGGGGACACCGTGTTAGAAGAATGTATGAGGAGTGGGGACACAGTGTGAGAGGAATGTATGAGGAGTAGGGACACCGTGTGAGAGGAATGTAAGAGTAGTGGGGACACAGTGTGAGAGGAATATATGAGTGGGGACATCGTGTGAGAGGAATGTATGAGGTGTGGGGACACTGTGTGAGAGGAATGTATGAGGAGTAGGGACACTGTGTGAGAAGAATGTATGAGGAGTGGGGGCACCATGTGAGAGCAATGTATGAGGAGTGGGGACATCGTGTGAGAGAAATGTATGAGGAGTGGGGACACCGTGTGAGAGGAATGTATGAGGAGTGGGGACACCGTGTGAGAGGAATGTATGAGGAGTGGGGACACCGTGTGAGAGGAATGTATGAGGAGTGGGGACACCATGTGAGAGGAATGTATGAGGAGTGGGGACACTGTGTGAGAGGAATGTATGAGGAGTGGGGACACCGTGTGAGGGGGATGTATGAGGAGTTTTACACAGTGTGAGAAGAATGTATGAGGAGTGGGGACACCGTGTGAGAGGAATGTATGAGGAATGGGGACAAAGTGTGAGAGGAATATATGAGTGGGGACATCGTGTGAGAGCAATGTATGAGGAGTGGGGACACCATGTGAGAGGGATGTATGAGGAGTGGGGACACCGTGTGAGAGGAATGTATGAGGAGTGGGGACACCATGTGAGAGGAATGTATGAGGAGTGGGGACACAGTGTGAGAGGAATATGTGAGTGGGGACACCGTGTGAGGGGAATGGGGACACCGTGTGAGAGTAATGTATGAGGAGTGGGGACACCATGGGAGGGGATTGTATGAGGAGTGGGGACAACATGTCAGAGGAATGTATGAGGACTGGGGACACTGTGTCAGAGGAATGTATGAGGAGTGGGGACACCGTGTGAGAGGAATGTATGAGGAGTGGTTACACCGTGTGAGAGGAATGTATGAGGAGTGGGGACACCGTGTGAGAAGAATGTATGAGGAGTGGGGACACAGTGTGAGAGGAATGTATGAGGAGTAGGGACACCGTGTGAGAGGAATGTATGAGGAGTGGGGACACCGTGTGAGAGGAATATATGAGTGGGGACATCGTGTGAGAGGAATGTATGAGGAGTGGGGACACCGTGTGAGAGGAATGTATAAATGGGGACACCATGTGAGAAGAATGTTTGAGGAGTCGGGACACTGTGTGAGAGGAATGTATGAGGAGTGGGGACACCATGTGAGGGGAATGTATGAGGAGTGGGGACACCGTGTGAGGCATGTATGAGGAGTGGGGACACCGTGTGAGGGGAATGTATGAATGGGGACACCGTGTGAGGGAAATGTATGAATGGGGACACCGTGTGAGAGTAATGTATGAGGAGTGGGGACACCATGGGAGGGGAATGTATGAGGAGTGGAGACATTGTGTGAGAGTAATGTATGAGGAGTGGGGACACTGTGTGAGAGGAATGTATGAGGAGTGGGGACACCATGTGAGAGGAATGTATGAGGAGTGGGGACACCGTGTGAGAGAATTGTATGAGGAGTGGGGACACCGTGTGAGAGGAATGTATGAGGAGTGGGGACACCGTGTGAGAGGAATGTATGAGGAGTTGGGACACCATGTGAGAGGAATGTTTGAAGAGTGGGGACACCATGTGAGAGGAATGTATGAGGAGTGGGGACACAGTGTATGAGGAATGTATGAGGAGTGGGGACACCGTGTGAGAGGAATGCATGAGGAGTGGGGACACAGTGTGAGAGGAATATATGAGTGGGGACATCGTGTGAGAGGAATGTATGAGGAGTCAGGACACTGTGTGAGAGGAATGTATGAGGAGTGGGGACACCATGTGAGGGGAATGTATGAGGAGTGGGGACACTGTGTGAGGAATGTATGAGGAGTGGTGACACCGTGTGAGAGAAATGTATGAGAAGTGGGGACACCATGTGAGAGGAATGTATGAGGAGTGGGGACACAGTGTGAGAGGAATGTATGAGGAGTGGGGACACCGTGTTAGAGGAATGTACGAGTAGTGGGGACACAGTGTGAGAGGAATATATGAGTGGGGACATCGTGTGAGAGGAATGTATGAGGGTGGGGACATCGTGTGAGAGGAATGTATGAGGGGTGGGGACACTGTGTGAGAGGAATGTATGAGGAGTGGGGACACCATGTGAGAGGAATGTATGAGGATTGGGGACACCATATGAGAGGAATGTATGAGGAGTGGGGACACTTTGTGAGAGAAATGTTTGAGGAGTGGGGACACCATGTGAGAGGAATGTATGAGGAGTGGGGACACCATGTGAGAGGAATGTATGAGGATTGGGGACACCATGTGAGAGGAATGTATGAGGAGTGGGGCACCATGTGAGAGGAATGTATGAGGAGTGGGGACACTGTGTGAGAGAAATGTATGAGGAGTGGGGACACCGTGTGAGAGGAATATATGAGTGGGGACATCGTGTGAGAGGAATGTATGAGGAGTGGGGACACCGTGTGAGAGGAATGTATAAATGGGGACACCATGTGAGAAGAATGTTTGAGGAGTCGGGACACTGTGTGAGAGGAATGTATGAGGAGTGGGGACACCATGTGAGGGGAATGTATGAGGAGTGGGGACACCGTGTGAGGCATGTATGAGGAGTGGGGACACCGTGTGAGGGGAATGTATGAATGGGGACACCGTGTGAGGGAAATGTATGAATGGGGACACCGTGTGAGAGTAATGTATGAGGAGTGGGGACACCATGGGAGGGGAATGTATGAGGAGTGGAGACATTGTGTGAGAGTAATGTATGAGGAGTGGGGACACTGTGTGAGAGGAATGTATGAGGAGTGGGGACACCATGTGAGAGGAATGTATGAGGAGTGGGGACACCGTGTGAGAGAATTGTATGAGGAGTGGGGACACCGTGTGAGAGGAATGTATGAGGAGTGGGGACACCGTGTGAGAGGAATGTATGAGGAGTGGGGACACCATGTGAGAGGAATGTTTGAAGAGTGGGGACACCATGTGAGAGGAATGTATGAGGAGTGGGGACACAGTGTATGAGGAATGTATGAGGAGTGGGGACACCGTGTGAGAGGAATGCATGAGGAGTGGGGACACAGTGTGAGAGGAATATATGAGTGGGGACATCGTGTGAGAGGAATGTATGTGGAGTCAGGACACTGTGTGAGAGGAATGTATGAGGAGTGGGGACACCATGTGAGGGGAATGTATGAGGAGTGGGGACACTGTGTGAGGAATGTATGAGGAGTGGTGACACCGTGTGAGAGAAATGTATGAGAAGTGGGGACACCATGTGAGAGGAATGTATGAGGAGTGGGGACACAGTGTGAGAGGAATGTATGAGGAGTGGGGACACCGTGTTAGAGGAATGTACGAGTAGTGGGGACACAGTGTGAGAGGAATATATGAGTGGGGACATCGTGTGAGAGGAATGTATGAGGGTGGGGACATCGTGTGAGAGGAATGTATGAGGGGTGGGGACACTGTGTGAGAGGAATGTATGAGGAGTGGGGACACCATGTGAGAGGAATGTATGAGGAGTGGGGACACCATGTGAGGGGAATGTATGAGGAGTGGGGACACTGTGTGAGGAATGTATGAGGATTGGGGACACCATATGAGAGGAATGTATGAGGAGTGGGGACACTTTGTGAGAGAAATGTTTGAGGAGTGGGGACACCATGTGAGAGGAATGTATGAGGAGTGGGGACACCATGTGAGAGGAATGTATGAGGATTGGGGACACCATGTGAGAGGAATGTATGAGGAGTGGGGCACCATGTGAGAGGAATGTATGAGGAGTGGGGACACTGTGTGAGAGAAATGTATGAGGAGTGGGAACACCGTGTGAGAGGAACGTATGAGGAGTGGGGACACCGTGTGAGAGGAATATATGAGTGGGGACATCGTGTGAGAGGAATGTATGAGGAGTGGGGACACCGTGTGAGAGGAATGTATAAATGGGTACACCGTGTGAGGTGAATGTATGAATGGGGACACCATGTGAGAAGAATGTATGAGGAGTCGGGACACTGTGTGAGAGGAATGTATGAGGAGTGGGGACACCATGTGAGGGGAATGTATGAGGAGTGGGGACACCGTGTGAGGCATGTATGAGGAGTGGGGACACCGTGTGAGGGGAATGTATGAATGGGGACACCGTGTGAGGGAAATGTATGAATGGGGACACCGTGTGAGAGTAATGTATGAGGAGTGAGGACACCATGGGAGGGGAATGTATGAGGAGTGGAGACACTGTGTGAGAGTAATGTATGAGGAGTGGGGACACTGTGTGAGAGGAATGTATGAGGAGTGAGGACACCATGTGAGAGGAATGTATGAGGAGTGGGGACACCGTGTGAGAGGAATGTATGAGGAGTGGGGACACCGTGTGAGAGAATTGTATGAGGAGTGGGGACACCGTGTGAGAGGAATGTATGAGGAGTGGGGACACCATGTGAGAGGAATGTATGAGGAGTGGGGACACCATGTGAGAGGAATGTTTGAAGAGTGGGGACACCGTGTGAGAGGAATGTATGAGGAGTGGGGACACAGTGTATGAGGAATGTATGAGGAGTGGGGACACCGTGTGAGAGGAATGCATGAGGAGTGGGGACACAGTGTGAGAGGAATATATGAGTGGGGACATCGTGTGAGAGGAATGTATGAGGAGTCAGGTCACTGTGTGAGAGGAATGTATGAGGAGTGGGGACACCATGTGAGGGGAATGTATGAGGAGTGGGGACACTGTGTGAGGAATGTATGAGGAGTGGTGACACCGTGTGAGAGAAATGTATGAGGAGTGGGGACACTTTGTGAGAGAAATGTATGAGGAGTGGGGACACCATGTGAGAGGAATGTATGAGGAGTGGGGACACCATGTGAGAGGAATGTATGAGGATTGGGGACACCATGTGAGAGGAATGTATGAGGAGTGGGGCACCATGTGAGAGGAATGTATGAGGAGTGGGGACACTGTGTGAGAGAAATGTATGAGGAGTGGGAACACCGTGTGAGAGGAACGTATGAGGAGTGGGGACACCGTGTGAGAGGAATATATGAGTGGGGACATCGTGTGAGAGGAATGTATGAGGAGTGGGGACACCGTGTGAGAGGAATGTATAAATGGGTACACCGTGTGAGGTGAATGTATGAATGGGGACACCATGTGAGAAGAATGTATGAGGAGTCGGGACACTGTGTGAGAGGAATGTATGAGGAGTGGGGACACAGTGTGAGAGGAATATATGAGTGGGGACATCGTGTGAGAGGAATGTATGAGGGTGGGGACATCGTGTGAGAGGAATGTATGAGGGGTGGGGACACTGTGTGAGAGGAATGTATGAGGAGTGGGGACACCATGTGAGAGGAATGTATGAGGATTGGGGACACCATGTGAGAGGAATGTATGAGGAGTGGGGACACCATGTGAGAGGAATGTATGAGGAGTGGGGACACTGTATGAGAGAAATGTATGAGGAGTGGGGACACCGTGTGAGAGGAATGTATGAGGAGTGGGGACACCATGTGAGAGGAATGTATGAGGATTGGGGACACCATGTGAGAGGAATGTATGAGGAGTGGGGCACCATGTGAGAGGAATGTATGAGGAGTGGGGACACTGTGTGAGAGAAATGTATGAGGAGTGGGGACACCGTGTGAGAGGAACGTATGAGGAGTGGGGACACAGTGTGAGAGGAATGTATGTGGAGTGGGGACACCGTGTGAGAGGAATGTATGAGGAGTGGGGACACCATGTGAGGGGAATGTATGAGGAGTGGGGACACCGTGTGAGGAATGTATGAGGAGTGGGGACACCGTGTGAGGAGAATGTATGAATGGGGACACTGTGTGAGGGGAATGTATGAATGGAGACACCGTGTGAGAGTAATGTATGAGGAGTGGGGACACCATGTGAGGGGAATGTATGTGGAGTGGGGACACCGTGTGAGGAATGTATGAGGAGTGGGGACACCGTGTGAGGGGAATGTATGATTGGGGACATCGTGTGAGAGGAATGTATGAGGGGTGGGGACACCGTGGGAGAGGAATGTATGAGGAGTGGAGACACTGTGTGAGAGGAATGTATGAGGAGTGGGGACACTGTGTGAGAAGATTGTATGAGGAGTGGGGACACCATGTGAGAGGAATGTATGAGGAGTGGGGACACCGTGTGAGAGAAATGTATGAGGAGTGGGGACACTGTGTGAGAGGAATGTATGAGGAGAGGGAACACCGTGTGAGAGGAATGTATGAGGAGTGGGGACACCGTGTGAGAGGAATGTATGAGGAGTGGGGACACCATGTGAGAGGAATGTATGAGGAGTGGGGACATTGTGTGAGAGGAATGTATGAGGAGTGGGGACACCATGTGAGGGGGATGTATGAGGAGTGGGGACACAGTGTGAGAAGAATGTATGAGGAGTGGAGACACCGTGTGAGAGGAATGTATGAGGAGTGGGGACAAAGTGTGAGAGGAATTTATGAGTGGGGACATCGTGTGAGAGCAATGTATGAGGAGTGGGGACACCGTGTGAAAGGGATGTATGAGGAGTGGGGGACACCGTGTGAGAGGAATATATGAGGAGTGGTGACACCGTGTGAGAGGAATGTATGAGGAGTGGGGACACCATGTGAATGTATGAGTGGAGAGTGTTCACCCTTCCCACCTTCTTTTGACCCTCCCCCAATCAGGAGGCAAACTAGGGACAGTGGCTTTTCCAATTGGCTGGCTGGGAAGATGGTGAGGACAGCGCACGGAACACAGTAAGCCCTGGCTCTGCCTGATGGCTCAGAGTGATCTGGCCTAGCCCTGAAGGGAGCTGGTGGAACTCTACTCCCTAGGTGAGAGGAGGCACCCCAGGGACCCCACCACAGGAACAGAGGAGGCAGGATACTGTGAGAGGAGTGTATGAGGAGGGGGGTCACTGTGTGAGAGGAATGTATGAGGAGTGGGGACACCGTGTGAGGGGAATGTATGAGGAGTGGGGACACCATGTGAGGGGAATGTATGAGGAGTGGGGACACCGTGTGAGGGGGATGTATGAGGAGTGGGGACACTGTGTGAGGGAAATGTATGAGGAGTGGGGGCATTTTTTGACAGGAATGTATGAATGACCACATTGTCCCAGCAATAGGTGTTTCCTGGCTGATGTGTCCTGGAATTTAAGAACAGGCAGCATAGAGACACCCTAATAGACCCTTTATATTAGCACCCCTCCATTAGAGACTCCCCCATTCAGCTTTAAACAGGACAGACGGGTTTTTATACAGTCAGATGTTGTGTGTGTGACACGTACCCAATATTCTGTATCATAGATGTGCCAAGTGGTCAGCTGGCAGCTCTTTGTATTGGATTCCTCTTACAAATTTTGCTGCAGGCTTCGGGGGTTCTCAGCTTCCGGTGGTGGAGATCACAGTGACCACAGGGTCCTTGTCCTCCTCCAAGCAGAGCTGAAACACAAAACATAAGCGGTGTCTAACCGAGAGAATGTACTGCGGCCGAGCAGGCAGCACAGAGAGGCTGGATCACGTAACCAGCAGGTCACCCAGCCTGTTCCGGGATCGGGGAGTGCAGCGTGCCGCTCCTGTGGACACAGCGGATCAAAATTACAGGTAACCGGGATCATGTGATTGGTATCATGTGATCGCTAAAACCAATGATGGAAATATAAACAAACCGTCATGAATGGATTTCATTCATGAACAGGTTGCTTACAGTTGTGATATGTGATTGGCCCACAGCAATCACATGGTAACTGGTAGGGATGAGCTTCGCGTTCGAGTCGAACTCATGTTCGACTCGAACATCGGCTGTTCGCCAGTTCGCCGAACAGCGAACAATTTGGGGTGTTCGCAGCAAATTCAAATGCCGCGGAACACTCTTTAAAAGTCTATGGGAGAAATCAAAAGTGCTAATTTTAAAGGCTTATTTGCATGGTATTGTCATAGAAAGTGTTTTGGGAACCTGGGTCCTGCCCCAGGGGACATGGATCAATGCAAAAAAAAGTTTTAAAAACGGCCGTTTTTTTCGAGAGCAGTGATTTTAATAATGCTTAAAGTGAAACAATAAAAGTGTAATATCCCTTTAAATTTCGTACCTGGGGGGTGTCTATAGTATGCCTGTAAAGGGGCACATGTTTCCCATGTTTAGAACAGTCTGACAGCAAAATGACATTTCAAAGGAAAAAAGTCATTTAAAACTACTCGCGGCTATTAATAAATTGCTGGTCCGACAATACACATAAAAGTTCATTGATAAAAACGGCATGGGAATTCCCCACAGGGGAACCCTGAACCAAAATTTAAAAAAAAATGACGTGGCGGTCCCGCTAAATTCCATACCAGGCCCTTCAGGCCTGGTATGGATATTAAGGGGAACCCCGGCCAATATTTTTTTTAAAAATGGCCTGGGGTCCCCCTCAAAATTTATACCAGACCCTTCAGGTCTGGTATGGATTTTAGGGGGAACCCCGTGCCAAAATTTTTTTAAAAAATGGCGTGGGGTCCCCCCAAAAATCCATACCAGACCCTTATCTGAGCACGCAACCTGGCAGGCCGCAAGAAAAGAGGGGGGGCGAGAGAGCACCCTCCCCCCTCCTGAACCGTACCAGGCCACATGCCCTCAACATTGGGAGGGTGCTTTGGGGTAGCCCCCAAAACACCTTGTCCCCATGTTGATGAGGACAAGGGCCTCATCCCCACAACCCTGGCCGGTGGTTGTGGGGGTCTGCGGGCGGGGGGCTTATTGGAATCTGGAAGCCCCCTTTAACAAGGGGACCAACAGATCCCGGCCCTCCCCCCTGTGTGAAATGGTAAGGGGGTACGAAAGTACCCCTACCATTTCACAAAAAAACTGTCAAAAATGTTAAAAATTACAAGAGACAGTTTTTGACAATTCCTTTATTTAAATGCTTCTTCTTTCTTCTTTCCTCTTTCTTCTTTCTTCTATCTTCTATCTTCCTTCGGTTTCTTCCTCCATCTTCTTCTTCTTCTGGTTCTTCTGGTTCTTCCTCCGGTGTTCTCATCCGGCATCTTCCTCCGTGGCATCGGCGTCTTCTTCCCTTCTTCTCCTCGGGCCGCTCCGCATCCATGATGGCATGGGGGGATGCTCCCACTGTGTGACGTTTCTCTCTTCATCTTCTTCTCTTCATCTTCTTCTCTTCATCTTCTTGCCTTTATCTTCTTTTCGGGCCGCTCCGCATCCATGATGGCATGGAGGAAGGCTCCCGCTGTGTGATGCTTCTCCTCTTCTGACGGTTCTTAAATAACGGGGGGAGTGGAGCCACCCGGTGACCCCGCCCCCCTCTGACGCACGGGGACTTGACGGGGACTTCCCTGTGGCATTCCCCATGACATCAGAAGGGGACGGGGTAATGTAACGGGTGACCCCGCCCCCTCTGATATCACGAGGAATGCCACAGGGAAGTCCCGAGAGGGGGCCGGGGTCACCGGGTGGCTCCGCCCCCCGTTATTTAAGAACCGTCAGAAGAGGAGAAGCGTCACACAGCGGGAGCCTCCCTCCATGCCATCATGGATGCAGAGTGGCCCGAAAAGAAGATGAAGACAAGAAGAGAAGAAGATGAAAAGAGAAGCGTCACACAGCAGGAGCCTCCCTCCATGCCATCATGGATGCAGAGCGGCCCGAGGAGAAGAATGGAAGAAGACGCCGACGCCGTGGAAGAAGATGCCGGACGAGACCACCAGAGGAAGAACCAGAAGAACCAGAAGAAGAAGAAGATGGAGGAAGAAACCGAAGGAAGATAGAAGATAGAAGAAAGAAGAAAGAAGAAAAAAGATAGAAGAAAGAAGAAGCATTTAAATAAAGGAATTGTCAAAAACTGTCTCTTGTCATTTTTAACATTTTTGACACTTTTTTAGTGAAATGGTTGGGGTACTTTTGTACCCCCTTACCATTTCACACAGGGGGGGCGGGATCTGGGGGTCCCCTTGTTAAAGGGGGCTTCCAGATTCCGATAAGCCCCTTGCCCGCAGACCCTCACAACCACCGGCCAGGGTTGTGGGGATGAGGCCCTTGTTCTCATCAACATGGGGACAAGGTGTTTTCGGGGGCTGCCCCAAAGCACCCTCCCAATGTTGAGGGCATGTGGCCTGGTACGGTTCAGGAGGGGGGGCGCTCTCTCGTCCCCTCCTCTTTTCCTGCGGCCTGCCAGGTTGCGTGCTCGGATAAGGGTCTGGTATGGATTTTTAGGGGGACCCCACACCAATTTTTTGTAATTTTGGCACGGGGTAACCCTTAAAATCCTTACCAGACCTGAAGGGTCTGGTATAGATTTTGAGGGGGACCCCACGCCATTTTTTCTTTTTAAATTTTGGGCAGGGTTCCCCTAAATATCCATACCAGACCTGAAGGGCCTGGTATGGAATTTAGGGGGACCCCCACGTCATTTTTTTTTTAAATTTTGGTTTGGGGTTCCCCTGTGGGGAATTCCCATGCCGTTTTTATCAATGAACTTCTATGTGTATTGTCGGACCGGCAATGCATTAATAGCCGCAAGTAGTTTTAAATGACTTTTTTTCCTTTGAAATATCATTTTGCTGTCAGACTGTTCTAAAACAGGAAACATGCGCCCCTTTACAGGCATACTATAGACACCCCCCGGTACAAAATTTAAAGGGATATTACACTTTTATTGTTTCACTTTAAGCATTATTAAAATCACTGCTCCCGAAAAAACGTCCGTTTTTAAAACTTTTTTTGCATTAATCCATGTCCCCTGGGGCAGGACCCGGGTCCCCAAACACTTTTTTATGACAATAACTTGCATATAAGCCTTTAAAATGAGCACTTTTGATTATTCATGTTTGTGTCCCATAGACTTTAACGGTGTTCGCATGTTCGAACAAATTTTTTGCCTGTCCGCATGTTCTGGTGCGAACCGAACAGGGGGGTGTTCGACTTATACCTAGTAACTGGCTACCTGTACCATTTTATTAGTTGTAGCCAATCACAGATTACAACCAAAAGCAAGCTGTTCATTTTTATCATGGTTATTATTAGACAGAATTTTATATAGCACCAACAGTTTGTGCAGCGCTTTAAAACGTTTGTGTTCATCACTGTATAAGCCACACAGCTTATTGCATTAGGGCGTCCACCCCAAAGCATATATGTAGGGCGATGGACGTTGTCAGTACAGCAGAGGTTGGTGTTAGTAGAGCAATGGACAGTGTGAAAAAATGATATACATTTAATTTGGGTACAGTGTTGCAGTATAGTAGCGCAGTGCTGAATAGCAAAAGATGCCAACAGCTGGTCATATATGATTCAATTTCTTTTTAGATTTACCTTCAACTATGTAGTACAAGGGCCTGCCTGATTTCATATAAATTGAAAGTGTTTAGATTTGACCTCATATTATATGGTTTTGGTAGATCTAAAGGAAAACAAAAAATTGTATAATCTTTGGCCAGCCTTATGCCCCGTACACACGGTCGGATTTTCCGATGGACATTGTCTGATCGGAGCGTGTTGTCGGAAATTCCGACCGTGTGTGGGCGCCATCGGACATTTTCCATCGGATTTTCCGACACACAAAGTTGGACAGCAGGAGATAAAATTTTCCGACAACAAAATACGATCGCGTCAATTCCGACCGTGTGTGGCCTGTTCCGATGCACAAAGTGCCACGCATGCTCAGAAGAAATTCCGAGACGGGACAGCTCGTTCTGGTAAACTTAGCGTTCGCAATGCATACAGCACTTTCGTCACGCTGCAATGTAAAAAATGGTTTAATACAGCGCACTCTCTTCTTCTTTATAATGTGACAAGAATTAAGTAGTTTTGCTGCTCATATTCACACACACTTCTCACAAAGTTTTATTTGTGTTTTTATAGTGGGATTCCCTCAATATATTGTTATTAGTTGTCACATCTGACAGTTTTATATTTTTTATGTTTTTTTTTTTTTTGTTTTTAAGCCTTTTTTTTTCTTTAATGTTTGGATTTTTTCCAAGGCTGATCTTTGTTCAATGTTATTTTTATTTTTACTCCAGAATATTTTTGTCTGTGTTTTGTGTGTCAAGTTACCCCAACACCATTGATATCTTTTATTATTTAATCTCCAGGAGATTGTTTGTTGTTGGTGTCCCTTGTTCATTTCACATTGTATATTAGAAATGTACCTGAATCCTCACAAACAAACTGTCATTTTTGAAGTAAAACACATAGGAGAGTATAATTCAAAACAAAAATCTTTTATTAAGGGCTCAGAACCAAACAAAGAGGAAGGCAACACTGGATCAACAGCAGAAATTAGTGAAGCCTGGGACCCCCACGGCAGACATCAATTCTTAAACCTCAAAATTGGTGGCCTGAGGAGTCCATATGTAAGGGAGGGCAGTCTGGTCCGGGATTCACAGAGACTCGGATAGCAGCAGATGACATCAGTGTCCCCAGGCTGTGGTACCACAAGAGGCTGCATCTTTTGGCCGACCAGACTGGATCCAGGGCAATCACTCTCTGGTCTTCCTTCCACACTTCCTTCCGGGCTGTGGTTGTGCAGTTGGAGATGTGGCAGGAGGAGGAGTAGGACCTGGAGGAGGAGTAGGACCTGCAGGAGGAGGAGGAGGACCATCCCAAAGCTGTGTGTGAGGTGTAATTTGGCCCCTCACACCTTTCGCCAGAGCCTCAGATATGAGGGCCTCACACATGGCTTTTTGGCCCTCCTCCATCCTCTGCATTTTATATGCTATGAATGCAGCAATGTTCTCCTACAAAAAAATCTGATAGCCGCCTCCTCTAGGGTACTCCTCCTACTGCCACTTTCTCTTTCCAGGGGGGGTGGAGGGACCTGCAGATCAGCCAGCCGGCTCGGCCCGGCCACCTCCTGGCTGAGACTTCCCTGTGTATGAAAAAGGGACATGGTTTTAGTTTTTGCATCATCAATCACAATCATAAATTAGTACTCCCAACTAACATCTAGTTAACATCATTGATTGTACAAGCAGAAATATTTAGAGGAATGCTATACCTGGCTCAATCTGGGCTCCTCCACATATCGCCTGGAAGGCCCAGGTTGGGCGTCAGAAGCCTCAGCCGGGGAGGAAGGAAGCATGGAAGGAAGACTGGAGAGGGATGGCCTGGGTTCAGTCTGGCCTGCCAGAAAGTGCAGCCTATCGTAGTACAACATCCTGGGGACATAGATCCGCTGCTCCGGATCTCTGTGAATCCAGGACTTTATTGCGCTCCCTCAGATATGTGCTCCTCAGGCCACCAATGAAAATCTTTAAAAAAGTGATGTCTGCCGTGGGGATCACCTGCTTCACAATTTCACACAATTGCTCCAGTGCTGCCTTCCTCTTTGTTTGGTTCTTGTAATGGGGGTGTTTAATCTCCCACAGACAGGGCAGCTCCCTTAGCATCCCTATGAAGACTGAAATGAAGTCCTGATCTTTCAGTACCATATCCATGTTCACTGCAAGACACAACACAAGACAAAGCCTAATGTCACACCAAACTCTCCTAATCTTGTTACAATATAGGCCTCAATCTATAGAAGCAGTATAGGCCCCAGTTTGTCTCTACCTTCGTTCTTACGATCGCCGCGTTCAATGCTCCTTCCTCCGCTCACAGATCAAACGTAATACGCACGCGTGTTACGCTTTATATACACTGCGCATGCGTGTAACTCCGCCCGCCCCTGACGTTCTTTCTAGTGTATTCCCTGCCCCTTTTCGTTCGGCGCAGTGGGTGAAGAGCATGATGGCGGACATACAGCAGGTGTGGGCTAATTGTAGCAACGAGGAGGAGGAGGAGGAGGAGGAAAGGGCGGATCCAGGCACGTCCCGATCCAGAAGGAGACGTTTTAAGGCCACAAATATGTCGTTTGGGGAGATGTTGGAGATGGTCGACATCATGAGGAAGTCCGACTATGACGGAAAATATGGGCCTTACCCCAACCCGAACATCCGAAAGGCCAAGATCATGGCGAAAGTGGTCAGGAGTCTAGAGCGGAATTTCGAGGTACGAAGGTCTAAAGATCAGCTCAGGAAGCGGTGGTCGGACCTGAAGTTGAGAGAGCCAGAGCAGTACCGAAAGATCCGGAGAGTTCTGCAAAAAAGTAAGTAGTTGTGCTGTGTTCCTATTCTTTCTGTCTTTATTACGTTCGTTCTGCTCCATATGCTTTTATTAGTTGTAACGTTTCAAAAAGTCAACTTTAATGTTCATGGGCACATTATTCGTTCGTATCAAACATTTTGCTTTCGGCCTCTAGAACACCATTGTTTAGGCCATATGCATTTTCACACATTTTTGGGGGCCTACTTGGATGCCAAATATTTGTTTGTGTAGATGGGTTTGTTACTAGAATGAAATGCAAACTAGATTGTGTATAGGGAGAGGACACTGAGCAGCTGTTTTCACATCTGAACACTGGAGCACTAGTGTGGGACACAAGAACACCATTTTTATTAGGGGGCCCACACAGGTGATCCAGTGTATACTATAGGGGGGTCTCCATCTGTGAAGCTTGTACCAAACAGGTAAAGTATTGCAGCTTGACAAAGGGCAATAAAAAATATACATCTTGGAACTCGGCTAAAATAGACAACTGTACCCCACTTCCAAGCAATGTTTCCTATTTCTAGTTCTGCCATCAAATATCTGTGTGCTAATTATATCATTTTTGTTTTACATAGGGGATAAAAGACTTGGAGGACACCCCTCATCCCAGGAGACCAGAGACCCCCCCCCTCTGGAAGAAGGGGAAATACCAACCCAAGAAGAAGAGCAGGAGGAAGAAGAAGATGTGGTGGAGATTGGCACCACAACAGGTGAGTGTCTGCGACCACAGACTCAGGTAAAAGAGATGGCTGGTGGCAGATTTTTGAGACCTTTTTTTTTTTTCTTTATCTCTTTTTAGGTGATCGTGATCCAGAACGCTTTACATCTGAAAGTGCCCAGATACTGATCGGGGAGATCATGGGGTGTAATCTCCAATTGCAAAACATCCAGCAACCAATCAGTGATGTTATTAAAAAAAATAATAACATCATTGATGTTTTGGGGCGAATTTAAACCCCACAAAATCACCTGTTTTATCGTACCAAAATTTTTTAAATGTTTAGAAAAGCCAAATTTGGAGGATGCACACAGTGTGCCAACATGTGCTATCTGCCATCACGGGAGATCAATGGACGCGTTTTGGGGGTGCAACCCCTTCCTCAATTATAAAGTAGCGTTGAGGAAGGGCTTGCTCCCCCCAAACACGTCCCTTGATCCCCCCTGATGGCAGATAGCACATGTTGACATTCGTAAATTGGTGTGCATCTTCCAAATTTGGCTTTTCCAGGGGTGATTTCCCCCCATCTGAACGCTATATCAAACCCAGTTCCTAAATACTGATGTCTGATATAGCCTTCAGGTTTTACCTTATGTGAACTTTGTAAGTTCAAGTTTTTTGGCTTTCTTGTTGGTTTTACACAGGCCTGTTTTATCTGAAATGGATATTTTGATTTTTCATAATGCTACTGCAAACATTGTTATACAACAAACATGTTGGTTTGTTTTAAAAACCTTTGGGAAATGCACATGTGATTGTGCAGGTATAAAAAAGTGCCTTACTCAAGAATGTGTGGATTATTGTCTCAACACTACAACACTTTTGGGGTGATGTAATTGTTGTTTTATGCAAAAATGGGGGTAATTTCCTAAGGGCAAATCCTCTTTGCACTACAAGTGCAGGTTCAGTGCAGTTGCAAGTGCACTTGTAGTGAAATGTGTTTTTGCATTTAGGAAGTACCAGCCAACACTGTTTTTTATAAGGTTACCCAATCACGACATTTTCTGCACTCAACACATTTCTGTCAGGGTCAGCTAAAACAAACACAAGCAGTAAATGTCCACCAAGAATTTCTTTTGGTTGTTTTTTATTTGAAAAAGGTGTCACAGATTGTCTGGCATATTGATAGCCCCCCTACCCGCAAAGAACTCCAGGTAGCGTAACCGGACATCACGGGCATTCAGGGAGGGCAAGCCAGGACGGCCACTTTCAAGCGCCGTCAGTGTTGATGGATTAGGGATTCCGGCCTCAGGCCCAACTGAGCCAGCATAGTTGGCTGAATGTTTTCTTAAAAAATTATGGAGAACACAGCAGGCAAGTATTATATGATTCAGTTTATACTCCGCCATATGGATGGGTGTCATAAATAATCGGAACCGGCTGGCCAGGATTCCAAATGTGTTCTCCACCACTCTTCGGGCTCTGGCCAGCCGGTAATTAAAAACCCTCTGTTCCGGGGTGAGGGTCCTCATCGGGAATGGCCGCATCAGGTGGTCCCCCAGCACAAATGCTTCATCAGCAACGAACACAAATGGGAGACCTTCAACATTGTCCTCTGGGGGTGGCAAGTCCAAGCTGCCATTCTGGAGACGCCTGTAGAACTCCGTCTGGGCAATCACTCCACCATCGGACATCCGGCCATTCTTCCCCACGTCCACATACAAGAAGTCGTAATTAGCCGACACCACCGCCAACATCACTATACTATTAAACCCCTTGTAATTATAATAGTACGACCCCAAGTTGGGTGGTGGGACGATGTGGACGTGTTTCCCATCAATTGCCCCTCCGCAGTTAGGAAAGTCCCACCGCTGGGCAAAGTGGGAGGCCACAGTCTGCCATTCCTGTGGCGTGGAAGGAAACTGTTGAGGAAAAAAAAATAAACATTACTATTTTTTCACAGAAACATGGCAAGCAGATTAGACACAAACATTATGGGTCAACCTCCAGATAGCATTTATTAAGGGGAATTTTACAACAACAAAGTATAAGGTACACCTATCATATTCCCCCTCTCATGGGCCATTTCTAACATTATAGGGGGGGGACTCTTGGACAGGTAACCCTCTTTACTTCATTGAGAGATGAATGCCTAAATACAGGGTATTACTTGGAACAGCCCCTCCTTAGTTACACTATTGGCAGCCCACTGGACAGGTAAGAAGTGTCATAATACAAAGATATAAATACACACTGTACACATTTGAGCACATTTGGACATTCTGCTATTACCTATCAAGATCATAATAGGATACAAGAACTTTAAACAGTACCATTGGAAAGTATACAGGCAGGCCCTTGCACTACATGCTTTGGGGAATTCATCCATAAATCTGACCAGTAAAGAGATGGGTATAGTGTGTATGGGTTTGGCAAAGTCAGCAGATAGATGATTGAGGATAGATAGAGAATTGGGATCAGCTGACTTAGCAGTTGGGGGGGAGGGTTACAAAAAATTTGGGGACACCACAAAAAAAAGCCTCTGGCCCTCTGCCTGAATTTAAATCAAAAATAACATTTCCAAACATTTTAGGGGGTGTTTGGGGTAAAGCACTACTATGGAGCAGATAAAATACATTGTTAAGTGACTACATGAGGTGAATATAGGGCAGGAGACACCATGCTGGGGAGGTTATTGAAGGGCAAATATGTATGAAGGACCTAAGATAATAATGACATAAAAATCCAGCATGCATGAGGACAAAGGGGACATTCACAGCATACTACAATCATGGTAATTAGGGAATGAGGAAAGAAATACAATATATTAGCAAACATTCAATACAATAAAATGTGATATTAAAGGATAAAAATCTTACCTTCATATACTCCTTCTGCAGGACCTGTATGATGGCAGAACAGGTCTCTGGGATAATGATCCCCAGAGCCTGGGGGGAGATGCCTGTCGAGAACTTGAGGTCCTGCAGGCTTCTCCCTGTGGCCAAATACCGCAAGGTAACGACCAACCTCTGCTCCGGAGTGATGGCTTGCCTCATGCAGGTATCCTGCCTGCTGATATAGGCGGTCAGCGAAGCCAACAGACGGTGAAACACGGGGTCCATCATCCTGAGAAAGTTCCTGAAATCATCAGGATTATTCTCACGAATCTCACGGAGCAAAGGCATATGACAGAACTGGTCATGCTGAAGCAACCAATTCTTGGTCCATGAACTCCTCCCCACCCTGTTCATGGACTGGACTTGTGTCAAGGTCAGGACCCCAACACCAAGCCCCCGCACGGCACGAACTCTACGAGGAGTACGCATACGAAACATGGCTAGAAAACGGTCGGCTGCTCAGAACAAAGTCTAGTCTAGTTTGCTGTTCTTCAGAACGCACTGAAGAACAGCAAGGCCTGTGAAGAGCGACCTGAAAAACAGCAACGAGCAGGCAAGATCACACAGAAAACTCCGATACGAACTGACTGCATGCACTGAAGAGCAGATACAAACCCACAAGCACAAACTGAACGTCAGAAAACGATCTGAAAGCCACGAGTCTGAAAAAGCACGAATCGTCTCTCACCAAACTTTTACTAACACGAGATTAGCAAAAGGAGCCCAAAGGGTGCCGCGCTTGGTTCTGAACCGGCCTTTTCTAGTCTCGTCGTACGTGGTGTACGTCACCGCGTTGTTGGCGATCGGAAATTCCGACAACTTTGTGCGACCGTGTGTAGGCAAAACAAGTTTGAGCCAACATCCGTCGGAAAAAATCCTAGGATTTTGTTGTCAGAATGTCCGAACAAAGTCCGACCGTGTGTACGGGGCATTAGTCATGAAGGGGGTAAAACCTTCCAGAGGTCAAGTGGTATAATAATCTCTTTATATAATATAAACCCCTACATTAACAAACTAGACTAGTCCTTATTTGAGGACCCTATCTACTAGAGTTCACACCCGGGACATGCTCAGTCAACAATTCATATTGCTTTAGAATCCTTTCATTGATGAACTGCAAACACTTCAAGAGTAAAGCAATGATTTAGAGCAGCCATTCTCAACCAAGGTTCCATGGAACTCTAAGGTTCCTCCAAAGTTTGCTGCAGATTCCTGGAGCTGTGGGTAATTGTCCTCCCATTTCATGGTGCCTCCATTAGTTCCGGGGCCAAAATCTGCATGACACAGATAATCTTGTTTAATTAAAGGTCTTTTTAAAACTGATGGCAGCAACACGTCTTGAAATATTTGGGCATGGGGCCAGGTTTAGCACGGTGTAGTATCCCCTCTTCTTTGAACAACACTCTGGAAACATCTGGTAACTGCGGAGACCGGTTGCTGGTGTGTTGGGGGTGAAATGTTGTTCCATTCTTGCCTGATATAGGACTCTAACTGCTCAACAGTCCTGGGTCTTCTTTGTTGCATTTTTCGTTTCAAGATGCACCAAATATTTTCAGTTGGTGAAAGGTCTGGACTGCAGGCAGGTCAGTTAAGCTTCTGGACTCTTCTACTAGGAAGCCATGCTGTTGTCATAGATGCGGTCTAGCATTGTCTTGCTGAAATATGCAAGGCCTTCCCTGACAAAGACATCGTCTGGATTGGAGTATACGCTGCTTTAAAACCAGGATATATATATCTTTCAGCATCGACAGTGCCTTTCCAGATGTACAAGCTGCCCATTCCATACGCACTAATGCGCCCCCCCCCCACCCCCATATACCATCAGGGATGCCCGCTTTTGAATGGAGCGCTGATAACAAGCCGGAAAGGTCCCTCTCCTCTTTAGTCCGGAGGATGCGGTGTCTATGGTTGCCAAAAAGAATGTTAAATTTCGATTTGTCTGCCCACAGAACAGTTTTCCACTTTTCAACAGACCATTTTAAAATGAGCTTTGGTCCAGAGAAGATGGCAGCATTTCTGGATCATGTTCAGATATGACTTCTTCTTTCGATGATGGAGCTTTACCTTATATTTCTGGATGGCACTGCGAGCTCTGTTCACAGACAGTGAATTTTGGAAATATTCCTGAGGCCATGCAGTGATGTCCATTACACAATCATGCCTGTTCATAATGCAGTGCCGTCTGAGGGCCCGAACATCACCGCCATCCAATATTGTATTTAAGCCTTGTCCCTTCCGCACACAGATTTCTCCAGATTCTCAGAATCTTTTGATGATATTATGTACTGTAGATGATGACATATTTAAAAAAAAAGTCTTTGCAATTTTATGTTGAGGAACATTATTCTGAAATTCTTTGGCAATTTTTAGATGCAGCTTTTAACTGAAGATTGATTGGCAAATCTCTGCCCATTTTTACTTCTGAGACACTCTGACTCTCTAAGATGCTCTTTTTATACTAAATCATTGCATTCTGTTATGTAGAATTTACACAGACCCCACTTTTTTGGAATTGGGGTTGTGCACTGTATCATTGCAGATCCCAACCCCCCCCAATAAGATTCTACATTTTAAAAACTGGAGCCTTGTTTGCCATACCGGCACCGTGACTTCTATCTTCTCATGGAATAGGCCAGGCATGTCCAAAGTCCAGCCCGCAGGCCAGTCGCGGCCCACGTTCCGGTTTCAAATGGCCCGCCTGGTTATTTTGACATATATAACTTTTGTGCCCCCCAACGAATCTCCGAGCGCCAGGGGCCACAAAAGACCCCTGTGTAAAAGGAAGTCCTGTCTCCTGCACTGCCATTGGACAACTGTTTTGTCCATCATAGGAGGCGGGACTTTCAATAAAGAGGCCGCCGATAAAAACAGGAGTTTCTCCTGCATGTCTGCTGGCGCTCGTCCCACCCCCTCCCTCCAAGGCTGCAGATGGACATGAATCAGGCTGCACTGACAGCTATGGTGAGTCTGCGTTCATGTCAATGTGGGTACTGCATTAATGGCAATGGAGTGGGTGCTACATTCATGGCAATATGGTGAGGGTTGCATTCATGGCAATAGAGTGGGTGCTGCATTCATGGCAATAGAGTGGGTGCTGCATTCATGGCAATGGAGTGGGGGCTGCATTCATGGCAATGGAGTGGGTGCTGCATTCATGGCAATGGAGTGGGTGCTGCATTCATGGCAATATGGTGGGGGCTGCATTCATGGCAATACGGTGGGGGCTGCATTCATGGCAATACGTTGAGAGCTGCATTCATGGCAATACGGTGGGGGCTGCATTCATGGCAATGGAGTGGGGGCTGCATTCATGGCAATGGAGTGGGGGCTGCATTTATGGCACTTGTGAGGCTGCAGAAGGGCACTGATTAGGCTGCATTGATGGGCACTGACCCTTATTTTGCTTCACAGTTCTTTAAAAAAAAAAAAATTAAGATTTTTTTACTGAAGCTTCCTTTTTAACCACTTGAGGTCCGGGCTATAGCCGAATGACAGCTACAGCGCGGACCTCAATCTCCGGGAGGCCGTCATAGGATGTCCTCCCCTTTCCTCGTTCCCCATGCGCGCTCACGTGCGTGCATCGGGGAAATTCTGTGCTGGCCGTGTCCCTTGGACACAGCCAGTCACAGATCACGGTAAACGGCCAATCACAGCGGCCGTTTACAGCGCGATCGCCGGTTTCAATGAGAGATGATCTCATATGTAAACATATGAGATCATCTCTCTCTTTGCCGTCTCTCTCTCCTCACACAGAGACCGCGTGTGAGAAGAGAGAGGATACTGCAGCGATCTGTGCCTTCTGTGAGTTCTACAATACATTTAACTGTTGTAAAAGTGATCAAATAGTGCCCAAACAGTGCCCAGTGCCCAAACAGTGCTCAAACAGTACAGTGGGATCTGTGCCAATCAGTGCCCACCTGTGCCAATCGGTGCCCACCTGTGCCCACCTGTGCCAATCTGTGCTCACCTGTGCCCATCTGTGCCATTGGTGATCAGTTTCCAGACATCTGTGCAGATCTGCAATCAGTGCCCACCTGTGCCACCTCATCGATGCCCACCTGTGCCACCTCATCGGTGCCCACCTGTGCCACCTCATCGGTGCCCACCTGTGCCACCTCATTGGTGCACACCTGTGCCAATCAGTGCCCATCTGTGCCGCCTCATCAGTGGCCATCTGTGCTACCTTATCAGTGCCCACCTGTGCCGCCTCATCAGTGCCCATCTGTGCCGTCTCATCAGTGCCCATCTGTGCCGCCACATCTGTGCCACCTCATAAGGGCACATCTGTGCCACCTCATCAGTGCAATCAATCAGTGCACAACTGTTCCGCCTCATCAGTGCCCATCTGTGCCACCTCAGTGCCCATCTGTGCCACCTCAGTGCCCATCTGTGCCATCTCATCAGTGCCACCTCATCAGTGCATATCTGTGCCATAAATCAGTCCCCATCTGTGCCGCCTCAGTGCACATCTGTGCAATCAATCAGTGCCTATCTGTGCAGCTTCATCAGTGCCCATCTGTGCCGCCTCATTAGTGCCCATCTGTGCCACCTCATCAGTGCATATTTGTGTAATCAGTGCACATCTGTGCTGCCTCATCAGTGCACATCTGTGCAGCCTCATCAGTACCGCCTCATCAGTGCACATCTGTGCCGCCTCATCAGTGCACATCTGTTCCACCTCATCAGTGCCCCTCTGTGCCACCTCATCAGTGCCCCTCATCAGTGCCCAAATGCTTCCTTGGCTACCAGGAGGAAATTTACACTGCTCTTATATTCCCGAACGGCCCCCCAGAAACCATCCGATCAGATGTTCTTAGTTGACTCTCCGAACGCCACTTTCCAGATAGACTCCCTCCCAGACCAACAGGCCCACAACGTCAAAAAAAATGTAAGGTGTGTACCAGAGCAGGAGTCAGAAGAGACACATCTTATTACTGTGCCCAATGCCCTTCCGAACCAGGCCTCTGCATAGGTGAATGCTTTCGCCATCACCATACTTCAATAAATTATTAGTGAAGTATGGTAATGTAATCCTCAGTTCCTGCCTTCACACACCTTCACACCCCTTATGCCACTACCTGCTCTGTAACTGACCCTGGCTTGTTATTCGACCACGCTTCTGCCTGCTGATTCTGTACATACCGCTGCCTGATCTGGAACTGACCCTGGACTGTTATTCGACCATGCTTCTGCCTAACGATTCTGTACATATCTCTGCCTGATCTGGAACTGACCTTGGACTGTTTGACCATGATATTTGCCTGCCTCTTGGACTGATCTTGTACCCTGCAAGTGGACTAGTGGGATTCAACACAGGGGTCTCACATATGTGAGGGGCTCCAGAATTGTTTTTCTGGATGAAGAAAACCATTTTTTTTGTTTTCTCATTCCTAGATTAGGGTCTAGAGACTCGGAGGCTTCAAAGAGATTTGGGTGGGAGAAGCCTCTACCCCTGTCCCCATTCTGTCCTGAATGAGGCCCTACTGCTGCCTATAGGACTTACTGCCATTATGTCCCTGCCTGTTGCACTGACCACACCACATGTTCCTGCCTACTACCAGGACCAATATTTATGGCACTTCTGACAATATCTCTGTCTGCACTAACCCTGGACTGTATATGGACAGTATCCCTGCCTGCTGCCTGGACAATTGTGTTTGCCGTTGCTGACCAAGTTGCTGCCTGCTGCCTGGACCAGTGCTATCCTCCTGTGTACAACTGCGCTACTACAACCACAGGTAATCTTTTGTTTACACTTTGCTCAGCATAATGTATTTTGGGGTGTAATTCTTGGTATGTGCATGCTATGTGTTCCTGGAACACCTGACGGTGTTCCTTGAATGTTGGATCTCTGTATGTGGTCAGGCTGTGTAGAAGTCTGACACATTTGGTATCATCATACTCAGGAGGAGTAGCAGAATGTATTCTGGGGTTTCATGTTTGCTATCTAAATGCTATGTGTTGGAAATATCTTATAAACTGACAACTTTGTGTAAAAAAAAATGCGTTTTCATTTTTTTCCACATTTTCCAAAAACTTCTGGAAAAAAATGAACCATTCAAAAGTCTCATTATGCCTCATAGATTATACGTTGGGGTGTTAGCTTTCCAAAATGGGGTCATTTTGTGGGTGTTTCTATTGTCCTGGTGCTCCAGGGCCTTCAAAAGTGTAATAGGGGGTTGAGAAATGAGATGTGTAATTTTTGCTCCTAGAACACCTGATGGTGCTCCCCTGCATGTTGAGCCTCTGTATGTGGCCAGGCAGTGAAAAAGTCCCACACATGCAGTATTGTAATACTCAGGAGGAGTAGCAGAATGTATTTTGGGGTGTCATGTTTGCTATCTAAATGCTATGTGTTGGAAATATCTTATAAACTTACAACTTTGTGTAAAAAAAAATGCGTTTTCATTTTTTTCCACATTTTCCAAAAACTTCTGGAAAAAAATGAACCATTCAAAAGTCTCATTATGCCTCATAGATTATACGTTGGGGTGTTAGCTTTCCCAAATGGGGTCATTTTGTGGGTGTTTCTATTGTCCTGATGCTCCAGGGCCTTCAAAAGTGTAATAGGTGGTTGAGAAATGAAATGTGTAATTTTTGCTCCTAGAACACCTGATGGTGCTCCCTGCATGTTGGGCCTCTGTATGTGGCCAGGCAGTGAAAAAGTCCCACACAAGTGGTATCGTTATACTCAGGAGGAGTAGCAGAATGTGTTTTGGGGTGTCATTTGTGGTATGCACATGCCATTTGAGAGAAATAAGCTATTACAATGACAATTTTGTGAAAAAATAAAAATCTTATTATTGCAAAGAATTGTGGGCAAAAATTACAACTTCAAATAACTCACCATGCCTCTTACTAAATACCTTGAAATGTCTACTTTCCAAAAAGGGGTCATTTTGGGGGCATTTTTACTTTCCTGGCTTGTTAGGGTCTCAAAAAATGAGATAGGCCACCAGTAAATCAGATGTGATACATTTTTTATGATTTGCACCATAGCTTGTACACTCTAAAACTTTCAAACAGACCAAATAATTTCCACTAATTTTGGGTTATTTTTACCAAAGATATGTAGCAGTATAAATTGTGGCCAAAATTTATGAAGAAAAATTAACAATTTGCAAAATTTTATCACAGAAATTAAGAAAATTCGTTTTTTTTCAAAATTTTAGGTCTTTTTTCATTTATAGCGCAAAAAATAAAAAACCCAGAGGTGATCAAATACCACCAAAAGAAAGCTCTATTTGTATGAAAAAAAGGACAAAAAAATCATTTGAGTAGAGTGTTGCATGACTGAGTAATTGTCATTCAAAGTGTGAGAGCACTGAAAGCTGAAAATTGGTCTGGACAGGAGGGGGGTTTAAGTGCCCAGTAAGCAAGTGGTTAAAGTGAAGGTGCGTGTTATAAGCCGATAAATATGGTATATCCAAATAACATGCCCAAGCTCATCTATTCACCACACACAGCACAAAGGCAAGAGAATTCTTGTCGGGCTGTGTATTAGTGCTCGGACGAACACACTTATGCAGCATACACACGAGCTGACTTTTCGACCGGACAATCCGATCGTGTGTGGGCTTTATTGGACCTTCAGCTGACTTTTCCAGTCGAAAATCTGACGGACTTTAGATTTGAAACGTGCTTCAAATCTTTCCGATGGACTCGAGTCCGGTCGAAAAATCCGCTCGTCTGTATGCTAGTCCAATGGACGAAAACCCATGCTAGGGCAGCTATTGGCTACTGGCTATCAACTTCCTTATTTTAGTCCGGTCATACGTCATCACGTACGAATCCTTTGGACTTTGGTGTGATTGTGTGTAGGCAAGTCCGTTCGTTCAAAAGTCCGTCGGAAGTCCGTAAAAAGTCTGACGAAAGTCCGCCGGAATGGCCGTCGGACGTTTCGTTGCCTTATGCCGCGTACACACGAGCGGACTTGCTCGGCGGACTTTTCGCCAGACTTTGTCAGCTCCTTGCGCCGGACTTAAAAAGGGACGGACTTGGACACACACGATCACTGCAAAAGTCCGCTGGTTTGGAAGGCGGTGATGTATAGCACGTACGACGGGACTATAAAAAGGAAGTTCAAGCCCCACTACAGCACCCTTTGGGCTCCTTCTGTTAATCTCGTGTTTATCTCGTGTTAGTAGAAGTTTGGTTAGAGACGATTCGCGCTTTTCACACTTCAGCTTATTTTGATCATTTTCTGCGGTTCAGTTTGTGTTTGTGAGGTTTGTATCTGCTTTTCAGTGCGTGTTGGTCAGTTCGTAACCTGCCTTGCAGGCCGTTCTGGTCCACTCGTTCCTGATTTTCAGGTCGTTCTTCATAGGCCTTGCTGTTCTTCAGTGCGTTTGTTATAAGTTTGTTTGTTTGAGCAGCTGACCATTTTGAAGCCATGTCGCGTGGACGTACTCATTCTCGAGTTCGTGCTGCGTGGGGACTTGGTGTTGGGATTAATACTTTGACCCGGGTCCAGTGCATGAACAGGGCGAGGAGTTCGTGGATGAAGAATTGGTTGCGCCAGCGTGACCAATTCTCGCACATGCCTTTGCTCCGTGAAATCCGTGAGAATAATCCTGAGGATTTCAGGAATTATCTCCAGATGACGGACCCTGTTTTTGAGCTTCTGCTGGCTATGCTGACCCCCTATATCAGCAGGCAGGATACCTGCATGAGGCAAGCCATCAGTGCGGAGCAGAGGCTAGTTGCCACGTTATGTTACTTGGCAACTGGGAGAAGTCTTCAGGACTTGAAGTTCTCGACAGGCATCTCCCCCCAGGCTCTGGGGATAATAATCCCAGAGACTTGTTCTGCCATCATTCAGGTCCTGCAGAAGGACTATATGAAGGTAAGTTTTCTACTTTAACATTACATGATACGTATTAAATGTTTGCTAATGTATTGTATAAATGTCCTCCTTACCTAATTGCCATGCTTTCAATATGCTGTGAATGTCCCCTTTATCATGCATGCCTGTTTTTGGACATTAATCATTTATTGCCCTACATGCATATTTACCTTAAATAACCTCCCCACCATGCAATCCTGGGTCCATTTATATCTCTAGCCTATAGTCCCTTGAACAATGTATATGGTCTGCTCCATTGTCTTGTTTGACCCTCCCCCACCCCACAAATGTTTAAAACAGTCAGGTGTGTTTTTGACCATAATTAGAACCCCTCCCCCACCCCACAAATGTTTAAAACAGTCAGGTGTGTTTTTGACCGTAATTAGAACCCCTCCCCCACCCCACAAATGTTTAATACAGTCAGGTGTGTTTTTGACCGTAATTAGAACCCCTCCCCCACCCCACAAATGTTTAAAACAGTCAGGTGTGTTTGTTAATCTAATTAGAACCCCTCCCCCCACATTCAAATGGATCAATGGGCCATCAGAGGGGGTGATTAATCTTATAAATGGGCCTTATGTTTTTTACAATTTAAATTACGCACACACATATTAATAATGTTTGACTGCTGTTGTTCACTAATGTTTTTGTGTAATCTGATATACAAGTTATGTTTAAAAGTCCTTATCTTAATGTTTTTATTTTTTTCACTCCACAGTTTCCTTCCAGTACACAGGAATGGCAGACTGTGGCCTCCCAGTTCACTGACCGTTGGGACTTTCCCAATTGTGTTGGGGCGATTGACTTCCCGTCAATCGCCCCAACAGTCCCAATTGTGTCCGCATTGTGCCACCACCGCATTCAGGGTCTTATTTCTACAACTATAAGGAGTTCCATAGTGTAGTTTTGATGGCGGTGGTCTCGGCACATTTGGACTTTCTGTTTGTGGATGTGGGGAAGAACGGCCCGATGTCTGATGGAGGAGTCTTTGCACAGACCGAGCTGTGCCAGCGTCTCCAGACTGATGGCCTGGGATTGCCACCTGATGACCAGAATGTTGATGGACTCCCCTCAGTTTTTATCGCTGATGAAGCGTTTGAGCACTTGATGAGGCCGTTCCCCCAAAGGACACTCACTCCTGAGAGGAGGGTATTTAATTACTGGCTGGCCAGAGCAAGAAGAGTTGTGGAGAATGCTTTTGGGATTCTGGCCAGCCGGTTCCATTTGTTCCTTTTAGCAATAAATCTATAAACTAAATTACGTCATACTTGCTTGTTGCATCCTACATAACTTTTTACGACATTCTGCCACATATATTTCTTCTGTTGGGCCTGAGGCCGGACTGGAACAAGATCAAACAATTAGACATGTGCATTTCTTTTAGTTCCAAATCGAAATTCAGACGAAATTTTCATTATTCGGACATTTGGATGCATCCGAAATACCGAATTACAATACTAACGAATTTAAACAAATCCGAAATGTTTTGAATCGAAAACCCACGGACGAAATTCGAATCGAATTCGAATCGAATTCGAAAACAAATTCGAAATCTATTTGACTCGAATTCGAAAACAAATTTGAATCGAATTAGAAAAAATATAAATTGATTTCTAAAAAAAGAATACAATAAAATAGAATATAAAATAATAAAACAATAGAATAAAAATAAAAGAATAGTAAAGAACAGAATAGAATTTAATAAAATGTAATAAAATACAACAGAATATGACCATTTTCTGAAATTCGAATTTCGAATAGTATGAATTCGAATTCGAAAATAGATTGGAAAATAACAAATATCAAAACAATGGAAACTAAAATAATATATATTATATTTTATTCTATGCAGTTCTGTTGTTTTTCTATTATATTTTTTTCTATTATTTTATATTCTATTCTAATATGAAATCATTCTATACTAAATTTCAATTTCGGAAGATGGTTATATAATATATATATATATATAATTCTATTCGTTTCTACTCTATTCTAATCTTATCTAATGGAATTTGAATTCATTCTTTATGAATTTCAAATTTCAGAAGATGGTTATATATATAAATGTAAAACCATTTTCCGAAATTCAAATTCCTTATAGAATGAAATTGAATTTGAATAGAAAAGATTAGAATAGAAATAGAAAATATACAAGAAAAACAATAGAACAGAATAGAATAAAATATAATATATATTTTATTCTATTCTGTTCTATTGTTTTTCTATTCTAATCTTTTCTATTTGAATTTGAATTCATTCTATATGAATTTCTAATTTCAGAAGATGGTTATATATATAAATATTATATAGAATATATATATATATATAAAGAATAGAAACAGAAAATAGACTAGAAAAACAATAGAACAGAATAGAATAAAATAGAATATATATATATTGTATTCATTCTTTTTTCTATTCTAATCTTTTCTATTTTTACTTTTAATTAATTCTATATGAAATTCGAATTTCAGAAAATGGTTATATATATATATATATATATATATATATATATATATATATATATATATATATATATATATATATATATAAAACCATTTTCTGAAATTCGAATTTCATATAGAATGAAATCGAATTTGAATATAAAAGATTAGAATAGATTAGAAAATAATAGAAAGAATATCATAGAAAAACAATAGAACAGATCAGAAAAAAAATTATATACATATATATATATATATATATATATATATATATATATATATATATATATATATATATCTATGATATTCTTTTCTATTATTTTCTAATCTATTCTAATCTTTTATATTCAAATTCGATTTCATTCTATGTGAAATTCGAATTTCAGAAAATGGTTTTATATATATATATATATATAAACATTTTCTGAAATTCGAATTTCACATAGAATGAAATCGAATTTGAATATAAAAGATTAGAATAGATTAGAAAATAATAGAAAAGAATATCATAAAAAAAACAATAGAACAGATCAGAAAAAAAAATTATATACATATATATATATATATATATATATATATATATATATATGATATTCTTTTCTATTATTTTCTAATCTATTCTAATCTTTTATATTCAAATTCGATTTCATTCTATATGAAATTCGAATTTCAGAAAATGGTTTTATATATATATATATATATATATATATATATATATATATATATATATATATATATATATATATATATATATATATATATAAAACCATTTTCTGAAATTCAAATTTCATATAGAATGAAATCGAATTTGAATATAAAAGATTAGAATAGATTAGAAAATAATAGAAAAGAATATCATAGAAAAACAATAGAACAGATCAGAAAAAAAATTATATACATATATATATATATATATATATATATATATATATATATATATATATATATATATATAAAACTATGTCTCGACATTCGAATTTCATATAGAATGAATTTTTAAAAGAAAAGAAAATAGACTAGAAAAACAATAGAACAGAATAGAATAAAATATAATATATATATTTGATTCTTTTCTGTTCTATTGTTTTTCTATTCTAATCTTTTCTATTCGAATTTGAATTCATTCTCTATGAATTTCGAACTTCAAAAGATGGTTATATATATAAATATTTTATATATATATATATAAAACCATTTTCCGAAATTCGAATTTCATATAGAATGAATTCGAATTCGAATAGAAAAGATTAGACTAGAAATAGAAAATAGACTAGAAAAACAATAGAACAGAATTGAGTAAAATATAATGTGTATATATATTATATTTTATTCTATTCTGTTCTATTTTTTTTTTTATTCTAATCTTTTCTATTCGAATTTGAATTCATTCTATATGTATTTTGAATTTCAATAGATGGTTATATATAAATAAATATCTAAACCATCTTCCGAAATTCGAATTTCATATAGAATGAAATTGAATTTAAATAGAATAGAAAATAATATCATAGAAAAACAATAGAACAGATCAGAAAAAAAAAAATATATATATATATATAATATTTATATATATAGATATCTTCTGAAATTTGAAATTTATATAGAATGAATTCAAATTTGAATATAAAAGATTAGAATAGATTAGAAAATATTAGAAAAAAAATCATAGAAAAACAATAGAACAGATCAGGAAAAAAAAAATTATATACACACACATATATATATATATATATATATATATATATATATATATATATATATATATATATATATATATATATATATATATATATAAAACCATTTTCCGAAATTCAAATTTCATATAGAATGAATTCGAATTTGAATAGAAAAGATTAGACTAGAAATAGAAAATAGACTAGAAAAACAATAGAACAGAATTGAGTAAAATATAATGTGTATATGTATTATATTTTATTCTATTCTGTCCTATTTTTTTCTATTCTAATCTTTTCAATTCAAATTTGAATTCATTCTATATGAATTTTGAATTTCAATAGATGGTTATATATCAATAAATATCTAATAAATATATATATATATATATAAAACCATTTTCCGAAATTCGAATTTCATATAGAAAGAAATTGAATTGAAATAGAATAGAAAATAATATCTTAGAAAAACAATAAATCAGATCAGAAAAAAAAAAAAAAATATATATATATATATATATATATATATATATATATATATATATATATATACTAGAAAAACAATAGTACAGGGTAGAATAAAAAAAAAATAAATAAAATATAATATAATATATATATATTATTCTTTTCTGTTCTATTGTTATTCTATTCTATTCTTTTCTATTCTAATCTTTTCTATTTAAATTTGAATTTATTCTGTATGAATTTCAAATTTCAGAAGATGGCTATATATATATAAATTATGTAATATTTATATATATAGCCATCTTCTGAAATTTAAAATCCATATAGAATGAACTCAAATTTGAATAGAAAAAAATAGAATAGAATAGAGTAACAATAGAACAGAATAGAATAAAAAATAATATATAAATATTATATTTTATTCTATTCTGTTCTATTGTTTTTCTAGTCTATATATATATATAGATATATCTATATATATATAGATATATCTATATATATATAGATATATCTATATACATATAGATATATCTATATATATATAGATATATATATTTTTTTTTTCTGATCTGATCTGATTTCATTCTATAAGAAATTCGAATTTCGGAAAATGGTTATATATATATATATATATATACATATTTATATATATATAACCATCTTTTGAAATTCGAATAGATAAAATATGTAATTGTTTACTCTAAAAGGGTTAAAATCCCAAAATAATTCAAACTATCTTCATCAATACCAAAGTTATTAACAGTACCTTTCTAACTGAATTATTTAGCCTAGGGCAAGACTAACCATATACAACCACCCTGGAATAAATAATTTCAACAAAAACTATATTCTGCACTCCAATTAATGAAACATCATTTTGATGTCTTTTGACATAGCACTTCTCTCCTGTAAGCGGAAGATCCGTGTACCCCCATTAGCCCTCCTCATTCTCCCAACCATATTATGTGGGAGTGTGACAAAGGCACTTATTTCCCTGAGAGAGATATTTATTCTCTTTCACGGGTAAATTGTGATTACTTGCAAAAAATAATTTATACAATGTATCATCTAATCTCATATGTTTTTTGTTTACTCTTTACTCCAGAATTCACTGGTTTCTTTTCTATCTATTCATCTCTTCAGTCCACACAGGTTGATCTGCGCAGTCAGCTCTGCATAACAAAAAGTAAGTCAAAACTATTTGATCTATTGCCATGGCACCACTGAATATACTTTCCCTGAATGTTCAGGGAATAAATGTCCCTCAAAAAAGGACCAAAGCCTTCCGTACTTTCCATAACAAGAAGGCTCACATAGTATGCCTCCAAGAAACACACTTCACCAAAGATTCTACTCCAAAATATATTTCTCCTTTTTATCAACAAATTTACACGGCTTCTGCCTGTACCAAGCAAAGGGGAACTCTAATTGCATTTCACCGATCCACACCATTCACCTTATCATCAGAAATTAAAGACCCAGAAGGTAGATACCTGATACTCATGGGTTATATAATGGATACAGCAATCACGGTGATTTCCTACTACGCTCCTAACAAACAACCTACACCATTCCTCTCACATATATTACAAGTGATTAATACACACAAAATAGGAACAGTAATAATGTGTGGGGATTCGAACCAGGTCCTCCTCCCATTTCTAGATAAATCACCTTTTACACCATCCAAAATAACCTCTAGATTACCTTTTTCTCAACTTCTTTCCAAATACAATCTGGTAGATTCATGGAGAGAAAGTAACCCAATGAAAAAGAAATTCACTTATTTCTCGCACCCTCATCAAACCTTCACCAGAATAGATCATATTTTTCTAACAATAGGAATGATACCAGAAATTATTGCATCAGATATAATTCCGATTCCGTGGTCTGACCATAATGCAGTATACACTACTATAGCCTCAGCCATACCAAAAGCGCATGACCCAACGTGGTACTTACCGGACATAATTCTCAAACACCCACTACATCAGATGGCCATTGAACAAGCTTTAAAGGAATACATATCAATTAATAATACAACAGACATCTCCCCAATAACACTGTGGGAAGCTCATAAGCCTGTCTTGCGTGGTACAATACAAAGACAAATGGCACTATTTAAACGGGAACGCAAAAATCTAGCAAAAAAACTAGAACTCAATTTTAATGCAGCCTACATATCATTTCAAGATAATCCATCTCAGAGTACAAAATTTCATCTGGAAAAATCTAGATTGGAATACGATCTATTTCTCACTGAGTCAGTTGATAAATCCCTCAAACGCTCCAAACACAATTTCTACATGAATACAAACAAACCAGGTACATATTTGGCTCGGGCATTAAATTCAACTAACAAATCTTTCAAACCAATACGTTTGAAATTATCAAAAAATGTTTACACTTGTAATCCAGTTAAAATAGTCCATAAATTTCACTCACATCTCGCAACTTTATACAAGACAAACAATGAATTTAATCCTACAGAAGCTGAATCCTTCTTCTCAAAAATAACCTTACCTGAGTTATCTCAGAATCAAAAAAGCAGTTTGGATGAGCCTATAACTATAGATGAAGTTGCTAACGCCATAAAAGACCTAAAACTTAACAAAAGACCAGGCCCAGACGGCTACTCGTCTTTATACTATAAAACATTCTCAGAAATACTCTCTCCCATTCTCACTGAAACTTTTAACAAACTTCTAGATGGACATTCTTTTCGGCAAGAAACACTAATGGCAATTGTTTGTATGATCCCAAAACCCCTTTCTGATGATACTTCCTGTGTGAATTATCGGCCTATCTCTCTGTTAAACCTCGATATTAAATTATTAGCAAAAATAATAGCAAAACGCCTCAATAGCATTATAGGAAAATTAATACATAGAGATCAAGTAGGCTTCATGCCAAATAGACAGGCAGGCGATAATATACGCAGGGCAGTGTTATTGGCACATATTGCTAAAAAACGGAAAATCCCTTTATGTTTTCTATCTCTCGATATTAAGAGGGCATTTGACACAGTATCCTGGCAATATATGCAATATTCATTACAAAAATGGGGTTTTGGACCCCACTTTTTAACATGGATCAAAGCATTATATAATAAACCCAAAGCCTATATAAAATATGCTGGATACAAATCTGAAGCCTTTAATATCGAAAGAGGTACCCGACAGGGTTGCCCATTATCTCCCTTATTATTTGCCCTTATACTCGAACCCATGGCCCAATACATCAGAACAAACCAAACTATAACTGGCATTGAAGTAGGAGGTATTACACACAAATTATGTATATTTGCAGACGATATATTACTTTTTCTATCATCACCACAGGTCTCTGGTCCTAACTTAATACCAGCTCTTGATGGATTTGCAGCCCTATCCGGCCTTATGATTAATCCTAAGAAATGCCTAGTGCTTAATATTTCACTCACAAACATGGAATTGATCCCGGCTAGGGCTGCACTCCCATTCACATGGGCAGAAAAATCAATCCCATATCTTGGAATTCATTTAACAGCATCTCATTCTGACTTATTCTCAACCAATTATCCTCCTGTATTAAGACAGATCACAAATCTAATAAAACAATGGTCGCAACTTCCTTTATCCTGGATAGGGAAGATTAATGCAATCAAAATGACTATTCTACCCAAATTGCTTTATCTATTCAGAGTCCTCCCTATTCCAATTCCTTCCTATTTTTTGAGAATAGTACAAAAAAGAGCAACTTCGTTTATATGGGGCTCTTCTAAACCACGTATACCTATACACACACTATTTCTTCCCAAAAATAAAGGAGGCCTGGGATACCCTAATTTTACTAACTACTACAGAGCAGCACATTTGGCCAGTCTGTCCAAATACCATGCAAAACAGGAAATCCCATTATGGGTATTTATAGAGGCTTCAGAAAATGACCCTCTATTAATATCAAATTTATTATGGCTTGATCCTAAAGACGGCTTTAAAATTCATAATCCCATAACTAAACACTTCTTATCTCTCTGGGATAAACTAAAAACCAAATATCAGTTACAATCTCCACACAATCCTCTCCTTTCTTTTATCAGAAATCCGGCCTTTTATCCGGCATGGATCTACCCAAATTCTTTTAAAGCTTGGACAACATCAGGCATTCAGACACTAAATGACTTCATAGCATCTAATTCATTCCTTTCATTCCCATCGCTTAGAGAAAAATATGATCTACCAAACTCTGAGATATTTAGATATCTCCAAATCAAAAATTTCTATACACCATTCCTAAAGGGGGATACACCATTATCCCAATTATCCATTTTTGAATCAATCTGTACAAAAGATCCATTTGCTAAAGGTACAATTTCATCACTTTATAATCAATTATATGGAGTAGCAAATCTTAATAGACCCTCTTACGTTCAGAGGTGGGAGGAGGACCTGGGATGAACTTTAGAAGACACGGACTGGTCTAACATATGGCTCACATCTAAGTCATCTTCACCCAACATCTTAGCACTGGAGACAAATTATAAAGTCCTAACTCGCTGGTACCTTGTACCCGCTAGAGTGGCAAAATATTCACCTAATACCTCAACTCTTTGTTTTCGAGGATGCCCAGAAATAGGCACATATTTACACATATGGTGGACGTGCCCAGTAATCCAAACCTTCTGGAAGAAAGTCTTCGTGATTGCATCTAAAATATTTAAAAAAATAATACAACCAGATCCATATTTAACTTTACTTAATCTAAAACCGGAATGGTTAACACTCTCTCAATTCAAACTTATGATCCAACTAATAACGGCTGCAAAACAAACAGTGGCCAAGGCATGGAAATCTCCTACATTGGTACTAGCAGAAACAATTCACAGAATGAATAATACAATGTCCCATGCTAAGATGGTAGCCATCGATCAAAATCAAATTCCAAAATTTGAAAAACTTTGGCATCCTTGGATAAAACAACAGTTCCTGTCAAACTTCAATGACTCTGTCCTGTTGCCATGGTAACAGATTAAATGACTTACAGAGACACCCATTCTAAGGCTTCAAAGAGAACTAAAAAGAATAATAAACTGACGAGCGGGACAACCTTGTGGACCATACCTCTACCTTTCAACCCTTTTTCTTCTTTCTCTTTCCTTTTCTCCACCTTACGATTAAAGCTCATTATCAGAATTTATTTGACCTATATACACTCTACTTGTAAACAATATGTATAGTAGGTATAAATCATTTAAATACCTACAAAAGTAACTAAGGAAATGATATATATCTTTAATTTAGGTTTACGTGAACCCAATGTTTAATATTTGAAATTTCATGATATTTACCTATATGAACCCTACTGTAAAACAATGAGCTTACTTTATAGATCCTTGTAAACTTACTTTATGTTTCTTTATAACATTGTATACTCAATAAACTTCTTTTGACAAGGAAATTCGAATAGATAGATAGATAGATAGATAGATAGATAGATAGATAGATAGATAGATAGATAGATAGATAGATAGATAGATAGATAGATAGATAGATAGATAGATAACCATTTTCCAAAATTCGAATTTCATATACAATGTAATCAAATTTGAATAGAAAAGATTAGAATAAAATAGAATATTATGAAAAAGAATTGCATAGAAAAACAATAGAACAGAACAGAAAACATATTATATAGAACCATTTTTCAAAATTCGAAATTCATATAGAATGAATTTGAATTCAAATAGAAAAAGATTCTAATTGAATAGAAAAATAATATATATAATATAATATATATATATTATTAATATATATATTAATATATATATTACTTTTTCTGTTCTAAACTATTTTTCTATGCTATTCTTTTCTATTCTATACCAATCTTTTCTATTCAAATTATTTTTCATACTATATGAATTTAGAATTTCTGAAATGGTTATTTTTATATATATATATATATATATATATATATATATATATATATATATATATATATATATATATATATACCGTGAATAAATATATATATATATATAAATAAATATATATATTTATATATATATAATATAATATTTTTTCTGTTCTAATAAACTATTGTTTTTCTATGCTATTCTTTTTTATTCTAATCTTTTCTATTCAAATTTCGAATTCATTCTGTAGAAAATTTGAATTTCGGAAGATGGTTTTATATATATATATATATATATATATATATATATATTTATTCACGGTATATATATATATATATATATATATATATATATATATAAAAATAACCATTTCAGAAATTCTAAATTCATATAGTATGAAAAATAATTTGAATAGAAAAGATTGGTATAGAATAGAAAAGAATAGCATAGAAAAATAGTAAATAAAGTAAATAGAAAAATATTCATTTCTTTTTTTTTTTTTTTTAAATCAAATTTTTATTGAAATTTTCAAACAAAAATTAACATGTACAGAAAGAGATATAAGAAATCACATTTAAATGCATTAGTGCGGGCGCAGCCGCTTTGATTGTAAGATTAAGGAATAAAGTTATATAGATGTGGTTGTATTGAGAAGCATAGAAATGGTACATCTTCCGTTACATTTAATGTGGAAAAGTCCATGTACAATCTTATAGTTTGTAATTGTAGATCTACTTAGAGACATAAGTATAGGGTAAATCTTTTTACCTTGCTTGGAAGAGTAATGTGTTTAGAGTAGGACATTTTCAGATCCGATAGCTTAGGTATATATGGTGTCAGGTACTGAGGGAGAAGGATAAAAAGAGGAGGTTGTAGATGAGAAGCAAGATAGGTAAGCGGGGGGGGGGAGTTAATATGGTAGACCAATAAAATAGCGTGTGGTTTTGTAGCTTGGCATATGGTTATAGGTATCTGATATATATTGTTGGGAAGGAGAAGCAAAATTAGGGTAAAAGAAAAAAGTGAAAGTGTGGGGGGAGAAGTCAGGGAATACTGTGGGACAGGGAGAAAAGGAATCATCTATTTCCTGCCACAGCTCAGTGAAGTCAGTCAGACCATGTATTTTTTGTATTCGGCTGTTGTGGTGAAGTGTATCCAACATGTCCATGTTTTTGTAAACTTAGCTGATGTGTATTTGGACTGATGAATGAGGTCTTCCATGACCTTTGTCTGATGAATGCGATGAAACCAGTCCTTTATAGTAGGAGGCTCAGGGGAGCGCCATTTGGGAGGTATACACATTCTTGCTGCATTCACCAAATGCATGGCTAAAGAACGATGGTAGGCTGGTATATGTGTAGAAGAGTGATGTAGCAGAAACATTGTGGTGTCAAAATCCAGGGAATATGTGGTGATTTGTGTGATCAGTGCGTGGACTTCTTTCCAGAAAGGTTGGATTTTAGTGCAAGACCACCAGACATGTAATAGAGAGCCTGTGTCTGTTTTACATCTCCAGCAGGTTTGGGGGATTGTTGGGTTGAAATGATGTAGCAGAAGCGGTGTCCTGTACCATCTGGAGAATAATTTAAAGGCGTTTTCTTGGACTTGCACGTTCATCGAACCTTTATGGATCAAAGTGTAGATGTTAGCCCATTCTAGGTTACTCAACTGTATGGAGAGATCTCGTTGCCACTGTGGTTTGGTCCAGTGGTTTGCTAGGGCTTGATCGTTGAATAAGAGGTTGTATGTTTGCAAAATCAGGTGTGTTAGTGTGCCTTCACTTAAACATAAGTTTTCAAATGGGGTCGTGGTTCTGGACCAGTCCGGTTTAGGTTTGTTGAAGAAATTTTGTATTTGGACGTACATCTAAAAGGGGAAGGTGTCTATTTTCAGTCTTGATGCCAAAGCGGCTTGAGATAAAAGGTGACCTCTCTCAAAGAAATGTTCGGCTCTGACAGTCTGGTGGGGCCAGAGGTCTGTTAAAAAGGATATGTGCATTCCTGGAGTGAATTCGGGGTTTAATCGTAAAGGTGTCATCGGGCCTTTAACTGATGAGATGTTATGTTTGTTACAAGTATTGCGGAATGAGATTAGTGTAGGGTTGATAAGTGGGTGATGATTATATTCAGAGGGGAGATAGAGGGAATTGACCCATGGGAGGTGTTGAATGGGCACATTTGATAATGATTGTTCTAATTGGACCCAGTCTTTATGCTCGGATTGTACGTTCCAGTCGATGATCCTAGCAAGGTGGCAAGCTTGTTCATATTTACGTATATCTGGAAGTCCTATGCCTCCTAAGAGTTTGGGTGTTGTCAATCTCATGAAGCTAAGTCTCTGACGTGTTTTACCCCATATAAAGGTCGTGCATGCTTTTTGGTACGTAGAAAAGAATTTAGGTGGTATTTTAATTGGGATAGTTTGTAGAAGATATAAAATTCTGGGTAGAATGTTCATTTTGATGATTGCGGCCCTGCCGAACCAGGAGAATTGTCCTGAGGACCATTTCTTTAAGTCTACTTGTATTTTTTGTAGGAGTGTGGCATGGTTCAGGGTCTATAGATCAGCAAGGGAAGTTGGCACATGAATGCCTAAATACGGAATTGCACGCTTATTCCAGGTGAATGGAAAGTTAAGTTGGCATTGTTGACAAATTTCTGGGGGTAGGGAGACGTTAAGGGCAGTTGATTTCGAAAAATTGATTTGAAGATTTGAAAGGGTATGAAAGGTTTGGAAGTCTTTAAGTAGGTTCGGAATTGTGGTAAGTGGGTCTGTGAGAAATAGGAGAATGTCATCAGCGAATGCTGCTAATTTATACTTGCGGTGTTTAATTTGTATACCTTTAATGTCTGGGTTGGTTATGATGCATCTGAGGAGAGGTTCAAGAGAAAGAATAAAGATTAAAGGGGAGAGTGGGCATCCTTGGCGAGTTCCATTCGAGAAGGCATCTGACAGGTGGCTGTTTACTTGGACTTTTGCAGTGGGACTAGAATATAGTGCTGATATGAAGTTTAGCATCGTTTGAGGGAGGCCTATAGCTTTGAGGGTTTCCCTCATGTAGTCCTATGCCACCCTGTCGAATGCCTTCTCCGCGTCGAGGGAAAGCATAAATCCCTTGTTCTTGGTGGACGTGAGCCAATGGTGGATATTAATCGCCTTGAGAGTATTATCTCTCGCTTCCCTTCCGGGAACAAAGCCCACTTGGTCAAGGCCAACAAGGTGGGGGATCAGGGGTGGGAGTCTGTTTGCCAAAGTTTTTGCATACCATTTAAGGTCAACATTGAGTAGTGAGATAGGTCTGTAGTTGGGAACTAAGGAGTGGACTTTGTCTGGTTTGGGGATTACTGCTATGTGGGCTGTGAGGAGATCTCGTGGGGGGTTGGTTGGTTGTGCGAAAGAGTTGAAGGCTTTCAAAAAAGAGGGGGTAAGTAGTCCTGCATAAGTTTTGTAGTAACCGGCGGTCAGGCCGTCGGGTCCGGGGCTTTTGCCCGCTTTCATTTGTTTTAGAGCAGTGTCAACTTCAGTGCGTGTAAGCGGGGCACTTAACTCGTGGGCTATTGATTCTGATATAGGAGTTGGGCTATATTGTTTTAAGAAGTCAGATATCATTTGAGTGCGAGTGGTGCTGTCTGTGGAGGGAGTGGGGGTGGCTAGGTTATACAGTTTACTATAATACTGTACGAATTGTCGAGTAATGTCTGGGGTTTTGTTTATTTTATGTCCTGAGGGATCAGTGATATAGTGTATCGTCTTGTTAGATTGAGATACTTGTAGAGCTCAGGCTAGCATTTTACTTGCTTTATTGCCAAATTCATAAAAAAATTTTTTTAGAAAGGATATATTTGCGTTGTATCTGTTTATCCAATAAGTCTAATAAATCTTTTCTAGCCTGTATCAAGTCATTTAAAGTGATGAGTGCTCGAGATTGTTTATGTACCCCTTCAAGTCTACGGATCTTTTCTATAAAGTCTGAGTGTTGTTTCCTTTTTTCCTTGTTTCTTTTGGCCGCCGCCGCAAGGAAAGTGCCCCTGATTACGCTTTTATGAGCTTCCCAGTTATTGATTGGGGATGTGTCTTCTGGGTTGTTTTCAAGGAAGAAGTGTTGTAAGGTGGATTCCACTTCAGCCGCAATGGAAGGGTCAGTGAGTAATGAAGAGTCTAACCTCCATATTCGTGAGCGAGGCGTAGTGTCGGGAAGCTGTAGTGACAAGGAGATGGGATGATGATCTGAGATAATCATGGGCTCGATGGAGGCTCAGTGGAGCAGGGACAGGTCATTTTGTGTCAAGAATAGATAATCTATTCTGGAGTATCGGTTGTGTGGCACTGAGTAGAAAGTGTAATCTTTATTGTCTGGATTCAGGGTGCGCCACGTATCATGGAGTAGTAACCGTTTGAGTAGGGATTTAATTTCCTTGAGGGCCTTGTATGGAAGTGCTGTGGATCCAGTGGATATATCTTGGATAGGGTTTAGGGGAACATTAAAATCTCCGCCCAGTACAAGGGTACCTTCCTTGAAGGTCGTGAGAGCAGCAGTGACAGATCTAAAGAATGGTACTTGGTGTTTGTTTGGAGTGTATATGTTTGCCAATGTTAGTGTTCTGTTTAGAATCGAGCCTTTTAAGAAGAGATATCTGCCGTCTGTATCTATAAGCGAGTCAGTGATACGAAAAGGGCAGGTTTTTGCAATAAGGATCGAAACCCCTTTCGTTTTGTGCAGGGGGTTGGTGGCATGTATCACGGTTGGGTAGTGGGCATTGAGTAGTTTCGGGGTACTGTCAGAACGGAAATGTGTTTCCTGTAGAAATATAATGCTAGCATTAAGTCTGTGCATGGTAAGAAGGAGTTTAGAACGTTTTTCTGGCGTATTGAGTCCTTTCACATTAAGTGAAACTATTTTGAGCATGGGTTTATTTATGTCTCTTGATTTCGGCACCATGGTAAAATTATTCGTAAGTATCTGGTAAGGTGGTGTGAGCTGTGGCAGGGTGCACATTAGGGTAATAGGGGGGTTTGGTAAGGAGAAGTTATCGAAGGGGAAGAGTAAAAGGAACCCTCACTATGTGGCGTTCTGGTCACCTAAATCGGTGTTCCGAGCCACAGAATTATATTTGCCGGTAGAATTCAGTGGTTTTTATCTTATAGTAATGTGTAAGGGTTAGATGAAGTATGTTTAGCCACTGTGTGGGGGTTGGTTTGTCAATTGAGAGATATGGGGGTATGTAGAGAAAGAAAAAAAATTAGGAGTGACCAATGAGGTCCGTCTCACCAGCAGCCTTAGAACGTAGAGCTGGGGGTGTTTGTGGGACAATAAGTTTTGAGAACTTAGGTGTGGAAAGAACGATTGCAAAGATTTGGTAGGATGTGTGTGGAAGATGGGTAAGATGGGTGCATTGGGGTGATGCCTTTTGCAGTCATTTTCAACAATGATAGTATGGGGTGAATCCCTGTGTGGGATGACTGTGGATAGGTAAGCTAGTTGGGAGGGTAATGAAAAGAACATATTCATGAAGAATAACATTCAACTTCTGCCGTTATTGACATTAACTGAGACAATGAGTAAGTGTCAGGCCTGCATCAAATAAGCATTTTCAACTTGGCACACTGAATGGTAGTATGCTTTCAACATTCTTTAACAACAGGAATACAGGCAAACCAAAATGAAATAATAGTAGTCTAACTAAAAGTATCATAACAGGTGGAACATCTATGCCTCTAATCTCAGCTGCCCATGGAGGGTGCTGGGATGAGAGCAGCGTATGAGCACAATAGAATGCCTATGTCTCTAGTCCCAGCTGCCCGTGGAGGGTGCTGTGATGTGAGCAGTGTATGTGGGCAATAGAACATCTATGCCTCTATCCCCAGGTGCTGTGAAGTGGGCAGTGTGGGAGCACAATAGAGTATCCATGCTTCTAATCTCAGCTGCCCGTGGAGGGTGCTGTGATGTGAGCAGTGTATGATCACAATAGAACCTCTACGTCTCTATCCCCAGCTGCCCATGGAGGGTGCTGTGATGTGAGCAGTGTAGAAGCACAATAGAACATCTATGCCTCTAATCTCGGCTGCCCGTGGAGGTTGTTGTGATGTGAGCAGTGTAAGAGCACAATAGAACCTCTATGCCTCTATCCCCAGCTGCCCGTGGAGGGTGCTGTGATGTGAGCAGTGTAGGAGCACAATAGAGCATCTATGCCTCTAATCCCAGCTGCCCATGGAGGGTGCTCTGTTGAGAGAATGTATTAGGCAGGTAGGATCGGCGGGCATAGATCCCTAGAGTAAAGCAAGAGGAAAACCCTCGTATATGAACTCCGTATGTGGTACGAGGTGTAATTGTCTTCCCTTAGTGGGAGGTATAACATCATACAAAACAGCACAGGTCATTAAGGCACATCGTATACTACCTATATCTCTGAAGGTTGTTCATGGCTGTAGCAGAGCTAGCCTGTCACCTGTCTGAGGAGGTAAAGGATTTGGAACTGAGTTGAGGAGCGTTTAGCTAATGTCCATCGGTGTAATGGCTGGGGGGAATGTAGTGTTTCAGCTTGACAGTCTGTGGTTCAGAGTTTTCCATTTGCAATGCTTTGTTGTCGTAGGGCAGTCAATCAAACAGAATGTAAATAGTCGATGGTACAACGTGGGGTATTATGAACATGGCATTGGGGATAAAGTGTGAAGATAGTGAGTCAAGGTGATCGGTTTACGGTCGTGACCTGTATGGGCATTAGGAAGCGGCTGTTAAGCGTTCGGGTGTTAGATGTAGGTTACCTTTGCAGGTTTTCTTTGTCTTAAGTGAGGATCCGGCGGGAATCTCTGGCAATCAACAGATAAAAGAGATACGTATGGGGAGATCAGGAGGAAGAAGGTCGGTCGCTCCATGCAGACATCACTTGTGGAGACCTGGATTGTTAGCGATCTCGGCGGGCCCGGCGAGGAAGGGGCGCTGTCATGGGGCTGGATGGCGGGTAGTGCGAACCCGTAGAAGAGCCGGATCTAGCGGTGGATGGTGAACGTCTCCTGCAGAAGCTGGTATTGTGAGCGTCCATCGGTTCTTCCATTTGTGGACATCGATTGGGAGGCTGTAAGTTGAATTCTGCATACCAGTTTGGGACTGGAGTGTATGGTATGTCCAGCGTACGGCAGAAAGTATCAAGGTCCTCCGAGACTCTTAGGAGCGCTGAGCGGCCCTGATATGAAGCGGATAGGCCGAAGGGAAACTTCCATCGATAACGGATTCCTCTTGTTCTCAGGACATCCAGTAGTGGGCGCAAGTCCTTGCGATGTCGCAAAGTAATGGCTGAGAGGTCTTGATATATGTGGATGGGGTAGCCATCGTATTCCAGGATTGATTTTTCGCAGGCTTTTTGAAGAAGTTCTTCTTTGAGAAGTCGTTAACATGGCATATAATGTCCCGTGGGGAGTCTGTGTCTCTCCCTTTGGGGCGAAGTGCCCTGTGTATGCGTTCCATAGTAATCGGTGTCAGTTCCGGGCGGTCCAGGAGGTGATTAAAGAGACCTGTCACAACCGGGAGAATTCTGTCCTGATCCACTGATTCGGGTATACCCCTTACCCGTAGGTTATGTCTACGACCCCTGTTATCGAGATCTTCAACATGGCGTTGAAGATCTCTTAGCTGCATTGTGTGATAGTCAACCTTGTGGTGGATGTTCTTCACTGTTGACTGTTGCTTTGCTGCGTTGTCCTCCACGCGCTGTATGCGTCCTGTGATGGCCTGCAGTTCATGACGCAGATCTGTAATGGCCGAGAACAGTGTGTCCTTGATGTCTGCCGCCACCGCTTGCAGGTCTTGTAAGCTTGGCTGATGGTGAGATGGCATAGAGGGTTCTAGCGAAGTGAGGCTGTGATCGGTGGGGGTGAGGATGATCTCGGCGTGAGTCGGAGAGGAGGCTGAGGCGGGAAGAGAAGTCGCCATTGTTGTCCGCTGTGTCCGGAAGATCTCCGGTATCGTTTGGCTCGTACGGCCGGCGATTTCTCTCGGGGATCGGGATCTACTCTGTGAAGCTCCGTGGGAGGAGGTTCCCATTATTGAAGGGTGGATGGTGTCGGTAAACCCCGTTAAAGGCGGATTTAAGGCTGTGGTGAGCGGGAGCCGGAGGATCAAGCAGCCATCATCTCTCAAGGCAAACCACGCCCCTCCCTATTCATTTCTATTATTTTCTATTCCAATCTTTCCTATTCAAATTAATTCCTTATGACATTCGAATTTCCGAATATTTTATATATAATATATATAATAAATGTAAATTCAAATTTATTCTATTCAAAATTCGAATGTCAGAATATGGTTGTATATTCTTTTGATTTTATTCTATTAAATTCTATTGTTTTTCTATTATATTTTAATCTTTTCTATTCGAATTTGAAATTTTGGAAGATGGTTATATACATCTGTCACATTTGCAGTGTACCAGTGCAAAAACACACACATCTTATTTAATTTATAGTTATCGCAACAAGGAAGTTGTCAGCATGCCTGATTGAAGAATTCATAATTGTATGAATTGCTTAATTGCATGAACATGTCCTACATTTCAGAAATTTGCTTCAAATTTGCTTCAAAACGAATTCGAATCGTATTCGAAACGAAACATATTCGAAACAAAACGTCCAATCGGAATTGTCCAATCAGCTTTTTTCATTTCTCATTGGGGGTGGGGCTATGATCTATATAAAGCTAATCTTCCTGGCAGGGTTTACCACAGATAGAGAGAGTGTCTTGTGGTGTGGAGAGGTGCACCTTTCTATTTGCCTTGAATAGACTCTCTGTCTTAATCTAGTAGTCAATACTAGTTGTCAATTATTATTATTATTGATGTTTTGGAGGGAGATAGTGGGATGATTATTTTTTTTCCATTACATCTTTGTCTTGTATACACTTATTGCAGTCATAAAGGTAGTAGGGTGGGGCTAGGTAGTCAGTCAAGCACTTCACCTATCATCAGACAGCTGTGTGTGAAGTGGAGTAACTGTTTCAGACAGTGTAACAGTTGTTTGATTGAGGAGGACAGGCTCTGGCTGTGTTTTTATGATGGAGCAGTGTTGCCAACCGTCAGTATTTTTACTGGCAGCCAGTAAAAAACAGGCAATTTTCTCCTGCCAGTAAATGCCAGTAAAAGGAAAAAGTTGCCAGTAAAAAATATGGTTGTGATGTTCGTCTCGGTCCAGAGCTGGCCGAGACCATTCAAGCCCCTGCTACAGTGTGTTCAGCAGCTCTGGTGGAGGCGGTGTCTGAACGTATCATGTGATGTCACAGTGCAAGGGAGCCAAACAGAGTGGCCAGAGCCTCGTGTGCGGGTCTGCAGGACAGGAGCAGGGCAGGTCGGGAGTGGGACTGTCAGTGCTGTTTAGACTAGAGTGGACTGGAGGGACCAACTTCATGTGTGTGTGCCTTCCTATTCTAATTTCTTGCGCTCCTGAGTCCTGTCCCTGAGCTACTTACTTACTATATCGAAAATAAAATAGGAAATATGTTGTTTGCCCTAATATCTACCTTAAATCACATTGATAATTGTATATTGTACTTGTTTGCAGCCTAAATACTAAAATTTGTACTTAAAACTGTCATTTTGTAACTTTTGGCAATGCCAGTAAAAACTTGGCTGTGCCAGGAAATTTTGGGTGTCGTGTCAGTAAATTTCAATCTGGTAGGTTGCCAACACTGTGATGGAGCCTTCTCAGAGTCAAACTGCTCACACATTGAGCAAAAGCGCTTTTGGTACCAGCACAAGCAGCAGCAGCAGCAGCACCACCAGTCCAGCAGTAGATATGACATGTATTGTTATTTCTTCTGACCATGGAGAGATGTCCAGCAGAGCTGTTAACAGGAGGAGAGAAAGCAGTGCGAGTAGTCAGTTGAGCAGCCCACCTATTAAACCAAAAAGAACAAGCAGTGTAATTGGAGAAGCTGCTAATACTGCCAGTGTGCAGAATAAGAAGGGTAAGCCACCTACTAAGCGCCGGCTGTTTAGCAACCCCATACCCATAAACACAACCACCAGTGTTCCAACTACTTCAACCATAACTGTAACAACGTCTAAGTTCTACAGCAAAGGCCGTGCAATGACTGCACAGGGTTTTTGTGGTTTTAATCCACACAAACAGCCAAAAATGGAGGTGTTAGATTTGGAGAATTATGCTGACATTGCCACAACAAGCAACACTAATACTTTCACTTCTATTGCCACCAACACGACATTTGCTATGAGCGCTGCTTTTTCTGAGGGTGGATTTCATAATGAGGGAACTCTGCATGTGCCCCCAAGACCAGGGGAAGTAGACATTCAGCAGCCTGACTACGGACATGAGTGTAAAAGACTTCCACTTGCAGATTTCACCAGTAAATCACCCCTACGGTATTCATCACCGCCACCACAAATGTCACCTCTAATGGACTCTCCATCCACTACACTTTCAATATTGGAGTCTCCCGCCCTTGTATGTAAAAGTTCTGCCACCAGTGCCACCATTCAGCGTAGGCCTCCAAAGCCTAACATTGCCACCATTCCCTGTGTCTTTAGGCCCCCTCCTGTCAAGACCACAGCAGGGAACATAGGGGTGGATATTATCAAGCAACCAGTTGTCCCAGCACAGCAGGCTGCTGAAACCTCAGCAGAGAAATCTTCAGCACCTGCGTCCAGTGGCTCTTCTAGTCGCCGTTCTAAGATATGGAACTACTTTCTAGCAATTGGTGATGGTCGCATAGCCAAATGTAAACTATGCTGTCGGGAGGTGAGCTGCGGGCAAGTGATAGGACATCTTACAAATGCAGGCATGAACCAGCATATGCGCACTCACCACAAACCTGTGCTACTAAGGGAGGAACATGGTGTGGCTTCTCCTCCACGCACCACTAGGGGAAGTTCAGCTTTGACTATTGCTATTAGTAGTACCCAGGCAAAGGCACAGATTTATCATACCACTTCTGTCAGAGCATCATCAAGTCAAACGTCACATACCCGCTGTTCTGCCCATATTGTTCATAGTAATATGTGCTATGTGCTGTTACAGTTTATACTGTAATGTTAGTTTATGTTGTTGCCATCTAGTGGTCAAAGATGGTTATTACTTTGCCAGAGCTTGAAGGAAGTAGGATTCTCCTCATAGTAAAGGCAGTAACCTTTAACCTGGAACTGTATTTCCTTCATTTCATTACTGCTCCTGGATCAGACTGCATGAAGAAGAGCTCTTAACCACTTCAGCCCCGGAAGGTTTTACCCCCTTCCTGACCAGAGCACTTTTTACAATTCAGCACTGCGTCGCTTTAACTGCTAATTGTGCGGTCATGCACTGCTCTACCCAAACGAAATTTGCGTCCTTTTCTTCCCACAAATAGAGCTTTCTTTTGATGATATTTGATCACCTCTGCCGTTTTTATTTTTTGCGCTATACACGGAAAAAGACCGAAAATTTTGAAAAAAAATGATATTTTCTACTTTTTGTTCTAAAAAAAATCCAATAAACTCAATTTTAGTCATACATTTAGGCCAAAATGTATTCGGCCACATGTCTTTGGTAAAAAAAATGTCAATAAGTGTATATTTATTGGTTTGCGCAAAAGTTATAGCGCCTACAAACTAGGGTACATTTTCTGGAATTTACACAGCCTTTAATTTATGACTGCCTATGTAGTTTCTTGAGGTGCTAAAATGGCAGGGCAGTACAAAACCCCCACAAATGACCCCATTTTGGAAAGTAGAAACCCCAAGGAATTTGCTGAGAGGCATGTTGAGCCCATTGAATATTCATTTTTTTTGTCCCAAGTGATTGAATAATGACAAAAAAAAAAAAAAAATGACAAAAAGTTGTCACTAAATGATATATTGCTCACACAGGCCATGGGCATATGTGGAATTGCACCCCAAAATACATTTAGCTGCTTCTCCTGAGTATGGGGATACCACATGTGTGGGACTTTTTGGGAGCCTAGCCGCGTACGGGGCCCCGAAAACCAATCACTGCCTTCAGGATTTCTAAGGGCGTACATTTTTGATTTTACTCCTCACTACCTATCACAGTTTTGAAGGCCATAAAATGCCCAGATGGCATAAACCCCCCCCAAATGACCCCATTTTGGAAAGTAGACACCCCAAGCTATTTGCTTTGAGGCATGTTGAGTCCATGGAATGTTTTATATTTTGACACAAGTTGCGGGAAAGTGACAATTTTTTTTTTTTTTTGCACAAAGTTGTCACTAAATGATATATTGCTCACACAGGCCATGGGCATATGTGGAATTGCACCCCAAAATACATTTAGCTGCTTCTCCTGAGTATGGGGATACCACATGTGTGAGACTTTTTGGGAGCCTAGCCGCGTACGGGGCCCCGAAAACCAATCACTGCCTTCAGGATTTCTAAGGGCGTACATTTTTGATTTTACTCCTCACTGCCTATCACAGTTTCGGAGGCCATGGAATGCCCAGGTGGCACAAACCCCCCCCCAAATGACCCCATTTTGGAAAGTAGACACCCCAAGCTATTTGCTGAGAGGCATGGTGAGTATTTTGCAGCTCTCATTTGTTTTTGAAAATAAAGAAAGACGAGAAAAAATTTTTTTTTTTTCTTTTTTCAATTTTCAAAACTTTGTGACAAAAACTGAGGTCTGCAAAATACTCACTATACCTCTCATCAAATAGCTTGGGGTGTCTACTTTCCAAAATGGGGTCATTTGGGGGGGGTTTTGCCATCTGGGCATTCCATGGCCTCCGAAACTGTGATAGGCAGTGAAGAGTGAAATCAAAAATTTACGGCCTTAGAAAGCCTGAAGGCGGTGCTTGGTTTTTGGGGTCCCGTACGCGGCTAGGCTCCCAAAAAGTCTCACACATGTGGTATCCCCGTACTCAGGAGAAGCAACAGAATGTATTTTGGGGTGTAATTTCACATATTCCCATGGCATGTTTGAGCAAAATATCATTTAGTGACAAAAATAAAAAAAATAAAAAATTGTCTCTTTCCCGCAACTTGTGTCACAATATAAAATATTCCATGGACTCAACATGACTCTCAGCAAATAGCTTGGGGTGTCTACTTTCCAAAATGGGGTCATTTGGGGGGGGTTTTGAACTGTCCTGGCATTTTATGCACAACATCTAGAGGCTTATGTCACACATCACCCACTCTTCTAACCACTTGAAGACAAAGCCCTTTCTGACACTTATTGTTTACATAAAAAAATAATTTTTTTTTGCAAGAAAATTACTTTGAACCCCCAAACATTATGCCCTACAGATTAAAATGGTGGGTGTTTCATTTTTTTTTTTCACATTTGCGCAGCGATTTTTCAAACGCATTTTTTGGGGAAAAAACACACTTTTTTACATTTTAATGCACTAAAACACACTATATTGCCCAAATGTTTGGTGAAATAAAAAAGATTATCTTAGGCCGAGTACATGGATACCAAACATGACATGCTTTAAAATTGCGCACAAACGTGCAGTGGCGACAAAATAAATACATTTTTAAAAGCCTTTAAAAGCCTTTACAGGTTACCACTTTAGATTTACAGAGGAGGTCTACTGCTAAAATTACTGCCCTCGATCTGGCCTTCGCGGTGATACCTCACATGCATGGTGCAATTGCTGTTTACATTTGACACCAGACCGACGCTTGCGTTCGCCTTAGCGCGAGAGCAGGGGGGACAGGGGTGCTTTTTTTTTTTTTTTTTTTTTTTTCATTATTATTATTATTTTTTTATCTTATTTTTAAACTGTTCCTTTCATTTTTTTTTTAAATCATTTTTATTGTTATCTCGGGGAATGTAAATATCCCCTATCATAGCAATAGGTAGTGACAGGTACTCTTTTTTGCAAAAATTGGGGTCTATTAGACCCTAGATTTCTCCTCTGCCCTCAAAGCATCTGACCACACCAAGATCGGTGTGATAAAATGCTTTCCCAATTTCCCAATGGCGCTGTTTACATTCGGCGAAATCTAAGTCATAAAATGCTCGTAGCTTCCGGTTTCTTAGGCCATAGAGATGTTTGGAGCCACTCTGGTCTCTGATCAGCTCTATGGTCAGCTGGCTGAATCACCGGCTGCATTTTCAGGTTCCCTGTTGAGACAGGAGAGCCAGAGAAAAACACGGAAGACGTTGGGGGGGGGCATTCCCTCCCACTGCTTGTAAAAGCAGTCTAGAGGCTAATTACCTGCTAGGATTGCTTTTACATGAAAGCCGACCGCTGGCTGAAAAGAATGATACCAAGATGATACCTAAACCTGCAGGCATCATTCTGGTATAACCACTCAAAGTCGTGAATGGCGTACCTGAAGACAAAAAAAGCAAAATGGTTAACAATAAAGCACAGTAAACGGTAAGGTATAAAAAATTGCATACCTGAAAAGCAAACATGATAAAACATAATAACAATAAAACATTGCAGAATAGAATACAGTAAAAAAGAGCAGAACAATAGAGAGAATAGAGAGAGAGAGAACAATAAAACGCCAACTATTTTTTTTTTATTTTATATTTTTGTTTTTGTTTTTTTTTTTTTTTACACTTTTTTTTGTAACTAACTTTTATAACTGTAACCGATTCCAGGTTCGGGTCTCTCAAAATGCGATGGCATCTTGGGAGACCCTGTGAAAGTGCGCCTAGTCTGTGCAATGCTGTACCCTACGCTAATACTCAACTAGTGAATGGTAGCGTTCAAAACATTCACCAATGCAAAGACCAGGATTGTCAGGACAGGAGGGACAATAATAGCGGGTGTCACGCCTATATCCGCGCTTGCTGCAGACACGACATCTTTTTTGGGGGGGTTCGCTGGGTAGGGGTACTCGGGAGGACATAAAGAAAATGCCTCTCATGCAGCCGACTGCATTTGGTTGGGGATGTGAATGGGGGAAGTACGGGCGCTGCAGAAGCGGTGGGTTCCCAATTAGGATTGGCGAATGCAGCAGGAAGGGCACTATGGGCACGACGGGCCTGTGTTTGTCTTTTTGGTGGCAGCGGGACACTACTTGTGCTTGCCACCTCACCAGCTTGAACTGCACTTATGGGACTCGCCACGTCACCAAGTGTTACTAGGCCGCTGGCGCTTGCCAGTTCACCAAAACGCTACAAAAAAAACTGTTAGCGATCACAGGGATCAGGCCTGACTCTGCGAACGCTGCAGTTATGCGTTTAGTGTTTTGTAAGTGTCAGTGATCGATCGATACTGCACTTGGGTGGGCTGGGCCGGGCAGAGGGGCAAAACGCAGGTGCTAGCAGGTATCTGGGCTGATCCCGCTAACACTGCGTTTGTGGGAACCCTAAACTGCTGGGGACGCTAGTATAGATCTGATCGGATCAGGTATTGATCCGATCAGATACTATACCACTAAGGGAGGCGTATGCTGCGTGCGTGGGTGTTAGCGGTACTGGCGCTAACCTGACGCTGCCTGGGGCTGGTGCTTGCCAGTTCACCAAAACGCTACAAAAAAAACTGTTAGCGATCGCAGGGATCAGGCCTGACTCTGCGAACGCTGCAGTTATGCGTTTAGTGTTTTGTAAGTGACAGTGATCGATTAATACTGCACTTGGGTGGGCTGGGCTGGGCCGGGCGGAGGGGCAAAACGCAGGTGCTAGCAGGTATCTGGGCTGATCCCGCTAACACTGCGTGTTTGGGAACCCTAAACTGCTGGTGACGCTAGTATAGATCTGATCGGATCAGATATTGATCCGTTCAGATACTATACCACTAAGGGAGGTGTACGGTGCGTGCGTGGGTGTTAGCGGTACTGGCGCTAACCTGACGCTGCCTGGGGCTGGTGCTTGCCAGCTCACCAAAACTCTACCAAGAAAACTGTTAGCGATCGCAGGGATCAGGCCTGACTCTGCGAACGCTGCAGTTATGCGTTTAGTGTTTTGTAAGTGACAGTGATCGATCGATACTGCACTTGGATGGGCTGGGCCGGGCCGGGCGGAGGGGCAAAATGCAGGTGCTAGCGGGTATCTGGGCTGATCCCGCTAACACTGCGTTTTTGGGAACCCTAAACTGCTGAGGACGCTAGTATAGATCTGATCGGATCAGATATTGATCCGTACAGATACTATACCACTAAGGGAGGCGTATGCTGCGTGCGTGGGTGTTAGCGATACTGGCGCTAATCTGACGCTGCCTGGGGCGACGCATATCACCGCCGGGCGATCAGGGGGCTAAACCTTTATTCGGTAATAAACGGCGGGTGCCCTGACACTATAAAAAATAAACGAACTAACCAGCGTCACCCATAACGGTTATACGGTGATCAGTGGTGAAAGGGTTAACTAGGGGGCAATCAAGGGGTTAAAACATTTATTAGGTAGTATATGGGGGTCCCTGTCGCTATAAAACGCTGACGGCGAACCTAAATATTTACGTCCCTAACTAGCGTCACCAGCGACACTAATACAGCGATCAGAAAAAATGATCGCTTAGCAACACTGGTGACGGGGGGTGATCAAGGGGTTAAAACTTTATTAGGGGGGTTAGGGGGGTATCCTAGACCTAAAGGGGGCCTAACACTCACTGCCCTAACACACTAACTGTCACAAACTGACACCAATACAGTAATCAGAAAAAAAAAAAAAAAAAAAACCTGCTTGGTGTCAGTTTGTGACAGGGGGGGGTGATCGGGGGGGGGATCGGGGGGCGATCGGGGGGGGATCGGGGTGTAATGTGTGCCTGGCATGTTCTACTGTGTGTGTGTGTGTTGGTGCACTCACATTACAGTCTTCTGTCCTCGGCCCGGAACGGAAAATACCGAGCCGAGGAGACATGACATCATTTCCTCTGCCTCTGTGTACAATACAGAGGCAGGGAAATTATCCCATTGGCTGGGAGCGATCGCGAGGGGGGGGCCACGAATGGATGGCCTCCCCCTCACCACCGATCGCCGGGGGACATTTGCCGACCGCCGCAGGCACCGGGGGGGGTCCGATCGGACCCCCCACCCGCGGGCAGGCAGGGACGTACAGGTAAGCCCTTTTGCCTGCCCGTGCCGCTCTGTCGACGTACATCGTCGTGCGGCGGTCGGCAAGTGGTTAAACTATTCCTGGACTAATGATGGAATTGTCTGTGAGTACTCTCACTGATAGTGTGAGGCTGCTGTATAATATTTAATGTACTGACACATATGTTTTGTTTATGCTTATGTTGTAGTTTTATAAAGTTATTCGGGATAAAGAATACATACAGATCTGATGTCTCACGTTTCTTGACTTCTGAATTATTGTTAAGCTGTCTGACTAGTGTTATACAACAGTTCAATAACGCGAAGCAGAACACCCGCCATTCCACATACACACAGGCGACCCTTGAACAAGTTGGTGCCTTTCATGCAAAAGTCATGTCCCGCCAGCAGTCCCGTAAAGTAACACGGTTAATAGCACAGCTCATAGCAGTTGGAGGGGCTCCTTTTAATTTGGTTGAAGGGGAGCCCTATAAACAACTCATGGAAGCTCTGGCCCCCGTGTACAAAGTACCTTCTCGTACAACTTTTAGCCGCACTATAGTGCCATCCCTTTACAGCTCATGTGTTGGAGTGTTGAAGGAGGAGCTGGCAAACACTCCTGGGCAATCAGTGCACTTCACTACAGATTTATGGAGTGCTCCAAGTGGCCAGCATGCCTTTTTGTCCCTGACAGCACATTGGTGGCAACCTAAGGTGCTGCAAGACATAGTATGTTCTGGGGCAAGAGGCTCAGCCACCTTAGCCAAGCAAGGGCACCGTTCCTTCCTTCTCCATCCTGAGGTCATGGATGAGCAACACACTGCCCACAACATTCTGCAATCACTGAAGAGGATGGTGGCACAGTGGTTGGGAGAGCAGGAAGGTAGAGATGGGCTTTGTCGTTACAGATGGTGGTGCAAATATGCTTAAAGCTGTGCGGGATGGTAAATATGTGGGTGTACGCTGCTCAGCCCATTTGCTTAATCTCATTGTGAAAGATGCGCTTTCTGAGGAAAACACAACTGGAAAGCTGGCCACACTACTTGACTCGTGTCGCAAGATTGCGGCACACTTTCATCGTAGTGTAAAAGATAGCCATATCCTCAGAAGGGAGCAAAAAAAAGCAGGGCTGAATGAGCACCGCCTCAAAATTGATGTTGTCACGAGATGGAATTCAACTTTGGATATGTTGGAACGCATACTAGAACAGCAGAAGGCCTTTCATGCCATGTCAAATGAACATTACATTGGTATTAGCAGACCACTTGCTAGGGAGGATTGGGCAATGATTGCTCAGCTTGTGACAGTACTCAAGCCTTTTAAGGCTGTCACGGAACAACTGAGCCAAGAAAGTGCCAGCATATCTGAAGTAGTACCACTCATGTCATATCTGGTTAATAACATAGATGCTTTTCTGTCATATAAAGAGGTGTTGCCTGGGGGACATGTACCAGAAGTAATGGCCCTGCTCAGGAGGTGTAAGGTTGAACTAAGTATGCGGCTGAAAGAGCTTACAGACTCATGCCCCGAAGTAATGTTGGCCACTCTTTGTGACCCACGGATAAAGGGCAAGATGGCCCTGAGATCCAATTCCCTGACCTTCTGGCGAGATAAACTGGTAGACAGGGTCAGAGAGAAACATCACAAAATCTCAAGGCTTTGACGCGGGGAAGAGGATGAAGAAGCAGAGCTGTAGGAACATGAATCTGTGTCTCTGTCCAGCACCCGTAGCAATAGTGCAACCACTCCTCAGTCCTCCATAGCAACCTATGTTTTGGTTCAGGCAATAGACAGCTTAGTGGGACCCAGCAGACTACCCGCCCGAAAAAAAAGGGTGCAGGACATGGTAAATACATACCCTGCAGAGCCCATTTTGCCCCCCACCGCAAATCCTTTAGAATTCTGGGATGACAAAAGAGATATTTGGCCAGCTCTCTCCCAAGTAGCCCAGGAACTCCTGTCATGCCCACCTACCACTGTTCAAAGTGAAAGGGTTTTTTCTGTGACTGGGAACATATTGTGCCCCCAATGTTCACAACTGGCCCCCCAGCTAATGGAAAAACTTGCGTTCCTAAAAGTCAATTTGCCCAAGCTGGAATACCCAGTTCTCAGCTATGATACTGAATGAAAGTCCAAAAAAAGTTTTTGTTATTTTTGATCCATGTGTTATGTTATATTTTTCCTATTATGTTTCCTTACATGTTTTTGAACGATTAACATAAAGCGTTATAACACATTTACTGTCTAAACAATGCAGTGTTGTGACAAAAAAAAAAAATGTAGTTTTAAATAGTTACATAGTAGGCTGAATAAAGACAATAGTCCATCTAGTTCAACCTTTGTAGGTGTACGTTTGTTTATAATCCCATATCCCTGTATGTTGTGTTCTTTAAGATATATACCCAAGAGTCTTTTAAAAGTATTCATCCCAACTGCAACCACCACTGTTTTTGGAAGTGTTCCACATCCTTATTGCCCTGATAGTGAAAAAACCCCTGCGCAGTTTAAGGTTAAACCGCTTCTCCTCGAGTCTCATTGTATGACCCCGTCTTCTCTTACAGTCTCTGAGACTTTTTTTTTCCCTATGCTGGGATCCCCATTGAGGTATTTGTAGATCGTTATCATGTCCCCTCTCAAGCGTTGCTTCTCCAATGGGAATAAATCTAGCGTTTGCAGTCGTTCTATGTAGTTGAGGTCCTCCAGTCCCCTTATTAGTTTCTTTGCCCTTCTTTGGACTTTCTCCAGCTCCAGCACAACTCTTCTATATATACTGTTTACGATGCTGAGGATTTGTTAAGGACTGAAGTTTATTGGACAGCAAAGTGGTTCCCATAGGGTAAAAGTTCATTGCAGTTTGGTTATTCAGGGGTCTCACCCATGTAGTGTGAGAAGGTTCCAGGATAGTGAATGATAAAAATGAGACGACTAATGTACAGTTTTCTCTGAATTAACAGTTGTCTATTTGGGACCTGGAATTTTGGACGTTCGGAGAGATTTTAGGGTGGGAAAGAACCTCCACCCCTGAATACGGGGACTATGGACCTAAAACACAAACTCCAGGAAGCAGCACTGAAGGCTGGACAATAGTAGTGCAGAGGGGTGGATTAATAGGAGCTGTAGGAGACACCTGTCTGTGTGCTGCATGCCTGCAGGACAAAGTGGAATACTTACCAAAATGTAATTAAAGCCCTGTGAAGTGAACCTGTTTGTTATGCTTCTATTGTTTGTACTGAATCAAAGTGTGCTTTTGATCAGTATTTAAGAGTTGAAAGCATTTGCCATTGTAAGCTTATTTTCATATGCATGAAAATGTAAAGATGTACTTCTGTTTGTTAGTTATGTGTTCCGTATGTGATTCCAAACAATAATTAACCAATGCGGCTACACCCCTGAACTTTACAGTAGACACAAATGGTTTATATTTTAGTTCAAGTTTAAACTGAATGGGTTGTTGAAGAAGGTGAGGGTTCTCACATATGCTATTAAACCTGCAGTACTATTACTCTGGTGCACCTGCACAGATATTGTTTTAAGAGGTGTGGGGTCTCACTTATAATTTTAGATCTGCATGACAATTTTGCGGTGGTGGTGCTGCTGCTTAATAATTATTTTTTAAACATAAATTTAAAATAACACGGACATAAGAAGTCCAGGCATAGGCTGTTAAATCCTGTCTCCCACTGCTCCCACTACATCAGCAAAAAAATTCTTTGTGTCGCCTTCAACTGGACCTATGGCGTTGTGATGACAGCATGCTGCTACGTGCTGCCATAATATCGAAACCAACCATATTACATTAGCTGGATACAGATTTGGGCACTCCTGAAGACCACACTACATGGCAAGACTGGAAATGCTTACCCCTGGGGATTCCCCCTAAAAAAAGTGATTGTCTTTTTAATTGCCCATTTACTGTCTTGTCAATCATTGATATATATATATATATATATATATATATATATATATATATATATATATATATATATATCACACTTTTTGTTTCTTACCATTTTCTTATTTTATCTCTTTCTGTATACCATTTCCTCTTGTGTATCCAGCTCTTTCCCTCCCTATACACCGTGTCCACCATGTATGTAACACTCTCTTTTCTTATTCTCGCTTTCTCTCAACCATATCCCTTGATATAGCTAACAAACTATCGCTCTCTCTTTCCCAGTATAATGAAAGTAATGCTACAGTTTGAACTTGAAGAGGATATAGAAGAAGAAGAATAACTCATATAGGAGGATTTCTAGACTTTGGTAAGTATTAATTGAATACACATTTTTTCATATATCTAATGAGAAACTGCATGATTTTTTTTTTTCTTCTAGGGAATTTGTGTTAAATTTATTTTTGAATCCATTTTTGAGCATAGAATAGACAAAGATTGATAGAAAGAAATACAAGCAATAGCAAACAATAGTGGGTGTTGTCAAACTTTAATAACAGTGGAAGGGTCTTAAAGGTCATAAAGGGCCAGAGGCAGAGGTGGTGGAAATGAGTTCCACCAAGTTCAATTTAAAAAAAAAAGTTTCTTTTCTTTAACTATTAGCTGCCCACGTTATAGCCGAAAGATGGCTACAGTGCGGGCTTACAGTGGCGGGAGGGCAAACATGGACATCCTCCCACACTCGCGCTGCCCACACGCCACATGAACAGCTGTGTCCAATAACAACTGATCATGGATGTAAGCACAAGCCAGTTATTGTGTGAAGAAGAGAACCGATAACCACCATGTGTTAAAGGGACATTGGCACTGATAATCAAAGCACTGATTATCAGTGTCTTGATTATCAGTGCAGTCCCATCAGTGCTGCTTATCAGTGCCCATCTGTGCCACCTATCAGTGCTCATCAATGCCGCCTATCATTGCAGCCTTATCAGTGCTGCCCATCAGTATTGCCTACCAGTACCTATCAGTGCTGCCTCATGAGTGCTCACCAGTGCCACCTATCAGTGCTGTCTCATCAGTGCCACCAATCAGTGGCAATGAGTGCTACCTCATCAGTGCAGCCTATCAGCGCCCATCCCATCAGTGAAGAAGAAAAATTACTTGTTTGCAAAATTTCAACAAACTATGAAAAATGTTCTTCTTTTAACAATTTTCTGTCTTTTTTCATTTGATTGCCAAAAAATACCACCAAAAGGAAGCTTTGTGTGAACAAAATGATAAAAATCTCATATGTGTACAGTGTAGCATGACCGCGCAATTGTCATTCAAAGTATAATGCCCCGTACACACGGTCGAATTTTCCGATGGAAAATGTCCGATCGGAGCGTGTTGTCGGAAATTCCGACCATGTGTGGGCTCCATCGGACATTTTCCATCGGATTTTCCGACACACAAAGTTGGAGAGCAGGAGATAAAATTTTCCGACAACAAAATCCGATCGCGTCAATTCCGACCGTGTGTGGCCTGTTCCGACGCACAAAGTGCCACGCATGCTCAGAAGAAATTCCGGCACGGAAAAGCTCGTTCTGGTAAACTTAGCGTCGCAATGGATACAGCACTTTCGTCACGCTGCAATGTTCAAAATGGTTTAATACAGCGCAATCTCTTCTTCTTTATAATGTGACAAGAATATAGTAGTTTTGCTGCTCATATTCACACACACTTCTCACAAACTTATTTCGTTACTATTTATCTGGATTCCCTCAATATATTTTGATTTCTCACATCTGACAACATATTTTTGTTGTTCTTTTTATATTTTTTGGCTTTAATGTAGATTCTTTTTTTGTGTTTGTATTTTTTTTAAGGGTTTTTTTTGGGGGATTTTGATTTGTACTCCCAAAAATTTTTGTGTGTGTTTTTTGTGACAAGTTCCCACAACACCATTGATATGTTGTTCTATTTAATCTGTAGGAGATTGTTTGGTGTTGTTATCCCTTGTTAATTTCACATTTTCTGTTAGAAATGTACCTGAATCGTCACCAACAAACTGTCCTTTTTGGATGAAAACACACACAGGAGAGTATAATTTCCCCCAAAAATTTTTATTAAGGGCTCACAACTAAACAAAGAGGGAGGCAACGCTGGAGAAACTGCAGTAGTGGGTGAAGCCTTGGACCCCCAGGGCAGACATCAACTATTTTTAAGCAAAATTGGTGGCCTGAGGAGTCCTTATCTAAGGGAGGGCAGTCTGGTCCAGAAGTCCCAGAGATCCGGAAAGCAGCAGATGACATCTGTGTCCCCAGGCTGTGGTCATACGAGAGACTGCAGCTTCTGTCAGACCAGACTGAACCCAGGGAAATCACTCTCAGGTCTTCCTTCCACGCTTCCTTACACGCTATGTGGCTGTGGTGGTAGAGTTGTGGCAGCAGGAGGAGGAGGAGGAGGATGGTCCAACTCAACCACGTCGGTCTTAGGTGTTAGTTCCCCACTCACCCCCTTACGTAGCACTTTATACAGAAGGTCCTCACAGAGCCTGCGTTGACCCTCCTGCATGCCCTGCAGTTATGTTGCAGCCATGCAGGCAAAGGCCTCTTCAGGAGTGGGTAAGGCTCGTAGGGACGCCGAAGCCTCCTGAATCAGCCTGAACGCTGAATCCTGCACAGGACTCTGAGTCGTCTTCCTGGCTCTTTTATATGGAAGGCGGAGGGGAGGAACCTGAGATTCAGTCAGGCTGCGACTTGTCCCAGGCTTCTCCTGGCTGACACTTAGCCCCGCCTCCTCCTGGCTGCCACTAATCCCCGCCTCCTCCTGGCTGCCACATTCCACAACCTCCTCCTGGCTGAGGTCTTCCTGTGTATGAAAAAGGGACATAGTTTTAGTATTTTTTTCATCAATCACACACAATTTTTACCTCCTGACTGCTGCAAATTGAATGTTAACAAATATAACAGACTATCCTTCTGAGCCAAGCATTTTTCATTCTTGTCCCAATTTTGGGTGCCCACTACTGTCTATTGATATGTAAAACACTTTTTTCAATCAGCAATTGGTGATCAATAATAACATCTATTAAACATCATTTATTTAGTGACCAGAAATCTGTAGAAGAATGCTATACCTGGCTCCAGCTGGGCTCCTCCACTTCTTCCTGGCTGGAAGGCCCAGGTTGGACATCGGAAGCCTCAGCTGGGATGGAAGGAAGCGTGGAAGAAAGTGGAGAGGGATTCCCTGACTTCAGTGTGGTCTGACAGAAATTGCAGTCTCTCATAGTACCAGAGCCTGGGGACATAAACGTCATCTGCTGCAGCTCCGGACCTCTGGGAATCTGTGACCTTCTTGCGCTCCCTCAGATAAGTGCTCCTCAGGCCACCAATTTTGGCTTTTAAATAGGGGATGGTTGCCGTGGGGACCACCGGCGTCACCAACTCCAGCAGTTTCTCCAGCACTGCCTGCCTCTTTTGTTTATGGTTATAGTGGGGGTGTCTCACCTGCCACAGACAGGGCAGCTCCCTGTGTTTGTCAATGAACAGGGGGAGGAAATTGTGGTCGTTGAACCCATCCATTTTCTCTGCAAGACACAACACAAGACAAACCCTAATGTCACGCCAAACTCCCCTAATCTTGTTACAATATAGGCTTCCAATACGAAGCAGTATAGGCCCAAGTTTAGATCCTACCTTCGTTATTACGATCGGCGCCTCCGATGCTCCTTCCTCCGCTCACAGATCGTACGTAAGACGCACGCGTGTTACGCTTTATACACACTGCGCATGCGTGTAACTCAGCCCGCCCCTGATGTTCTTTCTAGTCTATTCCCCGCCCCTTTTCGTTCGGTGCAGTGGGGGAAGAGCACATGGCGGAGACACAGCAGGATCGTGCTAATTGTAGCAACGACGAGGAGGAGGAGGAAAGGCCGGATCTGGACATGTCCCGATCCAGAAGGAGATTTAAGGACTCAAATATGTCCTTTGGGGAGATGTTGGAGATGGTCGACATCCTGAAGAAGGCCGGCTATGAAGGGAAGTATGGGCCTTACCCCAACCCCAATGTCAGAAAGGCCAAGATCATGGCGAAAGTGGTCAGGAGTCTGCACCAGAATTTCGGGGTACGACGATCGAAAGATCAGCTCAGGAAGCGGTGGTCGGACCTCAAATTACGAGAACATGAGCAGTACAGAAAGATCCGGAGAGTGCTGCAAAAAAGTAAGTAGTTGTGCTGTGTTCCTATTCTTTATGTTTATTACGTTCGTGCTGCTCCATGTGCTTTTAGGAACTGTTGTACAGTTTAGAATGGCAACTTTCACGTTCATGGGCTTATTATTCGTTCGGATCAAACATTTTTCTTTCGGACTATAAAATACCATTGTTTAGGCCATATGCATTTGGCCACCATTTTGACGCCCTATACTTGTCTTAAAAGAATTGGGTTGTGTAGATGGCTTGGTTACTAGAATGAAATGCAAATTAGATTCTGTGTAAGGAGAGGACACTCAGCAGCTGTTTTCACATCTGGACACTGGAGCACTAGTGTGGGACACAAGAACACCATTTTTATTAGGGGGCCACACAGGTGCTCCAGTGAATACTATAGGGGGGTCTCCATCTGTGAAGCTTGTACTAAACAGGTAAAGTATTACAGGTTGACAAAGGACACTAAAAAACCTACATCTTGGAACTCGGCTAAAATTGACAATTGTACCCCACTTCCAAGCAATGTTGCCTATTTCTAGTTCTGCCATCAAATATCTGTGTGCTAATTATACCATTTTTGTTTGACATAGGGGATAAAAGACTCGGAGGACACCCCTCATCCGAGGAGACCAGAGCCCCCCCCTCTGGAAGAAGGGGAAATCCCCCCAACACAATCTGAGCAGGAAGAAGAAGACGTGGTGGAACTAGTCACCACAACAGGTGAGTGTCTGCAACCACAGGCTCAGATAAGAGATGGATGGCGGCATATTTTTTAGACCTAATTTATTTTGGGGTTCCTCTCTTTTTAGGTGATCGTGAGGTTGTGGATCCAGATCCTTTCACATCCGAAAGTGTCCAGATCCTGATCGGGGAGATCATGGGGTGTAATTTACAATTGGAAATCATCAAGAAAAACATCAATGATGTTATTCCAAAAAATAAAAACATCATTGATGTTTTGGGGCGAGTTTAAAACCCCTCCAAATCACTTTCTTCTTTTGTGTGCTACAATGTGTTAAATGTTTTTACGATTTTTCCCAAACCCAAATTTGGAGGATGCACACAGTGTGTCAACATGTGCTATCTGCCATCACGGGAGATCAATGGACGTGTTTTGGGGGTGCAACCCCTTCCTCAATAATAAAGTAGCGGTGAGGAAGGGCTTGCTCCCCCAAAACACATCCCTTGATCCCCCGTGATGGCAGGTCACACATGTTGACATTGTTAAATTGGTGTGCATGTTCCAAATTTGGCTTTTCCTGGGGTGACTTCACCCCATCTGAACGCAATATCAAACACAGTTCCTAAATACTCATGTCTGATATTGCCTTCAAATTCTACCAAATGTGAACTTTGTAATTTCAAGATTTTTGTCTTTCTTGTTGGTTTTACACAGGCCTGTTTTAACTAAAATGGACATTTTGAGTTTGGATAATGCTACCCCAAAAATTTTTATACAACAAACATGTTGTTTTGTTTGAAAAACCTTTGGTAAATGCACATGTGATTGTGCAGGTATAAAAAAGTGTGTTAAGCAAGAATGTGTGGATTATTGTTTCAACACTACAACACTTTTGGGGTGATGTCATTGGTGTTTTCAAAGAAAATCGGGGTTCTAACTAAGGGCAAATCCACTTGGCACTACAAGTGCAGTTTCAGTGCAGTTGCAACTGCACTTGTAGTGAAATCTGTTTTTGCATTTTAGTAAATAACAGCCAATAGTGCTTTGTATAATAAGGTTACACAATCACGACATTTTCTGGAATCAACACATTTCTGTCAGGGTCAGCTAAAACAAACACAAGCAGTAAATGTCCACAAAGAATTTCTTTTTTTGTTTTATTATAAAAAGGCTTCACAGATTTGCTGGCATATTGATAGCCCCCCTACCCGCAAAGAACTCCAGGTAGCGTAACCGGACATCACAGGCACTCAGGGAGGGCAAGCCAGGACGGCCGCTTTCAAGCGCCGTCAGTGTGGTTTGATGTACCATTCTGGCCTCAGGCCCAACTGAGCCAGCATAGTTGGCCGAATATTTCCTTAAAAAGTTATGGAGAACACAGCACGCAAGTATAATATGGTTCAGTTTATACTCCGCCATATGGATGGGTGTCAGAAATAGGCGGAACCGGCTGGCCAGGATTCCAAATGTGTTCTCCACCACTCGTCGGGCTCTGACCAGCCGGTAATTAAAAACCCTCTGTTCCGGGGTGAGGGTCCTCATTGGGAATGGCCGCATCAGGTGGTCCCCCAGCGCAAACGCTTCATCAGCAACGAACACGAATGGGAGTCCTTCCACATTGTCCTCTGGAGCTGGCAAGTCCAAGCTGCCATTCTGGAGACGCCTGTAAAACTCCGTCTGGGCGATGACTCCACCATCGGACATCCGGCCATTCTTCCCCACGTCCACATACAGGAAGTCGTAAGTAGCCGACACCACCGCCAACATCACTATACTATTGAACCCCTTATAGTTGAAATAGTATGACCCCGAGTTGGGTGGTGGGATGATGTGGACGTGTTTCCCATCAATTGCCCCTCTGCAGTTAGGAAAGTCCCACCGCTCGGCAAAGTGGGAGGCCACAGTCTGCCATTCCTGTGGCGTGGAAGGAAACTGTTGAGGAAAAAATAATAAACATTACTATTTTTGATCAGAAACATGGCAAGCAGATTAGGCACAAACATTATGGGGCAACCTCCAGATAGCATTTATTAAGGGGAATTTAACAACGCCAAAATATAAGGTACACCTATCATATCCCCCCCCTCTCATGGGCCATTTCTAACATTATAGGGGGTGTGTGGAAATCTTGGACAGGTAACCCTCTTCACTTCATTGAGAGATGAATGCCTAAATAATGGGTATTACTTGGAACAGCCCCTCCTTGGTTACACTATTGGCAGCCCACTGGACAGGTAAGAAGTGTCATAATACAAAGATATAAACACACTGTACACATTTGAGGACATTTGGACATTCTGCTATTACCTATCAATATAATAATAGGATCCAAAAACTTTAAACAGTACCATTTGAAAGTATACAGGCAGGCCCTTGCACTACATGCTTTGAGGAATTCATCCATAAATCTGAGCACAAAAGAGATGGGTATAGTGTGTATGGGTTTGGCAAAGTCAGCAAATAGATGATTGAGGATAGATAGAGAATTGGGATCAGCTGACTTAGCAGTTGGGGGAGGGAGAGTTACCAAAAATGATTTGGGGACACCACCAAAAAAAAGCCTCTGGCACTCTGCCTGAATTTAAAGCAAAAATCACATTTCTAAACATTTTAGGGGTGTTTGGGGTAAAGCACTACTATGGAGCAGGAAAAATACATTGTTAGGTGACTACATGAGGTGAATATAGGGCCAGGAGACACCATGCTGGGGAGGTTATTGAAGGGCAAATATGTATGAAGGACCTAAAATAATAATTACATAAAAATCCAGCATGCATGAGAACAAAGTGGACATTCACAGCATATTCTAATCATGGTAATTAGGGAATGAGGAAAGAAATACAATATATTAGCAAACATTCAATACAATAAAATGTGATATTAAAGGATAAAAATCTTACCTTCATATACTCCTTCTGCAGGACCTGAATGATGGCAGAACAGGTCTCTGGGATAATGATCCCCAGAGCCTGGGGGGAGATGCCTGTCGAGAACTTTAAGTCCTGCAGGCTTCTCCCTGTCGCCAAATACCGCAGGGTAGCGACCAACCTCTGCTCCGAAGTGATGGCTTGCCTCATGCAGGTATCCTGCCTGCTGATATAGGGGGTCAGCGAAGCCAACAGACGGTGAAACACGGGGTTCGTCATCCTGAGAAAGTTCCTGAAATCATCAGGATTATTCTCACGGATCTCACGGAGCAAAGGCATATGAGAGAACTGGTCACGCTGAAGCAACCAATTCTTGGTCCATGAACTCCTCCCCACCCTGTTCATGGACTGGACTTGTGTCAAGGTCAGGACCCCAACACCAAGCCCCCGCACAGCACGAACTCTACGAGGAGTACGCATACACAACATGGCTAGAAAACGGTCGGCTGCTCAGAACGAAGTAACAGAACTCACTGAAGAACAGCAAGGCCTGTGAAGAGCGACCTGAAAAACAGTAACGAACGAACCATACAATGACTAAGTCAGGCGGGACTTGCTTGCACGCACTGAAGAGCAGATACAAACCCACAAGCACAAACTGAACAGCAGAAAACGATCTGAAAGCCACGAGTCTGAAAAAGCTTGAATCGTCTCTCACCAAACTTTTACTAACACAAGATTAGCAAAAGGAGCCCAAAGGGTGCCGAGCTTGGTTCTGAACCGGCCTTTTCTAGTCTCGTCGTACGTGGTGTACGTGACCGCGTGGTTGGCGATCGGAAATTCAGACAACTTTGTGCGACCGTGTGTAGACAAAACAAGTTTGAGCCAACATCCGTCTGAAAAAATCCTAGGATTTTGTTGTCGGAATGTCCGAACAAAGTCCGACCGTGTGTACGCCCTATAAGAGCGCTGAAAGCTGAAAATGGGCCTGGTTCAGGAAGAGGGTGAAAGTTCACTGGTAGTTAATAAGCAAAATTTTATCCAGTTTGCATTTCCATTTTTTTCACAATACAAAAGTAAAAAAATTACAAAAATACAAAAAACGTATAAAGAGTAAAAGCAACATGCTTAAAAACTTCAAAAGTTTAACATTGTAAACAATAAACAATAAATTAGGATGTGCATAATTTTCTCAACGGCCACTTTATTAGGTACTCTTGTTCAACTGTGTGGCAACTCAATGCATTTAGGCATCTAGATGTGGTGAAGATGACTTTCTGAAGTTTAAACTGAGCATCAGAATGGAGCAGAAAGGGGATTTAAGTGACCTTGAATCACTGAACAGTAACACAAATAACGCAGTAACACAAGTAACGCAAATAACCACTCATTTACACCCAAGGTATGCAGAATACCATCTCTGAATGCACAACACATCGAAGTTTGCTGCAACATTCAGATGGTAGGGTCAGAATTTGGTGCTCTTTCCTCCATACCTGGCGATTCTGCTGTGGTTTCATACGGTGCATTATGGCGCGAGATTGCCTGCAGCAAATCGCATTTTGGCCAGTTCCCGGTGCCAGTCTTCCTCTAACCTCACGAACAACATTTGAAAAAAATCTGCCTGTTGACGGAGTAAGCCTTGCACATTTAATTGCCTTACTTCACCCAGTACAGTCTGCAGCAAATATTCTGTTGGTGCTACATCCACACCCTGACTTGCTGCAGACTGTACTGGGGAAGATGGTGGCATGCAAGCCTGGGGACAGGCACCTGGTGAACTTGGAATTCTAGTATGCCCTTGCCCTTCATCACCTCCCAATACATTCTCCTCCCCAGGGGAAAAACAAGCTGCTGGACTGGGTACCAGCAATGCCTGCAGCAGTACATCTTCTCCCTCACAACCACTGCCTTCCGAGGATTGGAATAGGGGGGGTGTAAAGCCAAGAGCATTGGGTCTGTTTTCATCACCTGAAAGAGAGGAATTAGGCATTGTAAATGATTACATAAATATAAATAAAATTGATTATATACTAAAAGCATTACATTTTATTCTTATGGTAACATACACTTATCAAATACTTAAACATTAAAAGCTTGATTAGTGTTATGTTTAACAGTATTCATACATATCCTTTGTGTTCATTTCAGTTACTCACCGCCAGAATGCTCATCTTCTCCTATTTGAAGGGGTATGTCTTGTGTGGATGCAACTGATGTATCTGGAAAACATGAATTGAAATAAAAAAGTAAGTATAATTAGAACAATGAAATTTGATGCTTTTTCAACTTATTGAAATACCTCAGAAAATCTTTAAAAGAGAAGTATATTTTGTTTTTTCAGATTTATACTTACCTAGGTGGATGCTGCATCTCTGCCCCAGTGCCTCTAACACTGAGAACCAAGCGATTGAACACTGCCGATCGCTCGGTTCTCACAGCTCCCTGAGCAAAGATCTGGTGACTGGCAGTCAGTGGCTCTCTGTTGTGTCCGCTCCCCCTGCGCTCATCCACCCATTAATCTTTACATGAGATCCATTATGGTCCAGCGCTGTACCAGAAAGCAGTGGCTCTACACTCTGTCCCTCTTCACAGGGATGATCAATAGCTGGCTCCCGCTGCTATTAAACTCTATAACAACAGAAGGTGAGGTGAAAACGTGCACCGCTGTGTGCTTGTATGATTGCAGGCAGCGTGGCTCTGGACCAAGACCACACAGGCACCAACATAGGAGATAGCTTCCTATGGGACACTCTCTGAAGTGTGTTACATGATTAATTTCCCCAGAATAAATAAATGTAAGATCTTTAGTCTCCATTTCATATTGAAAGCATATATTCCCCGAAGAGTGAATTTTAGATGACTCTGCAAGGAAAAAGAAAAATCTAGACCAGGGTGGCTTTTGACTACTGTGTTAAAAGTTGGAGTTGCAGAAATGAATGAAGATGTTAACATTTCCTTGCAAACATATAACCAAAGCACTTTTTTGTGATTAGGCCGTGGAACATAGCAAGACACTTCCAGACTAAAGCTGGATACTACAAACTATACAACTTTTGTTGTTTGATTTCCTTTAGATTTACCATTAACTATGTAGTCCTAGTGCCTGCCAGATTGCATACACATTGAAAGTGTTTAGGTTGGACCTCATATTATATGGTTTCTAAATCTAAAGGAAAAAAATCTAAAGAATATTGTATAGTGTGTATCCAGCTTTAGTTGACCTTTGCAAAATCTGAACTACTTTCCATGCACAGTAAGCCATTCATTGTCTGAGAAGAGTTTGCATTGCTGACACTTTCAAGCATTGAATTGAGGGCAGGATAGTCATCAGGCGCCTAAAATGCAGATGAAGGCAGATGTAGGAATTCTGCCTTCTGAGCAAGACAATAGCCTAGTGAGTTCAAGGTAAAGGGAACATTCGTTTCAAAACTTTTTTTCATATTACATTGGAAAAAGGGTCTTCAGACTTTCATCATTCAGAATACTAATAAAACTGTTATTGTGGATTACATGTTGATTGAATGCTATCTATCATTTTTACTTTTTCATAGGTACCTACTAGAATAGGCTTCTGATGTCTTTGCTGGAGAGATTTTCTCTGCCGCTGACGCTGTTGTAGCATCTGAAAACCATTAACAAACAACAAAATGTAAGTGTACTGTGCATGGATAGTGACTTCAGATAATTTTCAATATGTTTTTGAAAAAAAATCACACAACATTCCTTAGACAAGTGATTGATAGGTATATGAGTGATGTGTGCATTTGAATAATGGAAGGGGTTATGTTTTTTTTTGTTTTTTTTTTTTAGGTAAATCCAGTGTGGAATGATGGGATGATAATGGCATTTCCTGCTAGTTTTTATTGCTAGCTGGAGTACTAACGTTCCAAAAATAATTCTTTATCTGTGCTATCAAAATGAGGCATCCGCCTTTCTGTTAAAGACAGAACAATGGAGTCAAGGTAAGCTTGAAGAATACAGTGACACATTTTAATATCACATTAACATTTACATCTTGCTGTAATATTTTCTATGATTGCATTAATAGTGGTTCTGCAGCCTACATTTTTTGTTCACTGAATGCATCCTATGTATAGGGGCAAAAAACAATGTTAAAGGAGTGGTAAAGGCAGAAGGTGCATTCTATGCATTAAGATAAAAAACCTTCTGTGTGTAGCAACCCCCCTAATACTTATCTGAGCCCCATCTCTGTCCAGCGATGTCCACATGTCCCTAGGCCGTCCGGGACTTTCCCTACTGATTGGCTGAGACACAGCAACAGCGCCATTGGCTCCTGTGGCTGTCAAAATCAGTTAGACAATCAGGTGAGAGAGTTGGCAGGGCCAAATGGCAGCTCCATGTCTGAATGGACACAGGGAGCCACAGCTTGGCTCGGGTGCCCCCATAGCAAGTTGCTTACTGTGGGGGGCACTCAACAGGAGGGAGGGATCAGGAGCACAGTAGAGGGACCTGAGAAGAGGAGGATTCAGACTGCCCTGTGCATATCCACTGCAATAGAGCAGGTAAGTATAACATGTTTGTTATTTTTTTCTTTAAAACAGACATTAGAATCACTTTAATGAAATCCCCCCCCTTAACCACCACCCTGGTACTTTACTGATAGAACTTCACGTACGCAATCCTGTGCTGGAACAGAGAGCAGTGGCACAGACTCTCTCTGCTCAGTCCCTCTTCATGTAGAAGATTGATAGCATAAATATTGAGCCATTGACTCACTCAACTGTCATTCCAACTCTGTGAGGGGGAAGCTTTGGGGCAGAACCATGACACACTGTCTGCGTGTATGGATCCTGCAAACAGCTTGTTTCTGACATTGCCTATGTGGAATGTGTAGAGGATGATGTGTGTGTCCTCTCTCTTTTTATCAGATTCAAATGGTTGTTTACTTACGCTGGGGAATGATGGTCTGCCTCTTTTCTGCACAGCTTTCTGACCTACCGATACGGCTTTCTGTTAAAGAAAGATGAAAAGAGTCAAGGTAATGTTGGACACTAGATTTAAAGTCTTCTTCTTATAATAGCAATGTCATTTTTTTTTTTAATGACATACGTTAGAAAACTATTTACAAGGGGTTATCCATTAAAAATGAATAATGAAACATGGGTATGGACGTAAGCAGCTAGGCCCACTCCGATGTAGAAAATCTGCTTTCCCAAGTTCCCAGCAAAACAGGAGCCCGCTGAGTCCCAGGGGAAGGGGTAAATCCTTTCAACATGGGTTGGTCTTTTACTAGGGAACAGTGTCTACACACTATCAGCATTCAGCATACTAGAGCAGGAAAATTATGTAAATGTGTAATCCATGTTCTCTATTGCATACATTTTTTCTTTGTAGTAGGTACTCACTAGAAGATGCTTGTGAGGTTCTTTGGGCCAGGGATGATGCAGATGTTCTTGCTGCAGATGTTTTTTTTTATAGCTGGAAAATAGACATACATTGGAACATAGCAAAGTTTAAGTATCATAATACTAGTATTCTAGCGTAGAAGGTGTAGATGTTGATGATATGCAAATCAACAGCTTTATTACTTACTCTGAGGAGGAATGAGCCACTGCTTTATCCCTGCCAATGATTTCACGATAAAGGCTTTCTGTTAAGAAAAAATGAAAAGCTAATATTGTAGATAGAGTAAACTTTTTGGGATATACACCTAAAAATGTACTTTTTTGGTTTAATATTAATGAAGAAAAAAAAGATAGTGTACAGTGTTTTTTAAAGCCTAGCTTTTTTTTTAATCTTACTTCATTCTACCTATAAAGCTTAACCCTTAAAATAAATAGGTTAATGAGATTCCTCCCTCTGCATACTCCAGTTTTAATTTCTTGAGCCCCATTGCAATCCAAGCAACCACCTAGTTATTGGGGGACAATCACTGAGAAGAATGACTTGGGAGCAACAGTGGTGGAAACCAGAAAGGAGGATGGGGGCCACTCCATGCACTTTTTTTCCATATCAGTTGAAGATTTATTCCATCCATTCACAAAAGAAACGCTTAGTATTTTTTTAAAGGAGAACAGTCTACTGACACTCTCAGCCACTATATAGACAGCAGTAGGGATGAGCTTCGTGTTCGAGTCGAACCCATGTTCGACTCGAACATCGGCTGTTCGATCGTTCGCCGAATTGCGAACGTTATGGGCCGTTCGCGCTAAATTCGTGTGGCGCGTCACGGCCCATAATTCACTGCGGCATCGCAGTGCATTGCTGGCTGATGATTGGCCAAGCATGCACTATGACCCGCATGCTTGGCCAATCACAGCGCTGTCAGTAGAGAGAGCTGTAATTGGCCAAAGCCAGGGTGGCTTTGGCCAATTACGGCTCAGGGCATTTAGTACACACCCCACACTATATAAGGCCGCCTGCACGGCGGCCCTGTGTAGTGTGTGTTCCGGTGTGCTGAGAGATAGAGAGAGAGAGAGACAGTGTCATTTGATTTGAGTTAGATAGATTAGGCAGAACAGTCAGTCAGTTAGCTGCACTTACAGTGTATTGTGTATATATATGCATCCCAGGTGTTGCATATATATATATACACTGTATTCAGTTTAGCTAGATCCGTTCCTGTTATCTTCTATCTAGACTATTTACATTTAATGCAGTGCGTCCTGCTCACAGTGTTCAGCTAGATCCGTTCCTGTTAAATTCCTACTGACCGGCAGGCTTGTCTGGTTACAGTATATAAAGCTACCTGAAGAAAATTACAGGTGTTCTATTTGATCCTATTAGTACCACGGTCAGGCAGCTAGACTATTTACATTTAGTACAGTGTGTCCTGCTCACAGTGTTCAGCTAGATCCGTTCCTGTTATCTTCCTACTGACAGGCAGGCTTGTCTGGTTACAGTATATAAAGCTACCTGAAGAAAATTACAGGTGTTCTATTTGATCCTATTAGTACCACGGTCAGGCAGCTAGACTATTTACATTTAGTACAGTGTGTCCTGCTCACAGTGTTCAGCTAGATCCGTTCCTGTTATCTTCCTACTGACAGGCAGGCTTGTCTGGTTACAGTATATAAAGCTACCTGAAGAAAATTACAGGTGTTCTATTTGATCCTATTAGTACCACGGTCAGGCAGCTAGACTATTTACATTTAGTACAGTGTGTCCTGCTCACAGTGTTCAGCTAGATCCGTTCCTGTTATCTTCCTACTGACAGGCAGGCTTGTCTGGTTACAGTATATAAAGCTACCTGAAGAAAATTACAGGTGTTCTATTTGATCCTATTAGTACCACGGTCAGGCAGCTAGACTATTTACATTTAGTACAGTGCGTCCTGCTCACAGTGTACAGCTAGATCCGTTCCTGTTATCTTCCTACTGACAGGCAGGCTTGTCTGGTTACAGTATATAAAGCTACCTGAAGAAAATTACAGGTGTTCTATTTGATCCTATTAGTACCACGGTCAGGCAGCTAGACTATTTACATTTAGTACAGTGCGTCCTGCTCACAGTGTACAGCTAGATCCGTTCCTGTTATCTTCCTACTGACAGGCAGGCTTGTCTGGTTACAGTATATAAAGCTACCTGAAGAAAATTACAGGTGTTCTATTTGATCCTATTAGTACCACGGTCAGGCAGCTAGACTATTTACATTTAGTACAGTGCGTCCTGCTCACAGTGTTCAGCTAGATCCGTTCCTGTTATCTTCCTACTGACAGGCAGGCTTGTCTGGTTACAGTATATAAAGCTACTTGAAGAAAATTACAGGTGTTCTATCCCAGCTTAGTGCAGCTACAGGCCATTAGTATGTCTGGAAGGCCAAGAAGGAGAGGCAGACAGTCACAAGCCAATAAGAGAGGGCAAGCAGGCTCTGTGTCTAGTGCTGGTCGTGGAGACGGTGCATCCTCATCAGCACGTGGCCATGGGACACGCTTGGCCTTTTTTTCGGCAGCTGGCCATGTTGAGCCGCAACATGCGGAAGACTTGGTCGAGTGGATGACCAAGCCGTCCTCATCCTCCTCATCCTCTCTCACCCATGCCCAGGGTGCTTTGTCTGGCAAAGCAGCGGCCTCTTCCCTCAGCTCAATGTCATCAGTGACTCCTTCCCTAGCTCCACCATGTCCTCATGAGGATTCCCTCGAACTGTTTGACCACAGTGTTGGGTACATGCTCCAGGAGGATGCCCAGCGTTTGGAAGGCTCTGATGACGATACTGAGCTCGATGAAGGCAGTAACATGAGCGCGGACAGAGGGGGTGCCCAAGAAGGACAGCAATCTGGCAGTCATGCTCCCCCTGCTGCAGCATACTGCCAGGTTTGCTCCAGTGATGAGGAGGGAGGGGATGATGAGGTCACTGACTCAACGTGGGTGCCTGATAGGAGAGAGGAGGAGGAGGAGGAGGAGGAGGAGGAGGAGGAGGAGGAGGAGGAGGCGGCAGCACATCACCAACGAGGCAGGATGCCCTCCAGGGGCCAGCCTAAGGGCAGCACATTGACTGCATCACACCCCAAAGCTCCACATGTGCAGGGCGCTGCAGTCTCTGCGCGTTATTCAAAAAGTTCTTTGGTGTGGGCCTTTTTTGAGACGAGTGCATCAGATCGCACCGCTGCTATTTGCAACATATGTCTCAAGCGTATCTCGCGTGGCCAAAATATCTCCCGCTTGGGTACCACATGCTTGACCAGACATATGTTGACCTGCCATGCAGTTCGTTGGCAAGCGTATCTAAAAGACCCACACCAAAGAACAAAGAGGATCTCTCCTTGCTCCTCATCAGCTGAGATTTCCAACCCCACTAGACCTTCAGTCCTCTCTGAGACCTACAGTGAGAGGAATGAAGGTGTAGAATTAGGTGTGTCACAGCCAAGTACTTGTGGGCAATCTGCTTTTGGTACACCGACGTCAGATTGTACCAGGCAAATTTCCCTGCCCCAGCTGCTGCACCGCCGAAAGAAGTTTGCTCCCAGCCATCCACATGCCCAGCGGTTGAATGCTAGCTTGGCAAAATTGCTAGCACTTCAACTGCTGCCTTTTCAGTTGGTAGACTCTGCCCCCTTCCGTGAGTTTGTGGAATGTGCGGTTCCTCAGTGGCAGGTACCCAAACGCCACTTTTTCTCACGGAAGGCGATTCCGGCTCTCTACCGGCATGTGGAAGGCAATGTCCATGCCTCGCTGGACAGGGCGGTCAGCGGTAAGGTGCATATTACCGCTGACTCATGGTCCAGCAGGCATGGACAGGGACGTTACCTAAGTTTCACGGCGCATTGGGTGACTCTGCTGGCAGCTGGGAAGGATGCAGGACAAGGTGCAGTAGTGTTGGAGGTTGTTCCGCCACCACGCCTCCAAAATGCTGATTGTGACACACCTCTCTCCTCCACCCCCTCCTCTTCTTCTTCCTCCATGGCCTCTTCCTCGGAACCAGCGGTGCTCCGTAGGCGTTCAAGGGGCTACGCAAGTACGCAGGCCAAAAGATGCCATGCGGTGCTTGAGCTGGTGTGCTTGGGGGACAGGAGCCACACTGGGGCAGAGGTTCTGTCAGCTCTGCAGGGGCAGGTTCAGAGGTGGTTGACGCCACGCCAACTTAAGGCAGGAATGGTGGTTTGCGACAATGGCACCAACCTCCTCTCTGCCCTCCGACAGGGACAAATGACCCATGTGCCCTGTTTGGCTCACGTCCTTAACTTGGTGGTGCAGCGGTTCTTGGGCAGGTACCCGGGCTTACAGGATGTCCTGAGGCAGGCCAGGAAAGTCTGTGTGCATTTCCGCCGGTCATATAATGCCAGTGCTCGGCTGACGGACCTCCAAAAGGAGTTTAACCTGCCCAAGAACCGCCTAATCTGTGACATGCCCACCAGGTGGAACTCAACGTTGGCCATGCTGCAGCGGCTGCACACGCAGCAGAGGGCCATCAATGAGTACCTGTGCGACTATGGCACCAGGACAGGGTCAGGGGAGCTTGGTTTTTTTTCCCCACGCCAGTGGGCCATGATCAGGGATGCATGCACTGTCCTGTCACCATTCGAGGAGGCCACGAGGATGGTGAGCAGTGACAGTGCATGCATCAGTGACACTGTCCCCCTTGTCCACCTGTTGGAGCACACGCTGCGTGGAATAATGGACAGGGCACTTGAGGCAGAACAGAGGCAGGAAGAGGAGGACTTCCTTAGCTCTCAAGGCCCCCTTTATCCAGACAGTGTTCCTGCGTGCCCGCCGATCACACAGGAAGAGGACGAGGAGGAAGAGGAGGAGGAGGAAGATTGTGTCAGTATGGAGGTGGAGCCTGGCACTCAGCATCAGCAGCAGTCTTTAAGGGATCAGTCCCAAGAAACACATGGACTTGTACGTGGCTGGGAGGAGGTGGCTGCGGACCATGTCGTTCTTAGTGACCCAGAGGACTCCGGACCGAATGCCTCAGCAAACCTACGCTGCATGGCCTCCCTGATCCTGCAAAGCCTGCGTAAGGATCCTCGTATTCGTGGTATCAAGGAGAAGGACCAATACTGGCTGGCAACCCTCCTTGATCCACGTTACAAGGGTAAGGTTGCGGACCTTATCTTGCCATCGCAGAGGGAGCAGAGGATGAAACATCTTCGGGAGGCCTTGCAGAAAGGTCTGTGCAACGCGTTCCCAGAGACTGGGAGGTTACAAACTCCTGTTTCTGGACAACGTGTTGCTGAGGCTTCGGTCAGTCAAAGAAGGAGCGGTGGAGAAGGTGGCCGTCTGACCGATGCGTTCAGACAATTTTTTGGTCCGCAGCCCCAAGGTATGATCGGTTCCAGCAACCATCGCCAGCGTCTGTTTTACATGGTGCAGGAATACCTAGGGGCAAGATCAGACTTGGACACCTTTCCCACCGAAAATCCTCTGGGTTACTGGGTCTTGAGGATGGATCACTGGCCAGAGCTTGCACAGTATGCAATTGAGCTACTGGCCTGTCCTGCATCCAGCGTTCTTTCGGAACGCACATTCAGTGCTGCTGGAGGCGTGGTAACCGATCACAGGGTGCGTCTGTCCACCGACTCGGTCGATCGGCTGACCTTCATAAAAATGAATGAGTCTTGGATCACCACCAGCTACCAAGCACCTGATGCTGATGTAACCGAATAATTTTTTTTGAAATCTCAGATCCCTTCAAAGACTGCCTATGCTGATGCTGAGTGACTATCCCTGAGTAATTATCCTCTTCCTCCTCAATCATCACGCTGATAGCTTGTAAGAACATTTTTGGTTCTGGGCGCCACCACCAGTGCCTAAGGCACAATTTTTCAGCCCCTGTTTAACAGGGGCGTGTAATTACAATTTTTGATGTAATACTTTGCAGCAGGGCTCGTTCCTGCATTCCAACTAGAGTGTCTGTGAGGGGTTGCAGTGTTGTGGCACCAGCACCAGTGCCTAAGGCCCAATTTTTCTGCCCCTGTCTAACAGGGGCGTGTAATTACAATTTTTGATGCAATACTTTGCAGTAGGGCTCGTTCCTGCGTTCCAACTAGAGTGTCTGTGAGGGGTTGCAGTGTTGTGGCACCAGCACCAGTGCCTAAGGCCCAATTTTTCTGCCCCTGTCTAACAGGGGCGTGTAATTACAATTTTTGAAGCAATCATTTGCAGCAGGGCTCGTTCCTGCGTTCCAACTAGAGTGTCTGTGAGGGGTTGCAGTGTTGTGGCACCAGCACCAGTGCCTAAGGCCCAATTTTTCTGCCCCTGTCTAACAGGGGCGTGTAATTACAATTTTTGAAGCAATAATTTGCAGCAGGGCTCGTTCCTGCGTTCCAACTAGAGTGTCTGTGAGGGGTTGCAGTGTTGTGGCACCAGCACCAGTGCCTAAGGCCTAATTTTTCAGCTGCTGTTCAACAGGGGCATGTAATTACAATTCTTGATCTAATATTTCACAGCAGGGCCCTGTGAGGGCTTACAGTGTTGTGGCCACAGCAACACCTAAGGCCCAAATTTCTGCTGAGTATATAGGGCAGGACCCTACTTTCAAACATCTAACTTACAAACGACTCCTACTTGCAAACGGAAGGAGACAACAGGAAGTGAGATGAAATCTACCCCTAGGAAGGGAAATTCTCTCCTGTAAGAGTTAATATGGGAAAACAAGTTCTCCTTTCCACTGATGCTTTCCAATCCTTGTTCCACAAAAAAACCCAAATTTTCAAAAAACATTTTTCATTGGGACAAAAAAGTGAGGTGAAATCTTCTGAAGAGGAGGAAAGACAGCAAAACAAATGTCACAGGGGTGATAACCCTTCCCTATGTTTTCCAAAAAGCTTAGAAAAGATTTTTTGGCTGGAGCTAAACACGTTAAAAATGTTCAAAATTACAAACAGATTCTACTTAACAACAAACCTACAGTCCCTGTCTTGTTTGCACCGCCTGTATACTGCTGTTCAGAGTATATAGGGCCTGGTGGCCCCACACCTTTCCTTATTTTAATTTGGGTGCGGGGTTCCCCTTAATATCCATACAAGACCCAAAGGGACTGGTAATGGACTGGGGGGTACCCATGCCGTTTGTCTCACTGATTTTCATCCATATTGCCATGACCCGACATGACATTAAACCCGCAAGCAGTTTTAAATGAGATTTTTTCCTTTAAAAATGACATTTGGTGCAGGGACTGTTCTAAACATGGGAAACACGCGTCACTTTACAGGCATACTATAGACACCCCCCAGGTACGATATTTAAAGGAATATTTCACTTTTTTTTTTTTACTTTAAGCATCATTAAAATCACTGCTCCCGAAAAAACGGCCGTTTTTAAAAGTTTTTTTTGCATTGATACATGTCCCCTGGGGTAGGACCCGGGTCCCCAAACCCTTTTTAGGACAATACCATGCAAATTAGCCTTTAAAATGAGCACTTTTGATTTCGAACGTTCGAGTCCCATAGACGTCAATGGGGTTCTAACGTTCGTGCGAACTTTCGGTCCGTTCGCGGGTTCTGGTGCGAACCGAACCGGGGGGTGTTCGGCTCATCCCTAGACAGCAGTATCATCAGGGTTGCAAACTTCAGAACAACCCAAATGTAGTATATCTGCCTTCAAAGCTAACCAGCAGACTGTAGAGTACCAGGTGAGGGGGATAATAGTTCCTATTCTGAGTGGTTTGTCATTTCAGCATAGAACTGGCCCTGAATACTATCAGCATAGTAGCATACTACATTTTGTTGTACAATAAAAAATGTTAAATAAATATTCAACAGTGCAAAACATTTCTATTGGTTTTAGGTACTTACCAGAATGGGCAGGTGCTCGACTTGGGCCCGGCAGAGAGGAACCTTGGCATGCAGAGGATGGACATGGGCAACAGGGAAACAAAGCAAAAAGTGAGACTTATTCACAAGACATACTGTCTGCTAGTATGGCAGCTGCAATCAACAGAAATTCCACATGAGCATCCCTGTAAGAACCACCTAGTTATTGGGGGCAATCACTGAAAATGATAACTTAGAAGCAACAGTTGTGGACACCAGAGGAGGAGGATTGGGGCCACTCCATGCTTTTTTTTTCATATTAGTTGAAGGTTGAATTCATCTACAGTGGAACCTCGGATTGCGAGTAATGCGGTTAACGAGCGTTTCGCAATACGAGCACTGTATTTTGAAAAATCTGAACTCAGTTTGCGAGTGTTGTCTCGCAAAACAAGCAAGATTCAGGCCAAAGCAGTGTGCAGTACCATGTTTGGCCTGAGGTGGGGGGGTGCCAGAGCCAAGCGGAGCCAAATGGCGCCGTTCGGAAATGCTCGGAAAGACTATGTTCCTGAGCCTTTCCGAGGTTTGCCGAGGTCAGATGAGCTGTCCTCGGGCCTTTCCAGCTGTTTCCGAGGCTCTCCGGCACCCCCCACCTCTGGCCACATGCGGTATTGCATGCCATTGAAGTAATTGCGGAACAAATTATTTTCGTTTCCATTAACTTCTATGGGGAAACTCACATTGATATGCGAGTACTTTGGATTACAAGCATTCTCCTGGAACGGATTATGCTCGTAATCCGAGGTTCCACTGTATTTGCAAATGACTGCCTTAGTATATTTAAAGGAGAACAGTCTGCTGACACTCTCAGCCACTAAATAGACAGCAGTATCATCAGGGTTGCAAACTTCAGAAGAACCCAAATGTAGTATATCTGCCTTCAAAGCTAACCAGCAGACTGTAGAGTACCAGGTAAGGGGGATAATAGTTCCTATTCTGAGTGGTTTGTCATTTCAGCAGAGAACTGGTCCCTACATGCTATCAGCATAGTAGCATACCATGTTTTGTTGTACAACAAAAATTGTTAAATAAATATTCAACAGTGCAAAACATTTCTATTGGTTTTAGGTACTTACCAGAATGGGCAGGTGCTCGACTTGGGCCCGGGAGAGAGGAACCTTGGCATGCAGAGGATGGACCTGGGCAACAGGGAAACAAAGCAAAAAGTGAGACTTATGGACAAGACCTACTGTCTGCTAGTATGGCAGCTGCAATCAACAGAAATTCCACATGAGAATCCCTGTAAGAACCACCTAGTTATTGGGGGCAATCACTGAAAATGATGACTTAGAAGCAACAGCTACTTAAAAGACAGCAGTATTGTTATAAGGGTTGTAAACTGCAGAAGAACCAAAATGTAGTATATCTGCCTAACCAGCAGACTGTAGAGTCCCAGGTAAGGGGGATAATAGTTCTTATTCTGAGCGATTTGTCATTTAGGCAGAGAACTGGGCCTGAATACTATCAGCATAGTAGCATACTACTGTTGTAAAACAAAAACTGTTAAATAAATGTTTAACGGTGCTTATTTATTGGTTTTAGGTACTCACCAGAAAGAGCAAGTGCCCGACTTGGGCCCAGGGGTGAGGGAACTTGCCATGCGGATGATGGACCTGAACAACAAGGAAATAAAGCAAAATGTGAGTCTCTCACGTATAGTCATTATTTGAATAATGAGCTTGAGAAATAGAAATGTTAATGATATAATGAATATGATATCTTTCATTTTACTCACCAGCTTTCAGCCGCTTGCTGGGCCTGTGCACCTCAGCCTCCTCCTGAGCATCAGATGCCGTCTCTGACATGAGCTTCAAATAGAAGATCTCTTGCCAGTTATTTAACTGCAGCTTACATTCAGTGCCCTGCTTCTCTAGTTGTTTAACCACCTCAATACTGGGCACTTTCACCCCCTTCCTTCCCAGACCAATTTTCAGCTTTCAGTGCTCTCTCACTTTGAATGACAATTACTCAGTCATGCTACACTATACCCAAATGAAATTTTTATCATTTTGTTCACACAAATAGAGCTTTCTTTTGGTGGTATTTATTCACCACTTCATTTTTTATTTTTTGTGATATAAGCGAAAAAAGAGCGAATATTTAAAAAAAAACCCAAAATTTTCTACTTTCTCTTTTAAAAGAAACCAAAAAAATTAAATTTTGTCGAAAATTTAGGCAAAAATGTATTCTACCACCTGTCTTTGGTAAAAAAAATCCTGATAATTGTATGATCATTGGTTTGTGTGAAAGTTATAGAGTCTACAAGCCATGCTACGCATTATTGAAAATGTATCAATCCTAATGCACTGATGGCCTAATGCACTGATCTCATTTCTTGAGGCCCTAAAATGTCAGGACAGTACAATAACCCCCCAAAAGACCCCTTTTTGGAAAGAAGACAGTCTGAGGTATTTAGTAAGAGGCATAGTGAATTTTTTTAAGTTGAAATTTTTTCCCCACAATGCTTTGGAAAATTAAGAAATATAGATTTTTTTTTTTTTCTTCACTAAATTGTCATATTTACAAGTTATTTCTCACACACGGTGCAGGCATAATTGCAATTACACCCCAAAATACATTCTGCTATTCGTCCTGAGTATGGCGATACCCCATGTGTGAGACTTTTCCACAGCCTGGCCACATACAGAGGCCCAACATCCATATAGCACCATCAGGCGTTCTAAAGGCATAAATTACACATTTCATTTTCTGAGTACCTATCACATTTTTGAAGGCCCTGGAGCACCAGGACAATGGAATTACCCACAAAATGACCCCATTTTGGAAAGAAAACAACCCAATGTATATTCTATGAGGCATACTGAGTCTTTTGAACATGTCATTTCTTCCCACAAGTTTTTGGAAAATGTGGAAAGAAAATGAAAACCTATTTTTTTCTCACAAAGTTGTCAATTTAGAAGATCTTTCTAACACATAGCATGTACGTAGCCAAAATGACAACCCCAAAATACATTCTGCTATTCGTCCTGAGGATGGCGATACCCCATGTGTGAGACTTTTCCACAGCCTGGCCACATACAGAGGCCCAACATCCATATAGCACCATCAGGCGTTCTAAAGGCATAAATTACACATTTCATTTCCTGAGTACCTATCACATTTTTGAAGGCCCTGGAGCACCAGGACAATGGAATTACCCACAAAATGACCCCATTTTGGAAAGAAAACAACCCAATGTATATTCTATGTGGCATACTGAGTCTTTTGAACATGTCATTTCTTTCCACAAGTTTTTGGAAAATGTGGAAAGAAAATGAAAACCTATTTTTTTTCTCACAAAATTGTCAATTTAGAAGATCTTTCTAACACATAGCATGTACATAGCCAAAATTACACCCCAAAATACATTCTGCTACTCGTCCTGAGTGTGACGATACCCCATGTGTGAGACTTTTCCACAGCCTGGCCACATACAGAGGCCCAACATCCATATAGCACCATCAGGCGTTCTAAAGGCATAAATTACACATTTCATTTCCTGAGTACCTATCACATTTTTGAAGACCCTGGAGCACCAGGACAATGGAATTACCCACAAAATGACCCCATTTTGGAAAGAAAACAACCCAATGTATATTCTATGAGGCATAATGAGTCTTTTGAACATGTCATTTCTTTCCACAAGTTTTTGGAAAATGTGCAAAGAAAATGAAAACCTATTATTTTCTCACAAAGTTGTCAATTTAGAAGATCTTTCTAACACATAGCATGCACATAGCCAAAATGACACCCCAAAATACATTCTGCTACTCGTCCTGAGTATGGCGATACCCCATGTGTGAGACTTTTCCACAGCCTGGCCACATACAGAGGCCCAACATCCATATAGCACCATCAGGCGTTCTAAAGGCATAAATTACACATTTCATTTCCTGAGTACCTATCACATTTTTGAAGGCCCTGGAGCACCAGGACAATGGAATTACCCACAAAATGACCCCATTTTGAAAAGAAAACAACCCAATGTATATTCTATGAGGCATAATGAGTCTTTTGAACATGTCATTTCTTTCCACAAGTTTTTGGAAAATGTGGAAAGAAAATGAAAACCTATTTTTTCTCTCACAAAGTTGTCAATTTAGAAGATCTTTCTTACACATAGCATGTACATAGCCAAAATGACACCCCAAAATACATTCTGCTACTCGTCCTGAGTATGGCGATACCCCATGTGTGAGACTTTTCCACTACCTGGCCACATACAGAGGCCCAACATGCAAGTAGCACCTCCAGGCTTCTAACACATAGCATGTACACACCAAGAATTACACCCCAAAATACATTCTTCTGAGCAAAAGGTAAAAAAAAAGCTCACCTGTGGTTTTAGCAGGCATGAATACCATTCCAGAGCAGCCAAAGCATTTGTCCAGACAGCCAAAGGAAATGTCCAGGAATTGTCCAGGCAGCAGACAGATATGGAAAAGTATGAACATAGTTCAGTACAGTCCAAGGTTTAGCAGGCAGTTCAGGTAACAGGCATAGGCATGGCCAGTCCAGGTGGTAAAGGCATGGCAAGGTCATGTGGCAGGCAAATGCATGGCAAGGTCATGTGGCAGGCAAAAGGCATGGCCAGTTCAGGTGGCAGCAGGCAGCACTTTGTACATTGGGCCTTGGTCAGGTAAGACCTGACAGGGGTAGAGGCTTCTTCCCAAATCTCTACGAAGCCTCCGAGTCTCCAGACCCTAATCCGAGAAAACTAAAAACCCGGAGAAAAATGTTTTCTCCACTCGGAAAACCTGTTCTGGAGCCCCTCACATATGTGAGACCCCTGTGCTGTACAGTGGCAGGGCAAATGATCAGTTCAGGAGGCAGGCAAAAATCATGGTCATTTAACAGTCCGGGTCAATTCACGTTGAAGGCAGAAAGATGTTTGGCAGAGGCATAGTCGTTAACAGTCCGGGTCAATTTACGTTGAAGGCAGAAACATGTTTGGCAGAGGCATAGTCGTTAACAGTCCGGGTCATTCACAGAAATGGCAGATAGTGGAAAAAAATCACCTTCACTGTACTAATAGTGTAGTGAAGTATGATAGCTCCGATAGCATGTTCCAATACAGAGCCCTGGCTCGGAGGGACATTGGGGACAGTAGTATCGGGTGTCACGGCGAATTCCTCTACTTGCACATACACAACATTTTTTTGGGGGTTTGCGACCTGTTTGGGTAAGAGGGAGGATTTCGGGAAAGTGCCTTTCATGGAGTCTGGCTAATGCATCGGAGCGAATTAGTTGAGGGGCTTGGCCTTGGGGATAGAGAAGGGCTGTGAAAACTTCTTCTTGGAATTTTAGATAGGGTAGGGAACTTTGGGTGCACTTAAAAAAAATGATATAGGAATTAAATAGGGCAAGTTGCATCAAATAAATGGCGACTTTCTTGTACCAAAATAGTGATCTCCTGGTGGCCAAGTAGGGCTGCATCATCTGGTCGTTCATATCCACCCCCCCATGTATAGGTTGTACTCATGCACACATTTTGGCTTCTGTATGGGGCCTCCTCTTCTCTGAAGTTCCACCAAGGTGTCGTCATGTATTGTTGAAAGGATGTAGACATCTCTTTTTTTATCTCTCCACTTCACCGCTAGTACTTCTTCAGTTCGCATACTGGCCATTTCACCCTGCTTCAATTTCTTGGCGACCAATCTTTGTGGGAAGCCTTTGCGGTTGGTCCGTGCTGTCCCACAGGCCACAGTGTTCTTCAGGTACAAATGGCGGAAAAGTGGGAGACTAGTGTAGAAATTGTCTACGTAAAGGTGGTAACCTTTCCCAAGTAATGGTTGGATCAGCTGCCAGACAATTTTGCCACTTGTTCCCATGTAGGTAGGGCATCCAGGGGGGTTTAGCTGTCTGTCTTTTCCCTCATAAATCATAAAATCATATGTGTAACCCGTGGCCCTGTCACACACCTTATAAAATTTTACCCCACGTCTGGCTCTTTTACTGGGGAGGTATTGTTTTATTCCCAGTCTTCCGGTGAAGTGCACCAGGGATTCATCCACACATATGTTTCTATCAGGGGTAAACATCTCCTTGAAGCTGGCGCAAAAAAAAATTGATTAGGGGCCGAATTTTGAATAACTTATCGTAACTGGGATGATTTCGAGGGAGGCATTGGGCATTGTTATTGAAGTGTAAAAATCTCATGATCATCTCATAACGGGTTCTGGGCATAAATGACGAATAGATCGGCATGTGGTGGATAGGTTGGGTAGACCAGTAGGAATGGAGTTCATTTTTTTTTGTCAGCCCCATGTTGAGGGTTAGGCCAAGGAAAATTTTAAATTCTTCTACGGTGAGGGGTTTCCAAACAAAAGGACGGGCATATGAGGAACTGGGATTGTTGGCTATGTGTTGGCTGGCGTATAGATTACATTGCTCCACAATGTAGGTTAGGAGATCATTGGTAAAAAATAAATGAAAATAATAAAGTGGGGTTACATTTTCCGTCTGCATCTGAGGGCCTGGCTGGGCTGTGAAAAGGGGTATTACAGGTTCTACTGATGTTTCGGGCAGCCATGTTGGATACAGTAGAACATCTGGGAGGCTAGTATTGGCACTGCCTCGTTGATGGGATCCGTTGCTAGCATCTGGCCTATCTTCTAGGAAGGTTGCAGAAGTGCTGGTGGATGCCCGCCTATCCCAAAGTGCTGCGCTGCTGGTGGATGCCTGCTGTTGGATGCCCTGGAGTGCTGCGCTACTGGTGGATGCCTGCATATCATCCTGGAGTGCTGGGCTGCTGGTGGATGCCTGCATATCATCCTGGAGTGCTGCACTGCTGGTGGATGCCTGCTGGTGGATGCCCTGGAGTGCTGCGCTGCTGGTGAATGCCTCCTCCTGCTCATTTCTCCTGATTCTCCTTGTTAGGATTGTATCTTCCTCTGTTTCCAACTCGGAGCCACTGCTTTCCACTGGCTCATAGTCACTATCCGAGTCTGACGGAGAGAATTCCCCGCTACTCTCGTCCGACATACTCTGGAGTATTTGGAGAGCCTCCTCTGCGCTGTAAGACCTTTTTGTCATGTTGGCGGGCAGATGTGTCAGATGGCAGGCGGCAGATGTGCCAGATGGTGGGCGGCTGTGCCAGATGGTGGGTGGCTAGATGTGCCTGATGTTGGCGGGCAGATGTGCCTGATCGTGGGCAGATGGCGGCTGGCAGATGTGCCTGATGGCGGGCGGGCAGATGTGCCTGATGATGGTGGGCGGCTGATGTGTCAGCTGTTGACGGGCTGATGTGTCAGCTGATGATGGGCTGATGTGTTAGCTGTTGATGGTGTCAGATGGCGGGCGACAGATGTGCCTGATGGCGGGCGGCAGGTGTGCCTGATGACTGGCGGGCAGATGTGCCTGATGACTGGCGGGCAGATGTGCTTGATGACTGGCGGGCAGATGTGCCTGATGACTGGCGGGCAGATGTGCCTGATGACTGGCGGGCAGATGTGCCTGATGGCAGGCGGGCAGATGTGCCTGATGGCAGGCGGGCAGATGTGCCTGATGACTGGCGGGCAGATGTGCCTGATGGCAGGCAGATGTGCCTGATGATGGTGGGCGGCTGATGTGTCAGCTGTTGACGGGTTGATGTGTCAGCTGATGACGGGCTGATGTGTTAGCTGTTGACGGTGTCAGATGTGCCTGATGGCGGGCGGCAGATGTGCCTGATGACTGGCGGGCAGATGTGCCTGATGACTGGCGGGCAGATGTGCCTGATGACTGGCGGGCAGATGTGCCTGATGGCAGGCGGGCAGATGTGCCTGATGGTGGGCAGATGTGCCTGATGGCAGGCGGGCAGATGTGCCTGATGATGACGGGCTGATGTGCCGGCTGTTGGCGGACAGATGTGCCCGCTGTTGGCGGACAGATGTGCCAGTTGTTGACGGGCAGATGTTCATTGACAGTTGTTTTCACTGTTTGGGGACACTGTGTTTTGGGGACACTGTGTTTTGGGGACACTAGCTGGGTGATCAGTGGGTAAACAGCAGACAAACAGCTTTATTACTCACTGATCTCCTGGCTGCAGCACAGATCTCTCTTCCTCTCCTCACTGACAGGCTCTGTGTGAGGAGAGGAAGAGATGAGAGCAGTTACTACGCTCTCTATTTACATTACATGATGACTGTGATTGGACACAGTCGTCATGTGATCAGGAGGGCCAATCACAGGGCCCTCCTGTGTTGTGCTGTCTCTGGGGGACACAGGCAGATCGGGATCGCGCCGCTGCGTGGGCACGTGGCGACGCGATCTCCTGTCATCTGCCACCCCCTTCCCCTTGTTTACTATACGATGGCTGTGATTACACACAGCCATCGTGCGGATCAGGAGGGCAAATCACATTGCCCTCCTGCCGCTCTGAGATGTGGCGTGTCCGAGTGACACGCGCGCATCGGGATTGCACGGCTGCGCGGGAGCGCGCCCGCGTGATCCCGCTCCTTCTGAAGGACGTTCGGGAACGTCCAGTCAGAAGGAGGGAGCTCCCACCCGGCCGTATATGTGCAGTGGCCGGGTGGGAAGTGGTTAATAACTGCAGCTTTGCAATCATAATATCTGTAAACAAAATAATGCAGCATTACTACTTTAGCATCACCCAATTACATTTTGACTAGACTTTTACAACAATAAAAACTTTTTTTTCAAATTATCAAGTTATCTTATTGGTACATGTACACAGGATCCCTGATCTCTCCTCTATGTTATCTTATCAGTACATGTACACAGGGTTGTCTATAGTCCTTTCTAGGCAGTTGAGTTTAGAAATTTTTTTTTGAGAAAACAAAAAAAATGCATTCAGGATGGATGTTCAGAGGCATTTGAAATGCAAAATACCTGTAACAGCTTGTAAACTCAATAACTAGTGTTTAGCCACGTTTCGTTTACAGGTGTTTTTGATGGTGATACAATTTTGACCATTTGAATAAAACGTTCCTAAACAAAAACGAGGCTAAATGCGACTAAACGCAGCATGTAAATGCAGCAAAATGGACGTTTTTAAATGTTGGTTACTATCTGTCAAGTTAAATAGTTCAGGAGAGGTTTCAAAATATCCTGTGTACATTAAGCATTAGCTGGTACAAACACACAAGGTAACGCACACAAGTTACAGTGGCAACTAAAGGTCCATTTCCCACATCTGTGGATTTAAAATTGCAATTAGTGTCTGTTTATAAATAGTCAATGAATTCTCAGCTCTCACATGGATACACTGAGCAGGCTAGATACCAAGCCACGGGGAGCAGAAAATAACTGTGTAACAATGTGATGTAACTTTAGAAGAATGGAAAAAGGATATAAAATGATATCCAAAGCCTTAAATACGCCAGTCAGTACTATTCGATCACTTATTAAGAAGTGTAAAATTTGGGGATCTCTTGATTGTTATCAGAAAATACTGGCAGCCATTTTTCATTCTTCTACACAAAAGCTGCGCATCTTGGACTTTCCAGGAAGACAGTGACCCAGCTGACCCTCCAATGATTACAGCAGAAAAAAGCAAAGGTTCTGGAGTGGCCATCACAGTCTCCTGACCTTAAAGTGGTTGTATACTCGCACATGTAAAAAAAAAAAAGACCCTGTAAGGCAAAGGCATAATGAGCTACTAGCTCATTATGAAATACTTAACTTAGAACGAGGCCCCTGTATCGCAGCCCAGTCCACGCCTAGGGAGCTGACATTTTGCCCTCGGCGTTTCTTTCGGGTTAGTGGCTCCGGTGTTGTTAGTGGCCGGAGCCGCGATGACATCACACCCGCGGGAGTCTTCTTCCCGGCAAGGTCCTGCAGCGTCTGCTGGACCTTCAGCCGGGCATTTAGAGCTCATGCGCCGCTGATGTCAGCGGCTGCATGCAAAGTGAATATCTCTTAAACCGTGCAGGTTTAGGAGATATTCATTTTACCTACAGGTAAGCTTTATTATAGGCTTACCTGTAGGCACAAATTAAAAATAAGGGTATACAACTGCTTTTTATTGTTTGATTGCCCCTCTTGGTGATTTTTACCTACAGGTAAGCCTATAATAAAGCTTACCTGTAGATAAAATGAATATCTCTTAAACCTCACGGTTTAGGAGACATTCACCCTGCATTCAGTCGCTGACATCAGCGGCACATGCACTCTGAAGGTCCGGCGTACCGTGACGGAACTTCAGCGCTCCTTGCTTGAAAGGAGGGCTCGGGAGGATGGTCATCACGGCTCTGACCACTTACAGTGCTGGAGCCTGCGAACACGGGTAAAAACCTAAGGGAATATGTTAGCCCCTGCAGCAGCACCCGGTCACCATTCTAAGGTAAGCATTTCATAATGTGCTAGTATGCGATGCTACTATAGGCCAAGGGTATGGAAACTTTTGAGCACACAACTGTGGATTGATAGATGTAGTGAGAGACAGAGAGGAGAGAGAGAGAGAGAGAAAGAGAAAGAAAGAGAGAGAGAGAGAGAGAGAAAAAGAGAGAAAGAGAGAGAGAAAGAAAAAGAGAGAGAGAGAGGGAGGGAGCAGTGGCGTATATAAGTTATGGTAGCCATAGCAAGTGGCATGGGGGGTGGCAAAAAAGCTACCCCCGCATGAAAAAAACCCCATCCTTCCTCCCGGACTAATATAACTCCCCGCACCGCAGTCAGCCTGCTGGAGCGTTGCGCTGGTGTTCTATCAGATAGCCGCTACCCGGTCTGGACTGTTGGAATTGGCTTAGGCTGAGGGAGGCTCTGTCAGCAGGGAGGGTGGGGCAGGGAGTTCGACTTACACTCTGACCCTGCCCCGCCTCATCCCATGTAGTCTGTATGTGCTCGGAGTGCTGAGATCGCCTCTCCTGGACATCTGAGAGCCCTGCCCTGGACCACGAAAATCCCCGCCCATACCATCAAAAGCCCCGCCCCTACCACCGAAAGCTCCGCCCCATACTACCAAAAGCGGGAGGTGAGCCCGGCTGGCAAAGTAGGTCTTTCTGCCTATATTTACACTGCCTATAGACTCACTGTTTCGCTAAACCCTCCCTGACAATGGTGTTAACCCCCCCGTATAGCTGTGCATTGCTGAAAGTTTAAATTTTAAAACTGGCTGTAGTATGTCGCATTCTCAGTCTCTGGTCATCTCCTGTAGTCACATTCGCAGTCTACTTAAAAGTAGTACCTGCTGTTGCACTGCACAAATCACTTAATTACACTTTATTTATGATATCCGTTTATTTATTCCATATCGGGCACTATATTTGTTTGGCTGCTTCTGTTTAGGCCTGGAACACACACACAATCGCACATGATGATGACTTAAAAGTCATCATCATGTGCGATTGTGCGTGTGTGCCAGGCAGAAGCACCCAATCAAATATAGTGCTCAATATGGATTAAATAAATAGATATCATAAATAAAGTGTAATAAAGTGATTTGTGCAACAAGCTCATTAAACATTCTACATTCAGTGAAATGCAGTGCAAATTTTGCAGTACATGAACTTTCACTGAATGTAGAATGTTTAATAAGCAGGGGCGGACTGACCCATCGGGCACTTGGGCACTTTATGTAGTGCCAATCCATAATTTGTTAATTGAAAGATTAACCACTTCCTGCCCGGACTATAGCAGAATGAAGGCTGGGCAGTTGTTCAGTTATCCTGACTGGGCATCATATGATGTCCAGCAGGATAACAGCCGCCGTGCGCCCAGTCTGACACACCGCTACACCTATCTTAGTAAAGAGCCTCCGGCGGAGGCTCTTTACCACGCGATCAGCCGTGTCCAATCACGGCTGATCACGATGTAAACAGGAAGTGCCGTTGATCTTTTTTTCCTCACTCGCATCTGACAGACGCGAGTAGAGGAGAGCCATTCAGCGGCTCTCCTGACAGGGGGGGTGTGCTGATTGTTTAACAGCAAAGCCCCCCTTGGATGCCCACACTGGACCACCAGGGAAGCCGCCAGGACCACCAGGGAAGTACCTAACATGTGGATGGCCAGGTATGTGCAAATTAATGCCCAACATATGCCAATCAGTGCTCACAAATGGGCACTGACTGGCACCATTATGGCACAAATAAAATCAGTGATGTCCAGCAATGCCACCCATCAGTGTCATCCGTGCCACCCATCAGTGTCCATCTGTGCCACCTATCAGTGCCACCCATAAGTACCCATCAGTGCCACCCATAAGTACCCATCAGTGCTGCCTACGAGTGCCCATCAGTGCCACCTATGTGTGCCCACCAGTGCCACCTATGAGAACCCAACAGTGCCACATACCAGTGCCACCTATCAGTGCTGTCTATCAGTGCCCATCATCAGTGCCCATCAGTGCCACCTCATCAGTGCCGCCTTATCAGTGCCCGTGAGTGCAGCCATATCAGATCCCATCATTGAAGAAGGAAACATACTTATTTACAAAAAATTTTTAACAGAAACAAAGAAAAACATTTTTTTTCAAAATTTTCAGGTCTTTTTTTATTTGTTGCACAAAAAATAAAAATCGCAGAGGTAATCAAATACCACCAAAAGAAAGCTGTATTTGTGGGAACAAAATGCTAAAAAATTTGTTTGGGTACAGTGTTGTATGACCGCGCAATTGTCATGCCTGGTATTGAAGTGGTTAACCGGTTCCCGACCTGCGCACGCCGATGTACGTCGGCAGAATGGCATGGCTAGGCAAATGGGCGTACCTGTACGTCTATTGGAATTCCCCGCCGTGCCATTGCGTGCGCGCCGGCGGCGGCGCACCCGCCGGCCGGGAGCTCCATGAGTCGGGTCGCGGGTCCCGCGGACTCGATCGCCACGGGGATACCCGATCGGCTCACGGAGAGGACGAACGGGGAGATTCTAATGTAAACAGCATCTCCCCGTTCTGCCTAGTGACAAGTGTCACTGATCACAGCTCCCTGTCATCGGGAGCTGTGATCAGAGTAATGACACTGCTAGCCCATTACTCTGATCACAGCTCCCGATGACAGGGAGCTGTGATCTATAACTTTTGCGCAAAGCAATCAATAAACGCTTATTGCGATTTTTTTTTTTTTACCAAAAACATGTAGAAGAATACGTATCGGCCTAAACTGAGGAAAAAAAATGTTTTTTTATATATTTTTGGGGGATATTTATTATAGCAAAATCTAAAAAATAATGCGTTTTTTTCAAAATTGTCGCTCTTATTTTGTTTATAGCGCAAAAAATAAAAACCGCAGGGGTGATCAAATACCACCAAAAGAAAGCTCTATTTGTGGAAAAAAAAGGACTTCAGTTTTGTTTGGGAGCCACGTCGCACGACCGCGCAATTGTCAGTTAAAGCGATGCAGTGCCGAATCGCAGTTTCAGTGCTTGCCATAGGTGCCATTTTCACTAGATACACCTCTGGGAGACACAGAGAGAGAGAGAGAATGTAATCATTTTTATTTACCGATGACGGATGCAGTCTGGGGTGCACTTAATCCCTCTCACAGCTTTTACTGCCATGGTGACGCGAAACCATGCAGCGTTCTTCTGGTTTGCTGAAGAGGATGTAGAAAACAGGATGACCCGTTCTTTGGCCACCGTGTTTGCGAGGGCTACATTCTCTGCATCATTAAAGCGAGGGCTCCTTTTGCTGGACTCCTTGGGGGCGGCACCACTTATGGCATCAGCCTTAAATGACGATTTTGAGGTCACAGCCACTGGACATATCATTTTCCTCTTTTTTCCTCCTTCATTCCTCCTTGGCTTCCTCTTAGTTAAGGTAGAACACTGTTTTGCCTCCTCCCCTATCTTATGCCTCTCCCCCCACGCCTTCTCTTTCTCCCATTTCTACTCACACCACCCTCCAATGCCCCCACACCACTTTCACACTCAGCACCACCACTCGCAACAACACGTTCAGACTCACCACCACCACACACATTCACTCTCCCAAAATCCCACACAAGCTCCTGCAGATGTAAAGACACACCAACATCAGCTGCATTTCCATCTGCATCATCCACATTCTCACCCTCACACACACCTACCCTCTCCACATCAGACATCCTGCACACCAAACACACACAATCACACAGATAAAGCTCACTCACTGCAAATACAAAACAAAACAGTCAGCAGACAGTACAAGTGACTAGCAGCTAGCTATATCTCCCCTCTCTCTCACACAAAATGGCCACAGGTGCATCCTGGTACAGTGCTGCCAAAAAAGTGGTTTTGAAATAAAGATAAATTAAGTAATTTTTTTATTTAAAATCATTTTTGAATTGTCAGACTGTCTAATTCAATTCTTATATGTGTAAAATTCGGCAGACACACTTAAATAGGAAAATAGCTGAATTTGGTTGAATTATTATCGAATCCTGTTGAAATATTATCGAATCCGGTTGCAATATTATCGAATCTGGTTGAAATATTTTCGAATGCGATTGAAATATTATCGAATACGATTGAAATAATTTCTAATACAGTTGAAATAATTTTGAATGCTGTTGAAATATTTGCGAATGCGGTTGAAATATTATCAAATTCGGTAGAAATATTTTCGAATGCGATTGAAATATTATCGAATACGATTGAAATAATTTCTAATACAGTTGAAACAATTTTTAATGCTGTTGAAATATTTTCGAATGCGGTTGAAATAATATCGAATCCGGTTGAAATATTTTCTAATTCGACCGATTTTCAAATTTGGTCGAAAACGAAACTGATTTGAAAAACGAATGTAATGCATTTAACGAATCTAACTAAACTAAATTAATTAAATAACGAATTAAAACGAAACGAAACGAAACAAATTTTTTCATTTTGCACATGCCTACCTCTGACGCCCTCCATGCGCTCTGTAATTAGTGCATGGTCAGTGACTCAGAGGCTCCGGCCTTCTAGTCATGATAAATTTTCTCCAAATCTCCCCTTGTGGAGGAATCCTAGTCTGCCGCACTTCTTTGACTACCCGGATCCGATAGTATGGACAAAATATGGAATTAAGACACTACAGCACATTGTAGCGAATGGCACCCTAATGTCCTTTGACGTGTTGAAATCATGTTATGAACTACCAAACATGCATTTTTTTCGGTACATTCAATTAAGGCATGCCTTTCAATCCCAATTTGGAGGAGAACCTCTTGACCTTGAGTCCAGTGATTTAGAACTGCTGACTCTCAGTGACTCGTTATCTAAACCAGTTTCCAGCCTATACAGAGATCTCTTTCAGGAAATAACGAAACTGTTGGAACCCTGCAGACAAGCGTGGGAGGCTGCAACCTCGGGGTTGGATAGAGATGACTGGGATGATATATGGAGAATTGCAATTCAGACTCTGGTCTCCACTAGGGACAGACTAATTCACTTTAAATTCCTGCACAGGATTTATCTGACCCCAGCTAGACTTGCTAAGATGTTTGGGAATCAGCATTCCTCTTGCTGGAGGTGTTCCACGCCGCTAGCGAATTTTATGCATATCTTTTGGGAATAGTAGGTGTATGGGGTAAATCCGCGCAATGAATTGAATGTTTTAGCTATGGATATGGCTGCTGCCTCTACACATACAATACCACCTAAGTGGAAAGTATTAGAAATTGGTAAAAAAGCTGGAGTAGTATGGCCCTGACCTTATGGAGACAAAAAATGTTTTCCTTGTAGTGAATGTATTGCCTAGTGTCCTTATAGAATTGCTTCTAAAACCTGTATGTGTTCAAAAATTGAATAAAACTGTGACTGATGGCGAATATTTCTATTAGAAGTGAAAATACAACAACTGGTGCTCCAATTGTTCAACAAAGGTGCATTGTACCCTTTAAATTAAGTAATAAAGTAGTTACTTAAAACCTTTCTTTATAATGACTTTATAAAGTGTGTGTGCCAAAAATGAATAAATATGTGACTGGTGCCAAGTTCTTACTGTTAAAAGTACAATTGCAACCTAAGGTGCTTCAGTTAGTCAACAAAAGTGCATAGTGCAGCATTTCTAAAGTGACCAGTGTTAAATCATACAAATCCATACAACATTGTGCAAATTATCCATCATAAATAGTGACTCTTGTGCTGTGACCAGTATTAGTTGGATAGGAAAAGTTCCATTTATGAAAAAACAAGTTCTTTTTGGAGTATTTTGTAGTGTTCAATCTTTGAGGGTCAAATATCTGTAGGAAAGCTTCTTATCCAGGTGCTGGTTTCTTTAATTAGTGCCTTGTCTGCATGCTCTGACAATGCTTGCACTCACCGGATTCTCCTTTCCCCTGCAGGGGTATGCACGGTCACAGTGTCTGCCACTGTGTAGCAATCAAGGATATCCCCCAAACTTTACTTGCGTATTGTGGTGTAGTAATTACATGTAAAGGAAAGAAGGTATGCCCATTGCGTAAAACCATAGGAGAACTTTTATTAAAACTTAATAAACAAATGTACTCACATTTCAAATGAACAAATCAAGCATGGCAAAAGTTAGCGAATTCCCTTTGTTAGAGGTGCTGCAAGACATTCGTAACCCGCCCTACGCACGTTTCATCGTCAGACTTCTACTGGGGCGTTCATCTTGCTGTACCTCCTGAGTTTAAATAGTGTGGCCAGTAATAAGTGCAATTGGATCGGCGGCCATTTTTGCTAGGATTTTGAAGACCGAAGCCTAATAGGACTGTGCATTAGGTTGTTAGCGGCCATTTTCTTGTGGATATTACAGACCGAAGCCTAGTAGAACTATCCATTGAGTCCTTATGGCGGCCATTTTCTTGGGGATTTTGTAGACCGAAGCCCGGGTAGCGCGCCTGCGCTTTACTGTTAGTGGGGGAACGTTGAGTCAGAGCTGTCAGCAAAGAACGTCACCCTTGACGCCCGGCCACATTCTTTCTTCCCCCACTTCATATTGGAATCTAAGCCAACTTCTGGGTCGGTGACACCCCCAAGCCACTGCTAATCGTTTTTTTGGAAAAAAGTATATGCACATACTGGTCCCACTATTACTCTATGTTCTAAGGTTTAAACATACATGTCAAAAATTAGATATTATAAACATATTAAAAATTTAAAAATACATATAAAATATATTAGAATATGTTAAAATATGAAAGTACACATTGTGAGTCTTATATATATAAATTTATATACCTGCATATAACCTGGAGAGGTTGTCCTATATGTGTGTTTTAAAACTAAGATTAGAAGCAGGGAGGGAAGAGGGTGTGTGTATTACCCATAGTCTATGTATAGTTGGGGGCTTTAAATTCGACTCTGTATATGTGCCCCTAAGTAACCTTATTTTGAGTTAGAGTGGGGATTGGGGAGTTTCTTAGGAGGTTAAAGAGCATGTTTCAGGTCTCATGGACAGTGAGAAATAGACAATCCAAGGAACAAGAAATAAAAATAATTGATTGTTAAAAAAAATTCTTTAGTTGCTCAGAAATTTTTTCTAGAAATTTGTGAGAAAACAGTTTAGATCCACGTCTATGTTCATTCCTGCCGGTTGGAGAGTGTCCATCAGGAAAATCCATTTGGTCTCATTTTGTGAGATTTTGATTTTTTTATTCTCACCTCTCCAATGTCCTTTATTGTCCTGTAGCAAATATTTTTCTCAACAGATGGGAGGAAGAACAAATTTTCAGCATAAGGAGAAAAAACCTGAAACTATACCGTCGATATATAGATGACATAGTCATTGTGTGGAGGGGTACCGAGGGAGAACTACAAGCCTTTTTCGATGAAATCAACTGCAATGCATATGGAATTTCCTTTTCCGGTAGCTGGAACAAACAAAGCATTAACTACCTAGATTTACAGATTTACAAAGAAAATGGAAACTTGAATACAAGGACCTTCTTTAAAAGTACTGACAGGAATGGGTACATACCAACCAGCAGCTGTCACCATCCACAATGGATAGGAAACATTCCAAAGGGACAACTAATGCGGATACATAGAAACTGTAGCAATGGAAACAATTATGAAGAACAAGCAGATATCATAATTAAGAGGTTTGTTGAAAAAGGCTATAACAAAAGGGAGCTAATAAACCTGAAGGAAAAGGTGAAAAAAATGGACAGAAATACACTAATAGAAGGCAAACCAGCTGATAACATCAAGAAAAAGGACAAAAACATTGGCATGGCCTTCTTAACGGGCTACAATAGACAATATAAAATCACAGAGTCCATAATCAAGAAACACTGGTCCATTTTACAATCAGATAAAATTCTGAACTCCATATTACCAAAAAAGCCTAGTTTCATCTACAGAAAAGCCCCTCCACTCAGAAATAAATTGGTGCATAACGCTCTGGACCCACCAAAACAGATTAAAATAATAAAAAACCTGAAAGGTTTTTTTAAGTGCGGAAAATGCCTACCGTGTAAAAGCAGCAAAAAAACTAATAGGAAAATAACAACATTCAGATCAGCAACTAATGGCAAAGAATATAACATAAAAGAGCTCATAACCTGCAACAGTACTCATGTGACCTATGTACTGGAATGTCCGTGCCATATACAATACGTGGGTCGGACGACAAGACAGCTACACGTTAGAATCAGGGAACACGTAACAAACATCAAAAACGGATATCCTAAACACAGCGTCTCAAGACATTTTAAAGATTATCACAATAAGGACCCGTCATGTATGGTATTCTATGGGATCGATAAAATTAAAGGACATTGGAGAGGTGAGAATAAAAAAATCAAAATCTCACAAAATGAGACCAAATGGATTTTCCTGATGGACACTCTCCAACCGGCAGGAATGAACATAGACGTGGATCTAAACTTTTTTCTCACAAATTTCTAGAAAAAATTTCTGAGCAACTAAAGAATTTTTTTTAACAATCAATTATTTGTATTTCTTGTTCCTTGGATTGTCTATTTCTCACTGTCCATGAGACCTGAAACATGCTCTTTAACCTCCTAAGAAACTCCCCAATCCCCACTCTAACTCAAAATAAGGTCACTTAGGGGCACATATACAGAGTTGAATTTAAAGCCCCCAACTATACATAAACTATGGGTAATACACACACCCTCTTCCCTCCCTGCTTCTAATCTTAGTTTTAAAACACACATATAGGACAACCTCTCCAGGTTATATGCAGGTATATAAATATATATATATAAGACTCACAATGTGTACTTTCATATTTTAACATATTCTAATATATTTTATATGTATTTTTAAATTTTTAATATGTTTATAATATCTAATATTTGACATGTATGTTTAAACCTTAGAACATAGAGTAATAGTGGGACCAGTATGTGCATATACTTTTTTCCAAAAAAACGATTAGCAGTGGCTTGGGGGTGTCACCGACCCGGAAGTCGGCTTAGATTCCAATATGAAGTGGGGGAAGAAAGAATGTGGCCGGGCGTCAAGGGTGACGTTCTTTGCTGACAGCTCTGACTCAACGTTCCCCCACTAACAGTAAAGCGCAGGCGCGCTACCCGGGCTTCGGTCTACAAAATCCCCAAGAAAATGGCCGCCATAAGGACTCAATGGATAGTTCTACTAGGCTTCGGTCTGTAATATCCACAAGAAAATGGCCGCTAACAACCTAATGCACAGTCCTATTAGGCTTCGGTCTTCAAAATCCTAGCAAAAATGGCCGCCGATCCAATTGCACTTATTACTGGCCACACTATTTAAACTCAGGAGGTACAGCAAGATGAACGCCCCAGTAGAAGTCTGACAACGAAACGTGCGTAGGGCGGGTTACGAATGTCTTGCAGCACCTCTAACAAAGGGAATTCGCTAACTTTTGCCATGCTTGATTTGTTCATTTGAAATGTGAATACATTTGTTTATTAAGTTTTAATAAAAGTTCTCCTATGGTTTTACGTGATGGACATACCTTCTTTCCTTTACATGTAATTACTACACCACAATACGCAAGTAAAGTTTGGGGGATATCCTTGATTGCTACACAGTGGCAGACACTGTGACCGTGCATACCCCTGCAGGGGAAAGGAGAATCCGGTGAGTGCAAGCATTGTCAGAGCATGCAGACAAGGCACTAGAAACCAGCACCTGGATAAGAAGCTTTCCTACAGATATTTGACCCTCAAAGATTGAACACTACAAAATACTCCAAAAAGAACTTGTTTTTTCATAAATGGAACTTTTCCTATCCAACTAATACTGGTCACAGCACAAGAGTCACTATTTATGATGGATAATTTGCACAATGTTGTATGGATTTGTATGATTTAACACTGGTCACTTTAGAAATGCTGCACTATGCACTTTTGTTGAATAACTGAAGCACCTTAGGTTGCAATTGTACTTTTAACAGCAGCAGTCACATATTTATTCATTTTTGGCACACACACTTTATAAAGTCATTATAAAGAAAGGTTTTTTTTTTTTTTTTGTCTCCATAAGGGCAGCACCATACTATTCCTGTTTTTCTTTTTTTTTTTTTTTTTCTTTATAACACTTTCCACCTAGATGATATTGTATCCATATTCATAACTACTTTATTTAAAGGGTACAATGCACCTTTGTTGAACAATTGGAGCACCAGTTGTTGTATTTTCACTTCTAATAGAAATATTCGCCACCAGTCACAGTTTTATTCAATTTTTGAACACACACAGGTTTTAGAAGCAATTCTATAAGGACACTAGGCAATACATTCACTACAAGGAAAAAATTTTTTGTCTCCATAAGGGCAGCGCCATACTACCCCTATCTTTTGGGAATGCCTACCGGTCAAAGCATACTGGCAGGATGTAGCAGGCTGCATAAGGTCGGTCACCTTTATTTCGATTCCCATGACAGTTGAGGTATGCCTACTGCATCTGGTAGAGCCCCTAGCTACTACCAGGACTATTAGAACTCTTCTTACCTTATTGTTGTTTTATGCCAAAAAGAGGATTATTCTCTCCTGGAAGAGTTCCTCAGCCCCAACCCTAGAGTTCTGGAAGGCATTGGTTAACAAGGCAGTACCATTTTATAAAGCCACTTATTTGAGTAGGGGAGCATTGACCAAATTTGACAAGGTGTGGGGTGGTTTGATGGCATCGGTGGATACGGTGTCATACTAATTACAGATAACCTATAGCTATTGATATTGGTGTATGAGGCCACAAAGGAGGATGTATATGACCGACATACAGGAGAAATATTGATAATTCTGCATTAGGATAACTGGTCACGTGTAGGGGGGAGAGTTATTTATTCATATGAGATTCTTGGTGCTGGGGGGGAGTCAGGTCATGCTTTGGTCTGTATTTAGCATCACGACCCAAGTTGTTAGACAGCGAGGGTGCAGTGTCTCCTAGTGCCTTTCTCCAGTCTGGAGGCCAACTTGGATAGTATATATCTAGGCAAAAGCTTCGTTGTTTGGGGAGGAGAGAAGGGGGAGTTCTGAATTTATGTTTGTGTTTTTGTATGTAAATGTCCACCGGCAATTGTGTTATAGTCGGTGGTTGTCGGCCGCAAATGTGGCCTGTTGTTATTTGTATGCCTAAAAAATGAATAAAAAAGAATTTAAAAAATATATATATATATTTCAGGGAAAAATATCCCCCCCCCAAAAAAAATAAGCACAAACAAAAGTAAAAAATACTTGCTCTAAAACACATCTGTTTTGCAAAGACATAACAAACAAAATATATGTGTTACAAACTATATAAGGATGCCCAAATGTACTCTCTTGACACACAGACAGACAGACACACACACACACATACAAACACAGAGATACACACACTCTGGACTCTTTTCAGGACAAGGTACAGAATCCTTTTTGAAATCTTTATATAGCATAGGTTTGCGTGCTAATTAGGCAATTCAAAACACATGCACAGTCCATGAAACACACAAAATGCACGTTCACCCAGTGTCGAGACATTACTTCAAAGTGGGTACACCTGCTAAAGATGTCCTTAAATTACTAACCCAAAAAACATACTGTGACGGACCCCATACTCAACAGGACTGTGTCGGTCGTAAATGCTTCCTTTGTCCAGAACCAGCACTATCCAAGACCCCTTTAGCTCACCCAGTCATTAGCCGTAACTCAATCTAGGGTGAAAAACATCAAACTGTTTATTCAAATACAGGTATACACTCAGGGAACAACTCCCCCCTCCCTTTGATTCAGGGCGGGGTAAACTGTCCAATCAGCAGGGAGAGTTGTTGGAGGAATTCACACCTCCCCTCTCCACCCTGCCCCCCCGTCCACATGCCAGGAACACAAATATAAAACATGCATCCCATAATTCATTTCTCCTAAGGCAGAGAGACACAACAGAACAATGGGACACAAGGACACAATGGGAACAAGGTATTCTCGATCAGCCTGTGCCCCTAATGGACACAGTGATTTACACATAGGAGGGGTCGGGGGAGATGGACACTGAGTTTCCAGAGCTCTCCAAGGTAAGCTGGGTTCCATAAGCTCCCCACCCAAAGTGTCTGCCGTCACACATCTCCCCTTTTGGCAGGGGACTAACACAGATGGGTTAACTCCAAAATTAGTCAGTAGTTCCAGTCTCCCAAAGCCGGTATCCACACAGTACCCCAAATAAATTGTCCCAAACATAGCATTACTCACCCAGCCAACCTCTGCCTCTCTCAGAGAACATACTCTACCATCACTACCATCACAGGGTGACTGGGCTCACTCTGTCATGTTGTTGGGGATCTGGGCCGACTGCCCAACATCCCTGGGATGTACAAGTGGAGACTGAAGTCCCATCCACTTTTGGCAGATGAAAATCCCCCTGTGCTTGCAAAGCATGGCTGACATCCTCCTGTCTCAGTCCTGCACCATTTTCTGGGGTTGTGTCAGTGGAGACAGAAGTCCCATTAACTTTCACAAGAACTCCCTCTTCTGTTATTTAAGGGCATAGGCCAGCAGCACTCTGCCCTGTTGCCAGCTCTTCTGCTAGGTTGGTGTCAGTGGAGACCGCAATCCCATCCCCCGATATCAGCTCAAGCTGCAGGTGTGTGCAGAGGCCAGTAGCATTCTGCCCTGTTAGCACTTCAGCTGAGGACCCCACATCTTCCACTCTGGCTAGCTGTTGGGGAGTGACTGTCAGCTTCTCACTATGGGCCCCAGGAACCGCCACAGGTGTGGGACAGAGGTCTTGGACCCTCTGTCCGGTGGACAGCGCTTCAGCTGGAGGATTCTCTTGTAACTCCACAGATGCTGATGTTGGTGCTGTGCAGAGCTCAGTGAACTTTAGCCCTGATACCAGCTCTTCTGCTGGAGGCTCACCTTGTTGTTTTTCCTAAGCAGAACAGTCTATCAAATCCCCAATCTCTATAACTGGTGTCTGGGGATAGAGGTTCACCATCTCCTGTCCGTAGAACGAAGAAGTGGTTACTGACGCTGGGCAGAGCTCAGTGATGTCTGGCCCTGATGCCATTTCTTCTGCTGGAGGCTCACCAGGTTGTTCTTCCTCAGCAGAAAAGTCTATCAAATCCCCAGTCTCTGCAACTGGTGTCTGGGGATAGAGGTTCACCATCTCCTGTCCGTGGAACCCAGAAGATGCTATCGGTGCTGGACAGAGGTTAGCAGAGCTCTGCCCTGTTGTCAGCACTTCCACATTGGGAATGGCAATCTCCGGAGTTTCCACTGCCGATTCTCTGGCATGCTGCTGGACAGGCACATTCCTCCATCCAACCTCGTCTTGTGCAGAAACAGGTTCGTCAAGGTCAGTCAGCACTTGCTGCATCTGCCATAAGACCTCCATGTCCATAGCTGTGGGGGCAGGTGGGCAAAACACACTGTTACTATGCCACATCGACTCTTCAGACAGGATTTCAGAGCTGTCGGCTGGTATTTATGGATAGTCCCAGACAAAGGGAGCCCCACCCTGCTGCTGAGCAGAGTCTAGAAGCTGTCTGTAGGCGATCTCCAGCTCCCATTCCTGAATGGCCAGAAACTCCAAATCTTCCTGTGCCCACAGCACTTCCAAGACATTCAGTCTTCACTCTCTGTAATCCATTATTTCCTCCAAACGCCACTCCAGATCACTCCCAAAGTCAGGGTCTTTGGACAGCCTCCAGTACAACAGTCCCAGGTCACCGTAGTCAAAGCCTTTCGTGGGGCTGTCGTCCGCTGTACACGGGCACACTTGGGCTACATACCACTGGAGGGCTCTGTAGCTCTTGTCCAACCGCATCTCTGCCTGGATCAGCCTGCTTAACTCAGCTGTCTACTCCTGGTTTGGTTGTTCCCCCAAATAAACAGCACTTGCATTTCATACTGCGACCAGAACCTTACATGAACGGAGGGGACACTTTTTCCCTGACGGTGCTGCTCGAGAGCTAGCGCTTTCTTCCAGATTCCTTCTGGAGTTGTAGGTGGACAGAAACATACCATCCCAGCAGGACCTGCACTGATACTGGTCCCCTGTGCTGTATCTGCATCTCTCGCAACCTCCTTTGGAATTCCTCTTCCATGATGGCTGTTATCTGTACCTCTGCTCTCCTGCTATCCCGACCTTAGATCCAGGTGGTGGTTTGGATGTGTTCACAGCAAGGAAGCACGATCCCACCGCTGCCAACCAATTATGATGGACCCCTATACTCAACACAACTATGTCCACCGTAAATGCTTCCTTTGTCCAGAACCGATACTATCCAATACCCCTTTAGCTCACCCAGTCATTAGCCGTAACTCAATGTAGGGTGAAAAACATCAAACTGGGGAGCAAACAAACATGGGCAAAAGTTACACATAAAACACCATTGCAGTCTATAGGAACTGGCCTGTTAATTTTGGTAGTCCCCACTTGGCTGGCTTATATTCTAGTTATTGGCCCTAAAATGGGTATGGAGGCCCAGGTTCCCCCCTGAGGGACATATAAAAATGTCACCAATTTTGACAACCCCAAAAACGTAACAAGGAGAAGTGCCTTTAAAAATGCCAAATTGCTTAAAAGCTAGTAACTTGGGGGGAACTTACTCTGCCTGTAAAGTGGTACATCTGTAGCATGTATCCAAAATGCTGCTTCAAAGATGTATGGCTTTAGGAAAACTTACAAATCTACATTGCAGCTGCAAGATCTTAACCCAAAAAAATGGCATGCCCCCCCATTCATACCAGGCCATTTGGGTCTGTTCAGGCTTTAAATGAGAACCCCCACGTGAAAAATCCCACCCCAAACTAAAAAAAATTGTGCCCCTCCCAAACACTAACAAACCCCTAGCCAAACACACACAGCGAGCCAGCCCATGAAAGGGGGGTGGATGCTTGGGGGCAAGAGGGGCTCAAGCACCCTAAAAGTCAACCAGCTTGTTCCCATATTCAGAGAGACAAGGGCCTCTTTCACACAACCCTAGGCTGGGGTTTTGTGGGGCTGCAGACAGGGGGCTTTACGGAATGTGGAAAGCTCCTTTTAAACTAGTGCTTACAAGGTGCTTTGTGGTTGGTATTGGGCTGAGCCCAACATGCCCCAAAGGCAGACAGCTATGTTGAGTGCATATGGCCTTGTATGGTTCAGGAGGGGGTTGGGCGATCGCTCTTCTCGCCCCTTTCCTATCTGGCCCTGTTGTATGCTCTGGAAAAGGATGTGGTTTGGATTGGAGAAGGCAGCTCATGGCCTTTTGAGAATGGACTGGAGTGTTGAGTTCCCCTTTAAAAGCAAAACTGAGCCCAAGGAAATCAAAGGGATTAGAGGGCAGAGACAAGAGCACCAGAGAATGGAGTGGAGTGTGAAGTTCCCCTTTAAAAGCAAAAGCTAGCCAAAGGAAATCATATGCATTAGAGGAGGGAGCTCATGCCCATTTAGGCCTTAAAAAAAAGGAGCTAGAGGAGCGAGAGTCTTTTTACATAATTTTAACATGTCACATGTTGGCAACTTAACATGCTCATATGACCTATCTGAGAATCTCCTAAAAAAATATATATATAAACGTGAACCAGCTTAAAAAAAAAATAAGTCAAGATTAGAGGAGCGCCCTTATAACACATGCAACTGCATGTACGTTGCTTAACAATTACTAAGATTTTGGGCGCGCGATGAAAAAACTCATGTGAACGGGTGCAAGAGCCACTCGTGCATGCGCACTGCTTACATGGATCTCACGCAGTTCTAAACATACTTCCAGGCGCAGCAGGTTATCGCTGGAAAAAGTAACTTTCTCATTCTATTTTGGACATGTCTGGTACTTAGGCAGTTGTTACTAAACTTTCTCACATCACCCCATAATATTGGCACCTCCATCTTGTGTTAATATTGAATTGGAGATGCCGTGCGCCATGTCCATAGAGGCGCACAGATTGCATTCTCTCAGGCGCCGAGACCGCAATAGTAAATGGTGGATTTGAGCTCTGTTACCGGCGCACCATTTCGTAAATATGAAAATGTGCGTTGTGCCTCGCCGCGCGCCTCTACTGACAGCACACTGCTTTAGTAAATCAACCCCATTGTTCCAAATGAGGGACAGTCCCTCAAATCAGGGACAGTTGGGAGCTATGTGAATCTGTGACAATATACATACTTTACTTACAGATGAGTAGTCTGATGCTTATTTCCTGATCCCCTAATCTAGCTGTGTGTAGGATACTGATACTAGCGCTCACATAGGTATGTGATCTGACCCTTACTTCACCAGGTGTGTCAGAGGGGACGAGGCTGTTTACAGAGTTGAGGCACAAGAACAGAGAACCCAATATACCAAGCAGCTCCTCTGGGGTAAGCGCTACATGTGTATGTGTTCCCGACAGATGGAACATTCCAGATCCTTTCTCCGATCAGCAAATGCCATCACTGACAGCAGAATACAGCAATGATAATGGAGGTCTTGGACACTCAGAAACCAGAGAACACGTCTCACATTTATCTGCACAGGGTTGGGCTGAAATCACATAAAATAGTGCAGGAACCTTTTTTTTTCAAAACGATGCAGCACTGCAAAGTCGGAGTCGCACCGATTTGAATGGTTCAATTGCCAACAATAGGGTGTGACTTGTCATGTGATTTTGAACTGTCAAAACACGTTACAAGTCGCACCGGTGTGAACGGGGGCTAAATTATAACACCACAAGCTATTTTGCTGAGCGGCATGTTGGGTATTATTCAGATCTCGCTTTTTGTCACAAAGTTTTGAAAATTGAAAAAAATTAAAAAAAAATGTTTTTTTTTCTTCATTTTCAGAAATAAATGAGAGCAAAATACTATAGACTAGGTAACGCATATGTGTGAGTCAAAGCTGCACACCCCAATTTGTATAATTGAATGGAAGATCCCTCAAAGGGTTTTTTTAGCAGCTAAGTAGGTATTCAAATAGAAATAACAATGACATGGTTAAAAATTAAATTCTTTATTTATATTATGGTATCAAAAGAAAGGGATAAAGGGCATGATTTACATGGGAGTAAAAAGTACAAATTAAAAATCCCATAAACGTATGCAAAGTTTCACATAATATTCCTACACGTTTCGACCTGCATGGATAAAGGTCTTCTTCAGGGGAATTTAATCTATGTGAAAGAGAAAACAGTTTAAATTGAGCTGTCTATAAATAGATTAATTATTCTATATACTCGTTTCATATTGTGGAATTAAATGCATATTCACCACTTCTTGACGAGAAAGCTTCATGTCACAATTGGATGGATTGCTGTTTTTCTAAAAACACCCCTGGTCACAGCGATCCCAGTGGGCCCCCACAGTATTCATCCGCCATCGGTGGAGGCAAACACCCCCACCTCCACACAACTTACAAGGAGTCACCCTTTGAGGGACCACGGAACAGGGGGTCTGATTAGGGGAGAGAAGGGAAGCCAGCGGCTTAGCTTTTCTGCATTCCATAATTAGAAAAAGAACTTTTTGAGTTATAATGAATGTAAGGGGTGTCATATAAAGCATGTTTTTGGGCTGTTAATTCGTATGTTAGAAAAAATAATCATATTGAATTTAAAAGGCTTGGATAATGATTATTTGACCAGTAATTGCACATGTGCGATATCAAACCTGTGTTAGATAGAGTTGCGATTACTTGGCCGGTAAAAGTACATGCGCACCCCCATGATTTGACCAAGGTGTGTATGTGTATATATAATAAAACAAAATAAATAAAAAATATATGTAAAATATATAAATAAATAGTGATGTGGTAATTGTCCATTTGTTTTAAAAATAATTCATTGGTAAGCGTGGGAGCCAAGTAATGCACATTGGAAATTGCATAGTTGGCTGCTGGTGATGTGTGATAAATAAAATGTCAAATAGTGTGTATGGATCAATTACTTGGTTTACACTACCAATATATAAAATGAACTGTTGGTGATGTCAGGTTGATTGAATTTTGAAATGGTGCGTGTGAATTAAATAATTAATGATTGCAGTAAAAAATGTGCCAAAGGATTTGTTGTGAATGTGTGATAAAAAAACATGAATGGTGGAATGAACTGAGTGATGAAGTGATACGGTTGTGTATTGTGCAAAAATGTGAATAAAGTGGTAAAGGATGTGTATAAATGATGTATTGCAAATGTGTGAGGTGAATGTGCCAAACTGTGAAAATATGAAGTGCATAAAATGACAAAAATAATTAAGAGGTGAGTGGTAATTGAAAGTGAAAAAGTGCATGTGAATGTGATAAAAGGTGATGAAACAATGGGAATATAGTGATGAGATGAGAAAGCATTCATTTTACCTTAAACGATTCTAATGCCGCGTACACATGAGCGGACTTTTCGACCGGACTGGTCCAACATACCGAGTCCGGCGGACAATGCGATCATGTGTGGGCTTCATCGGACCTTCAGCGGACTTTTCCAGTCGAAAATCTGACGGAACAAACATGCTTCAAATCTTTACGTTGTAACTCCGCCGGACCAATTTCCTATCGAGAAATCCACTCATCTGTATGCTGGTCCGACGGACAAAAAACGACGCATGCTCAGAAGCAAGTACGAAACGGAAGCGCTCGGTCTGGTAAAACTAGTGTTCATATTGTAGGTAGCACATTCCTCACACTGCAAATTCTGTGATTGTTGAATGCAGCACATTAATTGTCTTCTTTATAATGCTAAAAGAACAAAGTTGTTTTGCTGTTCATATTCACACAGAGTTCTCACAAACTTATTTCTGGATTATTTCTCTTGATCTCATGAATGATATTGTATTTTTTAAAAGCCATATCTCCATACTAATGTTTACACAATTGTTTTTTGGAGTCATCTTTTATTATTTTTTATTTGATCAAGATATTTTTTTAGCAAAATTATTTTCTATTTATCTCCATATATCTTTTTATTTTTGGTGTAAAGTTACCACAAAGAACCTAATTTTTGTATATCTTTTGCTTTTTTTATTTTTTGGTGTAAAGTTACCACAAGAACTTTATATAATTTTTTGTTTTTGGAACCTCAAGGACACATAGGCAAGTATTTTCATAAAATAAAATATCCATTTATTATGGTTAAAATAAAGATGAAGTCAACGCTGGAGAAATTTTTCGAATTTGTGAAGACTTTTGGCCCCAGGGCACACATCAAGTCTGTGGAAAAGAAAATTGGGATCTTGAGGAGTTTACATAATAGGGAGCACAATCTGGTCCAGGAATCCCAGAGATCAAGAGCAGCAGCAGATGACATATATGTCCCCAGGCTGTGGTACTACACCAGCCTGCATCTTCTGTCAGACCAGACTGAAGCCAGGTCATCACTTTCTTCTCTTCGTTCCAGCCTTCCCTCCATGCTGGCCTGCACCCTTCCCTGCAGCCTTCCATGCAGCCTTCCCTGCAGCCTTCCTTGTAGGCTGGGGCTCTGGTGGTTGACTTGTGGCACGAGGAGGAGGTGGAGGGGCTTGCTCATTTATTTAGGTGTTGACAGTTAACTCGCCCTTCAGCCCCTTGTGAAGGACATCAGAAAAAGTTTTTCACACAGGAGGTGTTGGCCCTTCTCCATTTTGAGCAACCTGCTTGCTATATTGGAGCCATAGGCCTCTTCAGCTTCGGGGGGGCTCTTGAGGAAATTTGTAGCTTCTCTCATGAGGTGCAGTGATGCCTCCTCTGTCACCGTCCCCTTTCTGGGCCTTTTTGTATGAAGGCGGAGGGCAGGGGCGGACTGACCATTGAGCGACTCGGGCACTGCCTGAGGGCTCTGGGCCACTAGGGGGCCCCATCAGGGTTGCCAGCCTCAGTAAAACCAGGGACAGTGTCTATAATCTGTGGGTTTTTTTTACATCTGTCTGTGTATACTGTGTGATTGTATACTGTGTGTGTGTATACTGTGTGGCCCCATAATCTCTGATTGCCTGGGGGCCCCATAATCTCCTATTGCATGGGGGCCCCATGAGTTATCAGTCCGCCCCTGGCGGAGGGGAAGAACCTGCGATTGTGTGAGGCTCCTACTGGGCCCGGCCACCTCCTAGCTGACACTAACCCCTGCCTCCTCCTGGATGACACTGGGCCTGGCCTCCTCCTGGATGACACTGGGCCCAGCCTCCTCCTGGATGACACTTTCCACGCCTTCCTCCTGGCTGAGCTCATCCTGTGTATAAAAAAGGGACATAGTTTTCAGTTTTGGATCAATGACACACAATTTTCAGCTCATGACTTGCAAATTCAATGTTAATACATATAAAAAAGTATAAATCTGACACCAGCATTTTGTAAAGCTGGTGACAAACATTTTTGGCCACTACTGTCAATTGATATGTATACATCATTTTTTTGAAAAAAATCCTTTAATAGGTAATCAATTTTAACACCTAGTTAACATCATTAATATTAGGACACTAAATATGTCTAAAAATAATATACCTGGCTCCAGATGCTCACATCCGGTTCTTCCAGGATGGAAGGCCCAGCTTGGTCCTCATCAGACTCTGCTGGGATGGAGGGAAGGGTGGAGGGAAGGGTTGAAAGTGGTACCCTGGCTTCAATCTGGTCATCAAGAAAACATAGTTTATCGTAGTACAACAGCCTGGGTACATATACATCATCTGCTGATGCTCCTGATCTCAGGGAAATCTGGATCTTGTTATGCTCCCTCCTATACATATTTTGCAATATCCCAATTTTATTTTCCACAAACTCACAGGTTGCTTCTGGGATGAAAGTCTGCACAAAAGCGTCAAGTTTCACCAGCGTTGACTTCCTTATTGTTTTAATATAATATGCAGGGTGTTTGACCTCCCATAGATTCCTCATCTCCATGTACTTCTCAATAAATTGAGTCAGAAATTCAGGGTCCTTAAACTTAGTATTCATGTTTTCTGTCAAAGATAATACACAAGACAAAAACACTAATGTTAGGCTAAACTCTCATAATCTTACTTATCCCAACATAGGCCTCAATCTTTAAGTAGTATAGGCTGCTACAAACTTAAAAAAAATTTACCGTTGTCTCGGACGCTTGCAAATTCAGTTCTTCTTTCCTCCATGCACAGAAGGTACGTACGACACATGCGTGATAGCTTTATACACACTGCGCATGCGTGAAACTCCACCTGCGTCGCCCGCCCCTGACGTTCTTTTTTAACGAATATTCTCTGCCCTTTTTTTCGATGCACAGAACGTACGTACGATACATGCGTGATAGCTTTGTATACACACTGCACATGTGTGAAACTCCGCCTGCATCGCCCACCCCTGACGTTCTTTTTTAATGAATATTCTCCGCCCCTTCTCTCTACGGTCCGCAGTAGGAGCAACAATGGTGGAGATACAGCAGGTGTGTACTAATTCCTCAAGTAACGAGGAAAGCCCAGAGCTCAAAATGTCCCGATCCGGGAAGAGGAGATTTAAGGCCTCCAATATGGCCTTTGAAGAGATGATGAAGATGGTATCAATTTTGAAAAAAAAAGATTACGATGGGAAGCATGGACCGTACGCCCAGCCTAATTTAAGAAAGGCAAAAATAATGGCGAATGTGGTGAAAACCCTGCATCATCATTTTGGGGTACGGCACTCTAAAGATCGGCTAAGGAAACGATGGTCCAACCTCAAACTCAGGGAGCCGGATCAGTACAGACAAATCCAGAAAGTGCTGAAAAAAAGTAAGTACCATATATACTCGAGTATAAGTCGAATTTTTCAGCACATTTTTTTGTGCTGAAAGTGCCCCCCTCGACTTATACTCGAGTCAAGCACTTTTCTGCAGCAAAAAATTTCATTTTCCAAACCGAATTTGGGGCCCCGTATCTCAGGGTCACTTGGTGCTAGGAACCCCAAATTTGGTGTGCAAACCCAGTGAAACGGGTACCACAACATATCCAAAGCTGAAGTTCCTAGCACCAAGTGGCCCTGAGATACGGGGCCCCAAAATCGGTTCGGAAAATGTCATTCTCTGCTGCAGAAAAGAGCTTGACATTTTCTGAACCGACTTTGGGGGCCCATATCTCAGGGCCACTTGGTGCTAGGAACCCCAAATTTGGTGTGCAAACCCAGTGGTACCATAACATATCCAAAGCTGGGGTTCCTAGCACCAAGTGGCCCTGAGATACGGGGCCCCAAAACCGGTTCGGAAAATGTCATTCTCTGTTGCAGAAAAGTGCTTGACATTTTCTGAACTGATATTTGGGGCCCTGTATCTCGGGGCCACTGGGTGCTAGAAACCCCAGCTTTGGAAATTTTATGGTGCTAGTTCCACTGGGTTTGCACACCAAATTTGGGGTTCCTAGCACTAAGTGACCTCGAGATACGGGGCCCCAAATTCGGTCAACTGTGTCCATCTGCAGCAATGTCATTTCGGGACCCTTTGGGTTCAGAGACCCCAAATTTTGGCTGCAGCTAGGGGGCATCTAGGAACCCTTAATTACCGAGTTTGAAGTTCAGGGGACCTATGGCTGCAAATGGACACAGTGAGGCATGCAAATGGGCACAGTGATGCTGCAAATGGGCATTGTTGACACTCTTTTCCACTTACAGTAGCTGTGCATTTCTCACCCTCGTCTTATACTCGGGTCAATAAGTTTTTCCCATTTTTTTTGTGGTAAATTAGGGCCTCGACTTATACTCGGAACGACTTATACTCGAGTATATACGGTACTTGTCGTGTGTTCATATTGTGATTATTACCTTGCATGCTGCTCCATGTGGTTTTCTTTACTGTACAAGTTTTACTCGTTAAACGTTCGTAGGAAACATTGTTCATATGAAATATCGTTTACATAAATATATACAATGTATTTAGTTGCATACAGGGTTTAAACAACATTTTGGTCTTGGTAGTTTGTCCTATTAACCACTTCAGCCCCGGAAGGATTTACCCCCTTCCTGACCAGAGCACTTTTTACAATTTGGCACTGTGTCGCTTTAACTGCTAATTGCGCGGTCATGCAATGCTGTACCCAAACGAAATTTGCGTCCTTTTCTTCCCACAAATAGAGCTTTCTTTTGATGGTATTTGATCACCTCTGCCGTTTTTATTTTTTGCGCTATAAACGGAAAAAGACCGAAAATTTTGAAAAAAAATGATATTTTCTACTTTTTATTATAAAAAAAATCCAATAAACTCAATTTTAGTCATACATTTAGGCCAAAATGTATTCGGCCACATGTCTTTGGTAAAAAAAAGTCAATAAGCGTATATTTATTGGTTTGCGCAAAAGTTATAGCGTCTACAAACTAGGGTACATTTTCTGGAATTTACACAGCTTTTATTTTATGACTGCCTATGTCATTTCATGAGGTGCTAAAATGGCAGGGCAGTACAAAACCCCCCCAAATGACCCCATTTTGGAAAGTAGACACCCCAAGGAAATTGCTGAGAGGCATGTTGAACCCATTGAATATTTATTTTTTTTGTCCCAAGTGATTGAATAATGACAAAAAAAAAAAAAATTACAAAAAGTTGTCACTAAATGATATATTGCTCACACAGGCCATGCGCATATGTGGAATTGCACCCCAAAATACATTTAGCTGCTTCTCCTGAGTACGGGGATACCACATGTGTGGGACTTTTTGGGAGCCTAGCCACGTACGGGGCCCCGAAAACCAAGCACCGCCTTCAGGATTTCAAAGGGCATAAATTTTTGATTTCACTCCTCACTACCTATCACAGTTTTGAAGGCCATAAAATGCCAAGATGGCACAAAACCCCCCCAAATGACCCCATTTTGGAAAGTAGACACCCCAAGCTATTTGCTGAGAGGCATGTTGAGTCCATGGAATATTTTATTTTTTGACACAAGTTGCGGGAATGTGACAATTTTTTTTTTTTTTGCACAAAGTTGTCACTAAATGATATATTGCTCACACAGGCCATGGGCATATGTGGAATTGCACCCCAAAATACATTCTGCTGATTCTCCTGAGTACGGGGATACCACATGTGTGGGACTTTTTGGGAGCCTAGCCGCGTACGGGGCCCCGAAAACCCAGCACCGCCTTCAGGATTTCTAAGGGCGTAAAGTTGTGATTTCACTCCTCACTACCTATCACATTTTTGAAGGCCATAAAATGCCCAGATGGCACAAAACCCCCCCAAATGACCCCATTTTGGAAAGTAGACACCCCAAGCTATTTGCTGAGAGGCATGTTGAGTCCATGGAATATTTTATATTTTGACACAAGTTGCGGGAAAGTGACAATTTTTTTTTTTTTTTTTTTTTTTGCACAAAGTTGTCACAAAATGATATATTGCTCAAACATGCCATGGGCATATGTGGAATTACACCCCAAAATACATTCTGCTGCTTCTCCTGAGTACGGGGATACCACATGTGTGGGACTTTTTGGGAGCCTAGCCGCGTACGGAGCCCCGAAAACCAAGCACCGCCTTCAGGATTTCTAAGGGCATAAATTTTTGATTTCACTCCTCACTACCTATCACAGTTTTGAAGGCCATAAAATGCCAAGATGGCACAAAACCCCCCCAAATGACCCCATTTTGGAAAGTAGACACCCCAAGCTATTTGCTGAGAGGCATGTTGAGTCCATGGAATATTTTATTTTTTGACACAAGTTGCAGGAAAGTGACAATTTTTTTTTTTTTTGCACAAAGTTGTCACTAAATGATATATTGCTCACACAGGCCATGGGCATATGTGGAATTGCACCCCAAAATACATTCTGCTGATTCTCCTGAGTACGGGGATACCACATGTGTGGGACTTTTTGGGAGCCTAGCCGCGTACGGGGCCCCGAAAACCCAGCACCGCCTTCAGGATTTCTAAGGGCGTAAAGTTGTGATTTCACTCCTCACTACCTATCACATTTTTGAAGGCCATAAAATGCCCAGATGGCACAAAACCCCCCCAAATGACCCCATTTTGGAAAGTAGACACCCCAAGCTATTTGCTGAGAGGCATGTTGAGTCCATGGAATATTTTATATTTTGACACAAGTTGCGGGAAAGTGACAATTTTTTTTTTTTTTTTGCACAAAGTTGTCACAAAATGATATATTGCTCAAACATGCCATGGGCATATGTGGAATTACACCCCAAAATACATTCTGCTGCTTCTCCTGAGTACGGGGATACCACATGTGTGGGAATTTGTCTTTTTCCCGCAACTTGTGTCACAATATAAAATATTCCATGGACTCGACATGCCTCTCAGCAAATAGCTTGGGGTGTCTACTTTCCAAAATGGGGTCATTTGGGGGGGGTTTGAACTGTCCTGGCATTTTATGCACAACATTTAGAATCTTATGTCACACATCACCCACTCTTCTAACCACTTCAAGACAAAGCCCTTTCTGACACTTTTTGTTTACATGAAAAAATTATTTTTTTTTGCAAGAAAATTACTTTGAACCCCCAAACATTATATATTTTTTTAAAGCAAATGCCCTACAGATCAAAATGGTGGGTGTTTCATTTTTTTTTTTCACACAGTATTTGCACAGCGATTTTTCAAACGCATTTTTTGGGGAAAAAACACACTTTTTAAAATTTTAATGCACTAAAACACACTATATTGCCCAAATGTTTGATGAAATAAAAAAGATGATCATAGGCCGAGTACATGGATACCAAACATGACATGCTTTAAATTTGCGCACAAACGTGCAGTGGCGACAAACTAAATACATTTTTAAAAGCCTTTAAAAGCCTTTACAGGTTACCACTTTAGATTTACAGAGGAGGTCTACTGCTAAAATTACTGCCCTCGATCTGACCTTCGCGGTGATACCTCACATGCATGGGGTAATTGCTGTTTACATTTGACGCCAGACCGACGCTTGCGTTCGCCTTTGCGCGAGAGCAGGGGGGGACAGGGGTGCTTTTTTTTTTTTTTTTTTTTTCTTTATTAATTTTTTAATTTTTTTTCTTATTTTTAAACTGTTCCTTTCATTTTTATTTTTTTTTTTATCATTTTTATTGTTATCTCAGGGAATGTAAATATCCCCTATGATAGCAATAGGTAGTGACAGGTACTCTTTTTTGAAAAAATTGGGGTCTATTAGACCCTAGATCTCTCCTCTGCCCTCAAAGCATCTGACCACACCAAGATCGGTGTGATAAAATGCTTTCCCAATTTCCCAATGGCGCTGTTTACATCCGGCGAAATCTAAGTCATGAAATGCTCGTAGCTTCCGGTTTCTTAGGCCATAGAGATGATTGGAGCCATTCTGGTCTCTGATCAGCTCTATGGTCAGCTGGCCGAATCACCGGCTGCATTCTCAGGTTCCCTGTTGGGCCAGGAGAGCCAGAGAAAAACATGGAAGACGGTGGGGGGGGGGGATCCCTCCCACTGCTTGTAAAAGCAGTCTAGAGGCTAATTAGCCGCTAGGATTGCTTTTACATAAAAGCCGACCGCTGGCTGAAAAGAATGATACCAAGATGATACCTAAACCTGCAGGCATCATTCTGGTATAACCACTCAAAGTCCAGCAACATACCAGTACGTTGCTGGTCCTTGTATTGTAAACTTTTTTTTCATGCAGCCTGTGGGCTGAACGAAAAAAAGATATTGATCGGTGGGTATGCCCACCATTAGAATACCTCCCTTCATCCGCCCACTTCTAATGATGGGCATACATGCACCATTTATATATGCCGAAGCATGGGGGCATCCTCCCGCAAAAGGCAGGAGCAAATCGCTCCTCCACCCACTGTTGCCCCCACGCTTCGGCATATATGCTGAAGTATGTAACTGTGGTGGTGAAATCACCTCCAACAGCGCTGGAGTCACGGCTTTATATATCGTGGGAGCAAACGCTGTTGCTGTCAAGATAAATAAATCCGCGCTGCAACTGAATGGCGTACCTGCTAAGCAAATGATGGTTAACAAAAAAACAAAGTAACATTACAGTATAACAGTAATACTTACCATACCTGCAAAGCAAATACAAAAAAAAACATAGTAAAAAATAAAACATTTAACGCAACCTGTGCCTACCTAAAATATATATATGCCGAAGCATGGGGGCATCCTCCCGCAAAAGGCAGGAGCAAATTGCTCCTCCACCCACTGCTGCCCCCACGCTTCGGCATATATGCTGAAGTATGTAACTGTGGTGGTGAAATCACCTCCGACAGCGCTGGAGTCACGGCTTTATATATCGTGGGAGCAAACGCTGTTGCTGTCAAGATAAATAAATCCGCGCTGCAACTGAATGGCGTACCTGCTAAGCAAATGATGGTTAACAAAAAAACAAAGTAACATTACAGTATAATAGTAATACTTACCATACCTGCAAAGCAAATACAAAAAAAAACATAGTAAAAAATAAAACATTTAACGCAACCTGTGCCTACCTAAAATATATATATGCCGAAGCATGGGGGCATCCTCCCGCAAAAGGCAGGAGCAAATTGCTTCTCCACCCACTGCTGCCCCCACGCTTCGGCATATATGCTGAAGTATGTAACTGTGGTGGTGAAATCACCTCCGACAGCGCTGGAGTCACGGCTTTATATATCGTGGGAGCAAACGCTGTTGCTGTCAAGATAAATAAATCCGCTCTGCAGCTGAATGGCGTACCTGAAAACAAAAAAGTGGTTAACAATAAAAAAACAAAGTATAAAAAAATTGCATACCTATAAAGCAAACATGATAAAAACATAACAATAAAACATTGCAGTATAGAATGCAGAACAATAGAGAGAGAATAGAGAGAGAGAACAATAAAACGACAACTATTTTTGGTTTTTTTTATTTTATATTTTTTTTGTATTTTTATTTTTTTATTTTTTTTTTATTTTTTAAACACTTTTTTTAGTAACTTTAACTTTTAACTGTAACTGTACCAGGTTTGGGTCTCTCAAAATGCGATGGCATCTTGGGAGACCCTGTGTTAGTGTGCCTAGTCTGTGCCGTGCTGAACCCTACGCTAATACTCCACTAGTGTATGATAGCGTTCAAAACATTCACCAATGCATAGACCAGGATTGTCAGGACAGGAGGGACAATAATACCGGGTGTCACGCCTAAATCCGCGCTTGCTGCAGACACAACATCTTTTTTGGGGGGCTCGTTGGGTAGGGGTACTCGGGAGGACATAAGGAAAATGCCTCCCATGCAGCCGGCTTACTGCATCTGGTTGGGGAAGGTGAGGTGGAGCACCGTCTGGATACAGAAGGGCTCTGACGATCTCTTCCTGGAATTTAAGGAAGGATCCAGTCCGTCCTGAAGCTCTGTATAGCACATGAGCATTCAGCAAAGCCAATTGAAATAAATAAACAGACACTTTTTTGTACCAGCGTCTGGCCTTACGGGCAATTAGGTACGGCGCCAACAACTGGTCGTTGAGGTCCACCCCTCCCATATTAAGGTTGTATTCGTGGACACAGAGGGGTTTCTCCACAACACCAGTCGCCGTAGTAATTTGGGTCGTCGTGTCTGCATGAAGGGAGGTAAGAACGAAAACATTCTTATTGTCCCTCCACTTCATAGCGAGCAAATTATTATACTGCAAGCAGGCTCTCTCCCCCAGCCTAAGACGGGACTCTACAAGCCGCTGGAGAAAGCCCCGGCGATTAGGTCGCACGGTGCCACATGCTCCAATCTGATGATCAAACAAGTGACTAAAAAGTGGCACACTCGTATAATAATTGTCCACGTACAAGTGGTACCCCTTTCCGAATAAGGGTGACACCAAGTCCCACACTATCTTGCCAGCGCTTCCTATGTAGTCAGGGCAGTTGATCGGCTCTACGTGACTATCTTTGCCCTCGTAAACCATAAATCTACATGTATAGCCTGTGGCCCTGTCACAGAGCTTATACATCTTGACCCCGTATCTGGCACGCTTGCTGGGAAGGTACTGTTTGAAGGACAAGCGGCCAGAAAACTTAATCAGGGACTCATCAACGCAGACAACTTGATGGGGGGTAAACAAGTCTGCAAAACGTTGGTTGAAGTGGTTTACGAGGGGTCGAATTTTGTAGAGCCGATCGTATGCAGGGTCTCCACGAGGACGACAGAGTTCATTGTCGTTGAAGTGCATGAACCGCAAAATCTGCTCGTATCGTGCCCTGGCCATGGAGGCAGAGAACACGGGCATATGGTGAATTGGGTCAGTGGACCAATATGACCGCAACTCACTCTTTTTGGTTATGCCCATGAGGAGGGAAAGGCCCAGAAAGATCTTAAATTCGGAGACCGTAATTGGTCTCCAATCTCTGGCAAGGGAGGACTGGGGAATAGTGGCGATGTGTTGACCAGCGTACAAATTGCTTTGGTCCACAATAGATCTATAGAGATCTTCGGTGAAAAACAGCGAATAAAAATCCAGTGGCGTAAAGTCAACTGTTTCCACCTGAATTCCGGGTTGGCCAGTGAAAGGGGGAAGTACGGGTGCTGCAGAAGTGGTGGGTTCCCAATTCGGATTGGCGAATGCAGCAGGAAGGGCACTATGGGCACGACGGGCCTGTGTTCGTCTTCTTGGTGGCAGCGGGACGCTACTTGTGCTTGCCACCTCGCCAGCTTGAACTGCACTTATGGGACTCGCCACGTCACCACGTGATACTGCAGTGCTGGATGTACGACCAGGGTGTACTAGGCCGCTGGTGCTTGCCAGTTCACCAGAAGGAGTAGCGGCACTAGTACTTCTCTGCTCCATATGAGAGCCCTGCGGTTCTTGCACTTCAAGGACAGAAGAAGTTCGGGGTCTGGTACGCCTGACCCTAGCAGGGACCACAACTCCGTCGTCAGAGCTATCTGTCATGGAGCCGCTGTCCTCTACAGGTTCGTATTCTGAGCCCGAACTTGACAGATGAGTGACTTCCTCTTCACTATCTGTCATGCTCAGAAACGTGTAGGCCTCTTCACTAGTGTACCTTCGATTTGCCATTTTGGCCTCTAAATTTAGGGGTACACTAGTGAGACTCACAGGCAAAAAAGCTCCTGACTGTTAGCGACTGATTCAAAACGCTACCAAAAAACTGTTAGCGATCGCAGGGATCAGGCCTGACTCTGCGAACGCTGCAGTTATGTGTGCTTAGTGTTTTGTAAGTGTCAGTTATCGATCGATACTGCACTTGGGTGGGCTGGGCAGGGCTGGGCCGAGGAGCAAAACGCAGGTGCTAGCAGGTATCTGGGCTGATCCCGCTAACACTGCGTTTCAGGGAACCCTAAACTGCTGGGGAGTATAGATCTGATCGGATCAGATATCGATCCGTTCAGATACTATAGCACTAAGGGAGGTGTATGCTGCGTGCGTGGGTTTTAGCGGTACTGGCGCTAACCTGACGCTGCCTGGGGCGATGCAGACCTAAGCTGACCCTAAAAATGTAATTTATATCACCGCCGGGCAATTAGGGGGTTAAACCTTTATAGGGTAATAAACGGCGGGTGCCCTAAAACTATAATAAACTGTAATAAACTGTAATAAACTACAAAAAACAAACTAGCTAACCAGCGTCACCCGTAACACTTATACGGTGATCGCTGGTGAAAGGGTTAACTAGGGGGCAATCAAGGGGTTAAAACCTTTAGCGGGTAGTATATGGGGGTCCCTGTCGCTATAAAACACTGACAGCGAACCTATATACTTACCTACCTAACTAACGTCACCTGTGTCACTAATACAGCGATCAGAAAAACGATCGCTTAGCGACACTGGCGACGGAGGGTAATCAAGGGGTAAACTTTTATTAGGGGGGGTTAGGGGGGTACCCTGGACCTAAGGGGGGGTACCCTAGACCTAAAGGGGGCTAACCTAACTGCCCTAACACTTCTAACTGACACAAACTGACACCAATGCAAAAAAAAAAAAAACTGCTATTGGTGACAGAGTGACAGGGGGTACAGGGGGGTGATCGGGGGGTGATCGGGGGGTGACAGGGGGGTGAAAAGTGTGCCTGCGTGTTCTACTGTAAGTGTAGTGTTGGTGCACTTACTTGGATGTCTTCTCTCCTCTGCGTCGGATCAAAAAGACCGACTCGAGGAGAGATGACATCACTTCCTTTCCCTCTGTTTACATTACAGAGGGAAAGGAAGCATTTTCATTCGCCGGGAGCGATCGGGAGGGGGTGGCCAACAATGGATGGCCTCCCCCTCACCTCTCATCGCCCGCGAACGAGAGCCGACCGCCTATGGCACCGGGGGGGGGTCCGATCGGACCCCCCACCCGCGGGAGGCAGATCACGTACAGGTACGTGATTCTGCCTGCCCGTGCCATTCTGCCGCCGTATATATGCGTTAGCCGGTCGGCAAGTGGTTAAAAGAAGTTTAGGACATTGTTGTCTAGATGTAGGGATGAGCTTCGAGTTCGAGTCAAACTCATGTTCGACTCGAACATCGGATTTTCGCCAGTTCGCCGAACAGCAAACAATTTGGGGTGTTTGCGGCAAATTCGAAAGCCGCGGAACACCCTTTAAAAGTCTATGGGAGAAATCAAAAGTGCTATTTAAAGGCTTATATGCATGGTATTGTCATAAAATGTGTTTAGGGACCTGGGTCCTGCCCCAGGGGACATGTATCAATGCAAAAAAAAGTTTTAAAAACAGCCGTTTTTTCGGGAGCAGTGATTTTAATAATGCTTAAAGTGAAATGATAAAAGTGTAATATTCCTTTAAATTTCGTACCTGGGGGGTGTCTATAGTATGCCTGTAAAGGGGTGCATGTTTCCCATGTTTAGAACAGTCTGACAGCAAAATGACATTTCAAAGGAACAAAAGTCATTTAAAACTACTCGCAGCTATTATTGAATTGTCGGTCCGACAATACACATAAAAGTTCATTGATAAAAACGGCATGGGATTTCCCCACAGGGGAACCCCGAACCAAAATTAAAAAAAAAAATGGCGTGGGGGTCCCCCTAAATTCCATACCAGGCCCTTCAGGTCTGGTATGGATATTAAGGGGAACCCCGCGCCAAAATTTTTTAAAAAATGGCGTGGGGTCCCCCTCAAAATCCATACCAGACCCTTATCCGAGCATGCAACCTGGCAGGCCGCAGGAAAAGAGTGAGGGACGAGAGAGCTCCCCCCTCCTGAACCGTACCAGGCCACATGCCCTCAATATTGGGAGGGGGCTTTCCTCCCAAAGCACCTTGTCCCCATGTATATGAGGACAAGGCCCTCATTCCCACAACCCTTGGCCGGTGGTTGTGGAGTCTGCGGCGGGAATCGGAATCTGGAAGCCCGTTACGTAACCGGGTGACCCCGCCCCCTCTGACGTCACGGGGAAAGCCACAGGGAAGTCCCGGTCAAGTCCCCGTGCGTCAGAGGGGGGCGGGGTCACCGGGTGGCCCCATCCTCCGTTATTTAAGAAGTGTCAGAAGAAGAGAAGCGTCACACAGCGGGAGCCTCCCATGGATGAGGAGCGGCCAAAGAACGAAGCGAGGAAGAAGACGCCGTGGAGGAAGATGCCGGACGAGAACACCGGAGCAAGAACCAGAGGGTCGGAGGAAGAACCAGAGGAAGAAGAAGATGGAGGAAGAAACCGAAGGAAGAAGGAAGGAAGAAGGAAGAAGACCCGGAGAAGATGGAAAGAAGAAGACTTTAAATAATTGTCAAAAACTGTCTCTTGTCATTTTTAACATTTTTGACACTTTTTTTGTGAAATGGTAGGGGTACTTTTGTACCCCATTACCATTTCACACAGGTGGGGTGGGATCTGGGGGTCCCCTTGTTAAAGGGGGCTTCCAGATTCCGATAAGCCCCCCGCCCGCAGACCCCCATAACCACCGGCCAGGGTTTTGGGGATGAGGCCCTTGTCCTCATCAACATGGGGACAAGGTGCTTTGGGGGGGTCGCTAACCCAAAGCACCCTCCCAATGTTGAGGGCATGTGGCCTGGTACGGTTCAGGAGGGGGGGCTCTCTCATCACCCCTCTTTTCCTGCGGCCTTCCAGGTTGCGTGCTCGGATAAGGGTCTGGTATGGATTTTTGGGGGGACCTCACGCCATCCTTTTTAAATTTTGGCGTGGGGTTCCCCTTAAAATCCATACCAGACCTGAAGGGCCTGGTGTGGAATTTAGGGGGACCCCCACACCATTTTTTTTTACATTTTGGTTCGGGGTTCCCCTGTGGGGAAATCCCATGCTGTTTTTATCAATGAACTTTTATGTGTATTGTTGGACCGACAATTTATTAATAGCCGCGAGTAGTTTTAAATTACCTTTTTTCCTTTGAAATGTCATTTTGCTGTCAGACTGTTCTAAACACGGGAAACATGCGCCCCTTTACAGGCATACTATAGACACCCCCCAGGTACGAAATTTAAAGAAATATTACACTTTTATTGTTTCACTTTAAGCATTATTAAAATCACTGCCTCCGAAAAAATGGCCGTTTTTAAAACTTTTTTGCATTGATACATGTCCCCTGGGGCAGGACCCAGGTCTCCAAACACTTTTTATGTCAATAATTTGCACATAAGCCTTTAAAATTAGCACTTTTGATTATTCATGTTCGAGTCCCATAGACTTTAACGGTGTTCGCGTGTTCAAACTAATTTTTTGCCTGTTCGCATGTTCTGGATGCGAACCGAACAGGGGGGTGTTCGGCTCATCCCTGTCCAGATGTCTTTTGAAACTAGATTGAATAGCAAACTTCATTCAGTGGAATGTAAGAAGAGGACACTCAGCAGCTGTTTACACATCTGGACTCAGGAGCACTAGTGTGGGACACCAGAATACATTTTTTTGGGGTAACCCACACAGATGATCCAGTGGATAGTTGTTGGGGTGTCTCTATCTGTGAAACGTGGCCAAAAAAGGTAAGTATTTCGGCTTGTTTCCTAGGGAATTTTAATTATGTCTTCAACTTGGATCTCTGCCCAAACAAACAATTGTACACCACTTCAATGCAATGTTTCATATTCCTATTCCTGGACTCAAATATCTGTTTGCTAAGTATACCTTTTGTTTCATTCTCATAGGGGAGAAAATACTCAGACAACCTGAACCCAGGGACCCCCGACCTCACCAACCCGTTTGGAAAATCAGCCCAAGCCCCACAGAGGATGTGGAGGAAGGAGAGGTGGGCGACATGTGCACCCCATCAGGTAAGTGTCTGACACCCCAGCTTATGGTAATCTATGTATGCCTGCATATTTCTAAATACATCTTTTTTGCATCAATTTTAGGTGATCTGGTTGTGGAAGGGGAAGAAGCGGTGGAAGCAGGTCCAAGTGCCAGTGCCCCCCCGAGGATGAGGACGAAGGAGAGGTGGAGGAAGTGGGCGACATGTGCACCCCACCAGGTGAGTGTCTGACACCCCAGCTTATGGTAATGTATATATGCCTGCATATTTCTAAATACATTTTTTTTCATTAATTTTAGGTGATGTGGAAGGGGAACCATTTACCACCGACTTTGCACAGCGATTAATTGGGCAGATCATGGCCTGGAATGGGGATATAGATGCCATGTGCACTAGCCTTGACCTAATGTGTAATCGGCTGGACAATATGCAGCAGTAAATGAAGAACATGATCGATGTTTTGGGGAGAATCGAAATCACTTTTTCACAAAACAAACATTGATCATGTTCTTCATTTCCTGTTTTGCTGACCCCATTCTGGGCTTTGACTTTTAAACATTTTATGCCTGTTTGTAAAAAAATTTATAAAAAACAAAACTAAAAAATATATAGAGGCCTGTTTGTTTTAAAAAAAATAGAGGCTTATTTGTTTAAAAAAATAAATAATTAAAAAATAGAGGCCTGTTTGTTGAAAAATTTTTAAAAATAAAAAACAATTTTTTACATAAAAAAATTTCTATTGTTTGAACAAAAAATTAAATATATTTAAAATCCTAAAATTTTCACAAACGCACATGTGAATGTGCACAGATTAAAACATCTGTTATTAAACAACAAGATGTGTGGCTTCTTCTTTCAATGCTCAATACCAGTTTTGGAAGTTATTTGGTGTTTACAGTGACAATGGGGCTTATTTACTAAAGGAAAATACACTTGGCACTACAAGTGCACTAGGATAACCTAGGAGACATCCAAAAAGAAAGCAATAAATACAATTTGAGATTTTATCTGATCATTAATTTTTATTAAAAAAAATTATAGATTGTCTGGCATTGCAATGGCCCCCTACCCGTAAAAAAAATCAACATATTGATCCCGAACTTGACGGGTGCTTTGGGGGGCCAAACCAGTACGGCCAGTATCCATGCCTGTCAGAGGATTCTCTATAAGTCCGGCCTCAGGCCGAAGTGATGCAATATAATTTAGTTTGTATTCTGCCATGTGGATAGCTGTCTGAAACAGGCTGAACCGGCTGGCCATGATCCCGAAGGCATTTTCCACAACTCTTCTCACTCTGGCCAGCATGTAGTTAAAAACCGCTCTCTCCAGGGTGAGGGTCCTTTGGGGGAATGGCCTCATCATGTGCCCGCCCAGACCGAAGGCTTCATCTGCAATGAAGACAAAGGGGAGTCCTTCCACGTTATCCGCATCAGGTGGCAATCCCAGGCCACCACTCTGGAGACGCTGGTAGAACTCCGTTGGACGAAGACTCCTCCATCCAACATCCGGCCATTTTTCCCCCCGTCCACATACAGAAATTCATATTGTGCCAACAACACCGCCATTAGGACAATACTATGAATCCTCTTATAATTAAAATAGTATAACCCCGAATGGGGTGGTGGCACAATGTGGACGTGCTTCCCATCTATAGCCCCTCCACAGTTGAGAAAGTCCCAATGGGTGGCAAAATGGGATGCCACAGTCTGCAATCCTGTGGCCTTGAAGGAAACTGGGGAGTCAAACAAGAAAAAAAAATATATAAGTACTTTTGCACATAACATTGCAAGCATTTTACACAAAAAACATTCTTGCCCAGCATCAGTATAACATTAATTATAATAAGTATTATTTACAGACTAAAATATAAGGCCCACTTATCAGATTCATCACCCCCTCTGATGGCACATTGATAAATTTTAGGGGGGATTCTAAAGCAATTTCAGGACACACAGACCATTTGCAGACATTTTAGGGGTGGGGAGGGGATTCTAAAGCAATTTAAGGACACACAGACCATTTGCAGACATTTTAGGGGGGAGGGGATTCTAAAGCAATTTAAGGACACACAGACCATTTGCAGACATTTTAGGGGGGATTCTAAAGCAATTTAAGGACACACAGACCATTTGCAGACATTTTAGGGTAAAGCAATACAATGGAGCTGACAAAATACATTGTTAAGTGACTACACCAGGTGGATATGGGCCCAGCACTGCTTAAGAAAATTACAGCATGCATGAGGACAAAGGGGACATTCACACTATATTGCAATCATGGTAATTAGTGTTTGAGTAAAGAAATACATTACATTAGCAAACATTAAATACAATAAAATGTGATGTTAAGGGATAAAAATTCTTACCTTAATATAGTCCTTCTGCAGGACCTGGATGATGGCAGAACAGGTCTCTGGGATAATGATCCCTAGAGCCTGGGGGGAGATGCCTGTTGAGAACTTAAGGTCCTGCAGGCTTCTGCCCGTCGCCAAGTACCACAATGTGGCGACTAGCCTCTGCTCCGCAGTGATGGCTTGCCTAATGCAAGTATCCTGCCTGCTGATATAAGGGGTCAGCAAAGCCAACAAACGGTCAAAAACGGGGTCCGTCATCCAGAGGAAATTCCTGAAATCCTCAGGATTATTCTCACGGTTCTCACGGAGCAAAGGCATGTGAGAGAATTGGTCACGCTGGAGCAACCAATTCTTCGTCCATGAACTCCTCCTTGCCCTGTTCATGGACTGGGCTTGGGCTGAAGAATGAACTACAGCACCAAGCACATACAATGCATGAGCTCTACAACGAGTACGTAAACGCAACATGGCTTCAAAACGGTCGGCTGGTCAGAACGAACTTAACAGAATGCACTGAAGAACAGCAAGGCCTGTGAAGAGCAAGGTGAAAATCAGCAACGAGCGGACAATAAGACACTGATAAATCAATGCGAACTGACTACACACACTGAAAAGCAGATACAAACCTCACAAGCACAAACTGAACAACAGTTAAACGATCTGAAAAATACAAGTCTCACAAGCATGAATCGTCTCTCACCAAACTTCTACTAAAACGAGATAAACACGAGATTAGCAGAAGGGGCCCAACGGGTGGCGCACGAGCTATTGAACTTCCGTTTTATAGTCTCGTCGGACCTGGTGTACGTCACCGCGTACTAGACGGTCGGACTTTTGTGTGACCGCGTGCGTGCAAGTCCGTTCGTTCTAAAGTCCATCGGAAGTCAGTCAAAAGTCCGATGAAAGCTGCCGGAATGGCCGTCGGACTTTTGTTACCGAAAAGTCCGCTCGTGTGTACGCGGCATAAGAGTAAATAAAGTTCCAAAAGATGGGGGATATGTTGTAGGTTATTGCAGCTGTAGAGACCTTACACCGGCTTTCGTGATTCTGAGAATTAAGAGTAAAAATGTATATATAGAAATTTCAATTGATGCTAATATAAGTTTATGACTTAAATGTAAAAAAATCATCAAAATCAGCGACCCAGATTAGCACAAGTGGTTTATCGGTGCTGCTTACCTTAAAGGTGGGTTTGTCAGTGTGTTGGTATCTTGAACCACCATCCCAGGATCTCAGGGGATTCAACTGAGGGTTGAGTGGTTTATATGTGCAATTAAGATGAGGTAATCAACCTCAGCTGCCACAGCACTTATCCCCTCCCCCAATCCCCCTCCAAATCTCGCAAGTCCCACCGGCCAACGTAGCCGCTAATGGCGTGGCTCCCTCGGCATTCTGGAGGATAAAAAACCTCGGCAGCTACCGTCATTGCCGTGGCAACGGCTAGACGCCCAGACGCAGCGCGCATGCCCGGAGGACACCGCAGGCGTGCGCAAACCATGACACACGCACAAATGGCACCACCACGCCCGCGCACAGCGCCGGGCATGTCCAGCGATAACCGTGGGATGCCGCCGGCACACGCAGGCTCCATCTAGCAGTGCAAGACTGTATTGCACCGCTTGGAGCTTAGATACTGATGGCGCACTGCTTTAGTAAATCAACCCCATTGTTCCAAATGGGGACAGTTGGGAGCTATGTTAATCTGTGATAATATACATACTTTACTTACAGATGAGTAGTCTGATGCCTATTTCCTGAGACCCTAATAAAGCTGTGTGTAGGAAACTGATACTAGCGCTCACATAGGTATGTGATCTGACCCTTACTCCACCAGGTGTGTCAGAGGGAACGAGGCTGTTTACAGAGTTGAGACATAAGAACAGAGAAACCAATATACCAAGCGGCTCCTCTGGTGTAAGCGATACATGTGTATGTGTTTTCCCGACAGATGGAACATTTCAGATCCTTTCTCAGATCAGCAAATGCCATCATTGACAGCAGAATACAGCAATGATAATGGAGGTCTTGGACACTCAGAAACCAGAGAACACGTCTCACATTTTTCTGCACAGGGTTGGGCTGAACTGGTCTTGCAACTTATACTTGCAGGAAATATGTGAATAATGTGAATGTCTATAAGCCCTGGTTCACATTGATGCTACTTTGAAACCGTACCACTTCAAATGAAGTCACATGATTTCAAAGTAGCAGGTCAGCGCGGTTTCAAGTGTTACTTGGCTGACATTTATGCCACTTCATTCACAGATGTCTATGCAAGTCGCACCTGAAATCACAAAAAATAGTGCAGGAACCTTTTTCTTCAAATCGATGCAGCACTGTAAAGTCGGAGTCGCACCGATTTGATTGGTTCAATTTCTAACAAAAAGGTGTGACTTGTCATGTGATTTTGAACTGTTAAATCGCTTTACAAGTCGCACCGGTGTGAACGGGGGCTAAATTATAACACCCCAAGCTATTTGCTGAGCTGCATGTTGGGTATTATTCAGATCTCGCTTTTTGTCACAAAGTTTTGAAAAAAGAAAGAAGAAAAAAAAATTTTTTTCTTCATTTTCAAAAATAAATGAGAGCAAAATACTATAGAATAGGTAACGCATATGTGTGAGTTGAAGCTGCACACAATTTGTATAATTGAATGGAAGATCCCTCAAAAGGTTTTTTAGCAGCTAAGTAGGTATTCAAATCGAAATAACAATGATATGGTTAAAAATTAAATTCTTTATTTATATTATGGTATCAAAAGAAAGGGATAAAGGGCATGATTTACATGGGAGTTGTAAAAAGCAATTCAGATCCTTACATATAAAACATCTCGTCAGTATGGAGAAACCGCATATAAACTCAGTACAAATTAAAAATGCTATAAACTTATGCGGCGTTTCACATAATATCCCTACGTGTTTCGACCTGTATGTCATTGCCCTGAACAGAGGCGAACCGTTTGGACATAGATGCTGCAAGATCTGATGCCTACTAACTAAAGAGCCTTATACTGACTCTGCTAGTGTGAAGATCAATTTGTTCATGCAAGCTAATCAATGACCACTCAATTGGTACCCCACACTCCCTTCATATAGCCCTTTTTTCTACTCGCCCTAGACTCACCACTGTATATTTTCTAACACTCAGACATCCACTTGGGTCTGTGCCTTCCTGACACAGTACCCTCTTGGACGGGCTTCGTTATTCAGTGTCTCTTTTTTTTGGGGGGTGGATCAGTGTGGGCAGATTGGGGCCAGCCATACACACCCAGGCTCCGGTTTTTGGATCCGTGGGTGGTTTTGACATATCCGCCACCGTGATTTGGGCAATGGGTGCTCCAACACTGTCATGTTTGGTAAGAGCTTGTCCCACGAGTCGCCCTTGACGAAGGGACGGTCAGTTCCAGTCCCGAAACGCGTAGGCCTTCGTGGAAGACATTATAAGCATCCTTATCCAATGCACATCAGTACAGCTGTGTTTCAGCTTTTTATTGTGTTCACTGTGTTATGTTTATTAACTATGCTAATGTTTTGTATACATATATAAATTTTTCTATGGAATAAAATTGTTTTTACATTACACTGTTGCCGTTAAAGTCCCACAACCTTATTTGGGGGTATTTTTTTCACCTGTATGGATAAAGGTCTTCTTAAGGGGAATTTACTCTATGTGAAAGAGAAAACTGTTTAAATTGAGCTGTCTATAAATAGATCAATTATTCTGTATACTTGTTTCATATTGTGGAATTAAATGTGCATATTCACCACTTCTTGACGAGAAAGCTTCATGCCACAATTGGATGGATTGCTTCTTCTCAAAACACCTCCGGTCACGGCATTCCCACTGGGCCCCCACAGTATTCCTCCGCCATCGGTGGAGGCAAACACCCCCACCTCCACACAACTTACAAGGAATCACCCCTTTGAGGGACCGTGGAGCAGGGGGTCTGGTTAGGGGGAGAGAAGGGAAGCCAGCGGCGCCCTTAGCTTTTCTGCATTTCAAAATTAGAAAAATAACTTTTTGAGTTATAATGAATGTAAGGGGTGTCATATACAGCATGTTTTTTGCCTGTTAATTCATATGTTAGAAAAAATAATCATATTGAATCTATAAGGCTTGGATAATGATTATTTGACCAGTAATTGCACATGTGCGATATCAAACCTGTGTTAGATAGAGTTGCGATTAATTGACCGGTAATAGTACATGTGCACCCCCATGATTTGATCAAGGTGTGTATGTGTATATATAATAAAATAAAATAAATAAAAAATATATGTAAAATATATGAATAAATAGTGATGTGGTAATTGTCCATTTGTTTTAGACATAATTCATTGGTAAGCTTGAGAGCCAACTAATGCACATTGGAAATTGCATAGTTGGCTGTTGGTGATGTGTGATAAATAAAATGTCAAATAGTGTGTATGGATCAATTACTTGGTTTACAATACCAATATATATAATGAACTGTTGGTGATGTGAGGTTGATTAAATGTTGAAATGGTGCGTGTGAATTAAATAATTAATGTTAGCAGTAAAAAATGTGCCAAAGGATTTGTTGTGAATGTGTGATAAAAAAAACATGAATGGTGGAATGAACTGAGTGATGAAGTGATACGGTTGTGTATTGTGCAAAAATGTGAATAAAGTGGTGAAGGATGTGTATAAATGATGTATTGCAAATATGTGAGGTGAATGTGCCAAACTGTGAAAATATGAAGTGCATAAAATGAGAAAAATAATTAAGAGGTGAGTGGTAATTGAAAGTGAAAAAGTGCATGCGAATGTGCAAAAAGTTGATGAAACAATGGGAATATAGTGATGAGATGAGAAAGCATTCATTTTACCTTAAACAATTCTAAAAGTAAATAAAGTTCCAAAAGATGGGGGGTATGTTGTAGGTTATTGCAGCTGTAGAAACCTTACACCGGCTTCCGTGATTCTGAGAATTAAGAGTAAAAATGTATATATAGAAATTTCTATTGATGCTAATATAAGTTTATGACTTAAATGTAAAAAAAATCATCCAAATCAGTGACCCAGGTTTGTCGGTGCTGCTTACCTTAAACGTGGCTTTGTCAGTGTGTTTGTATCTTGAACCACCATCCCGGGATCTCAGGGGGATCAACTGAGGGTTTTATATGTGCGATTAAGATGAGGTAATCGACCTCAGCTGCCACAGCACTTATCCCCTCCCCCAAATCTCGCAAGTCCCAGCGGCCGACATGGCCACTAATGGTGTGGCTCCCTCGGCGTCCAGGAGGGTAAAAAACCTAGGCAGCTGCCGTCATTGCCGTGGCAACGGCGAGATGTGCCAATGCAGCGCGCACGCCCGGAGGACACTGCAGGCGCATGCAAACCATGACGTCACACGCACAAGCGGCGCCACCACGGCCGCGTGCGGCACCTGGCACGTCCAGCTATGATCGCGGGACGCCGCCGGCACACGCAGGCTCCATCTAGCAGTGCAAGACTGTATTACACTGCTCGGAGTTTAGATACTGACAGCGCACTGCTTTAGTAAATCAACCCCATTGTTCCAAATGAGGGACAGTCCCCCAAAATCAGGGACAGTTGGGAGCTATGTTAATCTGTGACAATATACATACTTTACTTACAGATGAGTAGTCTGATGTTTATTTCCTGATCCCCTAATATACCTATGTTAGCGTATATAGCTGTGTGTAGGATACTGATACTAGCGCTCACATAGGTATGTGTCAGAGGGGACGAGGCCGTTTACAGAGTTGAGGCATAAGAACAGAGAACCAATATACCAAGCGGCTCCTCTGGGGTAAGCGCTACATGTGTGAGTGTTCCGACAGATGGAACATTCCAGATCCCTTCTCAGATCAGCAAATGCCATCACTGACAGCAGAAGAGAGCAATGATAATGGAGGTCTTGGACACTCAGAAACCAGAGGACACGTCTCACATTTTTCTGCACAGGGTTGGGCTGAACTGGTCTTGCAACTTATACTTGCTGGAAATATGTGAATAATGTGAATGTCTATAAGCCCTGGTTCACATTGATGCTACTTTGAAATCGTACTACTTCAAATGAAGTCACATGATTTCAAAGTAGCAGGTCAGCGCGGTTTCAGGTGTTACTTGGCTGACATTTATGCCACTTCATTCACAGATGTCTATGCAAGTCACTCCTGAAATTACCTGAAATCACAAAAAATAGTGCAGGAACCTTTTTTTTCGATGCAGCACTGCAAAGTCAGAGTCGCGCCGATTTGAACGGTTCTATTGCCGACAATAGGGTGCGACTTGTCATGTGATTTGCAACTGTCCAATCGCATTACAAGTCGCACCAGTGTGAACGGGGGGCTAAATTATAATACCGCAAGCTATTTTGCTGAGCAGTATGTTGGGTATTATTCAGATCTAGCTTTTTGTCACAAAGTTTTGAAAATTGAAAAAAGAAAAAAAAATTGTTTTTTTTCTTAATTTTCAAAAATAAATGAGAGCAAAATACTCACCATGCCTCTTAGCAAATACCTTGGGGTGTCTACTTTCCAAAATAGGGTCATTTGGGGGGGTGCTATCTGGAAATTTCAGGGCCTCCGTAACTGTGATAGGTAGTGAGGAGTAAAATCACAATTTTACGCCTTTAGAAAGCCTGAAGGTGGTGCTTGGTTTTCGGGTCCTGTACGTGGCTAGGCTCCCAAAAAGTCTCACACACGTGGCATCCCCGGACTCAGGAGAAGCAGCAGAATGTATTTTGGGGTGTAATTCTACATATAACCATGGTATGTTTTAACAATATATAATTTAGTGACAAATTTGTATACAAAAAAAAATAAAACTTTTAATTTTCCCAAAACTTGTGGCAAAATATCAAATATTCCATGGACACAACATGCCTCTCTGCAAAAAGCTTGGAGTGTCTTCTTTCCAAAATGGGGTCATTTGTGGGGGTTTTGTGCTATCTTGACATTTCAGGGCCTCCGAAACTGTGATAGGTAGTGAGGTAGTGAAATCACCATTTTACGCCCTTAGAAAGCCTGAAGGAGGTGATTGGTTTTCGGGGCCCCGTACATGGCTAGGCTCCCAAAAAGTCTCACACATGTGGTATCCCCGTACTCAGGAGAAGCAGCAGAATGTATTTTGGGGTGTAATTCCACATATAACCATGGCATGTTTGAGCAATATATCATTAAGTGACAACTTTGTGCAAAAAAAATAAAAAAGTTTGTCATTTTCCCGAAACTTGTGGCAAAATATAAAATATTCCATGGACTCAACATGCCTATCAGCAAATAGCTTGGGGTGTCTACTTTCCAAGGGGGCATTTGGAGGGGTTTTGAACTGTCCTGGCATTTTATGCACAACATTAGAAGCTTATATCACACATCACCCACTCTTCTAACCACTTGAAGACAAAGCCTTTTCTGACACTTTTTGTTTACATGAAAAAAAATTTTTTTTGCTAGAAAATTACTTTGAACCCTCAAACATTATGGGGGTCATTTACTATAGCGCCGCGGTGCTAATTAGCGGTAATTACCAAGAATTAGCACTAATTAGCGCTAATCGTGCTAATTAGTGCTGAAACAGTATTCACTATAGCGCTTGTGAGAAAATACTCCCAAAATCGAATTTACTATAGTTCCCTGAAACCAAATAGGGCCCAAACCCTTATGCCCCGTACATACGGTCGGACTTTGATCGGACATTCCGACAACAAAATCCTAGGATTTTTTCAGACGGATGTTGGCTCAAACTTGTCTTGCATACACACGGTCACACAAAGTTGTCGGAAAATCTGATCGTTCTGAACACGGTGACGTAAAACACGTACGTTCCGACAACAAGGTCCTATCACACATTTTCAGTCGGAAAATCTGACCGTGTGTACGGGGCATTACTCTGCTAAAACCTGGAGAATTGCACATGGAAATATTGTTTAGAGCATGATATAATTGCCTAAATAGTCCTGAAATATGCGGTATATTATTTAAAGATAATCTGCTTTTAAACTGTGTGAAAAGTGATTTCTACACTGAAATATCTTTAAAAGTCTGAGAAGAGATAAATTCCCTGTTTTTGTAGATGCCAACCCAACTGAGCATGCTCAGACCTGCCAATAGCTCTCATTTTCGCTCCAGTGTCTTTTTTAAAGGGTGCTATAGTAAATACGAAAATGAGCGCTGAGTTAAAGAGCATTTTTTGGAAGTGAAAATCAGCGCTATTATAGTCCAATGCAAGTTTTAGCCATTGATTCTAATGGAACAATTGTAACTTCCACAAATAAATCCTTTTAATGTTGAGATGCAATGTATCTTTCTCTGAAATAAATTTTCCTTTGCAATATTTTGTTTTTAAGAATGCTAGAATGTGGAATGTTTTGATGTTTTGGTAAAAATAGGATTTTTAAATACAGCATACCTGTAAAATCCTTTTCTTGGGAATACATCATGGGACACAGATGCTTGGTAATTACTTAGTGGGTTAGATAGTAACTTCAGGTGATTGGACACTGGTAACCGTAATTTAAAGTTAGGTCCTCCTCTATATAACCCTTCCCATATGGAGAGTACCTCAGTTTTGCAGAAAAGCATTAAGTACCCCAACATATAATCCCGAAGAGGAGCGGGAGCTCTGTGTTCCGTGATGTATTCCCAAGAAAAGGATTTTACAGGTAAGCTCTATTTAAAAATCCTATTTTCTTGTTCATACATCACGGGACACAGAGGCTTGGTAATTACTTAGAGGTATGTCCTAAAGCAATGCCCAAATTGAGGGGAGGGAGACACAGATCAGAAAAATACATAGACCGCCAACGGACAAGAGGATCTAAACTGCTGCCTGCAGCACACTGCGCCCAAAGGCGGCATCCTCATGCCCTCTTACATCCACCTGATAGAATCTAGTGAATATCTGGAGTGAAGACTAGGGATGAGCTTCGAGTTCGAGTCGAACTCATGTTCGTCTCGAACATCGGCTGTACGCCAGTTCGCTGAACAGCGAACAATTTGGGGTGTTCGTGGCAAATTCGGAAGCCGCGGAACATCCCATTAAAAGTCTATGGGAGAAATCAAAAGTGCTAATTTTGAAGGCTTATATGCATGGTATTGTCATAAAAAGTGTTTGGGGACCCGGGTCCTGCCCTAGGGGACATGGATCAATGCAAAAAGAATTTTTAAAAACGGACATTTTTTCGGGAGCAGTGATTTTAATAATGCTTAAAGTGAAACAATAAAAGTGTAATATTCCTTTAAATTTTGTACCTGGGGGGTGTCTATAGTATGCCTGTAAAGGGGCGCATGTTTCCCATGTTTAGAACAGTCTGACACAAAAATGACATTTCAAAGGAAAAAAGTCATTTAAAACTACTTGCGGCTATAATGAATTGTCGGTCCGACAATACACATAAAAGTTCATTGATAAAAACGGAATGGGATTTCCCCACAGGGGAACCCTGAACCAAAATTAAAAAAAAAAAACGTTGTGGGGATGAGGCCCTTCTTCCCATCAACATGGGGACAAGGTGCTTTGGGGGGCTACCTCAAAGCACCCTCCCAATGTTGAGGGCATGCGGCCTGGTACAGTTCAGGAGGGGGGGAGCGCTCTATTGTCCCCCCTTCTTTGCCTGCGGCCTGCCAGGTTGCGTGCTCGGATAAGGGTCTGGTATGGATTTTTGAGGGGACCCCACGCCATTTCTTTAAAATTTTGGTGCGGGTACCCCTTAAAATCCATACCTCAGGTCTGGTATGGATTTTGTGGGGGACCCCCACGGCATTTTTTTTTAATTTTGGCGTGGGGTTCCCCTTAATATCCATACCAGACCTGAAGGGCCTGGTATGAAATTTAGGGGGACCCCCACGCCATTTTTTTAAAATTTTGGCACGGGGTTCCCCTTTATATCCTCACCAGACCTGAAGGGCCTGGTATGGAATTTAAGGGGACCCTCACGCATTTTTTGGGGGGTCAGGGTTCCCCTGTGGGGAAATCCCATGCAGTTTTTATCAATGAACTTTTATGTGTATTGTCGGACCGACAATTCATTAAAAGCCACGAGTAGTTTTAAAAGACTTTTTTTTCCTTTGAAATGTCATTTTGCTGTCAGACTGTTCTAAGCACGGGAAACATGTGCCCCTTTACAGGCATACTATAGAATCCCCCAGGTATGTAATTTAAAGGAATATTACACTTTTATTGTTTCACTTTAAGCATTATTAAAATCACTGCTCCCGAAAAAATGGCCGTTTTTAAAAATTCATTTTGCATTGATACATGTCCCCTGGGGCAGGACCCAGTTCCCCAAACAATTTTTATGACAATAACTTGCATATAAGCCTTTAAAATGAGCACTTTTGATTATTCATGTTCGTGTCCCATAGACTTTAACGGTGTTCGCGTGTTCGAACAAATTTTTTGCCTGTTCGCAAGTTCTGCTGCGAACCGAACCAGGGGGTGTTCGGCTAATCCCTACTGAAGACCAAGTTGCAGCCTTGTAGATCTGAGCCATGGAGGCCTGGTGATTCACTGCCCATGATGAACTAACCGCTCTAGTTGAGTGCGCTTTAATCTGAAAAGGAGGAATCTTCTTTTTTATACCATAGGCCTGAATAATATCTTGCCAAATCCATCTAGAAATAGTGGTTTTGACGCTGCCTGGCCCTTTCTGGGGCCTTCTGGCAGAATAAACAGATAAGCTGATAGATACTGACTTCTCTTACAACATCGAGAGAGTGTAACAACTCCTCTTCCACGGACTGCGGATCTGGAAAAAAGGACGGTAGGACCACATCTTGATTCAGATGGAATCCTGACATTACCTTATGTAAGAAAGTCGGGTGAGGACGCAACACAACCCTGTCTTTGTGAATAATCAAGTATGGCTCTTTACAAGAAAGACGCTAATTCTGATACCCTTCTAGCCGAGGAAATGGCTACCAAAAAGACCAGTTTCTTTGTCAGAAGAATTAAAGAACCCCTTGTAATGGTTCAAAGGGTTGTTCTTGCAAAACAGACAAAACCAAATTCAGATCCCATGGGCACACAGGAGGTTTGACTTGTGGATTCAAGCGCAGTGCCCCCTGAACAAAGACCCAGACCAGGGAATGTGAGGCAAGTGGATTTTGAAAGAATACTGATAAGTCCGAGATCTGGACCTTGATCATGCTCAAAGCCGGCCCCATTTCAATGCCTAATTGAAGAAAGGCAAGAATCCTGCTAATGGCATACTTTCTAGGGTGCCATCCTCTGGGTTCACACCAGGAAACATATGCCTTCTGGATTCTGTAGTAAATGAGCCTGGAGGCCGGCTTCCTAGCATTAACCAGTGGAAAGGACTGATTCCAAGAGTCCATGGCCTTTTAGAATGTGGGTGTCAGCAGTCAAACCATCAAATTTAGACTTTGTAAGGCAGGATGAAATACTGGACCTTGTGAGAGTAGATCTGGACGCAGCGGAAGAACCCAAGGTCTCCCCACTGCCATCTTTACGATCTCTGCATACCAAGGTCGCCTGGGCCAAGTCGGAGCCACCAGAATGACCGACTTTGCTTCCCTTTTGACCCTTCAAAGGAATCGGGAAAGAAGAGGAATTGGAGGGAAGGCATAGATCAGAGTGTACTGATCCCATGGAATCGTTAAGGCATCTGACCCTTGTGCTAGCAGATCGTTTGTCCTTGATACAAAGCTGTCCAGTTTTTTGTTGAACCTGGACGCAAACAGATCTACATCCGGGGTACCCCAATTTTTACATATGGTCTGAAATATGTCAGGGTGTAGAGACCATTCTCCTGGACACAGCTGCTGGCGGCTTAGAAAATCTGCCTGCCAATTTTCTACCTCTGGAATAAAGACCGCAGACAGGCAAGGAATATGCCTTTCTGCCCAGAGAAAAATGTGATTCATCTCCTTTTGGGCATCCAGGCTCCTGGTGCTACCCTGGTGATTGATATAAGCCACAGCCATGGCATTGTCGGACTGTATCTGGCTCTGGATCATCTTCCCTGGGTGGAAGCTTCTTCCAGAACTGCTCCCCAGCCTATTAGGCTGGCATCTGTGGTTACGAGTTTCCAAGTAACTGGGACAAAGGATTTTTCTTTCAGAAGATTCTTGGTCAGTAACCACCAATAGAGGCTCTGGTGTACCCCTGGGGGTAGGCACATTGGAAGATCCAAGGCTTGAACCTTCTTGTTCCAGGCAGAGAGGATGCTGTTTTGTAAAGGCCTTGAGTGAAACTGGGCGTAAGGGACAGCCTCAAAAGAGGCGACCATCTTCCCCAATAGAAGAAAATATTACAGCGCACACATGCAAAAAAGACATTTACCTCCAGCACGGCTAGTTTAAAACACCTGAACATTTTCAAAAAAACATTATCAAAAAATATGGGGATTTGGTCCCTCTATATTGCTATATGGTGCTAAGCCCACTTACTGCGACAAAGTACCCCATGATTAGTGGGTCCTACACTATCCATAGATTGGGAGATCCTACATCTCTGAACCATGAGAGCAATACACTCTTCTAAATGGGAGAATCTTGAGGTCTCCACCCATGACACAAGTGGACACAAATGAGAGGTACTTAATGAGGGAGTGGGGTGCTCCTCACCCAAAAGGATTTGGCTGGCCGCGTCCGTTTACCATGTGATCACTCCGTCAAATGTCATGTCATGACGCCGGTTCCTCCCTCCCCTCTCTGTACCCATTGGTTGGTTGAGATCGGATGGCAGCAGCGCTGTGAGCTGGATGTGTAGTGCCCACAGCGCTGCTCTGTAACAATTGTTGTCACATCCATGGATCCATCCATCCATGCTCAGCCATCCCTCCATGTTCAGCAATACCCTGCAATACTCTGTAATACCCTGCACTACTCTGCAACACTCTACCATACCCTGCAATACCCTGCACTACTCTGCAATACCCTGCACTACTCTGCAATGCTCTGCAATACTCTGCGATGTTCTGCAATACCCTGCACTACTCTGCAATACTCTGCAATGTTCTGCAATACCCTGCACTACTCTGCAATGCTCTGCAATACTCTGCGATGTTCTGCAATACTCTGCGATGTTCTGCAATACCCTGCACTACTCTGCAATGCTCTGCAATACTCTGCAATGTTCTGCAATACCCTGCACTACTCTGCAATGCTCTGCAATACTCTGCAATGTTCTGCAATACCCTGCAATACTCTGCAATGTTCTGCAATACCCTGCAATACTCTGCAATACTCTGCAATACCCTGCAATACCCCGCAATACCCCGCAATACTCTGCAATACCCTGCAATATTCTGAAATACCCCACAATACTCCGCAATACTCTGCAATACCCTGCAATACCCTGCAATACTCTGCAATATTCTGCAATACCCTGCAATACCCCTCAATACTCTGCAATACCCTGCGATACCCTGCAATACTCTGCAATATTTTTCAATACTCTGCAATACCCTGCAATACTCTGCAATGTTCTGCAATACCCCGCAATACCCTGCAAAACTCTGCAATACTCTGCAATACCCCGCAATACCCCGCAATACTCTGCAATACCCTGCAATATTCTGAAATACCCCGCAATACCCCGCAATACTCTGCAATACCCTGCAATACTCTGCAATACCCTGCAATACCCTGCAATACCCCTGCAATACCCTGCAATACCCTGCAATACTCTGCAGTACTCTGCAATACTCTGCAATACCCCGCAATACCCTGCAATACCCTGCAATACTCTGCAATACCCTGCAATACCCCTCAATACCCCTCAATACCCCTCAATACCCCGCAATACCCTGCAATACTCTGCAATACCCTACAATACCCTGCAATACTCTGCAATACTCTGCAATACCCTGCAATACCCTGCAATACTCTGCAATGTTCTGCAATACCCCGCAATACCCTGCAAAACTCTGCAATACTCTGCAATACCCCGCAATACCCGCAATACTCTGCAATACCCTGCAATATTCTGAAATACCCCGCAATACCCCGCAATACTCTGCAATACCCTGCAATACTCTGCAATACCCTGCAATACCCTGCAATACCCTGCAATATTCTGCAATACCCTGCAATACCCCTGCAATACTCTGCAATACTCCTGCAATACCCTGCAATACTCTGCAGTACTCTGCAATACTCTGCAATACCCCGCAATACCCTGCAATACTCTGCAATACTCTGCAATACCCTGCAATACCCCTCAATACCCTGCAATACTCTGCAATATTCTGCAATACCCCGCAATACCCTGCAATATCCTGCAATACTCTGCAATATATTGCAATACTCTGCAATACTCTGCAATACCCTGCAAGACTCTGCAATAACCCGCAATACCCTGCAATACCCCGCAATACTCTGCAATACCCCGCAACACTCTGCAATACTCTGCAATACCCCGCAATACTCTGCAATACCCCGCAATACTCTGCAATACTCTGCAATACCCTACGATACTCTGCAATACCCTGCAATACTCCGCAATAATCTGAAATACCCTGCAATACTCTGCCATACCCAGCCATATTCTGCCATACTCTGCCATACCCAGCCATACTCTGCAATACCCAGCCATACTCTGCAATACTCGGTGATACCCAGCCATACTCTGCCATACCAAGCAATACCCAGCCATACTATGCCATACCCAGCCATGCTCGGCCATACTTAGCCATACCCAGCCATACTCGGCCATGCTCAGCCATACTCGGCTTTACTCAGCCTCTGTAAGTGGCCAGGCTGTGGAAGTCTCACACATGTGGTATCGCCGTACTCAGGAGGAGTAGGAGAATCTATTTTGAGTTGTCATTTTTGGTATGTACATGCTATGTGTTAGAAATATTGTATAAATGGACAACTTTGTGTTAAAAAAAATGCGTTTTAACCACTTCCCGCCGCCGGCCGTCATACGACGTCCTTGATTTTGTGCGGGGATATCTGAATGATGCCTGCAGCTACAGGCATCATTCAGATATCAGCTTTTTCAGCTGGCGATTCCCTACACCATAAGAATGATCATAGTGGCTGTTTCACTGCTTGATCGTTCCTACGGGAGGTGAGAGGGGATGTCCCCCCCTCCTGCCACTCTCAGGTGCTTCTACCGACTCATCGCTACGATCAAAGCCAGGATCTTTTTTTTTTTTTAATTTCAGGCTTCCCAGCCTAGAGATGAGATGTGGGGTCTTATTGACCCCATATGTCACTGTAAAGAGGACCTGTCATGCCATATTCCTATTACAAGAGATGTTTACATTCTTTGTAATAGGAATAAAAGTGATCCAAAAATTAACTTTTTGGAAAAAACATCAAACTAAAATAAATAAAGTAAAATGAACAATAAAAAAAAATGTTTTTCCCTGTGTCCCCGTGTGCTCGCATGCAGAAGCGAACACATACGTAAGTCCCGCCAACATATGAAAATGGTGTTCAAACCACACATGTAAGATATTACTGCGATCGGTAGAGCGAGAGCAATAATTTTGGCCCTAGACCTCCTCTGTAACTCAAAACATGTAACCAGTAAAAAATTTTAAAGCGTCACCTATGGGGATTTTTAACTAGTGAAGTTTGGCGCTATTCTACGAGCATATGCAATTTTGAAGGGTGACATGTTAGGTATCTATTTACTCGGAATAACTTCATCTTTCACATTATGCAAAAACATTGGGCTAACTTTGCTGTTTTGGTTTTTTTTAAAGCAAAAAACATTTTTTTTCCTAAAAAAAGTGTTCAAAAAATTGCTGCGCAAATACCGTGGGAGATAAAAAGTTGCAATGACCACCATTGTATTCTCTAGGGTCTTTGCTAAAAAAACATATATAATGTTTTGGGGTTCCATGTAATTTTCTAGCAAATAAATGATGATTTTTACATGTAGGAGAGAAATGTCAGAATTGGCCTGGGTGCTCCAGATTGCCTGAAGGTGCTCCATGCATGTTGGGCCTCTGTATGTGACCACACTGTGTAAAAGTCTCACACATGTGGTATCGCCATACTCGGGAGTAATAGCAGAATGTGTTTTGGTGTGTAATTTGTGGTATGCATATGCTGTGTGTGAGGAATAACCTGCTAATATGACAATTTTGTGAAAAATAAATAAATAAATCTTGATTTTGCAAAGAATTGTGGGAAAAAATGACAACTTAAAAAAACTCATCATGCATCTTTCTAAATACCTTGGAATGTCTTCTTTCCAAAAAGGGGTCATTTGGGGGGTATTTGTACTTTTCTGGCATGTTAGGGTCTCAAGAAATTAGGCCGTCAGTACTTCAGGTGTGATCAATTTTCAGATATTGGCACCATAAAAAATGTTATAACAGAAACAAAGAAAATACATTTTTTTTTACAAAATTTTCGGTCTTTTTTCTTTTATAGCGCAAAAAATAAAAAACCCAACGGTGATTAAATACCACCAAAAGAAAGCACTATTTGTGTGAAAAAATTTTCATATAGGTACAGTGTTGCATAACTGAGTAATTGTCATTCAAAATGTGAGAGCACTGAAAGCTGAAAATTGGTCTGGTTATTAAGGGGGTTTAAGTGCCCAGTGGTCAAGTGGTTAAGTAAAATCATTTCGTCAAGAATATTGCTGTTTTGACAAAAGCGTAACGTATAAATACCAAAAAAATACCCCAAAAAATAAGAAATCTTTGCACAGTAAAGCATCCTCAGACCATTCATGTGTGGGGTTGATTCTCAGCCAAAGGAGGGGCCCACTCAGAATTTTGCATAATGCCCTGTGCACACGACCGACTTCCGACGGACTTTCTGAACGAACGGACTTGCCAACACACGACCGGACTTTCCGACAGACTAGGTCCACCGGTCTTCCCGATGGACTTTCGACGAAGTTACGGTGGACTTCCGAATGGACGGACTTGCCCACACACGGAATAAAGTCTGTTCATTTTGAACGTGACTCGGGTACGACGGGACTAGAAAAGGAAGTCATTCTCGCCCCTTTATCGGCCAGATTGACACCTTGCAAGGACCATCGCAGAGCATGCCAGGCCCTTAGGTCTGGTATGGATTTTAAGGGGAACCCCCTACGCCAAAAAAACGGCATGGGGGTCCCCCCAAAATCCATACCAGACCCTTATCCGAGCACGCAGCCAGGCCGGTCAGGAAAGGGGATGGGGATGAGCGAGCGCCCCCCTCCTGAACCGTACCAGGCCGCATATCCTCAACATGGGGGGTGGGTGCTTTGGGGGAGGGGGGCACCCTGAGGTGAATGGGTAGGGGTACATCATACCCCTACCCATTCACCTGGGGAAAAAAGTGTCAATAAAAAAACACACTACACAGGTTTTAAAAGTAATTTATTAGGCAGCCCTGGGGGTCTTCTTCCGACTTTGGGGGTCTTCTTCCGACTTCTCCGCTTTCTCCGGCCTCTTCTCCTGGTGTCCGGTTCTTCTCCTGCTCTCCGGCCTCTTCTCCCGGTGTCCGGCCTCTTCTCCCGGTGTCCGGTTCTTCTCCTGCTCTCCGGTTCTTCTGCCGGGCTCCTCTGCTATCTTCTGCTCTTTTGCCACTCTTTTGCTAGCGGTGGCCTAGTCTTCTCCGTTGTCTTGTTCCCTCTTCTCTTCTTCCGATGTTGGCACAACACTCTCCCGCTGTAACGCTGTGTGAGCGGTGCACAATGACTTATATAGGCATGGGACATGGTCACCGGGTGATGTCACCCTGTGACCCTGCCCCCTTATGACATGATGGAGCACCTTACCATAAGGTAAAAGTGATAACTAAGTGGTTTGGGGAAGTGGGAATAAAAAATGGAAATTTTGGGTCCATGGCCAGGAAACTACCAAGACCTTAATCCCATTGAGAACTTGTGGTGACCGGTGGTCATGGTTAATCCGACCTCAAGAGGCGGGTGAGTGAATCAAAAACCCCCCCACAAATTCTGACAAGCTGCAAGCATTGATTATGCAAGAATAGGCAGTGCCACGGCCAGTGCTGGTGCCAGATCATTCAGGAATCAGCATGTGGCACAGACGTTGATTGACAATGACAACATGCCATGCCAGGCCCAGGGCGAATTGAAGCAGAGGTCTTAAAAAAGAAGGGTCAATTCAAGTCAACACTGCAAATATTGACTCTTTGCATAAACTTGTAATTGTCAATAAAAGTATTTGACACTTATGGAATGCTTTACCAGATACAATGATCTGACACTAGGGATGAGCCAAACACCCCCTGGATCGGTTCGCACCAGAACCTGCGAACGGACCAAAAATTTGCACGAGCATTAGAACCCCATTGACGTCTATGGGACTCGAACTTTCAAAATCAAAAGTGATCATTTTAAAGGCTAATTTGCATGGTATTGTCCTAAAAAGGGTTTGGGGACTCGGTCCTGCCCCAAGGGACATGTATCAATGCAAAAAAAAGTTTTAAAAATGGCCGTTTTTTCTGGAGTAGTGATTTTAATGATGCTTAAAGTTAAAAAAAAGTGAAATATTCCTTTAAATATTGTACCTGGGGGGTGTCTATAGTATGCCTGTAAAGTGGCACGTGTTTCCTGTGCTTAGAACAGTCCCTGCACAAAATGAAATTTTTAAAGGAATAAAAGTCATTTAAAACTGCTTACGGCTTTAATGTAATGTCGGGTCCCGGTAATATGGATAAAAATCAGTGAGACAGCATATGGGGGCAATGGGAGGTGAGGACGTGAGAACGTAGCGTCCGTCACGGAGGGAGGGGTCCCAGTGTGGCAGCAGGAAGCCGCCTCGAGGAACGCTCTGTGAAGCCGCCGGTGTACATATCACAACGGGAGGAGAACCTCTGCTTGTCAGCAGGGAAGATGACAGCTACATGAAAAAAGATACCGTGGGAGAAACATCCTAGGACACCGAGGAACGGCCGGAGCAATAAGATAAGTGTAAACCGAAAGTGATCCGTGAAACAGCTTGTAAGCCCCGGCATCCCGCCCCTCCTCCTCCCCCTCGTCTCCCCTGTCTTACGAACGGCTGGTTGTCTGTGAAATAGCTGTGAGCCTAGGCATCAAGTCCCCCCCTCCTCCCCCTCGTCGCCCCTGTCTCCCGAACAGCTGGCTAGAGGATTTATTGTCTGCAGTAATCCTCAGCCATTAGCACCGGAGGAATCAAAGGAAGTTTTTTTTTTGAGACACAGAACCTGTAAGAGTGGAGATTGGAGAGGGTAAGAGGTGGATGGATGAGAGAGAATTGATTAACAGCATGTGAAGTGAAAGTCTTGAAGGACAGAAGTCAAGTGCATTTTGGAGATACTGAAGTTTAAACTCTGAGTGAAAATAACTTAACTGAACATCACTGAGAAAGTTGGTAATGTGATAAAACATCAAGGGACTGCATTTAAAAACGCCAGGGAAGCATAAAGGAATATATGTGACCATCAGCATCATTAGTGTTGTCAGCATAAAGCAGTTGAGTTGTGGATGATGAAGGAATATATACTGGCTTAAGAGATAAATGGTTAAAGTCTGTATCAGAGCTGTGGTGGGGGAGGGGCAAAAGAGAGAGGGAGAACTACGATCAGGAAGAACCAACAAACCACCAGAAGTATAACACCTAAAAATAAATAAATAAATAAACATAACCAGCTGGGAAAACATCTAAATCACTATAAAACACAACAGGATTGACATATGTGATATCCCTAGATAGGGGTAAACCCCGGAACAGCTCTCTTACCTTGCACCTCCACTACCCATCCCCATAAACCTCTTTCGGTACCCCCTGCTCCAGTAAGACATACTGCTCCCCCCTAATTAAGGGAGAGCAGGGAATTAAGGCTGGGTAAACGGATAAGAGGGATAAGAAGGGTAAAGATGAGTAAAAGCACAAATAAAACGACAAGAGGAGGCGCCCCTAAATCTCCAAAAGACAAACCAGGGGTCAGTACATTGAAGCATTACATGACACAAGGAGCTAGCCCAAGAAATACGGAAGCGGAGAAGCAGGGGAAAGCGAAGGTGGAAAATAAAAAAGGGACAGATAAGAAGGCGGGTGAGACCCCAGAACACTCCAGGGAAGATTTCATATCAGAAGGGGAGTTGGAAAGCAGTAGGATAGAGGGGAGACCATCCGAGTCTCTCCCCCCACAAAAGGAGAGATGAACGAGATGTTACTGAGACTAGAAAAGTCGATTAAAACAGACATCAATATGATGAGAGGAGATCTGGGAAGCCTCCTGGATAGGGTAGAAGAAACAGAAAAAACAGTAGAAAATCAAAAGAAAGAACTGGAAACCCTTAAACAGCAAATGAAAATAGCACAACAAACCCAGAGGGAAATTCTCTATAAGCTGGAAGACCAGGAAAATAGAAATAGAAGACAGAATATAAGGTTACGATCAGTCCCAGAAAAAGAGGGAGAAGATCTGAGGAAAATGTGCACAATAGTGCTAGGCCCCCTTATAGACAAAAAGAATGAAGAACCCCTAAGAATAGAAAGAATACATCGGGTTGGATACCGGCGAAACCCAGAAGAGAGACCACGGGACATTATTATTAGATTTAGATTCTATGAGGATAAAATGGAGATTTGGAGAAAATTAAGAGGAAAACCACCCTTGACATATGAAGGAGCGGAGTTACAGGTGTATGCCGATCTATCCCAAGAAACCCTGACAAGAGGAAGACACCTCAAACCCCTCTTAGAAAAAATGAGACAACAAAACATTAGATACAGCTGGGGGTTCCCAGCCTGCCTGATAGGATATAAAGAGGGGAGATCAGTGAAATTGCGCTTCCCCGAAGATCTAGAAGAGTTCTGTAGAAAACTGGACTTACAGATACCAGATATACCGGGCTGGATGGGGGGGACTAGGGGGGAGGGGGAGGGGAAAAAGGGGGGAGAGAGGAAGAAGGAAAAAAAAAAAAAAAAAGGGAGAAGCTTTCCATGTTTAGGGGAGAGGGGAGGAGGAATATTAAAAAATAGGGAGCACAGATCACGTGAAATAGAGGATGGCTGATTAACACCCCTTCAAATTTTCAATCTAAGGAAGGGGTGAGAGGCTACACTGGGTCCCACACCTTGGGACAAATGGGTTTGTCAGACGCCTTGATTTTCAGGGCGCCGGACAAACTAGGGGCCCATACAGGGCCAGGTGGGGAGAGGAGGGGGAGGGTGGATGGGTGGGGATGGAGGGAGGAAGGGGAAGGGGGGAAGGGGTGAGAGGGGACACTGGGCCCCACATCTTGGGACAAACGGGTCTGTTGGTCGCCCTGATGTTCGGGGCATGGAAAAAACTAGGGACCCACTTGGGGCCAGGAGGGGAGGGGGGGGGAGGGGGGAGGATAGATAGGGGGAGGTGGTGGGAGGAAGGGGAATGGGGAGTAGGGGGGGTACATTGTGCATATGCCTCGACAGAAAAAGGGGTAGTTCAAGGTAGGCCAGAGGTACAAAAGATAGCAAATTCAGAAAAATGACAACATTTAAATTCCTATCCTATAATGTAAAAGGGTTAAACTCAAACTTGAAAAGGCAAAAAATTTTTAGGGAACTACAAACCTATGGGGCAGGGGTGGTGTCCCTGCAGGAGACCCATTTAACATATGAATCAAATATTAGATTAAGATCAAAAGAATTCCCGAATTGGTTCTATGGAGATGCAATATCGAAAAGAGCAAGGGGAGTGGCGATAGGATTGGCTAAAGGGGTACAGTTTAAATTAGGAGGTATGATGCAGGACCCAGGAGGGAGATTTCTATTCATCAAAGGAGTACTTGGAGAAATAGAATGCACCCTCGCCAACATATACGCCCCTAACAAAAACCCAATAAGGTTTCTGAAGGACACATTGGAGAAATTAATGGATCTTAGGAAGGGGGAACTTATAGTAATGGGTGACCTCAATATGTGCTTAGAACCAGAGATCGATAGTACGTCCGGGGCACAGGGGACGAATAACGGACAGATGAGGAAGATAAAATAGGAACTACATAAAAATCAATTGGTAGACATTTGGAGGGTCATGAATGGTAAAACACGAGATTATACGTTCTACTCCCCTGTGCACCGGACGTACTCTAGGATTGATCACATCTTAGTAGACCATAGACTTTTAGACAGGATAGTAGGCTCAAAAATAGGAATAATCACAATATCAGACCATGCCCCTATTGAGATGGAGATGCAGATATACAGGGCTCAAGGGAGGCAATCACTATGGAGAATAAATGAAGATCTACTGCAAAACGAAGATATCTCCAAAAAAATAGAGAGAGAGCTAAAACATTATTTTGCAACAAATGAAACAGGAGATACATCGGGATCGGTGATATGGGAAGCACATAAAGCCTACATAAGGGGAATAATAATAAAAGAGGGAGCAAGGAGAAAGAAGGAAAGGAAAAATAAAATGGGAAATGTTATAAAAGAAATTTTTAACTTAGAACAAGAACATAAAAAACACAGAGGACACCACCAAACAACATACCTTGCACTGATAAATAAACGGGATGAACTAAAAAAGTTGATGGAACAAGAAACAAAGGAAAAATTTAACCAAATAGCTAAAGAAAGATATGTGTGGGGAAATAAGGCGGGAAAACATCTAGCCAGAATGCTCAGGAAAAAAAAAGCCCTAAACTTTATAGGAAAGATACAGGATAAACATGGGAAGATGGTCTATGAAACCAAAGAGATTGGTGAAGTATTTAAAAACTACTATAGTGAACTATATACGGAGGAGATGAATGGAGACCAGATAAGTGAGGAAAATAAAAACAGGAAGATAGAGGAATTCTTAAAATGTGCCAAATTAACCAAGATTACAAAAAATTCTAGAGAGGTCCTGGAGAAACCAATAACAGAGGAGGAGATATATAGAGCAATAGCAGATAGTACACAGGGGAAAAGTCCGGGTCCGGATGGGTTCACCACATATTACTACAAGAAATTTAAAAGACTTACTAGTACCGAAAATGTGTAAGTACATGAACGGGGTGGGAAGTGAGTTTGAACTAAGTAGTGAGGCGCTTTTTGCTACAATCACCGTAATCCCCAAAGAGGCCAAAGACGCGACTTTATGCGCTAGTTACAGACAGATGTCATTGATTAACGTAGACACAAAAATATACTCAAAAGTACTGGCCACGAGGATAAAAGAATTGATGAATGGGGTGATTCATCCGGACCAAGTAGGCTTTATAGCAGGAAGGGAGGGAAGAGACAATGGGGTGAGAACCCTATTGCTGCTCCAGAAGAGAAGGGAGGAGGAACTTCCAGGTCTGCTCTTGTCAAGTGATGCCAAAAAGGCATTTGACAGGGTGGACTGGGAGTTCCTGTTTAGAACCCTAGAAATAATAGAAATAGGCCCAAAGATGATAGGACGGATCAAAGCACTTTATAGAAAACCTAAGGCGGCCATTAAGATCAACGGAACCCTGTCGTCACCTTTCGAGATGAAGAGAGGGACAAGACAGGGATGCCCCCTGTCTCCCCTTCTCTTCGTGTTGGCCCTAGAACCCCTCCTTGCAACAATTAGAAATTACCCTGACATTGAAGGATTTAAGGTGGGAGAAGAGGAGCACAAATTGGCCGCTTATGCGGACGATGTGCTCTTCTATATAAGTAACCCCGGAAATACATTACCAAGATTGGTTAAAATATTAAAACAATATGGCGAAATAACAAATTTTAAGATTAATATGGGGAAATCGGAAATTCTAAAGATAAACGTGAGTAAAATAGAGGAGGAAAAACTGAAGAGAGATTTCCAATTCCGCTGGAAAAAAGAGATCACATATCTGGGAATAATGCTCGCGAACTCCCCGGAAAAGATATATAGAAAAAACTATATCCATCTCTTGGATGAAATAAAGAGGGAAGGGAAAAAAATCCAGACAAAACCTCTTTCATGGATGGGGCGTATTAACGCCATAAAAATGGTCCTCTTGCCTAAGATCACGTATAAATTTCAAATGTTACCTATTAAACTCCCACAGGAATATATTAGAAAACTGAAGTCAATAATCTCTAATATAATATGGAAAAACAAAAGATCAAGAATATCTCTCAAGACCCTAAAACAAGATAAAGACAAAGGGGGCCTTGCGGTCCCGGATATCCTAAAATATTATAAATCAATAATTTTATCAAGAGCAATAGAATGGGCTAGGGATAACCAAGAAAAAAGATGGGTGAATATAGAGAAATATTATAGTAAAACACGTTTAGGATCTATTATTTGGAACCCTCCGAATCACAGAACGGTAGATGAGGAAACGCACTGTTTGACAAAAATAGTTTTAAAGACATGGGATGTAGTATATAAACAGTTAGATAAGATTTATAATTCTCCCCTGATAGAATTAAAGGAGAATGAGTGTTTTGCACCAGGGAAAAGAGATATAGGTGGGAACTGGATAAAAAAAGATAAAGTACAGCTTAGAGAAATACTTAAAAAAGGGAAAATTGTCACAATTACTGAATTGAAACAAAACACTGACACATGGGTGATAGATGAATGGAGGTACATGCAATTAGACCGCTTCGTGAAAAATTTACCTCAACCGATAAGATCCGGAGAAAATTTGACAGCGTTAGAAAAATTATGTTGTTCGGAAAAAACAAAAAACACAATATCTAAGCTATATAAATTAATATTGAAAGAAGAAGAAGCAGAGGTACCCACATTCATTAAAAAATGGGAAAAGGAATTGGGAACACAAAAAGACACGAGCACGATTAATAAAATGTTATTTTTGGCCCATAGTTCAGCGGCGAATATAAAAACGGCCGAGATGAATTATAAATGTATGGCAAGGTGGTACGCAACGCCAGATAGGATAAGTAAATTCCAACATGGGAAATCGGCAGAGTGTTGGCGGGGCTGTGGAGGGATGGGTACTATGGCTCACTTATGGTGGAATTGCCCGGTAATTAAAAAATATTGGAAAAAAATCTTGAGCTCGATAAAGGAGATTACAAAAATTGAGGTGAAGGTGGATCCGTGGGTGGTTCTCTTCCACGGCATAGAAGGGAGTGTGAAACAATATAAAACATCTCTGGTTCCACATCTATTAAACGCAGCAAAAAGATTAATCCCCAAAAATTGGTGGGGAAAAGAAAGTCCGGAGATGTGGGACTGGATAAATGCCGTGGAGGAGACCCACACCATGGAGCAGTTTTCTTTGTACAAAGAGGAAAAGAGAGAAGTAGACAAATGGAAATGTTGAAAGGAGTTTAAAAAAACATGGAGTTATGCAGAAAAAATCAGGATTTAACTACCTACCAAATAGATCATAGGCATTGCACAAGGGTTAGGGGGGGAGAGGGGAGGGAAAAGGGAGGGAGATGGGAGGGAGATGGGAGGGAGGGGTGGTTATATATATGTATATGGTTTTTTTTTTTTTTTTACTTAGATATGTGAAACAGAGAGATTTATAAATAAAGATAAAATTTTAGAGAAGGGGAACTAAGGGCTGAGCCTCATCAGGTGAGGTTAGGTTTTATATAATTATTTTCTTGTAAACCCCTGTTGTGTCCTTCCGTTGAAAACAAAATAGATATGCCACAGTGATGAAGAGATGAGAAGAGACATATATGAGCGAGAAAGCTGAATTAGTCTCTCTAGGAATTTTCTGAAGTGGCAAAAAAAAAAAAATCAGTGAGACAAACGGCATGGGTACCCCCCAGTCCATTACCAGGCCCTTTGGGTCTTGTATGGGTATTAAGGGGAACCCTGCACCCAAATTAAAAAAAGTAAAGGCGTGGGGCCACCAGGCCCTATATACTCTGAACAGCAGTATACAGGCAGTGCAAACAAGACAGGGACTGTAGGTTTGTTGTTAAGTAGCATCTGCTTGTAATTTTGAACTGGTACATTTTTAACGTGTTTAGCTCCAGCCAAAAAATCTATTTTAAGCTTTTTGGAAAACATAGGGAAGAGTTATCACCCCTGTGACATTTGTTTTGCTGTGTGTGCTCCTCTTCAGAAGATTTCACCTCACTTTCTGTCCCAATGACAAATGTTTTTAGAAAATGTGTGGTTTTTAGTGAAACAAGGATTGGTGATAAAGCATCAGTGGAAAGGAGAAACGTTTTTCCCATATTAACTCTTATAGGAGAAAATTTCCCTTCCTGGGGTAGATTTCATCTCACTTCCTGTTGTCTCCTTCCGTTTGCAAATAGGAGTCGTTTGTAAGTTGGATGTTTGAAAGTAGGGGTCTGCCCTACATACTCTGCAGAAATTGTGGCCTTAGGTGTTGGTGTTGCCACAACACTGTAAGCCCTCACATGGCCCTGCTGTGAAATATTAGATCAAGAATTGTAATTACATGCCCCTGTTGAACAGGGGCAGAAAAATTGGGCCTTTGGTGATGGTGGTGGTGCTGGTGCCACAACACTGTAAGTACTCACAGTTACTCTTGGTGGGCACTGGAACGGGCCCTGCTGTGAAATATTAGATCAAGAATTGTAATTACATGCACCTGTTGAACAGGGGCAGAAAAATTGGGCCTTTGGTGGTGGTGGTGCTGGTGCCACAAAACTGTAAGTCCTCACAGTTACTCTTGGTGGGCGCTGGAACGGGCCCTGCTGTGAAATATTGGATCAAGAATTGTAGTCACATGTCCCTGTTGAACAGGGGCAGAAAAATTGGGCCTTAGGCACTGGTGCTGGTGCCACAACACTGCAACCCCTCACAGATACTCTAGTTGGAGCGCAGGAACGAGCCCTGTAGCAAAGAATTGCATCAAAAATTGTAATTACATGCTCCTGTTAAACAGGGGCTGAAAAATTGGGCCTTAGGCACTGGTGCCACAACACTGCAACCCCTCACAGATACTCTAGTAGGAGCGCAGGAACGAGCCCTGCTGCAAACTATTGCATCAAAAATTTTAATTACATGCCCCTGTTAAACAGGGGCTGAAAAATTGGGCCTTAGGCACTGGTGCTGGTGCCACAACACTGCAACCCCACTGCAACCCCTCACAGATACTCTAGTTGGAGCGCAGGAAACAAAAATGTTCTTACAAGCTATCAGCATGATCATTGAGGAGGAAGAGGATAGTCACTCAGCATAACAGGATAGTCACTCAGCATCAGCATAGTCTTGAAGGGATCTGATATTTCAAAAAAATGTATTCGGTTACATCAGCATCGGGTGCTTGGTATCTGGTGATGATCCCAGACTGATTCATTTTTATGAAGGTCAGTCGATCGACCAAGTCGGTGGAGAGGCGCACCCTGTGATCGGTTACAAAGCCTTCAGCAGCACTGAATGTGCGTTCCGAAAGAACGCTGGATGCAGGACAGGCCAGTATCTCAATTGCATACTGTGCAAGCTCTGGCCAGTGATCCATCCTCAAGACCCAGTAACCCAGAGGATTTTCCGTGGGGAAGGTGTCCAAGTCAGATCTTGCCCCTAAGATATTCCTGCACCATGTAAAACAGACGCAGGGCGATCATACCTTGTGGCTGCGGACTAAAAATTTGTCTGAATGCATCGGTCAGATGGCCACCTTCTTCACCACTCCTTCTTTGACTGACCGAAGCCTCAGCAACACGTTGTCCAGGAACAGGAGTTTGTAACCTCCCAGTCTCTGGGAACACGTTTCACAGACCTTTCTGCAAGGCCTCCCGAAGATGTTTCATCCTCTGCTCCCTCTGCGATGGCAAGATAAGGTCCGCAACCTTACCCTTGTAACGTGGATCAAGGAGGGTTGCCAGCCAGTAATGATCCCCCTCCTTGATACCACGAATACGAGGACCCTTCCGCAGGCTTTGCAGGATCAGGGAGGCCATGCAGCGTAGGTTTGCTGAGGCATTCGGTCTGGAGTCCTCTGGGTCACTAAAGATGACATGATCCGCAGCCACCTCCTCCCAGCCACCTACAAGTCCATGGGTTTCTTGGGACTGTAAATGATCCCTTAAAGACTGCTGCTGATGCTGCGTGCCAGGCTCCACCTCCATGCTGACACAATCCTCCTCCTCCCATTCCTGTGTGATTGGCGGGCACGCAGGAACACTGTCAGGATAAAGGGGGCCTTGAGAGCTAAGGAAGTCCTCCTCTTCCTGCCTCTGTTCTGCCTCAAGTGCCCTGTCCATTATTCCATGCAGTGTGTGCTCCAACAGGTGGACAAGGGGGACAGTGTCACTGATGTATGCACTGTCACTGCTCACCATCCTCGTGGCCTCCTCAAATGGTGACAGGACAGTGCATGCATCCCTGATCATGGCCCACTGGCGTGGGAAAAAAAACAAGCTCCCCTGACCCTGTCCTGGTGCCATAGTCGCACAGGTACTCATTGATGGCCCTCTGCTGCTTGTGCAGCCGCTGCAGCATGGCCAACGTTGAGTTCCACCTGGTGGGCATGTCACAGATTAGGCGGTTCTTGGGCAGCTTAAATTCCTTTTGGAGGTCTGCCAGCTGAGCACTGGCATTATATGACCGGTGGAAATGAACACACACTTTCCTGGCCTGCCTCAGGACATCCTGTAAGCCCGGGTACCTGCCCAAGAACTGCTGCACCACCAAGTTAAGGACGTGAGCCAAACAGGGCACATGGGTCAGTTGTCCCTGTCGGAAGGCGGAGAGGAGGTTGGTGCCATTGTCGCAAACCACCATTCCTGCCTTAAGTTGGTGTGGCATCAACCACCTCTGAACCTGCCCCTGCAGAGCTGACAGAAGCTCTGCCCCAGAGTGGCTCCTTAACCCCAAGCACACCAGCTCAAGCACCGCATGGCATCTTTTGGCCTGCGTACTTACGTAGCCCCTTGAACGCCTACGGAGCACCGCTGGTTCCCGAGGACAAAGCACAGGAAGAGCCCATGGAGGAAGAAGAAGAGGAGGGGATGGAGGAGAGGGGTGTGTCAGAATCACCAGTACTGGCATTTTAGAGGCATGGTGGGGGAACAACCTCCAAGACCACTGCACCTTGTCCTGCATCCTTCCCAGCCACCAGCAGAGTCACCCAATGCGCCATGAAACTTAGGTAACGTCCCTGTCCATTCCTGCTGGACCATGAGTCAGCGGTGATATGCACCTTACCTCTCACCGCCCTGTCCAGAGAGGCCAAGACATTACCTTCCTCATGCCAGTAGAGAGCCGGAATCGCTTTTCGTGAGAAAAAGTGGCGTTTATGAACCTGCCACTGAGGAACCGCACATTCCACAAACTCACAGAGGGGGCAGAGTCTACCAACTGAAAAGGTAGCAGTTGAAGTGCTAGCAATTTTGCCAAGCTAGCATTCAACCACTGGGCATGTGGATGGCTGGGAGTGAACTTCTTTCTGCAGTGCAGCAGCTGGAGCACGAAAATTTGCCTGGTACCAGAGATCGATAGTACGTCCGGGGCACAGGGGACGAATAACGGACAGATGAGGAAGATAAAATAGGAACTACATAAAAATCAATTGGTAGACATTTGGAGGGTCATGAATGGTAAAACACGAGATTATACGTTCTACTCCCCTGTGCACCGGATGTACTCTAGGATTGATTACATCTTAGTAGACCATAGACTTTTAGACAGGATAGTAGGCTCAAAAATAGGAATAATCACAAGATCAGACCATGCCCCTATTGAGATGGAGATGCAGATATACAGGGCTCAATGGAGGCAATCACTATGAAGAATAAATGAAGATCTACTGCAAAACGAAGATATCTCCAAAAAAATAGAGAGAGAGCTAAAACATTATTTTGCAACAAATGAAACAGGAGATACATCGGGATCGGTGATATGGGAAGCACATAAAGCCTACATAAGGGGAATAATAATAAAAGAGGGAGCAAGGAGAAAGAAGGAAAGGAAAAATAAGATGGGAAATGTTATAAAAGAAATTTTTAACTTAGAACAAGAACATAAAAAACACAGAGGACACCACCAAACAACATACCTTGCACTGATAAATAAACGGGATGAACTAAAAAAGTTGATGGAACAAGAAACAAAGGAAAAATTTAACCAAATAGCTAAAGAAAGATATGTGTGGGGAAATAAGGCGGGAAAACATCTAGCCAGAATGCTCAGGAAAAAAAAAGCCCTAAACTTTATAGGAAAGATACAGGATAAACATGGGAAGATGGTCTATGAAACCAAAGAGATTGGTGAAGTATTTAAAAACTACTATAGTGAACTATATACGGAGGAGATGAATGGAGACCAGATAAGTGAGGAAAATAAAAACAGGAAGATAGAGGAATTCTTAAAATGTGCCAAATTAACCAAGATTACAAAAAATTCTAGAGAGGTCCTGGAGAAACCAATAACAGAGGAGGAGATATATAGAGCAATAGCAGATAGTACACAGGGGAAAAGTCCGGGTCCGGATGGGTTCACCACATATTACTACAAGAAATTTAAAGACATACTAGTACCGAAAATGTGTAAGTACATGAACGGGGTGGGAAGTGAGTTTGAACTAAGTAGTGAGGCGCTTTTTGCTACAATCACCGTGATCCCCAAAGAGGCCAAAGACGCGACTTTATGCGCTAGTTACAGACCGATATCATTGATTAACGTAGACACAAAAATATACTCAAAAGTACTGGCCACGAGGATAAAAGAATTGATGAATGGGGTGATTCATCCGGACCAAGTAGGCATTATAGCAGGAAGGGAGGGAAGAGACAATGGGGTGAGAACCCTATTGCTGCTCCAGAAGAGAAGGGAGGAGGAACTTCCAGGTCTGCTCTTGTCAAGTGATGCCGAAAAGGCATTTGACAGGGTGGACTGGGAGTTCCTGTTTAGAACCCTAGAAATAATAGGAATAGGCCCAAAGATGATAGGACGGATCAAAGCACTTTATAGAAAACCTAAGGCGGCCATTAAGATCAACGGAACCCTGTCGTCACCTTTCGAGATGAAGAGAGGGACAAGACAGGGATGCCCCCTGTCTCCCCTTCTCTTCGTGTTGGCCCTAGAACCCCTCCTTGCAACAATTAGAAATTACCCTGACATTGAAGGATTTAAGGTGGGAGAAGAGGAGCACAAATTGGCCGCTTATGCGGACGATGTGCTCTTCTATATAAGTAACCCCGGAAATACATTACCAAGATTGGTTAAAATATTAAAACAATATGGCGAAATAACAAATTTTAAGATTAATATGGGGAAATCGGAAATTCTAAAGATAAACGTGAGTAAAATAGAGGAGGAAAAACTGAAGAGAGATTTCCAATTCCGCTGGAAAAAAGAGATCAAATATCTGGGAATAATGCTCGCGAACTCCCCGGAAAAGATATATAGAAAAAACTATATCCATCTCTTGGATGAAATAAAGAGGGAAGGGAAAAAAATCCAGACAAAACCTCTTTCATGGATGGGGCGTATTAACGCCATAAAAATGGTCCTCTTGCCTAAGATCACGTATAAATTTCAAATGTTACCTATTAAACTCCCACAGGAATATATTAGAAAACTGAAGTCAATAATCTCTAATATAATATGGAAAAACAAAAGATCAAGAATATCTCTCAAGACCCTAAAACAAGATAAAGACAAAGGGGGCCTTGCGGTCCCGGATATCCTAAAATATTATAAATCAATAATTTTATCAAGAGCAATAGAATGGGCTAGGGATAACCAAGAAAAAAGATGGGTGAATATAGAGAAATATTATAGTAAAACACGTTTAGGATCTATTATTTGGAACCCTCCGAATCACAGAACGGTAGATGAGGAAACGCACTGTTTGACAAAAATAGTTTTAAAGACATGGGATGTAGTATATAAACAGTTAGATAAGATTTATAATTCTCCCCTGATAGAATTAAAGGAGAATGAGTATTTTGCACCAGGGAAAAGAGATATAGGTGGGAACTGGATAAAAAAAGATAAAGTACAGCTTAGAGAAATACTTAAAAAAGGGAAAATTGTCACAATTACTGAATTGAAACAAAACACTGACACATGGGTGATAGATGAATGGAGGTACATGCAATTAGACCGCTTCGTGAAAAATTTACCTCAACCGATAAGATAAGAGAAAATTTGACAGCGTTAGAAAAATTATGTTGTTCGGAAAAAACAAAAAACACAATATCTAAGCTATATAAATTAATATTGAAAGAAGAAGAAGCAGAGGTACCCACATTCATCAAAAAATGGGAAAAGGAATTGGGAACACAAAAAGACACGAGCACGATTAATAAAATGTTATTTTTGGCCCATAGTTCAGCGGCGGATATAAAAACGGCCGAGATGAATTATAAATGTATGGCAAGGTGGTACGCAACGCCAGATAGGATAAGTAAATTCCAACATGGGAAATCGGCAGAGTGTTGGCGGGGCTGTGGAGGGATGGGTACTATGGCTCACTTATGGTGGAATTGCCCGGTAATTAAAAAATATTGGAAAAAAATCTTGAGCTCGATAAAGGAGATTACAAAAATTGAGGTGAAGGTGGATCCGTGGGTGGTTCTCTTCCACGGCATAGAAGGGAGTGTGAAACAATACACAACATCTCTGGTTCCACATCTATTAAACGCAGCAAAAAGATTAATCCCAAAAAATTGGTGGGGAAAAGAAAGTCCGGAGATGTGGGACTGGATAAATGCCGTGGAGGAGACCCACACCATGGAGCAGTTTTCTTTGTACAAAGAGGAAAAGAGAGAAGTAGACAAATGGAAATGGTGGAAGGAGTTTAAAAAAACATGGAGTTATGCAGAAAAAAATCAGGATTTAACTACCTACCAAATAGATCATAGGCATTGCACAAGGGTTAGGGGGGGAGAGGTGAGGGAAAAGGGAGGGAGATGGGAGGGAAAAGGGAGGGAGATGGGAGGGAGATGGGAGGGAGATGGGAGGGAGATGGGAGGGAGGGGTGGTTATATATATGTATATAATTTCTTTTTTTTTTTTTTACTTAGATATGTGAAACAGAGAGATTTATAAATAAAGATAAAATTTTAGAGAAGGGGAACTAAGGGCTGAGCCTCATCAGGTGAGGTTAGGTTTTATATAATTATTTTTTTGTAAACCCCTGTTGTGTCCTTCCGTTGAAAACAAAATAGATATGCCACAGTGATGAAGAGATGAGAAGAGACATATATGAGCGAGAAAGCTGAATTAGTCTCTCTAGGAATTTTCCGAAGTGGCAAAAAAAAAAAAATCAGTGAGACAAACGGCATGGGTACCCCCCAGTCCATTACCAGGCCCTTTGGGTCTTGTATGGGTATTAAGGGGAACCCCGCACCCAAATTAAAAAAAGTAAAGGCGGGGGGCCACCAGGCCCTATATACTCTGAACAGCAGTATACAGGCAGTGCAAACAAGACAGGGACTGTAGGTTTGTTGTTAAGTAGCATCTGCTTGTAATTTTGAACTGGTACATTTTTAACGTGTTTAGCTCCAGCCAAAAAATCTATTTTAAGCTTTTTGGAAAACATAGGGAAGAGTTATCACCCCTGTGACATTTGTTTTGCTGTGTGTGCTCCTCTTCAGAAGATTTCACCTCACTTTCTGTCCCAATGACAAATGTTTTTAGAAAATTTGTGGTTTTTAGTGAAACAAGGATTGGTGATAAAGCATCAGTGGAAAGGAGAAACGTTTTTCCCATATTAACTCTTATAGGAGAAAATTTCCCTTCCTGGGGTAGATTTCATCTCACTTCCTGTTGTCTCCTTCCGTTTGCAAGTAGGAGTCGTTTGTAAGTTGGATGTTTGAAAGTAGGGGTCTGCCCTACATACTCTGCAGAAATTGTGGCCTTAGGTGTTGGTGTTGCCACAACACTGTAAGCCCTCACATGGCCCTGCTGTGAAATATTAGATCAAGAATTGTAATTACATGCCCCTGTTGAACAGGGGCAGAAAAATTGGGCCTTTGGTGATGGTGGTGGTGCTGGTGCCACAACACTGTAAGTACTCACAGTTACTCTTGGTGGGCACTGGAACGGGCCCTGCTGTGAAATATTAGATCAAGAATTGTAATTACATGCACCTGTTGAACAGGGGCAGAAAAATTGGGCCTTTGGTGGTGGTGGTGCTGGTGCCACAAAACTGTAAGTCCTCACAGTTACTCTTGGTGGGCGCTGGAACGGGCCCTGCTGTGAAATATTAGATCAAGAATTGTAGTCACATGTCCCTGTTGAACAGGGGCAGAAAAATTGGGCCTTAGGCACTGGTGCTGGTGCCACAACACTGCAACCCCTCACAGATACTCTAGTTGGAGCGCAGGAACGAGCCCTGTAGCAAAGAATTGCATCAAAAATTGTAATTACATGCTCCTGTTAAACAGGGGCTGAAAAATTGGGCCTTAGGCACTGGTGCCACAACACTGCAACCCCTCACAGATACTCTAGTAGGAGCGCAGGAACGAGCCCTGCTGCAAACTATTGCATCAAAAATTTTAATTACATGCCCCTGTTAAACAGGGGCTGAAAAATTGGGCCTTAGGCACTGGTGCTGGTGCCACAACACTGCAACCCCACTGCAACCCCTCACAGATACTCTAGTTGGAGCGCAGGAAACAAAAATGTTCTTACAAGCTATCAGCATGATCATTGAGGAGGAAGAGGATAGTCACTCAGCATAACAGGATAGTCACTCAGCATCAGCATAGGCAGTCTTGAAGGGATCTGATATTTCAAAAAAATGTATTCGGTTACATCAGCATCGGGTGCTTGGTATCTGGTGATGATCCCAGACTGATTCATTTTTATGAAGGTCAGTCGATCGACCAAGTCGGTGGAGAGGCGCACCCTGTGATCGGTTACAAAGCCTTCAGCAGCACTGAATGTGCGTTCCGAAAGAACGCTGGATGCAGGACAGGCCAGTATCTCAATTGCATACTGTGCAAGCTCTGGCCAGTGATCCATCCTCAAGACCCAGTAACCCAGAGGATTTTCCGTGGGGAAGGTGTCCAAGTCAGATCTTGCCCCTAAGATATTCCTGCACCATGTAAAACAGACGCAGGGCGATCATACCTTGTGGCTGCGGACTAAAAATTTGTCTGAATGCATCGGTCAGATGGCCACCTTCTTCACCACTCCTTCTTTGACTGACCGAAGCCTCAGCAACACGTTGTCCAGGAACAGGAGTTTGTAACCTCCCAGTCTCTGGGAACACGTTTCACAGACCTTTCTGCAAGGCCTCCCGAAGATGTTTCATCCTCTGCTCCCTCTGCGATGGCAAGATAAGGTCCGCAACCTTACCCTTGTAACGTGGATCAAGGAGGGTTGCCAGCCAGTAATGATCCCCCTCCTTGATACCACGAATACGAGGACCCTTCCGCAGGCTTTGCAGGATCAGGGAGGCCATGCAGCGTAGGTTTGCTGAGGCATTCGGTCTGGAGTCCTCTGGGTCACTAAAGACGACATGATCCGCAGCCACCTCCTCCCAGCCACCTACAAGTCCATGGGTTTCTTGGGACTGTAAATGATCCCTTAAAGACTGCTGCTGATGCTGCGTGCCAGGCTCCACCTCCATGCTGACACAATCCTCCTCCTCCCATTCCTGTGTGATTGGCGGGCACGCAGGAACACTGTCAGGATAAAGGGGGCCTTGAGAGCTAAGGAAGTCCTCCTCTTCCTGCCTCTGTTCTGCCTCAAGTGCCCTGTCCATTATTCCATGCAGTGTGTGCTCCAACAGGTGGACAAGGGGGACAGTGTCACTGATGTATGCACTGTCACTGCTCACCATCCTCGTGGCCTCCTCAAATGGTGACAGGACAGTGCATGCATCCCTGATCATGGCCCACTGGCGTGGGAAAAAAAACAAGCTCCCCTGACCCTGTCCTGGTGCCATAGTCGCACAGGTACTCATTGATGGCCCTCTGCTGCTTGTGCAGCCGCTGCAGCATGGCCAACGTTGAGTTCCACCTGGTGGGCATGTCACAGATTAGGCGGTTCTTGGGCAGCTTAAATTCCTTTTGGAGGTCTGCCAGCTGAGCACTGGCATTATATGACCGGTGGAAATGAACACACACTTTCCTGGCCTGCCTCAGGACATCCTGTAAGCCCGGGTACCTGCCCAAGAACTGCTGCACCACCAAGTTAAGGACGTGAGCCAAACAGGGCACATGGGTCAGTTGTCCCTGTCGGAAGGCGGAGAGGAGGTTGGTGCCATTGTCGCAAACCACCATTCCTGCCTTAAGTTGGCGTGGCATCAACCACCTCTGAACCTGCCCCTGCAGAGCTGACAGAAGCTCTGCCCCAGAGTGGCTCCTTACCCCCAAGCACACCAGCTCAAGCACCGCATGGCATCTTTTGGCCTGCGTACTTACGTAGCCCCTTGAACGCCTACGGAGCACCGCTGGTTCCCGAGGACAAAGCACAGGAAGAGCCCATGGAGGAAGAAGAAGAGGAGGGGATGGAGGAGAGGGGTGTGTCAGAATCACCAGTACTGGCATTTTAGAGGCGTGGTGGGGGAACAACCTCCAAGACTACTGCACCTTGTCCTGCATCCTTCCCAGCCACCAGCAGAGTCACCCAATGCGCCATGAAACTTAGGTAACGTCCCTGTCCATGCCTGCTGGACCATGAGTCAGCGGTGATATGCACCTTACCTCTCACCGCCCTGTCCAGAGAGGCCAAGACATTACCTTCCTCATGCCAGTAGAGAGCCGGAATCGCCTTTCATGAGAAAAAGTGGCGTTTATGAACCTGCCACTGAGGAACCGCACATTCCACAAACTCACAGAGGGGGCAGAGTCTACCAACTGAAAAGGTAGCAGTTGAAGTGCTAGCAATTTTGCCAAGCTAGCATTCAACCACTGGGCATGTGGATGGCTGGGAGTGAACTTCTTTCTGCAGTGCAGCAGCTGGGGCACGAAAATTTGCCTGGTACCAGAGATCGATAGTACGTCCGGGGCACAGGGGACGAATAACGGACAGATGAGGAAGATAAAATAGGAACTACATAAAAATCAATTGGTAGACATTTGGAGGGTCATGAATGGTAAAACACGAGATTATACGTTCTACTCCCCTGTGCACCGGATGTACTCTAGGATTGATTACATCTTAGTAGACCATAGACTTTTAGACAGGATAGTAGGCTCAAAAATAGGAATAATCACAAGATCAGACCATGCCCCTATTGAGATGGAGATGCAGATATACAGGGCTCAAGGGAGGCAATCACTATGGAGAATAAATGAAGATCTACTGCAAAACGAAGATATCTCCAAAAAAATAGAGAGAGAGCTAAAACATTATTTTGCAACAAATGAAACAGGAGATACATCGGGATCGGTGATATGGGAAGCACATAAAGCCTACATAAGGGGAATAATAATAAAAGAGGGAGCAAGGAGAAAGAAGGAAAGGAAAAATAAGATGGGAAATGTTATAAAAGAAATTTTTAACTTAGAACAAGAACATAAAAAACACAGAGGACACCACCAAACAACATACCTTGCACTGATAAATAAACGGGATGAACTAAAAAAGTTGATGGAACAAGAAACAAAGGAAAAATTTAACCAAATAGCTAAAGAAAGATATGTGTGGGGAAATAAGGTGGGAAAACATCTAGCCAGAATGCTCAGGAAAAAAAAAGCCCTAAACTTTATAGGAAAGATACAGGATAAACATGGGAAGATGGTCTATGAAACCAAAGAGATTGGTGAAGTATTTAAAAACTACTATAGTGAACTATATACGGAGGAGATGAATGGAGACCAGATAAGTGAGGAAAATAAAAACAGGAAGATAGAGGAATTCTTAAAATGTGCCAAATTAACCAAGATTACAAAAAATTCTAGAGAGGTCCTGGAGAAACCAATAACAGAGGAGGAGATATATAGAACAATAGCAGATAGTACACAGGGGAAAAGTCCGGGTCCGGATGGGTTCACCACATATTACTACAAGAAATTTAAAGACATACTAGTACCGAAAATGTGTAAGTACATGAACGGAGTGGGAAGTGAGTTTGAACTAAGTAGTGAGGCGCTTTTTGCTACAATCACCGTGATCCCCAAAGAGGCCAAAGACGCGACTTTATGCGCTAGTTACAGACCGATATCATTGATTAACGTAGACACAAAAATATACTCAAAAGTACTGGCCACGAGGATAAAAGAATTGATGAATGGGGTGATTCATCCGGACCAAGTAGGCTTTATAGCAGGAAGGGAGGGAAGAGACAATGGGGTGAGAACCCTATTGCTGCTCCAGAAGAGAAGGGAGGAGGAACTTCCAGGTCTGCTCTTGTCAAGTGATGCCGAAAAGGCATTTGACAGGGAGGACTGGGAGTTCCTGTTTAGAACCCTAGAAATAATAGGAATAGGCCCAAAGATGATAGGACGGATCAAAGCACTTTATAGAAAACCTAAGGCGGCCATTAAGATCAACGGAACCCTGTCGTCACCTTTCGAGATGAAGAGAGGGACAAGACAGGGATGCCCCCTGTCTCCCCTTCTCTTCGTGTTGGCCCTAGAACCCCTCCTTGCAACAATTAGAAATTACCCTGACATTGAAGGATTTAAGGTGGGAGAAGAGGAGCACAAATTGGCCGCTTATGCGGACGATGTGCTCTTCTATATAAGTAACCCCGGAAATACATTACCAAGATTGGTTAAAATATTAAAACAATATGGCGAAATAACAAATTTTAAGATTAATATGGGGAAATCGGAAATTCTAAAGATAAACGTGAGTAAAATAGAGGAGGAAAAACTGAAGAGAGATTTCCAATTCCGCTGGAAAAAAGAGATCAAATATCTGGGAATAATGCTCGCGAACTCCCCGGAAAAGATATATAGAAAAAACTATATCCATCTCTTGGATGAAATAAAGAGGGAAGAGAAAAAAATCCAGACAAAACCTCTTTCATGGATGGGGCGTATTAACGCCATAAAAATGGTCCTCTTGCCTAAGATCACGTATAAATTTCAAATGTTACCTATTAAACTCCCACAGGAATATATTAGAAAACTGAAGTCAATAATCTCTAATATAATATGGAAAAACAAAAGATAAAGAATATCTCTCAAGACCCTAAAACAAGATAAAGACAAAGGGGCCTTGCGGTCCCGGATATCCTAAAATATTATAAATCAATAATTTTATCAAGAGCAATAGAATGGGCTAGGGATAACCAAGAAAAAAGATGGGTGAATATATAGAAATATTATAGTAAAACACGTTTAGGATCTATTATTTGGAACCCTCCGAATCACAGAACGGTAGATGAGGAAACGCACTGTTTGACAAAAATAGTTTTAAAGACATGGGATGTAGTATATACCCTCTTGCCTCTAAACTACTTTATCTAGCAGATTTACTACATATACCTGTGAACAGCACTATTCTTCCCTTTCTTATCTATAACACTCCGATGGACAATAGACAGGGACAACATAACATATAACCACCAATCAATACAGTTCGATTAAGGGGAGTAAAATAGGTACCCTTTGTCCCGAAAATGCCTTACCGATCAAGGAAGTCTGATAACTCAAATGTAAGCAAAAGGCTTACCTCAGCCGACTGATTATCAGAAATTCCCGGATCGTCTCAAGCTCCTCGTTTCGAATACTCAGGGTCACCTGGAATCCCCTCCTAAGGCAAAGCTCGCCATGCTGACTCAGTTAAATTGATGATAGGCAACTCCTATCCTCATATTGATTAGTGGTTCCAAATTAATAATAACTACTGCAGTAGGGAACAGACACAAAAGATACGCTCAGCATCTTTCCAAATTACTGTTCTGCTTTATTATGACGCAATTGAAGGTTTTTATGCACATGATTACGTAGGTATCACATTAATATTACAATTGTACGTTTATGGTAACAAGGGGCGTTACATAGGCAGGCTTATTCTAATCAGGACTCAAAAGAATGTAAACATTTACTGAAAACATTATTAGTGCCGTGTGCACAGTGAGGGCAATGTGCAATACATACAAAATACAATACAATTATATACAGAACTTACAAAATTCCATTACACTGGTTTGAATCTCAACCAGGACACTACCTGCCTGGAGTTTGCATGTTCTCCCTGTGCCTGCATGTTTTTCCCCTGGGTACTCCGGTTTCCTCCCACACTCCAAAGACATGCTGTTGGTTAATTGGCTTCTGTCCAAAATTGGCCCTAGTATATGAATGTGAGTTGGGGACCTTGGATTGTGGGCTCCTTGAGGGTAGGGACCGATGTGAGTGTGCGATGTATATGTGGAGTGCTGCGTAAATTGACAGCGCTATACGGGTACCTTAAAATAAATAATATATAACAGAGCAGTATCTTAATGAGACACAGGGATAGGGACAATTGTAGACACGCAACCACTCTCACTCAGGTTGAACTGGATAGACTGGTGTCTTTATTCAATCTTACTAACTATGTAACTATGTAACTACGTCAAGAGCCTACACAAGCACCTGGCTGCAGGTAGCTATACTGTAGGTGCAACTGTGCAGAGTACACAGTACAGTAACTGGAAATACTTCAAAGAGCCTGCACAAGCACCTGGCTGCAGGTAGCTATACTGTAGGTGCAACTGTGCAGGGTACACAGTACAGTAACTGGAAATACTTCAAATAGCCTACATAAGCACCTGGCTGCAGGTAGCTATACTGAAGGTTCAACTGTCCAGGGTACACAGTACAGTAACTGGAAATACTTGAAAGAGCCTACACAAGCACCTGGCTGCAGGTAGCTATACTGTAGGTGCAACTGTGCACGGTACACAGTACAGTAACTGGACATACATCAAGAGCCTACACAAGCACCTGGCTTCAGGTAGCTATACTGTAGGTGCAACTGTGCAGGGTACACAGTACAGTAACTGGAAATACTTGAAAGAGCCTACACAAGCACCTGGCTGTAGGTAGCTATACTGTAGGTGCAACTGTGCAGGGTACACAGTACAGTAACTGGAAATACTTCAAATAGCCTACACAAGCACCTGGATGCAGGTAGTTATACTGTAGGTGCAACTGTGCAGGGTACACAGTAAAATAACTGGAAACACTTCAAAGAGCCTACACAAGCACCTGGCTGCAGGTAGCTATACTGTAGGTGCAACTTTGCAGGGTACACAATACAGTAACTGGAAATACTGTAAAAACACCTGCCTGCCTCTCAGTATATTAGGAAGAGAAGAACAGTATCTAGCTAAACTGAATACAGTGTATATATATATATATATATATATATACATACAACACCTGGGATGAATATATACACAATACACTGTAAGTGCAGCTAACTGACTCGACCTGCCTACTCTATCTAACTTAAATCAAATGACACTGTCTCTCTCTCTGTATATCTCTCTCTCAAGCTGGAACAAACTACACAGGGCCGACATGCATGCGGCCTTATATAGTGTGGAGCGTGTACTAAACCCCCTGAGCCATAATTGGCCAAAGCCCCCTTGGCTTTGGCCAATTACGGCTCTCTGTACACACAGCGCTGTGATTGTCAAAGCATGCAGGTCATAGTGCATGCTTGGCCAATCATCAGCCAACAATGCACTGCGATGCCGCAGTGAATTATGGGCCGTGACGTGCCACTCGAATTTGGCGCAAACTGCCCATATCGTTTGTAATTCAGCAAATGACCGAACACACGATGTTCGAGTTGAACATGCATTCGACTCGAACATGAAGCTCATCCCTATCTGACACAAATGTCAGATCATGTATACCAGATACATCTGACACAAAAAGATCTAAAAACACTGAAGCAGCACTGGCAGACAATGTCAAAATTAATATTGGTGTCATTTTGGCCATAGCTGTACATGTACATGGCCAAGTACAGCACACACAGTGTGTAATGTGCAGGGGTCAGGAATGTGTAATGTGCACAGTGCAGGGTTGTGTAATGTGCAGAGTGTAGGGGTCAGGCATGTATAATGTGCACAGTGCAGGGGTCAGGAGTGTGTATTGTGCAGAGTGTAGGGGGTCAGGAGTGTGTAATGTGCACAGTGCAGGGGTCAGGAGTGTGTATTGTGCAGAGTGCAGGGGTCAGGGGTGTGTAATGTGCAGAGTGTAGGGGTCAGGAGTGTGTAATGTGCACAGTGTGATGTATTTCAGTTATCTTGCAAACCTGGCATGTTAGTGAGTACTGAGGACAGGAGTAATGTTCAGAGTGTAGGGGTCTGGAGTGTGGTACATAGTCAGGTTGAAAAAAGACACAAGTCCATCTAGTTCAACCAATAAAAAATAAAAAAAGTCATACAATCCCATATATACAATCCTATACCCACAGTTGATTCAGAGGAGGGCGAAAAACCCCAGCAAAGTATGATCCGATTTGCTACAGCAGGGGAAAAAAAACCTTCCTGATCTCCAAAGAGGCAAATGGATTTTCCCAGCATCAACTTTATCTGTAAATGTCAGTACCCAGTTATATTATGTACATTTAGGAAAGAATCCAGGCCTTTTTTTAAAGCAATCTACTGAGCTGGCCAGAACCACCTCTGGAGAGAGTCTATTCCATATGTTCACACTTACTGTGAAGAAACCTTTCCGTGTTTGGAGGTGAAATCTCTTTTTCCTCCAGACTTAAAGCGGGGTTCCACCCAAATTTTGAACATTATCTCTATGCATTCTCTTCCTTGCCTAGATGCTGACATGCTGTGTAAAAAAATTTAAATCGCCGTAATTACCTTTTTTTTCTAATCTTCTTAGCACTTCCTGGTTTTCCCATGGGAGTAGGCGTGTTTCTAGCCTCTCCCAGACCTCCCACAGTCCCCTGGGAGCTAGTCTCAGGCTTCCCAGCATGCATTGTGCAACAGCGTCATCACAACATCTCGGTGAATGCTGGGAGCACAGCATTCACCGCATCCAGGAAATACATGCTTGTGGGCTTCAAATGCCCACAATGAAGATGGAAACCGCCTTCAGTGAATTTTATAAGTTATTCTTTACAATGAAATCGGACACAGGCAGACTTATTACACAGAACATGTGAGTAGATAATCATGAGAAGAAAAGTTTGTTAATGAACTCCAAAAAAAAAAATAATAGATAAGTGGACCCCCGCTTTAAAGAGTGCCCCCTTGTCCTCTGTGATGACCTTAAAGTGAATAACTCAACACCAAGTTCACTATATGGGCACCTTATGTATTTGCACATGTTGATCATATCCCCCCCTTATCTCCTCTTCTCAAGAGAGGCTAAATTCAGTTCCTCTAATCTTTCCCCATATCTGAGCTCCTCCATGCCTCTTAACAGTTTGGTTGCCCTTCTCTGCACTTTCTCCAGTTCCCCGAAATCCTTTTTGAGAACTGGAGCCCAAAACTGAACTGCATATTCCAGATGAGGTCCTACTAATGATATTTACAGGGGCAAAATGATATCTCTGTCTCTGGAGTCCATACCTCTCCTAATACAAGAAAGGACTTTGCTTTGGAAACCACAACTTGGCATTGCATGTTATTATCAAGCGTATGATCTCCCAAAACCCCCAGATCCTTCTCCACTATTCACTCCCCCAGTTGTACTCCCCCTAGTATGTATGATGCATGCATATTCTTAGCCCCAAGTGCATAACTTTACATTTATCAACATTAAACCTCATCTGCCACTTAGTTGCCCAATTAGACAGTGCATTGAGGTCAGCTTGTAAGATGGAGACATCCTGTAAGGACGTTATTCCACCGCATAGCTTGGTGTCATCTGCAAAGCCTGAAATGGTACTTTTAATCCCAGACCCAATATCATTTATAAAGATACTAAAAAGTAAGGGTCCCAACACTGAACCTTGGGGTACACCACTGATAACCTTAGACCATTCAGAGTAAGAATCATTAACCACTACTCTCTGAATTCTGTCTTTTAGCCAGTTTTCTATCCGTTTACAAATTGATCTTTCCAAGCCTGTAGACTTTACCTTACAATGTGTGTGGGGAACTGTATCGAACGCTTTTGCAAAATCTAAGTATACCACGTCCACCGCCAAGGTTTTGCTTACCTCCTCAAATAAAGAAATCAGGTTTGTCTGACAACTTCTGTCTTTCATGAATCCATGCTGTCTGTTGCTTAAAATATTTTTTCCAGCAAGAACTCATCTATGTGGTGTTTTAATAAAGTCTTCAGTATCTTCCTGACTAAAGAAGTTAAACTAACAGGTCTATAGTCACTCGTTAAAGACTTTGATCATTTTTAAATGTAGGCACCACATTGGCCCTGCACCAATCCAATGGTACTATTCCAATCCTTAACCATTCCTTAAAAATTAGAAACAATGGCAATGAACTGACAGAGCTCAATTCTTTAAGGATCTGTAGGTGGATGTCATCTGGCCCAGGTGCTTTATCCACCTTGATTCTGTGTAAATGTTTCACACGGAGAATAGCCACTGATTCTTTTGGAAGTGGACCGGGTTGATTATCACAGCTGATTGTGGACATCAGGAGAGTTTGATCCCTATAACTTGGGGTCCATCGTGTTCGGTAAGGTGCCATCTGGTCTTTTTACTTTTTTTCTGCTTGGATATTAAGTCACTGCAACATTATTCTTAAGAAACCCGAGGGGCTGCATCAGAAGTTATCTCCATTCATCTTTTCTACACTCATCACTTTTTGTTGGGACTTTAACATATTAATCATAATTATTATTATTTTTTTATTCAGAGTTGGTTAGGACTTTCAGAAGAATTATTGAGATTGTTATTGATCTATTCACTCACATGTCGTGTGGTTATTGCATTTTGCATTGATGTGTTTATTTGCGCAATCCTTTTTTTTTTTATATATATATATGCTTGGGAATTGAATATTTAATTCTTTCAGATAGCTGCATGTATACACACAAAAAAAAAAAATCACATATGAATTGTATAATATTTTTTATATACATTTTTGTATATAAATATATACACAATTTTTAAAATTTTTGATCAAATCTTCACATATTTAGTTTTTGGTGAGCGCAGAATAATTAAATTATACAATAATAATAACACGCCTTTGTACCCCCTCAACATTGGGTTCCATATTGGAAAAAAAATCTGATACATCATTAAGCCAACAATTTTCACTGGCTACGAAGCTTCCTCAATAACTTTATTCAGCCATTTAGGGAACAGTTCCATGTCTACTATAGTGTTCTGTATATTATGAAGCTATGTTCTGATGGACCCAATTGTTTTTTTAGTAAGACTGATTTGTTAATTTCAGTGAATTTGGTCTGAAATTTCTATTTTCTTTTTTTGACAAAATTTTGTAGGCAATTGCCTTTTAGGTTTACCCCAAAGGAATTTTAAAGAACGTTTTCTATTTAAAGTTATCTCTCAATAGTTTCCATTGGTTTTTCAGGAGACAATGGTCCCTTTTTATCTCCTTTACCACCTCCTGACCTGTACAGCCATCAATTGTCACAGAATATCAAACATCACATCACAACAATGTCTTCTGATATTTTTATTGGTGAATTTATACAGATATAGGAACCATCACCGAGATTTACTGATATATTCTTTATATGATATGGAATATATAATACACTATAAAGAGAAGAAATATAAAAGATTCTAAAATCTAAATCTATCAGATAATAATCCATCATCCTGGCTCCTGTTATGTGTCATTTGTTGTATATTTGTTATATAGGTGAGTGCCGTCTATTCTTCTCTGTTATCAGATACTTTAGGACAAGACGTTTGTTACATTGTCATCACCTGAGCTGCTGAAAGTCACACACGACCCATCACAGCGCGGGGTCCAAATATCACTGAGCAGGACCAGATACATCAGAGGTTCTATAACTTGTCATACAAATACCCCGAGAGGAGCTTCTCACTAACCAGAGAGACTAAGAACAATGGTTTAATACTGATCCAAAAATGGTAAAGTAAACTCTATAGGAATATATGAAACATCATAATAAATGAGAAATGTGTATTAAGCCTGAAACATGTGCTAGAACACCTATGCCACCACAAAAACAAATGACCAAACAATGACCAAAGACACTCAACTCAGGTATGAATGGGACCTTACAGAGGATTCTGGATCTGAGAGGAGTCCTCCTTTATACCGTCACACTTTATCATTGTAAGCCCCAATCACACGTGAACGCAGCGTATGGAAGCCATTTTGAGGGGATTTTTTTTTCTTGTGTTCTTCTCATGTTTTAGGAGTGAAGTGCCACCAGAAGCTTCTGTGGGGTAGAATTGTGTGTTTTTTTGGGTCGAAAAATGTGTGTATCATATGTTTTTACACGTTCCCATCAAAGTCAATGGGGCCAATGACAGCAAAACCATGACATCACTATGACATCACCATGACATCACAAATAGAGATACCTAACAAATATTATCTCTGATCTTATCACATACCGTGTTTCCCCGAAAATAGGACACCGTCTTCAAGAAGACACACTATGGCTTATTTTCAGGGGATGTCTTATTTTTATTAAGCAGCAGCTTTACTGGTGTTTCTGGGGGGGTGAGAGACCCACAGACTGTTGCTGGTTGGTGCCGGGGGAGAGAGACCCCACGGTGCTGAGTAAAACGGCAGCCACAGCTTTACTTCTTCCCCTGAGGACACACAATACCTAAAGCAGAGCGTCCTGCTCCTCACTTCACTGAGGAGACTTTCACTTTCTATGTCTCCCTCTATTCCTCAGCTTGCAGAGCGCACAGAACGACCGGGACCTGACAGGGGGAGCCGACCCTGTTGATGGAGCTGCCCGCACCTCTCCGGTCACCTCCGAGATGGCAGCTGTCACGATGGGGCAGATGAGAAGGGCTGCCCATCTTCTTTACCACTCCGCGCGGGGACGCTGCATAGCCACGCCTATCACTAGGTCTTATTTTCGGGGTAGGGCTTATATTGCGCAAATGCTTAGAAATCCTGCTACGGCTTATTTTATGGGTATGTCTTATTTTTGGGGGAAACACGGTAATATAATGTGATCTGCACATCTCTATCTCTCCTCATTGCTCGGTGGTCTGATTTTTGCCTATAACATGGAAAGTAACATTTACTTTGGGTCTCAAGTCTACAAAGTGGCTGAAAGGAAAGTTCTCTGTGTTGCCCTTATCGGCCAATCAGATGTCAGGCATTATGTTTTTAGTAATAGTTGGAGAATAAAAAGAAGAATGTGATTGGTTGTTATGTGAAAAGCAGACAGATCACCCCTCAGACATATCTATACACGACTGTCTGTTATATAAGGATCTTCCATTTTAATCTATCCAACATTCATATACACATCAGTATGGACAACTCTCCACCATGTCCTATAATGTACAACCATCTCCTACAAATGTCAGGAGAAGCTGAACTCCAGACAGGTGTAAAACACCAACACCCTATAATCTGTTTATGTATTCATTCATTCATGAAATGTATTTTTATTCAGAACAACCAGAAATACCTGAACCCGTCCTGATATTACCTCAACTTATCTCCTGTACAGCAGAACTCAGACTGGGAGAGGGAGGGGCAGCACTCTGAGCCAATCGTGGCCCTGTTACCTTAAACAGAGCTGTCAGACACCTACATGTACATGCTCACAGGAGGAGAAGGCAGAGTGATGACTTCATCAGTGTGAGCTATATCACTGTAGACTAAGCTGTATTATTTAACTGCAGTAGAGAAAAGTGAGGTCACCTGGATGGGCTGTCTGGCAGTGGTGCCGAGATCACAAACTGGTTAAACTCAATAAAAAAATCCTATAAAACATTTCATGTATTTATATTTCAGATTTATATTCAGCTGTTGGCCTGGAGTTCATCTTTGACAAACAGAAAACCTAAATCACACTGTAAAGTATCTGATCCACTATATCACCTTCATTATAAATATATTCACTTCTAATAAATGATTAAATCATTTCCATGACAAAAATTGCCTAATTTATCAAAGTATTAATAATAAATGATTATATGTTACAGAAAAATCAAGTCAAGTATACATTCGTTCTTCATAAGCAGCAAACAATCCCCCACTGACCTCTGTAGCTGCACACACTGGGGAGGAATTCATTCCCAAAGCTCCCAGCAGAAGCATTGAAATCTTAGTCCAAAGACTCGTACACACGATCAGATTTCCATCGGACAAATCCGGGGAATTTTGTGCGAAGGGCGTTGGCCGTGAACTTTTTCTGCATACAGACGGCAGAACTTTGTCAGCCAACATACACGAAACGATGTGGTTTTTCTGCTCTTTAGCGCCTCCCTTTGGGCAACTTCTGCTAATGTTGTCTTATGGTTAGCATTGGTTCGGATTATCCATTTAGTCGTACTTTAAGTCTCTCCCCACATGTCTCTGATTTCTAAACCTAAACGTATCTAAACTCAAAACTGTTCATAGTATTAGATATAGGGGTGAATGGTTAGAACCTCTGTCTGGTTTTTATTGCTGTCTCCCCCCCCCTGTAGAGATTCTCTCTGTTTATTTCTCCTGGTGACCCCTGACATAGAAAGTGCTGGAAATCAGATATTTCCTAACTTGGAACAGGAAATGAGAAGAAATCTTCCCATGGGGACATGTGTTCCGGTGACACCGATCGAAGAGGAGAATTCCTCTGACCTTGGAGAGATTTCCTCTCACTTCTTGTGTCTCTGGGAACAGGAAGTGAAAAGGAATCTCCCCAATTGGGGCACAGGCAGTAAAAAAAACTGACCGGGGTTCTAACCCTTCTCTACTCTATCAAAACTAAAAAAAAAAAAGATTGTCTTTATATATATTTGAAACAAAATCAGAAAATAAACACTTCAAAATGCTAAACCTAACACTAAACGCATCCTCAAACCTTAAAGTATAACAAAAGGCAAAACCTTTTTTGTTCTTTTTGGACAGAGTGAGAGATAGAGATAAAGTAAGAATCACCCCTGTCAGTTTTTGTTGGGGAGATTTCCCTTCACTTCCTGTCCCATAGCCAAACAGGAAATGAGAGGAAATCCTTCCAAAGTGAGGATCCTGGGGTGTCACCAGAACTAGTGTCCCCAATGGAAGATTTCCCCTTTAATCCTGTTCTGGTGACAACCCAGAATTAGTTATTTTCTTTCACTCTCTGTGATATCAATAAAACAGGACAAATAGAGAGGGTGAGTCTCCCTAATGGTGGCACAGACAGCAATAAAAATCTGACAGGGGCTCTACGCCTTCCACACTCTATTTAAAATTTAAATAAAAAGTTTTTCCTTTTATTTATATATTTTTTAAACACTTTAAATGAATCTTTAATATCTTTAAATGTAACCTTTAACCTTAACATAACCCCTAAAGCTGGCCATACACTATACAATCTGATTGTACAACCTGTTTTAGATTTACCATCAACTATGTAGTGCCAGTAGTTGCCTGGATACAATATGAATGGATAATGTATGGGTGTTATATTTTTGGTAAATGTAAAGCTGACCATACACTATACAACCGAATCTCCTTCATCTTTACCAAAACGATGTCATATAAAGATAAACAGTGCTTTAAATTAGTTAAAAATCAGACAGGCCCGTATACAACATAGCTGATGGTAGATCTAAAGGAGATTGTACAATCAGATTGTATGGTGTATGGTCAGCTGAACACTAAATAAACCCCCAAAATCCCCCCATTTGATTATTGGATGTGGAAGTGATGGAGGAGACTCTCCTTTGCTGAGATCTTCCAGATCCACCGATTGAAGAAATACGTTATCTGTACAAACTGTGTCATCCTATGAACCAGATTGACATTTCTCACCAGATTTCACCAGATTCAGCTCAGATTTCCTGTAATATGATCATTTTACACGTCTCCTGACCTCCCACAGATCTTTATACGACCTTTTCCTACACATAGATGTAACCCAGCATGGAGGGGCTCAGTGAAGGTGGTGGTGAAGGTGTGGAGGTGTCGGATCGGGTCACACACATCATAAAAGGACAGCCGCCCGGCCTCATAATCCAGAGAGATCCTGACTCTGTTACTGGAGGGATTGGGAGATATTCTGATCCGTTTACTGTCATGTCTTACATAACACAGACCACTATACCTGTACAAACACCAGGACTTGTTATTATCTCCAATCCCTGCCTGATCTCCTTCTCCTCCTCCTCTCCTCTCCATACTGGGATAACACATCCCGACTCTGTAATTTTCTGACTCACTGACATTCACTTCCCAGTAATGTCGCCCCGAGGAAAATCTCTGACTGCTTAATACCTGGACCCATGACTGAAATCTCTCCGATGTTTCTGGACGATTCTGCTCTATATCTGACCAGCATACAGTTTTCATGTCATCTGATATCTGTAGATTATTATGAGCTGTGTTCACATCCAGTAATATGTCTGAAGCTTCCGGTATATAGAAGAATACATTTACCCCTTTTATCATATCAGATAACCCTCTGTGTAATGTGTGTGAGATTCCAGCCACATCCAGATCCTCTCCATCATGGAGGAGTCTATCATGTCTCTCTCTGTCCTCATCATCTCCCTCCTCAGTATCACACAAGTCCCCTGTGTCTGATTCCTGTAGGACAGTCAGTGGGTCAGTCATGTTACACAGCTCCTCAATGTCCTCCATCTTCCTGGACAGATCCTCCTTCTTTATTTCCAGCTGATGGATCAGATCAGACAATGAGATCCGCTCTTCCTGGCTGGAGATGTTCCTCAGGACTCTCTTCTCCAGGTCCTCCAGATGTCTCCTGAGCTCTATGAACAGGGCAGTGACTCTCTCTGTTAGACCAGCTGATTTTTCTTGTACTTTTCTCCTGCGATCCTGCAGACTCTGGACTCTTTTCTCCGTCTCCTCTCTCTCTGTCATCAGTTTCTGCAGAACATTTCTCAGTTCCTGTTTCTTCTTCTCAGAGGCCTCATCCAGAGTCTCCACCTTGTGTCCCCGGTGTTCTCCAGCCAAACTGCAGGACACACAGATACAGGCAGAGTCCTCAGTGCGGTAATATTTAAGAAGTTCTCTATGGATGGAGCATTTTCTGCTCTCCATGGAAGTGGTGGGATCAGTTAGGACATGTTCTGGTGACTTGCTGTGGATTTTCAGGTGATTATCACACAGAGAAGCTTCACACATCAGACAGGATTTTACAGCAGGTACAGGAGAGTGAATACATTGTGTACAGAAGATTCCAGTCTTCTTCTGATCTGGATGAGTAGATGGGAAAGCCTCCACTATGTTACGTAGTGTTATGTTCCTGTGCAGTACAGGCCGATCCCGGAACTTTTCTCTGCACTGAGGACATGAATAACCTCCAGATCCCTCTTCATCCAGCACACGATCAATACAGACCCGGCAGAAGTTGTGTCCACAGCTCAGTATTACAGGATCCTTATAGATTTCCAGACAGATGGAACAGTCCAGCTCTTGTCTCACATCAGCAGACGCCATTACTGACAGCAGAAGAGAGAAATGAAAGTGAAAGTCTCCGACACTCAGAAACCAGAGGACACGTCTCACATTTCTCAGCACAGGGTGGGGCTGATCTGATCTTCTAACTGATATCTGCAGGAAGTATGTGAACAAAGTGAAGGTCTATAAGATGAAGTGATATTTATGTACACGGGAGTGTTCTGGTCACATGCTGTAGTGACTGTTAAGCCTCGTACACACGATCAGATTTCCATCGGAGAAATCCATGGAATTTTGTGCGAAGGGCATTGGCTGTGAACTTGTTCTGCATACAGACGGCAGAACTTTTTCAGCCAACATACACAAAACTACGTGGTTTTTCAGCTCTTTAGCGCCTCCCTTTGGGCAACTTCTGCAAATGTTGTCTTATGGTTAGCATTGGTTCGGAGCATGCGTGTTTGTACTTTGGATTTTTTTCAGACGGACTTGTGTACACACGATCGGATAATCCGACAAGACACATTTGTTGTCGGAAAATTTGAAAGCATGCTATAAAACATTTGTTGTCGGAAATTCCGACAACAATTGTCAGATGGAGAGTACAAACGGTCGGATTATCCAACAAAACTCTGCCATCACACATTTGTTGTCGGAAAATCCGATTGTGTGTATGAGGCTTTAGACTTGTTTGCATTTTTTGGAAATAAGGACTTCAGACAAAACCAACACTGAGTTAGTAATGCCGTGCCAATAGCTGGTTACAAGTTAATGTGTTTTAGATGTTCTGTGCAAAACAAAATATTTTTCAGAGTTGAAGGATAAATTCACTTTTAACCTGTTGCCAACCAACTCCCCTTTCCTCACGCCGATACAGCGTGTGTGGAGAGAAGAGAAGTCGGAGGGCCAACTGTGAGTTTTTGCTGTTATATCTGTGCGCAGCAGTGCCCTATAGCACCACCTGTGCCACCTCAGTGCCAATACAGTGCCAAATCAGTGCCACCTGGGACGCTACAGTGCCACCAGTGACACATCAGTGCCACCTGTGCCCATCAGTGCCACTACAGTGCCCATCTGTGATATCGGTGCTACTACAGTGCCACCAGTGTCATGTCAGTGCCACATCAGTGCCACTACAGTGCTCATCTGTGTCAACAGTGCCACACCAGTGCCACGTCAGTACCACCTGTGCCACATCAGTGCCACTACAGAGCTCATCTGTGCCCTACAGTGCCATCTGTGCCATTACACTTCCCATCAGTGCTACATTTGTGCAACTACAGTGCTCATCAGTGCCACCCTATCAGTAAATCCTCATCAGCGCCCGTCAGTGCCGGCTCATCAGTGCACATCTGCGGCAGCTAATCAGTGCAGCAGCAGTACATTAGTGCACATCAGTGCAACCTCATCAGTGCACCCATCAGTGCACATCAGTGGCAGCTAATCAGTGCAGCCGCAGTGCATTAGTGCACATCAGTGCAACCTCATCAGTGCACATAAGTGCACCCTCATCAGCACCCATTAGTGTGCCCTCATCAACACTCTCATCAGCACCCAGCAGTGCACCCCCATCAGCACCCATCAGTGCACCCATCAGTGCAGCCTCATTAGCAGTCATCAGTGCACCCTCATCAGCACCCATCAGTGCAGCCTCATTAGAACACACTCATCAGCACCCATCAGTGCAGCCACATCTGTCCTAGTGTCCCTATCTCACCACAGCCCACAGTCACCAGTATGGCAAAAAAAAAATTCCCAGTGAGGAAGCATACCATCTTTTTAGCCTGAGCGACGAGAGCAGCAGAGAGCTCTCTGAGTCTGTGTCCAATTCTGATTTAGCATATGAACCCGTTTTAAGCAGTGGGTCTGCTACAAAATCTGAGCCAATGAAAAGAAGGCGTTCTGGCTGCATCAGCCTCCTACAAGTAGAGAAGTGGCATCCACCTCGAGCGCAGTGCCCACCACCTCGAGCGCAGTGCCCGCCACCTCGAGCGCAGTGCCATCCACCTCAAGCGCAGTGCCATCCACAAGAAATTGAGTACCACTGCAGCAAAGACCAAGCACTAATGGGGTGTCATCTCAGCCCCAAAGGGTTAGGACCCATGCCAGCCTTCTCTATGGCCTTTAAAACCCTCTGTGGCTTTCCCCCAATTCAGGAGCACCAAACCTCCCCCCTTTCACCGCCCAGCCAGGTATCCAGGTGAAAACCGATCATTTTGCCCTTATAGATTTTAAATAAAATTTTTACTGAAGACCTACTATTTTCCATCGTGGCCCAGTGCAACCTCTATGCACAATTGTTCATAGCAAGCAACCCTGGTTCTAGTTATGCCCATCCCTTCGAGTTGAGAGAACTTACTGTGGGGGAATTAAAAAAAAAAATTTAGGCCAACTTTCAACATGGGACTAAAAAAAAAAAAATATATATATATATATATATATATATATATATATATATATATATACTCCTATTGGTCCACCAACCCCATCCACCACATGCCAATTTTCTCATCCATTATGCCAAAGTCAAGATACATTATGATTATGCGGTTCCTCCACTATAATGACAACACTCCTGATGTCCTCCCCGAAATGACCCATCTTATGACAAATTATTTAAAATTCGGCCACTTCTAAATGTTTTGTCTGAATAATTCCCCCAGTTATATACCCCTGACCAGAATATCTCTGTGGATGAGTCCCTAGTCAAATTCAAAGGCAGGCTGGGCTTCAAATAGTTTATCTCCAGCAAAAGGGCCGATATGGGGTTAAGCTGTATAAACTTTGTGACCGAACCACGGGGTAAATCTACGCCTTCCTGGTGTACAAAGGGAAGGACTCCCAACTGCATCCGCCTGAATGCCCAGAGTACATTGGAGCCAGCGGAAAAGTTTTCTGGGAGCAAGTCTATCCACTCCTTGGAAAGGGATACTATTTATATGTGGATAATTTTTATACATCTTCATCGGAGGAAGACCCCAACATGTGGTACAGTGAGAGTTAATAGGAAGGGCTTCCCGCAAAGGCTCGTTAATGAAAGGCTACAATGAGGGGCAGATTCCAGAGTCTAGTCTCGGGAGGGGCACTGCCAGAAAATAAGGTGTTGCTTACAGAACTGTATTTAACATATCATACAGTCCTAACCTTGTTTAAAACAGTAACACTTTTATCATTCCAGATTAGATTATTACATTACAAACAGACAGGATAAGTTTAACCACATATAACTTTATTATTACAAAGATCATAAGCAGTTTGTATACTTATAACAGAATATTCCCAGACAAAATATTCACAAACAATATAAAATTATGTGTTAAAAAAAATGGAGCAGAGTCCAAACATTATCACTCTCCCAGGGGCGGACTGACAACTCATGGGGCCCCTGGGCAATAGGAGATTATGGGGCCCCCAGGCTTAGAGATGGCCATCATGCGACAGCCATCTTTTTTTGACGCAACATGAATGTGGGCATACCCACTGAGGGGAGGGGCACCAAGCTCGGCGACATGCTGAGTGGCAGGAGACTTAGAGCTGGTGACCCAGTAAATTCACCAGGAACCTCTCATGGGCACCTTAACAGCATCATGGGCCTTTGGGCAAAATACTGCACTGGGACCCCTACCAGGGAGATGATGACCTGCGGCATACATAGTGCACCATGGCAAACAATGGGCATGACCAGTGGGAGAGTGTTAAAAGAGGATTGAACAGAGAGGCAGTGCCTATGGTGGCAGAGAGGGAGGTGGAAGTGGTCAAGAAAGATATTGTCGAGAGGGGGGAGGAGGAACTGACTGGGATGGACGTGCAGTCAGTTTGCTCCCCTGGCCCAAGCAATTAGCTGCAGCAAGTCTTAATGATTCCCTAGACACTCCCGATCCTCCCATACAGCATGCTGCTCAATCAATCCCCTAAATCAGCTGCTTCTGCTTCTAATGTCTTCGTATGGGGCTTAACGGGAGCACTACTGAATCTGGAAACCCCTGGTGAGCTAGGGCGATCGCCTGGAGACCCTGCGGGGTATACGGGTGGTGAGGACGGAAGGAGGAGGTGGTGAGAGTGAGCGGTCGGATCCGAACCCCACCGGGAAAGCACGAGTAGAGCCGAGTACCGCCGAGTCCCGTCGAACTCCATCGAGTTCCATCGAGCTCAGTCAGATATACGGGGGGAGTTGAACCTCACGGACCGAGCGGAGAGAGGGACAGCGTGTCCATACGGAATCGAGTCCCACGGAGAGCAGTGGGGAGGTTACCTTGTAATAGGCTGAACCCTGTAATATTTCTCAAGGAGCCTTCATATCTGCTGCGGGGAGTAGTGTGGTTTTTCCCGGGTGCATATAGGGATTACCACCAACACTTCCAAGAGGTATGAGACCCGGTTAAAACAAAAGGTAAAAGGCGGCTTTTATATATAAATATCTGATGAACGTTTTTCTGGATTAGATTCAGCATATAAAGTAAAGCAATAACACTTGTGCTCTAACAGACCCTAGATGGAGGCTATATAGATCAGTGGAAATAAGGTTTAATGGAAATATTAACATATGTATAAAGGTTGATGAAACTTTTGAAAATACAGGACTGTATATAAGGATAATAACATCAACGGAAACCAAATTTCTGCTCCATGTTGAAGTAAGAAGGGGGTATATGTGAGAGCTATACTCCCTTATTGTTAAATATTCTAAGTAGAATATGCCTCCTAAAAGCACGCATACCCAGAAAACAAAAATAGATCATCAGGGGGGACAACTAAGAATCCCCACAAACCTGCATCAGCACAAAAGTCTGATATTAAAGGTTTTTTCCAACAATCACAAGATCAACAAAACAGCTCTACTTTAACTGAACTAAATTTTTCATCTCCAGCTAGAGAAATAGAGCATAGAACAAGTAACAGCCCCAGAGAAAACACACACCATCTTATGATGGATATGGAGGGAGCAGAAGGTGGTCCCATATGGGATCTACAGGCATATATAAAAACTCTACCAACTAGAGAAGATATGGACAAATATATACACAGACTGGAATCCTCATATAAGTCTGAATTACAAACATTGAAATCATCGCTGACTGACACACAAAATAGGATCACAGACATGGACACTAAAATGGCAGCTATGGATCAAAAATTGTTATTACTAGAAGAGAAAAAGTTAGAACACGATCGATATTTAAGCTATATAATAAATACCACGGATGACCTCGAAAATAGAAGTAGACGAAACAATATAAGAGTTAGAGGTCTTCCAGAGACTGTGAATGCAGAAAATCTTAAGAAAACTCTCCAAGGTATATTTAACTCATTGCTACAATGTCCAAGTGTGACTGAACTCGAGATCGACAGAGTCCACAGAATCCAAGGTCTTAAAGTCTATGATTCAGGAAAACCTAGAGACGTGATATGTAGAGTGCATTTCTTTCAGGTCAAAGAAAGCATTATGGCAGTGGCACGGCGACATCGGGATTTTGAATATGAGGGTGCCCAGATTATATTTTTGCAGGACTTGTCAAAGTATACGTTGATAAGAAGAAAAGCAGTGAAACCATTATTGGATATGTTAAGGGAAAGGGAAATCCTATATAGAGGGGGTTTTCCCTTCCAGATCATTGTTCATCAAAATGGCCAAAAGATGATTTTTCTAGATATTGATGATCTTCCAGAATTTTTGAGTCATTTGCAACTGCCTTTGATCGATTTGCCGGCTTGGCCACATCTATATCAGGGATTGGATCGGAGACAATATAGAGGAAGATAGAAGGCAGTGGTGGTGGGAGGGAGGAATGGGGGCGTCCCTTTTTTTTTTTTTTTTTTTTTTTCTCTTTTTCTTTTTTTTGCACTCTAGGAATAAGTATGTGATTGAGATTAATCATAAGTTATATGTTAAAAATATGTTTTTGATAATTTTTTTATATTTGGCACTAAGGCTATATGGGATATAGCTGCTATGTATATGTACCAACACTAGATAGTTGAATAGCACATAAACTCACTAGGTTTGGTAGGGGTTTGTGTTTTTTTTTTTTAATAAGTATGAGATTGTTCATATGTTAGATGTTAAAAGTATATTTTCGATAATTTTTTTTTCACTTGGCACTACTGATACATAACGATATAAGGGTTATATTAGATATCTGATTGGCACTAAAAACGAATTACAGGGTAAGGGTTTGGGGGCGGGTTTTTTTTTTTTTTCTCTTGCACTTTAGGAATAAGTAGGAGATTGATCATATGTTATATGCTAAAAGTATGTGTTACATTTGGCACTATTGATACACGAGGGGTTATGTATAGGTACCAATAATAAATATCTGATTAGCACTAATGGTGGCTTCACTAGGGATGAGATTGGGGGGAGGGGTTTTTATTTTTTTTTTATTTTTTTTTTTCTTGCACTTTAGGAATAAGTAGGAGATTGATCATATGTTATATGCTAAAAGTATGTTTTACATGTGGCACTACTTACACACGAGGGGTTATGTATAGGCACCAATATTAGATATTTGATTGGCACTAATGGTGGTTTCACTTGGGAAGGGATTGGGGGGAGGGGTTTTTGTTGTTTTTTTTTTTTTTTACTATACCAACACACTATAAATTTGGTGCATGTATAATAATATGATAAACGTATTATATCCTTTTTTTTTTGTATAATGGTAAATAGAATCTTGTTGGTTATAGGGGGGGAGTGGGGAAATGGTTATTCTGTGAGACTTCAGAACAATAAGGGACATGTGACTTGTTGATTTATTATATATTCCTGGTTACTTGATGAGATTGTAGGGTTTAGGAAGGAAAATACATATTAATTCATGTTTCCCCACCCTCTCCCTATTCCTTTTTTTTTTGTTTGTTTGGAATCATTCTTTATTTTATAAAATCAAATATCGCCTGGGCCAGGCACGTTCAATCCTGGGAGGATCCCCTCTCATTCCCCAATTTAGGGAACTTACTTAGTAAGGTCAGACTCAAAGGAGTCGAGTAGGTAGTGAGTGGATAGGTTTGTGTGTTTGGATTGAGTGGTGTGAGTGAGTGTTAGTTTTTTTTTGTTTGTTTTTTATGGACTCAATAAAAATATGCTCTTATAACGTCAGAGGTTTTAACTCAGCGGCAAAGAGGTAGCAGGTTCTATACTCTTTCCATAAACAAAAAGTGGGTGTGGTCTTTTTTCAAGAGACCCACTTTCGGGTAGATCATGTAACTAATCTACAAAAGGGATATTATAATACATGGTATCATAATTCCTTTGCATATTCAAAATCGAGAGGAGTTTCCATAGCGATACATAAGTCATTACCACATCAGATATTGGAAGAGTGGAGGAATAGAGATGGTAGAGCAATATTTCTTAAACTCCTTATATATGGTAAGAAATATACATTCATTAATATATATTTACCTAATCAGGGACAGTCTAGAATAGGAACACAATTGATAACAGATCTTATGGAAAAAAGCGGAAGGGATCACGATAATAGGCGGAGACTTTAATTTTATTCTTGATAATGATAGGGACACTACAGCGACCTCAGTAACACAGAAGGCTAAGGACAAAAGAAAATTTAAGGAAATGATGGCTAAACACCAATTGGTTGATATATGGAGGGCGCTTCATCCCCTCGAAAGGGATTATACATTCCATTCTAAAGTTCATGATACATATCATAGACTTGATTTCTTTCTGATAAATCAGTTGGGAGTAGCTGTGACGTCTTCCTCTGAAATAGGTAGTGCCGTATGGTCAGATCATGCGCCAATATTTCTGGTAATTGCTATTTCTAAAGGGAGTGGTACAAGAGGTACTTGGAAATTAAATGATAATCTATTATATGATGAGGTATGCGTTTCAGAGGAAAAGATGGCAATAATGAATTTCTCTAAAGATCATATAAACGATACTACTTCCCTACCGATTCAATGGGAAGCACTGAAATGTGTAGTTCGTGGCTTATTTATAAAACATGGGGCTAGATTAAAAAAGTAAAAGGGAATAGAGTGACCCAACTTTTGAAGGAGATACCAAAATTGGAAATTCAACATAAACAAAATCCACTTAGAGAAAAATTATTAGAATTAACAGAAAGGAAAACAGAACTACAAAATTTACTAAATGAACAGACACTACATATTAGAGACAAAAACCGTACGTTATACTATCAGCATGGTAATAAACCTGGTAAACTTTTGGCAAGAGCTTTACGTCATCGAGCACATCATCAATTGTTAAGATTAAGACAGAAAATGATGAGACGATTTATGACCCAAAAGGTATCCTAAAAACATTCCAGACTTTTTACAATAGTCTATATACCGTATTTATCGGCGTATAACACGCACAGGGGTATAACACGCACATTCATTTTAAGAGGGAAGTTTCAGGAAAAAAATCTTACATTTTAAATAAGGAACAAAATAAGGGTCAGTGCCCATCTGTAGGCTCACCAGTGCCATCAATGCAGCCTGATCAATGCCCATCTGCAGCCTCACCATTGCCATCAATGCATCAGCTTCACCAATGCCTTCAATGCAGCAGCCTCATCATTGCCATCAATGCATCAGCTTCACCAATGCCTTCAATGCAGCAGCCTCACCATTGCCATCAGTGCAGCAGCCTCACCATTGCCTTCAATGCAGTAGCCTCACCATCAATGCAGCAGCCTCACCAATGCCTTCAATGCAGCAGCCTCACCATTGCCATCAGTGCTGTCTGATCGATGCCCATCTACAGCCTAGAGGGGAAAGGGAGGGGGGTGGGACGAGCACCGACAGATTACATACAGTGAGAATTTCCTATGATAGACAGAACAGTGGTCCAATGGTGGCCCAGGAGACAAGACTTCCTATTACAGAGGATGCCAAGTAAACAGGAGATTCTCACTGTATGTAATCTGACGGTGCTCATCCTGCCCCCTCCCTGTCCCCTCCGAGGCAGCTAAAATTGAAGTATTGGCGTATAACACGCACACACTATTTGCACCTGGTTTTCTTGATGAAAAAGTGAGTGTTATACGCCAATAAATACAGTAATTTACCAAACCAATTAGCAAATAGTGATCCTGAAAGATTTCAACAAAATACACATCGATATATAAAAGATACGGCTTTAACCATCATTGGCAACAGCAGAAATAGAACAGCTAGAACAAGAATTTTCAGAGGTAGAAATGCAAAAAGTAATTGATTCATTAGTGCCAGGAAAAAGTCCAGGCCCGGATGGTTTTACTCCTTGGTTCTATAAAATATTTAAAGAAGTCTTAACTACTATTATCAAGCGAACTTTCAATTCAGTATCTACCTCTCTACCTTTTGTCTCGCATAGTATGCAGGCATATATCTCACTTATACCTAAGCCGGAAAAAGATCATTCTATTTGTGGTAACTATAGACCAATCTCTTTGACTAATACTGATATTAGACTATATTCGAAGATTATCGCCAACAGACTTACTCCAATAATACCAGCACATATACACTTAAACCAGGTGGGATTTATAAAGGGACGAGAGGCGAGGGATAACACTCTAAAAACATTGACACTGATGGAGTATGCCCAGAGAGGCTCCATTCCTTCCTGCCTGTTGGCAGTAGATGCCGACAAAGCATTTGACAGGGTGGGATGGAGCTTTCTCAAAGAGACATTAAAGCAGTGGGGGCTTGGTCCTCTACTGTTGGATAAAATAATGGCTCTATATCACAACCCTGTGGCTAGAATACGGACAAATGGTGACTTATCTGATATAGTCCATATCACTAATGGAACTCGACAGGGATGTCCATTATTCCCAATTTTATATATATTAGTTATGGAACACCTTTTAATAGCAATTCGGAATAATAATGACATAAAAGGCATTAGGGTAGGGGAGATAGAGTATAAAATGTCAGTATATGCAGACGACTTGTTATTATACATTACAAATCTGTTGGTGACAATACCAAACCTAATAGCAGAATTCAAAAGATTTGGCGACTTGAGTAATTTTAAAGTGAATTATAATAAATCTGAGGCTTTAAATATTTCTCTGCTAAATGCTATGGTTGAGCTTCTTAAAAAAAACTTTCCTTTTAAATGGCAGGCAGAGGCAATCAAATACCTTGGAACCTTTATCCCTAGAGAGATGAATAGGTTACAGGAATTTAATTATCTCCCATTAGTACGCAAAATAACAAAGACATTACAACACTATGACAAGGGGACCTTTTCCTGGATGGGTAGGATAAATATTATAAAAATGGATATACTGCCCAAAATTATATATATATTTCAGACAATACCCATATATCCTTCAATAAACTTATTGAATCAATTTCGTAAAGTTATAGGAAGTTTCATTTGGGCAAATAAGAGTGCCAGAATTAATAGAAAAACACTATATAGGCTAAAAAAAGACGGAGGACTAGCTTTCCCAGATATATCGGTATATCTTAAATCAATATTTATAACCAGGATTGTGGATTGGTTCCATAACATAGACTGTAAACAATGGGTAAAACTGGAGGAAGAAGTCACAGATATAAAACTGAAATCATTACCATGGATTAAGAAGGAATGTAGACCCCGGGATGGGGATATGCCCTCCTTGGTAGTAACAACCTTGAAAGTGTGGGACGATTTGATAAAAAGGGGGATAGGATCTACATTGAGAGGTCCAATGACCCTCCTCTTTAGCAACCCGGAATTCCCACTTGCATTTAAAGCCAAGACCTTTCTTAAATGGCAGAGGCAGGATGATACGAGAATAGTAGAAACGATGGATGGAAATAGACTCCCCCCATTAGATGCCTTTGGTATCGAACATAAAAAGAAATGGATGCAATATGGGCAACTCCAACAATACATTTCTTCTTTGATGAAAGAGTCCGTATTAAATAGACCATTGATAGGGTTAGAAAAAATATTGTTACAGAAGCAGAGACCTACACATACCCTATCTGTTGTGTATAAATATTTAATCTCAGAGAATAAAGAGGAAGGGATACATTATATAAAAAAATGGGAGGAAGAACTAGGGAATACCATCCCCAGAGCCAAATGGGAAAAAGCAATTATACTAACACATAAACTATCAATCTCTACTGGACACCAAGAAAGAAATTATAAAATACTAGCCAGATGGTATAGGTGTCCAGTGGATATGAATAAAATAAGCTCGGATAATACAGATAGATGTTGGAGATGCTGCGTAGCAAGAGGCACAATGTCACATATTTGGTACTTCTGTCCAGAAATTCAATCATTCTGGGAAAAAGTATTTAAATTATAGGGCTGCAACAGGGTTAAATGTACAACCAGATATATATGTGGCAGTATTGTCAATGATCCCTGGATCGGTGAAAAATATAAAAAAGGGAATTTTGAGGTACTTCCTAACTGCTGCACACACCGTTATAGCCAGAAAATGGAAAAATAAAACAGTTCCCTCCATAGAAGAGTGGGAGTGTGAAATGGGCGTGATGCGTTCTTTAGAAGAGAGGATGATAATGGAAGGATATAAATAATAACTACATGAATGATGTGGGAAGAGTATAGAACAGCGTCGTTGTAGCTGATGGAAATATGGGATTCAGATAGAGCAAATATTATGTTGGATAGACGGAGGAATCGGGAGAATCTCCTCCGATGGGTACATTGTTGTTTTTTTTTTTGTTTTTTTTTGTTTTTTTTTGTTTTTTGTTTTTTTTTGTGTGATGGATATTTGAATGGTGTGTGATTTGTGGTTGTGTGCGACTGGTGAGGTAGGATGGGATTGGGGTAGTAGTGTGTATCTAGTAACATATTCGGTTGGAGCTAACGAAGTTCACAGGGTTATATAAAATGATCTGAATGTGAAATATAGAGGAAAACTTAACACACTATTGACAAATGTATGTCTGTGTATATGTTTTATAAAAAAAAAATTTTTCTAAAAATGTTTGATAAAGATTGTAAAAAAAAAAAAAAAAAGGATTGAACAGAATCTGCATCTGCTGTATACAATGCAAACATACCACAGACCTTGTACCCATAAAATTCTAATTACTGTGTCACAGCCAGGGCTTTTTTTCAGCGGGAACGCGGGGGAACGCAGTTCCGGCACCTCCAGCACTGAATGTATGTAATAGCATGGGGTGAGGGGTGTGCTGGAGGGTCTATTGATGTTGGCTGCTGGGGATCTATTGTCACTGGTGGGGATCTGATTTTGTGTGAGGGTCTATTGTTGCCGATGGGGAATCTATTGTTGCTGGGGGGGTCCTATGTTGCTGTAAGGGATCTACTGTTGAGGGAGAGGTCTATTTTTACTGGCTGCTGAAGGCTTTATTGATGCTGGCTGCTGGGAGATCTGTTGTTGCTGCTGGGGGGCTGGGTCTAATGTTGCTTGGGTGGATATTTTGTTACTGGGTTTGATATTTTGTTGTGGTTCACTGTTGCTGCAGGGAATCTATTGTTGTTGGGGTGGAGTCCATTGTTGCTGGGGGAGTCTATTGTTGTATGGGGATCTATTGCTGGGATTCTGTTGTTCCTGGCTGCAGGGGATCTATTTCACTGCTTTTCTTTTTATCATTAACATGTTCCATACGAATGATTTAGCACCACAAAATGATACTTGGTTCTGTATTCTCTAAAAGGGGCAGTACTGGTAGGTGGGTAGGGGGGGTGGAATCAAGGGACGGTGGTCAGAGGTGGGTAGGGGGCAGAGACAAGGGGTGACTCAGACGGGGGGAGTTCCTGCACCTATTCTCCGAGAAAAAAAGCCCTGGTCACAGCTGATAATCTCAGACACAAATGAATCTCAGTCAAAGGATCATTTGTTTTTTAAATAAATGTTTCCATTATATATGTTTTTTTATGCACAAAAAAAAGGATATTTTTGGCTTACTGAGGGAACATTACAGAAGAACTTAATTAAAACCAGCAACTGATGAGACAATGAACACCTTGGTCAGGTCTATGTACAGTATAATGTATAGAGTACAGGGGTCAGGGGTAAGTAACAAACAAAACAACATATAGAGTACAGTAGTCAGGATGAGCGCCACTCTCACATCAGAGTCCTCCCTTACCTCAAAGTCCCAACATTCTCCCTATATATCACAGTCCACAGAGTGCCACACTATGGGAGAGCCCCAAGTGTGCCACCCTATGGCAGATCCCCCAGTGTGCCACCCTACGGCAGAGCCCCCAGTGTGCCACCCTACGGCAGAGCCCTGTATTGTGTCACCCTAAGACAGAGCCCCCCAGTGTGCCACCCTACGGCAGGGCCCCCCCCAGTGTGCCACCCTACGGCAGGGCCCCCCAGAGTCCCACCCTGCGGCAGAGCCCCCAGAGTGTCACCCTATGGCAGAGCCCCCCAGAGTTTCACCCTACGGCAGAGCCCCCAGTGTGCCACCCTACGGCAGAGCCCCGTATTGTGCCACCCTAAGACAGAGCCCCCCAGTGTGCCACCCTACGGCAGGGCCCCCCAGTGTGCCACCCTACGGCAGGGCCCCCCAGTGTGCCACCCTACGACAGAGCCCACCAGTGTGCCACCCTACGGCAGAGCCCCCCAGTGTGTCACTCTACGGCAGAGCCCCCCAGAGTGTCACCCTACAGCAGAGCCCCCCAGAGTCTGACCCTGCGGCAGAGCCCCCAGAGTTTCACCCTATGGCAGAGCCCCCCAGAGTTTCACCCTATGGCAGAGCCCCTCAGAGTGTCACCCTACGGCAGAGCCCCCCAGAGTGTCACCCTACGGCAGAGCCCCCCAGGGTGTCACCCTATGGCAGAGCCCCCCAGAGTGTCACCCTATGGCAGAGCCCCCCAGAGTCCCACCCTGTGGCAGAGCCCCCAGAGTCCCACCCTGTGGCAGAGCCCCCAGAGTCCCACCCTATGGCAGAGCCCCCAGCCTCACCTTTTATCAGTGTCCCCTTTCACACACCTTTGCACCTTGGTACTTGGTGTGGTAGGCAGCTGGCAGAAAAAGGTGTTTAAATAAAATCCACTTGTTGCAGGCTCTGAACTGCATAAATGAGTCGCAGAGCCAGCAAAATAGTGAATTGCTGTGGTTGGCCTCAGACCTGGCAGTGGGGCATGTGAATAAAAGCCATGCTTGATGTGTGCCATGATATCACCGCACAGGCATGCACCCAGACCTGCTCTGCTGCCTGATCCGAGGCCGGGCTCAGCAGAGCACTATTCAGATGGCCCCGAATGGCAACAAGTGGATTTTTCACGGGCATGGGATTGTTAGAGCGACTTCTGTTGAGCAGCAGTGGGCACACATTGATCATACAGTATACACAAGTGGCAGCTGGTGCTCAAATTTTTTTGGGGGAGGCGCAAACAAAATGGGAAAAATGCTGAAAAATACTGGAAAAAAAACATCAATTGCAGCCCCACTGTGCCCCATCAAATGCAGCCACTGTGCACATCAAATGCAGCCACTGTGCACATCAAATGCAGCCACTGTGCCCATCAAATTCAGCCACTGTGCCCATCAAATGCAGCCACTGTGACCCCCCCGGCGGCATTTAACCAGCACCCACACCTGTTGTCTGACCAGCACTTACCCCATCTTGGTGGCGGGTCAGGCAGCGGGTGACAGCAGTGAGATGTGGGACGGGCATTGGGGCAAGGTATGGGTCGGGTGGCGGTGAGCTGTGTCCTCCATGCTTACTCCCTGCATCTCTTCTTTCCTCCTGCTAGGCTTTCAATAGGAGCGCCTGTCTTTTCAGCCAATCACGTGGTGGGTATAAGACCCGCACTTACTGATTGGCAGAGAGGTAGTTCAGTGTTAGAAAAGCAAATATTAATTTGTTTTTCTAACACACCTGGATGGGCTCCGAGCACTCTGCACTCTGAGGCCACATTAATTTGAAGCCTACTAGAGCCTATGTCTTTAATCAGGTGCTTAAAAAAACACCCCCCCACCGCTGTAATTCAGGCGCCCGGTGTCCTGAAAGGAGCCGGATGCCCGAATAGGGGGTGGCCACAATGGCCATGGATAGATTTATGCTATGCATGAATCTATCCATTCTACATATAGGGGGTGGCGTGATAGAGGGGGCAGCACCCTAATGGATGGGACTCCCCTGGTGTACACACAAATGCACAGTATACATACATAGTATACATATATATACACACACAATAGAACTTTTCACCCAAAAATCATCCTGATAGAACACACTGCTGCTGTCCCTTTCTCCTGGCATGCTGGGACTTGTAGTGCCCCAGTAGCTCACAGACATTGGATGTGGTAATACAGGAGAGGAGGCTGTGCCTGTGTACTGGTGGGCAGGTGATGAGTAGGGAGGCATAGCAGAGATTATAGAAGTTCAGCACATCCTTCCCCCAGAAGCATGGCACTTCTCACACACAGAACGTCGATCTAACAGCAGACTAATGCCGCGTACACACGATCGGAAATTCGGCCAGCAAAAGACCGATGAGAGCTTTTGGTCGGAAAATGCGACCGTGTGTATGCTCCATCGTACTTTTGCTGGCCGAATTCCAGCCAGCAAAAGATTGAGAGCATGTTCTCAATTTTTCGGTCGGAAAAAGTTCCGATCAGAAATTCCGAACGTCTCTAGCAATTCCGACGCGCAAAATTCCTACGCATGCTCGGAAACAATTCGACGCATGCTCGGAAGCATTGAACTTAATTTTCTCGGCTTGACGTAGTGTTGTACGTCACCGCGTTCTTGACGGTCGAAAGTTCCACAAACTTTTGTGTGACCGTCTGTATGCAACACAAGCTTGAGCGAAATTCCATCGGAAAAATCATCCAAGATCTGCTCGTGTGTACGGGGCATAAGAGACAGGAGGAGCCCTGCTAGAGGTAACGTATACGTATACCAGTGATGGATTGTCAATATGTATCAATTACCTTTATTAGGAAGACATAGACTGACAACAAACACATAGAAGATGAACATCTGAGCTTCTTTTTAGCTTGCCCCTGTCCACTATCTTTTGAAGAAATCAGTATTAGGAGGGGTGGCCTCACCTCGATAGAATAAAAGGGAGAGGTGTACACCTGTCCCCTCCCCGTCCAGACGAAGCTACACGACACGCCGTTGCGAAACGCGTTGACGTCATCACGACCCAGAGACGCCGCCTGAGCGATTCTCCGGTCTAAACGCGATGTGGAGAATTGCAAACTGAGTGCTGGGTACATACATACTCTGCTGACACTTCCCTGGCCATACCGCTGCAATACTGCTGGAGTCATGGAGTATACCGCACAGTATATCACACAGCGTCCTGTTCAAACTTTCCATCTCGGGACACAGATTTGTGTATGAGAAGTGAGGACGCGGCTGAGTAATCCTGCCCACCAGTGACACAGGAAATACTGGTCAGCATATCTACACAGCGAAAGGAAGCGGTAATGTAGGAAATCACTATCATACAAACACCTGTTATCTGATAGACTTTATTGCTCTATATGAACTGCATGATTGGTGTGATAACAAGGCTACTGATGACACTATACAGTATATACAATAGCTATGGTAAATGAAAAACAGCATCTGCACTATCAATGAAAACTTGTTTAAGCGATAGATAACTCACCAGCTATCAGCAAACTTCTTATCAGTGGCTGCTTCACATTTGAATCCGGTCTTCCTTTGATGTCCAGACCTAGCTTCACCAGCAACATACAATCCAAGAACTTTAATCTCATAAAAGACAAAGTGATTCCTGAATATGCACTTGATTATACATGTTCCATTTATTTAGAACAGCAAGGGATGAACTAATTGCTCTTTAGTTTGGAAACCATCTGTGACATCAGGAAAACAGTCAGTTATGCACTTTAGTATCTGCAATCCTTCCACACCCCTGGGGGCCACACATGCACTGATTCCCCTTATATCTAGCAATATTATTTCAATTTCCCCATTAGCAGCTTGACCACAGGGTCTCATTGCATGTGTGGTGATTTGGGCGCCCGGACCGTTTTTGTTATTTGTTTGTTAATTGTTTGTTCTTGTCTATGTGTTTGGTTGTTTTGTGCACCTTATGTTTTGTTGCATTTATGGTGTTTAGCTATCTGATAACCTGCAAGACTAGCTTTCCACAGCTTCAATTTGCTGAGTAATGCCGCGTACACACAAGCAGACTTTTCGGCAAAAAAAGTCAGACGGCCATTCCGGCGGACTTCCGACGGACTTTAGAACGAACGGACTTGCACACACACACGGTCACACAAAAGTCCGACTGTCTAGTACGTTGGTGACGTACACCAGGTCCGACGAGGCTATAAAACAGAAGTTCAATAGCTCGTGCAAGACCCGTTGGGCCCCTTCTGCTAATCTCGTGTTTATCTCGTGTTTGTAGAAGTTTGGTGAGAGACGATTCGCGCTTGTGAGACTCGTATTTTTCAGATCGTTTAACTGTTGTTCAGTTTGTGCTTGTGAGGTTTGTATCTGCTTTTCACTGCGTGCAGTCAGTTCTCATTTATATACCCAGTGTGTTATTGTCCGCTTGTTGCTGATTTTCAGCTCGCTCTTCACAGGCCTTGCTGTTCTTCAGTGCGTTCTGTTAAGTTCGTTTTGACCAGCCGACCATTTTGAAGCCATGTTGCGTTTACGTACTCGTCGTAGAGCTTGTGCATTGTATGTGCTTGGTGCTGTAGTTCATTCTTCAGCCCAAGCCCAGTCCACGAACAGGGCGAGGAGGAGTTCATGGACGAAGAATTGGTTGCTCCAGCGTGACCAATTCTGTCACATGCCTTTGCTCCATGAGATCCGTGAGAATAACCCTGAGGATTTCAGGAACTTTCTCCGGATGACGGACCCCATTTTTGACCGTTTGTTGGCTTTGCTGACCCCTTATATCAGCAGGCAGGATACTTGCATGAGGCAAGCCATCACTGCGGAGCAGAGGCTAGTCACCACGTTGTGGTACTTGGCGATGGGGAGAAGCCTGCAGGACCTTAAGTTCTCGACAGGCATCTACCCCCAGGCTCTAGGGATCATTATCCCGGAGACCTGTTCTGCCATCATCCAGGTCCTGCAGAAGGACTATATTTAGGTAAGAATTTGTATCCTTTAACATCACATTTTATTATATTTAATGTCTGCTAATGTAATGTATTTCTTTACTCAAACACAAATTACCATGATTGCAATATAGTGTGAATGTTCCCTTTGTCCTCATGCATGCTGTAATATTTTAATGATCTTTTTTGTACTGCATGCATATTAGCATTCACTAACCTACCCAGCATGCTATGCTGGGCCCATATCCACCTAGTGTAGTCACTTTAACAATGTATTTTGTCAGCTCCATTGTATTGCTTAACCCTAAATGTCAGCAAATGGTCTGTGTGTCCTTAAATTGATTTACAATCCCCCCCAAAATGTCTGTAAATGGTCTGTGTGTCCTTAAATTAATTTACAATCCCCTCCCCCAAATGTCTGCAAATGGTCTGTGTGTCCTTAAATTGATTTACAATCCCCTCCCCCAGAAGCGTCGCCAGGGGGTGGCTATCGAGGCTGGAGCCCCGAATGTGGGGCCCATAGCCCCGAGTCTCAGCGGGTGTGGAGGAGAGACAAGCGGGTGGGTCGCGGCTGCGGCGGGCGGCATTGGAGGAGAGACGAGCAGGCATGTACAGGCACTGAGCCATCGGACCGCCACCCCCCCCCCGTGCAGTGCTCACCTCTTCTCCCTGCTTAGTTATGCAACACGGCTGCATACAGACATGATCCTCAGCTGTCCTGTGACCAGTGGCCCCGGCGCATCCCGATTCCCGTGCCCATCGACATCAGTGTTACACTCACTGTCACATACGAGGGCTGGGCAGCGGGCGCTCTGTGATTGGCTGTGCAGGCGGCGGACATAAGGGTCTGTGATTGGCCCGGTGGAGGTGGTGACTGGTCACATGTGGAGGTGGGGCTGGGCTGGACTGTGGGTGATCTCGGCTGTCCGGAGTCCCGCCTCCCTGCCTGGCACGTGATGTGTCTCCTCTTGACTGAGGTCTGTTATCTGCCCTTCCACTAGCCTGTCAGTGTGCCCCTCTCTGTAAGCCCGCCCCTCTGTCATCCCGCCCCTTTCTGTCAGCACCCCCCTTTCTGTCAGCACCCCCCTCTCTGTCAGCCCACCCCCCCTCTGTCAGCCCACCCCCCTGTCAGCACCCCCCTCTCTGTCAGCCCACTCCCCTGTCAGTACCCCCCTCTGTCAGCCCATCCCACCTCTGTCAGCCCACCCCCCTGTCAGCACCCCCTCTCTGTCATCCCACACCCTCTGTCAGCCCACACCCTCTCTGTCAGCACCCCCCTCTCTGACAGCCCACCCCCCTGTCAGCACCCCCCTCTGTCAGCCCACACCCTCTCTGTCAGCCCACACCCTCTCTGTCAGCACCCCCGTCAGCCCACCCCCTCTCTGTCAGTCCACACCCTCTCTGTCAGCCCCCCCTCTCTGTCAGCCCTCCCCCTCTGTCAGTGCCCCCCCCTCTGTCAGCACCCCTCTCTGTCAGCACCACCCCCCTCTGTGTCAGCACCCCCTCTCTCCTCTGCCTCCTTCTCCTCTCTCACCTCCCCTTTCTCACCTCCCTCCCCCCACCTCTTTTCCCCCTCAGAGGGTGGAGGCCCCATGATTCCTAACAGCAGCCCTGTGAGTAAGTGTACCAGTTCAAATGTGTCTTGCCGACACAGTGGGCACAGCGATGCAGCATCTGCCTCCACTTTGCCTTCTCCCCAAGCCCCTTCACACAATGGAAGGAAGGAAAATGGCACTACAGAAGAGCAGCTTTGCTCCGCCCCCAAACTCCGGCTCCCACACTTCCTGACTCTAAACGGCTCTCGGTAAGGCAGTCTAATGGGGGTCTTTAGGGGCAGGGGACACTGATGGGGGGGAGGGGTCACTGATCTATTAGAAATATCCAAGGGGGGTGCTGATATAAGGGGACTCTGAGCTAATGTAGAGGGGGTGCTGACTGCTGGTGACCCATTAGATCAGCAGTCAGCACCCGCCATTAGATCAGTACCCCCACCCCCCCAAAATAGAGACCTCTACTAAATAAGGGAAACTCTCCTTATATCAGCACCCGCATTAGATCAGTTTGTCCTTATATTACCTCCTCCTCCCTCTCCTCAGAGAAACCCATTATATTACAGTCCCCTTAAATCGGCACCCCCCTTAGAGACTGACGGTTTGTCTCTAAAGAGGATCAGATATAGGGGACTCTGATCTAAAAAAACAAAGAAAAAACACCTAAAATAAAACTAAAACGTCTCGAAAAAAACTATGCAAAAATAAATTAAAATGCAGTGCAACCTCCCCCTATAATTATATTAATTTAAATGTGAACAAGTAATTGTGAATGATGGTGGAAACCCCCAAGGGTAATCCAAGTATTAATACATTCCAATCTTATTTAAACATATACTGTGCAATCGCCACACACATATAATAGTGTATGAATAGAAGTGTAAATCCATTCCAAAATGTGTTTTGCTAATATCCGAAAAAGTAAATTGGATATTAGCACATTTTGGAATGAATTCGAGGTTTCCACCTCTATTCATACATTATTATATGTGTATGGAGATTGCACAGTATATGTTTAAATAAGATTGGAGTGTATTAATACTTGGGTTATCCTTGGGGGTTTCCACCATCATTTACAACTATTTTTTCATATATGAATATAATTATAGGGGGAGGTTGTGCTGCATTTTTTCCATTTTAATTTTTTTGGGTCTCTAAGAGGAGCATTGATATAAGGGGACTCTGATCTAATGGAGGTCCTCTGAGGGGCCCCTAAATTATAGAGGGGTAACACTGACCCCTGTATTATGGGGGGTAACACTGACCAATAAAGCGTCTGACATTATTGCTCTCCTTAGTGCACCCAAAGGTGTCCCAGGTCTTTACAATCCTATAGTGTATATTAATTTAAATGTGAAAAAAGAATTGTGAATGATGGTGGAAACTGCAAAAGGATAAAGTATTAATACACTCCAATCTTATTTAAACATATACTGTGCAGTCGCCATACACATATAATAATGTATGAATAGAGGTGTAAATCCATTCCAAAATGTGTTGTGCTAATATTTGCCATGCAGCTTTTTTTCCAAAATGTTTTGCCATGCACCTCTAAAGTGTACAGGTTTGGCTTAAAGAAAATGTAGCAACCCTATCCTGCAGTGAAGAGAAAGGGAGAGAAAATAGGTCAGACAGCAGCGGCGGAAGCCGCAGTTTACCTGTGTGATTCGCCCGTTGCGGCGACGCCCACTGCACTGACTGACAAGCGGAGTGATATGCTGCCCGGCCTGAGGAAAGCAGAGGGAGATCAAGAGAACGCCAGCGCGGCGACGCCTCCTTCTCCCTCAACCTCCAGAGTCACGCTGAATAACGGCCATGGTGGCCATGACTGAGAGTGGGACAGAACGAAGATTTAAAAAAAAAAAAAGGTGTCATTCTCTCTCTGTGTTTCTCGCTCTCCTTCTCTTTCTTGCTTTCTCGCTTTCTCCCCTTCTCTCCTTCTCTCTCTCTTCTTCTCTGTCTCTATTCTCTCTCTTCTCTCTTTTGATGGGCACAGTGGCTTCATTTCACAGGGCACAATGGTTGCAATTGATGGGGCACAGTGGTTGCAATTGACGGGGCACAGTGGCTGCATTTGACGGGGCACAGTGGCTGCATTTGACGGGGCACAGTGGCTGCATTTGACGGGGCACAGTGGCTGCATTTGACGGGGCACAGTGGCTGCATTTGATGATTTGACTGCCCCTTGGCTAATTTTAAATAAATAAACTTAGGCTTTAAGGGGGCAAGGGCAGGTAGGTCAGTGCATGCCAGGTAGGTCTGTGTGGGTCAGTGTATGTCAGATAGGTAGGTCAGTGTATGTCAGATAGGTAGGTCAGTGTGTGTCAGTGTATGTCTGATAGGTAGGTCAGTGTGTGTCAGGTAGGTCAGATAGGTAGGTCAGTGTGTGTCAGGTAGGTCAGATAGGTAGGTCAGTGTGTGTCAGGTAGGTAGGTCAGTGTATGTCAGGTAGGTCAGTGTATCAAGTAGGTCAGTGTGTGTCAGATAGGTAGGTCAGTGTATGTCAGATAAGTAGGTCAGTGTATGTCTGATAGGTAGGTCAGTGTATGTCCGATAGGTAGGTCAGTGCGTATCAGGTAGATTAGTGCATATCAGGTAGATTAGTGCGTATCAGGTATGTCATGTAGGTCAGTGTATGTCAGCCAGGTAGGTCAGTGTGTGTCAGGTAGGTCAGTGTATGTCATGTAGGTCAGTGTGTGTCAGCCAGGTAGGTCAGTGTATGTCAGATAGGTAGGTCAGTGTGTGTCAAGTAGGTCAGTGTATGTCAGATAGGTAGGTCCGTGTATGTTAGGTAGGTCAGTGTATGTCAGGTAGGTCAGTGCATGTCAGGTAGGTCAGTACATGTCAGGTATGTCATGTAGGTCAATGTATGTCATGTAGGTCAGGTAGGTCAGTGTATGTCAGATAGGTAGGTCAGTGTATGTCAGGTAGGTTAGTACGTTTCAGGTATGTCATGTAGGTCAGTGTATGTCAGCCAGGTAGGTTCGTATGTGTCAGGTATGTCATGTAGGTCAGTGTATGTCAGCCAGGTAGGTCAGTGTGTGTCAGGTAGGTCAGTGTATGTCAGGTAGGTAACACCCCCCTCCATACAACCCCGTCTGCCGAACCATCACCCCCCCCCCGGTGCTGGGCTCTGACTTCGGGCTGAAGCCCCTGGTCTTTTTGCTACCTAGCAACGCCCCTGCCCTCCCCCCAAAAAATGTAGCAATGTGCCATCAGGGGAGGTGATGAATCTGATAAGTGGGCCTTATATTTTAGTCTTTAAATAATACTTATTACAATTAATGTTATACTGATGCTGGGCAAGAATGTTTTTTGTGTAATGTGCTCGCAATGTTATGTGCAAAAGTACTTATTTTCATTTTTTTCTTGTTTGACTCCCCAGTTTCTTTCAACGCCACAGGAATGGCAGACTGTGGCATCCCATTCTGCCACCCGATAGATGGGAAGCACATCCACATCGTGCCACCACCCCATTCGGGGTCATACTATTTTAATTATAAGGGGTTCCATAGTATTGTCTTAATGGCGGTGGTGTCGGCACAATATGAATTTCTGTATGTGGACATGGGGAAGAATGGCCAGATGTCGGATGGAGGAGTCTTCGCCCAGACGGAGTTCTACCAGCGTCTCCAGAGTGGTGGCCTGGGATTGCCACCTGATGTGGATAACGTGGAAGGACTCCCCTTTGTCTTCATTGCAGATGAAGCCTTCGGTCTGGGCGAGCACATGATGAGGCCATTCCCCCAAAGGACCCTTACCCTGGAGAGGAGGGTATTTAACTTCTGGCTGGCCAGAGCGAGAAGAGTTGTGGAGAATGCCTTCGGGATCATGGCCAGCCGGTTCCGCCTGTTTCAGACAGCTATCCACATGGCGGAATACAAACTAAATCACCTTGTCCTAGCGTGCTGCATCCTGCACAATTATTTTTAAAAAAATTCCAGCAATTATATTTCATCGCTTGGGCCTGAGGCCGGACTTAAAGAGAATCCTCTGACGGGCCTGGATACTGGCTTGGCCCCCCAAAGCGCCCGTCAAGTTTGGGATCAATATGTTGATTATGTTATGGGTAGGGGGGCCATTGCAATGCCAAACAATCTCTATTTGTTTTAATAAAAAATAATGATAAGATAAAATCTGGAATTGTATTTATTGCTTGCCTTTCTTTTTGGCTGTCTCCTAGGTTATCCTAGTGCACTTGTAGTGCCAAGTGTATTTTCCTTTAGTAAATAAGCCTCATTGTCACTGTAAACACCAAATAACTTTCAAAACTTATATTGAGCATTGAAAGAAGAAGCCACACATCTTGTTGTTTAATAACTGATTTTTTTTTACCAAATAACGTTTTTATTTTGAAACCCATCTGCAATACATTGTTTAAAAGAAAACAGTATGTGCGATGGCATTACATAAACTTAAGTTAACATATAATTTGCTGATGCTAAACTTCTATACTCATAGGCAAGTGCATTACTAGATGCCTTCGGTAATCCAATATCTGTCGTTTAGAGATTCATTTGTTTTACATGTTATTGGAGTACATGCTTCACTATTGCAAAACTGTGATTATATATTCCGTAACTGTAGAAGTCATAAGACTATGCAGTAAGGGAGAATAGAGGTGGGTAGGGGGAAAGAGAGGGAGGTAAAGAAGAAGGAGGAGAAGGAGGAAAAGAAGAAAGGAATGAGAATTAGAAAAGGGGGGTGGATATAGAGGTCGTTGAAGTGGTGGTGTTACCTGGTCAAGGTGGGTCCTCCTGGAGGTGCCAAGGCTCCCAGACCCTGTTATGTGCCTCCAGTCTGTCTTGTATTCTGGCTGTCATTTTTTCCATCACTTCCATATCCTTGATTCTGGCATAAAGATCCTCAGCAGTTGGTGGGGTAGAGCGTTTCCAGTGTAAAGCTATGAGGCATCTTACTGCCGTTAGGACATGACGCACTAATTTCTTATATGGGGTGGAGAGTTTGAGTGGTGATAGACCTAATAAAAAGAATTTCGGGGACGCCTGGACCTGTGTGTCCAAAAGGCGATCTAATAATCTCTGAACTGTGGACCAGTAAGGGGCCAACAGCGGGCAGCTCCAATATATATGTAAGAAGGTGAATAACTGATGTTTTTTAATCTGTGCACATTCACATGTGCGTTTGTGAAAATGTTATGATTTAAAATAGATATTTTTTTTTAATTTTAAAATTTTAATTTTTTGTCCAAACACTCACATTTTTTGTATTCTAAAAATTCTTTTTTATTTTGAAAATTTTTATAACCAGGCCTGTATTTTTTTTTTTTGTTTTATAATTTTCTTAACAAACAGGCCTCTATTTTTTTGTTTTTTTTTTTTAAATTTAAAACAACCAGGCCTCTATGCATTTTTAATTTTGGTTTTTGAAAAACAGGCCTAAAAGCCTAATTAAAAAGTCAAAGCCCAGAATGAGGTCAGCAAAACAGGAAATGAAGAACATGATCGATGTTTTTTTGTGAATAAGTTATTTAGATTCTCCCCAAAACATTGATCATGTCCTTCATTTCCTGCTGCATATTGTCCAGCCGATTACACATTAGGTCAAGGCTAGTGCACATGGCATCTATATCCCCATTCCAGGCCATGATCTGCCCAATTAATCTGTGGGCACTGTCTGTGGTAAATGGTTCCCCTTCTTCCACAACCAGCACATCACCTAAAAATGAGGAAAAACAATGTCTTTAGAATAATGCATGCATACATAGATTAGAGAAGCTGGGGTGTCAGACACTCTCCTGGTGGGGTGCACGTCATCCACTTCCTCCACCTCTCCTTCATCCACATCCTCGGGGGGGTGCTGGCACTTGGACCTGCTTCCACCGCTTCTTCCCCTTCCACAACCACATCACCTAAAATTGATGCCAAAAAGATGTATTTAGGAATATGCAGGCATACATAGATTACCATAAGCTGGGGTGTCAGACACTCACCTGGTGGGGTGCCCATGTCGCCCACCTCTCCTTCCTCAACATCCTCTGTGGGGCTTGGGCTGATTTCGCAAACGGCTGGTGAGGTCGGGGGTCCCTGGGTTCAGGTTGTCTGAGTCTTTTCTCCCCTATGAGAATGAAACAAAAGGTATACTTAGCACACACATATTTGAGTCCAGGAATAGGAATATGAAACATTGCATTGAAGTGGTGTACAATTGTCTGTTTGGGCAGAGATCCAAGTTGAAGACATATTTAAAATTCCCTTGGAAACAAGCAGGAATACTTACCTTTTTTGACCACGTTTCACAGATAGAGACACCCCAACAACTATCCACTGGAGCACCTGTGTGGGTTAACCAAAAAAAATGTATTCTGGTGTCCCACACTATAGTGCTCCTGTGTCCAGATGTGTAAACGGCTGCTGAGTGTCCTCTCCTTACATTCCACTGAATGAAGTTTGCTATTCATTCTAGTTTCAAAAGACATCTAGACAACAATGTCATAAACTTTTTAATAAGACAAACTACCAAGACCAAAATGTTGTTTCAACCCTGTATCAACTAAATACATTGTATCTAAAATTTTTAACGATGTTTACTACGAAAGATGTTTCCTACGAAAGTTTAACGAGTAAAACTTGTACAGTAAAGATAACCACATGGAGCAGCATGCAAGGTAATAATCACAATATGAACACACAACAAGTACTTTCTTTTTTTTCATCACTTCTGGTTTCGTCTGTACTGATCCGGCTCCCTGAGTTTGAGGTCGGACCATCGTTTCCTCAGCTGATCTTTAGAGCGCCGTACCCCAAAGTTATGATGCAGGCTCTTCACCACATTCGCCATTATTTTTGCTTTTCTTAAATTAGGCTGGGCGTACGGTCCATGCTTCCCATCATAATCTTTTTTTTTCAAAATTGATACCATCTCCACCATCTCTTCAAAGGCCATATTGGATTCCTTAAATCTCCTCTTCCCGGATTGGGACATTTCGGGCTCCGGGCTTTCCTTGTTACTGGAGTTAGTACACACCTGCTGTGTCTCCGCCATTGTTACTTCTACTGTGCACCGCAGAGAGAAGGGGCGGAGAATATTCGTTAAAAAAGAACGTCAGGGGTGGGTGACGCAGGCGGAGTTTCATGCATGCACAGTGTGTATACAAAGCTATCACGCATGTGCCATATGTACAGTCTGTGCATAGAAAAAAGGGGCGGAGAATATTCGTTAAAAAAGTACGTCAGGGGCGGGAAACGCAGGCGGAGTTTCACGCATGCGCAGTGTGTATAAAGCTATCACGCATGTGTCGTACGTACGTTATGTGCGTGAAGGATGGAGGAACTGAATTTGCGAGTGTCCGAAACGAAGGTAAATTTTATTAACTTTGCATCAGCCTATACTGCTTAAAGATTGAGGCCTATGTTGGGATAAGTAAGATTATGAGAGTTTTAGCCTAACATTAGTGTTTTTGTCTTGTGTATTATCTTTGACAGAAAACATGAATGCTAAGTTTAAGGACCCTGAATTTCTGACTCAATTTATTGAGAAGTACAGGGAGATGAGGAATCTATGGGAGGTCAAACACCCTGCATATTATATTAAAACAATAAAGAAGTCAACGCTGGAGAAACTTGTCGCATTTGTGCAGACTTTCATCCCAGAAGCAACCTGTAAGTTTGCGGAAAATAAAATTGGGATCTTGCGAAATATGTAGGAGGGAGTATAACAAGATCCAGATTTCCCTGAGATCACCCAGGCTGTGGTACTACAATAAACTACATTTTCTTGATGACCAGACTGAAGCCAGGGTATCACTTTTAACCCTTCCCTCCACCCTACCCCAGCAGAGGCTGATGAGGACCAAGCTGGGCCTTCCATCCTGGAAGAACCGGATGTGACCATCTGGAGCCAGGTAAATTATTTTTTGACATATTTAGTGTCCTAATATTAAGGATGTTAACCACATGTTATAATTTATTACCTATGTAGCGCACTACCCCCTTAGGAACTGCTGGGTAGTTCATTCTTTCCTGAAGTGTGTTCCCATTACCCCCTTTCCCCTCAAAGATCGACACGGCAGACAGTCCATAAACATTTAAACTTCAGCTTTATTTCTCTTCTGGTACTCCTTGCGGTATTGCATTAACCACTTCAATACCCGGCCATAGTCAAATGACGTCCACAGATGGGATCTCTCATCCTGGGTGGACGTCATATGATGGCCTCGGCTTTCCGCCGCTACTGCGGTGATCGGGGTACCGTTGTGTCCCTCAGGACACAGCCGTTCCCCGATGGGGGTATTGAAGTGGCGGCGGCGGGCGGCAGAGCGTCGGTAACGGCGGATCTGTCAATGCAGAGCGGCATTGGGAAGCGGCGTGTATCGTCTCTTCCAGTGGTTCCGGTGACTGCAGAGCGGTGATCGGGGCTGAGGCTTTTCCCCTGGATACAGCTCAGCCCCGATCACTGTAGCCCATGACATGGCTCTTCATCACATGACCGGCTGTGTCCAATCACAGCCGGTCACTAATGTAACCAGCACAAACACTGTCAGTAACTGCTGTTGCTGGGCTCTTCTCCTCACACACCGATCCAGTGTGAGGACAAGAGATCAGCTAACAGTGAGTTACCTAATATATGTACTACTGTGCCCAGATCGCCCCTCCTAAATAAAAAGAGTACCTGTCACCTCAGAGTACCTGTCACCTCAGAGTACCTGTCACCTCAAAGTACCTGTCACCTCAGAGTACCTGTCACCTCAGAGTACCTGTCATCTCAGAGTACCTGTCATCTCAAAGTACCTGTCCATCAGGAGTACCTGCCACCTCACCACCTGCCACCAGACTACCCGCCACCTCATCACCTGCCACCAGAGTACCCGCCACCTCATCACCTGCAACCAGAGTACCCGCCACCTCATCACCTGCCACCAGAGTACCCGCCACCTCATCACCTGCCACCAGAGTACCCGCCACCTCATCACCTGCCACCAGAGCACCTGCCACCTCACCACCTGCCACCAGAGTACCTGCCACCTCACCACCTGCCACCAGAGTACCTGCCACCTCACCACCTGCCACCAGAGTACATACAGCCAGTCAGCCACTATGTCCAGAAAGATGTACACCCCAGAAGAGGCATACCAAATACTGAGTCTGACCGATGAGAGCAACGGGGAGCTCTCACCGCTCAGTTCAGATTCTGGTTCTGATTCGGAATATGAGCCCCCGAAGGCAGCACATCAGGATCCGAATCAGAGGAGGAAGTAGTCCGTCCAAAAAGACGACGGTCTGAACACCAGGCAGCTACCAGCAGTGCCAGCGGCGGTAGACCCCAGGAGGAGGGGCCCAGTACAAGCGCTGCTAGACCCCAGGAGGAAAGGCCCAGCACAAGTGGATGCCAAAGAAGTAGGGCCCAAACCCATCTTCCAGATTCCTTGGCAAACCCATTGTGGCTGCCTTCTACCACAGGGTCAGCCACGATCCCCCCTTTTACAGCACAGCCGGGTGTGCAGGTCAACACTGCAGGATTTTCACAAATGGATTTTTTAAATTTGATTTTCCCTAACGAATTGATTCAAGGCATCGTGGACCAAACTAATCTCTTTGCCCAACAATTCATTGCAACCAACCCCAGCTCCAGCTATGCCCGCCCTTTTGAATGGAGACCCCTAACAGTAGTGGAGCTAAAATTGTTTTTAGGCCTAACCCTCAACATGGGGCTTACAAAAATGAAATTCATAAGTATTGGTCGACCAAACCCATCCACCATATGCCAGTTTTTTGATCAGCCATGTCCAGGTCCCGATACGAAATCATAATGCGCTTCTTGCATTTCAATGACAACTCACAGTGCCCCCCCGAAATCACCCAAACTTTGACAAATTATATAAAGTTCGCCCCCTAATTAATTTTTTTTCCCAGAAGTTTGCCGAAGTTTATGTCCCTGAAAAAAAAAATCTGTGGACGAATCCCTGGTGCATTTCACAGGCCGGCTGGGAATCAAGCAATATATACCCAGTAAGAGGGCGAGGTATGGCTTGAAGCTTAACAAGCTTTGTGAAAGCACCACCGGTTATGTGCACTCATTCCGCGTGTATGAAGGAAAGATTCCCAGCTCCAGCCCCCTGAGTGTCCCTCGTACATGGGAAGAAGTGGGAAAATTGTTTGGGAGTTGGCATTCCCACTCCTCCAAAAGGGGTACCATATTTATATGGACAATTATTATACTAGTTTGCCCCTTCTCCGCCACCTATATCTCAAACAAACTTTGGCCTGTGGTACAACAAGAAAAAAACGAAAGGGCTTCCCACATTGTCTTGTCACCAAAAACATTCAAAGGGGGGAATCGACAAGCTTGAGGAACGAAGAAGTGTTGGCTGTGAAGTGGAGGGATAGAAAAGATGTGTACATCATGTCCACCATCCACGATGACACCTCGGTGGAACTTCACAGAAGACGCGGTACCGTTCGCAAGCCTACCTGTATCACTGAGTACAATAAACACATGGGGGGGGGTGGATTTAAACGATCAGTTGTTGCAGCCCTATCTTTCAACAAGAAAATCCTTATTCTGGTACAAAAAAGTCGCAATTTACTTTTTTCATTTGGCCCTTTTAAATTCTTTCATAATCTACCAAAAATCAACAGAAACACCCACCACCTTCATAAAGTTTATTGAAGACATTGTCACTGCCCTGATTTATCAGCAAGTATCCCCCCCAGAAAGCATTCGCTCCGATTCTGTCAGCAGACTACATGAGCGCCATTTCCCGGACCATATTCCACCAACAGGATCCGGAAGACGACGCCAAAAAAAATGTCGGGTGTGCACCAAAAAAGGAATTAGGAAGATACCAGCTTCCATTGTACCGACTGTCCCTCCCAACCTGGCCTTTGCATCGGAGAATGCTTCAGGCGATATCACACTCTGGAAAATTATTAGTCCATATTTCTAATACTGCCATTTCCCCGTTTTCAATTCCTGTCCTGAATATTTCCCTTCCTCAACCAACCATATCATTGCCTTCCATGTGAACCGACCCTGGCCTGTTTCTCGACTATGCCTCTGCCTATCGTCTGCATTGTTTTTCCGCCATGTTTTTGCCTTTCACGTGAACTGACCCTGGACTGTATCGACTATGCCTCTGCCTACCGTCTATTTCTGCCTTTTACCTGCACTGACCTCGGCCTGTTGACCATGTTTTTGCCTGCCTCTTGGATTGATCTTTCACCCTGCTACACAGGGGTCTCACATATGTGAGGGGCTCCAGAATAGTGTTCGGAGTTCAGAAAACCAGTTTTTGGTTTTCTGTGTTCCCATAACAGGGTCTGGTTGCCCGGAGGCTTCAAAGCGATTTGGGTGGGAGAAGCCTCTACCCCTGTCCCCATTCTTTCCTGACCGATGCCCTAAGCTTGATGGTACTGCCTGCTCCCTGGACAAATACTCTGGCTGTGCTGACCATACCTCTGCCTGCTGCATGTACTAACTATGGACAGTATTCCTGCCTGCTGCATGGACGATCCTTTGATCCTTTTGCTGCTGCTGACCACATCCCTGCCTTTTATCTGGACTAATGCTTTGGCTGTGCTGACATCTCTACCTGTACTGACTATTTCTGCCTGCTGTCTGTTTTGCTGTCGCTGTCCACGTTCCTGCCTGCTGCCTGGACCGATGCTCTTCTCTGTGGACCACTGCACTACTAAAACTGCAGGTAATCTTTTCTTTACCCTTTACTCAGCAGAATGTATTTTGGTTTGTAATTGGTATGTACAGTACATGCTATGTGTTAGAAATATGAAGGGCCTTCAACAATGTGATAGGTTGGCAGGAATTTGTGTGTAATGTATGCTCCTAGAACAACTGACAGTGCTACTTGGATGTTGGGCCTCTGTATGTGGCCAGACTATGTAAAAGTCTCACACATGTGGTATCTCCATACTCAGGAGGAGTAGCAGAATGTATTTTGGGGTGTCATTTTTGCTATGTACATGCTATGTGTTGGAAATATCTTATGAATGGACAACTTTGTGTAAAAAAAAAAAAAGCGTTTTCATTTTTTTTCCAGTTTCCAAAAACTTTGGGAAAAAAATGAACCATTCAAAAGACTAATTATGCCTCATAGATTATACGTTGGGGTGTTAGCTTTCCAAAATGGGGTCATTTTGTGGGCGTTTCCATTGAACTGGTGCTCCAGGGCCTTCAAAAGTGTGATAGGTTGTCATCAAATGAGATGTGCAATATATGCTAGTAAAACGCCTGACGGTGCTAGTTGGATGTTAGACCTCTGTATGTGGCCAGGCTGTGTAAAAGTCTCACACATGTGGTATCACTATACTCAGGAGGAGTAGCAGAATGTATTTTGGGGTGTCATTGCAAGTATGCATGTGCTGTGTGAGAGAATTAACTTGTTGTTTTGACAATTTTGTGCAAAAAAAAAAAAAAAAAATTCCAAGAATTGTGGGAAAAAATTACAACTTCAAAAAACTCTCCATGCCTCTTACTAAATACCTTGGAATGTCTGCTTTCCAAAAAGGGGGAATTTGGGGGGTATTTGTACTTTCCTGGCTTGTTAGGGCCTCAAGAAATGAGATAGGCCTTCAGTACATCAGGTGTGATCATTTTTCAATGATTTGCACCATAGCTTGTAGACTTTATAACTTTCACAGAGACCAAATAATATACACTAATTTGGGTTATTTTTATTAAAGATATGTAGCAGTATACATTTTGGCCCAAATTTATGAATAAAAATTACTTATTTGCAAAATTTTACAATAGAAACTAAAAAAAGTGTTTTTTTTCAAAATTTTCTCTCTTTTTTTGCCTTTATTGCAAAAAATAAAAAAAAACAGCAGTGATTAAATACCACCAAAAGAAAGCTATGTTTGTGAGAAAAAAATGATAAAAATTTGGTTCGGGTACAGTGTAGCATGACTGAGTAATTGTCATTCAAAGTGTGAGAGCGCTGAAAGCTAAAAATTGGTCTGGGAAGGAAGGGTGTATAAAAGCCCTGTATTGAAGTGGTTAAAGAGCCACTCTGAATAACTCCCAAAGATTTATGCAATGAGCAACACAACACACAATTCAGAACATGTAAAGCCACTGTGAATAACTTCCATCTTGTACTGGTTTCCAATTGTGTAATGCAGCCTTCCTTCCTCTTGTTAGTTACTATTTCCTGACTGTACAGCACTTCCAAGCTAAGCTCAAAGGACAATACTCTGAATAAAGTCCTAAGAGATGACTGATTGGATTCCTCCAGCGTGTTTGTTCTTTAAGGCCCACTTCTGTACCTTTTCCTGCTGGACCCGCACTCTAACCCCTTTAAAAGTCTCTTAGAAGCACTGTTTCCCTGGGTTTACACTCACCTGTGCTCCTGAGAAACCGTCAATGCTTGCCACAGAGGGTCCTCTCCCAGTCCTTGTTTCTGTCAGTAGAAGCAACCTCCTCCCGAATTCTCCTCCTGAAGTCTTCTCTCCACATGGCATACTCCCCTCGCCCGAAGGGGAGAGCACCCGAGCTTCACCAGCCTCTACATCCTCACTTTCTGGATTCCCCAAAACTCCAAGCCCCGGAAGCATGTGACCTTGTCTTTTATAGAAGTCCCGCCTCTGCCCAAGCAAAACAATGATTGGTTCAGAGGGGGTCTCCAAAAGTCTACCTGCCACTCTATTCCTTTATTCCTCCCACTTTCCAGAACATTTTATAGAAAGGGATGGAAATTACACTGGCAGAGTGTAGGTGGCCACACCTTCCTCTACTCTAACCTCCCAACCAAAATAAACCCACCAGCTTACACCACAGGGTAAAACACTGGCAATTTGGCCTAGCTTTAATCCTAACTATCTAATCTAGCACACACCTAATTAGGTGGGCACTACACCAATTAAAGGATTAAAAAAAAAATGATGTATACATATCAATTGACAGTAGTGGCCAAAAATGTTTGTCACCAGCTTTAAAACATGCTGGTGTCAGATTGATACTCTTTTATATGTATTAACATTGAATTTGCAAGTCATGAGCTGAAAATTGTGTGTCATTGATGAACCAAAAACTCAAACTATCTCCCTTTTTTATACACAGGATGAGATCAGCCAGGAGGGTGGTGTGGAAAGTGTCATCCAGGAGGAGGCCGGGACCAGTGTCATCCAGGAGGAGGCTGGGCCCAGTGTCATCCAGGAGGAGGCAGGGGTTAGTGTCAGCCAGGAGGTGGCCGGGCGCAGTAGGAGCCTCATACAATCGCAGGCTCCTCCCCTCCGCCTTCATACAAAAAGGCCCAGAAAGGGGACGGTGACAGAGGAGGCATCACTGCGCCTCATGAGAGAACAAACAAATTTCCTTAAGAGCCCCCCAAAGCTTAAGAGGCCTATGGCTCCTATATAGCCAGCAGGTTGCTCGAAATGGAGAAGGGACAACGCCTCCTGTGTGAAAAACTGTTTTCTGATGTCCTTCACAAGGGGCTGAAGGGCGAGTTAACTGTCAACACCCAAATAAATGAGCAAGACCCTCCTCCTCCTCCTGCCACAAGTCAACCACCAGAGCCCCAGCCTACAAGGAAGGCTGCAGGGAAGGCTGCAGGCCAGTGTGAAGGGAAGGCTGGAATGAAGAGATGAAAGTGATGACCTGGCTTCAGTCTGGTCTGACAGAAGACACAGGCTGGTGTAGTACCACAGCCTGGGGACATATATGTCATCTGCTGCTGCTCTTGATCTCTGGGATTCCTGGACCAGATTGTGCTCCCTATTATATGGACTCCTCATGATCCCAATTTTCTTTTCCACAGACTTGATGTGTGCCCTGGGGCCAAAAGTCTTCACAAATTCACAAAATTTCTCCAGCGTTGACTTCATCTTTATTTGGTTAACCATAATAAATGGATATTTTGGACATTCAGAGCTCTCAATTACCCAGTTATATTTCTTCCTCCCCCTCCCCTTCTTTTTCTTCCCTTTTTCTTAATCTCTCCCCTTCTTACTGTGCCCCATCCTTTTCCTGCCTGCTTTGAAACAGCAATCCTTACTTTCTTTTGCATTTAATTGAATCCTTTTGATTACCCCTAACGCTTCTCTCAAACAGAGTAGCTTTATCACAGTATGTTCATTCATCATACGCTTAACCTCCCGCTTTCTCCGGTTTTTTATTTAATTATCGATTAGAACAATAATAGCTTGGACCAAACGGGGCCATCTGGAAGCCGAGAGAGACATGCTCAGGTAAGAAACACACATCATCACTATTCGCCCATATACACATGACATCCGGCAGGTCAAATTCTTCCACATACTCAGATTACAACGCACATCCTACCGCTTGATTTAGTCGAATCCACACACAGAGTGAAATTCACTATACCAAGACTGAGCATGTCCCCCTCGGACCCAGAAAAGACCAATGTATGCTTTCCTATCTTTCTCACAGGTAGGCATTTCATTGTTAATGTTACGGTTGATTTTGTAAGTTATGTTACAACCTTTATTTCTCACCCTACCCTGTGTCATGTAGACTGTTAACCCTCAGTTAATGTTCTCAAGTGTTAAAATATCCAACACATCATTACTTAGTTAAAATGCATTAATCTATTGCCTGAGTTAAATTGATTTACACAACGCTCCTCAGCCACACACCACTAGTGTACAGATCAAGTAAGATACACCATTAGAGCTATTCTAATAATCCTTAATACACCATGTTTCTGGTGGAAACTCCACACCAGACCTTCTTCCCCAATATAGGGACATGCCCTCTCACCATAGTAAGCTAATACACTCTTAATGTCGGGAATACCCAATGAGGAATCTTTCCTCCCTATCAGAACTCAGACAAAATAACCAAAAATAGCACATATAGCCCCTCTGACCTCATAGGGACACAGGATTTCCTCCTCTGGTCGAACGCCACTAACTACCTCCACATCCGGCGGACTCTGGTAGACACCGCTGATCCATACCGGTTCCCCTAGATTTTGTAAGTGGGTTTGCAGGACAATCTCCACAACCGGTTCAACTCCTGAATTACCCCTCAAACACCCAATACCCACATCCCTTTCCCTACACCATCCTCTTTATCCACACCCTTTTCTACATACCCCTCCTCCTCCCCCTCAGCTCCCTGTTCTTTCTTTACTCGCCCCCCCGTCTCTGACTTCCCCTCTGGAACCCAAGGATTTCAGCACTCAGCTTCCCCATTCGGAAAACATGGCACCCCTCCACACACTAACCTCGGCTCTCTCCGTGAAAATAATGTCTCTTAATGTAAAAGGTCTGAATACCCCAGAAAAGCACTTGCAGCTGTTAACCAGCATGCGCAGTGCGAAGGCAGATGTGGTTTTTCTGCAAGAGACCCAATTTTGCCTTAAGAACACTCCTAAGCTGAAAAAACACTCTTTCCCCCACAGCTTTCATGCTACTTCTCCAACCTCGAAAACTAAAGGAGTCTCCATACTTCTTTCCAAAAATGTACCCCTGCAAATTAAAGATACCCTTCTGGATGATCAGGGCAGATTCATTTTCCTTAAAGGCACACTCAGAAACAAACTAATTACTCTTGCAAACATATATAGTCTCAACACCTCCCAAGTTCCCTTCTCCTGTAAGGTGACAAGACAACTGACGAACTTCCAAGAAGGACTCTTAGTTTTAGGGGGCGATTTCAATGTCCCCTTAAACCTTCTCCAAGACACCTCCACAGGCAAATCTCATTTGACCTACTGGGCCCTGAAGCAAATCAAATGCTGCCTTCAAGACCTATCTCTCCACGACACATGGCGCATCCTCCACCCGACAGTCAAAGACTTTACTTTTTTCTCTGCCCCTCACAACAAATATTCCCGCATCGACTACTTATTCTTCTCACAACAGGACCTCCCGACCCTGACAGAGACTACCATTGACCCTTTGACGCTTTCGGATCATCATCCCATCTCCATGACACTCACCTTTCCGGACAAACTCAACCGAACGTACATATGGAAACTAGATCCTGCGCTTTTAACGGACGATAACAAAGTGCAAGAGATTAGTTCCTGTTTAAGAGACTACTTCACCGAAAACGACACTCCAGACACATCCACCCAGACACAATGGGAGGTCCATAAATGCGTTATACGCGGAAAACTGATATCCCTAGCAGCCTCCGTCAGGAAAGAGAAGAAAGCTAAACTAGCTAACTTATTCGCAAAACTGAAAAAACTAGAAGCCTTACACAAACATACTCTAGCTCAACAAACTCACTCTGAACTTACTGAGACCCGCACACTTATTAAAGAAGAACTACATCACAATCTTAAGAAAAAGTTCATTTTATCTCAAAAACTCTTTTACGAGTAGTCGTCTTCTTGCACAAGCGCTACGTAAGAAAAAAACTAATAACACGATCCACCAATTACATTCTACCAATGGAAAAACTCTCACACACAATGATGACATAGCGAAGGAATTCGAAAATTATTATTTCTCCCTATACGACCTTCATACCTCGGACCCCCCTCTGTCTCCAACCTTCCTGAGATCTAGAGAAATTGAATCGTTCCTGAACCAATTTGCCCCAAGGAAAATACCCAACGACACAGCAGTAACCCTCAACTCGCCGATCACCATTACAGAATGGGAACAAGCAATTAAACAGCTTAAACCCGGAAAGAGTCCAGGCCCAGACGGCCTTTCCGCTTCCGCAATATATTACAAGACGTTCTCAAAAACTCTCCAAACTCCCTTCCTTAAAACCTTTAACTCTCTCTCCCCCGCTAATCCCCTCACACAAGTAATGCTGGAAGCCCACATTGTGGTCATTCCCAAAGACGGTAAGGACTCTTCTCAAACAGGAAACTACAGACCAATCTCATTACTAAATGTCGACATTAAGATATTCTCCAAAATACTGGCCAACAGACTCATACCCCTCCTCCCCTCCATCGCAAGCAATCAACTTACACCATCTGATTACCCAAACAAAGCAAAAAGGCTTCTACCTGTCACTAGATGCGGAGAAGGCGTTTGACAGAGTGTCCTGGGATTACATGTCGGCAGTTCTACAAGCCATAGGACTCGGTCCTCATATGATTGGACTGAAACTGTTGTTATATGGCAATCCCTCCGCTAAAGTGAGGGTCAACGGCACTCTGTCAGACGCCTTCCCCATCCACAACGGAATGAGACAGGGATGCCCCCTGTCACCTATCCTTTTTGTACTAACTCTTGAACCGTTCCTCCGCAAACTCAAACTTAACCCAGACATACGAGGAATCAAAGCGCACGAGAAGGAGTACAAATACGCTGCATACGCAGACGATATACTGTTGTTCCTTACACACCCATTGACTACATTACCAATACTATTATCCGAATTTAAGCATTTACAAACCCTCTCTAGCTTGAAGATTAACTTCACTAAATCCTTTGCACTAAACATATCTCTACCCCAACACCAAGTAGACCAATGCAAGGCGAATTTCCCTTTTCAATGGAAACAAGACTCGATCACATATCTAAGTATTCAAATCCCCTCCAAACTTTGAGACTTATATACAAAGAATTACCTCCCCCTCTTAAATAAACTCACATCTGACCTTAAAACCTGGAGCAAACCGATATTTTCCTGGTTCGGGAGGGCGGCCATCCTGAAGATGAACGCCCTACCAAGACTACTATACTTACTACAGACGATTCCAATACAGATTCCCTCTTCCTTTTTTAAAACATACAGACAGATATGCTCCAAGTTCATATGGGAGGAACACAGACACAGAATCAGCTACAACCAACTCACCAGTACGAAAAGTCTTGGAGGCATAGGTCTCCCAAACATCCTAAATTACCACACCGCCACCCACCTTGCCAGGATAGTAGACTGGAATGTCCACAACCAATAGAAAGACTGGGTCTCTTTAGAAGCTTCCTTTACGAAATTATCTCTGAGCTCGCTCCCCTGAACTCCCCCAAACCAAATCCCAACAGAACTCCACCTCCATCCAACGATAGACGTGCAAGAACACCTCCATCTCCTCCAAACCCGGCCCACTGACTCCACTAAAATTAAACCCTGACTTCCCGCCAGGTATGCAGCACTGTTATCTTTCCGATAACTGGCCACAGGAACAAATCAGAGCCTACCAATTTTACAACCAGGGCAGCTTACTCACTGCAGCACAAATTGCTGCCCATACAGAGAAGACTCCTATCCCCCATGGGCGTATTTATTGATTGCCCACTACCTCAAAATTTTAGACAAAGATGGACAGTGCTCCAGACCACTCACACCTTTCAAATTATTATGCACCAAAACATCACCCCAATCACATCTTATCTCCTACATTCACAACCTCATCTTCGCTGATCTCAAAGCTAAAGATAACCAATCTTGGGGCGTGTCCAAGATGGAGACCGGAGCAGACATGCTGTGAAAGAGCTCCGCTCAGTCTCCGGCAACCAACACAGTTTCCCTGCAGACCGGTGGTCCTACATAGCCTGGGACAACTCAGCTGACGGCAGAGAATGGTATGACAAAGGGGAAGGGGTCCCTGTCCGCCCGAAAGTCCCATAAAGCTGCCCCGAATACTGCTACACGGAGCTCCCGTCCCGCCACTGGCTCCAATATGGCGTCCCAAGCAGAGGATACTGAGACAGAGCCCACCGAGAAAGAGCAGTCTAATTTTGAGGCTCTCATGCAGGCGATTACTACATGTCAATCGACCCTCACAGGCAAGATTGAAGAGACATTAGTCTTATCAGGAGGGATATGGACACTTTCCGCTCTCGCCTTACAGAAGCTGAGCACCACGTGGGGGACACAGAAGACACGACCAGTCTCACTCTGCACGCTGCAAACTAAAATTAAATCTCTGGAGACCCACGCAGAGGACGCAGAAAATAGGAATAGAAGGAATAACCTCCGCGTGGTGGAACTACCTGAAGGGGCTGAGGGAACTGATCCCACGGCCTTCACGGAACACCTCCTACGCACACTTCTACCCCAAGCACCATTCTCCAACTTCTTTGTGGTGGAGAGGACACATCGGATGCCTGCTGCCCGGGGGCCCCCGGGAGCTCCTCCACGCACGTTTATTCTGAAGCTGCTCAATTTTAGAGATCGGGACCTGGTCCTGCGAATCAAGAAAAACTGATCAATTATGGTATAAAGGAGGGAAATTAATGATCTTTCCAGACTTCTCGGTGGACACACAGAAGTTGCGACGCTCATTTGACCAGGTGAAGCTCAATATGCGTAACAGGAAGATAAAGTACAGCATGCTGTTTCCAGCTAGGCTGCGAGTCCAAGATGGTGAGACGGTGCGCTTTTTTACCTCCCCTGAAGATGCATCGCACTGGCTGGGGACTCTACCCAGGAATTGATGACTGCTACAGGTCGCATGGTATGTTTACTTTATCCTACCTAATACCCATGGTTTGGGGGACTCTCCCTCCCATCGTCGTTAAATACAAGATTGGAGTGCTGATTCATCCCCCCTCCCCCTTCTTTTAGAGTGGGACAGTTGGACATGATCTAACAGACTTCCTAAGTTCCGGCTGAAGATCCTTATGCATAATGTGACTGACCACATGTGAACTATACATTATTCCTACACATGGCTGCTGTGCACTTGGGGATGGAGGGGGGAGGGATGCCTTGTTCTTTGCACTTCCTAGAAGAGTTTGTAACCATTCAAGAATTGTGCCCCCGGAGGAGCTCTGTCTGTTTTTTTATTAATTTTTTTTTATATACATTTTTTTTTCTCCCCGGGTGATCCAGATTTTACAATCTGCAGGGACCGTTGATCCTTTTGAAAATCTTGCTGGAAGACATATTGCACATTCTGTGACACTCAGGTGTCCTTCTGTTCATTTCCCCCATTTGCAGTTGCCATGACAGTTTCTGGGAAGGAAGCACATCGAAGTTCGGGGGGTGGTGCGGGGTGGGGGGATGGGAGATGGAGTTGGAGCACAGGTTTTTGCTCCTTGTTGGGACTTTTTTGCTGCTACATGTGTGCTCAACTATATGTAAATGTTTCCTATATTAAAGGGGTTGTAAAGGTAAATTTTTTTTTTTTTTAAATAACAAACATGTTATACTTACCTTCACTGTGCAGCTCGTTCTGCACAGAGTGGCCCCGAACCTGCTCTTCTGGGGTCCCTCGGCGGCTGTTTCAGCTCCTCCCCGCAAGAACTAAACACCTTAATGCGAGCTCCCTCGCATGGTGGTTAGTTATTGCGGGCGCGCTCCCGTGATACAGCCGGCGGCTATAGCCGCTCACTGTATCACTCGGCCCCGAGTGGCATTTAATTTTTTGAAAAAATACAATCCACACATATGTGTACTTCAGGAGACACATTTGGTTGGGAGTAAGACGCTGGCACTCCGGAAACCCTGGGTTGGTGCATATTACCACTCAACCTATTCTTCCTATTCCAGGGGTGTCAGCGTCCTGATACACAAATCCCTCGGGTTTACCCATTGGATCTCCACCTGGATCCGGAGGGGAGATACGTGGCCCTTCATGCGATGTGTGACAGACTGGAGCTGTTAATTGTGGGCATATATATTCCCCCTCCTGCCACAGTGAATATACTTGGGAAGATTACTCCAATAATAGCATTATACCCGTCAGCTGGAGTTATAATGACTGGAGATTTTAACATGGTCCCCAATGCTGCTCTAGATAGATTTAGTGCGGGACCCCCTAGTGTCTCTCCTCTCTCCCACTGGGCAGAAAATTTTGGTTTCAATGATGTATGGAGACTGCGGCACCCAAATACGAAACAATATACCTGTCACTCAGCTATGTATGCCTCTTTCTCCAGAATTGACCTGATGTATGCCACAGACTCCCTGCTCTCCCGGATACAGGAGGTTGAGATCCTGCCACGTGGCATTTCGGATCATGCAGCTCTCCTGCTTAAACTACAGACGGATTCGCCGGCGGGTGCTGCACTGTGGCGACTCTATGGCTTGTGGATTACGGATGAAAGGGTAACCCCCCTGGTGGAGGGAGAGCTGGGAGTCTACTGGGCAATTAACGAAGGCACGGTCCCCCCACCAACACTTTGGGATGCCTTTAAGGCATATACTAGGTGCCAATATCAAACTACGATCGGGAGGGTCTGGAAGGACACCAGACTGGCATTGGAGGAGGCAGAGAGGAGGGCTCTCCTACTAGAAGACAGATATGTGCATACTAAAGATATACTGACATATGATGCTCTGCAATCCCTTCATAGGGAAATTTCCCTAATGAGGGTTGAGACCACCAAGAAACAGTTGCTTGCTCAGTCACAGAGAATTTATGAGCAGGGAGAGAAGACGGATAGACTATTAGCATGGTTGGCTAAGGAGCGCTCCTCCCAGTCACACATTGCCCACATAAAGGATGATAAGGGAGAGCTTTGCTCTGACCCTATCGGCATAAACGATCAATTTGCTAAATATTATAAACATCTCAATACTTCTAATGTCACCTTTACTAGTGAAAACCTTCATAATTTTTTGAATCAAATAGAATTCCCACAACTCTCGGACGAGGCTCGTAATACATTAGATGCCCCGATTACTGTTAAGGAGGTCCAAATGGCGGTGAGGGCACTCCAGTCAGCAAAAACTCCGGGCCCCGACGGCCTACCAGCAGAATTTTATAAAGCAAATAGCGATCTTCTTGTCTCTAAATTCCATGGCCTACTCCTAAAGATGCTAAGGGAGGGTTGCCTACCTCCCTCTATGTCGTTATTGGCAGTTATTGTGGTTATAGCCAAACCTAATAAAGATCCTACGTCTTGTGCCTCGTACCGCCCCATCTCGCTTTTAAACATAGATGCCAAGATAACCACTAAAATACTCTCAACTAGGCTTAACTCGGTCATCCTCTCTATAATTCATGGCGATCAAACAGGATTCATGCCAGGTAAAGGTACCGATATTAACCTACGTCGATTATACACAAACATATCTGTTGCGGGGAAAAAGGACCTCCCGGGTGTGGTGGCCTCTTTAGATGCCGAGAAGGCCTTCGACTCGGTTGAGTGGGAGTTCTTATGGCAGGTCCTTGAAAGGTTTAACTTCGGTCCCAAATTCATATCTTGGGTGAAACTCCTCTATAATAGTCCCACCGCGCGAATCCGCACAAACGGAGTACTTCCCCCCCTTCTCCCTGGACAGGGGAACCAGACAGGGGTGCCCACTGTCACCCGGGCTGTTTGCCCTGGCCATCGAGCCCCTGGTTATCCTACTTAGAGCATCCCAGACGGTTAATGGCATAGCAGTTGGTCCATTGACTGAGAAACTTTCACTATACGCTGATGATACACTGCTGTATCTCCCTGATGCGTCTGCTTCATTGGCGGCGGCACTGGAACTTATTAACAGCTATGGATCCTTCTCAGGCATTCGGATCAACTGGACTAAATCAACCCTATTCTCACTATCTCGCACCCCAACCCCTGTGAACCCGGGGGTACAATTGGGCATGGTGTCTAAGTTCAGATACTTGGGGATCGAAATACAGCGAGATCCATCTCAATATCTAGCGGATAATGTCTATCCGATCCTACAGCAACTAGCCACCAGATGTAAGACTTGGAAATCTCTCCCCCTTTCACCAGTAGGAAGGATTAATCTTATTAAGATGACATTCCTCCCCAAGTTTCTTTATGTTTTTCGTAACACCCTGGTTCCCATCCCTAATTCCTTCTTTACTAAGCTAGATCAAATAGTTCACACATTTGTGTGGGGTGGGCTAACCCCTAGAGTTGCCCGGACCACCTTACAACTTCCCTTGTCGTTGGGAGGTCTGGCACTCCCCTGTTTCAAAAAATATTACTGGGCAGCGGTTGTTGTAACTGTTCGTTGGTCGTTCTTCCAGCCGAAGTCCAATCCAGTGGTTAACTTGGAGGCTGCTGTATTGGGATCCTATTCGGCGCTGAGCAATTTGGTCTTCAGGGGCCCTAAAGCACATCCAGACATGACGTCTTCAATGCACACAACAGTTATAGTTTGGGAACAAATGTCTAAGAAAGTTACTGAACAAAATTCTCTATCCCCATATACGCCATTATGGGGTAATCCCAAATTGAAACACCTTCAAACAGTTCTATGATAACTTGAAAAATGATTTTCAACTCCCCTCGCGAATGCTATTCCGATATTTGCAGTTGCGTCATGCAATACGAGCCCAATTCCCGTCGGGAATCACTTTACACTCATATGGGGTTGAGTCTTTTTTGATTTCCAGACATGTGGACCGAATTCTATCCTCCCTCTATTTGTGAATACTTAGTGAGGAGCCAGCTGGGGGGGAATAAGATTTTTGACAAATGGAAAGAGGACTTGCCTGCCCTCGCAGCTGACGATTGGGAGGAAGGAATACAGCAGTACATTCCTCTCATGGTTTCGGCGAAAGATCGCTATATTCAGCTCAAGTTTCTCCACAGAGTGTACTATAAGCCACAGAGATTGTCTAAAATATATCTGACATTGTCAGACAGATGCCCGAATTGTGGTGGGGAACTAGGTACCTTTACACATGTTGTTTGGTCGTGCCCTCTCATACAGCAGTTTTGGCTAGAGGTGGTGAACGTGATTAATTTGGTGGGTAACCCGCATATACAACTGAACCCGATTGTCTTACTTTTGGGAGTATGTGATAACCTCATAGCTAATACCCACAAAAGATTGTTTGTGTTTTATGCCTCGTTCTATGCTAGAAAAACTATACTGCTTAAATGGAAGCAACCTGACCCTCCCACGGTCGCTCAATGGAAAGCCTTAGTAAATTCCACACTACAACTTTACAAACTCACTTATATTAACTGCAAATGCCCAAAAAAGTTCTCAGAGGTTTGGGGAGCTTGGTCTCACCAGTAAGATCAATATAATTTATTGATGTGTGCAAAATCCCACATCCGTTATGTCCTTTCCTGCCCTCCCTTCCCCTCACCCCCGCTCCCTTCCCTTCTCCCCCCCCTCCTTTTTTTTTTTCTCTCCCCCCCCCTCAAAACGCAATGAAATAAAATAAAAGTGACTAGCATTACCACCTGCTTCTCAGCCGAAGGGATTGTCACCTTCCATTAGACACTTGAAAATGCATTAACCAAAAGATTTGGTATTTATGAATGTATTGTTACTCCTTTATTAAGATTTATACACAACTCTGTATTAGGATGACTTAAAATAGTCTGATTTGAAACTATTCACCATATTTGTATATGCATATTGTGTAGCAGCACTCTGTTGTTTTTTTTTTTACTGCTTTGTATGTTCAAATACTCTCCTTCTGGAGAAAATAAAAACTTTTCTGTTAAAAAAAAAAAAAGATAACCAATCTTGCAAAAAATGGGAGGCTGACCTATCCATCCAGCTCACGGATGAGAGATGGGAACAAATATTTTTGAACATATACAAGGGCTCAACCAACGTCACCACCCAGAAAAATGGGTCTAAAATTCAGGCCAGGTGGTACCATACCCCAGTACTGTTACATAAATTTAAACCCGACATCCCTGAGACTTGCTGGAGGTGTCACCAAGAAAGGGGTTCCCTTCTTCACATTTGGTGGTCCTGCACCCCTTTACAGGCTTTCTGGTCAGAGGTCAGCCGCATAATCACTCAAGTCACCACATACACTCTAGACTTCACCACAGCCCAATTTCTTCTACACCTCTCCTCTCTACCACATACTACTTACTATAAATCACTTATGATGCATATGATTAATGCAGCAAAACAATGCATCCCCGTTCATTGGAACTCGAAGCAAATACCCACTCTTAAAGACTGGTTTGCCAGAATACACAAAGTAGCAGACATGGAGAAGCTCATTCACATCTCACGGGACACTCCGACAAAATTCAGTCGAAAGTGGGCCTGTTGGATACATTACCAAACATTACCTGAATACAATGCCATACTAAACCAGCCCACATAAAGGAGATTTATACCTGTTGACCTAACCCCCATGAAACTTAGCCCATTATCTACTAGATCTTCCTTTAAACTGAACACATATCCAAACTTATCTAAGGCCCCTCCAAATCACCACAGCTGAACGCCATCTGCCAGGGGAAGTCAGAGACCGCCTATCTCCCTCTCCCCCCCCTATCTTCCTATCCCTATCCTTCCCTCACCCCAGTCCCCTCCGCATCCCCCCCTCCTCTCCCATTCTCCCCCCTCAATCACCCAGGATCCCCATCTAGGTACCCACGTAGGCACACAGTCTTCCCACTTCACATAGTCATTGAACACCCAACCCAAACAACGAACTTAAGACACACACAAAGCCACTCTAAACACCCATTATTCATATCCACATATATTCAGTGCAATACACAAAATACAACCGACACAGGTCTTACGCCAATCTCAGGCCACAAGTCCTACATCTCGGTTCCTCTATGGCACATATATCAGACTTCCTTTAGAGTGTCGGCTATTGGTCAAATATGACCCAATTAAAGGCTTAGGTTGGGCCATTAACCCCTTCCACATTTGATCCAGTTTGGAAGTGATTGTTAAAAATTTAGCTGGGATATTTTGTTACTGTGTATCTCATAATTATTGCATTAATGTTTAAGATTGCTGTTAAGACTTTCTATTCTTTAATAAAATAAATCTTTTTGGAAAAAAAAATAAATGGATATTTTATTTTATGAAAATACTTGCCTATGTGTTTTTATTAAGATCAATTTTTTTGAGACAATGTCAAATTAACAAGGGACAACAACCTCCTTGAGGTTCCAAAAAAAAAAAAATTATATAATGTTCTTGTGGTAACTTTAAAAAAAAATATATATATATACAAAAATAAGGTTCTTTGTGGTAACTTTACACCAAAAATAAAAAGATTTATGGAGATAAATATAAAATTATTTTGTAAAAATCCTAAAAAATGATCTTGATGAAATAAAAAATAATAAAAGAGGACTCCAAAAAACAATTGTGTAAACATTAGTATGGAGATATGGCTTTTATAAAACACAATATCATTCATGAGATTAAGAGAAATAATCCAGAAATAAGTTTGTGAGAACTTTGTGTGAATATGAACAGCAAAACAACTTCGTTCTTCTAGAATTATAAAGAAGACAATAATAATGCGCTACAATATGAACACTAGTTTTACCAGACCGAGCGCTTCCGTTTCGTACTTGCTTCAGAGCATGCATCGTTTTTTTGTCTGTCGGACTAGCATACAGACAAGCGGATTTCTTGATAGGAACTGGATCTGGCGGAGTTACGACGTAAAGATTTGAAGTATGTTTCAAATCTAGAGTCCGTCAGATTTTCGACTGGAAAAGTCCTCTGAAGGTCCGATGAAGCCCACACACGATCAGATTGTCCGCCGGACTCGGTCAGTCGGACCGGTCTGGTTGAAAAGTCCGCTCGTGTGTACGCTGCATTATTCTTTTTAAACTGCTTAGTTTTGATGCATAATAAAGTATTAGTAAATTTTATCATTTTTTGATCCTTAATTGCCCATTACAGCCATAGTAGCCGTCTTCATTTCTTTGGGGGTCTCGTCTTTTGTGACCCTCCTTAGAAAATAATTTGTTTAGAGGTAACGCAGTCTTCCCCCTCCCCCTCCTCACCAGGTTAAGCATTGATAAGAATACATTTAGTTCAGCTCAGCCAGCTTGACAACAGAAACATTTTATTTGCAAGTTACAAAACATGAAAAATTCTTTGTTTTCCTTGTTTGGCAAACAGCTCGATAACTCGGTCAGTATTCACAGGAATATCTCTATGAATGTAAAGTAAACACAAGCCATTTAATCGGTCCTCCACCGTTCGTGACCGAAGCCATGTTTTAACACTACAGAGGGTTGAGAAAGATCTCTCTGCTGAGGCCACACTTACAGGGAGAGTTGCTAAGATCAGAAGTAAACTTCTGATGGTTGGAAAGAGTTCCTGGTCACACAAGTCCAACACTTCATGAACTGTTTTTGGAATTTCCCTATTTTGTGATAACTCTCGTTTCCACTTTGTAAGCCAGAGACATATGCCTCGTTTCCACTGAGCGGATCGGTTCGGTTTGGTTCAGTACGGTACGCTATTTTGAGTGTTTTTATTATGAAAGTGGCCCATACAACCAAACCATACTGCTCCATTCAGGGTCCTGCTTCAGATGTTGGGCCATAGAAAATGGAATGGTTCGGTTAGGGCGGAGCTACTGGCATCACACGATACATTCCACCAATTGGCTGACAGAAAAACCTCAATGCTGATGTCAAAGGAAAGTGCCAAAGACCATGTCGCCGTTCAGTCCATATAAAGGAGAAGGATGCCTGCAAATAACAGCAGAGTTTGGTCATCTCAGGAACTATCTACTTTCCTAACTATAATTGGTGATAGCGTTATTCAGAGTGAGCTTGATGGATCAGTAAGAAATGAAAAGGTGTATAAAGATATTTCTCAGCAGATGGCAGCCGAGGGATTTGAACGTATGTCGGATCAGTGTAGGGCAAAGCTTAAGAAGCTTAAAGGCCAATATAAAAAAATTAAGGACGACAACAGCCGTAGTGTAAACAGTCGGAGTACTTGCAGGTGGTACGACGCCATTTACGGTCATAGGCCAGCAAACCAAAGCAGGGAGGGAGGTCTGCACTCTGCAACTGCAATTCTCTAATCCATGATAGACCACTTCGGTTACGTTTTTTTATTATACCTGGTATAGGATTTCGCTCTGCTAACCATTTAAAAAATATATATAATCATATGTGCATTTTCAGAAACAAGTGATGGACTCTCCAATGATGCGTCAAACTTTTCCAACAATGGGCCTTTAGAATTTATGAATGGTTGAGTTCTTATGATAATTGAATTATATATATATAAATATATATATATCTTCTATGTATGGAAAAGGTGAAGTTATATAGGTTTTTATACTCATGAAAGTTTATGCTGGTATAGGCTTAGTATGCATTTCTTGGGAGAGATTCATCTCACATATGGATACAATTTAGTGTAGACCATTTCACCTTCCCCATCATAAGAGATAAAGTTACAATCTTTCCAAAGACACAAAGTTCCAATATGTTAAGAATATAAGCTGTTTCTTTACATTACTATATTTCTTGATTAGGATATTAATAAGAACACTGTATTTTAAATATATGTATACTAATATGTAGGATTTTATATGTTTAAAGGAAATGTATATATTGTAAGTTAAATGATCCTTAAATCATAGCTATTTTCACATAGTTCATAGCCCCACCCTTAGGAATGTTGGAGTAATTTGAATTTCCCGGTCTTTTAAAGAGGAGTTTCACTAAAAAAAAAAAATGTAGATGTCAGCAGCTGCAAATACTGCAGCTGCTGACTTTTAAAATAAGGACACTTACCTGTCCCGGGTCCAGCGATGTCGGCACCCGAGACCGAGCCGTCCCTCGATGCTCGGGTGCTGCCGCCGCCATTCACACTGAGGGAATCAGGAAGTGAAGCGTTGCCGCTTCACTGCCCGGTTCCCTACTGCGCATGCGCGAGTCGCGCTGCGCTTTCTCAATGGTCCCCGTTGTGTTGTGGGAACTGTGTATTTCCCACAACACAACGGGGGTGGGCGGGGAGTCTGCGGCTAGCTGCGGCTAGCTATACCCGGAAGTGGGTGCAGATACCTGTATTATACAGGTATCTGCACCCCCCTCCCCCCTGAAAGGTGCCAATTGTGACACCGGAGGGGGGGAGGAATCCGATGAGCGGAAGTTCCACTTTAGGGTGGAACTCCGCTTTAAGCTTTTTGGCTCTTTGGGAAAGGTGGGGGTTAATTAAAGGAGTACAGACAGGCTGTGGGGAGAGGGACTCTTGCACTGCAGCTCTCCATGAAGACACACAGACACAGACACACATCTCAAGACATACACACAGACATATCTGATTTAAACTTCATTTTAAGAATAATCTATTTTTGTATTCTACATTTTGACATTGTTTTTGTAACATTTTGCTAATTGATCATTAAATCAATTTTGGAGGTTTTACACGAGAACTTAACGGATTTTTCTTGGAACTTTTCTCATCAATATGAATTATTGAAATATAGTTATTAATACAGTAATAACTCAAATTTCTACAGCCTTCAACGTCTTTCCGCAGCACCAGTACTATTTCATCAAGCCAACCACAGAGTAGCCAACCACAGAGTACGCCCAATGCACCCCGGCACACTGATGATAATATAGTGAAAGTTGTAATTGTGCATTTTCTTAAAATAAATCAGCAGTGTGGCAGATGTGCAGGGGGTACAGTGGTGGAACAGATGAGAAGGGGGTTCAGCAGTGTGGCAGATGTGCAGGGGGTACAGTGGTAGAAGAGATGAGAAGGGGGTTCAGCAGTGGGACAGAAGAGCAGTGGGGCAGATGTCCAGGGGGTACAGTGGTGGAACAGATGAGAAGGGGGTTCAGCAGTGTGGCAGATGTGCAGGGGGTACAGTGGTGGAACAGATGAGAAGGGGGTTCAGCAGTGGGACAAAAGAGCAGTGAGGCAGATGTGCAAGGGGTACAGTGGTGAAAGAGATGAGAAGGGGGTTCAGCAGTGTGGCAGATGTGCAGGGGGTACAGTGGTGGAACAGATGAGAAGGGAGTTCAGCAGTGTGGCAGATGTGCAGGGGGTACAGTGGTGGAACAGATGAGAAGGGGGTTCAGCAGTGTGGCAGATGTGCAGCGGGTACAGTGGTGGAAGAGATGAGAAGGGGGTTCAGCAGTGGGACAGAAGAGCAGGGGGGCAGATGTGAAAGTGTGAAAGGAGGTGTATTGCCGGGGCAGATGAGCAGGGTGAACAGAGGTGGGGCAGAAGATCAGGGGGAACAGAGGTGCGACAGGAGAGCAGGGGGGGTACAGTCCGGTGGGGCAGATGAGAAAGGGGGTTACAGTGGTGGGACTGATGCTACCAAAAACTATTCTGGTCTTTTGTATATTACAGGTGAAAGGAAACGGTTGCAGATGGATCTGCGCACAGTCCTGGAGGATATGCGGGCATCAGAGGAAAGGCAGCTGGAAAGGATTGAGAACCTTTCTGAGAGGCGGTTTCAGGCACTGCATCAGGATGCACAGGAAGCTATGCGCCAGGAGGCAGAAATCGCCCGGCAGCAGATGGAGCAGTTGGTTACCTTCAACCAGGCCTTCCTTGGTGTCCCGGGTCAGCTTGTTCAAGTGCTTGGAGCAAGTCGTAATCCCAGGTCACCACCCAGACAGTAGTGCCTTTCATGCACTTGTACACATTTTGTTAAAACATTTTTAGTTAAGTTTTTGTAAAAAAAAGCTTATTTTTTAATATATTTTTCACATTTTGACTTTCAAGAATATATAGAAAGATTATTTTTTTGTGAAATAAAAAACATGAGAGACTTTTTAGAGTATGTCTAATTTAATGTAACACTTTATTAAAAATATAGTAATACTTTATTAAAACTTTTAAAAATGAATGGTAAGAAATTAAACGTTGAGGTGCCACATCAGAGCCTGACGTATTTCACTGCACTCTTCTTCCATATCCTGTGCTGCTATTACTAGTACTGGCTCTTCTGAAGATGTATTCCAATGCTGGTGGAAGTCTTCTCCATGACTTTCACAAAGATTGTGAAGAGCAAAGCAAGTAAGCAACATGGATTTGGCAAGTTTAATGTCACTGTCATTCCTCTTCATAAGACACCGCCATCTACCCTTAAGTCTTCCGAAAGCATTTTCCCCTATGGCCTGTGCCCTGGATGTTTTCTTGTTTGTTGGTTTGGTAGGTTTGTTGTTGTGGTGTCAGGCGGCCATTGTCAGGAAATGGTTTCAGGAGCCAATTTTGTAAAAGGGTAGGCAGAGTCCCCGAGCACATAATAGCCAACATTCACCCCACAAATGTTCTTGGTGAAAACAGGGTACAGGCCTCCCTGGCCAACCCAATCCCAAAATGTGGACAATCGTAGAACCCGAGCATCATGCAAACTCCCAGGCTTTCCTACATTCACATTCCAGAACAGTCCTTTTCCATCCACTACTCCCTGGAGGATCATGGAATGCCAGCCTTTTCTGTTGAAGTAGTCAGTGTGGTATTCTTGTGGTGCTATTATTGGTATGTGTGAGCCATCAATAGCACCAACACACTGTGTAAGGCCCCACCTGTTCTCAAAGTAATCAGCCATGTCTTTAAGCTTTTCCCTGTCCGGAAAATGTACAATTTCAGGAGCTAGCAATGTGCACACAGCCTTACAGAAGTCCTGTACACACCGGCACACTGATGATTTTCTGACACCAAAAAGATGACCTATACTTCGGTATTCACTGTTGGTAGCTTCCACAGTGCACTGGCAACTCTTTTCCTCACAGGCAAACTGGCTCTGAAGTTGGCGTTTTGCTTCTCCATCACTGGATGTAGCTTTGCACAAAGGTATGAGAAGGTTTCCTCAGACATTCTGAAATTGTGCACCCACTGTGTGTGTGTGAATCCCGGGACGGTCACATCCCACCACTCATTGGCACTGGGAAAGCCCAAATGACTGGTCAGCAGCACTGCTTTGACAAAAGGAGAAGCATCTAAAAAAAAAACAGATGGTAACAGATCACAAAAAATACAACATATTCATACAACATATACATTTTTCCTTATTCTTGGTAAGTGTGTCAGGTAGGTGGGTCAGTGTGTGTGTGTGTGTCAGGTAGGTGGGTCAGTGTGTGTCAGGTAGGTGGGTCAGTGTGTGTCAGGTAGCTGAGTCAGTGTGTGTGTGTGTGTCAGGTAGCTGAGTCAGTGTGTGTGTGTGTGTCAGGTAGCTGAGTCAGTGTGTGTGTGTGTGTGTCAGGTAGCTGAGTCAGTGTGTGTGCGTGTGTCAGGTAGGTGGGTCAGTGTGTGTGTGTGTGTGAGTCAGGTAGGTGGGTCAGTGTGTGTGTGTGTGAGTCAGGTAGGTGGGTCAGTGTGTGTGTGTGTCAGGTAGCTGGGTCAGTGTGTGTGTCAGGTAGCTGGGTCAGTGTGTGTGTCAGGTAGGTGGGTCCGTGTGTGTGTGTCTCAGGTAGCTGGGTCAGTGTGTGTGTGTGTCAGGTAGCTGGGTCAGTGTGTGTGTGTCTCAGGTAGGTGGGTCAGTGTGTGTGTGTGTCAGGTAGGTGGGTCAGTGTGTGTGTGTGTCAGGTAGGTGGGTCAGTGTGTGTGTGTGTCAGGTAGGTTGGTCAGTGTGTGTCAGGTAGGTGGGTCATTTGCTTACCCTATAGCGCTGCCGTCTTTGTCGCATAAGGGTGTACTTCTCCTCTCGGCTACATATCCAAGCTAGAAGTTTTCTTTTCTTTTCTGCTGTGTTTCCCATTGCCGCTCACAACCTTCTCTCATACAGTGCGGCATGTTTTTTAACTATGAAGAACCAAAAGGCAACCAGAGAAAAGATGAGCTGCTGGATGACCTCCAGTGTTGTTGTTTCTCACGTTTCTTGTCACACTAATATGACATCACACTAGGCATTTTTTCTAAATCCTGTATGGCCCCTTGTGGTCCGACTCGCAGTGGAAACGCTCACCAGAATAGGCCGGACCATTCTAGGCCTTCCAAACTGTACCGACCTGAACCGATCCGCTCAGTGGAAACGAGGAATAGGTGGATGTGATGTCAAACACTTGGAGCCAGGAGGTAAACAGCTAAGTGACTTCCTTTTGGTCCACAGCAGCCGCTATCTTCTTGGCTATACACAATGCTGGTCCTCCTGCTGGTTCTTCCTGATATTTGCTCTGGTTTACTGCTGACATTGCCTTTATATAAACTTTTAATGCTTTTTTATGGACTTTTCTTATCTTACCTCTTTTATCATTATATGGTCTCACTGCCTCCTCTTAAAGCGGAGTTCCACCCTGAAAACTTTTTTCACATTTTCACAGTCTTTTATTAAAGGGGTTCTAAACCCTCATGTTTTTTTCACCTTAATGCATTTTATGCATTAAGTTGAAAAGCCTTCTGTAGTGCTTCTCCAACGCTCCTCCTTCATGCGGGGAGGAACCACCAGCGCCGCTGAGGGACCCCAGAAGAGGAGGTTTGGGGCCACTCTGTGCAAAATGAACTGCACACTGGAGGCAAGTATAACATGTTTGTTATTTTTTTTTTTTAAACTTACCAGAAGTGCCCTGTTGCTAGGTGGTGGCTCCCAATCTGCCACTTCCATCTCCGCGGCGATCCGCATCACTTCCTCCCTCGCCTGTGCTCCTGGGAAACGTGAGTCATCATTTCCCGGGAGACAGTGTGCAGGACTGACGCGATTTAAGGTGGATCTATCTATCCATCCATGTTGCCATGACAACGGGATGGGACCTTCCTCCGTCACCACCCGTTGTTATGGCAAGTTGCTAGACAAATGGCGCTACGGCCACCGGAGCATCGCGCATGCACGAGATCGAGAGGTGCATGCTGGTTACCCAGCATGCACCTCTCGATCAGTTATCCAGAAAGAGGTTGCAATCGGGCTTCATATGCCCACACTCATCATGGCAATGGCCAGAATAAGATCCCCTAAATCATAAGAATAAAAAAAATATGATCACTATCCACTAGCATATACACATACACAGTCAGGTCCATAAATATTGGGACATCAACACAATTCTAATCTCTGTTGTTCTTCAGTCATCCACCACAGTTGTTTTCTGTGGTCTTCCGGGTCTTTTGGTGTTGCTGAGCTCACCGGTGTGTTCTTTCTTTTTAAGGATGTTCCAAACAGTTGATTTGGCCACACCTAATGTTTTTGCTATCTCTCTGATGGGTTTGTTTTGTTTTTTCAGACTAATGATGGCTTGCTTCACTGATGGTGACAGCACTTTGGATCTCATATTGAGAGTTGACAGCAACAGATTCCAAATGCAAATAGCACACTTAAAATGAACCCTGGACCTTTTATCTGCTCCTTGTAAATGGGATAATGAGGGAATAACACACACCTGGCCATGGAACAGCTGAGCAGCCAATTGTCCCATTACTTTTGGTCCCTTAAAAAGTGGGAGGCACATATACAAACTGATGTAATTCCTACACCGTTCACCTGATTTGGATGTAAATACCCTCAAATTAAAGCTGAAAGTCTGCAGTTAAAGCACATCTTGTTCGTTTCATTTCAAATCTATTGTGGTGGTGTATAGAGCCAAAAAGATTAGAATTGTGTCGATGTCCCAATATTTATGGACCTGACTGTATATTTTAATTCAGCAGACTCCTCGGTGCCAGTTGGCAGGGCAGCAGCAGGGGTATCTGTGGATGAGGGGTTAGACTCAGAATATGCCACTTGAATCAGAGCCTTAGTGATATGCAGTTGCCCTGCTGCAAATGAAGGGCAATTGTTGTGGTGAAAGCAGCAACATGCTGCTGTTGCAACTGTTGACCCCTTAAATATAACCCACACTAAATCCACCAACACACTGACACAACGCTGCTGGCAAAGAGTCCTTTCATAGTATGTGGTCTGCAACTTGAATGTAGACAAACAATGGCCAAAGTCTTCCACCTGACCAATGTTCAGGTGCATGATCTTGGCCAATGATGGCTCAAGCAATACATTGTGGGATATTTGGAGGGAGAAATTCTGAACATCAGAAAGGCAAATGTTGACTGAACGTTCAGCCTCTCCCTAATTGTGATCTGACTAATGTTGCCCATTATTCCTCCGTTGTCTGGTAAGAACACTTCTAAGCTCTGTGGGTAGTGGATGACCGGCCACGTACACTTTATTACATAGTGTTTTTTTTCTTTATTCAGCTTGATGTCCATTGTTTTTTGCCCACATTTCCTAGCATACAATATTTTTTTTGACTATGTCTCCCAGGCAAGTTATTTTTTTTTGTTTTCAAATATAAATAAACCAGAACAAATCTAGTTCAATACAGCGCTGGGTGCATATATATATATATATATATATATATATATATATATATATATATATATATACACATACATACATACATACATACATACATATACACATACACACACACATACACATACTGCTGCAGGATGGCCCTCCTGCGTGAAATAACGTACAGGTACGTGATTTCTTGCACGGGGTCTGGGGCATATGCGCATGCCGCTGGCGATCCACTCCCACTGCAATTGGACACAATCAGCGGGTCCAGCGGACACAATATCTGCTGGGACCCGTCGACCATTCTCTGGAGAGGCATGTAAACAAGGCAGACCGCTATTCTGTGAGAGGGAAAGTTGGAGATCTTGTGTTTCTGCGAAGCAGGAACACAGATCTCTGTCTTCCCCCAGTCAAAGCACATCCCCCACAGTTAGCAAGCACTCCCTAGGAGCGCACTTAACCCTTTGATCGCCCCCGATCAGTGGCGGAACTACCGCCATAGCGAGCCATATGGTCGCTATGGGGCCCGCAGCCGAGAGGGGCCCGTGGGGAGGATGAGGAATGCATACTGTTGGGGGGGGGGGGCGAGCACTGCCTGCACGGTCCCCCAGCCAGGGTAATTGAGGAGAGGAAGAGGCAAGCTGTCCGTATGAGCAGAGAGCTCAGCTGTAAGAGCTTTCATTAGAATTTCCTGTGTTCCCGGGGCTCCGCGTCAAATAGCCCCACCTCTTGGCCCGGCGCCTTTGATAGACAGAACACCGGTCCAATGCGGGACATGTGACGTCATCAAAGGCGCCAGGCCAAGAGGTGGGGCTATGTGACGGGGAGCCCCGGGAACACAGGAAATTAAAATGAAAGCTATTACAGCCCCACGCTCGCCAACAGCCAATTGAGGGCTGCAGTATGCATTCCTCATCCTCCCTGGTAGTTCCGCCACTGGCTTGCCTCTTTCTCTGCACAGATGAGGCTACATTGGGCACAGGTGAGGCTGAATTGTGCACGGGTCACGCTACATTGGGCACAGGTGAGGCTGCATTGGGCACAGGTGGGCACAGGTGAGGCTGTATTGGGCACAGGTGAAGCAGTATTGGGCACAGGTGAGGCTGCATTGGGCACAGGTGAGGCTGCATTGGGCACAGGTGAGGCTGCATTGGGCACAGTTGAGGCTGCACTGGGCACGGGCAGGCCACACTGCATTGGGAACAGGCAGGCCACATTGGGAACAGGTGAGGCTGTATTGGGCACGGGTCACGCTGCACTGGGCACAGGTGAGGTTGCACTGGGCACAGGTGAGGCTGCATTGGGCACAATTGATGCTGTATTGGGCACAGGCAGGCCATGCTGCATTTGGAACAGTCAGGCCACATTGGGCACAGGTGAGGCTGCATTGGGAACTGGACACACTGCATTGGGCACAGGCAGGTCATGCTGCATTGGGCACAGGTCAGGCTGCATTGGGCACAGGTGGGCAAGGTGAGGCAGTATTGGGCACAGGTGAGGCTGTGATGGACATGGGCAGGCCACACTGCATTGGGCACAGGTGAGGCTGCATTTGTCGCAGGTGAGGCCGCATTGGGCACTGGACACCCTGCATTGGGCACAGGTGAGGCTGAATTGGGCACAGGTGAGGCAGTATTGGGCACAGGTGAGGCTGCATTGGGCACAGGTCGGCACAGTTGAGACTGTATTGGGCACGGGCAGGCCATGCTGCATTGGGAAAAGGCAGACCACATTGGGCACAGGTGAGGCTGCATTGGGAATAGGTGAGGCTGCATTGGGCACTGAACACGCTGCATTGGGCACAGACAGGTCACGCTGCATTGGGCACAGGTCATGCTGCATTGGGCACAGGTGGGCAAGGTGAGGCAGTTTTGAGCACATTGGGCACAGGTGAGGCTGTATTGGGCACGGGTCATGCTGCATTGGGCACAGGGGAGGCTGCATTGGGCACAGGGGAGGCAGGATTGGGCACAGGTGAGCACAGTTTAGGCTGTATTGGGCACGGGCAGGCCACGCTGCATTGGGAATGAGCAGGCCACATTGGGCACAGGTGAGGCTGCATTGGGCACTGGACATTCTGCATTGGGCTCAGGCAGGTCACGCTGCATTTTGCACAGGTGAGGCTGCATTGGGCACAGGTGGGCAAGGTGAGGCAGTATTGGGCACAGGTGAGGCTAAATTGGGCACGGGCAGGCCATGCTGCATTGGGCGCAAGCGAGGCTGCATTGGGCACTGGACATGCTGCACTGGGCACAGGTGAGGCTGAATTGGGTGCAGGCGAGGCTGCATTGGGCACTGGACATGCTGCATTGGGCACTGGACACGCTGCATTGGGCGCAGGCCACGGTGATTGAAGCGCCAACACCAGGTGTTTGGAGTATCTTTATCTGTTGATTGTTAAACTTTCTGGAATACATATATTGCTATTGTGGTGTAGGCCTAGGCCCTTTCCCTTTCCCTTTATCCCTCATTCATCTCAGACTTGAACCACACCCCCTTTGAGCCATGCCCACTATTTAATTTAAGCCCTGCCATTTTTTTGTGGGGGGGGCCCCATACAACACTTTGCTTTGGGGCCCTGTGATTTCTAGTTTCGCCCCTGCCCCTGATGTTAACCCTTTCCCTGCCAGTGTCATTAGTACAGTGACAGTGCATATTTTTAGCACTGATCGCTATATTAGTGTCACTGGTCCCCAAAAAGTGTCAAAAGTGTCAGTTAGTGTCCAATTTGTCCGCCGCAATGTCACAGTCCCGCTAAAAATCACTGATCACCATCATCATTACTAGTAAAAAAATGTATAAATAAATAAAAATTCCATAAATCTATGCCAACTGGGGTTTGTGGTTTGGATTTAAAAGTAATGGTTTGTCATATCATTTCTGCATATAGACAAGGTGCTGTAGCATGTAAATCTGATCTCCTGATAAATTTAATTTTAGTTTTAATTATTATGATATAAAATAATGGATGTGGGGGCCTTTTGGTGGGCATGATTTTTTTTATTTTGGGGGGGGGCAGCATTTCATTCTTGGACCCAGGCAGCACAATGTCTTGGGCCAGCCCTGATGAGGCTTCTCCTCTTTTGCATCTGATATATATCTTTGCTGGAGTATGTTGGTGGATTAGAGGCTGAGGCATACATTCCTGCTGCTGAATCTTTCTGACGGGGTCACGGAGCTCTGAGACAAACAAAGTGCAAGAGATCTCTGATTCCTGGGATCAGTCCTGTCTAGTAAGAGGCTTCACTGTCTGAGAAGCACTCTGAGCACTGGAGCACAGTGGCGTCTCCAGCTTTCATATTTAGGGGGGGCACATGAGGGGACAGGGACAAAAGTAGGGGGGCAACTATAAAATGCAATTATATATCTATATCCTGGGGCCCTTTACTACGATCCCACAACGGCCCTTTCACATGTTCTGCAGTGAGCTTCCTTCCTACTGTATTGGGACCCCCCCCCCCCGGGTGGCAGAAAACAAGAGATATATGTCACCAGCATACCAAGTAAATATAAAGGTCCAAAGCAGTGGGAGAACTATCAGGGTTGCAAAGGTTGTCTTTCCACCGGGCCCTGGTGTTCTGCCACTGTGGTGTTTCCCAGCCTCCTCTTGCTGTCCTGCCCCTGCAATGGACAGCGCTGGTCTGGCATCTCTTGGAATTTACAGGCTGGTCCTATTGTCCTAAGGATGGGAGAAATCAGTCTGTTTTTTTCAGTAGCTGAGAGTCCTGGTGGAGTCCTTTCTGCAACTCGCTCTTCTCCCTGCCAATGAGGATGCAGGGGAAGGAGCAGATCGGGCAGCCGTGGTTGTGTGAGCGCTCACATTATGCAGTGTCAGCGAGCAGAGGGAGGAATCAACTGCAGGAGCTGACTGGGGACGCTCTCCCTCTTAGACATTGCCTTTTTGTAAAAAAATTTTAAAAAATATATTTTTTTTAAGTGGGGGGGCACATGGTGGGGCACAGCATAATGTTGGGGGGGGTCAGGGCCCCCTCTGCCCCCCCCAGGGACGCCATTGCTGGAGCACCTTTTTATATACAAGCTCTGTGCACTTCCAAAAGCACTCGGATGGACTTTCTGTAATTGAAAATTAACTCTTTTTCAATATTTATGAATTGATGTTTTCTTAATTTGTATCTTCACATTATTAATTCGTGGTTGTTTTTTTTGCACATTATTTTGACTTTGCACAGAATATGAAATATTTGTATTGTTTATTTCTAGCGGGGGTAGTAAGACCTGACTGATGGGGAGGAAGCAGTGAGATTGGATTATGGAGGTAGTAGGGAGGGGAGGGGGAGGCAGCATGATCAGATTACAGAGGAAGTGGGAAGAGGCGGTAGTGTTGTGGAATTTTTATTAATGTATGCTGTCAGATGTTCCCCCAGTGTCAGTTTAGCTGTAATACGCTCATGTGAGAGACGTTGGTGGAAGACCATTGGCTGTGGAAACCTTCCCGTGGACAAGGCAGATCTGTTTTGCTCTTTTAAGGATGTTTGTTTATGCCTCACCAAGGGACTGGCCACTCTATGGCAACCGCATTTAAACTCCTAAGTAAGCAGATCTGCGTAGATGGGAACCATAGCATAACCAGGGCTTTTTTTCTCAGAGAATAGGTGCAGGAACTCCCCCCTTATGAGTCACCCTTCGTCTCTGCCCCGTACCCACCTCTGAGCACTGTCTCTTGGCTCCACCCCCTACCCACCTCCCAGTACAGCTCCTTTTAGAGAGTACAAAACCAAGTATCATTTTGTGCTACTAAATTGTATGGAATTTGATAGACCCCACCCAAGCAGCAACAGACCCCACCACAGCAACAATAGATCCCCCCACACACAACAACAGACCTCCCCCTCAGCAACAATGGACCCCAGCAACAAAATACCACCCCAGAAACAATAGACCTCCACAAAAAAAATAGATTCCCAGTGACAATAGATCCCCCAGCAGTCAGCATCAATTGACCCTCCAGCACACCTTGCCATGAAATACATTCAGTGCTGAAGGTGCCGGAACTGCGTTCCCCCTGCGTTCCCGCTGAAAATAAGCCCTGAGCATAACCATACAAAATTATGACCCACTGAGCCATGATAGAGTATGGCTCACATCATTGGTAGCAGTGGCAATGTGCACACGATCGTGTTCAAAGCCATGTGCTTGCCGCATGGCTCTGCGCATGACCATCTGCACACGTCACTACTGTATTTCTATTTGAATATATACATGTGTGTGATTGGTTCTTTTGAATGAATACAAGTGTCTGATTCTGAAGCCACCACCTGGCAAAAAAAAAAAGAAGCTGGCTATTCTCTCGAGGATTCTGCTAAGCTCAAGGTGATACCAGCACCTGTGTCTTTGTTACTTGGAGAGATACAAAGCGCGCTTTCCCAGCATTATACGAGAGAGCTGTATTTGTGCTTTTAAGTCAAAAGAAATTATATGCTTATAGGGAGAAGCTTAGAATTTCCCTGACAGGTAGTCAGACTGGATTGTGGAGGATGTGGGGGGGGGGGGGAGCAGTATTATCAGATTATTAGGGTAGTAGAGAGAGGAGGCAGTGAGTCCAGATTATGGAGGAGGGGGCAGTAAAACTGTATTGGGGAGGATGTAGGGAGTGAAGGAAGCATTATCAGATTATTGGAGTAGCAGAGGAGGCAGTAAAATTTGATCATGGAGGCGTTAGAGATTGGAGGCAGTGGTAGCATCTTATGGAAGAACTTGGAGGGGGTAGCAGTGAGAATGGATTATGGGAGGTGGTAAGGATAGGAGGCAATGAGACCAGATTATGGAGGAGGTTGGAAGAGGAGGCAGTAAAATTTGATCATTGAGGAGTTAGAGATTGGAGGCAGTGATAACAGATTATGGAAGAGGTAGGGAGAGGAGGTAGTGAGAACAGATAATGGAGGAGGTAAGGATAGGAGGCAGTGGGACCAGATTACAGAGGAGGTAGGGAGAGGAGGCAATAAGTCTAGATTTTGGGGGGGATAGAGAATGGAAGCAGTGATAACAGATTATAGAGGGATCAGGTAGAGGAGGAAGTGGGATTATGGAAGACATTATAGAAGAGGTAGGGAGGAGAGGCCGTGTGACTTGATTATGGAGGACACAGAACACCATTTTTGTAATTATGTATCTTTTGTGGAACTAAGAGCACCGTTTCCATTTTCAACCGTGGTTGTTTTTGCTAAAGACCCTCTGTCCAGGTAGGGCGTGGCCTGGACCGGCATGGCGTAGGAAGCAAAGAACGGGAGCTCCGCTTGCCTACCATCCGTAATACCAGATCCTGGAGTTAATCCTGCTTACTTTTCAACCACGTTTGGGCTCATTGTCCTGCCTGACCCCTGTGGAGCATGTCGCCGCCGAAACAAAAGACGGATCCAGCGGCAAAACTGGCAAAATACAGAAACACTGAAAAGGACGCCGGAGGAAAAAATGGCGCCGGCTCCTCTCCCCATGCTGACTCGGCGACTGAAGACACGGCGAGGGTGCTTGAAGCAATCTCGGACTGCAAAAGCACCTTGACCAGCAAGATCGAGGAAGTCAAAGTGGACGTGTCGCTAATACGCCAAGATTTACAAAAGCTAAGAGAGCGTGTCACGGAAACTGAAACCCGCCTAAGCCGAGTGGAAGATGAGGTCCCGCCATTACAAGTCCACACTGAGCACTTACAACACCAACTTAACATAGTGTTAGCCAAACAAGACGACATGGAAAACCGCTTAAGGAGGTGCAATCTGCGATTTGTCGGCCTGCCAGAGGGATCAGAGGGCTCTGACCCCCCCCTCGTTTCTGGAGAACTTACTGATAAACACGTTTGGGAGAGCTGAATTTTCCACCACGTTTGTGATCGAGCGGGCACATAGGCTGGCGGCTAAACCCCCCCCTCAAGGGGCCCCTCCAAGAACATTCATTGCCAAACTACTCAACTTTCGGGACCGAGACGCAGTACTCCGGCTAACCAGGTTAAAGGGCAACATACCCTTTCAGAACACTGAAATCAAAGTATTCCCAGACTTCTCAGCGGAAGTCCAGAAGAAGAGGGCCACATTCACAGAAGCAAAGCGTCAGCTGCGGACCCGCCACTACTCCTATGCGATGCTCTTCCCGGCACGACTGCGGGTTGTAGGTGAGGATAGAACACACTTCTTCGACACGCCTGAAGCGGTTCTCCAGTGGCTGGAACGGAAGGCATCTCCACATCGTGACCCGGCCTAACACCACCACACGTTTTTCGTCAGATGAACTAAGGGCGATATGGATCCAGGTGTCCCGCTGTTATGTTACCCTGCAGGTACTGCTATAAAAACTTGTTGTGCCTCCCATACCCCCTCTTACTCACCCTGCTTGCGCATATATTTTCTCCGAACGGGGGGACAGGGTGACTGGCGAAATGTTTGGACTGTGCTGCTCAGGATGGATATGATATTTGCGCGAAACACAAGTTTAAACCAATATGCCTGCCTATAGGCTTACTGTGTCTTCCCCGGGGGCTGGATACGGACGAGAGCCCACCTGAAACATATAAAACATGACTCACGTTTCTTAATGCTAAAGGCAGGCTGCTCAGCATAGAGACGCTCAAATTCTGGGGAGCATGGTTATGTCCCCGAATTTGGCGCAATCGCTCCTAATGTTTATGCTTGTTTTACAGCGAATTATCGCTCCCCTAGTCACGGGTGTCCCCACAGACCCCGTCTGTTTTATTTTTCTTTCTTCTTATCTCAGTAACAGTTGCCTCAGGGCACAAGAGAAGTTTCCCTGGCATGCCTGGCAACAGCAAACTGCATGGATACATAAGTGGATGCATTGCTTACCCAGGTATGCTAGCGTGTTGAAGCAATCAAAGTTAGAATGTTTTGAATGGTTCCAAGTTCGATTTACATATTGTATGCTGAAAAGTGACAAAGTATGGTGTTTAATCATTGCTAAGATGTTCTTTCCTAATATTCAATACATTAGGGGGGGTTTTGTGCATACAAATGGTACTGGGGATCCCCGTCTACCTGGCCTCACACATTTGGATGTGGGGTTGGGGAGAGGGGAAGAGCAATCCCTCATATATGGCGAGGTCAAGATTGTAATGGATACTGAATATGCAAAATACACAGACGTAAATAAGCTTCCATGCAGGATGTCAAGTGTGTGACTTGGAATGTGAGAGGTCTCAGGGCTAAACCTAAGCGTAACGCAGCATTAGCGTATCTTAAATCATTACATGCAGACATTATGGTCTTGGTCGAGACCCACCTCACAGGCCAACTCCAAGTGGCGCTTAAAAAACCATGGGTGGGTTGGCTTTACCAAGCTCCCTACTCTGCTAACTCTAGGGGAGTGGCTATACTTGTGGCAAAGACAGTACAGTTTGTGTTATTAACGCTTAAGTCTGACCCACAGGGTAGATTTATATTTCTACATGCTAAAGTGAATGGGCTAGAACTGTTAATTTTGGCCTTTTATGTCCCACCCCCCTTCCAACTTAGCGTTATACACGAAGGGATAGCATACATGTCTCAATTCCCTACTATGCCTGCGATCTGGCTAGGAGACTTTAATAATATACTGAATAGGGAATTAGACCGTCTATCACTGACACCCCAAGCTGTACCCACCCAACCCCACACGAGATTTGGCAAGATAATATCTGATTTGGCCCTAATAGACACATGGAGACACCGCCATCCACTAGAGAAGGCGTATTCCTGTTTTTCCACCTCTCACAACGCCATGTCGCGCATTGACCTCATCCTCATCTCTAACACCATAGCCCCCCTACTCCGACAGGTAGGATTTAACCCACGCATTCTATCTGACCATGCCCCGTACTGGATTACACTCAGGGTTGGCTCTTCCTCCGGGTCATACAGCTGGAGGCTTAACCCATTTTGGCTGACGGTTGTCCCAGGCCTGGAGGAAGCAGCCAGCGAATGGGAATTCTTCTTTCAGTCGAACAAGGGCACAGCACCTCCCGAGGTCATTTGGGACACTTTCAAATCTCACGCACGCATGATATTGTCGCAACGCATTTCCCGCTATCGCAAAACTTCCTCCCAGGTTCTCAGACAAGCTGAACAATCCCTTGTAGAGGCAGAGCAGAAGTTCACAGCTGACCCATCTGCGACAACGGCAGATCAATTAAAATTGCAAACCAGAATAGTGAATAATCTCTATTTTGAAAAAGCGGATAGGAAAATTTACTATAATAAACAAAGGCACTATGAATGCGGAGAACGGGCGGGCCGGCTTCTGGCTTACCTAGCACACCTAGATCATAGACCTCCTACGGTGGTGGCACTTCGGGGCACAGACGGTAGACTGCTGACTGAGCCTGACGCTGTGGCGGAGGAATTCCGCTCCTTCTTCGCATCCATATACTCCTCCAATACTAATGCCTCTGTAGAGGAGACAAAAATACTGCTATCCAACATAGAACTACCCAGCCTTACTCAAATCCAAATAGACCTGTTAGAGGCCCCCATTAATGAGAGTGAGATAACAAAAGCCATCTCCCTGCTCAACTCATTGAAGGCGCCGGGGTCCGACGGACTGCCTCTAGAGTTTTACAAAACTTATAGTGAGACACTGATCCCCAAGTTATGTGACTTATTTTCTCACATCTTTAAATCTGAGTCCCTACCCTCATCCATGCGCGAAGCAAACATAGTCCTAATACCTAAACCCAGAAAAAATCTTGAATTACCGGAATCATATCGCCCAATATCCCTCCTTCAACTGGACATTAAAATATTGGCCAAGGTCCTGGCACTCCGTCTTAATGCGGTGATCCTTTCATTGATCCACCCAGATCAAACCGGATTCATGCCGGCAAAAAACACGGCATATAACTTACGTAGGCTCCATATGAATGTCCAGGCCGAACACGACACCATGGGCTCTAGAGTGGTGGTGTCCTTGGACGCCGCCAAGGCGTTCGACTCTGTAGAGTGGACATACCTGTGGGAGTGCCTCGCAAAATTCGGATTCGGGCCCCGTTTTATTAAATGGATCCGATTACTATATCAGGGTCCTTGTGCCAGGATCTTGGTCAATGGGAGGGTTTCTGAATTGTTTCCCCTATACAGGGGTACCCGGCAGGGATGCCCACTTTCCCCTCTGCTGTACGCACTTGCGGTGGAACCTCTTGCTGCGTCTCTTAGAGCGCATCCAGGCATTATAGGACTATCCCACGAGAATCTGTCAGAAAGGATAAGCCTTTATGCTGACGATATGCTCCTATACCTAGCAGACGCAGGCTCGTCCTTGCAGATGGCCCTAGAGGTAATCCAAAACTTCGGTAGACATTCGGGCCTGAAGATTAATTGGGACAAATCCCAAATCCTCCCGATCGATATTGGCGCCCCAACCAAAGAACAATCCGCATCCCCACTCCTCACGGTTAGTGCTATGACATACTTAGGGATTGTGATAACTCGGTCACCGGAAGACTATGTCCGCCTCAATCTAGAACCCTTGATAGCAACTCTGAAACACAAAACACAGACCTGGGCTAGGCTACCCCTTGGAGTGCTAGGGCGGATCAATTTAATTAAAATGGTCCTCCTCCCTAAATTTTTATACGTGCTATGGCACTCCCCGATCTACCTGCCGTTAAGGATCTTTAAATCTATCGAAGCCATTCTCAATTCGTTTGTCTGGGGATCTAGCCGTCATAAACTATCCTGGCAAACATTGAAAAACCCTACAGACTTGGGAGGCGCGGCCCTACCTGACTTCAACTTGTATTACCTAGCGGCACAACTGTCCCATTTTTTCCACCTAGATAAATATGACAAACTCCGCTGTATATCCCTACTATGTATCCCACAGGGACGCAGAGTTTCACACCCCTTCCAGGCCCTTTTCAAAGGTACCTACAAACTAGACAATAAAAAAGGACTACTGTACCACTACTGTAGAGTCTGGGAAGTAGTCAAAAACAAACTTAAAATACCACCCACGCACTCACATGCACCTCTATGGGATAATCCAGACTTAGGAGAACTCCTAAAAGTGCCAAATATCGAACTATGGCTCCACTATGGGGTGGGATTCCTCTCGGATGCTTACCAGGATAATATCCTAAAGTCATTTCAACAACTCAAAGCAGATTTTGACTTGCCCAGTAATATGCTCTTTCGTTACTTCCAGCTCCGCCACGCTCTTAACACTCAATTCAGAGAGACCCCCCCCAATCTAGAGCAAGCGGATGTCCTGTATATTATGTTGGGATCCGACCACCGCAAACTCATTTCTGGATTCTACAATTCACTGCTAAGACCCACGGCTGTGGCAATAGCATATAAACTGAAAGATAGATGGTCGGGGGACGTGGGGGAGTTGGAGGATGATGAATGGGAAGATGCCCTTGAGACCTGTAAAAAAGTTTCCACCAAACTATCAGATCGCCTCACACACTTGTACATTCTACACAGATCCTACCTGACACCTTGGCGTATAACCAAATACAAGCCCAACCAAAATCCAAATTGCCCCCGATGTAATAACCCCTCCAGCACTTTCTTTCATCTCCTTTGGCTATGTCCAGCAATACAAGACTTTTGGTCCCAAATAGTAAAATTCATCCATGATGAGATGGGATCCCCACTGACATTATGCCCTAAACAATGTTTACTGGGGGTGTTCCCAGACCCTGACTCAGACAAATACCACAAGATATTTCTTCAGGAAACGCTATTTACAGCTAGATTGTTGATAGCTAGAAAATGGATGCAAACTACTCCCCCAACGCTGGGCGAGTGGATAGCTAATATTAACGGTGTACTTCCATACAAAAAAGAAATATACGCTCACAGAGGATGCCCGAACAAATATGGCAAAATATGGGATACCTGGTTGGAAAACGCCTCCACCTGTAACGCACCCAGCGAATAATCTATGCATGCAATCGGAGACCCCTCTACAATACAAACACCAAATGAATGTGGTCCATTATGATGTATCACTGATTATATGTTGGTCTCCCTACGGTGGGTGGGGGAGGAGGTGATGGGATATCCTAGGTTCGTGAGAACGTATAAAATGCTCTTGCTATATGATGGCAATGTATTTCTACCATGTACTCTATTGACTTCATTTTCTGATGTATCCCAACTCCCTTGTCAATGTACCATGAACGTCTGTACTATGCATGTATTTTACCATTTTCAATAAAAACACCATGTCAACTGTAAAAAAAAAAAAAGACCCTCTGCCCAGAATTACACCACAAGAGAACTTTGGAAAAGAAAAGAAAGTAGCACAGATCTGCTGATAGGACCATGTTTGGCAATCACTGACCCCCAAAATAGAAAACACACAAATTATTTTCAATGGTGTTTTAATAAAATAAATTGCTGGCTCATAGCTAGAAGTAAACCCAAGATGTGACCATGACTTAAAATTTCAGCTAGGAAAGAATTTGGAAAAAAAATGTAATTATGTTTTCATATAACATTAATAAATTAAACATAAAAATAAATACCCAAAAAGTATGTAAAATATTTTTTAAAAAGTTATTTGGTCATTTCCTTAAGTTTTATGTCTTGTGATTGTGGTGTATTTTGTTCATTTTTTTTTTTTTTTTAAGATGACTATATTATTGAAATGATAAAAGTTACTTGAAAAATGTAAACATAGAGCACACACTTTTTTGCCTTTTCCCCTTATCCTTTTGCCATATTTTATTGTAAATTAAAAGACATAGAAAAACAATACAAATTCCTAAAAATTATTTGGCTCTTTAATATTTTGCTGTTGTGCTTCTTTCCCCTTATTATCTAAAAAACATAAAAAATACAAAAAAAAAAAAAAAAAGAAAAAAGAAAAAAATCCAGGGAAAGGAGGCAGAATTTAAAAAAGGTTAACAGCCGTGGTATCCAGCATATCCATTGTCCAAGTTACAGAGAAAATTCACCCTTCTTACCACCCCAACCTGTACAAACCTCAACTGTCTCAACTGTCACAGCGCGTGTCAACATCACATCACAACAATATCTCTTAATATATATCTGATATTTTTATTGGTGAATTTATACAGATATATGGACCATCACCGAGATCTACTGACATATTCTTTATATGATATGGGATGTATAATACACTATAAAGAAGAAACATAAAAGATTCAAAAATCAAAACGTAATTCGTTTTTCCTTATACCATCACATCTTATCAATGACAGCGATACCATGACATCACAAACAGCAATAACAAATATTATCCCCAATCTTATTACAAAGTGATGGTTCACATGCGTCTTTAAATGCGTTTTTATCTGTGATTCCATTGACTTCTATAAGGTCACGTGTTTTGCTGTGTTTTCTGCGCCAAAGATGCGACATGTGGGACTTTTGATGTGTTTTCAGAAAATGCTGCAAAAACAAGCAACCTAATAGAAGTCTATGGGACTGTGGCTAAAAACGTGTGTAAAACCCCAGCCTAACTCTCTCCCCAGAAATATGTTATTTGTACAAAATGTGTCATCCTATGAACCAGATTCACATTTCTCACCAGATTCAGCTCACATTTCCTGTAATATGATCATTTCACACATCTCCTGACCTCCTAGATAGCTTTATATGACCATTCTCTACACATAACCCAGCATGGAGGGGCTCAGTGAAGGTGGTGGTGAAGGTGTGGAGGTGTCTGATCGGGTCACACAGATCATAAAAGGACAGCTGCCCGGCCTCATAATCCACATAGATCCTGACTCTGTTACTGGAGAGATCGGAAGATACACTGATCAGTTTATTGTCATACAATAGAGAACATCCACTGTTAAACCTCCACAAACCCCAGGACTTCTTATTATTTCCAATCCTTGAATGCACTCCTCTCCTCTCTATACTGGGATAACACATCCCGACTCTGCAATGTTCTGACTCACTAACATCCACTTCCCAGTAATGTCGCCCCGAGGAAAACTTCCGACAGCTTAACACCTGGAACCACCACTGAAATCTCTCCGGTAATTCTGGACGATTCTGCTTTATACCTGACCAAGATACAGTTTTCATGTCATCTGATATCTGTAGATTATTATGAGCTGTGTTCACATCCAGTAATAAGTCTGAAGCTTCCTGTATATTGAAGAATACATTTACCCCTTTTATCATATCAGATAACCCTGTGTGTAATGTGTGTGAGATTCCAGACACATCCAGATCCCCTCCATCATGGAGGAGTCTATCATGTCTCTCTCTGTCCTCATTATCTCCCTCCTCAGTATCACACAAGTCCCCTGTGTCCGATTCCTGTAGGACAGTCAGTGGGTCAGTCATGTTACACAGCTCCTCAATGTCCTCCATCTTCCTGGACAGATCCTCCTTCTTTATTTCCAGCTGATCAATCAAATCAGACAATGACTGTGAGATCCGCTCTTCCTGGCTGGAGATGTTCCTCAAGACTCTTCTCTCCAGGTCTTCCAGCTGTCTCCTGAGCTCTGTGAACAGGGCAGTGGCTCTTTCTGTGAGACCAGCTGATTTTTCTTGGACTTTTCTCCTGCGATCCTGCAGACTATGGACTCTTTTCTCCATCTCCTCTCTCTCTGTCATCAGTTTCTGCAGAACATTTCTCAGTTTCTGTTTCTTCATCTCAGAGGCCTCATCCAGAGTCTCCACCTTGTGTCTCCGGTGTTCTCCATCCAGCCTACAGGACACACAGATACAGGCAGAGTCCTCAGTGCAGTAATATTTAAGAAGTTCTCTATGGATGGAGCATTTTCTGTTCTCCATGGAAGTGGTGGGATCAGTTAGGACATGTTCTGGTGACTGGCTGTGGACTCTCAGGTGATTAGCACACAGAGAAGCTTCACAATGTAGACAGGATTTAACAGCAGGTACAGGATAGTAAATACAGTAAGTACAGAAGATTCCAGTCTTCTTCTGATCTGGATGAGTAGATCGTAAAGTCTCCACTATGTTACGCAGTGTTATGTTCCTCTGCAGTGTAGGACGACTCCTAGACCTTTTTCTGCACTGAGGACAGGAATAATCTCCAGACCCATCCTGTGTATCCAACACACGATCAATACAGACTCTGCAGAAGTTGTGTCCACAGCTCAGCATTACAGGATCTTTATAAATGTCCAGACAGATGGAACAGTCCAGCTCCTGTCTCAGATCAGCAGACGCCATAGCTGACAGCAGAAGAGAGAAATGAAAGTGAAAGTCTCAGAAACCAGAGAACACGTCTCACATTTCTCAGCACAGGGTGGGGCTGAACTGGTCTTGCAACTGATATCTGCAGGAAGTATGTGAATAAGGTGAATGTCTATAAGTGGAAGTGACATTTCCATACATAGGAGTGTTCTGGTCACATGCTTTAGTGACTGTTAATGTTTGCATTTTTTGAAATAAGAACATCAGACCAAACCAATACTGAGCTAGTAATGCAGTGCCAATAGATGTTTACATGCAAATGTGTTTTAGTTGTTCCATGTAAAAGAAATATTTTCAGTCAATTGACAATTTCACTTTTAGCCCCCTTTTCACATAGGTGTGGCAGAAATGTGCAAAAAAACACGCTAAAACATGCAACATGCTTGCAGTACCAAAATTTCTTAAAGTCAACGCAAACATGGATAGCAGTCACGCATTTGCTGCTGACTAATGTACATATATGGGGTGCCATGACGTACACCTGCCGATAATCCCTCGTCCACAAGGACAGTAGAATAGTCCAGGTATGCATTGTTCTCTGGAACAATGTATAATAAGGATTGCTATCAGCGGAAATATGGGAGTCTTTTGGGTTGTTATGGTTGGAGACAGAGACAAAGTTTGAAAGCCATGTGGCTTCTAAAAACATGCATGCACCCTGTCTCTGCTCAGACACGCCCATAAGACTCCTGTAGTCATTGTTCATTGGGTATTTTCCTGTGTTGTTAAATCCTTATATGGTCATTTCCTCTGTGTTGTTCATTTCCTGTGAGGTCACAAACTTTGTAGGAGGCGTTTGGCTGTTGGAGGCACAACCCTCAAGTTTGGGACTTCCTGTTGATGGGTAAATAAAAGAGCTTGCTGGCTGGGAAAAGTCAGCGATGCTGAGATGAGAACACAAGAATGTGGTGATGTCTGTTTACTGGGGAATGGGGAACCAGAGGGGAGACACACGATCAAAAGGTACGTTATATCATTAAGACGGAAATGGGTGCTTATCAGCACAGGAGATATGGCTGTATGCATAGCTTACAGCCAAATTTCCATAACACTAAACACACAAAAAACATGCAAAGATGTGCATTGCAAAAAGGCGCTCAAAATTTGTTACATTAGCTTTTTTTTTGGAGCAGAGGGAGGCTCATTCAAATAAATGGTGCCGCTACAAAAAAATGCACTAAAAAGCGCAAAAAAAAAGCACCAAAACAGGAATGTGGTAGCCTCACTCAACTGTGAACGAGGCCTTAGGAAGTTGTCCTTTAAAAGGCAAAGCCAAAGTCAGGCTGCTTTTAAATCTAGCCATGCATATTTTTCATACTCATTTGGATAAGGGGGTAGAATTCATATAAACACTTGATGCGATGATGTCAGAGAACTTTGACTGGCTGAGCAGCGAAGTAAAGGGGATTTGGGGGACCAAAGGAGGAGGAGCATTAAGGAGTAAGGTAAGTATTTGTACTTACTACTTAAAAAAATAAACCTATCAACATAAAAGAAATGAAAATCCATACACCCAAACTGAGAGGTGGCCTGGGAGCTCCAGACTTGGCCAAATATTTTAAAGCCACGCAATCAGCTCAACTATTTTGTTACCATTCCTTGCAAGCTCAACCTTCCTGGATGAAAATTGAATCGTCTCTCCGTCCCACCAAACCGATTAGTCATATGATGTGGCTACGAACGAAAGATAGACCAATCATAATGTGCCCCACATTATCCTTTTCTCTAAGCCTTTGGGACAGATTGATGAAGCCTCATGCATTTAGATCTTCTTGGTATTACTAGATAAATACCAACTTCCTAACTCCCAGTGCATCATCTGAAGACTCTACAGCGTACAAATGATTTAACAACTTCCACCCCAATGGAATATCTATCTGGGTCTTTCGATAAGCATACCAGCCATATCTCTAAAATATATAGCATTTTGTCCTCTAAGTCGGAAAAATTGTTTTATATGAACAAGTGGGAACAGGATATAGAGGAAATGTTGGAAATTGATAAATGGTTTAAAATGGCACAATTCGCCTCAAAATCATACATTAATACCTCACTGATCGAAGCGAACTACAAAGTTTTGCTGTGATGAAACATGGTACCAGTGAGAGTGGTGGCATATGTCCCAGGCACTTCCCCTCTATGTTTTAGGGGATGTGGCATGGAAGGCACAGTGTACCACGTATGGTGGACATGCCACAAAGTCAGGCGATTTTGGATTCGCATCTACAATTTTATCTTTTCACTAACCCAGGTGAATTTAATCAAATCACCGCAGCAGGCACTACTAGGATGCCCAGTGATGGGAGTGCCAGGACACACGAAGAAACTTATATCATTAATTTTTACTGCATCCAGGATAGCGGTAGCTAGATCTTGGAGCGTGCCCATGATCCCCTTCCATTTGGTGAGAACTAAGTTGTCGTGGATTATGATCAATGAATGCCTTTCAGTGATATTACTCAATAAGCAGCCAGTCTTTCATAGAGTCTGGGAACCATGGATAAAATATCTGTCTAAAGGGTTATGAGACATCCATACAGTTATGCCTGGAATGACAGGGGTGCACATTCCCCCCCTTTGACCTCCCCCTCCCTTCTTCTCTCCCCTTTCTTCCTTCCTCTTGCAGGCTTCTCTTTTCTTCTCCTGCATTTTGTTAGAGTGACCAGTAAGAGGACATTGACCACATGGTATGGATCCTTCCTCTTCATCCTCATGAAGCCTAAAGGAATGACAGGGATCCAAGAATGTGCTAACCCTTTGTTCTTTTTTTATTTTCATTTGTTATGAGTTTCTCTTGTAGTTCATTATGTTGTAGTATATAGAGATAAGAAATACAATGAGTACATTTGTTGGAATATATTATTTTGCTCATATCTCCAGTAGCTTAAGACATCCTTTTGTATACAGAAATACCTATCTCATGTAAACAATATTTTGCCTTGGAATTTTATATGTACAATTTTCAATAAAAATTATTGGAAAAGAAATACAAATCCCAAAATACTACCTGTAAAACAACAACCCATTTTTTTAAAGGGAATTGTATATTATTCCCTTCACACATGTTCCTGAGAGACTGGAAGCCAAAGCATACAGTATGTTGCCTGTATGTTTGCAGGGGTTAAGCTGCTACTTGGTAAAAGCCCATAGTTAAATAGGGTGGGCCACAATGTTATCTAGATATTTTCTGCTTGGGGTAGAGCTAGAGAAACATGTGGGAAGAATTGGTCCAGGGGCGGATCCAGAGTCTAGTCTCAGGAGGGGCACTGCCAGAAAATATATTTTTTTGGGGTACATCTATCGGGGAAATGGCTGGTGTTGGCGCTTCAATCATCACGGCACCATGGTTGTTATGGTGTCAGGATGATTGAAGCGCATTATTACTATTATTACATTGTTATAAAAAATTAAATAGTTTAACTCACCATAATGCAGAATCAGTGGGAGCCCTGAGCGTGTCACTTGCCACGTCACCTGTCACCAGATGCAGATTGACACTTGCCACGTCGCCTGCCACATGTTGCGGATTGTCTCTTGCCACGTCGCCTGTCACCAGATGAAGATTGTCACTTGCCACCTGCTAAGGTGGTCTCGTGTGTCCCAGAGACAGGCAGCAGAGAGATGTTGTAATCCCCATTAGTATAGAATCCCCCCTCAGTGCAGAGCCCCCCATTAGTATAGAATCCCCCCTCAGTGCAGAGCCCCCATTAGTATAGATCCCCCTCAGTGCAGAACCCCCATTAATATAGAATCCCCCTCAGTGCAGAGCCCCCCATTTGTATAGAATCCCCCTCAGTGCAGAGCCCCCTTTAGTATAGCTCCCCCTCAGTGCAGAGCCCCCATTTGTATAGAATCCCCCTCAGTGCAGAGCCCCCCATTGGTATAGAATCCCCCTCAGTGCAGAGCCCCCCATTGGTACAGAATCCCCCTCAGTGCAGAGCCCCCCATTGGTACAGAATCCCCCTCAGTGCAGAGCCCCCCATTGGTACAGAATCCCCCTCAGTGCAGAGCCCCCCATTGGTACAGAATCCCCCTCAGTGCAGAGCCCCCCATTGGTACAGAATCCCCCTCAGTGCAGAGCCCCCCATTGGTACAGAATCCCCCCCATTGGTACAGAATCCCCCTCAGTGCAGAGCCCCCCATTGGTACAGAATCCCCCTCAGTGCAGAGCCCCCCATTAGTATAGAATCCCCCTCAGTGCAGAGCCCCCCATTGGTACAGAATCCCCCTCAGTGCAGAGCCCCCCATTGGTACAGAATCCCCCTCAGTGCAGAGCCCCCCATTGGTACAGAATCCCCCTCAGTGCAGAGCCCCCCATTGGTACAGAATCCCCCTCAGTGCAGAGCCCCCCATTGGTACAGAATCCCCCTCAGTGCAGAGCCCCCATTAGTATAGAATCCCCCTCAGTGCAGAGCCCCCCCATTGGTACAGAATCCCCCTCAGTGCAGAGCCCCCCATTGGTATAGAATCCCCCTCAGTGCAGAGCCCCTAATTGGTACAGAATCCCCCTCAGTGCAGAGCCCCCCATTGGTACAGAATCCCCCTCAGTGCAGAGCCCCCCATTGGTACAGAATCCCCCTCAGTGCAGAGCCCCCCATTGGTACAGAATCCCCCTCAGTGCAGAGCCCCCCATTGGTATAGAATCCCCCTCAGTGCAGAGCCCCTAATTGGTACAGAATCCCCCTCAGTGCAGAGCCCCCCATTGGTACAGAATCTCCCTCAGTGCAGAGCCCCCCATTGGTACAGAATCCCCCTCAGTGCAGAGCCCCCCATTGGTACAGAATCCCCCCATTGGTACAGAATCCCCCTCAGTGCAGAGCCCCCCATTGGTACAGAATCCCCCTCAGTGCAGAGCCCCCCATTAGTATAGAATCCCCCTCAGTGCAGAGCCCCCCATTGGTACAGAATTCCCCTCAGTGCAGAGCCCCCCATTGGTACAGAATCCCCCTCAGTGCAGAGCCCCCCATTGGTACAGAATCCCCCTCAGTGCAGAGCCCCCATTAGTATAGAATCCCCCTCAGTGCAGAGCCCCCCATTGGTACAGAATCCCCCTCAGTGCAGAGCCCCCATTGGTACAGAATCCCCCTCAGTGCAGAGCCCCCCATTGGTACAGAATCCCCCTCAGTGCAGAGCCCCCCATTGGTACAGAATCCCCCTCAGTGCAGAGCCCCCCATTGGTACAGAATCCCTCTCAGTGCAGAGCCCCCCATTGGTACAGAATCCCCCTCAGTGCAGAGCCCCTAATTGGTACAGAATCCCCCTCAGTGCAGAGCCCCCCATTGGTACAGAATCCCCCTCAGTGCAGAGCCCCCCATTGGTACAGAATCCCCCTCAGTGCAGAGCCCCTAATTGGTACTGAATCCCCCTCAGTGCAGAGCCCCCCATTGGTACAGAATCCCCCTCAGTGCAGAGCCCCCATTAATACAGACCTCAGAACAGCGCGGACCAGAAGATACACACAGCCGTGTGTGTCCCTCGGGCTCCTCCTCCTCCTGTGTGAATGTAAACAGAGAGGAGGGGGAGGCGGCTTCAGTCCGCTGCGCTGAGGCACACACACAGCGCAAGACCTGAGAAGCAGATCAGGTCAGCGGGCGGTGTTAGCGGTGCGTGCCGCTACCTACGGGTGTCACCCCTCTGGCGGGTGTCACCTGGGTGCGGACCGCACACCCCCGCACCCACCTAACAACGCCATTGCCACTGTCTGTCTCTACGGAGCCGCCCGGCGGCTCTTTCACCTATGGAGCCGCTGAGCCGCCCGGCGGCTCTCTCAATTACGGAGCCGCCCGCCGGCTCACTCACCCGCATTTCTCGGAGGGGGCAATTGCCCCGTTGCCCCCCCCCTGGATCCGCCCCTGAATTGGTCTTGGTCTGACGTCATGTAAGCTTAAAGCAGAGTTCCACCCAAAAATGGAACTTCCGCTTTCCGGATTCCCCCCCCTCCGGTGTCACGTTTGGCACCTTTCAGGGGGGAGGGGGGGAGCAGATACCTGTCTAATACAGGCATTTGTTCCCACTTCCAGTGAAAGATCACCGCAGTATCCACGACGATCTAAGCCATGTCCGGCCCCTCCTCTGCCCCCCCCCTGCTGTCTTCTGGGAGACACACAGGTCCCAGAAGACAGCATGGACCACTCAGAACATGCAGCGCGACTTGTGCATGCGCAGTAGGGACCAGGCTGTGAAGCCTCAAGCTTCATTTCCCGATTCCCTTACTAGCAATGCTGGGGCCTCCACCAGGAGCCGAGGGACAGGACGGCTTCGGGTGAGGAAATCACGGCGCCCTGGATAGGTAAGTGTCCTAATTTTAAAACTGCAGTATTTGTAACTGCTGACTTTAACATTTTTTTTATTTTTTTTTAGGCGGAACTGTGCTGTAGCCTCCCTGGCGGTTTTCCCGAGTGTGACTCGGGGTTAAAAATCAGGACCATTAGCGGTAACCCCGAGCCACACTCTGGATTACATCGCAGGATCCTGGTGTGCCTTTACTTACCTTGTCTCCGGGATCCTGCGATGTCCCCCGCTGTGTCTGCGGGCTCTGTCCTCCTCCGAAGCCTCTCCTTGCCAGGCTCCGTTCCCTGCGAGCGTGGCAACGCACAGGGGCGGAGCCTGGCGGCAAATTCAAAAAAAGTCAAAATCATAACACATACAGTACTGTAATCTTACAGATTACAGTACTGTAAGAAATGATTTCACATCCCTTTTGTCCCCAGTGCTTTGGCCCATGCCCTGCATGCAGTTTTATATTATATATACTGTTCTTTCTGCCTGGAAACTGGAGATTGTCCATAGCAACCAAAAAGTGTCCCTTTACGTCAAAAGTGGCTTTAGAGCAGCTAGAAAACAGCGATAGTAAATTAGAACACTTGCAGAATTGAGCGATAGTGAATCGTGGGGAAATTTATTTTATTACTATTTATTTTTATTTTTTTTAATTATTTATTTTTATTTATTATATTATAATTTATGTTTTTGTGTTTCAAACTTTATCATACCCGGGATATCTACTAGACTCTTGTGTGGACAGATTTAAGTGTGTTATTGTTAAGAATTACAGACCTACAATATAAAACGCCAAATTTCCATGCAAAATAATTGTACCGCTTTCAGCACCTAAAATCCGAAAGAATCATACCGCCAGGGAGGTTAAGGAAGGTTTAATAGAAGCCCCTCTGGGGCAGGCCTTGGGATGCTTCTTTTTGAAGGAACCTGATTTTAGGATTGAAGTTGAAGGAATGTGGCACTGTCAGGGACCATGAACCAGGCAGCGATAGAAAGAAAATGCAGTTAAAATCACAACTTTAATGTAATAGTAAAATAATACAAACCAGGAATGTAGTCAAAAACAGAAGCCAGGGTTAGGAAGCCAAAACGGGTAATCAGATGAGCCAGAATCAGGGAGCCAGGAATCAGCGTAATCAGAAGCTAAAGATCAGGATTAGGAACCAGAAGAAACATCAGCCGGGCAAAGTCAAACAGGAACACAGCAGAGACACACTGGATATGTTGACCAAGGCAAAGGCAGAAAAGGAATGAACAAGGTAGTTTAAATAGCCAAAAGGGGCTGGCTGTAGGCTGGACTAATGAGGCAGGTAATGGTAGCCAGGTGAGTCACTGTGGAAACAATGAGTAACTGGTTATATCTGACAGCTGATCAGCCTGAGAACTGAGAAGAGAGCTGCCAAAAGCCCAGCACTGACAGTACTCTTCCTAAATGACCCCTCCCTCTCAGAGGGGCACTAGGCTTGAGGGGGAAAATGTCTATAGAAAGCACGGAGGAGGGAAGAAGCATGTACATCTGAGGATGAGACCCAAGAGCACACAAGGCTCGCCAAAACCTGGACACAAACTGACTGCCCATCTGAGATGATCATTTTAGGTAACCCATGTAATCAAAAGACCACCTGATCAAATACTGATGTCAGTTCTTTGTACGTAGGCAACTTCTTTAATGGAATACAATTAGACATTTTCAAAAAACCACCATGAGAATAACTGTGTTGGCTAAATCCACAACAAAATCAATAGACAAGTCCAAGGCCTCTCGCCACTGGGTATGGGTTGTAGGAGGCTCACTGAAAGATGTTGTGGTGTTTTATTTTGAGCACACCCAGAACAAGCGGCTACAAAAGGGGTTACATCTGCCTGGAGACTAGGCCACCAAAATTGTTGAGACATAGACCCTAGGAGTTGGCTCTTCCCTGGGTGCCCAGCTGCCTTAGGAGAATGGTAGGTCTGGAGCAAAGCATTGTGGAGATTCCCGGGGACAAAGCAGCGGTCACAAGGTTTTTCAGGAGGAGAATGGATCTGAGAGGCCAGAATTCTCTCACCCAAAAGGTAAAGTTAGACTAACGCAAATAGTGGCTAAAATGCAATCCGAAGGTATCACAGGAGTAGGAACCGACTCCATCTTGGAAGAGGAGAACTGATGCGACAATGCATCAACCCTTATATTCTTTGTACCGGGTAAGAATGAGACTATGTAATTGAAGCTTGAAAGGAAAAGGGCCCGTCTTGCCCTTCTGGGAGATAAGCGATTTGCCAAAAATATGAGATTCTTATGGTCAGTCAAAATGAGGACCGGCACAGTGGTACCCTCGAAGAGATGCCTCCATTCCTTAAGAGTTAAAATAATGGCTAACAATTCTCTGTCCCCAATCTTGTAATTGCATTCTTCAGGAGACAATTTCTTAGCAAAGTAGATGCAGGTATGCATAGTGCTCTCAGATGTATGACGTTGAGACAGGGGGACGCCTACTCCAGTCTCAGATGCATCAACCTCAAGTATGAAATGTAACGTAGGATCAGGATGTGCCAGCACAGGAGCGTCCCGCCTCCGCACATGACCCCCATACGCCCAATCACAGGGCGCTGGATACTGAACATGGCAGCAAGCAGAGCGCAGGGGAGAGAAGAAAGTGAGCCGCCGCTGTGTTCTCCTCCTCATCCGGATCGATGCAGCCAGGATAAGAAGGTGAGTGAGAGACATGTTCCTGGGAGGGGGAGGGAGGGGGGCGAGAGAGAGAGACTGTAGGCAGGACAATGTAGTGTAGTATAGTATGGAGGTCAGTGTAGTGGTCACTATGGGGGGCAGTCAGTGGCGTTGCTATGGGGGTGCGGGGGGTGCGGCCTGCACCCGGGTGACACCCGTCAGAGGGGTGACACCAGAGCTTTTTTTTGCCCAGTGACCACCTCCAGCGATAGCCCCTTACGCACGCTTACTGCTTTCACTTTCACACAGAACAGGTGACAGCGCCCCGGCGGTGTGCACAGTCCTCCCTGCCCAGCAGTATCTCTATGAAAGGGGGAGGGGTCGGGGGGATGATGTGCATGGCAGATCTACCATCCCAGCAGCGGCTCCACTATCCCGGCCAATGGCGGCTCCACTATCCCGGCCAGCGGCGGCTCCACTATCCCGGCCAACGGCGGCCGGGCTCCACTATCCCGGCCTGCAGCGGCTCCACTATCCCGGCCAGCGGCGGCTCCACTATCCCGGCCAGCGGCGGCTCCACTATCCCGGCCAGCGGCGGCTCCACTATCCCGGCCAGCGGCGGCCCCACTATCCCGGCCAGCGGCGGCTCCACTATCCCGGCCAGCGGCGGCTCCTTCTACAACCCAGGGACATGTGTGCAGACTGCACACCTGACCCTCCGTAAGTTGAAGCTGCTCTTTGGCAGCAGCCTCTCCGTCCACTCTTCTGTCCTCTTGTCTGTCCTGTGAAGCATGCAGTACTTAACTTTGCACCTTATACATAGAGAACTCTTGAGCCTTGCACCCTGTACATAGCGATCCTTGCACCCTGTGTATAGCGTTCCTTGCACCCTGTACATAGCGATCCTTGCACCCTGTACATAGCGATCCTTGCACCCTGTGTATAGCGTTCCTTGCACCCTGTACATAGCGATCCTTGCACCCTGTACATAGCGATCCTTGCACCCTGTACATAGCGATCCTTGCACCCTGTACATAGCGATCCTTGCACCCTGTACATAGCGATCCTTGCACCCTGTACATAGCGATCCTTGCACCCTGTACATAGCGATCCTTGCACCCTGTACATAGCGATCCTTGCACCCTGTACATAGCGATCCTTGCTCCCTGTACATAGCGATCCTTGCACCCTGTACATAGCGATCCTTGCACCCTGTACATAGCGATCCTTGCACCCTGTACATAGCGATCCTTGCACCCTGTACATAGCGATCCTTGCACCCTGTACATAGAGATCCTTGCACCCTGTACATAGAGATCCTTGCACCCTGTGGATAGAGATCCTTGCACCCTGTGGATAGCGATCCTTGCACACTGTACATAGCGATCCTTGCACACTGTACATAGCGATCCTTGCACACTGTACATAGCGATCCTTGCACCCTGTACATAGCGATCCTTGCACCCTGTACATAGCGATCCTTGCACCCTGTACATAGCGATCCTTGCACCCTGTACATAGCGATCCTTGCACCCTGTACATAGCGATCCTTGCACCCTGTACATAGCAATCCTTGCACCCTGTACATAGCAATCCTTGCACCCTGTACATAGCAATCCTTGCACCCTGTACATAGCAATCCTTGCACCCTGGCTGTACATAGCGATCCTTGCACCCTGTACATAGCGATCCTTGCACCCTGTACATAGCGATCCTTGCACCCTGTACATAGCAATCCTTGCACCCTGTACATAGCAATCCTTGCACCCTGGCTGTACATAGCGATCCTTGCACCCTGGCTGTACATAGCGATCCTTGCACCCTGTACATAGCGATCCTTGCACCCTGTACATAGCGATCCTTGCACCCTGTACATAGCAATCCTTGCACCCTGTACATAGCAATCCTTGCACCCTGTACATAGCAATCCTTGCACCCTGTACATAGCAATCCTTGCACCCTGTACATAGCAATCCTTGCACCCTGTACATAGCAATCCTTGCACCCTGGCTGTACATAGCAATCCTTGCACCCTGGCTGTACATAGCGATCCTTGCACCCTGTACATAGCGATCCTTGCACCCTGGCTGTACATAGCGATCCTTGCACCCTGTACATAGCGATCCTTGCACCCTGTACATAGCGATCCTTGCACCCTGTACATAGCAATCCTTGCACCCTGTACATAGCAATCCTTGCACCCTGTACATAGCAATCCTTGCACCCTGTACATAGCAATCCTTGCACCCTGGCTGTACATAGCGATCCTTGCACCCTGTACATAGCGATCCTTGCACCCTGTACATAGCGATCCTTGCACCCTGTACATAGCGATCCTTGCACCCTGTACATAGCGATCCTTGCACCCTGTACATAGCGATCCTTGTACCCTGTACATAGCGATCCTTGCACCCTGTACATAGCGATCCTTGCACCCTGTACATAGCGATCCTTGCACCCTGTACATAGCAATCCTTGCACCCTGTACATAGCAATCCTTGCACCCTGGCTGTACATAGCGATCCTTGCACCCTGTACATAGCGATCCTTGCACCCTGTACATAGCGATCCTTGCACCCTGTACATAGCGATCCTTGCACCCTGTACATAGCAATCCTTGCACCCTGTACATAGCAATCCTTGCACCCTGTACATAGCAATCCTTGCACCCTGTACATAGCAATCCTTGCACCCTGTACATAGCAATCCTTGCACCCTGGCTGTACATAGCGATCCTTGCACACTGTACATAGCGATCCTTGCCCCCTGTACATAGCGATCCTTGCACCCTGGCTGTACATAGCGATCCTTGCACCCTGTACATAGCGATCCTTGCACCCTGTACATAGCGATCCTTGCACCCTGTACATAGGGATCCTTGCACCCTGTACATAGCGATCCTTGCACCCTGTACATAGCGATCCTTGCACCCTGTACATAGCGATCCTTGCACCCTGTACATAGCAATTCTTGCACCCTGTACATAGCGATCCTTGCACCCGGTACATAGCAATCCTGGCACCCTGTTCATATCAATCCTTGCTCCCTGTACATAGTGATGCTTGCACCCTGTACATAGCAATCCTTGCACCCTGGCTGTACATAGCGATCCTTGCACCCTGTACATCGCAAACTTCTGAGCCCTGCACCCTGTATATAGCAAGCTTCTGAGCCCTGCACCCTGTACATAGCAAACTTCTAAACCCTGTTTGTATCACATTCCTGAACGCTGTACTTTGTATGTAGTGTACTTCTGAACCCTGTGCATAATGCACTCATGGTATTTAACAATGCCTTTGTATGGCCCTCCCATTGACATTGCAATTCGGTCACACCTACCCTTTAATGCGGTGTGCTCTCCCCCTGTGTGGGGGGGGGGGGGTTGTGGTGGGGGTGTGGTTGAGCCTTGGGTGACACCATCAAGTGCATTGTGGCAGGTTAGACAGGAGAGAGCCTTATGCGCTACCCTGCCAAGTGTCTACTGCTCTGTCCTGCTTCTCTGTCACTCCACAGCGACAGGACAGAACACTGTGGCAGGCTAGGAAGTGAGAGCCGTGGTGGTGCGGTAAAACATGGTTCTGCCGCCGGGGGGGTGACACTATGTTTTACCGCACCAGGTGACACCAACCCTAGTGACGCCACTGGGGGCAGTGTAGTGGACAGTATAGTGTAGTATAGTGGTTAGTGTAGTATAGTATAGTGGTTAGCATAGTGGTCAGTATAGTGTAGTTTAGTATGCAGGTCAGTGTAGTGTAGTGGTCAGTGTAGTATGGTGGACAGTGTAGTGTAGTATGGTGGTCAGTGTAGTATGGTGGTCAGTGTAGTATGGTGGACAGTGTAGTGTAGTATGGTGGTCAGTGTAGTATAGTGGACAGTGTAGTGTAGTATGGTGGTCAGTGTAGTATAGTGGACAGTGTAGTATGGTGGTCAGTGTAGTGTAGTGGTCAGTGTAGTGTAGTAGTCAGTGTAGTGGTCAGTGTAGTATAGTGGTCAGTATAGTGTAGTATGGTGGTCAGTATAGTGGACAGTGTAGTGGTTAGTGTAGTGGACAGTGTAGTATGGTGGTCAGTGTAGTATAGTGGTCAGTGTAGTGTAGTATAGTGGTCAGTGTAGTATAGTGGACAGTGTAGTATGGTGGTCAGTGTAGTATGGTGGACTGTGTAGTATGGTGGACAGTGTAGTATGGTGGACAGTGTAGTATGGTGGACAGTGTAGTATGGTGGACAGTGTAGTATGGTGGTTAGTGTAGTGGTCAGTGTAGTGTAGTATAGTGGTCAGTGTAGTGGATAGTGTAGTGGACAGTGTAGTATGGTGGTCAGTGTAGTATGGTGGTCAGTGTAGTGGACAGTGTAGTATAGTGGACAGTGTAGTATAGTGGACAGTGTAGTATAGTGGACAGTGTAGTATGGTGGTCAGTGTAGTATGGTGGTCAGTGTAGTATGGTGGTCAGTGTAGTATGGTGGTCAGTGTAGTATGGTGGACAGTGTAGTATGGTGGACAGTGTAGTATGGTGGTCAGTGTAGTATAGTGGTCAGTGTAGTATAGTGGTGTAGTATAGTGGACAATGTAGTATGGTGGTCAGTATAGTGTAGTATAGTGGTCAGTGTAGTATGGTGGTCAGTGTAGTATGGTGGTCAGTGTAGTATAGTGGACAGTGTAGTATAGTATAGTGGACAGTGTAGTATAGTGGACAGTGTAGTATGGTGGTCAGTATAGTGTAGTATAGTGGACAGTGTAGTGTAGTGGACAGTGTAGTGTAGCGGACAGTGTAGTGTAGCGGACAGTGTAGTGTAGCGGACAGTGTAGTATGGTGGTCAGTGTAGTATGGTGGTCAGTATAGTGTAGTATAGTGGACAGTGTAGTATGGTGGTCAGTATAGTGTAGTATAGTGGTCAGTGTAGTATGGTGGTCAGTATAGTGTAGTATAGTGGTCAGTGTAGTATGGTGGTCAAGTGTAGTGTAGTATAGTGGACAGTGTAATGTAGTATAGTGGACAGTGTAGTATGGTGGTCAAGTGTAGTATAGTGGACAGTGTAGTGTAGTATAGTGGTCAGTATAGTGGACAGTGTAGTATGGTGGTCAGTATAGTGTAGTATAGTGGTCAGTGTAGTATGGTGGTCAAGTGTAGTGTAGTATAGTGGTCAGTGTAATGTAGTATAGTGGACAGTGTAGTATAGTGGTCAGTATAGTGGACAGTGTAGTATGGTGGTCAGAATAGTGTAGTATAGTGGTCAGTGTAGTATGGTGGTCAAGTGTAGTGTAGTATAGTGGTCAGTGTAATGTAGTATAGTGGACAGTGTAGTATAGTGGACAGTGTAGTATAGTGGACAGTGTAGTGTAGTATAGTGGACAGTGTAGTATGGTGGTCAGTATAGTATAGTGGTCAGGGTAGTATGGTGGTCAAGTGTAGTGTAGTATAGTGGTCAGTGTAGTATAGTGGACAGTGTAGTATAGTGGACAGTGTAGTATGGTGGTCAGTGTAGTGGACAATGTAGTGTAGTGGACAGTGTAGTTCTCAGTGTAGTGGTCAGTATAGGAATCAGGTAGGTCAGTACTATTGTATTTGAAGGAACTCAGGGATAGCTAAAAGTCCGCAGGTTGGGGGGGGGGCGCAAATTACTTGCCTTGCCCCGGGTGCTGACAACCCACGCTACTGTGTGTAATATATAATATATATATATATACACATACATACACACACGACTGTGTGTATATGTATGTATATATATATATATATACTCATTCTGAATTCAGTGTAGACTATAGATACAGTACATTCAGTGGTGTACAGTATATTATACACTTTAGGCAATATATATATATATATTTATTACACAGACACAGTATCTCACAAAAGTGATTACACCCCTCACATTTTTGTAAATCTTTTCTTCTCCCTTTTCATGTGACAACACTGAAGAAATGACACTTTGCTACAATGTAAAGTAGTGAGTGTACAGCTTGTATAACAGTGTAAATTTGCTGTCCCCTCAAAATAACTCAACACACAGCCATTAATGTCTAAACCACTGGCTACAAAAGTGAGTACACCCCTAAGTGAAAATGTCCAAATTGGGCCCAAAGTGTCAATATTTTGTGTGGCCACCATTATTTTCCAGCACTGCCTTAAACCTCTTGGGCATGGAGTTCACCAGAGCTTCACAGGTTGCCACTGGAGTCCTCTTCCACTCCTCCATGATGACATCACAGAGCTGGTGGATGTTAGAGAGCTTGCGCTCCTCCACCTTCCATTTGTAAATGCCCCACAGATGCTCAATAAGGTTTAGGTCTGGAGACATGCTTGGCTAGTCCATCACCTTTACCCTCAGCTTCTTTAGCAAGGCAGTGGTCGTCTTGGAGGTGTGTTTGGGGTCGTTATGTTGGAATATTGCCCTGCGGCCCAGTCTCCGAAGGGAGGAGATCATGCTCTGCTTCAGTATGTCACAGTACATGTTGGCATTCATTGTTCCCTCAATGAACTGTAGCTCCCCAGTGCCGGCAGCACTCATGCAGCCCAGACCATGACACTCCCACCACCATGCTTGACTGTAGGAAAGACACACTTGTCTTTGTACTCCTCACCTGGTTGCCGCCACAAACGCTTAACATCATCTGAACCAAATAAGTTTATCTTGGTCTCATCAGACCACAGGACATGGTTCCAGTAATCCATGTCCTTAGTCTGCTTGTCTTCAGCAAACTGTTTGCGAGCTTCCTTGTGCATCATCTTTAGAAGAAGCAATTTGATGCAGTGTGCAGCGTATGGTCTGAGCACTGACAGGCTGACCCCCACCCCGTCAACATCTGCAGCAATGCTGGCAATACTCATACGTCTATTTCCCAAAGATAACCTCTGGATATGACGCTGAGCGTGCGCATTACACTTTTTTGGTCAACCATGGTGAGGTCTGTTCTGAGTGGAATCTGTCCTGTTATACCGCTGTATGGTCTTGGCCACCGTGCTGCAGCTCAGTTTCAGGGTCTTGGCAATCTTCTTATAGCCTAGGCCATCTTTATATAGAGCAACAATCCTTTTTTTCAGATCTTCAAAGAGTTCTTTGCCATAAGGTGCCATGTTGAACTTCCAGTGACCAGTAAGAGCAATAACACCAAATTTAACACACCTGCTCCCCATTCACACCTGAGACCTTGTAACACTAACGAGTCACATGACACCGGGGAAGAGAAATGGCTAATTGGGCCAAATTTGGACATTTTCACTTAGGGGTGTACTCACTTTTGTTGCCAGCGGTTTAGACATTAATGGCTGTGTGTTGAGATATTTTGAGGGGACAGCAAATTTACACTGTTATACAAGCTGTACACTCACTACTTTACATTGTAGCAAAGTGTCATTTCTTCAGTGTTGTCACATGAAAAGAATAAAATATTTACAAAAATATGATTGGTGTACTCACTTTTGCGAGATACTGTGTGTGTATATATATACACACACACACACACGTAGCAATAACTCTCGGTGGAGCTGCAGATTTAAGCGGGCTTGTTACCTTCACTCTCCTTCCCTCTGTTTCACCGGCACCGGGTCTAGGGTTCCGTTGAGTTTACCTCTGGACGATACACGCACCAACACTCGAGTGCTTTATTAAACAATTTAACAAGGAAGTAGCAGGAAAGAGGCAGAAGGGAAACTGCAGAAGAAACTCAAATATCTTCTTATAGGATTCTTGACAAATGTCGTGGTAGAATTTAGATACTAGAATAGAATGCGCTCCCCTCGTGGGACACACTCCTTGCTCGCCTGGATAGGCCTCTCTCACTTGCCTAGCAGCCAGTACGTAGCACGAACAAAAGTCTCTGCCACAGACATGTTTGGGATGAACCTGTACGATCCTCTGCCACAGGATGTATTGGTTTTTCTTTGCAATGAACGTCAGTCACAGTGCCTGAACCTTTAAGCCAACCCGGCAACACTATGCTGTGTAGTTACTTTAGGATACGTTCTCCAACCGAGTCACCAGGCCCCTCTCTAGACCAGCACGTTGCGTGATCCTTCCATGACGGGTCCTCCCCCGGGATCTCCTCGGTTGTCCAGCTTCTTCACTCTGGATAGACAGCTCAGGACCATTCCTCGGCCGCTGTGGTAGGCCCCAGACAAGCTTCTGGGCCCACCCCTGCGCCGCAGCGACGTGGGCCTCCGGAACGGAGGACCACAAGATAGCTAACGCATACCTGTCGGCCAGGAGGGCCAGCAGGTGGCTGTAAAACGAACCCCAAAAAAATGGCGTCTGTCCCATATATACCCTCGCCCAGAATGCAACTCGGAGGACCACCTCCACCGAGTTGTCTCCGGGACAGAAGAGCATCCATACACTTCGACACATTGCCTTTCCAACACTAACCATTGATAACAGCGACACCCACCGGTCAGTACGGAAACACACGCGACGTCAGCCAAGCTGGAACAGAGGCAAACCTAACCTTCCTAACGAACAAGTTACTAAATTTACCTAACATATGGTAGATCGCAAATCTACCAGCGCTACATATATCTCTATATCAATGCTCCGTCATTTCATACTGTATACATATATAAATTTTCTAGAGGGGTGAACCTATCACCCCAAAGTCTGAGTTTTAACCTGACCATCAAGCCAGTCCTGTGCATCCTGTGGTGTTTGGAATATTTGTACATTGCCTTCATAGTTCACTCGCAGACAGACAGGGTTTAGCATTGAATATTTGAGCCCTTGGAGTAACAAACGTTTCTTCACCTCTTGAAAAATTGCCCTCCGTTTCTGAACCTCTGGTGAAAAGTCAGGAAAAAAACATAATTTTGGCTCCATTATATTTAATATCATTTAGGACCCATGCCTGCCACAGAATATTTTCTTTGTCTCTATAATTTAGAAGACGTATTAAAAAAGGTCAAGGTGGGTGGGGGGCAGGAGGCGGAGCCTAGCGGAGCAGACATGCATTGTTAGAGCTCCACACCGCTGAGGAGAGAAGAGAAGGATAAAGCAGAGCCTGCAGGCTCAAAAGGTATCCATTTGAACCTTTTTGCCCCTGGGAACAAACTGTGAAAGTTTGGGCAGGAAATATGGTACTGGGAGGAAACCGTGGCAGAAATAAAAATCACCTCACAAAGAGCTCACAGGCACTCACAGCAACTAAAGCAGCTCCAGTCACCTCACAATATACAGCATCAGGGCGCTCTCACAGACAGAAAATATCACAGCAAGACTCTCCATTTGAGTCAGATACAGAACAAATCCTCTCACAAACTTCTCCACAAGCCTCCTCAGCATCCCCAGTAATATTATTACAATTTGAAAAGATACTTCATAAGGCTTTAAAACAAACCTCAGACCAAATAACAAAAAGCCTAACCAAAGAAATAAGAGAGCTGGGAAACCGCACCGCAGCCTTAGAAATAAAAATGGATGAAATTGAAATTACAACCCAAGAAAATATAACAGAATTGGAACAATTAAAAAAAGAGAATTTAATACTTCAAACTAAGCTCGAAGATTACGAAAATAGAGCCAGACGTTCAAACTTGCGCATAAGGGGAATACCTGAAACTGTGACAGACCTGCAATCTACTATTACTGCTCTATTACAAGAACTAAAGCCAGATATCCCTATTGAACGTTTAGAACTGGACAGAGTACACAGAGCCCTCACAGCCAAAAAGAAAGATGGACCCCCACGTGATATAATCACAAAATTTCATTATTACAGAACGAAAGAACAAATACTAATTGCTGCAAGAGAAAAAAAGGAACTTAATTTTCAAGGACACAATTATCAAATTTTTGCTGACCTATCCCAACTTACTATTACTAAAAGACGATCCATGAAACCCCAACTAATGGAACTGCAACGCCACAACATTATGTATCAATGGGGCTTCCCCTTTTCAGTCAGATTTAACTACCAAGGTACAATTTACAGAAGCAGATCAGCAGATGAACTACAACAAACCCTTTTAAAATTAAATCTGACAGAACCCACAAGCAGCAACACTCCCACACGCAGAAGAATGGCATCATCTTCACCTTCAGGCAGCACCCAGAAAATTTCAGAACAAAATGGGAATCATCATTCTCACAAAAGAGGCCGTTATGCCACATCATCCATGGACCAAGAAGATTCAATGGACTGACATCCTAATTCCTGATATCTCTTCATTTATTATACTAAGAGATGGTTCTCTATAAAAAACCTGTATTTATAACTGAATGTAACTGCATTCTGATAGTCACACACTGTGTGGGATCATGTTACATTCCAGTTATATTTCTTATTACTTCTGATTCATATAGCCTTAGAATATATAAGTGAAATAAGGGAATTCTTGTTCAGTTATATATTATTAGGTAATAACAATAGATTTATTACTTTTTAGGACAAATATGTTCAATAATCCAGAAGTAATGGAAGCTTTTTCTTTCTTTTCTTAAAACAAATATATTATTACCTAACTAGTTCCTAGAATTATGTTTTTGTTTATTCTAATCTGAAGCAATACAACCTCAATTTTATGAGTTAACATATCTAAACAGTTACATATGAATAAAATATGTAATTGTTTACTCTAAAAGGGTTAAAATCCCAAAATAATTCAAACTATCTTCATCAATACCAAAGTTATTAACAGTACCTTTCTAACTGAATTATTTAGCCTAGGGCAAGACTAACCATATACAACCACCCTGGAATAAATAATTTCAACAAAAACTATATTCTGCACTCCAATTAATGAAACATCATTTTGAGGTCTTTTGACATAGCACTTCTCTCCTGTAAGCGGAAGATCCGTGTACCCCCATTAGACCTCCTCATTCTCCCAACCATATTATGTGGGAGAGTGACGAAGGCACTTATTCACCTGAGAGAGATATTTATTCTCTTTCATGGGTAAATTGTGATTACTTGCAAAAAATAATTTATACAATGTATCATCTAATCTCATATGTTTTTTGTTTACTCTTTACTCCAGAATTCACTGGTTTCTTTTCTATCTTTTCATCTCTTCAGTCCACACAGGTTGATCTGCGCAGTCAGCTCTGCATAACAAAAAGTCAAAACTATTTGATCTGTTGCCATGGCACCGCTGAATATACTTTCCCTGAATGTTCAGGGAATAAATGTCCCTCAAAAAAGGACCAAAGCCTTCCGTACTTTCCATAACAAGAAGGCTCACATAGTATGCCTCCAAGAAACACACTTCACCAAAGATTCTACTCCAAAATATATTTCTCCTTTTTATCAACAAATTTACACGGCTTCTGCCTGTACCAAGCAAAGGGGAACTCTAATTGCATTTCACCGATCCACACCATTCACCTTATCATCAGAAATTAAAGACCCAGAAGGTAGATACCTGATACTCATGGGTTACATAATGAATACAGCAATCACAGTGATTTCCTACTACGCTCCTAACAAACAACCTACACCATTCCTCTCACATATATTACAAGTGATTAATACACACAAAATAGGAACAGTGATAATGTGTGGGGATTCGAACCAGGTCCTCCTCCCATTTCTAGATAAATCACCTTTTACACCATCCAAAATATCCTCTAGATTACCTTTTTCTCAACTTCTTTCCAAATACAATCTGGTAGATTCGTGGAGAGAAAGTAACCCAATGAAAAAGAAATTCACTTATTTCTCGCACCCTCATCAAACCTTCACCAGAATAGATCATATTTTTCTAACAATAGGAATGATACCAGAAATTATTGCATCAGATATAATTCCGATTCCGTGGTCTGACCATAATGCAGTATACACTACTATAGCCTCAGCCATACCAAAAGCGCATGACCCAACGTGGTACTTACCGGACATAATGCTCAAACACCCACTACATCAGATGGCCATTGAACAAGCTTTAAAGGAATACATATCAATTAATAATACAACAGACATTTCCCCAATAACACTGTGGGAAGCTCATAAGCCTGTCTTGCGTGGTACAATACAAAGACAAATGGCACTATTTAAACGGGAACGCAAAAATCTAGCAAAAAAACTAGAACTCAATTTTAATGCAGCCTACATATCATTTCAAGATAATCCATCTCAGAGTACAAAATCTCATCTGGAAAAATCTAGATTGGAATACGATCTATTTCTCACTGAGTCAGTTGATAAATCCCTCAAACGCTCCAAACACAATTTCTACATGAATACAAACAAACCAGGTACATATTTGGCTCGGGCATTAAATTCAACTAACAAATCTTTCAAACCAATACGTTTGAAATTATCAAAAAATGTTTACACTTGTAATCCAGTTAAAATAGTCCATAAATTTCACTCACATCTCGCAACTTTATACAAGACAAACAATGAATTTAATCCTACAGAGGCTGAATCCTTCTTCTCAAAAATAACCTTACCTGAGTTATCTCAGAATCAAAAAAGCAGTTTAACTATACTATAGATGAAGTTGCTAATGCCATAAAAGACCTAAAACTTAACAAAAGACCAGGCCCAGACGGCTACTCGGCTTTATACTATAAAATATTCTCAGAAATACTCTCTCCCATTCTCACTGAAACTTTTAACAAACTTCTAGATGGACATTCTTTTCGGCAAGAAACACTAATGGCAATTGTTTGTATGATCCCAAAACCCCTTTCTGATGATACTTCCTGTGTGAATTATCGGCCTATCTCTCTGTTAAACCTCGATATTAAATTATTAGCAAAAATAATAGCAAAACGCCTCAATAGCATTATAGGAAAATTAATACATAGAGATCAAGTAGGCTTCATGCCAAATAGACAGGCAGGCGATAATATACGCAGGGCAGTGTTATTGGCACATATTGCTAAAAAACGGAAAATCCCTTTATGTTTTCTATCTCTCGATATTAAGAGGGCATTTGACACAGTATCCTGGCAATATATGCAATATTCATTACAAAAATGGGGTTTTGGACCCCACTTTTTAACATGGATCAAAGCATTATATAATAAACCCAAAGCCTATATAAAATATGCTGGATACAAATCTGAAGCCTTTAATATCGAAAGAGGTACCCGACAGGGTTGCCCATTATCTCCCTTATTATTTGCCCTTATACTCGAACCCATGGCCCAATACATCAGAACAAACCAAACTATAACTGGCATTGAAGTAGGAGGTATTACACACAAATTATGTATATTTGCAGACGATATATTACTTTTTCTATCATCACCACAGGTCTCTGGTCCTAACTTAATACCAGCTCTTGATGGATTTGCAGCCCTATCCGGCCTTATGATTAATCCTAAGAAATGCCTAGTGCTTAATATTTCACTCACAAACATGGAAATGATCCCGGCTCGGGCTGCACTCCCATTCACATGGGCAGAAAAATCAATCCCATATCTTGGAATTCATTTAACAGCATCTCATTCTGACTTATTCTCAACCAATTATCCTCCTGTATTAAGACAGATCACAAATCTAATAAAACAATGATCGCAACTTCCTTTATCCTGGATAGGGAAGATTAATGCAATCAAAATGACTATTCTACCCAAATTGCTTTATCTATTTAGAGTCCTCCCTATTCCAATTCCTTCCTATTTTTTGAGAATAGTACAAAAAAGAGCAACTTCGTTTATATGGGGCTCTTCTAAACCACGTATACCTATACACACACTACATCTTCCCAAAAATAAAGGAGGCCTGGGATACCCTAATTTTACTAACTACTACAGAGCAGCACATTTGGCCAGTCTGTCCAAATACCATGCAAAACAGGAAATCCCATTATGGGTATTTATAGAGGCTTCAGAAAATGACCCTCTATTAATATCAAATTTATTATGGCTTGATCCTAAAGACCGCTTTAAAATTCATAATCCCATAACTAAACACTTCTTATCTCTCTGGGATAAACTAAAAACCAAATATCAGTTACAATCTCCACACAATCCTCTCCTTTCTTTTATCAGAAATCCGGCCTTTTATCCGGCATGGATCTACCCAAATTCTTTTAAAGCTTGGACAACATCAGGCATTCAGACACTAAATGACTTCATAGCATCTAAATCATTCCTTTCATTCCCATCGCTTAGAGAAAAATATGATCTACCAAACTCTGAGATATTTAGATATCTCCAAATCAAAAATTTCTATACACCATTCCTAAAGGGGGACACACCATTATCCCAATTATCCATTTTTGAATCAATCTGTACAAAAGATCCATTTGCTAAAGGTACAATTTCATCACTTTATAATCAATTATATGGAGTAGCAAATCTTAATAGACCCTCTTACGTTCAGAGGTGGGAGGAGGACCTGGGACGAACTTTAGAAGACACGGACTGGTCTAACATATGGCTCACATCTAAGTCATCTTCACCCAACATCTTAGCACTGGAGACAAATTATAAAGTCCTAACTCGCTGGTACCTGGTACCCGCTAGAGTGGCAAAATATTCACCTAATACCTCAGCTCTTTGTTTTCGAGGATGCCCAGAAATAGGCACATATTTACACATATGGTGGACGTGCCCAGTAATCCAAACCTTCTGGAAGGAAGTCTTCGTGATTGCATCTAAAATATTTAAAAAAATAATACAACCAGATCCATATTTAACTTTACTTAATCTAAAACCGGAATGGTTAACACTCTCTCAATTCAAACTTATGATCCAACTAATAACGGCTGCAAAACAAACAGTGGCCAAGGCATGGAAATCTCCTACATTGGTACTAGCAGAAACAATTCACAGAATGAATAATACAATGTCCCATGCTAAGATGGTAGCCATCGATCAAAATCAAATACCAAAATTTGAAAAACTTTGGCATCCTTGGATAAAACAACAGTTCCTTTCAAACTTCAATGACTCTGTCCTGTTGCCATGGTAACAGATTAAATGACTTACAGAGATACCCATTCTAAGGCTTCAAAGAGAACTAAAAAGAATAATAAACTGACGAGCGGGACAACCTTGTGGACCATACCTCTACCTTTCAACCCTTTTTCTTCTTTCTCTTTCCTTTTCTCCACCTTACGATTAAAGCTCATTATCAGAATTTATTTGACCTATATACACTCTACTTGTAAACAATATGTATAGTAGGTATAAATCATTTAAATACCTACAAAAGTAACTAAGGAAACTATATATATCTTTAATTTAGGTTTACGTGAACCCAATGTTTAATATTTGAAATTTCATGATATTTACCTATATAAACACTACTGTAAAACAATGAGCTTACTTTATAGATCCTTGTAAACTTACTTTATGTATCTTTATAACATTGTATACTCAATAAACTTCTTTTGACAAGGAAAAAAGGTCAAGGTGTTTTTCCCATTTTCTGAAAATGGGTAGGGACCCAGTGGGCACGTTCTATTACGAGTAATGGAGAGAAATGTTCCTTCCCGAAGATTTCAATAAGCCATCGTTCAGCAAAGCTAACTGGGTCATTACCCTCTGCATTCTCTGGTATGCCCAACACTCGGACATTATTAGAGCGTAAACGATTCTCAACGTCCTCAATTTTACAGATAATAGTATTTAACTTGCGGGAAGCTGCCTTCATCTCTGTTACCATGGGAGGAAAAGTATCCTCTATGCCACTCACCCTGTTTTCTACGATCTTAGTTTGTTCTTGTACTTTTTGGAGGTCCCCACCTATAAAGACAACTTCTTCTCGTATGGCCTTAACCTGGCTTGTGAGCACAGAGAGGGAGGAAGAGCAATGTTGCATCAAAAAATAAACATCCCTTAATGTGGGTTCAAAAGCCTTTCCGACTGTACTCTCCCCTTCAGTTGATTTCGGACTAGGATCTGTTTGGGCGATTTGAACAGTTAAAGAGTTATGCCCCGTACACACGGTTGGATTTTCCGACGGAAAATGTGTGATAGGACCTTGTTGTCGGAAATTCTGACCATGTGTGGGCTCCATCACACATTTTCCATCAGAATTTCCGACACACAAAGTTTGAGAGCAGGCTATAAAATTTTCCGACAACAAAATCCGTTGTCGGAAATTCCGATCGTGTGTACACAAATCTGACCGACAAAGTGCCACGCATGCTCAGAATAAATAAAGAGAGATGAAAGCTATTGGTCACTGCCCCGTTTATAGTCCCGACGTACGTGTTTTACGTCACCGCGTTTAGAACGATCGGATTTTCCGACAACTTTGTGTGACCGTGTGTATGCAAGACAAGTTTGAGCCAACATCCGTCAGAAAAAATCCTAGGATTTTGTTGTCGGAATGTCCGAACAAAGTCCAACCGTGTGTACGCCCTATTAGTGTTCATACTCATGTTGAGCATAGAAGAGGATGAACTCAGGGGGGGGCTTTCATTGTCCCCACAGGGATACGGCGTAGGCTGGGGATCCATCTTGGTGGTTTGTGAGGAGGGCGCTTCTATGTGAGAGACGACCCTGAACTCATCCAGTTGTCCATGGTGGGCTGGCATTGAGTAAGTGTCAGCCTGGCGAGCGGCAATTCCTTTTGCAGTTTCTGCTCTTGTAGTTGCTCTATAGAGAGAAGCAGAGGTAGACACCACTCCAGCATTCGCTGGTCCTCTAGAATTGGACATAGCTTTAATAGAAGTAGTAATAGTTGTACCTTTACCCTCCTTAAATTTCGACATAATAAATAAAAAAAAATAAAAATGAAAAAACCCACCACACACAGAAGTAGGAGATAGGAGATATTGCACCAACAAGTAGTTACTCTCCAAAAAAAAAAAGGATTTAGAAATTTTAAACAATCTGTAGGTCTCAACTTCTCTGCAACTCTGCTTCGTGAACTTCGGTATCAGCTCAGTATGAAACAGTACCCAAAAAAAAGGTAAGAATTTTAAATAATCTATAGGTCTCAACCTCTCTGCGACTCTGCTGCATAAACTTCTACTTCGTGAACTTCGGTATCAGCTCAGTACCAAACAGTATTCAGGTCTGTCAGATTCTGGAAAAGCCTAGTGAATGCCAGTTTATCCCTGTATAAAGCCACCTACTCGGGCAGGGGTTGTCCTCAAAAATTTGAAAAAGGTATGGACCTGCTGGCTAGATAATACCACGGCAACTGATGCATTAACCAATTCCTAGATTAACACTATATCTCTAGTCTGTTAGTATATTGACCCAACTACTCTCATGTTGCATTATCCTGTTGGTACCAATTTGAGCACAGATTCTCCTGAACTGAACCTCTCCCCACATTGGGGTTATAGTATAAGTTAGTTTATGTTGTATGTTGTTCCCTGTTGCGGTATGTTGCCACATCAGAAGAACTGCCCCTGCGTGGGCAAGGTTTGGCCCCTGCGTGGGTTAATTTTGTATGCTAATGAAAATTTTAATAAAAAAGATTTTGCAAAAAAAAAAAAAAAACAGTATCCAGGTAGTTACTCTCCAAAAAAATAAGAATTTTAACCGCTTGCCGACCACCTCACGCAGATATACTGCGGCAGAAGGGCTCGTACAGGTGAAACCACGTACCTGTACGTTCCCCTTTAAGAGGCTTTAAGAGGGATACCCGCGATCGCCTCACGGAGAGGAAGAACGGGGAGATGCTAATGTAAACAGCATCTCCCCGTTCTGCCTAGTGACAGGACACTGATCATAGCTCCCTGTCATCGGAGCAGAGATCAGTCACATGGCACAAACAGCCCATCCCCCTCACAGTTAGAAACACTCCCCTAGGACACACTTAGCCCTTACACTGCCACCTAGTGGTTAACCCCTTCACTGCCAGTGTCATTTACACAGGAATCGGTGCATTTGTATAGCACTGATTGCTGTATAAATGACAATGGTCCCAAAAATGTGTCAAAAATGTCCGATGTGTCCACCATAATTTCGCAGTCACAATAAAAATCGCTGATCGCCGCCATTTAAAAAAAAAAAAAAAAATTTATAAAAATGCCATAAAACTATCCCCTATTTTGTAAATGCTATAATTTTTGCACAAACTGATCAATAATCGCTTATTGCAATTTTTTTTACCAAAAATATGTAGAAGAATACGTATCGGCCTAAACTGAGGAAAAAAATTGTTTTTTTATATATTTTTGTGGGATATTTACTAATGCATTTTTATAAATAATGCGTTTTTTTCAAAATTGGTGCTCTTTTGTTTATAGCGCAAAAAATAAAAAGCGCAGAGGTGATCAAATACCACCAAAAGAACGCTCTATTTGTGGGAACAACGTCGCACGACCGCGTAATTGTCAGTTAAAGCGACGCAGTGCCGAATCGCAAAAAGTGCTCTGGTCAGGAAGGGGGTAAATTCTTCCGGAGCTGAAGTGGTTAAACAATCTATAGGTCTGGGCTTCTCTGCGACTTCTCTGCGACTCTGCTTCAAAGACTTCAATATCAGCTCAATATAAAACAGTACCCAGCTCCCCCACCCAGTACCCGATCAACAACCGCAACTGTCCAAAGCGTGGAGGCGGGGGGGGGGGTTTGAAAGGCCGACCAGCCAGCTAGCTAGTCAGTCCAGCGGGATATTTGTTACAATGTCGACGTCTCAGCAAAAATCACACACCTCACGGCTGCAGATGGATTGCAGAGGGAGAACCATCCGTCACAGTCATCCACAAGTCCTCTGGAGACCCTCCGGAAATCCAACAGCCCTCTACTTGCAGCCCCAAGGAAAAAAAAAAAATCTTTTTTATATATTTTTGAGGGGGATATTTATTATAGCAAAAAGTCAATAATATTGTGTTTTTTTTTTTTTAAATTGTCGCTCTTTTTTTTGTTTATAGCGCTAAAAATAAAAACCGCAGAGGTGATCAAATACCACCAAAAGAAAGCTCTGCTTGTGGGGGGAAAAAGGACGTCAATTTTGTTTGGGTGGAACGTCGCACGACCGCGCAATTGTCAGTTAAAGCGACGCAGTGCCGTAGCGCAAAAAGTGCTCTGGTCAGGAAGGGGGTAAAATCTTCCGGGGCTGAAGTGGTTAAAGGACCAATCACCATAAGATATCAGTGAGTATGGGATAAAAGACGTTGTCATTGCGGTTCATCAGTGACAGTGATCAGCAGAGCTGGACCTCGCTGTTCCCTTTCAGACACAAGTCATATCTGTACAATCTAACAATGTGTCCTCACCGCAGTCTTCTCACTGAGAGCAACATTTCTCATTACATATAAGAACTTCCCCCTCCAATGTGTCCGACCTTCCTTCATATATATATATATATATATATGTGTGTATTGTGTATATGTGATCCCAACATAGGGAGCAACTCACCATTCCCAGCAGTGCAGAGTATTTCAGGAGAGGAGAGTTATAGAGGAAGGAGCAGAGCCCTCCAGCAGTATTTCAGGAGAGGAGAGTTACAGAGGAAAGAGCAGAGTCCTCCAGCAGTATTTCAAGAGAGGAGAGTTATAGAGGAAGGAGCAGAGTCCTCCAGCAGTATTTCAGGAGAGGAGAGTTATAGAGGGAGGAGTAGAGTTTAGGATAAAAATTCACTCGTAATAAAAAGGTGACAAAACCTGAGCACAAGGATAAGAAGTCATCCAGAGCCATCCTCTATCTCCTTCATTGTTCTCAGCTCCTCTCACACCACTTCCTGGTCACACTGTGATGATGAAACCTGGGAGGAGCTTGATGATGTCATCACAGTGTGACCAGGAAGTGGTGCGAGAGGAGCTGAGGTAAATAGAGATATGTGGCGCTAACTCAAAGTGCACAAATGTGATAAAATAAATATAATCCAATTCTTCAAGTAAAGTGCATATACGTAAAGAGCAAAATCACATAAATAAAGTGACTAAACATCCATTAGATTCATAAAAAGTGACATCGGATAAATAACAGTTGAATTCATTAAATATGACGTCAAATAAATAGACAATTCAAATGAAGGTGAATAAATCCAAAAATAGTCTAAAAGTGCATCAAGATGAAAAAAAAAATCACAAATTTAGAAAAAATTGAGAAAAATCGCAAAAAAGTGCAGAAACGCTATAAAAATAGCCACAAGTCAATCCAATTAATGTAATACAGTTCCAACGTGAACAAAGTGAGTCTTCATAAAACAGTTTGTGCAAAAAATAGATGAAAAAAGTGCAAGTGCAAAGGATGATAGGTGACAGATTCCTCTAAATAACCGTACTCCGTGGTGCGCCACACGTTTCCCCCAGCCTCTCACCTCTAGCTAAGACCCCTAAGGTCAAGTCGAGCCTGCAATCAGGAAGTGGATGAAACGCCATCAATCGATCAGTCTCCGATTGTCACAGGTCTGGCAAATCTCCAATGGAAGGCCTCAAGTTCAGCAAGTTGGGTGGAGGCATGCAATAGAAAGGAATATCCCCATTGTGTAGTATTCAAAACAACATAGTAACTTACATGTACAGCATAAAATGAACAGCACAGATCCCAGTACTTCCGGTCTCGGCCGCGGCAGGAAGTGATGACAGCTGACTCTTCCCTGACGCGTATCGTCACCGCCCACGTGACTTTGATAAAATCGGCCAGAACCAGAAGTACTGGGATCTGTGCTGTTCATTTTATGCTGTACATGTAAGTTACTATGTTGTTTTGAATACTACACAATGGGGATACTCCTTTCTATTGCATGCCTCCACCCAACTTGCTGAACTTGAGGCCTTCCATCGGAGATTTGCCAGACCTGTGACGATTGGAGGAGACAGATCGATTGATGACGTTTCATCCACTTCCTGATTGCAGGCTCGACTTGACCCTAGGGGTCTTAGCTAGAGGTGAGAGGCTGGGGGGAAACGTGTGGCGCACCACGGAGTACGGTTATCTAGAGGAATCTGTCACCCATCATCGTTTACATTTGCACTTTTTTCATCTATTTTTTGCACAAACTGTTTTATGAAGACTCACTTTGTTCACGTTGGAACTGTATTACATTAATTGGATTGACTTGTGGCTATTTTTATAGCGTTTCTGCACTTTTTTGCACATTTCATGCGATTTTTGTTATTGCATGCGACTTTTTTTATCTCATGCGATTTTTCTCAATTTTTTCAAAATTTGTGATTTTTTTTTTCATCTTGATGCACTTTTAGACTATTTTTGGGTTTATTCACCTTAATTTGAATTGTCTATTTATTTATTTGACGTCATATTTAATGAATTTAACTGTTATTTATCCGATGTCACTTTTAATGAATTTAATGGATGTTTAGTCACTTTATTTATGTGATTTTGCTCTTTACGTATATGCACTTTACTTGAAGAATTGGATTATATTTATTTTATCACATTTATGCACTTTGCGTTAGCGCCACATATCTCTATTTACCTTATTGTTTTTCTGTGTGGGAACACTGCCGTATGTGTGGCGGCTTCTTAGTCCTCTTTAGCTGCTTTGGCTCGCCTTGGTTTTGCGCATTAGTTTTCTTCTCTGCTTCTTAATGAGGGAGATAGAGGATGGCTCTGGATGTAGGGCTGAAACAACTAATCGATTATGAAATTAAATCGATTACTTTTTTCATAATCGATTAATCGGCCAGTAACATAATGGAGTTAAAAAAAAAAACTAAAAATGAGCCCTTTATAGTACAAAAAGAGCAAATTGCTACTGTAAATATTACATTCACAGTTCTACAGTAAAAAAAAAACAAACCCCTTACAGTAGTGATTATCTGCTTTTTTTGTACTATAAAGGGCTAATTTTATTTTTTTTTACCCCATTATGTTACTAAACGTCTTAGACCTGGTTCACATCTATGTGTTTTTTGCAGAAACGCACTACAGTTCATTTTACATGGTTTTCTATGGGACGCGTTCACATCTATGCTTTTTTCAGCCGCTGCATATTTGGAATTTTTAACGCAAAACGGTGCTTTTTTTGGTTCAATATACTTCAATGGAGAACCCGAAGAATAACATGTAATGCGTTTTTGCAGCAATCTGTGTTTTTAATCTGCCCAACAACAAATTGTCCAAAAAATGCAAATCGCAGCAAAAATCAAAACGCATAGCAAAAAGCACTGCAGAAACGGATCAAAAGCAAACTGCATAGGTGTATACCGAGCCTAATGCTGGCCACACGGATCAATCTTCAGACGAGAATATTCAGACGAAAAATCTTTGTACATTCGCTGAATGAAAGAATGTTGTTTGAAATTTTCACTTGCTTTTTTCTGTTTTTAAAATGAATGCACTTTCTGAACGAAAACCACATACACTGTCTGAGAATTCCTTTGACCAAGAAGTTTTCTATTAATTCTAAATTTTCCTGTCACTGTGGTTGAAAATGAATGTCGATCTGACCCCACTAACGATTAGAAAATCGAAAGAACGTTCTTAAAAAAAATTTAAGGAAGACATTGTTTTTTTAAATAAAAAAATTTGATCTAAGTCTGATAATATTTACCAGATTCACCCTTTAATAGTATATATCTCCTCTCATAGTATATACAGTATATACAGTGGGGACGGAAAGTATTCAGACCCCCTTACATTTTTCACTCTGTTATATTGCAGCCATTTGCTAAAATTATTAAAGTTCATTTTTTTCCTCATTAATGTACACACAGCCCCCCATATTGACAGAAAAACACAGAATTGTTGACATTTTTGCAGATTTATTAAAAAAGAAAAACTGAAATATCACATGGTCCTAAGTATTCAGACCCTTTGCTGTGACACTCATATATATAACTCAGGTGCTGTTCATTTCTTCTGATCATCCTTGAGATGGTTCTACACCTTCATTTGAGTCCAGCTGTGTTTGATTATACTGATTGGACTTGATTAGGAAAGCCACACACCTGTCTATATAAGACCTTACAGCTCACAGTGCATGTCAGAGCAAATGAGAATCATGAGGTCAAAAGGAACTGCCTGAAGAGCTCAGAGACAGAATTGTGGCAAGGCACAGATCTGGCCAAGGTCACAAAAAAATTTCTGCTGCACTTAAGTTTCCTAAGAGCACAGTGGCCTCCATAATCCTTAAATGGAAGACGTTTGGGACGACCAGAACCCTTCCTAGAGCTGGCCGCCCAGCCAAACTGAGCTATCGGAGGAGAAGAGCCTTGGTGAGAGAGGTAAAGAAGAACCCAAAGATCACTGTGGCTGAGCTCCAGAGATGCAGTCGGGAGGTGGAAGAAAGTTGTAGAAAGTCAACCATAACTGCAGCCCTCCACCAGTCGGGGCTTTATGGCAGAGTGGCCCGACGGAAGCCTCTCCTCAGTGCAAGACACATGAAAGTCCTTATGGAGTTTGCTAAAAAAAACACCAGAAGGACAAAAAGGTGGTGAGAAATAAGATTCTCTGGTCTGATGAGACCAAGATAGAACTTTTTGGCCTTAATTCTAAGCGGTATGTGTGGAGAAGACCAGGCACTGCTCATCACCTGTCCAATACAGTCCCAACAGTGAAGCATGGCGGTGGCAGCATCATGCTGTGGGGGTGTTTTTCAGCTGCAGGGACAGGACGACTGGTTGCAATCGAGGGAAAGATGAATGCGGCCAAGTACAGGGATATCCTGGATGAAAGCCTTCTCCAGAGTGCTCAGGACCTCAGACTGGGCTGAAGGTTTACCTTCCAACAAGACAATGACCCTAAGCACACAGATAAAATAACGAAGGAGTGGCTTCACAACAACTTCGTGACCGTTCTTGAATGTCCCAGCCAGAGCCCTGACTTAAACCCAATTAAGCATCTCTGGAGAGACCTAAAAATGGCTGTCCACCAACGTTTACCATCCAACCTGACAGGACTGGAGAGGATCTGCAAGGAGGAATGGCAGAGGATCCCCAAATCCAGGTGTGAAAAACTTGTTGCATCTTTCCCAAAAAGACTCATGGCTGTATTAGATCAAAAGGGGGCTTCTACTAAATACTGAGCAAAATATTTAGGACCATGTGATATTTCAGTTTTTCTTTTCGAATAAACCTGCAAAAATGTCAACAATTCTGTGTTTTTCTGTCAATATGGGTTGCTGTGTGTACATTAATGAGGAAAAAAATGAACTTAAAAGATTTTAGCAAATGGCTGCAATATAACAAAGAGTGAAAAATGTAAGGGGGTCTGAATACTTTCCGTCCCCACTGTATCTCCTCTAATAGTATATACAGTACCGTATATACTTGAGTATAAGTCGATCCGAGTATAAGTTGAGGCCCTAATTTACCACAAAAAAATGGGAAAAACCTATTGACCCGAGTATAAGACGAGGGTGAGAAATAGCAGTTACTGTAAGTGGAAAAAGAGGGTCAACAATGCCCATCTGCAGCTGTATACCTACCTGTGTCCTGTGCATATGTCATGTGTATAGGTGCATGTGTCATGTGTCCTGTGCATATGTGCATGTGTCATGTGTATATGTGCATGTGTCCTGTGTATGTGTGCATCCTACCTGTGTCCTGTGCGTGCCTCCGTGTGCCGCTCTGCACCGATCAGCGTGTGCTATTACTATTCGGCAGCCATTCACTGTTCAAAAGCCGCGCCTCCTCCTCATCCGTGATAGGCAGAAAACTCCATTTCCCAGTATAAGTCGATCCGAGTATAAGTTGAGGCCCTAATTTACCACAAAAAAATGGGAAAAACCTATTGACCCGAGTATAAGACGAGGGTGAGAAATAGCAGTTACTGTAAGTGGAAAAAGAGGGTCAACAATGCCCATCTGCAGCTGTATACCTACCTGTGTCCTGTGCATATGTCATGTGTATAGGTGCATGTGTCATGTGTCCTGTGCATATGTGCATGTGTCATGTGTATATGTGCATCCTACCTGTGTCCTGTGCGTGCCTCCGTGTGCCGCTCTGCACCGATCAGCGTGTGCTATTACTATTCGGCAGCCATTCACTGTTCAAAAGCCGCGCCTCCTCCTCATCCGTGATAGGCAGAAAACTCCATTTCCCAGCAGTCAGCGGTCAGCCTATCACAGACGTTCTCTCATCCTCATACCACAGACGAGGATGAGAAAATGTCCGTGATAGGCTGTACACTGACTGCTGGGAAATGGAGTTTTCTGCCTATCACAGACGAGGAGGAAGCGCGGCTTTTGAACAGTAATTGGCCGCCGAATAGTAATAGCACACTCTGGCTGCCGTCTGCCTGCGTGATATGCTGATCATGTAGGCAGACGGCGGTGACTCGAGTATAAGTCGAGGGGGGCACTTTCAGCCCAAAAGCTTCTGTTCAGCTTCTGTGCTCCCCCTGTTCTGAGTTTGTCGTCTCCCAGTTCTGTTTATTTTTCCTCTCAGCACATTTATTTGGTGATTTTTATACCGGCACAATGGAGGCAGCAGGTTGTAGAACCGTCTGTGTCCGGGGGTGGAAGTGTTGGCAATCTATTCATTGGACTGAAGGTTTCCACTTCTCCGACCCAAAGTCATTTTTACCATCAATCTCTAAATACTTGTAACAATGTCATCATGCCACGTTCTCTCTTAGAAAGGACACCGGACAGTAGGGTTGCCACCTCATCCCTTTAAACCCGAACACATATGAATTACACAGGTTCTGAGGCCAATTTAGCGCAAATAAGGCACCAAGTGAGTTTAACTACCACCTTAATCCGCCACAGAACCTGTGTAATTCATATGTGTTCGGTTTTAAAGGGATGAAGTGGCAACCTTAACCGGAGGATGGACATGACAGCACTTGGAAGGTAAACTGGGCCGAGTCAGGCTACTTGTTCGGTCTGGAGACCCAAAAAATCCCAGCATGCCTTATAAACTGAGTGCCATGGATGCACCCTCATGCCGCGTACACACGAGCGGACTTTGACGGACTGAACTCCGAAGGACTTTGACGGAGTTCCAACTAAACAGACTTGCCTACACACGATCACACCAAAGTCCGATCCTTTAGAACGTGATGACGTACGACCGGGCTAGAATAAGGAAGTTCATAGCCAGTAGCCAATAGCTGCCCTTGCGTCGTTTTTGGTCCGTCGGACTAGTATACAGAGGAATGGATTTTTCAATAAGAATCGAGTCCGTCGGAAAGATTTGAATCATGTTCTATTTGTAAAGTCCATTAGATTTTTCAACAGAAAAGGTCCGATGAAGCCCACACACACACGATCGAATTGTCCGACGGATTCGTTCCGTCGGACCTTTAACGCCGAAAAGTTCGGTCGTGTGTACGCGGCATTACATTTCTAAAATAACGTTTTTATACAAAATGAAAAACAAACACATGGATCAGATTATAAATGTTTCCATTTTTATTGCTATATTACAAAACCATTGTACTTTTCATTTGAACCATGAAATCAGCACTAGGGATATGGTGGTGGGGGGGATATTTGGCTCATCCAAGCTAAATGTGCACTCCAAAAAACAGCAATAGCCACACTCAGAATTCCGGTCTGACAAATAACTTTATTGATACAACACCATCTGCACAAACTCCTCCCTCTGATGGGTTTGCTCCCAATAGAACTTCATTGTAGAGACTAGAGGTGTGGTTGCTACTTCCTTAGGGTTGGTGAATATATTCTGTTGAACCTGAACCTTTTCATTATATATAAAAATGATTATGGTCAGGTTTTTTTTATCCCAGGTAAATATAAAATATTGCAAACAAATATTTCACATATGCCAAGTGCAGACAGCAGGTGGTGCTATTGGGTCAGTTCTCCAGCACTCCTCCAGTTACTGACTTATGTGCTGTGAAGTTTGTAATTTGATCTCCTGCTATTCAGGCCACACCCAGCTGGATGAGTCAGAGGAAGGACACGCCCACCTCTACTTACATACAGCTTTGTGTGGAGGATCAATGAGAGAGAGACAACCCAAAAGTCAGCTGGTCTGTCTGATGGGGAAGCACAGATTTTCCAGCGACACCGTGTCATGTCATCAAATGGAAATATTTGCACCAGTATATATAAAAAAGTTATAGAAAAAAAGTGACACGAAAAGATTGATAAAATTAGAAAATATTCCCAAAACCTTTTTTTATAACGTTGATCTAAACACATTATTGTTCTTTTTAAGCATTTTGTATTTCAGGAAAATGAAAAGAGAAAAAAAAAAAAAAAAACACACACACAAGAGACTCCCATGCTGAGAATTTAAAGGAAACTTGTACTGAGGGGACTATGAAGAAGACAGAATGCTGTTTGCCTGGCTGTCTCTGGTATTGTCTCAGTACTTTGAGACACTGACCTGGAACAATCAGCAGAGGAAGAAATCCAAGTTTATTCAAAACTACCAATCAGAATACTTGTTGAAGCCATTGGATCAGAATGACAGCCAGGGAATCGGTATTCTTTAGAAGTAGTTAGCAATGGAAGCCACCATACTTCCTATAATACAATTGTGTAGGACGCAGACAGGTTAGTGTGTGATCAAATATTAGCAGTATGTGTCTCCTTTCTATGTCCTGTACATCCTAGAGAAGGATGTAGAGCACAGGATGTACAGAGAAGGATGTACATAGCAGCTCCTTGCGGCTCTGTACACACACACCAGGTTATACCGCTTCTCTTCCTCTGCCCCTCCCCCCAACCTGCTCTATTGTCACCCTTCACCCCTCCCCCGATCTCCACGAGTCCTCCCAGTGCAGACGGAGCTCATCACCACCCACCATATACCAGACCTCACTTCTGTCCATCCCAGTCCCCTCCCCCCCACATGGGGTCATGTGACCTCACCTAGATGTAGAGGTGACCACATCCTGTCCCATCCCATCCCGCACTGCATTCTCTGTACTGATGGATCATCTCCACCCTCTGTGTCTGATCATGGCTGGACACCACCATGAGGAGGGGGGCAGAATGTCGGGGGGGGGGGGGGGAAATGATGATATAACATGGTAACTTCCTGTTTGGAAAATTAAAGTAGAACTAAAAAGGCAAAAACTTTTTGTTCATTTTGGAGTGCGTAAGAGAGGGCTATATTTTATTACCATCGGTTTACCATTAGGGAGACTTCCCTTCGCTTCCTGTCCAATAACCAAAATAGGAAATGCCTCCAAAAGCGAGGAAATCCCTGGTTGTCACCAGAACTAGTGTCCCCATTGGAGGATTTCCCCTCTTTTCCAGTTCTGGTAACAATTCAGAATTTGGGATTCTCTTTCACTTTGGGCGATAACATTCCCTGGGACAAATATAGAGGGGGCTCTCTCTAAATGGGATGGAGACAGCAATAAAAACCTGACAGGGACTCTATTCCCTCTCCACGATAGATAGAGCACATCCCCCTCGCTAGGAATGCACCAATGCCTTTTTTTTTTTTTAATCGGCGAGTACCGATACTTTTCAAGTACTCGCTGATAACAAGAACCGATAATTTATGGCGAGTTTTGCCACTTGAACTGAAATGCGGTGCGATTTCTGTCCAAATCGTATGCGGTTTCCCCACCGCTCCTGTGTGAACCGAAGCTTGCCATAGTGATTTCAGCCTGGGGATTACACAGGAGCAGTGCGGCAAACTGCATGCGATTTGCACAGGAATCGCACCACATTTTTTTGCAGTGCGATTTGCACCCATTCATTTTGTATGAACGCAAATTGCACCACAAAGTATTGTTACTGGTGCATCCCCCACCCCTCGCTATAATTAGAGTTATTCCAGCCAATCACAGTGATCTGAGAGGGAGCGATGGAAAAGTCCCATATATTTATCATAGAAAACCCTGCGGGACTAATAACATAATAGGTGCTCTATCCCTCTAAAACAATGAAACTAAGTATAAAAAAATTACAATCATAGTAAAAATGAAAAATTGAATACAATTGCATTAGAACTCAGAGAGAAATAAGTGCAAATGCCTTTAATTGTGAAGCCATATGAATGGAAGTTCATTAGTGAAGCCAAAACAATTGTTTATCCAAGTAATGTGATGTGCCAAAATCCCTCCACTCCAGTGCTAACCCCATTACACTCACCGAGAGCTCAGGCCTCCTTCCCCTTCTCATTCCCCCCCACACATCTTTATATAACCTTTATATATAAATATCCCGGCATGGAGGGGCTCAGTGAAGGTGGTGGTGAAGGTGTGGAGGTGTCGGATCGGCTCACACAGATCATAAAAGGACAGCCGCCCAGCCTCATAATCCAGATAGATCCTGACTCTGTTACTGGAGAGATTGGTGGGTAAGCGGATTACTTTACTGTCATGTGTCACCTCATACTGATCAACTTTCTTGTACAAACCCCAGGACTTCTTATTATATCCAATCGCCGACTGCTCTCCTCTCCTGTCTATACTGGGGTAACACATCCCGACTATGCACCAATCTGTTCCCCTGACATCCACTTCCCAGTAATGTCTCCCTGAGGAGAAACGCTGACTGCCCAACACCTGAGCATAATACTGAAATCTCTCCGGTGTTTCTGGACGGTTCTGGTTTCTATCCGCCCTGGATACGGTTTTCCGGTCATCTGATATATGGAGAATATTAGCAGCTGTGTTTACATCCAGTAATATGTCTGCAGCTTCCTGTATATTGAAGGATACATTTATCCCTGTTACTAGATCAGCGATGCTTAAGATTCTAGCCACATCCAGACTTCCTCCATCATGGAGGAGTCTATCATGCCTCTCTAGGTCCTCATTATATCCCTCCTCAGTATCATACAAGTCCCCTATGTCGGATTCCTGTGGGACAGCCAGTGGGTAAATCTTGTTATACAGCTCCTCAAAGTCCACCATCTTCCCGAACAGCTCCTGCACCTGAATTTCCAGATTCCGGATGGAGCTGGAGGTCCGCTTGGAGATTTGCCTCAGGGCTTTCATCTCCAAGTCTTCCAGAGGTCTACTGATATCTGTCAACATAACAGTGACTCTCCAGGCGTCATCAACGGATTTTTTTTTTACTTTGCTCAGACTCTGGACTCTTTCCTCCATCACCTCTCTTTTTGTCAGAAGCTTCTGCAGGACATTCCTCAGGGTCTCCTTCTTCTTCTCAGAAGCCTCATCCAGTGACTGCATCTCATGTCCTTTATGTCCTCCAATAACACACAACATACAGGCACAGGTATTATCCTCAGTGCAGTAATACTCCAGGATCTTTTTATGGATGGAGCATTTCCTGCTCTCCATGGACAAGGTGGGGTCACATAAGACGTGTTCTGGAGACTTTTTGTGGACTCTCCGGTGTTTATTACACAAAGAAACCTCACAAAGCAGACAGGATCTAACAGCAGGTACAGGAGAGTCCACACGCTGAGCAGACAGGAAATTCTCCACTATGTTACGTAGTGTTATGTTACTCTGCAGTACAGGCCGATGCTGAGACTTCCCTCTGCACTGAGGACAGGAATATTCTCCAGACTCCACCTGTGTATGCAGCACACGATCAATACAGACCCGGCAGAAGTTGTGTCCACAGCCCAACATTACAGGATCTGTATAAATGTTCAGACAGATGGAACAGTCCAGCTCAGCTCTCAGATCAGCAGACGCCATCGCTGAAAGTAGAAGAGAGAAATGAAAGTCAGTTGGAAAGAATTCAGGTAAGTTTTTAATATTTATCTAAACCGGGTGAGGCTGATCTTTGACTCGGACTTTATTTTATAGGATTAGTTATATGGAATAATAAAAGTCTCTCATACAGAAAATGTGAAATGAAAAGAAATAAAAAACACACAACTAATGGGGTATGACCTCAGAAGCTTAACCACTTGCTTACCGGGCACTTAAACCCCCCTCCTATCCAGACCAATTTTCAGCTTTCAACGCTGACGCACTTTGAATGACAATTGCGCGGTCATAAAACACTGTACCCAAATTAAATTTTTATCATTTTTCACCACAAATAGAGCTTTCTTTTGGTGGTATTTGATCACCTCTGAAGTTTTTACTTTTTGTTAAAAAAAAAATGTAAAAAACTGAATTTTTTTTTTTAATTTTTTAAATTTTTTTATATTTTGTTATAAAAAAAATTTAAAACAGGTCATTTTTCTCCTTCATTGATGTACGCTGATGAGGCGGCAGTGATGGGCACTGATGGGTGGCACTGATGGGCACTACAGGTGGGCATTGATAGGTGGCACTGTGGGCATTGATAGGTGGCACTGATGAGGCAGATGTGCCTCTTCCACTTCGGGACCGATGTCCCTCACATCCTAACCAGTGATCGGCTTTTTTTCTACTTACGCTGTCAGCGTGAGTAGAAAAAAAAAAACAACGATTACCGATCTTTTGTTTACATCATGTGTACAGCTGTCATTGGCTGACAGCTGATCACATGGTAAGGGGCCGGGACCGGCCCCTTACTTGGATCAGTGATCACCCGAGTCTCAGTGACTCGGTGATCACAGCGCGCTCAGCGCACGCCCTGCAGGGTGCGTGCACAGGGGAGGCCGTCATATGATGGCCTCCCGGGAATTCAGGTCCGCGCTGTGGCCGTCATTCGGCCATAGCTCGGATGTGAAGTGGTTAATGCAGAGTGAGGCATGGAAGGGAAATTGAATTGGTCAGGAAGCTGCAATTTTACTAACAAAGTGAAAATAAAGTGTGACATGGGGGAGTTCGCTCTCGTGGTAGATGCCTTTATAAAGTGAATCCACAGCAGCCAGGAACTGTATTTTCGGGCCTGGTAAACCACTTTTATTAATAAAGGCAGAAAGCAAAACCACAGTCCAACATACATTTTCCCACGCAGGGATCTTCTCTAGTTTGAGCAGAATACAAACAAACACTGCAAAAAGCAGAGCCACCTGGTTCATAAGCTCAGTCAGCTTCAACCAGTGGCGAAACTAGACATTCTTTCACCCGGGGCAAAGACTCAGTTCGACGCGCCACCCCCTCAGCCCCCTGCCCAAGAAGGGGAAGTGTAGTAAATACATAGATAAGCCATAGGATGGTAAATAATACACACACACATAAGTTTGGCGATAGTGAATCACTACGCATGCAGTGAAGGCCTACACCAGGGATATCCAAACTACGGCCCTCCAGTTGTTGTGGAACTACACGTCCCATGAGGCATTGTAAAACTGGCATTCACAGACACGACGAGGCATGATGGGAATTCTAGATCCTGAACATCTGAAGGACCATAGTTTGGAGACCCCTGGACACAATCACTGCATGGGTTAGGTTCAAGCCTCAATTCCATAGCGGATGAGGAAGGGTGCCACTGGGAAAGAAGTAGTGAGCCAAGAAGCGGGTCTTTCAGAAGGCCTCTAATGTTTGTCTGCTCTTCTTCCTTCTCAGCGATGACCCTCCTAAGCTGCTGTGGAGGTGAGGCTTGAAATCGCCTCATTTTACAGTTATGACTAGCTCATTAAAGGCCCACCCTGCTGTTTTTTTTTTTTTTTTTGCGGCAGCACCCCTTCTAATCCACCACAGAGGTGAGGCTTGAAATCACCTCATAAAATGCTACTGCTTTCTTCTGGCGCAACAGCCAAGGTTGTCAACTCTTCTTCAAGCCAACCCCAAATACTTTAGCGATGCAAGGCAATTTTTTTTTTAGTATACACTATCAGATTGTAAAAGACCTGGGACACCTTTGGGTGCCCCAAGGAGAGCAGTACAATGGGTGTGGCCAAATTGCATCAACAGTGGGAGGGGCTTAAAAGGGACATGGTTAAATAAACCCAAAGCAGTCTTGTGCCCATAAAATCTGCTTAGACTAATAAAACAAATGTCAGTGTAAAAATATGAACTTATTTGACTAAGCTAAATTAAAAGTGGACAGTGGATATGTCAATAGTGCAGAGGTTGGGGTCAGTCAGTACAGAAGCACAGGGATGGAATGAGCCTCTCATAATGGGTACAGCAGGTATATAGACTTCGCAACTCAGCACAGGGATGGTGGGAAACCCCTCATAACAGGCATAGCAGTTGTACGTACCCAGGAACACAGGGATGGTGGGAACCCCTAATGGACACAGCAGGTGTACAGACCCTGGAACTCAGCACAGGGATGGTGGGAACCCCTCATAATGGGCACAGCAGGTGTACAGACCCAGGAACTCAGCACAGGGATGGTGGGAACCCCTCATAAGGGGCACAGCAGGTGTACAGACCCAGGAACTCAGCACAGGGATGGTGGGAACCCCTCATAAGGGGCACAGCAGGTGTACAGACCCAGGAACTCAGCACAGGGATGGTGGGAACCCCTAATGGGCACAGCAGGTGTACAGCTCCGGGAACTCAGCACAGGGATGGTGGGAACCCCTAATGGGCACAGCAGGTGTACAGCCCCAGGAACTCAGCACAGGGATGGTGGGAACCCCTAATGGGCACAGCAGGTGTACAGACCCAGGAACTCAGCACAGGGATGGTGGGAACCCCTCATAATGGGCACAGCAGGTGTACAGACCCAGGAACTCAGCACAGGGATGGTGAGAACCCCTCATAATGGGCACAGCAGGTGTACAGACCCGGGAACTCAGCACAGGGATGGTGGGAACCTCTCATAATTGGCACAGAAGGTACCTAGTATCAGCAGTAACCAGGAGACTACACAGGGACTAGTGGGCAGCAGTTGGACCTGTAGGCAGGGTTATCCACAGGTGGTCAGATCACCAGCAGAAGAAAAAGAAACCTAGAGAGCCGACACACCCCGCACAGCACTGATATCAGCTAAAGTAGCAGCATATGCACCAGGCCACCGATCACTCACCCACAGCTTCTGCTTCCAACCTACCACACTGCGACATGTGTCATTTGTCATGTGACTCCCCCACCTAGTTTCAACTGCAGTACCACGCTGCACCTCTAACCAGTCGCTTTGTGACTGTGTTGTCCCGTTCTCCTGGATACTTGGCTCTCTAGCAGTATGGTCCACCTCTGGCCTATGGATTGGGGTTACTCCTGACACCCCGATAGGAACTGACCTGTCTCCTGGCCACCTCTGACCCCTTGATGGGACCCTCTGTCTTTGCCCCCTGGGTGAGAACTTCCGTCTCCCTCACTTGGAGCGATCTCCCACCTAGAAGATCTGAGCTATCCTCAGACCTGAGTATATAATGACCATACACACCTGTGTGCTCACACAGATTGCAGGCACCTGGTAAACTCTGGACACAGGCTTGAAAGTTCCGATCCAGAACTACAGAATCCAAAGTCAAAAACACAGCTTTCTCCATTCAGGACCAGTTCACACCACATGCAGTCCAGTGCAAAAAAAAGAGCGACAATTTTGAAAAAAAAACGCATTATTTTTTACATTTTGCTATAATAAATATCCCTCCAAAAATATATAATAAAACATTGTTTTTCCTCAGTTTAGGCCGATACGTATTCTTCTACATATGATTGGTTTGCGCAAAAGTTATAGCGTCTACAAAATAGGGGGAAAGTTTTATGGCATTTTTATTAATAATTGTTTTTTTTACTAGTAATGGCGGCGATCAGCGATTTTTATCGTGACTGTGACGTTATGGCGGACACATCGGACATTTTTGACACATTTTTGGGACCATTGTCATTTATACAGCAATCAGTGCTATACAAATGCACTGATTCCTGTGTAAATGACTCTGGCAGTAAAGGGGTTAACCACTAGGATGCTTGTTTACATTAGCATTTCCCCGTTCTTCCTCTCCGTATCACGGAGCTTGCCGCAGGCCGCCTCTTAAGGGGCAACATACAGGTACGTTAGTTTGCCTGTACATGCCATTCTGCCGCAGTATATTTGTGTGAAGCGGTCGGCAAGCGGTTAATGAACTCAATGTGGCCAGTAATGGAGGAACCGTAGGGCAGCCTGCGATGGGTGGCGGAGGGGGTCGTGGAGTGTGTGTCCTGTGCGCACACCTGCTACGGGCAGCCCTGTAGTTACAAAATGACTGGGCACACTGAATTCACATCAGTGCGGTCGTTAGTTAAAGTTTGCCACTCGGTCCCAGCTGAGTCGAGTGTCCGGCTGAAACCCGGGCATCCGACTCCAAACCTGGGCTGTCTGGGTGAAACCCGGACGGATGGCAACCCTACAGATATGTAATCTAGGTCCTCCTGCCTGAGGACCCCTCCCATCCCCCAATACCAGCCTGAGGACCCCCCATCCCCCCAATACCAGCCTGAGGACCCCTCCCACCCCCCAATACCAGCCTGAGGCCCCCCCAATACCATTTACATAATATAATGACCCCTCACCCCCCATATATACAGTCAGGTCCATAAATATTGAGACATCAACACAATTCTAATCTTTTTGGCTCTATACACCACCACAATGGATTTGAAATGAAACAAACAAGATGTGCTTTAACTGCAAATTTTCAGCTTTAATTTGAGGGTATTTACATCTGAATCAGGTGAACAGTGTAGGAATTACAACATTTGTATATGTGCCTCCCACTTTTTTAAGGGACCAAAAGTAATGGGACAATTGGCTGCTCAGCTGTTCCATGGCCAGGTGTGTGTTATTCCCTCATCATCCCATTCACAAGGAGCAGATAAAAGGTCCAGAGTTCATTTCAAGTGTGCTATTTGCATTTGGAATCTGTTGCTGTCAACTCTCAATATGAGATCCAAAGAGCTGTCACTATCAGTGAAGCAAGCCATCATTAGGCTGAAAAAACAAAACAAACCCATCAGAGAGATAGCAAAAACATTAGGTGTGGCCAAATCAACTGTTTGAAACATCCTTAAAAAGAAAGAACGCACCGGTGAGCTCAGCAACACCAAAAGACCCGGAAGACCACGGAAAACAACTGTGGTAGATGACCGAAGAATTCTTTCCCTGGTGAAGAAAACCCCCTTCACGACAGTTGGGCAGATCAAGAACACTCTCCAGGATGTAGGTGTATGTGTGTCAAAGTCAACAATCAAGAGAAGACTTCACCAGAGTGAATACAGCGGGTTCACCACAAGATGTAAACCATTGGTGAGCCTCAAAAACAGGAAGGCCAGATTAGAGTTTGCCAAACAACATCTAGAAAAAGCCTTCACAGTTCTGGAACAACATCCTATGGACAGATGAGACCAAGATCAACTTGTACCAGAGTGATGGGAAGAGAAGAGTATGGAGAAGGAAAGGAACTGCTCATGATCCAAAGCATACCACCTCATCAGTGAAGCATGGTGGTGGTAGTATCATGGTATAGGCATGTATGGCTGCCAATGGAACATGGACAAAAGCAGCAGGATGAATTCTGAAGTGTTTTGGGCAATATTATCTGCTCATATTCAGCAAAATGCTTCAGAACTCATGGGACGGCGCTTCACAGTGCAGATGGACAATGACCTGAAGCATACTGTGAAAGCAACCAAAGAGTTTTTTTTAAGGGAAAGAAGTGGAATGTTATGCAATGGCCAAGTCAATCATCTGACCTGAATCTGATTGAGCATGCATTTCATTTGCTGAAGACAAAACTGAAGGGAAAATGCCCCAAGAACAAGCAGGAACTAAAGACAGTTGCAGTAGAGGCCTGGCAGAGCATCACCAGGGATGAAACCCAGCGTCTGGTGATGTCTATGCGTTCCAGACTTCAGACCCCATTCACACAGGGATGACTTGTCAGGCGACCTAGTCGCCTCCCGTTCTGTACTATGGAGCCGTTCTAAGGGGAGCGACGCAAGTCGCTCCGACTTAGAAAAGGGTTCCTGTACGACTTCGGGGGCGACTTGGGGCGACTTGCATAGACTTCTATGCAGAAGTCGTTTTGCAAGTCGCCCGGGCAGTCGTGTTGCCCCTGTGTGAATGGGGTCTCAGGCTGTAATTGACTGCAAAGGATTTGCAACCAAGTATTTAAAAGTGAAAGTTTGATGGATGATTGCTAATCTGTCCCATTACTTTTGGTCCCTTAAAAAGTGAGAGGCACATATACAAACTGTTGTAATTCCTACACCATTCATCTGATTTGGATGTAAATACCCTCAAATTAAAGCTGAAAGTCTGCAGTTAAAGAACATCTTGTTCGTTTCATTTCAAATCCATTGTGGTGGTGTATAGAGCCAAAAAGATTAGAATTGTGTCGATGTCCCAATATTTATGGACATGACTGTATTTATATAGTATAACCCCCCAATATATCATGTATAAGTATGACCCTCCAAATCCTAAATCATGTAAATAAGTATAGTGTAACCCCCCCAGCCCAATACAGCATGCATATAGTATAATTCCCCCCCGCATATATCATGTATATAGTATAATGATCCCCCTCTCCTCCCCCTTTCCCATATATCCTGTATGTAGTATAAAAAACCCTCCCCCCTATATATATCATGCATGTAGTATGATGACCCCCCTATATATATATCAAGTATGAAGTATAATGACCCCCCTATATTTATCATGTATTTGTATAACAAACCCCTCCCCCCATATATATCATGCATGTAGTATAATGACCCCCCTATATATATATCATGTATGTAGTATAATAACCCCCCCCCCCCAATATATATCATGTATGCAGTATAATGACCCCCCTATATTTATCATGTATGTAGTATAATAACCCCCCCAATATATATCCTGTATGGAGTATAATGACCCTCCCCCAATATTTAACATCAGTGTCTGACCTCACAAATGCTCTTCTGGAGGAATGGTCAAACATTCCCATAGACACACTCCTAACCCTTGTGGACGGCCTTCCCAGAAGAGATGAAGCTGTTATAGCTGCAAAGGGTGGGCCAACTCAATACTGAACCCTACGGACTAATACTGGGATGCCATTAAAGTTATTGTGCGTGTAAAGGCAAGTGTCCCAATACTTTTGGTGATATAGTGTATATTCACATGCTATCAACAGATCGATCCACACATGTTCAGCAAGGACATTCTGCATGATGGTGAGCCATGATTGCTGTTTGGTGTCACATTCTTTCACACTGAAAAGTAAAGGAAATGTGTTCTGTGTAGACATCTGATAGCTGTGAGGGCAGCTAGAATTAGTGAGCACCATGTAAAGACATGATAACAAATTGTGACATCTGAACATCTTCGAAATAATGTTTTTTTTATTTTTTTTTTATCTTTTTATAAAAGTTATAAACACAAATCAAAGTAACAACAAGATAAGACCAGTACAAATCTGGATGGTGGAACCCATACAGGTTAACATCACGTTAATCAAGAAAAAATATACTGAAAGGGGTGACACCATGTAATAATGAGGTGCTGATCATACATTCCAACAATAAGCAAAATACAGTAAAGAGGTATCTCAGATAAGTATGGTGTCTGTGCGACATGTCCAAAGTGGTCAGGGGCTCAGTCAACCATTTTCAGCATACCTTGTCATATTTTTTGGGGACAACCTCTATTGGCATAGGTATCTTTGTGCAGAAGTAAGCTGTGGTTCATAAGTTGCTTCCAGAAGGAGAGGGATTGGGGAGGGGGGGGGGGTTTCCATTGCATTGTGATGGCCTTCCTGGCATAAAACAGGAGCAGACCAATTAAAGTACGCTCAGAGGGTTGAATTGATGTGGGGGCAACTAGGTTAATCAAGGCCATCACTTCAACCCAATAACCCACTACACAAGGACAGGACCAAAATATGTGGGAGAAATCTCCTGGGGAATTGCCACATCTCCAGCACTCCATTGGATTGGAGGGGTCAATTTTGTGGAGCCTGTAAGAGGGTAAAGTAGGCTTTATGCACCAGTGGCGGCTGGTGCCTCATCGGTTGCCAGATCACTTACCCTGTGCTGCTATCTCTGGATGACACTGCCACCCCCAGAGCCGGGTGCTGGGCTTGCTGACTCCACACACTGCTCCCGGACTGACATGTTGGAGGGTACCCGCCGGCGATGGCTTCCCCCATTTGTGTCCCGGCCTCCATGTCTCCCCTTCGTCTTCCACTGGTGGCTGGTGGGTCAGTCGGGCTTCCCCTGCATCTCCTCCTCGGCATCACGGTGGTCGTGTGGCTCATCCCTCCTCCCCCTAGGCCAATAGGATCGCTTCTCCTTTCGGCCAATCAGGAAATGGGTCTCAGGACCCGCATCCTGTTTGGCCGGGAGGAGAATTCGTGTGACAATAGCGAATATTCATTCGCTATTGTCACACAACTGGGCGGGCTCAGGGTGCAGTGCTCTGCCCCCCGGACCCACCCTTTTCTGAAACCTAATAGAGCCTCTGGCTTTATTCACGTGCTCAAAAAAAACCAAAAAAAAAAAACATTGCAACCCATGCACTCGGCGCCCCGCATGTAGATTAGGGAGCCGGACACATGGATGGGGGGGCCGCCACTGCTATGCACTATTTAAAATAGTACAAGTCGGTCATGAAAGGAAGCCAAAGTCCGGAAGGGGAGGTCCCAGTCATCGTTGTCCAATTCCAGAATGTCACGGAGCCAGCGGGTCCAAAGCCTTTCCAAGGGGGGCAAACACACAAAAATGAAATGAGTCGAGCTGGGAGGTAGGTTTCACATCATACTCTGTTCGGAGCATTGGTTCCAGTTCAGATGGGACAACCATACATGAGGAAATGTGCTACGAAGGCATGAGAGAGCTGTAAAGAGCAAAAAAAGTAGTTTGAGGGGACATTATAATTATAGGAAAGCTGGGACAGGGGCATTAGGGAATGCTGCTGCACCACATGAGAAATCATTTTGATATTGTATTTAGTCCAGGCATATGGATCTGGTAGCAGATACAGATGTGGCAGGGTAGGTTAAGCCAAAGTGGAGCATATGGGGACACCGCTTCTTTCTGATAGCTCTCACAGGCCAGACCAACCCACCAGGCCCACAAGGTAGTAGCATGGAGGGGTGGTAAGAGTCTAGGGGGCTTGTGGACCTCTGAGTATAAGGATTTTGAGCGCTTCTAGGGAGCAGACCACTGCTGCCTCCAGAAGTGTAGAAGGGTTAGAAGAGTCAGGGTTCAGCCACCATGCCGCCATTACCAATTGGGTGGCCAGGACATATTTCTGGCAGTCAGGGAAAGCAAGGCCTCCCTGCTTGGCAGGGTGCATTAAGGTGGCCAATTTGTAACGTGGAGTTTAGGGACTTCAGAGAAAAGAGAATAGTTGATTTAATTTTGCAAAAAAGGATTTTAGTATCCACTGTGGGGATTGCTGAAATAGGTAAGTAAATTTAGGGATAATCTTCATTTTTATTAAGGTAATACGGCCCAATAGGGACAAGGCCAAGCTCTCTAATGCCTTCAGCTTTGTCTTTAATTCTGGAAGAATTGGGTGTAAATTTAGGGGGAGGAAGTCCGAGACCTGATGGGAGATTACCACCCCTAAATATTTAAAGAAATCCACCCATTGCTAGGGAATATCCAGAGGGGCCCGTGGATCTGGCAGCCTGGTCTATAGGAAAGAAGAGTGACTTGGCCCAATTCACCCTGAGTCCGGTAACTACAGAAAGAGTTCAAGACCCGTAGGGCTCCCTGCAATGATGGACCTGCGTCATTCAGGAATAACAGCAGGTCGTCTGCATATAGGGCCACCTTCTCCTCCAGCCAGCTGATACACAGCCCATTAATATGAGGGGAGGTCCGCAGAGCCTCAGCCACTGGCTCAATGGCTGTGGCAAAGAGGGCCAAGGAGAGAGGGCAGCCCTGTCTATGTTACTTGAAAAGGGCGAACAGTCCACCGCCTAGTCTGACAGAGGAAGTGGGGGTTATGATACCGTACCTTGAGCCATTCTTTAAACACCAGAGGGAAGCCCATTTTGCGAAGTGTCTCCCATAGAAAAGGCCATTAAACCGGGTCAAAGGTCTTCTCTATATCGAGGGTGGCTACCACTCTCGAGCATGCGTTGATGTGTGGGGCATGTAAATTTGTATGTAGTCTGCGGAAATTTATATCAGTGGCTCTATGGGGCATAAAACCCGTCAGATTCTATAATAGAGCATAACATGTGTTGCAGTCTGAGGTTTGTCAGAATTTTGAAATCATTGATAATCAGAGTGATGGGTCTATATGAAGCAAAAGCTTTGGGGTCTTTAGGTGATTTGTATATAAGGATCAAATGGGCATGATACATAAAGGTAGGCAACATACCCTCTGCCAGACATTGAGTATATAACGAGGCCAGAAGTGGGGCGAGCAGTTCACTATGGGATTTATAAAAGTCAATTAAAAGACCATCTAGGCCTGGGGCCATCCCAGAAGGGAAGGATTTTATTGCGTTAAGAACTTGTAACGTGGTAATGGGTGGTACTAATGCTTTGCGCTCCTTGTCCAAAAGCCATCCAAGCACCAGAGGATCTAAGAGATTGTGCAGGTCCCTTGGATTAAAATCGGAGGGGAAGGTGGAGGAGTAAAAAGGTCTCTAAGACCTCTGGAGGGGATGAAACGGTCTCCCCAGTGGAGTTGGTAAGCTCAGGGATCAGGGTAAGGGATTGATCGTGGTGGGCCAACATGGCCAATAAATGGCCGTTACAATCTCCCTGCTCAAAAAAGCATTGTTTATTTTTGTACACGTCTAATATAGTGACTTCTGCTATATGCAGTTGTAGGTCTCTCTGAGAAGCCAGCAAAGAGTCAGTTACTCTCCATAGACGCAGCATTGTAAGCTTCAGTGTGGCAGGTAACGGATTATTGAAAGGAATAGGTGATGGCTGCTTGGTCTTCATGTCTCCGTTCCCAGTGGAAGCCTGTTGAGGGGAAACGTGCGTCGGATGGAGCAAGTGGCTGTGATGCCATCACGTTTTATTCATTTTTTTCCCTATGCAGTGAGAAGGCTCAACCCTCTGCTGCCTGTGAAACATTTTTATCCAGTTCCCTTTGCTGTGCACTATTTGCGGTGATGTTGCTGTGCAATTTGATTTGACTTTTTGGCTTTCAGTTTCTGAAATGCTGTGTTCTTAGTGCTGCGTGCAATTGCTGTGGAATTACAAGTGACTTTTAAGAAATTTTTACATCTACACTATGGAGTTTCCCCCGTTTTGTTTTCATTGAGGGGTCTGGATGTGTGGAGGATTGAGGGAAGATAATTGACCTTCCCTCCAACACCTGAACCCAAAGAAAGTGTCTTTTGGTTATTCCATTGAAGAAAAACAGGAAAAACTTTCTGGATTACTACCCAGGTGGAGATCACAGATGCCGGCAGGCGAATGCAACAAGCCTTTAAGATCTCTATAATTTGAGATCCTACAGATTCGGTAAGCGAGCATTTCTACTATACTTACCTATAGCGTGAAGATCATTTATTTGTTTGTTCCAAAGCAGAAGATTCATGATTGATCTACAATACAAGATATCCTCATATGGACTTTATCTTTTATGACACATCACAAGGGTGTTTATTTCTGCTATTTTTTTAAAGAGGAACAAGTAATTTAATTGGTGTGTTGAAAGATTATGAACGCATAGATCTATACAATTGATTTTTTTCACATAAGCACCAGTTTTAATAGGCACTTGGTAACTTTTTATTTATAGTTCACCATTTGAATAGTTATTCGTTTAACCCATTGGTATAAGTAAAAGTAAATGGAGTAAATTAGTTGCTCCTTATTTATGACATATAAACAAGATATTTCAGCTATATTGAAAAATGTATCTATTTTTTTAAAACATTTCCTCACGAGAATAGTGGTGAATCACGGAAATGTAGTTGTATACATTGTATTCAGATACATAGTTATTGGTGGCGCGCTTGTATTTTTTTGTTACTTTGTTTGGGTCCTTTTTGTATTTTTGACTTACACGAGCAGCTGCACCGTTTTGTTGTTTTTTTACATATGGTTAGCGCAAAATATACTCTTTTGATACTTTTTTGATAGCAGTAATGGAGAATATGTATTGCCCTCTGGTGTAAACCTTAATGGCATCCCAAGTAATTTCGGGAGAGGAGGACCCGGTGTTATGTTCCCGGAATTCAGCTAGCAACGGGGAAATTTCTTCCAGGTTTTATCGTCAAAGTTTTATTGATGAAGGTAAAGTTAGAAGCTGATTGGCTGCCATGCACAGCTGCAGCAGATTCTGCACTCTCCAGGGTTTAGTAAATGATCCCCCATGTGTAGCCATGGTTAGAGCACAGTAAAATGTATAAAAGCAAGATTGGAAGGGACCTGAAAAGATATCTCATGAACAGCAAAATTCTGTGAAAGCCAGCAACTTAATTTAAAGACAAACATAGAAACACAAACCAAAACCCCAACTAGCACTGAGGTGCATACCCTGCCCATATCAAGCACCCATCCAAAAACCAGGAAGGGTGCAGATAGGGGCCTTAGACCCATAACAAAATACAACTGGTGAGAGCAACCGATACTATGTCCAGTAAAGCCTTTGAGGAATCTCTAGCAGTGCATAAGATACCAACAGGCCGAGGAGTCTGCACCGAGGAAGCGGGTGGGACATTAGGGAGTGATCGCCAATGGAACCCCAGGTGAAGTACAGCGGGGCTTTGTTGGGGGGACCCCAAGTACCAAAACACTAGCAACTAGAAAGCAATGGGTGGAAATGTAGCTGGAGCTCCTGAGCTACAGCCAGCGGCAAATTTGTAATGGAGAAATGGAGGAGAAGAAGGAATAATGTTAGTATAACAGACAGGGATGATGTATAATCATATCTATTCTCTCAGATGAGTAAAGCACATCTTCAAAGTCTCATAGAATAAAGGTAGTCAAAAGAAAACAATTCCTTGGTCATTTAACTTGCAACAGGTAACGTAGAACAGGAGGACCCGGGACAATGGACAGGATGACAGTCAGACCTTAGGGGGTGTCCAGCCACTCAGGGGCTGCTCTTTAAAAAAAATAGGCAGGACTTAAGGTGTGTTATTCCCCATTTATTCTGAAAATCATAAAAGAAGGTGTGATAGATGTGCGAGTGTCAGCTCATAAGACTTATCCAGCCCTGGCGCCCTTCTGCACAGTACTTGTCTGTACTTTGTACTCCTCTACTACCACAGCGTTTAGCTGTAAATATCAGAAGATGTTTCATGTGTGTGCTGAGATATAGTAAAAGGAAATCATCACCCCTTCCCTCCAAACCCCCCCCTTTTATCAAAGTATCCAAGCTGCTGGAAAACACTGCACCCCCCACAACAATCAGAGAGGACAACCCCAATTCTAAAAAAAAAAAAAAAATTGGGGTGCTGTGTAATCAAATCTACATGAAAACAGAATGGAATGATCTGCAAATCTCATAAACCCGGATTTTATTCACCATAGAAAATAGAAAACATATCCAATGTTTAAACTGAGAAAATGGACCATTTTAACTACTTCCCGACCGCCGCACGACGATGTACGTCCTAAGTTTGAAGGGGTATATCATTGTTATGGCAGCAGCTAGCTGCCATAACCCCGGTATCCCCGTTTTCGTGCGCCGGCCGGCTTTCAGATAAAAGTGGTCCCTGCGGCGGATTCGCCGCAAGATCACTTTTATCGGTGGCGGGAGGGGGCCCCCCCCTCCCGCTGCGATCCGGTGCCCTCCGCCGCTTACCGGAGCAGTCGGTAGCGGCGGAGGCGATCGCGTCCTGTGCCGTGGTGTGTCTGGAGACGAGTGAGGCCAAGATGGCGCTCACTCGTCTCCATGACACTGCTGGGCGGAAGCGACGTCAAAACGTCACTTCCGTCCACGCCTCTTAAAGGCATATTTTTTCAAATGTCATTTTTCTAAATGACTTTTTTTTTTTTTTTTTTTTTTTATTGCATTTTAGTGTAAATATGAGATGTGAAGTCTTTTTGACCCCAGATCTCATATTTAAGAGGTCCTGCCATGCTTTTTTCTATTACAAGGGATGTTTACATTCCTTGTAATAGAAATAAAAGTGACACAATTTTTTTTTTTTTAAACAGTGTAAAAATAAATAAAATATTGTAAAATAAATTAAAAAAAAAAAAATTTTTAAAACTCCCCTGTCCCGACGAGCTCGCGCGCAGAAGCGAACGCATACGCGAGTAGCGCCTGCATATGAAAACGGTGGTCAAACCACACATGTGAGGTATCGCCGCGACCGGTAGAGCGAGAGCAATAATTCTAGCCCTAGACCTCCTCTGTAGCACAAAATATGCAACCTGTAGAATTTTTTAAACGTCGCCTATGGAGATTTTTGAGGGTAAAAGTTTGACGCCATTCCACGAGCGGGCGCAATTTTCAAGCATGACATGTTGGGTATCAATTTACTTGGCGTAACATTATATTTCACAATATAAAGAAAAATTGGGATAACTTTACTGTTGTTTTATTTTTTTATTCAAAAAAGTGAATTTTTTCCAAAAAAAGTGCGCTTATAAGACCGCTGCGCAAATACGGTGCAAAAAAAAGTATTGCAATGACCGCCATTGTATTCTCTAGGGTGTTAGAAGAAAAACCATATATAATGTTTGGGGGTTCTAAGTAACTTTCTAGCAGAAAAACCTGTTTTAAACATGTAAACACCTAAAATCCAAAACGAGGCTGGTCTTAAAGTGGTTAAGAAAAAAAAATAAGGTGATTTTGAAATTGATGGCAACAACACGTCTTAGAAAATTTGGGACAGGGCAACAAAAAGCTGGCAAAGTAAGTGGTACTAACAAGGAAGAGCTGGAAGAACATTTTGGAATGAATTAGGTTAATTGGCAACCTAACCAGTCAGAGTGTCTCAGAAGTAAAGATGGGTAGAGGTTCACCAATCTATTAAAAGCTGTGTCTAAAAATGTTTGCACAGTTTCAGCAGTGTTCCCCAATGTAAACTCGCTAAGACTTTAAATATATCATCATCTACAGTACATAATATCATCAGACAATTCTGAGAATCTGGAGAAATCTGTGTGCGGAAGGGACAAGGCTGAAACACAATATTGGATGGCGGTGATCTTCAGGCCCTCAGATGGCACTGCATAATAAACATGCATTAATGTGTGATGGACATCACTGCATGAGCTCAGGAATACTTCCAGAGATCACTGTCTGTGAATACAGCTCACCGTGCCATCCAGAAATACAAGCTAAAGTTCTATCATGCAAAAAAGAAGCCATATCTGAACATGATCTAAAAACACTGCCGTCTGCTCTGGACCAAAGCTCATGTAAAATGGTCTGTTGCAAAGTGGAAAATTGTTCTGTGGTCAGACGAATCGAAATTTGACATTCTTTTTTGGCCAACCCGAGTGCCGCATTCCTCTGGACTAAAGAGGAGAGGGAACTTCTGGCTTGTTATCAGAGCTCAGTTTAAAAGCCGGCATCTCTAATGGTATGGGGGAGGGGGGCATTAGTGTGTATGGAATGGGCAGCTTGTACATCTGAAAAGGCACCATCAATGCTGAAAGATAGATCCAGGTTTAGAGCAGCAGATGCTTCCATCCAGACATCTTTTTCAGAGAAGGCCTTGGATATTTCAGCAGGACAATGCAAAACCGAATACTGCATCTATGACAACAGTATGGCTTCCTAGAAGAAGAGTCTGGGGGCTTCACTGGCCTGCCTGCAGTCCAGACCTTTCACTAATTGGAAATATATGAAACAAAAATTACGACAAGATGACCCAGGACTGTTGAGCAGTTAGAATCCTATATCAGGCAAGACTGGGACAACATTCCTCTCCCAAAACTCCAGCAACCGGTCTCCTCAGTTCCCAGATGTTTACAGAGTGTTGGTAAAAGAAGAGAGGATGCTAGGCTGTGCTAAACATGTAAAAAATATCCTAAGATGAACTTCTGCGCTACTAAAGTGAATGCTATGTGAAATGCTGCAAAATCAAAAAAGTGAACACCACTCACTAACTGAAATCTGAAAATACCACAATCAGTAATTGTGCCTGTGATTTTGCGCAAAACAGAATAAACAATAAATAATCAATAAATTTGCATAGGTGTTAAATCATATATAAATCAAATAGTCCATAAGTGAATATTCGTGACTGTAGTGCAAATCAATCAAGTGAATAAGATGCGTGAATAATCTATACAGTGATACATCAAAAGTGTAAAGTGCATTGATAGTAGATCTCGTGACTTTCGTGGTGTTGGATACCCACTAGGGGCTCCCAGAACTCTCACCTTGTTGACATCAAAATAATGCCTTTATGTATCCATTCAGGACTGTACTTGTTCCAATCCAATCGGTGTAGTCGTTCTGGTGCGTCTATGGGGAGATGCCGTTTTCTCCGGTGAATGGACTCCACATATGGGGTGTAATCAAAAAGGAGGATACACCAATAGGGAGATATCGTTAAAGCCGAAGATTTTATTTAAAATTATCTGCTTACATAGAGGTAGCGTTGAAACAGCAATTCAAACAGTGTGTTTACAATCCCCGCTACGTCACTTCCGGTCCGCGCTGTTGTGTATCCGGTTACGTCCTACCTGAGGAAGCCATGTGATATGACGTAACGCGTAGGACGTAACTGGATACACAACAGCGCGGACCGGAAGTGACGTAGCGGGGATTGTAAACACACTGTTTGAATTGCTGTTTCAACGCTACCTCTATGTAAGCAGATAATTTTAAATAAAATCTTCGGCTTTAACGATATCACCCTATTGGAGTATCCTCCTTTTTGATTACGCCCCATATGTGGAGTCCATTCACCGGAGAGAACGCCATCTCCCCATAGACGCACCAGAATGACTACACCGATTGGATTGGAACAAGTACAGTTCTGAATGGATACATAAAGGCATTATTTTGATGTCAACAAGGTGAGAGTTCTGGGAGCCCCTAGTGGGTATCCAACACCACGAAAGTCACGAGATCTACTACCAACGCACTTTACACTTTTGATGTATCACTGTATAGATTATTCACGCATCTTATTCACTTGATTGATTTGCACTACAGTCACGAATATTCACTTATGGACTATTTGATTTATATATGATTTAACACCTATGCAAATTTATTGATTATTCACTGTGCTAAACATGGCCCCACCCCCAACTTTTTTGAGACGTGTTGCTGCCAATTTCAAAATGACTTTTTTTTTCTTAAAATAGTTCATTTTCTCAGTTTAAGCCCTTCCCGACCAGCCGCCGCAGTTATACTGTGGCAGGTTGGCCCCCCTGGGTGAGCCAGCGTAGCTATACGCCGGCTTGCCTTTTGACCACTAGGGGGAGTGCGGCGCCACGCCGGAAGCCGATGCACATGCCCGCTGGTAGCAATGACCGCCGGGCACCCGCGATCGCTCCACACAGAGACAGAATGGAGATCTGTCAATGTAAACAGACAGGTCTCCGTCCTGTCAGGGGTGAGGAGAGTTATCTATTGTTCATACCAAGTATGAACAATAGATCGCTCCCCTCACCCAGGCAGTCCCATTTCCCCCAGTTAGAATCACTCCCTAGGTAATACATTTAACCCCTTGATCGCCCCCTAGTGTTAACCCCTTCCCTGCCAGTGACATTTACACAGTAATCTGTGCATTTTTATAGCACTGATCACTGTATAAATGCCAATGGTCCCAAAAATGAGTCAAGTGTCTGATCTGTCCGCCTTAATGTCGCAGTCCTGCTAAAAATCGCAGATCACAGCCATTACTAGTAAAAAGAAAAAAATAATAAAAATGCCATAAATCTTTCTCCTATTGTGTAAATGCTATAACTTTTGTGCAAACCAATCAATATACGCTTATTGCGATTTTTACTACCAAAAATATGTAGAAGAATACATATTGATCTAAACTGAGGAAAAAATTAGCTTTTTTATGAAAAAAAAATGGGGATATTTATTATAGCAAAAAGTAGAAAATATTGTTTTTTTTTTTTTTTTCAAAATTGTCGCTCTTTTTTTGTTTATAGCGCAAAAAATAAAAACCGCAGAGATTATCAAATACCACCAAAAGAAAGCTCTATTTTGTAGGAAAAAAAGGACGTCAATTTTGTTTGGGTACAGTGCCGCACGACCGCGCAATAGTCAGTTAAAGCAACGCAGTGCCGTATCGCAAAAAATGGCCTGGTCATTGAGCAGCCAAATCTTCCGGGGCTGAAGTGGTTAAACATTTGATATGTTTTGATATATTTTCTATGAATAAAATACGGGTGTATGAGATTTACAGATCACTGCATTCTGTTTTTAATGTCGATTTTATACAGTGCCCCAACTTTTATGGGGTTGTATACACACACACTCTTCAACATCTTCAATCATTTGGAATGAACGTTTTCATGGTCACAGCTGTCCCTGCAATCCCAACCAAGGTGATGTATTCCATTAGGGATATTAGATGGTCATGCATGTTTGGTGAATTTGTGACGGTCTAATAACTGCTTGTTTATAAACTATTAAAAATAAAAAATAAAAATCCTGGGCACAAGTGCACTTCAATGGTTTGGTAGAAGGACTTTATTTAAAACTCTTAAGAACCCAACTCAGTTTTAGCAGCATTTTAGGACTCTAAACACATTTTTTTCAAAGGTTAAAAACACGGGGTAAAGACAGACATGGTAAAAGGAAAAAAAAATTAAAATTAAAAACAGTACAATAAAATGAAAATATAAAGTACAGTATTGATTCAGTTCGGACTTACAGCCACTTTAAAGTGGTTCTAAAGGATATTTTTTTTTACCTTAAAGTGGAGTTCCACCCAAAGATGGAACTTCCGCTTTAAGTGATTGTGACCCCGATATGCCACTTTTGGCATGTAATTTTTTGGGGGCGGCGGGGAGCGGATACCTTTTTTTTTAAAGGCATCCCACTTCCTCTCGGGGTTCCGTTGCGCTGGAAGTTCACCTCTCCCCCCTCCCTGCAATCTTCTGGGACATGTCAAAGGTCCCAGAAGATTGCCCGGCCATTCACAGCGCGCAGCGTGGCTCGTGTATTGTGCAGTGCATGCCAGGCTGAGAAGCCACAGCCGGGCGCCCACACCTTGGCTTGTTGAGGGGGCACTTGGAGGAGAAGAGAGCAGGGGACTCCAGAAGAGGGGGATCTGGACCGCTCCATATAATACCTTTGCACAGAGCAGGCAAGCATGTTTATTATTTTGATTAAAAAATACTTTTGGCCTTTACAATCACTTTAAATACATTTTTGCAAATTCAAATTTTTTTTTGGCACTTATGTTCCTTATGCTGATGAAGGAGTGGAGAATGCCAGTGGGGGACTCCAGAAGAGGAGGATCCGGACTGCCCTCTATAAAATCCCATTGCACCAAGCAGGTAAGTAAAATCTAATAAATGTTTATTTTATTTAAAAATAGATTTTCTTTTTTGGACGTCTGTTTGGTGGTCACATGAGAGAAGAAGAGTAAGCCAACTATAGAAGCTACGAGCTGGTGCATGGCAGGGTCGTATTGCCAGTGGCGTAGCATGGGTTGGCAGCGTCCAGGGCAAGGCAAGAAAAAGTCCTAACCTGTGGACTTTTAAGGGAGGGAGGGAGGGAGAGGGAGAGGGGGAGAGAGAGACAGAGAGACAGACAGAGAGAGACAGACAGAGAGAGACAGACAGAGAGAGGCAGAGAGAGAGAGAGACAGAGAGAGAGACAGAGAGAGAGAGAGAGAGAGAGAGAGAGAGAGGGGCAGAGAGAGAGAGGGGCGGAGAGAGAGAGAGAGAGAGAGAGAGAGAGAGAGAGAGGCGGAGAAAGAGAGAGAGACACAGAGAGAGGCAGAGAGAGAGACACAGAGAGAGAGAGAGAGAGGCGGGGAGAGAGAGAGAGAGAGGCGGAGAAAGAGAGAGAGAGAGAGGCGGGGAGAGAGAGAGAGAGAGGCGGAGAAAGAGAGAGAGGCAGAGAGAGAGAGGCAGAGAGAGAGACACAGAGAGAGAGAGAGGCGGGGAGAGAGAGAGAGGCGGAGAGAGAGAGAGAGAGAGAGAGGCGGGGAGAGAGAGAGAGGCGGAGAGAGAGAGAGAGAGAGGCGGAGAAAGAGAGAGAGACAGAGAGAGAGGCAGAGAGAGAGAGAGAGGCGGGGAGAGAGAAAGAGAGAGAGAGGGAGAGAGAGAGAGAGAGAGAGAGAGAGAGAGAGAGAGGGGGGAGAGAGGAAGAGAGGGAGTGGGAGAAAGGGAGAGGGAGAGAGAGGAAGGGGGAGAGAGAAGAAGGGGAGAGAGAGGGAGAGAGAGAGAGAGAGAGAGAGAGAGAGAGAGAGAGAGAGAGAGAGAGAGAGAGAGAGAGAGAGAGAGAGAGAGAGGAAGGGGGGAAGATGGCAATCAGCAGTGCAGGTGGGTAATGGGGACTCACCTCAGTGTTGGGGGTATCCAATGCAGCTCTACACCCTGGGGATCAGGATCCTCTCCATACTCCCTCCAGTACCGTATTTGTGCTGCATTCTGCTTGATAATCCCTTCGGGATAGTAGCAGTGCTCCGATCACACCCCCGTAAACCACCCAAGTTCTCTGAGAACTGGGCCAGGATCAGACCGGTGGGGTGTTCGGTGTGAGCTGTGTGCCACCTGCTCCTCCCCCCTCTGCCAGATGAAGCTGGCTCCCCTCCCTACATGTGGACCAGACAGAGCGAGTAGCTGCAGAGGAGCCAGGACTAGAATCGGTGGAGTCTTGGCTAAAAGCGCTGCAGGGAGTCTGGGGGGAGAAGAGGGGCGGTGGCATCAGCACTGTACCAGATAGCCGACACCATGATCGGATATGGGATGACTGTGCCCCCCACCCCCACACTACACCACTGCAGATTTCAAGGAAGAAACGAGGAAATGAATAGACTTCCATAGGTTGGCGTGTACATTGCTATCATCCCTCTAAACACTGAAAAGTGACAAACCTCAAAAATGGGATTTTAAAGGCAATTGTGAAAAAGAAAAAAGTATATAATTAAGAAAATTATATATATATAAAAATGAGAATTTATTGAAATAAAACATGAATCATAAAAACAGAATACTTATGGAAACAAACCAAAAGAAAAAACATGTGTACATGCATAGAAAGTATTCTGTAATAGACAAAGGTGGTAGACTCCAGCACTTTTCCACTACTCACCTTCTAGGCTACCCGCTTGGATGGTTTATGCCTAGTATGTAGTAGGAGTCTACCACCTTTGTCTATAATTATAGAATACTTTCTATGCATGTACACGTTTTCTCTTTTTTTCTTGTGGTTTGTTTCCATAAGAACTCTGTTTTTATGATTCGTATTTTTTTCAATAAATTCTACTTTATATATATAATTTTCTTTATTATATACTTTTTTCTTTTTCACAATTGCCTTTAAAATCCCATTTTTGAGGTTTGTCATTTTACAAGGAAGAAACGTGACTGGCAAGATTATGAAGTCCGTCCGATGAAAAGAAAAGATAAGATTACATTTAGAATCATCCACATGGACACATATGTCAAATATAACATTTTAGGGTAACGAGCACTATTGGGGGGAGGGGGGGGGGGGGTATTTATAATAAAATTGTGCAGAGCTATTCGTAATTTCAAACTGCATGTACATCTGTTCTGTGCAAATGGGGGCAAAAATCGATTGATATCAGAAACTGACAATTATAGTAAATAAGTAATTTACTTCCTAAAATCATCAGCACCATCTAGTGGCCATAATGTGGTATTTCCCTAAATGACCCCATTATGCAACATTTAACCTTGGAGAGAAAATAAACTAACATTTGTTTTTGCTCCCATTCAAATGTACACAAAGTTTCAAAGGATGAATAGCTCTGTGAATTTTTTTTTTATATACCTATAAAAATACACCCCTTAGTGTGAATTCGCCTTTAATGGACAGTCCTTGAACCCAGTGAGGTAGGCTTGCAGTGAACCGTCCTGACAATAGGATCCATATCCAATACAGGTGGCATATTCCAACATGTCACAAAGCCAGCACGGCCCATACAGAACAGTAACAATAAGGCAGTAAATGGCTCCCTCAGCACCAAACGTCCTGTAAATATCGCTTCTGATCTCTTAGCGAGGCCAGCGTCTTCATCGCTTCTAATTTGTCCACACAAAGCTCCGCACTTATAATGTTCATTAATGTATCGTTGACATCTCTGGCCATATTTTTTGCATCTCTGAAAAATAAAAAACAAAGAAATGATCATAATCTATTAGTCACAAAGATAAATATATTATAGATATTTCTTGTCAATCATTTTATTTGAGGTTTTTCAAGGTGGCAAAAAGTGTTTTTTTTTGTTTGTTTTTTTTTAATTACATTTATTATGTTTTTTTTTATTACATTTATTATGTTTTTTTTTTTCTTCTATAGATTGTATAAAAAAAATAATTTTCGCAAGATGATATCACCAAAAAGAGTCTACTTTGTCGTAAAAATAATAATAAATGTATTACTTATAAATTGAATATGTGTTTGCGCACGCAAGTGCCTTTAGGGTTTTTTTTTATAGCTGTCTGTGTCCCCGTTAGGGATAGGTAATAGGTTACCATTTCCATCCAATAAATATCAGGGACTGGAAGTAGATTGCATAGCCTGGTGAAAAAAAATCATTAGCACTACAATATGAACTTTGTTTCTGTAAACTATTATTTAAAAAAAAAAAATTTAAGCAGGGGTTTCTTGAAACATCAAGACTGGAAACTGTACATCAGCTATACTTTTTCCTTAACCACTTCAGCTACGGAAGATTTACCCCCCTTCAGGCTTTTTTTGCTATTCAACACTGCACTACTTTACCTGGTAATTGCACGGTCACGCAACCATGTACCCAAATGAAATTTATATCATTTTTTTTTTTTTTACATAAATAGAGCTTTCTTTTGTTGGCGATATAAATGAAAAAAAGACCGAAGATCTTGAAAAAAAAAAAAAAAAGCTCAACCGTATTTTTTTTTTCTCTTTCTGCTATAAAACATATCCAATATAAAAAAATCACATTTCATCATAAGTTTTGGCCAAAAGGTATTCTGCTACATGTTTTTGATAAAAAAAAAAAATCACAATAAAAGTGTATACCGATTGGTTCCCATGAAAGTTATAGCGCATACAAACTATGGGATATATGCCGGAATTATTATTATTATTTTTTTTTATACTACTAATGGCGGCGATCAGCGACTTATAATGGGACTGCGGTAGTGCAGCGGGAAATCTGATACTAACTGACGCTGGGGGGGGGGGGGGGGGGGGGACTGACTGCCACTGACATCACCAGTGACATTAATATTAGGGATGCACCAATACCTTTTTTTACACTGAGTACCTATAATTTTTTTTTTTAATACTCGCCGATTCCAATTACCGATACCTACCGATACTGCTTTGTTTTCACTTCAGCTGTCGGCAATGGTACAAAGCATTGAAAAGTTATTTACAAAAGAAATAAATTGATTTTTTTTTTAATTTAGTACTTTTTCAATGTGAAATGTGTAAGTATATATGTTAATATATATGTGTAAAAATATTCACTAACAAAGTAAAAAAAAAAAGTTTTAATTGTTCATCGTTTATAAAATAGACGTGAACAAAAAAAAAAAAAAAAAAGCAGGAAAATAATAATTAAATGGAGGGGAGTAGGGAGTTATTTAAGGCTGATTAGAGTAAATTAGGGGGTTATAAAGGGGTTAAACATTTGTTCATCCCTTTGATCTGCAGATGAAGAAACAGAAGTATACAAAAAGAAACAATGTTTCTTTTATTTTAGTGTTTCAGGGCTGAGCAATGTTGGTAATAAACATTGCCGGCTGCTTCTTTTTTTGACAGCTCCAATTACCGGACTTCTTTAACAAAGGGGAGACCCGCTGACAGCTCAAAGAACAGAGCCTGAAAGTATTGGTTTCAGGTATCGGTGCATTTGCACGAGTACCGATACTTCTGCAAATACTGGGTATTGGCACCGATGCCGATACTACCTGTTTCCCCGAAAATAAGACCTAGCGTGATTGTCGGTGATGGCTGCAATATAAGCCCTACCCCCCAAATAAGCCCTAGTTAAAGTCCTTGTAGGTCTTATTTTCAGGGTAGGGCTTATTTTCGGGGAAACGGGGTTGGGCTTATTTGGGGGGTAGGGCTTATATTGCAACCATCACTGACAATCACGCTAGGTCTTATTTTCGGGGAAATAGGGTAGTATCAGTGCAACCCTAATTAATATAGTGCTCAGTGATAATACTATACACTGTCCCTGTACTAATGACCCTGGCTGGGAAGGGGTTACCATCTAGAGCCGATCAAAGGGTTAAAGCAGTTGTAAACCCTCAGGGTTTTTCACCCTAAAGCATTCTATGCTGTGCTTCTTGTGCTGCAGCACCCCCCCCCCCTTTTTTCTTACCTGAGCCGATCATTCCAGCGACTGGGACGAGCACAGCAGCTTCAGTTGCTGTCTCGGGTCCTCATTGGATACATTTATAGCCGCAGGAGCCATTGGCTACTGCTGCTGTTAATCAAATCCAGTGAGACGGGGGGGGACACGAGTCCTGCTGTCTATGTCGCTGGACGCAGCTGGACTCAGGAGCGCGCCCGCACGGGTGCCTCAATGGAAAGCGTCTCTCCGAGTGGGCACAAGATTAAGAAGAGGAGCCAGGAGCACCGCCGGGGGACCCCAGAAAAGGAGGATCGGAGCCACTCTGTGCAAAACTATTACACAGAGCAGGTAAGCATTAAATGTTTGTTATTTAAAAAAAACAAAAAAAAAAACAAACCTTTACAATCACTTTAAAGTAAAGTGTGCTGCTTTGCAGGGATGAGAAACACAGAAATCATTCCCTGTGTAGAATGTCAACACAGAGCTCTGGGCCGGGATTGGACACAGCTGATCAGCAGATCCTGGCCGTGAATCATTAGCCCGGGACTTGCTGACAGACTCCTGTGGTGTGCAATCACAGCAGGTGCCGGTGGGGGGGTGCGCATGCGCATATTTAAAACCCGGGAGTAGGCAGTGACATACGGGTAAGTCGCACTGCCTACAGTGGACACATTTGCAGTACATTGCGAGCGGGTGGTCCGCAAGCGGTTATTTAATAATAAATGTTTATCTTCGATTATAAGATTAGGATATTGCTCCCACCCCCATTCTAAGTCCAATACTAACTACCCTGTAGAGGAATACTTACCTATATCTAGTAGGACACTAGTAAAAAAAACTGAGGCATGCTGGGAGTGGTAGGGGTTACACTGGGTAGGTCACTGTTTGTTTGCCTGTGTCCAATTCCTCCTGCAAGTGGCAGCATAACACACACACATACATACATATACATATGTATATATACACATATACACACACACATTTATATATCTTCCTCTAGTATCTCACTGTGCTACCTGCCAGCTCATTGAGGTGACATTGCGAGAGGAAAGGTGACACGGGAAGCTGAATCAGGATATAGTGGTGTCACCTCTTTGTTGTTATGTGGCAGCACTGGGGGGGGGGTTCCTGGATCACAAAGCAGGCTGAACAGAAAAAAAAACAAAAATTCACATAAGTATTTCAACTAGCTACTAATGAGAATCCATCTTTACCACTTCAATACCGGGCACTTTCACCCCCTTCCTGCCCAGGCCAATTTTCAGCTCTGTCACACTTTGAACGACAATTGCGCGGTCATGTAACACTGTAGCCATATAACATTTTAATCACTTTTTTTTTTTTACACAAATAGAGCTTTATTTTGGTTGTTTTTAATCACTGCTGTTTTTTTTTTACTTTTTGCAAACAAAATGAAAAAGGCCGGAAAATTTTGCAAAGAAAAACACAAGTTTTTCTTAGTTTCTATCAGTAAATTTTGTAAGTATGTAATGTATCTCCTCCACTGATGTGCGCTGATGAGCTGGCACTGATGGGCACCGATTAGGTGGCATGGGTATGTGGCACTGATTAGCACTAATAGGCTGCACTGATAGGCACTGAGATACGGCACTGATGAAGGGGCACTAATATGTGGCACTGATGAGCACTTATAGGCTTTACCGATGGGCACAAATCGGCTGCACTGATGAGGAGGCACTAATATGCCACACTGATGAGCACTGATAGGTGGCGCTAATATGCGGGCACTGATGAGCACTAATAGGCTGCACTAATGAGGAGGTACTAATATGCCGCACTGAAAGGTAGCACTGATTACCTGTACAAGTCTCCCCTGTGCGGAGATGTCGCTGATTGGCTCTCCTCACCCCACACTCTGTCAGTGTGAGGAGAGCTGATAAATGGCACTTCCTTGTTTACATGTGATTGGCTGTGATCGCGGGCACACCTAGAGTGGTGCCCCCCCCCCCCCTCATTGGCTAAGGTACAGCAGCGGGAGCTATTGGTTCCTGCTGCTGTCCAATCACAGCCAGTGAGAGCCAGAGGTAGCTTGGGAGCAAGCAAGCACAAGTGCCCCCCCGGAGCAAGCAGCTATGGGGGACTTCAGAAGAGGGGAGGGGCCAGGAGCTTCGCTGGGGGACCCGAGAAGAGGATCGGGGCTGTGCAAAACCATTTCACAGAGCAGGTAAGTATAGGCATGTTGTTATTAAAAAAAAAAAAAAGAAAAAAAAAGGATTTTAACTTTAATCTAGAACGTGCACGCAATTTTTTTTTTTTTTTTTAACGAACTGTCATAATGCAACACGCTGCGTACTCACCCGCACACATAAAGGCTTCCATTTAATTCAGTCAGTAATTTAACTATTTCTTTGGCATAAATCTTCAGATAGTCCTGAACGTATTTCGGGTGATTCTCCTCTGTACCGCTGGGCGCCTCCCTCGAGAAGCTGACCTTTAGATGCGTTAAAGTGGCATTTTCAACAAAACCGCTCAGTTCCTCCCTAAACCACAGGGAAAGAAAAATGTTGAAATATCTCAGACACTTGCTTTACCATCGGTGTTTTTTTTAAGCGAATCCTCCATGACAAATGAAAAGCCCCTCTTTGCCCAAACAAAATTGGCAGTAAAAATAAAAAAAAAAAAAGGAAAAGGAAAAGAAAAGTAAAAAAAATTGAAATATATTCTAAAAAAAATAATAATAAATAAAAAAAAAAAAAAAAAACTTCAGTTCCAGTTCCGGCTTCCAGGAGGCAAGTGTGACATTATGCCTTACCACTGCCTGCTGGGATAGCTGTTCACTGAAAATCCCACGGGGATGCACCTCAGTCCACTGCAGCAGTTCATTCTTGCTGGATTCTAATTGTCCTGGAGGCATCAGTGAGGTCAATACAAACAAGTGGCCACTGCCCCCACCTATAACTGGCCTTTGCAGCAAGGAGCACTGGCAGGGCAATGTATGTCCAATAAAAACCAAAGAAATTTCCAAGCTCGACTTACCAACCAGCCAGTGACCAACCAAATTGACCTGTCCAAATCATGGGGGGGGGTTGGGGGGGCCCATGACAGTGAGGCGTTTTTTCACCTTAATGCATAGGATGCATTAAGGTGAAAAAACACAAACCTTTATAACAAGTCTACACACATTTTCAAATACATGCATAAGTTACAAAGCCCCGTCAAGGCACCCCATTTTCTCTAGTCCCTAACTCTAACTTCTAAGAATCTCCACAGTGGGGGCACATGCATTTTAAACGGATAGGCAGAGGGCAGGTGAAGCCCACCCCTCCTTCAGGGCTGGATTAAGAGCATCATGGGCCTGGTGCTGAGGATTTTGGAGGGCCGTTTTAATGGCTAATAAAATGAAAACATAAACAAATTTTTATTAAAACAAATTAGGTATTTTTAAAGCGGGGGTCCACCTAAACCGCCAAAAAAAAAAATCTTAAAAGCCAGCAGCTACAAATACTTCAGCTGCTGACTTTTAATAAATGGCCACTTACCTGTCCCGGGGTCCAGCGATGTCGGCAGGGGACGCCGATAACCCGCTCGTTTCTCGGCAGCTGCCGCCGCCATCCTAGGTGAGGGAATCAGGAAGTGAAGCGTTGCGGCTTCACTTCCCGGTTCCCTACTGCGCATGCGCGAGTTGCGCTGCGCATCGTAACTGGTCCCCGCTATCTCCTGGGACCTGTGTGTTTCCCAGGAGACAGCACGGAGGGACAGGAAGAAGCATAGACTCCCGTGGGAGTCTATGCCGGAAGTGGGTGCAAATACCTGTCTTAGACAGGTATCTGCACCCCCCTCCCCCTGAAAGGTGCCAAATGTGACACCGGAGGGGGGGAGGGTTCCGAAAAGCGTTAGTTCCATTTTTGTGTGGAACTCCTCTTTAAGAAACTGCTCATTCACACTGTATGTGCAAGAGAACCCGTGTGAATGAGCCCAAATTTTCTGTATACTTTTTTTTTACATTTTTTAATTTTTTTGTTGCAATCTTTTATTGTTTACATTCTTATTTGTGTTTTTTTTTATGTTATTTTTTTACAATTTTACTTTTTTATTATTTTTTTACACAATGCTTTTGGGGGGGAGGGGGCAGTGGAGGGCAGTGGATGGTGTCAGCAGTTTTTTTTTTTTAATTTCATTTTTTTATAATTTTTTTTTACAATTTCTTTTTTTAAAAATGCAATTGGGGCTGTGTTTTTGGCAGTGGACAGCATCGGTAGGGCAATGGCAGTGCCCAAATGGTCAGTCCAACCCTGCTGGGCCTATATTAAGTTAGGGACTTGGAACTGCAGCTCCAATAGCCCCTACGTTAATCTGGCCCTGCCCTCCTTAAAGGCACACTGAACAACCAGCACATAGCACTATGGCAGCAAAGGTCGCAGACTGGTTGGTAAGTTGAGCTTGAAAATTTCTTTGTTTTGTGCAACAGGTGTGGTGATGTCACCCGTACCTCCTGAAAGTCAGAACCAAGGTATTTTTTTTGTTAACTCTTTATTAAAAAAGTTCTATTTACAGCTTAATTATTTGGACGGAGGGGGAGGGGCTGTCAGGGAAGCATAAATTACATTTGTATAGAACAGTGGTTCTCAACTCCAGTCCTCAGGAGCCACCAACAGGACAGATTTTAAGGTTTTCCTTGGGGAGATGCAGCCTAGAATACTGCAATTACCGAGCAGCAAATGATATCACCTGTGATGTATTTCAGTTATCTTGCAAACCTGGCCTGTTAGTGGGTCCAGAGGACAGGAGTTGAGAACCACTGGTATAGAAGGTCCGTTTTAAGTCAAAGCAGAACTTGCATTAAAAGGTCAAGGTCTTTCTTTTACATCCTCCTTACATCTAAAACTGCAATATGATAAGAATCCTGAACCTGACAAAGGCATGGTCCGACACAGCACCTTCTATTTCCACCCGGCTCAGAGCTACAGCACTCGTTTCTTGGACGGCCTTCATACATACCATATATGTTTTATTATAAAGTTTATTATTCAATGTGGCGGGCACAATCTCTTAATAATGGACGTGCCAGCTTCTTGAGGAAGAAAAGTCATCTTTCCCATGCAGGGCAATGTGACAGTGTGTCTGCAAAGGGTCCACCCAACCCTCCTACCCCCTATACCCGCACTACCTTGCTCCCCCATAGGCGGTGCCAGTAGCCATGTCATGTGACAAGTGCTCTAGCTTAGCGATTGGCTGCTCAGGCACTGTCACGGGAGAGAAGGTCACATAGAAGTGCCGGCTGCAGAGGAGCTGCAATAAAGCCCAACAAAGGGGAGTATAAAAGGTTTGGGTCGGGGGGGGGGGGGTTCTCTGCAGAAACACTGACACGTTGCCCTGCAAGGAAAACGTGACATTGTCTCTTTAAGAAACTTGCACCGCATTGAAGAATAAAATTAGTTATAATAGCACGTTAAAGTTAAATATGGAGGTCCCCCCCAAAAACGTGCGTTGTAGCTCTGAGCCAGGAGTGACTGAGGCTTGATTCACTCTCCTCCATACCCCTCTATGGCACAGGGTGCAAAAACATAGGACTATTGCTGCAGGACTGAGACACGCACTCTGGGAGATCCTCTGTAGCTGCCTCTCTTCACAGCTCTGCCCATCACATACAATGCAGAACCAGCAGTCCTGTATTGTAGGATACCGAGGGCCAAACCCACAACCTGGAGCATCGTAGAGAAGAGGAGAGTGCAGACTGCAGGGGGAATTAGGAATAAGGTAAGTAAAACGGCTCTTTAATGGTATCCTAGACCAGTGGTCTCCAAACTGTGGCCACTTGCTTGTCTTTATCCGGCTCTTGGGGCACCATTCCTCCCGCTGATGTGAGACACCATTTCTCCTACTTATATGAGACATCATTCCTCCCACTGATATGAGACACCATTCCACTCACTAATGTGAGACACCATTCCTCCCACCGATTATGAGACACCATTCCTCCCACTGATATGAAACATCATTCCTCCCACTGATATGAGACATCATTCCTCCCACTGACACCAATAATGGGTCACTCTTCCTTTCACGAATACCAACAGTGGGGCATAATTCCTTCCACCGACACCAGCAATAGAGCACTATTCCTTCCAATGACATCAAAGCTGAGACATTAGTCATCCCACTGACACCAATGGTGGGGCCCTATTCCTTCCACTGACACCAACAATGGGGCCCTATTCCTCCCACTGACACCAAAGATGGGGTACTATTCCTTCAACTGACACCAATGATGGGGCACTTATCCTCCCAATGACACCAACAGCTGGGTATAATTCCTTCCACTGACACAAACAATGGGTCATTATTCCTCCCACTAATACCCATGACGGGGCACTATTCCTCTTCCTACTGACCACAGGCACCATGTAATTTGTTTACTCCCACTGACCACCAAGCTTGAGGCACTGATTACTCCCGCTGCCCCCCCCCCCCCTAAAGTCTAAAGAGCAGTAAGCTGACCCTTTGTTTAGGAAATCTGGGGACCCCTCTACTCTAGCAAAAAATATAACCCTTGCAGTGCCAGGGGAGCCCCACTGCAAGGCTAGTCCTGGAAACCCCCCCAGAGTACAGCTTTTATACGCAGTCTATTGGGCAGGAAGTTTAGAGGCGTCATTAAAAAAAATGGACAAACTGAACAGACGGTCATCAACATAAGAAAATGAATGCTGCAACAATTTACCGAAACAGATAATCTTTTTCATGACTGCGACAACCAAAGAACAGCCAGGACTCTCCAAACCGCCCATCCCCGTTCTGCTGCCGAAGTTTCTCTCTGTGTGAAGACAATCGAACAAATTAAATGGGATCAACAGAAAACAAATGGTGTGCTGTAGGGCAGACTGATCAATTCTACAAAACTTTTTCTACATTTTATTTTTTTTTTTGGACCCCAACAGTTGTGTTTTTACTTTCTCTAAACCACTGACAGACATATGAAAGATTTATTTCTCACAGGCATATACCGTACACCACTCAGTCATAATATTAGGTCCACCCACCATGGACTCCACTAGACCTCAGAAGGTACGCTGTGGTATCTGGCACCAAGCTGTCAGTAGTAGAGGTGGGGAATCCATGGATCGGACTTGTTTTTCCAGAACATCCCACAGATGCTGATTGGATTGAGATCTGGAGAATTTGGAAGCCAAGTCAACACGCTGAATTCACTGTGGTCCTTAAACTATGGCCACCACATGCCCATTGTAGGTGCTTTTGGCTGTAGACATGGGTCAGCATGGGCACCCTGACCGGTCTGCAGCTACACAGCCCCATACACAACAAACTGCGATGCTCTGTGTGTTCCGACACCTTTCAATTAGAACCAGTATTCCCTTTTTCAGCAACTTGTGCTCCAGTAGCTCTTCAATTGGATCGGACTACACAGGCCACCCTTCACTCCCCACCTCCATCAATGAGCCTCCCCACCTCCATCATCAAGCCTTCCCTCTCTGCCTCGAAGAACCAAGGGGTCTTCACTCCCCACCTCCATCAATGAGCCCTCCCTCCCCATCTCCACCAATGAGTCTCACCTCCATCAATGAGCCCTCCCCACCTCCACCAATGAGACTTCCCCCTCCCCCCACAATGAGGCCCCCCCACCTCCATCAATGAGCCTTCCCTCCCTATCTCCACCAATGAGCCTCACCTCCCCACCACCCACCAATGAGCCTTCCTTTCCTACCTCCATCAATGAGCCTTCCTTCCCCACCTCCATCAATGAGCCCTCCCCCCTCCATCAATGAGCCTTCCCTCCCCATCTCCACCAATGAGTCTCACCTCCATCAATGAGCCCTCCCCACCTCCATCAATGAGACTTCCCCCTTCCCCCCCACAATGAGGCCCCCCCCCCACCTCCATCAATGAGCCTTCCCTCTCTATCTCCACCAATGAGCCTCACCTCCCCACCACCCACCAATGAGCCTTCCTTTCCTACCTCCATCAATGAGCCTTCCTTCCCCACCTCCATTAATGAGCCTTCCTTCCCCACCTCCATCAATGAGCCTTCCTTCCCCACCTCCATCAATGAGACTTCCTTCCCCACCTCCATCAATGAGCCTTCCTTCCCCACCTCCATCAATGAGCCTTCCTTCCCCACCTCCATCAATGAGCCTTCCCTCCCCATCCATGAACCCCCCCCCCACTCACCTCCATCAATGATCTCCCCCACTCACCTCCATCAATGAGTCCTCCATCAATGAGCCTTCCCTCCCCGCCTCCATCAATAAGACTTCCCCCCACCTCCATCAAAGAGCCTTCCCTCCCCGCCTCCATCAATAAGACTTCCCCCCACCTCCATCAGTGAGCCCTCCCCACCTCCACCAATGAGCCTTGGTTGGCCAATGACTGTCTTCGGTTGGCCGATTCTCCTTCATTGGCCCGTTTTTGGTTGTTCCTGACCACTACAAACTGGGAACATCTCACAAGAGCTGCCACATTAGCATTTGGTCCTTGTCAAAGTCCCTCAAATCCTTACACTTGCCCATTTTTTCTGCTTTCAACACATCAATTTCAGGGACAACATGTTCACTTGCTGTGTAATATATCCCAATCACTTCCAGATGTCATGGTCACAAGATAATCAATGTTATTCACTTTACCTGCCAGTGGTTTAGAATGTTATGGCTGATTGGTGTATACAACTCTGACAATTTATTCAGCCCTTTATGGTGTACATTTACATAAGTCCCTGCCCCCAAGAAGCTTATGAGCTAAGGTCCCTAGCTTGGAAGGATACATACACATACTAGCCACTTGAAGACCAGGCTGATTCTGACACATTGTTTACAAGTAAAAAGTCAGCATTTTTTGCTATAAGTTGACTTATAACCCACAAATTTTATTTATTTATTTTTTATTTTTTAGCAGAGACCCTAGGGAATAAAATGGTGGTCAATGCAATTTTTATGCCGCACGATATATGCCCAGCGTTTTTTTGGAAAAAAATTCAACCTTAAAGCGAAATTCCACCCAAAAGTGGAACTTCCACTTATTCGTCTCCTCCCCCCCTCCGGTACCACATTTGGCACCTTTCAGGGGGAGGGGGGAACGGGGACCTGTTTTTGACAGGTCCCCTTCCCCACTTCCGGAGACGGTGAAGCTCAGCCCCCCTCCTCCTTCCTCCGCTGCTGGGCCAATTAGAAAGCTCAGCACGCTTCGCGAATGCGCAGTAGGGTTCCCTTACCAGCAATGGATTCCTCCCCAGCCTGACTGTCCCTGGCCTACTACCTTTCATTCATTGTATTTCAGTTCCTTTAAATAGGGAGGGTCAGCATCACATATGGGCAGTCTGTATGCAAATACCAATGAACACCTACTCCCCCAGAATGACACCCACCCATTAACATATTTTGATATTTGCATAACTCATCCCACTTCTTGCATCAGGACTAATGGCTCTCGAGAGTACTGAGGCAGGGTGCTGTGATGTGTTCAGGAAGCAATGTACAGCACCCTGCTGGCCCCTCCTACCAACCATGACCTGCCTGCACTGCATAGAGAAACACAGAGACCAAGCCATGCCATCACTGGGTCTAAAACAAAATATGTAATGAAAACTAAGGCTTCATTTCATAAATTTCTTTAGCATATTGATGAAATGGGGTAAAAGATGAATCAAGGAAGGTAGAATATAAGCAAACTAACCAATTTTTAAGCAAAAATCTGCATGTAGCACCCTCTAGTTTGCTAGAAGAGTAGTGGTTAGGTTTTGTTAGGATAGGCACATTTACAGGCTTGGTGTGTTTTGATCTGGGTTGGGAATGACTCAGAGCAGAGCTGGTGACTCACAGGCAGCATCCCCAAGACCTCCCACTTCTTTCCAGAGCCTTCTAGAATATTCCGGAAAGGGCAGAAGGGAGTAGAGGAGGAGCTGCCTGGCGTTTTTCCGAGGAGCCCTGACCAATCTCCAACTTGAATTGGCAGGGGGCAGGCCTCCTTAAATACCCAGGGTCAGCCCAGATGGGTGAGGAGTTGTTCGGTGTGGAAGCTGGAGATAGAGTGCCTTAGAGGGAGCTCCCCAGTCTGGAGGGGTTTGACCTTGGGCCTACAGCTCAGGTGCAGACAGGACCCTTCTCACGACCGATGGGCCCTGGACAGGTGACACGGGAAAGTAAGGAGAGGACAGCAGGAGAGCACTGGCAGGCAAAGTCTCCAGGGAGTAACAACAGGTCGCAGCCTACAGGGCTGGTGAGTGACATGCAGTCGGGAGAGGACTGGGGATTCATGCCTGAGAGTACTAGGAGATTGCGGTCTGGGATGGGTGCAGAGCCAGTGGAGTGGACTGTGGTGGTACGGGCAGTGGAGAGAGGCAGCTGCAGCCAGGAGGGCTGGCAGGGCCTGAAGATATGGTAGAGGGCTCAGTAGCCACGTGGATAGCTAGCACTGGGACTACCTATATTTTTCTACACCAAAGGGGCCCAAGGTCCCTGCCTGAAAGGGGCATTTGTTTTGGGCCTGGCTGGGCCAGTGTGCAGCCTGCAAATCAGTGCTAGCTGGTCCGGGAAGTGCAACCAAGTGATGTGCTGGAGGTGTTAAGGAGAGATAGTCTGCAAGCGTTTTGTTGGAGAGAAGTAGAGCTGCACTATTCTGGCCAAAATGAGAATCACGATTTTTTTGCTTAGAATAAAAAGATCACGATTCTTGCGACGTAAAATCTTTCACATTATACAAAAAAAATTGGGCTAACTTTACTGGTTAGTTCTTTTTTTTTTTTTTAATTCATTAAAGTAATTTTTTCCAAAAAAATTGCATTTGAAAGACCGCTGCGCAAATACAGTGTGACATAAAATATTGCAACAACCACCATTTTATTCTCTAGGGTCTCTACTAAAAAATATTATATATATATATATATATATATATATATATATATATATATATATATATATATATATATATATAATGTTTGGGGGTTCTAAGTAATTTTCTAGCAAAAAAAATGATTTTAACTTGAAACCACCAAATGTCAGAAAAAGGTTTAAGGTGTTCAAGTGGTTAAACTTTCCTCATTTACACACGAAGTCCATTCCTTTGACAAATTGTTACAATGTTTATACTTAGTTCCACTACTAAACAATGTTGTGATTCTTGGCAGACTGCCCTTTTTTTTTTCTTCCTTTCTTTTGACGACTGTCGGCTTCAGAAGAGCAGAGAGAATTCTTTGCATAGAAAGAATCGTGAAACACTTTTGTCAAGATCGCAACGGGCAAAAAAATCACGATAACGATTCTTGACGATTAATCATGCAGCTCTAGAAGAGGGGAGGTCTATATACTGGATTTGTACATAATCTCAAGTCCCTAAATTGTTTCATAATCAACTGGGCATCTCATAATTATCCTATCCGCATCCAAGTTTATTCCCCTCAATAAAAATACAAAAACAAGTGCAAGGACTGTTTCATGCCTCTGGATGCTCGAAAATTGTGTGCCTGGCTGGGCAAGGTGACAGACGGACTACAATACTCAGCAGCCCTTACGGGTGGTACTGCTACATGCATTTGGAATTTTCTACACTTACCTGTGCTGTAAAAATCCAATAAACGGTGCAACTCCAGTTCCTGGCCCCACCATCACAATAGGGACGGATGTATCAGAGGGCAAATGGAAGGAGGATGACGGTCGGCTGAAAATGCAGATCTGAAACATAATAAAATGAGAATAACCAACAATGTACATAAAAAGGAGAAGTCGTCCTATCATCAGCTAGAGACTCCACAGAGATGTCCAATACATCTGCCCCAGGTGGGTTCCTATGGAGTTGTGTGGGATGGGATTTCTGTGGTATTCTGGTATAATACCCTCCTCAATGTAAAATCATAATTGGCATCAAAGTAACAACTGCATATCATTACATATTGTACAGGAGGACACACAGAATGCTCAGAGTGTCATTTACCTTAGAGTCCGGGGAAAGGGGTGTTATACACTAATCAGCCATAACATTATGGCCACCCACATTACATGACCACCCTTCAAATATTGAGTAGGTGTCCCCCCTTTGCCAGCAAAACAGCCCTGGCCCATCCAGGCATGGACTCCACTGGACCTCTGCTGTGGCATTTGGCATCAAGCCATCAGTACCAGATCCTTTCTTTAAGTCCTTTAGGTTGCAAGGTGGGGCCTCCATGGATTGGACTTGTTTTCTCAGCACATCCCACAGATGCTCGATAGGTTGTGATCTAGAGAATTAGGAGGCCAAGTCAACACCACATACTAATTGTGTTCCTCCATCCATTCTTGAATTCATCAGACCAGAGGCCACCTTCTACCATTGCTCCATGGTCCAGTTCTGAGGCTCACGTACCCATTGTAGATGCTTTTGGCTGTGGACACGGGTCGGTATGGGCACTCTGACCAGTCTGCGGCTACACAGCCCCATACACAAAAAACTGCCATGCTCTGTGTGTTCTGACAGCTTTCTAGCAGAACCGGCATTCACTTTTTTCAGCAATATGAGCTCCAGTAGCTCTTCTATTGGATGGTACTACATGGGACAGCCTTCCCTCCCCGCCTCCATCAACGAGCCTTCCCTCCCTGCCTCCATCAACGAGCCTTCCCTCCCCGCCTCCATCAATGAGGCTTCCCTCCCCACCTCAACCAATGAGCCTTCCCTCCCCCCACCTCAACCAATGAGCCTTCCCTCCCCCCACCTCCATCAATGAGCCTTCCCTCCCCCCACCTCCATCAATGAGCCTTCCCTCCCCCCACCTCAACCAATGAGCCTTCCCTCCCCCCACCTCAACCAATGAGCCTTCCGTCCCCCCACCTCAACCAATGGGCCTTCCCTCCCCCCACCTCCATCAATGAGCCTTCCCTCCCCATCTCAACCAATGAGCCTTCCCTCCCCACCTCAACCAATGAGCCTTCCCTCCCCACCTCAACCAATGAGCCTTCCCTCCCCACCTCAACCAATGAGCCTTCCCTCCCCACCTCCATCAATGAGCCTTCCCTCCCCACCTCCATCAATGAGCCTTCCCTCCCCCCACCTCAACCAATGAGCCTTCCCTCCCCCCACCTCAACCAATGAGCCTTCCCTCCCCCCACCTCAACCAATGAGCCTTCCCTCCCCCCACCTCAACCAATGAGCCTTCCCTCCCCACCTCAACCAATGAGCCTTCCCTCCCCACCTCAACCAATGAGCCTTCCCTCCCCACCTCCATCAATGAGCCTTCCCTCCCCCCCACCGCAACCAATGAGCCTTCCCTCCCCCCACCTCAACCAATGAGCCTTCCCTCCCCCCACCTCAACCAATGAGCCTTCCCTCCCCCCACCTCCATCAAAGAGCCTTCCCTCCTAACCTCAACCAATGAGCCTTCCCTCCCCATCTCAACCAATGAGCCTTCCCTCCCCCCACCTCAACCAATGAGCCTTCCCTCCCTCCAACTCAACCAATGAGCCTTTTCTCCCCCAACCTCAACCAATGAGCCTTCCCTCCCCACTTCAACCAATGAGCCTTCCCTCCCCACTTCAACCAATGAGCCTTCCCTCCCCACTTCAACCAATGAGCCTTCCCTCCCCACTTCAACCAATGAGCCTTCCCTCCCCACTTCAACCAATGAGCCTTCCCTCCCCACTTCAACCAATGAGCCTTCCCTCCCCACTTCAACCAATGAGCCTTCCCTCCCCACCTCCATCAATGAGCCTTCACTTTCTACCTCCATTAATGAGCCTTCCCTCCCCACCTCCATCAAGGAATCTTCCCGCCCCACCTCCATCAACGAGCCTTGGCCACCCATGACCCTGTCGCCATTTTGCCAGTTTTCCTTCCTTGGCCCACTTTTGGTCGTTACTGACCACTGCAGACCGGGAACATCCCACAAGAGCTGCAGTTTTGGAGTTGCTTTGATCCAGTTGTCTAGACATTACAATTTGGCCCCTGTCAAAATCCCTCAAATCCTTACACTTGCTTCTGCTTTCAACACATCAACTTCAGGGACAACATGTTCACTTGCTGCTGAATATATCCCACCCACTTTCAGGTGCTATTGTAACAAGATAATTAATGTTATTACCTCTCAGTGGTCATACAGTACCTGACCGCGAGATTGTGTTTCCAGCGCGATACCCTCGCGCTGGTTCTCGGCGACAGGGTACTGTGAATGTCGCGCTGGCTCACTCATCCTGAAAGGAAAACTTTGTTTTCCTTCCGCGATGAGTGACAGGCAGCGCTGACAGCTGTCTAGTATGAATCCTGAGGCGGGAACACCGCGCCAAATTTTAAATGAAAAAACCGGCGTGGGTTCCCCCCTAGGAGCATACCAGGCCCTTAGGTCTGGCATGGATTGTAAGGGGAACCCCCTATGCCGAAAAATCGGCGTGGGGGTCCCCCCCCCAATCCATACCAGACCCTTATCCGAGCACGCAGCCCGGCCGGCCAGGAAAGGGGGTGGGGACGAGCGAGCGCCCCCCCCCCTCCTGAGCCGTACCAGGCCGCATGCCCTCAACATGGGGGGGTGGGTGCCTTGGGGGAGGGGGGGCGCCCTGCGGGGCCCCCCCACCCCAAAGCACCTTGTCCCCATGTTGATGAGGACAAGGGCCTCTTCCCGACAACCCTGGCCGTTGGTTGTCGGGGTCTGCGGGCGGGGGGCTTATCGGAATCCGGGGGCCCCCCTTAATAAGGGGGCCCCCAGATCCCGGCCCCCCACCCTGTGTGAATGAGTTTGGGGTACATGGTACCCCTACCCATTCACCTAGGCAAAAGTGTCAATATAAAAAAAACACATTACACAGGTTTTAAGAATAATTTATTAGTCAGCTCCGGGGTCTTCTTCCGACTTCGGGGGGTCTCCTTCCGACTTCTCCCGGTGTTCGGCCTCTTCTCCCGGGCCCCGCCGCTATCTTCTTCCAGCTCTATTGCCAGCGAGGGGCCCGGTCTGCTGCCGCTGTCTTGTCGCCGCTGTCTTGTCGCCGCTGTCTCGCCGCTTCTTCTCTTCTTTTCTTCTTCCCCGATGTTGACACGACGCTCTCTCCGGCTCGAATGCTGTGTGCGAGCTGCGGAGCCATTTATATAGGCGGTAACCCCGCCCCCTTACGACGTCATGGTCCCAGCATGCGCAGGGACTCTGGGGCCACGCCCCCTTATGACGCCAGAGTCCCTGCGCATGCTGGGACCATGACGTCGTAAGGGGGCGGGGTTACCGCCTATATAAATGGCTCCGCAGCTCGCACACAGCATTCGAGCCGGAGAGAGCGTCGTGTCAACATCGGGGAAGAAGAAAAGAAGAGAAGAAGCGGCGAGACAGCGGCGACAAGACAGCGGCGGCAAGACAGCGGCGACAAGACAGCGGCAGCAGACCGGGCCCCTCGCTGGCAATAGAGCTGGAAGAAGATAGCGGCGGGGCCCGGGAGAAGAGGCCGAACACCGGGAGAAGTCGGAAGGAGACCCCCCGAAGTCGGAAGAAGACCCCGGAGCTGACTAATAAATTATTCTTAAAACCTGTGTACTGTGTTTTTTTTATATTGACACTTTTGCCTAGGTGAATGGGTAGGGGTACCATGTACCCCAAACTCATTCACACAGGGTGGGGGGCCGGGATCTGGGGGCCCCCTTATTAAGGGGGGCCCCCGGATTCCGATAAGCCCCCCACCCGCAGACCCCGACAACCAACGGCCAGGGTTGTCGGGAAGAGGCCCTTGTCCTCATCAACATGGGGACAAGGTGCTTTGGGGTGGGGGGGCCCCGCAGGGCGCCCCCCCTCCCCCAAGGCACCCATCCCCCCATGTTGAGGGCATGCGGCCTGGTACGGCTCAGGAGGGGGGGGCGCTCGCTCGTCCCCACCCCCTTTCCTGGCCGGCCGGGCTGCGTGCTCGGATAAGGGTCTGGTATGGATTGGGGGGGGGACCCCCACGCCGATTTTTCGGCATAGGGGGTTCCCCTTACAATCCATGCCAGACCTAAGGGCCTGGTATGCTCCTAGGGGGGAACCCACGCCGGTTTTTTCATTTAAAATTTGGCGCGGTGTTCCCGCCTCAGGATTCATACTAGACAGCTGTCAGCGCTGCCTGTCACTCATCGCGGAAGGAAAACAAAGTTTTCCTTTCCCGATGAGTGAGCCATCTCGGCGCTGGCTCCTGCGACGGGGCTCGTAGGTGTCAAATCTCGCCGAGAAGTGCGGCGAGATTGACACAATATCGCGGTCACCTACTGTAATGTTATGACTGATCAGTAAATGTTGAAAGTGCCTCAACAACCTTCCTGATGAAACCCCCTTTTAACCCCAGGTCCCAACAGCAGCTGCATAGGCTGCTGTGGCTATTGTTACGCCACCGGGTCTGATGGATAATGAGATATGCAACTTTGTTTCGCTCACAGGTCAAAAAAAGTGGAGTTCTGCATGGAGGACATACCTGAGGTGTGGCAGGGTCCTCGCTGGAATTCTGCATTGTAGATAGTTTGGCGAGCCAGCCAGTGCACACTCCTCTTCTGGGCACCGATCTTTCTCCACACGGTGCAAACTCCACAATGTTGAAAACAAAATGCAGTTTTCCAGGATGACATAAGGTGGAGCTGGAAGATAAAAGAACAGTTGTCACAGGAATGGTTGGGTCAAGGTGAAGGAAGAAGAGGCAGCCATCTTGGGTGCTTCAGCAAGAGGGAGGAACAAAAAGGACAGAATCTGCAAACCCAACTAATCATTTTCTTCTCACTCTGAAGAGTAAATAAGCGGGACCCCAGGAATCAGACTCTGGACAACTTGTGGTATAATGCCCAGAGAGTGGCATCATCTGGGAGGGAGAGGATGTTGGTGGCAGATAAGCAGTAACAAAATTGGTGGCACCGCAGTGGGAAAGATATAAGAAATATTTAAAGTTATTTAAAAGTTTTCCTTGTGCTGCTTTTCCTCTCCTCAGTCTGCCGTACAGAGACTGCAGGAGGTCCAGGTCCAGGTCCAGTGGTACCAGGTCAAATCTAGGTACGGATGCTGCTTGTATCTCAAAGAACAAATATTTCATGTTGCGTTGAGGAGTGCAGAGCGGAATTAATTTATGCAGGTTTTTTATTATTTCAATTTCATCTGACAACTTTTCTTTATGATGCGTTGAGTGTAGGATTCGGTCCATAAGAATTTTCACACACTAGGTCAGCCTTTCTCAACTAGGGTTCCTCCAGAGGTTTCTAAAACAATGAACAAGACTCTCAGATAAATAACCACTGACACCAATGATTCATTCAGCTATCTGTAAGGGGGCATTCTTTCCACTGACAGGGACATTCTTCCTTCTGACCTCCAATGCAAGGGACATTCTTCCTACTAACCACCAATGTAAGGAGCATTCTTCCTTCTGACCTCCAATGTGAGGAGCATTCTTTCTACTGAACACCAATGTAAGGAGCATTCTTCTCACTGATCACCAATGTAATAGGGTCCTTCTCGTCCGACAACCAGTGTAAGAGGGCACTACACTGACCACCAATGCAGGAGGGTCCATTCCCACTGACCAGAAAGGTAAAAATCCCTTTTCCAAAGACAACTATTTTAACCTTATTATTATATTATTTTTTTAATAATTATTTATAGTTATTTATTATATTATAATTTATTATTTTGTGTTTCAAACTTCATCATACCCGGGATATCTACTAGACTCTTGTTTGGACAGATTTAAGTGTGTTATTGCTAAGAATTACAGGCCTACAATATAAAACACCAAATTTCTATGCAAAACAATTGTACCGCTTTGAGACGCAAAAATCTGACATAATCATACCGCCAGGGAGGTTAAGAGGGAACTACACTGACCATCAGTGCAAGAGGGCCCTTTCCCACTGACCACCAAACTAACAGGCCATTCTTCATGGAACATCAGTGTAAACAGGAACTAAAATAACTACCAATGCAAGGGGGTCCTTCCTCCACTGACCATCAATCTAAAGTCTCTCTCCAAGTACTATCAGACTAAGGGATCACTATACTGCTTGAGGGTCCTTTCCACCTAACCACAAATCTAAGAGACCGTTCTCCAAGGACCACCAGTGTAAGAGTGAACTACACAGACCACCAATGTAAGAGGGTCCTTCCTCCACTGACCACCAATCTAAGGAGCCCTTCTCAATAGATTCCAGTGTAAGAGGGCACTATAATAACCACCAATTCAAGAGGGTCCTTTCCCACGGATCACAAATCTAGGAGGGCCTTCACCATGGACCACCAGTGTAAGGGGGCAATACACTGACCACCAATGCAAGAGGGTCCTTTCCTTCTGACCACAAATCTAAGAAGCCCTTCTTCATGGCCCACCAAAGAAAAAAAGGCACTACAATGACCACCAATGCAAGAGGGACCTTTCCTTCTGACCACAAATCTAAGAAGCCCTTCTTCATGGCTCCCCAAAGAGAAAGGCCACTACAATGAACGCGAATGCAAGAGGGACCTTCCTCCACTGACCACCAATCTAAAAAACCTTTCTCCAAGGACCACTTTCATTGTCGTATAGAGCAGTTTGTCAAATATGCCAAGTACATGCCTTATTCTACTATTTATTCTTATATCTGCAGCTTACTGATCACAGTGATGTACCCTGAGCTGTACATATATTTATTAACAGGGGATCCTGAGATCAGAAAGTCAATTAAAGGGTTCCTCCATATTAAAAAGGTTGAGAAAACCTGATAACTTTATTTTTTTTCCAAGTTTTTACTTTCAAATGCCAGCTTTATTTTTTATAAAATGCGACCGTAATAGTGGAATCACACAAAACATTCAAAGACACAGACAGAGAAAAGCAGCAGGGAGCAGAAGACAACATGATTTTACTCTCTGTAAAGATGCACGGCGCACTTCTCACCTGGCAGCCGAGTACGGTCGGGCCTGTAGCTTAGGAAGATGTTCTAGGAGAGAAACAAAAAAAACAAAATCAAACCTATGAATAGTCAAGGACATCCAACGAGTTCTACTATTTCATATGGAGATTCCTACAAACCCCTTACCTGGCCGTCACGGACAACTTTGGTCCCGCTAATGATCAGGAACCAAATCAGAGTTGTCCCTGACCTTGGGAGCACTAAGTAAGCTATGACCTAGCGGTCACATGCAAGCTAAAGCCTTCATCCAAAAAATAAAATGTTAACCTGCTGAGGCAACTACAACCTGTAGATGTCAGAGTGCCTGTGTTTAATATGGTAATTGTAGGATACAGATATAGTGTTAAAAAAATAATACTATAAAAAGGTTTTAATAATGTCTAGATTTTGTACACACACACACACACACACACACATACTTTTATACACTACATTTTTGTTCACTTGTCAGCCTGTGCTGGAAAAAAAAAAAAAGACACAGCAAGGATTTCATTAAAAGAATGTTACAAAAGAAATCCTTGTAGGTCTCATTTGTAATAAAGTTAAATCAGTAGTAAAGTCTTTTTATCCCTTGTATGGGCAGCTAACCATCCACTTTTTCTCCCCTATATGGGCATTTTCTTAATACCGTGTACTAAGTGAGATTATTGTAATGTATTTATATTTATGAATACGTAGTACTTTCAGTCTATATCACTTTGCTTCAAATAAACTTTCTCTAAGCATTTATGCATTAGACCATGCGCCTTCCTTTTATCCCTTCTACACATTAAATTACCGTTTTTGGATTTTTTTTTTATAAGCAACTGTTGTGCCTGGACAGGAAGAGCCTACACATTATGTAATGGAAGGTGAAGTTTAGTCTGTTTATAGTTTGTGGAGAGGCTTCTGTACAACTGAAAGACTGAAGGGAAGGTTGGAGTTCAGCCTTAAACTCAGTAAAGCAAGCAAAGACCGTGTTATCCCAGTACTCTCAATATAACAGTTCCCACAAGTCATCATCACTGAATGGGGGCTTTGAGGCTTCTTTTTGGGGTAACACAGGACACGTACCTATCAGTAACTCTATTGGAGGCCTGCAGCTTGGAAAGGCATTGAGGAGGTCAAGGATGCCAACTGAGAGATCCCGGACGAAGTGGTTATAATCCGATCCACCTTGCTTGCTACACAGTTCTTGGAGCCTTCGCCGTTCCCCGGCATCAGAAGTGTGCTCAACCAAAGCTCGGATCATGGCCTGCAGAATACGAAAGAAGAGTCCAATAATAAATCTGAGGAGCTCCCTAAATCTGGGAAGAGGGCCAACAGAAAAACCCACAAGGGGCACCCTGCGTCATTCCTTGGTATTGCACACAGCGGTTCAGTAAGATGGTCACAAAGTAAACCCAACTGTGATCGGATAGCTATTCCCAACCACATAAATTATACAAGAGCAAAATCTGAGATGTTTCACATTCAAAATTGTGTAAATTTAAATATCTGCGCTAACCCTAAAGTAACAGGTAATGATGAAACAGGTGCTGCTGCTTAAGATAATGAATAATGAGTAATCAGCTAAATAATCAAGTGAATGGTAAATGCGTATAAGAAAAAAAGCGCGCATCGAATATTAAATATAACCTTGATAAAAAAAAGGTGAAAATTTCAAACTCAATCAATAATTTATCAAATAATGTTCAAAAAAATGACCAAAAAAAATCCAATTTTGCTCCAAAGAGTGCAAATTGATAGATGGACACAGTATGTTCACCCGGTGCTCCTGCTCACACAGAAATCAATCAGCGCCGCTTACCAGAACTGTTGGATTTCAAGTTCTAGAGATCGTACATGCTCACACAAGAATCAGCCAGCAGGGAAAATCTACTCCTCGGGCTCCTTCAAGGGAAAGATTCTCTCCAGTGCAGCTGTCCAGTTATATGAATTTCTCAGTGACACGAACCAACCTTCGCCAGGTGATCTCCAACATCATAGGATAAAAAGGAAGAGGCTTCATGGTGTAGTATTCCAATAATATTTATTAAAAAGTGCCTCTGGTCCCAGTCGATGCCTTGTATATGGAAACGCATTGGGCGGAGCAGCATTCCTCGAAGTCACCACGTATCAGCCTGCTGGTTTGAGCCGCGGCTCTGTGATTTTTCACTTTCTACCGTTACCTTGGATGCAAGAGCTACATTTATTTATTTTTTATAAATATTTTTGGAATACTACACAGTGAAGCCTCTTCCTTTGATGTTGGAGATCACCCGGAGATGGTTGTTTCATGCCTCTGAGACTTTCATATAACCGGACAGCCCGCTGTCAAAAAATAACTGTTGATCCTGCCAGAAATCCAGTGCTATCCTGTGCTCTTTGCCTTTTTTATTTTAAGCAGCCCTGACCAGCTCTGTGGACTACAGAAGATCCCCAACTCATCTTATGGAGAGGAGGAGAGGGTGCGGTGTCCAAAGTTCTGAAACACTTCCTGACCCTGGGTGACAACGTTGCCTCTTCCATTGAAACGGTGAGTGAGCGTTGTCACCTCAGAATTTAAAAAAGAATACTAAGGCAGCCACCACATATAAGGAAGCTTCAATATATTAAATGTTCTTGGTTTTTAGATATGCTTAAGAGAAAGCTGCACACCTTCTTGGGGGTCGCTCTTATTTCGAGGCACCATGTCAGCATAAACTCCACAGAACATTTCTCTGGAATATAATCCGGTATGGAGGCGCCTAAAGGAAAAAAAAAAGAGAAAAGAGAAAAAAAATATTATTAATCTGGAGGACAGTGTGCAAAAACAAAAACTAAAAAAAAACAACAGGATGTTTTTGTTTTTTCACACTTTGTGAAGCACTGAAGATATGTTCATTGAAACCCTCAAATCATGAGCAGATCCAAAGACACAAAACGTTGAAGTTAAATGCAATGCTCAGTCTGAATCAGTGGCGGCTGGTGCTCAAAATTTCATCGGGGACTTGAACCGGACAGCTGGATAACTTCCACCAGGGCCCCGGGGACATGTTTTTGACATCTCGTGTGCGAGTCATTGGGTGTCCCCAGGGCCCTGACGGAAGTTATCCAGCTGTCCGGTTCAAGTCCTCGACAGAACAAATAGGGCGGCACAAACTCACATCACCCCCCTTCCCAGAGAGGCGAACAGCGGCGATCACCCAGCCAGTAACCCTCATCCCCGGGGGGAGACCAACGGTGATCACCCAGCCAGCAACCCCCACCCCCGGGGGGGACCAGCGGTGGCAAGAGTCCTAAGACTCTCTGGACAATAGGGGCTTCCTGATTGGCCGGGAGGAGGATCAGTGTTGTCAATAGCGAATAGTCATTCGCTATTGACACACAAGTGGGTGTGCTCGGGGTGCAGAGCCCACCCTTTTTTGAAGCCTATTAGAGCCTCAGGCTGTAATCATGTGCTTCCAAAAAAAAAAAAAAACACCCCCCCGTTGGAATCCATGGTCCGGCACCCCGTATGCAGATCAGGGGGCTGGACACATGGATGGGGGGGACGGCGCCCCTTATGAAGCGGCCGCCACTGGTCTGAATAGTCCAGGTTTATACGACAGGTCCACTTCATGTCATATCATATTATACTTAAGCCCTGACAAAAGAAAGTTTAACTCCCGAAACGCGTTGGTATTTTTACACTGCTCACCATTCAATAAAATATCCTCCTGGACCCTTGGTGTGCCTCCCTTCCTACGTTTTACAAATCTGGATCCTTCTCAGGACCCCCTCCTTTATTCCGGGGGGTAACGGTCAAACGGGAGCAGCCTCATCAACACCATTCAGCTTAGTAAAAAGGACCCACACTGCAATCCAGCTCCCCAAGATATGCAACAAGGAAGTGAGGGAAATCCCCTTAGATTTTTAGCCCAGTCGCTCAAAAAAAAAGGTCCAACGGTACGACTGGCTGCTCCCTAAGGCGACTGAAGACGTTAACGCTCTTAGATTGACTCTATGGCTTTGGAGGACTGGAGCGATGTCATGACATCATGCAAACTCGTACGCTTTAAAATATCCTAATATCATTAATCGGTTCCCGACCATGTCACACAGATATACTACGGCACAATGGCTCTCCCGGGTGAAATCCCGTACAGGTACGCCCCCTATGCTTTTTCGACCACCAGAGGGGGGCAGCATATAAGCCTTTAAAATTAGCACTTTTGGTTTTTTATGTTAGTGTCCCATAGACTTTTAAACGGTGTTCCGCGGCTTTCGAATTTGCCGCCACTAGGGATGCACCGAAATTTCGTCCGCCGAAACATATCGGCCGAAAGTGGCCTTTTCGGCAAAATGCCGAAAGAGAATTCTTGCCGATAATAGCGCCGAAAATGGGGCGGGGCTCCGCCCCTGCTGCCGCTGATTACGGAGGTGTCGTTCTGGAGTTCTGTCGTGCTTTGCAGGAGCGCACTGTGGAGGAAACTGTGTGCAGAGCGGCTTTCCCTCCCAGCTCCGCCTCCCAACATCTCGCTCTGAGTTGCTCCTGCACAATATGTTAAGTGCGGACGGCCGGGGTAGAGATTTATCGGAGGCACAGGCGGTGGAGCTTGCTCCCCTCCTCCCATCACTCAGCACTGTGCCTGGCGATCGGGTGATAGAAGTCCCTACATGTGGGAGGATTCTGACATCTGACCCCATTCCCGCTCCTGTCTTCTGTCTGTGCGATGTGATCCTCTCCTGTCTCTGAGTGCCTCTGTACTGACCAGAATGTGCTTTGTAGAAGGTAAATGAAGTACAGTAATCTTTACGGCATCACTGCACACTGATCACTCCTCACACCGGTCCCTTCTCTCTCATTGCTTGTCCAGTGTTCTGCCGAGAAAGTTTCTCTCTGCGGATAAGGACCCCCCTCTACTGCGCAGGTGCAGCGCTTGCGCAGTAGGAGGCGGCGGAAATAGCCGAAGGCGAATAGAAGAGAAATCAGCTGTACACGGCGCCTGTAAGAGGGCCCCTCGCGGGCTCGCTTCACTCGCCACGCTTCGGGCACGGCCTCGCTTCGCTCTGCACTTTTTTATTCCCCCTCTAGGTCCACTTGGATGGTGGGGCTTCAGCCTGGACCCAGGGCGCAGGCGCCGTGTACAGCTGATTGAAGTTTTTCATCCTCGGCTATTTTCGGCGGCTCCTAGTCGTTCGTACTGCGCAAGCGCTGCGCCTGCGCAGTACAAGGGGGACCTTATCTGCCGGGGGAAGTTTCTCGGCAAGACACCGGCTCTCACTACACTCACAGCACCCCCCCTTCATCCTCAGCATTTCCCAGTCCACAATCTTTTCATCTACCAGTCTTCTTAACCCTCTGAATGCTCCAGTCTGCAACTGTCACAGCCTCAGAATCCTGCCAGCATTCCTCATTGCTCCTTCATTCTGACAGAACTTCTTTTTCTTTACTTCACTGCAGGGACCTAACTACATTGGTCGCCATTGAGACCCAGCCTGAGAGGAGGGGCGACATACAGAGGAACCAACAGAACAGAAACACACTCACAAAAGGAGTGTAGCTCCTCTAACGGGACTTTAAAAGAGGGTCACTTCCAATGTTGTACAAGAGTAGTAGAGGTACAGAGGAACCAATGCCTTCCATGTTTTTCCTGCAGTCACTGAATGCCTGCAGGAGGGAGAGGAGGAAAAGTGGGCATTCAGCAGCTGCAGGAAGAACATGGAGGGCATTTGTTTCTCTGTATGCCGCCCCCTCCTCTCCAGATTTTTTCTGCTGCCCATGGGCCCCTCGGCTCTCTCCTGGCCCTTCTGCGATCTTGCCCAGCAACTTCTCTACCCCCTACTGTTCTATGGCACCCCTGTGCCATTTTCCAGTCCCCCCTGTGCTCTTCTACAGTGCCCCCTGTGCTCTTCTCTGGTCCCCCCCCCTGTACTCTTCTCTGGTCCCCCCCCCTGTACTCTTCTCTGGTCCCCCCCCCTGTACTCTTCTCTGGTCCCCCCCCTGTACTCTTCTCTGGTCCCCCCCCCTGTACTCTTCTCTGGTCCCCCCCCCTGTACTCTTCTCTGGTCCCCCCCCCTGTACTCTTCTCTGGTCCCCCCCCCCTGTACTCTTCTCTGGTCCCCCCCCCTGTACTCTTCTCTGGTCCCCCCCCCTGTACTCTTCTCTGGTCCCCCCCCCTGTACTCTTCTCTGGTCCCCCCCCCTGTACTCTTCTCTGGTCCCCCCCCTGTACTCTTCTCTGGTCCCCCCCCTGTACTCTTTTCTGGTCCCCCCCCTGTACTCTTTTCTGGTCCCCCCCCTGTACTCTTTTCTGGTCCCCCCCCTGTACTCTTCTCTGGTCCCCCCCCCTGTACTCTTCTCTGGTCCCCCCCCTGTACTCTTCTCTGGTCCCCCCCCCTGTACTCTTCTCTGGTCCCCCCCCTGTACTCTTCTCTGGTCCCCCCCCTGTACTCTTCTCTGGTCCCCTCCCCCTGTACTCTTCTCTGGTCCCCTCCCCCTGTACTCTTCTCTGGTCCCCCCCTGTACTCTTCTCTGGTCCCCCCCTGTACTCTTCTCTGGTCCCCCCCTGTACTCTTCTCTGGTCCCCCCCTGTACTCTTCTCTGGTCCCCCCCTGTACTCTTCTCTGGTCCCCCCCTGTACTCTTCTCTGGTCCCCCCCTGTACTCTTCTCTGGTCCCCCCTGTACTCTTCTCTGGTCCCCCCCTGTACTCTTCTCTGGTCCCCCCCTGTACTCTTCTCTGGTCCCCCCCTGTACTCTTCTCTGGTCCCCCCTGTACTCTTCTCTGGTCCCCCCTGTACTCTTCTCTGATCCCCTTTGACGCTTCTCTGGTCCCCCTGTGCTCTTCTCTGGTCCCCCTGTGCTCTTCTCTGGTCCCCCTGTGCTCTTCTCTGGTCCCCCTGTGCTCTTCTCTGGTCCCCCTGTGCTCTTCTCTGGTCCCCCTGTGCTCTTCTCCTTTACTCTGCCATTCTCCTGTCACCCTGTACTGTCTCCTGCCCCTCCAGCTCTTCCAGGTCCCCCCCCTCCCATCTCCCACCGGCTGCTGTGGGGAATATGTCAGGATGGAGAGCAGGGAAGGCGTCCCTGCCTGAAATGACAGAGTAAGTTATCTGTACAAATCACTTTCTCTGTCCATTCCTAACTGTAGCATAATAAACTGTGTTTACAGACAACACAGTTTACTATGCTACCACACCCACATTGTGCCGTGGCGCACTACGCTTGCCACAGATCAATCTCCCCCCTAAAATGTCCCTCATTCTCACCTTCAAAATTTGGGAGGTATGCACTGGTAGGCTGCTGGACACTGGTGAGGCCCAGGCAGACTGCAAATGATGGGCACTGGTGAGGCTGCATTGATCTCCTGTACCATGTCCCCAGTCTCTGACCATCTCCTGTACCATGTCCCCAGTCTCTGACCATCTCCTGTAATGTGTCTGCAGTCACCGACAATCTCCTGTACCATGTCCCCAGTCTCTGACCATCTCCTGTACCATGTCCCCAGTCTCTGACATCTCCTGTACCATGTCCCCAGTCTCTGATTATCTCCTGTATAAAAATATTTTTAAAAACAGTCACTTTCGGTATCGGTGCTGTTTCGGTATCGGTTTTCGGGATCAAGGAAGATTTATTTTTGGTATCGATTTTGGCACCAAAAAACCCATTTGGTGCATCCCTACCCCCAACAGTACACAGTCCCCCACCCTCTGCACAACACACAGCCCCCCACCCTCTGCACAACACACAGCCCCCCACCCTCTGTACAACACACAATCCCCCACCCTCTGCACAACACACAGCCCCCCACCCTCTGTACAACACACAATCCCCCACCCTCTGCACAACACACAGCCCCCCACCCTCTGTACAACACACAATCCCCCACCCTCTGCACAACACACAGCCCCCCACCCTCTGTACAACACACAATCCCCCACCCTCTGCACAACACACAGCTCCCCACCCTCTGCACAACACACAGCCCCCCACCCTCTGTACAACACACAATCCCCCACCCTCTGCACAACACACAGCCCCCCACCCTCTGTACAACACACAATCCCCCACCCTCTGCACAACACACAGCCCCCCACCCTCTGTACAACACACAATCCCCCACCCTCTGCACAACACGCAGCCCCCCACCCTCTGTACAACACACAATCCCCCACCCTCTGCACAACACACAGCTCCCCACCCTCTGCACAACACACAGCTCCCCACCCTCTGTACAACACACAATCCCCCACCCTCTGCACAACACACAGCCCCTCCTGCACTCCCAGGAGACCTCCAGTCTCCTGGGACAGCATTGCCAGCGTACACTAAAGTTAAGAATAAATGACTGCCAGCCCTTTCTCATACACAGCTCCTCCTGTGTCACTCTCATTGTAAATCAAAGTCTCTAAATATACCTCAATGGCTTCATTCTTGCTTGGACCCGGTCACATGACTGCTCTCCTCTGACGTTTTATGGATGGTCATGTGACCGCTCTCCTCCTCCAATCTAAAGCAACACGAGGAGGAGGAGGAGCAGGAGGAGAGCGGCCAACGAGAAAAAAGCTATTGAGGTATTTAGAAGCTTCAGCTTACAATGAAAATGACAGAGGAGGGGGAGCAGTGTAGGAAAAGGGGCTGGCAGTGATTTTATCTAACTTTAGACTGCTGGCAGTGCTGTCCAAGGGCCAGGAGAGGCGGGGCGGCCGGCTTGACCCCCCCCCCATGTGTGGCACCCAGGGCGGATCCCCGCCCCCCTGTTGGTAAAAAACAAATTTCGGCATATAACACGCACGCACTGTGTTCTACGCCGATAAATACAGTCGTTCACGAGGGTAAAACGTCCCTCCATGCCATTAACGTCCTGTTTTCATTATGTGAGGAAAACGGATTTGATTTTCGTCATAGTTTTAGTCAGTTGACGAAAATGTGCCGTATTTTAAGTTTCGTTTTCATGACTGTAAAAAAGCCACTAAAGAAAATTATGACGAAAATGTTTTTGTCAACGAAATTAACACTTAGTGACGGGAGGCGTGGATCCATTTGGATGTCATTTTAAGAAAATACATTTCTAATGGACCGAGTTCTCCTACATTGGATAATTTTCTTAGGATTTCTTAGAGACGCGCTGGGTGGAAGTTTTCATCCCATGTAGCGCTGCTAATGCTATAGGATATTTTATTTAATGGTTTTAGAATATTTTAACCACTTTCTTACCGGATACTTAAACCCCCCTCCTGCCCAGACCAATTTTCAGCTTTCAGCGCTCTCACACTTTGAACGACAATTGCGCGGTCATACAACGTTGTACCCAATCGAAATTTTTAGAATTTTCTCCCCACAAATAGAGCTTTCTTTTGCGGGTATTTGAGCACCTCTGGGTTTTTTATTATTTGTTAAAGAAATGTAAAAACAAACAAAATACAAAACCATTTTATATTTTGTTATAAAATTTTGCAAACAGGTCATTTTTCTCCTTTATTGATGTACGCTGATGAGGTTGCACCATTGGGCACTAATATGCGGCACTGAGAAGGCGGCACTGATGATGTGGCAGTGGTGGGCACTGAGAGGTGCCACTGATGGGCGGCACTGAAGGGTGTCACTAATGGGCACTGGTAGGTGACACTGATAGGCAGCACTGCTAGATGGCACTGATTGGCACCACTGGTGGGCATTGATAGGTGGCACTCTTGGGCATTGATTAGGTCGAAATGATATTCAGTGGTGGGCACTGATTGATGGCACTGTGGGCACTGGCAGGTGTCATTGGCAGGCGGTACTGGTTGGCACAGATGAGGCCTCTTCCGGACCGATGTCCCTTCAACAGAAGCCGGTGATCGGCTTTTTTTTCTGAGCAGAAAAAAAAAAAAAAGGATTACTGAGCATCTGTTTACATCACGTGACCAGCTGTCATTGGCTGACAGCTGATCATGTGGTAAGGGGTCGGGACCGGCCCCTTACTCAGATCTATGATCACCCGAGTCTCATTGACTTGGTGATCACAGAGCGTGTCGCGCGACCAGCAGGGGGCACGCAAAGGGGAGGACATCTATTGAGGCCTCCCGCCAATGTAGGTCCGTGATGTAGCCGTCATTCGGCTATAGCGGGATGGGAAGAGGTTAAGGCATATGAATGCTTACAATTGTACAATTTATAGTAGCTGTAGTGTAAATGACAATGGTCCCAAAATACTGTCAAAAGTATCCGATCTGTCCGCCATAATGTCGCAGTCATGATAAAAATCGCAGATCGCCGCCATTACTAATAAAAAAAGAAATAATAATAAAAATGCCATAAATCTATCCCCTATTTTGTAGACACGATAACTTTTGCGCAAATCAATCAATATACGCTTAGTGTGATTTTTTTTTTTTACCAAAAAAAAGTAGAAGAATACATATCAGGCTAAACTAAGGAAAAATTTATTTTTTTTTACATATTTTTTGGGGATATATTTTATAGCAATATATTTATTATAGCAAAAAGTAAAAAATATTGCTTTTTTTTTCAAAATTGACGCTCTTTTTGTGTTTATAGCGCAAAAAATAAAAACCGCAGAGGTGATCAAATACCACCAAAAGAAAGCTCTATATGTGGGAAAAAAAGGACGTCAATTTTGTGTGGGGGGCAATGTCGTGCAAACGCGCAATTGTCAGTTCAAGTGACGCAGTGCCGAATCGCAAAAAAATGCTCTGGTCAGGAAGGGGGTAAAAGCGGAACTTCAGTCATTTTTTTCAACTTTCCATCTATTAAATCTTCTCCCCTTGTTGTTGTTGTTTTAATTCTGGATAGTAAAACATTTTTTTTCTGACAGTAAATAACTTATACAGCCTACTTCCTGTTTCTTGTCTGGTAAAAAGCCTAGGCTTATGACAACATCATACACAGCTCTCTCTTGTGTGAGTTTGCCATAAGAGGGCCAATGAGAGCTGCAGAGCTGGAGGTGTGCCTCTGTGTGTCTATGTAAAGCCAGGAAGTGAACAGGCAGCCGCTTCAGCTGCCCACAGTTAAAATGGCTGCAGCCAGACTCAGTGGAGGGAAATTTCTGCAGCATATTTGGCAAAGTACAGAATCACAGTATATATAAAATAATATGTAAAGTGGTTGGAGGGAAGCTTCAGAATGGCAAAGATGTTTAAATGACAAGTTATGTGAGCAGACTGTAGTTCCTCTTTAAAAATCTCCATAGGCAACGCTTTAAAAAAAAATGAACGGTTACCAGTTTAGAGTTGCAGAGGAGGTCTAGCGCTAGAATTATTGCTCTCGCTCGAGCGATTGATCTATCTATTTACTAAGCATAACATCATCTTTCACAATATACAATGTATTGTTTGGGGGTTATAAGTAATTTTCTAGCAAAAAAATACGGATTTAAACTTGTAAACAAAAAAGTGCCAGAAAAAACCCGCTCAGCAAGTGGTTAAGCCTTAAACTGGGGTAGATTTACTAAAAGTGGGGCACGCAGAATCTGGTGCAGCTGTTTTTTTTTTTTAGTTTTTGGTAGAGTGGAGAGGGATTAGAACCCCTGTCAGGTCTTTAACTTCTTGCCGACTGCCCTACGTACATTTACTGCGGGGCGGCGGCTCCTCTGTGCAAAGTTTCCGGGGGTCTGCGGTGTGCACCGCCGGCTACCCGCTCCCACTGTGATTGGACACAGCAGAAGCCAATCAGCGGGTCGGTCGGTGGGTCCCGGAGGACCCGCTGATTGGCTTCCGCTGTGTCCAATCACAGCGGGAGCAGTTAGCCGGCGATGCACGCCGCAGACCCCCTATGTAAAACAAGGCAGATCGCCGTTCTGTTAGTAGGGAAGACAGAGATTCTGTGTTTCTGCTAAGCAGGAACATGGATCTCTGTCTTCCCACAGTTAAAGCCCCTCCCCCCACAGTTAAGCAAGTACTCCCTATGAACACAGTTAAACCTTTGATCGCCCCCGATGTTAACCCCTTCCCAGCCAGTGTCATTAGTACAGTGACAGTGCATATCTTTTAGCACTGATCACTGTAGTAGTGTCACTGGTCCCCAAAAAAAAGTGTCACTTGTTATCCGATTTGCAATGTCACAGTCCCCCTATAAGTCACTTGTAAAAAAAAAAAAATTTTTTTTTAATTCCATAAAAATATCCCATAGTTTGTTAGACATGTGCACCGTCAATAAATTCTGTTTCGTATTAGAATTAATTCGTATTTCGTGTTTGAAATCCAATTTGGATTCTTATGAAATACGAATTTTCGTTAGGTTCGTTAACTTTTCGTAACAATTCCGAATGGTCGTTATGATGAATTTATCATTATGAGGGGCTCCCTCCATCCCTGTGCTGAGTTCCCAGGTCTGTACACCCGCTGTGCCCATTATGAGGGGCTCCCACCATCCCTGTGCTGTGCTCATTATAAGGGGGTCCCACCATCCCTGTACTGTGCTCATTATGAGGGGCTCCCACCATCCCTGTACTGTGCTCATTATGAGGGGCTCCCACCATCCCTGTACTGTGCTCATTATGAGGGGCTCCCACCATCCCTGTACTGTGCTCATTATGAGGGGCTCCCACCATCCCTGTGCTGTGCTCATTATAAGGGGGTCCCACCATCCCTGTGCTGTGCTCATTATAAGGGGGTCCCACCATCCCTGTACTGTGCTCATTATGAGGGGCCCCCACCATCCCTGTGCTGTGCTCATTATGAGGGGCTCCCACCATCCCTGTGCTGTGCTCATTATAAGGGGGTCCCACCATCCCTGTGCTGTGCTCATTATAAGGGGGTCCCACCATCTCTGTGCTGTGCTCATTATGAGGGGCTCCCACCATCCCTGTGCTGTGCTCATTATGAGGGGCCCCCACCATCCCTGTGCTGTGCTCATTATGAGGGGCCCCCACCATCCCTGTACTGTGCTCATTATGAGGGGCTCCCACCATCCCTGTACTGTGCTCATTATGAGGGGCTCCCACCATCCCTGTACTGTGCCCATTATGAGGGGCTCCCACCATCCCTGTACTGTGCCCATTATGAGGGGCTCCCACCATCCCTGTACTGTGCCCATTATGAGGGGCTCCCACCATCCCTGTACTGTGCTCATTATGAGGGGCTCCCACCATCCCTGTACTGTGCCCATTATGAGGGGCTCCCACCATCCCTGTGCTGTGCTCATTATGAGGGGCTCCCACCATCCCTGTGTTGTGCTCATTATGAGGGGCTCCCACCATCCCTGTGCTGTGCTCATTATGAGGGGCTCCCACGATCCCTGTACTGTGCTCATTATGAGGGGTTCCCCACCATCCCTGTGCTGTGCTCATTATGAGGGGCTCCCACCATCCCTGTGCTGTGCTCATTATGAGGGGCTCCCACCATCCCTGTGCTCATTATGAGGGGCTCCCCCCATCCCTGTGCTGTGCTCATTATGAGGGGCTCCCACCATCCCTGTGCTGTGCTCATTATGAGGGGCTCCCCACCATCCCTGTACTGTGCTCATTATGAGGGGCTCCCACCATCCCTGTACTGTGCTCATTATGAGGGGCTCCCACCATCCCTGTGCTGTGCTCATTATAAGGGGGTCCCACCATCCCTGTACTGTGCTCATTATAAGGGGGTCCCACCATCCCTGTGCTCATTATAAGGGGCTCCCACCATCCCTGTGCTGTGCTGACTTCCTGGGTTTTTAACTTCGTCATAACGGATAATCGTAATTAACGAACATTCTTAGTTTTGTCCAATTCTGTTGTAACGGAATTTGGATCCGAAGTTCGTAAATGAAATTTCGCACAAAATTCGTATTTCGGATCCTCGCGAATGTACAAATTTCCGATTCGTACGAAACTAAATCGCACGTGTCTGTAGTTTGTAGACACCATAACTATCATGGAACAAGAGTCCCTGGTTTGTTTGCCCGGTTTCTCTTTTTGCAGCGTTTACTTTTCTGATCTACTACAGTCTGGTTGCCATAGTAACCTTTCAATTCTCTGGTGGAGAGAATGGATTAGCCCGCTCTCCCTGTCTAAATTCATTAGTTAGTTTCTCCCTCTTCCTTTTCCTGTTTAGCTCTAGACCAGGGATGTGCAATTAGCGGACCTCCAGCTGTTGCAGAACTACAAGTCCCATGAGGCATAGCAAGACTCCGATAGCCACAAGCATGACACCCAGAGGCAGAGGCATGATGGGACTTGTAGTTTTGCAACAGCTGGAGGTCCGTTAATTGCATATCCCTGCTCTAGACCTCGGTTCTTTTTCACTCATGGAAGGCTCTGGAAGTACAAGCTGGCAAACCCTGCAATAAGCATTCTGTTTTCTAGCTCCTTCCCTGGATAAGCCCTCCACATAGAGAAGCTCTCTCCTAACACCCTGCAACATCCACAAACTCATCTACAATCTCTCCGCTGTTATTTCACAAATAAAGTTAAGAAAGTTAAAAAAACTTTGTTGTGCTTTGATAGGAAGGCGAGTTGAGCTTATCTGGCCTTATTCATATCCTCGCATAGGACACTGGGGTTGCAGAATAATAACTCTTGCGCAAACCAATCAATATACACTTATTGGGAATTTTTTTTTTCACCAAAAATATGTAGATTACATATTGACCTAAACTGATGAAGAAATTCGATTTTTTTAAAATTTATTTATTGGGATTGTTTTATAGCAAAAATGTAAAAAATATTATTTTTTTTCCCCAAATTGTCACTTTTTTTTTGTTTATAGCGCAAAAAATAAAAACCGCAGAGGTGATCAAATACCACCAAAAGAAAACTCTATTTGTGGGGGGGGGGGACATACGTTTTGTTTGCGTAGAGCGTCGCACAATTGTCAGTTAAAGCAACGCAGTGCCGTATCGCAAACAATGATCATGGAGGGTGGGGGGGGGGTAAATCTTCTGGCGTTGAAACGGTTAATGCTGTCTGTGTCCCTGATACGGAGATGCACCCTCTCTATTCATCCTCTTTACCATTATCACCAAGTGAAAGCGAAAGAAAATCCTAAATTTTAGGTTGTCCCCAGATCGGGAATAGAGGGGAAAATCTTCCAATGGGGACACCAGTTCTGGTGACAACAAAGGGATTTCCTCACTTTGGAGGATCTCCTCTCACTTCCTGTTCTGGCTATGGGACAGGAAGTGAAGGGAAATCTCCCCGATGGGAAAGCGGATGGCAAAAAAACAACAATGGTCTATCCAAAATAAAATGCAAAAAAAAAGATTTGCCTTTAGTTCTATTTTACTGTCCACACAACGTGTCCTCCTGTTCACAGAATATCTCACCTCTTTTCTTTGTTCCAGATTTAACAGCCAAGCAGATCTGACATTTCCTATTCTCGGTCAGTCCAAGTTTATTGATGAGATCGCTCACCTCTTCAGGGGGATTCGGGCAAATAACACAGAAGGCGTCACCTGGCTGGAAGTCCATATCTGTATGCTGCAAAGAAAATGCATGTCAAGATTTAAGCAGAAGACTCCACCTGTAATATTTTTACCGGCAGCAGCTCAGCGTTAAGCCCCGTACACACGTGCCGAATGCCGGGCAACATCGGCCAGTTCAATAAAAACCGGCCGACGCTCAACCAGTGTGTATGGCAGCCGTCCCGACAGAACCAGGGGGGCCGTCCCACTGTCATTATTACCTATAAACATTAGTATCCAGTTATATTTTGTGCATTTAGGAATGCATCCAGTGATCATATCCCCCCTTATGTATTTATATATGGTGATCATATCCCCCCCTTATGTATTTATATATGGTGATCATATCCCCCCCTTATGTATTTATATATGGTGATCATATCCCCCCCTTATGTATTTATATATGGTGATCATATCCCCCCCTTATGTATTTATTTATGGCAATCATATCCCCCTTATGTATTTATATATAGTGATCATATCCCCCTTATGTATTTATATATAATGATAATATCCCCCTTATGTATTTATATATAGTGATCATATCCCCCTTATGTATTTATATATAGTGATCATATCCCCCTTATGTATTTATATATAATGATAATATCCCCCTTATGTATTTATATATAGTGATCATATCCCCCCTTATGTATTTATACATAGCGATCATATCCCCCCTTATGTATTTATACATAGCGATCATATCCCCCCTTATGTATTTATACATAGCGATCATATCCCCCCTTATGTATTTATATATGGCGATCATATCCCCCCTTATGTATTTATACATGGCGATCATATCCCCCCTTATGTATTTATATATAGTGATCATATCCCCCTTATGTATTTATATATAGTGATCATATCCCCCCCTTATGTATTTATACATAGCGATCATATCCCCCCTTATGTATTTATATATGGTGATCATATCCCCCCTTATGTATTTATATATGGCGATCATATCCCCCCTTATGTATTTATACATGGCGATCATATCCCCCCTTATGTATTTATACATGGCGATCATATCCCCCCCTTATGTATTTATACACGGCGATCATATCCCCCCCTTATGTATTTATACACGGCGATCATATCCCCCCTTATGTATTTATATATGGTGATCATATCCCACTTATGTATTTATATATAGACTACAAGTGTTTCACCAGGCCTGCAGAAACACTACTCAGCGCCAGGTCACTATGCTGATCCAAAATACAGATGAGTATAGACAGATATTAATGAACATTCAAAAGTGCATAAATGTGAGTAAACATCACTTTGCAGCTATATAAATATTCAAGACCATTCATAAATACATATATAAAGTTAGAATCCACTTTGCGGTTAAGCAAAGAGGAAACCAGGGAAAAGGCAGAGCAGCTGTCTCAAACAAAATACGTAAATATGAACACTGTGTTAGAAAATAATCCAAAATTAGACTAAATCGTCACACTAGACAGCGCTAATGTTGAGCAATTAACAACTAAAACATGTGGCCAACAACACATGCAAAGGAAAATCCTATAACAGAAAGTCCCTTAGGAGAAAGTCCCTTATAAAGGGCAGAACTTTACATCACTGCCCTTTATAAGGGACTTTCTCCTAAGGGACTTTCTGTTATAGGATTTTCCTTTGCATGTGTTGTTGACCACATGTTTTAGTTGTTAATTGCTCAACATTAGCGCTGTCTAGTGTGACGATTTAGTCTAATTTTGGATTATTTTCTAACACAGTGTTCATATTTATGTATTTATATATGGTGATCATATCCCCCCTCATGTATTTATATATGGTGATCATATCCCCCCTCATGTATTTATATATGGTGATCATATCCCCCCTTATGTATGTGTATATATATATATATATATATATATATATATATATATATATATATAGTGATCATATCCCCCTTAATCTCCTCTTCTTAAGAGTGAATAAATTCAGTTCCTCTAATCTTTCCTCATAGCTGAGCTCCTCCATGCCTCTTATCAGTTTGGTTGCCCTTCTCTGCACTTTCTCCAGTTCCCCGATATCCCTTTTGAGAACTGGAGCCCAAAACTGAACTGCGTATTCCAGATGAGGTCTTACTAATGATTTGTACAGGGGGGCAAAATGATATCTCTCTCTCTGGAGTCCATACCTCTCTTATAAAAGGAAGGACTTTGCTCACTTTGGAAACCGCAGATTGGCATTGCATGCTATTATTGAGCTTATGATCTACCAAAACCCCCAGATCCTTCTCCACCATGGACGCCCCTAGTTGTACTCCCCCTAGCATGTATGATGCATATTCTTAGCCCCCAAGTGCATAACTTTACATTTATCAACATTAAACCTCATTTGCCACTTAGTCGCCCCAATTAGACAGTGCATTGAGGTCGGCTTGTAAATTGGAGACATCCTGTAAGGACGTTATTCCACCGCATAGCATAGGGTCATCTGCAAAGACAGAAGTCCCAGACCCAATATCATTTATAAAGATACTAAAAAGTAAGGGTCCCAACACTGAACCTTGGGGTACACCACTGATAACCTTAGACCATTCAGAGTAAGAATCATTAACCACTACTCTCTGAATTCTGTCTTTTAGCCAGTTTTCTATCCATTTACAAACTGATCTTTCCAAGCCTGTAGACTTTACCTTACACATTATCCGTCTGTGGGGAACTGTGTCAAACGCTTTTACAAAATCCAAGTATACCACGTCCACCACCACTCCTTTGTCTACATTTTTGTTTACCGCCTCAAAAAAAATAATAAAAAATCAGATTGGTTTGACGACTTCTGTCTGCCTTTCATGAATCCATGCTGTTGCTTAAAAAAAAAATATTATATACGGTATATAGGTATATATATATATATATATATTTTTTTTTTGTTTTGTTTTTTTTAACCGCTTCTCGACCGCGTCACGCAGATATACTGCGGCAGAAGGGCACGTACAGGCAAATTAACATACCTGTATGTTGCCCTTTAAGAGGTGGCTTGCGGGTGTGCGTCGGGAGCTCCGTGAGTGTGATCGCGGGTCCCGCCGATTCGATTCGATGTCGAGCATCTCCCCGTTCTGTCTAATGACACTGACACTGGTCACAGATCCCTGTAAATCGGGAGCGGTGATCAGTGTCGTGTCACACGTAGCCCCTCCCCCCCACAGTTAGAATTACTCCCTAGGACACACTTAACCCCTACAGCGCCACCTAGTGGTTAACCCCTTCACTGCCAGTCCCATTTACACAGTAATCAATGCATTTTTAATCACACTGATCGCTGTATAAATGTGAATGGTCCCAAAATAGCACCAAATCTGTCCGATCTGTCTGCCATAATGTCACAGTCACAATAAAAAAATCACTAATCGCCGCTATTACTAGTAAAAAAAAGAAAATTAATTTAAAAAATGCCATAAAACTATCCCCTATTTTGTAGACGCTATAACTTTTGCGCAAACCAAACGCTTATTTTTTTTTTTTTACCAAAAATATGTAGAATACATATCGGCCTAAACTGAGGTCAAAAAAATGTTTTTTTATATATTTTTGGGGGATATTTATTATAGCAAAAAGTAAAAAATAATGCGTTTTTTTCAAAATTATTTTGTTTATAGCACAAAAAATAAAAACCGCAGAGGTGATCACATACCACCAAAAGAAAACTCTATTTGTGGGGAAAAAAAAAGGACGTCAATTTTGTTTGTGAGCCACGTCGCACGACCGAGCAATTGTCAGCTAAAGCGACGCAGTGCCGAATCGCAAAAAGTGCTCTGGTCTTTTGCCAGCCAAATGGTCCGGGGCTGAAGTGGTTAAACTCTCCAGTATCTTCCCGAATATAGAAGTTATACTAACAGGTCTATGGTTACTTTGTAAAGACTTTGACACCTTTATAAATATAGGCACCACATTGGCCTTAAGCCAATCCAGTGGTACTATGCCCATCAATAAATTAGAAACAATAGCTTAGATAGAACAGAGCTCAGCTCTTTCAGAATCCTTGGGTGTAAACCATCTGGTCCAGGTGCTTTAATCTTGCTGGATTTAATTTATAACACCAGCAAATGAACTACACCTGTTATTGTTAAAGTGGAGTTCCACCCACTTTTACAACTCTTTAGCATCCCTCACTAAACTGTGCACTGTAAACTAATTGGATATTTTTTTTCTCAGCACCTACTGTATATCTGCTGTATTCATTTTTCACTTCCTCCTCCCTGGCCATGGCCCATCGCATCATTTCCTGTTTGCAATGCCTTCTGGAAAGGGGCGGCAAATTCCTCTGACACTGCCATTGCTATGGAAACCTGACCTGAAACCTATTACACTGCTTGTGCTGCACTGAGCATGTGCGAGATCTGCAAGGATGAGATCCAGGAAGAAATACAGTCTGGCTTCAGATGCCCACACTTAAGATGGCCACGGCCTGCTGCAAGTTTATAAAATAACAAACTACTGCTATAAACTAACAAAACAGACCTTAGTTTACAGACTAACTTTACTAGAATACATTAAGCTCGTGTATTATAGGGGTATTTTATTCAAAAAGTATAATTTCGGCCGGAACACCACTTTAAGGCATTTATCTCCATGCACAATGTACAGTCAGGTCCATAAATATTGGGACATCGACACAATTCTAATCTTTTTGGCTCTATACACCACCACAATGGATTTGAAATGAAACAAACAAGATGTGCTTTAACTGCAGACTTCCAGCTTTAATTTGAGGGTATTTACATCCGAATCAGGTGAACGGTGTAGGAATTACAACAGTTTGTATATGTGCCTCCAACTTTTTAAGGGACCAAAAGTAATGGGACAGATTAACAATCATCCATCAAACTTTCACTTTTTAATACTTGGTTGCAAATCCTTTGCAGTCAATTACAGCCTGAAGTCTGGAACGCATAGACATCACCAGACGCTGGGTTTCATCCCTGGTGATGCTCTGCCAGGCCTCTACTGCAACTGTGTTCAGTTCCTGCTGGTTTTCGGGGCATTTTCCCTTCAGTTTTGTCTTCAGTAAGTGAAATACATGCTCAATCGGATTCAGGTCAGGTGAATGACTTGGCCATTGCATAACATTCCACTTCTTCCCCTTAAAAAACTCTTTGGTTGCTTTCGCAGTATGCTTCGGGTCATTGTCCATCTGCACTGTGAAGCGCCGTCCAATGAGTTCTGAAGCATTTTGCTGAATATGAGCAGATAATATTGTCCGAAACACTTCAGAATTCATCCTGCTGCTTTTGTCAGCAGTCACATCATCAATAAATACAAGAGAACCAGTTCCATTGGCAGCCATACATGCCCACGCCATGACACTACCACCACCATGCTTCACTGATGAGGTGGTATGCTTTGGATCATGAGCAGTTCCTTTCCTTCTCCATACTCTTCTCTTCCCATCACTCTGGTACAAGTTGATCTTGGTCTCATCTGTCCATAGGATGTTGTTCCAGAACTGTGAAGGCTTTTTTAGATGTTGTTTGGCAAACTCTAATCTGGCCTTCCTGTTTTTGAGGCTCACCAATGGTTTACATCTTGTGGTGAACCCTCTGTATTCACTCTGGTGAAGTCTTCTCTTGATTGTTGACTTTGACACACATACACCTACCTCCTGGAGAGTGTTCTTGATCTGGACAACTGTTGTGAACGGTGTTTTCTTCACCAGGGAAAGAATTCTTCGGTCATCCACCACAGTTGTTTTCCGTGGTCTTCCGGGTCTTTTGGTGTTGCTGAGCTCACCGGTGCGTTCTTTCTTTTTAAGGATGTTCCAAACAGTTGATTTGGCCACACCTAATGTTTTTGCTATCTCTCTGATGTGTTTGTTTTGTTTTTTCAGCCTAATGATGGCTTGCTTCACTGATAGTGACAGCTCTTTGGATCTCATATTGAGAGTTGACAGCAACAGATTCCAAATGCAAATAGCACACTTGAAATGGACTCTGGACCTTTTATCTGCTCCTTGTAAATGGGATAATGAGGGAATAACACACAGCTGGCCATGGAACAGCTGAGCAGCCAATTGTCCCATTACTTTTGGTCCCTTAAAAAGTGGGAGGCACAAATACAAACTGTTGTAATTCCTACACCGTTCACCTGATTTGGATGTAAATACCCTCAAATTAAAGCTGAAAGTCTGCAGTTAAAGCACATCTTGTTCGTTTCATTTCAAATCCATTGTGGTGGAGTATAGAGCCAAAAAGATTAGAATTGTGTCAATGTCCCAATATTTATGGACCTAACTGTATCTTCTGATTTATTCTTAAGATACATTGCGTGTCTACATTGTGCCTTTCTTGTTGTACTGTTATTACGGTTCTGAACAATTTATAAAAGATCAGCAAATACCAAACTGTACATCTGACAGTCTTCTGAAGTGCAACTCCGACTGAAATATTTTACGGCACGAGGAAGGGATTAACCACTTGCTGACCAGCCGCCGTCATTGTACGTCGGCTCGGTAACTCTAGTTTGTGGGCACGTGCGCGCCAATCAGCGGGTGGGGCGGACTCGTTGTCCGCTGGCCACCCATGATCATTCTCCACAGTGACAGAATGGGGATCTGCCTGTGTAAACAGGGGAAACCTCCGTTCTGACAGGGGAGATCACACAGATCCTGTCTTTCTGCTATGCAGGAAGACAGATCTGTGTTTTTCCCCAGGCAGCCCATCCCCCATACAGTTAGAGAACACATTTAACCCTTTGATCGCCCCTGATGTTAACCCCTTCCCTGCCAGTGCCATTAGTAAAATAACCGTGCATATTTTTAGCACGGATCACTGTAAATGTCACTGGTTCCCAAAAAAGTGTCAAAAATGTTCGTTAAATGTCCAATCTGTCCGTTGCAATGTCGCAGTTTTGCTAAAAATCACTGATCACCACCATTACTAGTAAAGAAAAAAAATAATAACAATAATAAAAATGCCATAAATCAATCCCCTATTTTGTAGACGCTATAACTTTTGCGCAAACCAATCAATATTTGCTTTTTGCATATTTTTTTTAACCAAAAATATGTAGAAGAATACATATATATATCGGCCTAAACTGAGGAAGAAATTATTTTTTTTTATATATTTTGGGGGGGGAGGGGGATATTTATTATAGCAAAAAGTAAAAAATATTGCTTTTTTTTTCTAAATTGACGCTCTTTTTTTTTTATAGCGCAAGATATAAAAACCACAGAGGTGATCAAATACCTTCAAAAGAAAGCTCTATTTGTGGGAAAAAAATGACATCAATTTCGTTTGGGTACAACGTCGCATGACCGCGCAATTGTCAGTTAAAGCAACGCAGTGCCGAATCGCAAAAAAAAAAAATGGCCTGGTCATTAAGGGGGAAAATCTTCGGGTCCTTAAAGCGGAGGTCCACCCTAAAAAAAAAATTAAAAATTTACATAAAAATGCTCATAAAAATCTGAAAAAAAAAAAATTTTTTTTACTTACCAGAAATGGCTGTTGCTAGGCAGATCGTCCTAATCTGCCACTTCCTACTCCGCGGTGACCTTCATTCTTCTCCTCCTCGCGTTGTCTTCTGGGCAATGGGGTGCGCTGTGTTCTGGAAACTGTGTGAGTCCCAGAACACAGCCGGCCATCCACAAAGCGCCGCGCGACTCGCGCTTGCGCAGTAGGAAACGGGCAGTGAAGCCACAAGGCTCCAACTTTACAGAGGTCCCCCCTCACTTCCTGTCATGGTGACAACAGTTTCAAAAGACAGAAGTGAGGGAAATGTGCAAGAGTGAGACACAGATGAAAATAAAAAGGAAGGGGTTTAAGCCTTTCCTTTAATCTACTAAAAAAAAAAAAAAAAAAAAAAAAAATGTACATGTGTTCTGTTGGGTTTTTTTTACCTCCTATGACCCCCCAGGGGAGATTTTCCCTTACTTCCTGTGCCAGTAATACCCTGGCATGCACCGGGGTCTCCTCAACATGCCCCAGATCCCGATATGCAACGAGGAAACAAATTCTGCCCCTGCGCTATAGTGAGCATTAGATGTTAGAACGATTGATCATTACTGATCATTATAATATAAAAGAATAATAAACCCACCGCTATGTCCAGCTCCAGCATCAAAGCGGTCTTCACAGCGCCCTCTGCAGTCAGACGCTTCGCCTGAGTGATCGGAACTCTGAAAACGGTTTCACCCGGATAAAGCGAGGAGGGGTCGGCTTCCTGCAATCAGAGCAAATAGGATACCATCCTGTGGGATCACATTTACAGAAAACACGGAGGAAGCTCAACACGAGTGCAAAATCTCCGGCATCAATACTGTAAGTGCAGCTTTTCTTCTCACTGCTCAGGATACCTGTGAACCCCCCTCCCCCCCCCACAAGATATCTGCTACACAAAGAGCCCCAGCATCAGGCCAGTGAAGTTCATCACTGTATCTAAATACTGGTCTTTGCGCCTAGTAAGATCGAGTTTGGTGGGAGGAGCTGGCAGGTGCCTTGGGGGAAAAAAAAAAAAAGCACCGCACCCTGCCTCAAGTGTTAAATAAAAGAACATATTCTTGACATCCCTTTAGACATGCATGATCCTTCCCACTGGCCACTGGGTGCAGTAGACTTTAGCCGTGCATTTTGCTGATCGTTTGCTTGATTACGCTCTACCAGAGTGTAATCAAACGACTGTTCTGTCATTTTGGAAAGTGGACACTCCCAATGTCATCTCAATATTTGCCCCATATATTTGGAAGTGAAGGAACACGCTGATATTTAGGTGATTAAAAAAATTAATTTGTGTAAGCTCAGGCTTCGATAGTCGCCAACTGAAGCCAAGCTTTCTCTTATTAGTGGAAGAGTGTTCCCTATAGGATGAAACTTCATTGTATGCAAACGCAAAACACTTTGAAGTATTCCCCCCCCCACCTCATTCCCAAACCAATTCAACAATTATTGGTGCCCAGTGGGAGATTGCATAGCTAAAGTCTGTCATTGGTGAACTTTAAGAGACACCCAAAACAATTCCACAACATTGGCGATCGTTGTTTTTTCACCCCTGACCAACGATCTCTCCTTCATCCACTGCAGCTGCAAGATTTAATAAAGAATTTAATTTAATAAATCCTCTTTTCTCCCCTTCCCTCTCTTGTGAGAGGAAGGGGAAGGCTCACCAGTGTAAACAGTACTACAGTGTTTACATTGGTAATTGCTGCGATTGGTAGTCACAGTGATCACATGGCACAGAGCCACTCTGATCAGCTCTGTGCTTTTAGCCAATGCCCTCCGCTGTATAACACCAAAGGGAGCAGTGGCGCATGGCGGCCAGGCACACATGCATGGATGGTAGTACTGGTACGTCCACCTTTCCTTGTAAGGGCACCAAACAACTGCACATAAGGTAAAATAATCACTTGAAGACCAGGTATTTTCTGGCACTTTTTGTTTACATGTGAAAAACAGGTTTTTTTTTTCCTAGAAAAATACTTAGAATCTCCCAAACATTATATATATTTTTTTAAAGCAGAGGCCCCAGAGAATAAATTGGTGGGTTTTGCAAAATTTTTATATCACACAGTTTGTGCAATTTTAGGGAAAAAAAAACACACTTTTTTTTTACATTTTATTGCAAAAAAGCACAATACACAACCCAATATTTTTGTAAAAATTAAAAAATGTCATCTCCCCGTGTAAATAGATACCAAACATGTTATGCTTTAAAATTCTGCACACCTGCACAATGGCGACAAGCGATCCATAGTAAAATTTATTTTATTGAACTTTTTACTATTTTTTTTTTTACACTGTTGCTTTACATTTTTTTATATACATTTTCATTGCGGTCACAAGGAATCCTTGTGACAGTAATAGGCATGTGACAGGTACTCTTTATAGGGTGATCTGGGATCAAAAAATGGCATCGTTAACATCCCAGTAAACCGGAAGTGGTGTCATGTCTTCGTTTCCAGGTTACCATAAGTGAGAGACCGGATCAAAGCCCGATTCTGGGTTTGTATGGGTCTCCGACTAGCAGCTTTGGTCTCCCGGTGGGTCAAGATAGCCCGAGAGCTACGGAAGGCAGCCGGGGGGGGGGGAGGGGGGGCCGGGGGCGGTTGGGTGACTTGTCCCCTTCCATTGCTTCTAAAAGCAATGGAGTGGCTAGTTAGCTACTCTGGTTAAAGCAATAGAGTGGCTAGTTAGCCACTCCGGTTGCTGTTACGGGAGCCGACCACCGGCTCTAAAAAACGGTGCTGTGATTGGCTGCGCAATCATATGGGACCTGTCACGTGTCCCATATGATTGACAAGAGGGAGGGGGCAGCGCTGAGCCCTTCCTGCGCCGAGGGGAAGTGATGTCACCAGCCCAGGCACTGAAGGAGGCAGACTACGAGGGACCCCCTAGCAACAGGCATTTAGAGGTGAGTAAAAAAAAAAAAAATTTCCAAATGTTTTTTTTTTTTTTTTTTTTTTAGGCACATTTATGCATTTTTTTTGGGTGGAATACCACTTTAGGGGATTAAAGAATTTTTGACAGCCTACTGAAAATGCTTTTTACCATACATGTAGATAAATACATTTTTAGCAGGAGGGGTTCTTGGAGACCTCAAAATTATTTTGAGGGTACCTCCAGGGTAAAAATATTTTTTTGTATATCGCGATTTGTAATAATTGATTGTTTTTGTTGATATCTTGAATTTTTTTTCTTCTGTATTTTTTCTGTAGCCAACATATGCCTTACTGCTCCTGAAGAAGCAAATAGCGAAACATGTTGAGCCTGTTCACATGTTTCGCTAATTGCTTCTTTTAAATAGCTTTATATGCACTATAGTGTTTGTTATCATGCTGTGTTAATTTTTATACACATTATTTATACACATTTGTTGACTCTTTAAAGCGGGATTCCGGCCAGCTAAAATTTTTTTTTTTAAAGTCAGCAGCTACAAACACTGTAGCTGCTGACTTTAAATAAGTAGACTTACCTGTCCTGGGTGCCTGCGATGTCGGCCGCCCGAGGCCGACCCGTTCTTCGGCTCTCGGTCCCGGCACCGCCATCCTAGGTAAGGGAAACAGGCAGTGGAGCCTTGCGGCTTCACTGACAGTTTCCTACTGCGCACGCGTGAGCGGCGCGGCGATCTGTGAATGGCCCTGTGGTTTTCTAGGAACACACACAGTTCCCAGAAGGCAACGGGGCCGCTCAGCTAGGAGCAGAACACGCCGCGGAATAGGAACAGGCAGATTAGGAAGACTGCCTAGCAACAAGGGTTCAGGTAAGTTTAAAAATTTTATTTTATTTTTTTTTTTTTTTTTTTAGGATTTTTGGTGCATTTTTTTTCAGGGTGGCCCTCCACTTTAAATATTTTCATATTAATGAAATATTTTTTATTTTTACAAACCTTGGTCATATTTGTGGCACCATTAAAGTTCCCTTCTCCAGTTCTTCCAATAAATTCTCTATTTGGGATGTGGGTGCCTTTGATCTCCTGAATTAGTGTGATTAGTTTACTAAGTAAAATTTGTATTTTGGATACATTTTATGTGGAAATTCGAAACCTTGAGTAAGTTGAAAGTAAGAAAAAAAAAAAAAGTTACCTTCCCAAGGCAGTCCAGAATCTGTAGATCCAGGTACGGGACGGGCAGGCTGGGCACGGTGAGGCTGCACTGGCAGAGAGGAGGCACCGAGCGGACGAGCGACGGCACAGCTTCTGTAGACGTATCGGATGCTTCATCTTTCGGCAATGTAGTACTCGGCGTCGGTGAGGCGTTCAGATTTATCTCCTTCATCCGCAAGTCCAGATTTTCTGGAACATTTTGCACATTCTGATCACCGACCATACTCTTCATCTCCTCAGTCTTCTCCGGATCGTCCGTCCTCTTCATGAACTCTTTATTTAGCGCGGCCCAAAGTCCTTCTATCCAAGGGTCCACAACCAGCTCCAGGCTGGAGCACAGAAAAAAAAAAAAAAGATAGTTGGGTCATTTAAAAGTCGAATCACAAAAAAATTGCTCTCTATATCCCAGCTGGGCTCCAGGGCAATTTTTTTTTTCTTTGTCTCATACATGTAAAAATCCTAATTCTTGGTAATAAAGTTACATAAACCCCCAGAACATTATATGATTTTCTGAAAGCAGAGGTCCTGGAGAATAAAAAGGCGATAGTTTCATGCAATATTAACCACTTCCTTACTGGGCACTTAAACCCCCCTCCTGCCCAGACCAATTTTTAGCACCGACGCACTTTGAATGACAATTGTGCGGTCATGCTACACTGTACCCAAATGAAAATGTTATCATTCTTTTGGTTGTATTTAATCAGCGCTGGGGTTTTTATTTTTTGTTAAACAAACAAAAAAAAGATGGAAAATTTTGAAAGAAAAAAAAATTAAAAAATAAAATGGTTTGTTATAAAATTTTGCAAACAGGTAATTTTTCTCCTTCATTGATATGCGCTGATGAGGCGGCACTGATGGGCACTGTTTACATACATGTACGCACCCTGGGCTTGCATTTGTGGTTGGCAACAGGGGGTTTGGCAATTTTTTTTTTCAACTTTAACCACGAAAGTGATTTACCCCCTTCCTGACCAGGCCATTTTTTGCGATACGGCACTGCGTCGCTTTAACTGACAATTGCGCAGTTGTGCGACGTTGTGCCCAAACAAAATGTATGTCATTTTTTCCCCACAAATAGAGCTTTCTTTTGGTGGTATTTGATCACCTCTGCGGTTTTTACTTTTTGCGTTATAAACAAAAGAAGAGCGAGAATTTTTGAAAAAAACAAAACAAAAAAAAAAAAACACAATATTTTTTACTTTTTGCTATAATAAATATCCCAATTTAAAAAAAAAAAAAAATTCTTCATCAGTTTAGGCAGATATGTATTCTTCTACATTTTTTTTTTTTTTACCAAAAATAATTGCAATAAGCGTATATTGATTGGTTTGCGCAAAAGTTATAGCGTCTACAAAATAGGGGATCTGCGATTTTTATTGCGGCCAACAGATCGGACACTTGACACTTTTTTGGGACCATTGACATTTATACAGCAATCAGTGCTATAAAAAAGCACTGATTACTGTGTAAATGTCACTGGCAGGGAAGGGGTTAACACTAGGGGGCGATCAAGGGGTTAAGTGTGTTCCCTCAGTGTGTGTTCTAACTGTGGAGGGAAGGGACTGACTTGGGGAGCAGAGAGATAAGTGTTCCTATATACTGGGAACACACAATCCGGTCTCCTCACCCCGGACAGAACGGGGATTTGTATGTTTATGCACACAAATCCCCGTTCTCGCTCTGTCAGGACTAGCGATCGCGGGTGCCCATCGCTGTCGCTGGGCACGTGTAGGGGCGAGGCGGGAGCACGCCCCCTATACTCCTTAAAAGCGCCCGCCGTACAGCTACGGCGATTTGCCCGGGAGTGCCATTCTGCCGCCAAATCGACGGCGGGCAGTTAATTTAAAGTTAATATATTTTATTGTCATTTTATTTATTTTCCTTTTTTATTTTTAATTTTTTTTTTTATGTGATTGCTATCACAAGAGGTTAATAAACCCCTATGTGTTAGCATTGGGCAGGTGACAGGTACTCTTTTTGAGGACATTAGGGGACCCCAATATCTCCCCTGCCCTTCACACCATCTAACCAATCACAGATCAGCTTGGTTAGAAGTGTCCCCTGGCTGTACTGGCCAGGAAAGGGTGCATATGAAACCAAAATTAACATCACTTCCGGTTTCACTGTTTGCACGCGAGATCGAGGCATGGATTTGCCCGGCGGATGTGTTCCCGGGCTCTGGTAAGCGCGGGACATTCCGGGAACCACGGAAGGAGGGCGGGCCGACGGCAGGAGGAGGGCGGGCCGCCGACGGGAGGGGGGGCACCTATTTCTGTGTGAAAGTAGACAGGAGCTTTGGAGCCGCCACATCACTTTCACTTCGAAGCCAGTCACCGGCTACACGCAACCCGCTACTGCCGCCATCAGCTTGTGATCGAAGGTTCACTCTTTGGACGTACATAATAGGCCCGATAAGCTGAACCGATTATTGCTCAATTAGGTCATTTTCCTAAAAGCAGATGGAAACCCAATCCCTATAAAAATCCTATATATAATAGTTCTCGAGTTCATGACCGAGAGGGGTAAGACATTTTGATTAATATGTTGATATGGAATAATATAATGTTGAATAAATTAGTCTTAAAGCGGAGTTCCACCCATTTCATACACTTCCTCTCTATGGTATCCCCTGTGAACATCCTTTTCGCAATGGAAATTCTTTTAAATTTTTTTTTTTTCAAAGGAAATACCTTTAATTATCTTCTTTCTCCTGGCAGTCCCTGCCTAGGCGATTACATCACTAGGCGATTCGCAGGGGCTCCTGGGATAGCGGCGTCATGTATCCTTGCGAATCGCCTAGTGACGAAATCTTGCGATGATTGACGGGAACGTCCGCCGGTGACGCTATGGCAACGCGTTAGGACTCGGGAGGAAGGAGCGCCGCGCGGTGGCATTACTGCGCAGGCGCAAGATCAGGAGGTGCATGCTGGGTAGCCAGCTGCACCCATTCCCGGAGATAGATAGAAGAGGGCTTCAGATGCCCACAGTGAGGATGGACCCCGTCAGCTTCCCGAGCACCTGAAAAGAAAAAACGCTTCCCTTTAGAATCCATGAATGTGTTCACATTGAGGCGGTGGGCTTGCGGTGAAAAAAAAAAAATCCTGATTGCAGCATCTTTGGGGTGCAAAAAAAAAAAAAAAGCACCAAAAACGCACCTACTCATTGAAAGCAATGGAAAGCATGGCTAGAACACGCCTGTGATGCGTTTTTGGTTCAGTTTTTGAGTCACATGTCCCTTAGGCTCTAGTCACATCTAGGCGTTGCTATTTTACAGGCGGTTTTGTACAGGCGTTTTCAAGGTTAAAAAAGGTCACCAATGTAAAAGCAGTAAAACGCCTGTAATCTGCCAAAAAAGAAGCTCATGTACTTTTTTTGGGGCGATGGGCGTTTTGCTTTAAGCGACAGAACGCTCAGATGTGAACAGAGGCCATTGAAATGAATGGGATTTGTCCTGTTGGGCGTTTTTAGAGCTGAGGCTTAGAGCAGAAAAACGCCCAAAAAACACCTAGGTGTGAACAGAGCCTAAAAAGCCGCACCACAAACACGGCAAAAATCGCTGTAAAAAATGCATCAGTGTGAAAGTGCCCTTAAAGCGGACTTAACATTGACAAAAATATTAAATATAATCCTCAATAACCACAAGAAGTATAAATCCACTCTGTGCAAACCCAGATATTATCATGTAAAAATAACATTATTATGCTGTTCTCAAACATAGGGACTTGGGTATAGCTGTCTGTAGGTGTCAAGGGCCCCCAAATATAAAATTATTCCAACTACCCAATAGAAATCAGCCATATGTCAGGGGCCCATGGAGCCCCCAATTAAAAAAATGATTCTGCTTACCCAATAGAATCATTTATATGTCAGGGGCCCCCTAAGTATTAATGATTCCACTCGCCCAATAGAAATCACCCAGGTGTCAGGGGCCACCCAATTTTATAAATGATTCCGCTTACCCAATAGGATCATCTACATGTCAGCGGCCCCCTATTTATAAAGGATTCCACTCACCCGATAGAATCATCGGCACATCCAGTGTCATAGAAGTGTTTTGCTCCCAGTTCTTGGAGCCTTCTGTCCACAATTTTTCCACCGTTGCAAAAGAAGGTAAATTCAGAATCGCCGAGGGCTGCAACCAAAAAATAGCCAAATCACTTAGTCTCCAACATAAACCAGAAGACCTGTAAGTAGCTTCAGACTATCAGCCCCTTGAAATGAATCAGACGCACAAACATTAATGAATACTTTTCTTTAACCACGTTCCAATTCAGTTGGAGGGATTTTTGATTCCATTACCATAGACCTTTACGGTTTACTCCCTTTTTGGGTTCTCAGCCCTACTCCATAGAAGTCATGGTTTCTATGGTTTCATACACTGCGCTGATGAGGGCTAACAAGCATGAAACAGCTGTGTGGAGTTGGAATAAATGGCCGTATAGCAAGGTTTCTCAACCAGGTTTCATGGATCCCTAAGGTTCCTCCAGAGGTTACTAGGGGTTCCTGGAGCAATTCCTGCCTCTCAGATAAGTTACCACTGACACCATTCATCTTTGTAGTTATCTGTAAGGGAGAAATTCTTCCCAATGACCCCCAATGTAAGGAGCATTCTTCCCACTGATCACCAATGTAAGGAACATTCTTCCCACTGATCACCAATGTAAGGGGCATTCTTCTCACTGATCACCAATGTAAGGAACATTCTTCTCACTGATCACCAATGTAAGGAACATTCTTCCCACTGATCACCAATGTAAGGGGCATTCTTCCCACTGATCACCAATGTAAGGAACATTCTTCTCACTGATCACCAATGTAAGGAGCATTCTTCCCACTGATCACCAATGTAAGGGGCATTCTTCTCACTGATCACCAATGTAAGGGACATTCTTCCCACTGATCACCAATGTAAGGGACATTCTTCCCACTGATCACCAATGTAAGGGACATTCTTCCCACTGATCACCAATGTAAGGGACATTCTTCCCACTGATCACCAATGTAAGGAACATTCTTCTCACTGATCACCAATGTAAGGAACATTCTTCCCACTGACCACCAATGTAAGGAACATTCTTCCCACTGATCACCAATGTAAGGAGCATTCTTCCCACTGACCACCAATGTAAGGAACATTCTTCCCACTGATCACCAATGTAAGGAACATTCATCCCACTGATCACTAATGTAAGGAGCATTCTTCCCACTGATCACCAATGTAAGGAACATTCTTCCCACTGATCACCAATGTAAGGAACATTCTTCTCACTGATCACCAATGTAAGGAACATTCTTCCCACTGATCACCAATGTAAGGAACATTCTTCCCAATGACCCACAATATAGGGAACATTCTTCCTGATCACCAATGTAAGGAGCATTCTTCCCAATGACCCACAATATAAGGAACATTCTTCCCACTGAACACCAATATAAGGAACATTCTTCCCACTGACCATCACACGAATGTATCATGAGTTGTAGATATAGTAATTTTTAGTAGGGGTTCCCCTGAGACCAGAAAGTTATTGCAAGGGTTTCTCTGTGCTGAAAAGTTTGAGAAAGGTTGCTTTATAATGATGGGCTATATTTGCACCATACACCAGCCATTCTGGATGTGCAGTTGGCTGATGGGACGTAAGGCAATGATTTTCATGGCTCCACCCACTGTCTAGAAAGAGGATAATCCTCTAATTTTTTTTTTTTTTTTTTATGGAATGCAACATGTGTGAATATCTTCTGTTCTACTCACTGATTGGGTTATACTGTCTTGTTAGGTTCCAAGCCCTACTCCATAGAAGCCATGGTATCCATACACTGCACTGATGATGGCCAACAAGCCTGAAGAAATGACTGTATGTTAGGCCCAGGCTTGACAAAGCCTAGGGGCCAAGTTGCCTAGATGACCAGAAATTGGGTCCCGAGCTCCTGCCAGCCCATTCACCGCTGGCAGTGGCACCAGGCGCAAGCAACTCCTTGGGCAGCCGCCCACTAAACTCCTCACCTTCCATTGACAAGAGTAAAACATGCCTACCTTGCGTGAGGGAGCGATGATTGGGCAGCCTGCTAGCCTCACCCCTTTCCATTGGTCGGAGCTCCCACCCCCTTTTGACCCTCCCACCCAATCGGGAGGCGAACTAGGGATGGTGGCTTTTCCAATTGGCTGGCTGGGAAGATGGTGAGGACAGAGCACGGAAGAGCCAACAGTAAGCCCTGGCTCTGCCTGATGGCTCAGAGTGACCTGGCCTAGCCCTGAAGGGAGGACATCCCAAGGTGGAGCCCGGGAGCTGTCGGAACTCTACTCCCTAGGTGAGAGGAGGAATCCCAGGGACCCCACCAACAGGAACAGAGGAGGGGGGGTCACCGTGTGAGAGGAATGTATGAGGAGTGGGGACACCGTGGGAGAGGAATGCATGAGGAGTGGGGACACCGTGGGAGAGGACAGCATGAGGAGTGGGTTCACCGTGTGAGAGGAATGCATGAGGAGTGGGGACACCGTGTGAGAGGAATGCATGAGGAGTGGGGACACCGTGTGAGAGGAATGCATGAGGAGTGGGGACACCGTGTGAGGGGAATGTATGAGGAGTGGGGACAGTGTGTGGGAGGAATGTATGAGGAGTGGGGACACCGTGGGAGAGGAATGCATGAGGAGTGGGGACACCGTGGGAAAGGACAGCATGAGGAGTGGGTTCACCGTGTGAGAGGAATGCATGAGGAGTGGGGACACCGTGTGAGAGGAATGCATGAGGAGTGGGGACACCGTGTGAGAGGAATGCATGAGGAGTGGGGACACCGTGTGAGGGGAATGTATGAGGAGTGGGGACAGTGTGTGAGGGGAATGTATGAGGAGTGGGGACAGCGTGTAGGAGGAATGTATGAGGAGTGGGGACACCGTGTGGGAGGAATGTATGAGGAGTGGGGACACCGTGTGGGAGGAATGTATGAGGAGTGGGGACACCGTGTGAGGGGAATGTATGAATGGGGACACCATGTGAGAGAAATGTATGGAGTAGTGGGGACACCGTGTGAGAGGAATGTATGAATGGGGACACCGTGTGAGGGGATTGTATGAGGAGTGGGGACACCGTGTGAGAGCAATGTATGAGGAGTGGGGACACCGTGTGAGAGCAATGTATGAGGAGTAGGGACACTGTGTGAGAGCAATGTATGAGGAGTAGGGACACTGTGTGAGAGCAATGTATGAGGAGTGGGGACACTGTGAGAGGAATGTATGAATGGGGACACCAAGTGAGAGGAATGTATGAGGAGTGGGGACACAGTGTGAGAGGAATGTATGAATGGGGACACCGTGTGAGAGGAATGTATGAATGGGGACACCGTGTGAGGGGATTGTATGAGGAGTGGGGACACCGTGTGAGAGCAATGTATGAGGAGTGGGGACACCGTGTGAGAGCAATGTATGAGGAGTGGGGACACCGTGTGAGAGCAATGTATGAGGGGTAGGGACACCGTGTGAGAGCAATGTATGAGGAGTAGGGACACTGTGTGAGAGCAATGTATGAGGAGTGGGGACACTGTGAGAGGAATGTATGAATGGGGACACCGTGTGAGAGGAATGTATGAGGAGTGGGGACACCGTGTGAGGGGAATGTATGAAGAGTGGGCACACCGTGTGAGGGGAATGTATGAAGAGTGGGGACACCGTGTGAGGGGAATGTATGAGGAGTGGGGGCACCGTGTGAGGGGAATGTATGAGGAGTGGGTACACTGTGAGAGAGGAATGTATGAGGAGTGGGGACACCATGTGAGAGGAATGTATGAGGAGTGGGGACACTGTGTGAGGGGAATGTATGAGGAGTGGGGAAACCATGTGAGGGGAATGTATGAGGAGTGGGGCCACCGTGTGAGGGGAATGTATGAGGAGTGGGTACACTGTGAGAGAGGAATGTATGAGGAGTGGGGACACCATGTGAGAGGAATGTATGAGTGGAGAGTGTTCATCCCTCTCCATTGGTCGGAGCTTCCCACCCCCTTTTGACCCTTCCCCCCCAATCAGGAGACGAACTAGAGACGGTGGCTTTTCCAAATGGCTGGCTGGGAAGATGGTGAGGACAGCGCACGGAAGAGCCAACAGTAAGCCCTGGCTCTGCCTGATGGCTCAGAGTGACCTGGCCTAGCCCTGAAGGGAGGGCATCCTGACGTGGAGCCCTGAAGCTGTCAGAACTCTACTCCCTAGGTGAAAGGAGGCACCCCAGGGACCCCACCAACAGGAACAGAGGAGGGGGGACACTGTGAGAGGAGTGTATGAGGAGGGGGGGGTCACCATGTGAGAGGAATGTATGAGGAGTGGGGACACCGTGAGAGAGGAATGTATGAGGAGTGGGGACACAGAGAGGAATGTATGAATGGGGACACCGTGTGAGGGGAATGTATGAGGAGTGGGGACACCGTGTGAGGGGAATGTATGAGGAGTGGGGACACCGTGTGAGAGGAATGTATGAGGAGTGGAGACACCATGTGAGGGGAATGTATGAGGAGTGGGGACACCGTGTGAGAGGAATGTATGAGGAGTGGGGACACCGTGTGAGAGGAATGTATGAATGGGGACACCGTGTGAGGGGAATGTATGATGAGTGGGGACACCATGTGAGGGGAATGTATGAGGAGTGGGGACACCGTGTGAGGGGAATGTATGAGGAGTGGGGACACAGAGAGGAATGTATGAATGGGGACAGCGTGTGAGGGGAATGTATGAGGAGTGGGGACACCGTGTGAGAGGAATGTATGAGGAGTGGGGACGCCGTGTGAGAGTAATGTATGAGGAGTGGGGACACCGTGTGAGAGCAATGTATGAGGAGTGAGGACAACGTGTGAGGGGAATGTATGAGGGGTGGGGACAATGTGTGAGGGGAATGTATGAGGGGTGGGGACACCGTGTGAGGGGAATGTATGAGGAGTGGGGACACCGTGTGAAGGGAATGTATGAGGAGTGGGGACGCGTGTGAGAGGAATGTATGAGGAGTGGGGACACACTCTGTGAGAGGAATGTATGAATGGGGACACCATTGTGACAGGAATGTATGAGGAGTGGGGGCCCCGTGTGAGGGGAATGTATGAGGAGTGGGGACACCATGTGAGAGGAATGTATGAGTAGTGGGGACACCGTGAGAGAGGAATGTATGAATGGGGACACCATGTGAGAGGAATGTATGAGGAGTGGGGACACCGTGTGAGGGGAATGTATGAGGAGTGGGGACACCATGTGAGGAATGTATGAGAAGTGGGGACACCATGTGAGAGGAATGTATGAGGAGTGAGGACATCGTGTGAAAGCAATGTATGAGGGGTGGGGACACTGTGTGAAAGCAATGTATGAGGAGTGGGGACACCGTGTGAGAGGAATGTATGAGGAGTGGGGACACCGTGAGAGAGGAATCTATGAGGAGTGGGGACACCATGTGAGGGGAATGTATGAGGAGTGGGGACACCGTGTGAGGGGAATGTATGAGGAGTGGGGATACAGTGTGAGAGGAATGTATGAGTGGAGAGTTTTCACCCCTCTCCATTAGTCGGAGCTTCCCGAAATGCGGACGGTGGCTTTTCCAATTGGCTGGCTGGGAAGATGGTGAGGACAGCGCACGGAAGAGCCAAGAGTAAGCCCTGGCTCTACCTGATGGCTCAGAGTGACCTGGCCTAGCCCTGAAGGGAGGGCATCCCAAGGTGGAGCCCGGGAGCTGTCGGAACTCTACTCCCTATGTGAGAGGGGGCACCCCAGGGACCCCACCAACAGGAACAGAGGAGGGGGGACACTGTGAGAGGAATGTATGAGGAGTGGGGACACCATGTGAGAGGAATGTATGAATGGGGACACCATGTGAAAGGAATGTATGAGGAGTGGGGGGGGGGGGCATTTTGTGAGAGGAATATATGAGTGGGGACACTGTGTGAGAGGAATGTATGAGGAGTGGGGACACCGTGAGAGGGGAATGTATGAGGAGTGGGGACACCATGTGAGAGCAATGTATGAGGGGTGGGGACACCGTGTGAGAGGAATGTATGAGGAATGGGGGGCATTTTGTGAGAGGAATATATGAGTGGGGACACTGTGTGAGAGGAATGTATGAGGAGTGGGGACACCGTGAGAGGGGAATGTATGAGGAGTGGGGACACCAGGTGAGAGGAATGTATGAGGAGTGGGGACACGGTGTGAGAGGAATGTATGAGGAGTGGGGACACCGTGTGAGGGGAATGTATGAGGAGTGGGGACACCAGGTGAGAGAAATGTATGAGGAGTGGGGACACCAGGTGAGAGGAATGTATGAGGAGTGGGGACACCGTGTGAGGGGAATGTATGAGGAGTGGGGACACCGTGTGAGAGGAATGTATGAGGAGTGGGGACACCGTGTGAGAGGAATGTATGAGGAGTGGGGACACCGTGTGAGAGGAATGTATGAGGAGTGGGGACACCGTGTGAGAGGAATGTATAAGGAGTGGGGACACCGTGTGAGAGGAATGTATGAGGAGTGGGGGGCATTTTGTGAGAGGAATATATGAGTGGGGACACCGTGAGAGAGGAATGTATGAGGATTGGGGACACTCTGTGAGAGGAATGTATGAATGGGGACACCGTGTGAGGGGAATGTATGAGGAGTGGAGACACAGAGGGGAATGTATGAATGGGGACACCATGTGAGAGGAGTGTATGAGTAGTGGGGACACTGTGTGAGGGGATCGTATGAGGATTGGGGGCACCGTGTGAGGGGAAAGTATGAGGAGTGGTCACACAGAGAGGAATGTATGAATGGGGACACCGTGTGTGAGGAATGTATGAGGAGTGGGGACACCGTGTGAGGGGATTGTATGAGGAGTGGGGACACTGTGTGAGAGGAATGTATGAGGAGTGGGGACACCGTGAGAGAGTAATGTATGAGGAGTGGGGACACCATGTGAGGAGAATGTATGAATTGGAGCACCATGTGAGAGGAATGCATGAGGAGTGGGGACACCATGTGAGGGGAATGTATGAGGAGTGGGGATACCATGTGAAAGGAATGCATGAGAATTGGGGACACTATGTAAGGAATGTATGAGGAGTGGGGACACCGTGTGAGAGTAATGTATGAGGAGTGGGGACACCGTGTGAGGGGAATGTATGAGGAGTGGGGACACCGTGTGAAAGGAATGCATGAGGAGTGGGGACACCATGTGAGGAATGTATGAGGAGTGGGGACACCGTGTAAGAGGAATGTATGAGGAGTGGGGACACTGTGTGAGAGCAATGTATGAGGAGTGAGGACACCGTGTGAGAGGAATGTATGAATGGGGAAACCGTGTGAGAGGAATGTATGCGGAGTGGGGACACCGTGTGAGGGGAATGTATGAGCAGTGGGGACACCGTGTGAGGGGAATGTATGAGGAGTGGGGACACCGTGTGAGGGGAATGTATGAGGAGTAGGGACACCATGTGAGAAATGTATGAGGAGTGAGGACACCGTGTGAGGGGAATGTATGAGGAGTGGGGACACTGTGTGAGAGCAATGTATGAGGAGTGGGGACACCGTGTGAAAGCAATGTATGAGGAGTGGGGACACCGTGTGAAAGCAATGTATGAGGTGTGAGGACACCGTGAGAGAGCAATGTATGAGGAGTGGGGACACCGTGTGAGAACAATGTATGATGAGTGGGGACATCTTGTGAGAGCAATGTATGAGGAGTGGGGACACCATGTGAGAGCAATGTATGAGGAGTGGGGGGAATTTTGTGAGAGGAATATATGAGTGGGGACACCGTGTGAGAGGAATATATGAGTGGGGACACTGTGTGAGGGGAAAGTATGAGGAGTGGGGACATCGTGTGAGAGCAATGTATGAGGTGTGGGGACACCGTGTGAGAGCAATGTATGAGGAGTGGGGACACCGTGTGAGAGCAATGTATGAGGAGTGGGGACACCGTGTGAGAGCAATGTATGAGGAGTGGGGACACCGTGTGAGAGCAATGTATGAGGAGTGGGGACACCGTGTGAGAGCAATGTATGAGGAGTGGGGACACCGTGTGAGAGCAATGTATGAGGAGTGGGGACACCGTGTGAGAGCAATGTATGAGGAGTGGGGACACCGTGTGAGAGCAATGTATGAGGAGTGGGGACACCGTGTGAGAGCAATGTATGAGGAGTGGGGACACCGTGTGAGAGCAATGTATGAGGGGTGGGGACACCATGTGAGAGCAATGTATGAGGGGTGGGGACACCGTGTGAGAGGAATGTATGAGGAGTGGGGATACAGTGTGAGAGGAATGTATGAGTGGAGAGTTTTCACCCATATCCATTAGTCGGAGCTTCCCGAAATGGGGACGGTGGCTTTTCCAATTGGCTGGCTGGGAAGATGGTGAGGACAGCGCACGGAAGAGCCAAGAGTAAGCCCTGGCTCTGCCTGATGGCTCAGAGTGACCTGGCCTAGCCCTGAAGGGAGGGCATCCCAAGGTGGAGCCCGGGAGCTGTCGGAACTCTACTCCCTAGGTGAGAGGGGGCACCCCAGGGACCCCACCAACAGGAATAGAGGAGGGAGGACACTGTGAGGGGAATGTATGAGGAGTGAGGACACCATGTGAGAGGAATGTATGAATGGGGACACCGTGTGAAAGGAATGTATGAGGAGTGGGGGGGGGGCATTTTGTGAGAGGAATATATGAGTGGGGACACTGTGTGAGAGGAATGTATGAGGAGTGGGGACACCGTGAGAGGGGAATGTATGAGGAGTGGGGACACCAGGTGAGAGGAATGTATGAGGAGTGGGGACACCGTGTGAGAGCAATGTATGAGGGGTGGGGACACCGTGTGAGAGGAATGTATGAGGAATGGGGGGCATTTTGTGAGAGGAATATATGAGTGGGGACACTGTGTGAGAGGAATGTATGAGGAGTGGGGACACCGTGAGAGGGGAATGTATGAGGAGTGGGGACACCAGGTGAGAGGAATGTATGAGGAGTGGGGACACCGTGTGAGAGGAATGTATGAGGAGTGGGGACACCGTGTGAGAGGAATGTATGAGGAGTGGGGACACCGTGTGAGGGGAATGTATGAGGAGTGGGGACACCAGGTGAGAGGAATGTATGAGGAGTGGGGACACCAGGTGAGAGGAATGTATGAGGAGTGGGGACACCGTGTGAGGGGAATGTATGAGGAGTGGGGACACCGTGTGAGAGGAATGTATGAGGAGTGGGGACACCGTGTGAGAGGAATGTATGAGGAGTGGGGACACCGTGTGAGAGGAATGTATGAGGAGTGGGGACACCGTGTGAGAGGAATGTATGAGGAGTGGGGGGCATTTTGTGAGAGGAATATATGAGTGGGGACACCGTGAGAGAGGAATGTATGAGGATTGGGGACACTCTGTGAGAAGAATGTATGAATGGGGACACCGTGTGAGGGGAATGTATGAGTGGGGACACCCTGTGAGGGGAATGTATGAGGAGTGGGGACACAGAGAGGAATGTATGAATGGGGACACCGTGTGAGAGGAGTGTATGAGTAGTGGGGACACCGTGAAAGAGTAATGTATGAGGAGTGGGGACACCATGTGAGGGGAATTTATGAGAAGTGGGGACACCGTATGAGAGGAATGTATGAATGGGGACACCATGTGAGAGGAATGTATGAGGAGTGGGGACACCATGTGAGGGGAATGTATGAGGATTGGGGACACCGTGTGAGAGGAATGTATGAATGGGGACACCGTGTGAAAGGAATGTATGAGGAGTGGGGACACCATGTGAGGAATGTATGAGGAGTGGGGACACCGTGTGAGAGGAATGCATGAGGAGTGGGGACACCGTGTGAGAGCAATGTATGAGGAGTGGGGACACCTTGTGAGAGCAATGTATGAGGAGTGGGGACACCGTGTGAGAGGAATATATGAGGAGTGGGGACACAATGTGAGGGGAATGTATGAGGAGTGGGGACACCGTGTGAGAGCAATGTATGAGGAGTGGGGACACCTTGTGAGAGCAATGTATGAGGAGTGGGGACACCGTGTGAGAGGAATATATGAGGAGTGGGGACACAATGTGAGGGGAATGTATGAGGAGTGGGGGAACCGTGTGAGGGTAATGTATAATTAGGGACATCGTGTGAGGGGAATGTATGAATGGGGACACCATGTGAAAGGAATGTATGAAGAGTGGGGACACCATGTGAGGAATGTATGAGGAGTGGGGACACCGTGTGAGGGGAATGTATGAGGAGTGAGGACACTGTGTGAGAGCAATGTATGAGGAGTGGGGACACCGTGTGAGAGCAATGTATGAGGAGTGGGGACACCGTGTGAGAGCAATGTATGAGGAGTGGAGACACCGTGTGAGAGCAATGTATGAGGAGTGGAGACACCGTGTGAGAGCAATGTATGAGGAGTCCTGACACCATGTGAGAGGAATGTATGAAGAGTGGAGACACCATGTGAGGGGAATGTATGAATGGGGACACCGTGTGAGAGGAATGTATGAGGAGTTCACCCATATCCATTAGTCGGAGCTTCTCAAAATGCGGACGGTGGCTTTTCCAATTGGCTGGCTGGGAAGATGGTGAGGACAGCGCACGGAAGAGCCAAGAGTAAGCCCTGGCTCTGCCTGATGCTTCAGAGTGACCTGGCCTAGCCCTGAAGGGAGGGCATCCCAAGGTGGAGCCCGGGAGCTGTCGGAACTCTACTCCCTAGGCGAGAGGAGGTACCCCAGGGACCCCACCAACAGGAACAGAGGAGGGGGGACACTATGAGAGGAATGTATGAGGAGTGGCGACACTGTGAGAGGTATGTATGAGGGGGGTTCACCGTGTGAGAGGAATGTATGAGGAGTGGGGACACCATGTGAGAGGAATGTATGAGGAGTGGGGACACCATGTGAGAGGAATATATGAGGAGTGGGGACACCATGTGAGGGGAATGTATGAGGAGTGGGGACACCGTGTGAGGGTAATGTATGAGGAGTGGGGACACCGTGTGAAAGCAATGTATGAGGAGTGGGGACACCGTGTGAGAGCAATGTATGAGGAGTGGGGACACCGTGTGAGAGCAATGTATGAGGAGTCCTGACACCATGTGAGAGGAATGTATGAAGAGTGGAGACACCATGTGAGTGGAATGTATGAGGAGTGGGGACACCGTGTGAGGGGTATGTATGAGGAGTGGGGACACTGTGTGAGAGGAATGTATGTATGAGGAGTGGGGCCACCGTGTGAGAAGAATGTATGAGGAGTGGGGACACCGTGTGAGGGGAATGTATGAGGGGTGGGGACACTGTGAGAGAGGTATGTATGAGGGGGGTTTACCGTGTGAGAGAAATGTATGAGGAGTGGGGACACCATGTGAGGGGAATGTATGATTGGGGACACTGTGTGAGGAATGTATGAGGAGTGGCGACACTGTGAGAGGTATGTATGAGGGGGGTTCACCGTGTGAGAAGAATGTATGAGGAGTGGGAACACCGTGTGAGGGGAATGTATGAGGAGTGGGGACACTGTGTGAAAAATGTATGAGGAGTGGGGACCCCATGTGAGAGGAATGTATGAGGAGTGGGGACACAGTGTGAGGGGAATGTATGAGGAGTGGGGATACTGTGTGAGAGGAATATATGAATGGGGAAACCGTGTGAGAGGAATGTATGAGGAGTGGGGATACCATGTGAGAGGAATGTATGAGTGGAGAGTGTTCACCCCTTTCCATTGGTCGGAGCTTCCCACCCCCTTTTGACCCTCCCCGCAATCGGGAGGCGAACTGGGGACAGTGGCTTTTCCAATTGGCTGGCTGGGAAGATGGTTAGGACAGCGCACAGAAGAGCCAAGAGTAAGCCCTGGCTCTGCCGGATGGCTCAGAGTGACCTGGCCTAGCCCTGAAGGGAGGGCATCCCAAGGTGGAGCCTGGGAGCTGTCGGAACTCTACTCCCTATGTGAGAGGGGGCACCCCAGGGACCCCACCAACAGGAACAGAGGAGGGGGGACATTGTGAGAGGAATGTATGAGGAGTGGGGACACCGTGTGAGAGGAATGTATGAGGAGTCAGGACACCATGTGAGAGGAATTTATGAGGAGTGGGGACACCGTGTGAGAGGAATTTATGAGGAGTGGGGACACCGTGTGAGAGGAATGTATGAGGAGTGGGGACACCATGTGAGAGGAATGTATGAGGAGTCGGGACACCATGTGAGAGGAATTTATGAGGAGTGGGGACACCGTGTGAGAGGAATGTATGAGGAGTGGGGACACCGTGTGAGAGAAATGTATGAGGAGTGGGGACACCGTGTGAGAGAAATGTATGAGGAGTGGGGACACCGTGTGAGGGGAATGTATGAGGAGGGGGGACACCGTGTGAGGGGAATGTGTGAGGAGTGGGGACACAGTGTGAGAGGAATGTATGAGGAGTGGGGACACCGTGTGAGGGGAATGTATGAGGAGGGGGGACACCGTGTGAGGGGAATGTGTGAGGAGTGGGGACACAGTGTGAGAGGAATGTATGAGGAGGGGGGACACCGTGTGAGGGGAATGTGTGAGGAGTGGGGACACCCTGTGAGGGGAATGTATGAGGAGTGGGGACACCGTGTGAGGGGAATGTATGAGGAGTGGGGGGCATTTTGTGACAGGAATGTATGACTGACCACATTGTCCCAGCAATAGGCGTTTCCTGCCTGATGTGTCCTGGAATTTAAGGACAGGCAGCATAGAATCCCCCAATAGATCAGAGTCCCTTTATATTAGCACCCCTCCATTAGAGACTCCCCCATTCAGCTTTAAACAGGAAAGATGGGTTTTTATACGGTCAGATGTTGTGTGTGTGACACGTACCCAATATTCCGTATCGTAGATGTGCCAAGTGGTCAGCTGGCAGCTCTTTGTATTGGATTCCTCTTACAAATTTTGCTGCAGGCTCCGGGGGTTCTCCGCTTCCGGTGGTGGAGATCACGATGACCACAGGGTCCTTCTCCTCCTCCAAGCAGAACTGAAACACAAAACATAAGCGGTGTCTGAGTAAATGTACTGCAGCACAGCGAGGCTGGATCACGTAAACGGTAAGTCACCCAGCCTGTTCCGGGATCGGGGAGTGTAGTGTGCCGCTCCTGTGGACACAGCGGATCAGAATTACAGGTAATCGGGGATCATGTGATCGCCATCATTGGTCTTAGCGATCACATGATACCAATGTAAACAAACCGTCATGAATGGATTTCATTCATGAACAAGTTGCTTACAGTTGTGATATGTGATTGGCCCACAGCATCACATGGTAACTAGCTACCTGTACCATTTGATTAGTTGTAGCTAGGGATGAGCCGAACACCCCCTTGTTCGGTTCGCACCAGAACTTGCGAACAGGCAAAAAATTTGTTCGAACACGCGAACACCGTTAAAGTCTATGGGACACGAACATGAATAATCAAAAGTGCTAATTTTAAAGGCTAATATGCAAGTTATTGTCATAAAAAGTGTTTGGGGACCTTGGTCCTGCCCCAGGGGACATGGATCAATACAAAAAAAGTTTTAAAAACGGCCGTTTATTCAGGAGCAGTGATTTTAATAATGCTTAAAGTGAAACAATAAAAGTGTAATATCCCTTTAAATTTCGTACCTGGAGGGTGTCTATAGTATGCCTGTAAAGGGGTGCATGTTTCTCGTGTTTAGAACAGTCTGACAGCAAAATGACATTTCTAAAGGAAATGAATTGCCGGTCCAACAATACACATAAAAGTTCATTGATAAAAACGGCATTGGAATTCCCCACAGGGGAACCCTGAACCAAAATTAAAAAAAAAAAAAAATGATGTGGGGGGCCCCCCTAAATTCCATACCAGGCCCTTCAGGTCTGGTATGGATATTAAGGGAAACCCCGGCCAAAATTTTTTTTAAAAAATGGCGTGGGGTCCCCCTCAAAATCTATACCAGACCCTTCAGGTCTGGTATGAATTTTAAGGGGAACCCCACGACAAAATGTAAAAAAAAAAATGTCGTGGGGTCCCCCTAAAAATCCATACCAGACTCCGAGCACGCAACCTGGCAGGCCGCAGGAAAAGAGGGGGGGACGAGAGAGCGCCCGCCCCTCCTGAACCGTACCAGGCCACATGTCCTCAACATTGCGAGGGTGCTTTGGGGTAGCCCCCCAAATCACCTTGTCCCCATGTTGATGAGGACAAGGGCCTCAATCCCACAACTCTTGGCCGGTGGTTGTGGGGGGTCTGCGGGCGAGGGACTTATCGGAATCTGGAAGACCCCTTTAACAAGGGAACCCCCAGATCCGGGCCCTCCCTCCTGTGTGAAATGGTAAGGGGGTACTTTTGTGCCCCTACCATTTCACAAAAAAACTGTCAAAAATGTTAAAAATTACAAGAGACAGTTTTTGACAATTCCTTTATTTAAATGCTTCTCCTTTCTTCTATCTTCCTCCATCTTCTTCTGGTTCTTCCTCCGGTGTTCTCGTCCGGCATCTTCCTCCGCGGCGTCGGCGTCTTCTTCCCTTCTTCTCCTTGGGCAGCTCCGCATCCATGATGGCATGGAGGGAGGCTCCCGCTGTGTGACGCTTCTCTCTTCATCTTCTTCTCGGGCCGCTCCGCATCCATGATGGCATGGAGGGAGGCTCCAGCTGTGTGACGCTTCTCCTCTTCTGACGGTTCTTAAATAACGGGGGGCGGGGCCTCCCGGTGACCCCGACCCCTCTGACGCACGGGGACTTGACGGGACTTCCCTGTGGCATTCCCCGTGATGTCACAGGGAATGCCACAAGGAAGTCCCCATCAAGTCCCCGTGCGTCAGAGGGGGCGGGGTCACCGGGTGGCTCCACCCCCCTATTTAAGAACCGTCAGAAGAGGAGAAGCGTCACACAGCGGGAGCCTCCCTCAATGCCATCATGGATGCGGAGCGGCCCAAAAAGAAGATGAAGACAAGAAGATGAAGACAAGAAGAAGACGACAAGAAGAAGACGACAAGAAGAAGACAAGAAGATGAAGACAAGAAGATGAAGACAAGAAGATGAAGACAAGAAGATGAAGAGAAGAAGATGAAGAGAGGAAGATGAAGAGAGAAGCGTCACACAGCGGGAGCCTCCCTCCATGCCATCATGGATGCGGAGGGGCCCGGAGAAGAAGGGAAGACGCTGACGCCGCGGAGGAAGATGCCGGACGAGAACACTGGAGGAAGAACCAGAAGAAGATGGAGGAAGAAACCAAAGGAAGATAGAAGATAGAAGAAAGAAGAAGCATTTAAATAAAGAAATTGTCAAAAACTGTCTCGTCATTTTTAACATTTCTGACACTTTTTTAGTGAAATGGTAGGTACCCCCTTACCATTTCACACAGGGGGGAGGGCCGGGATCTGGGGGTCCCCTTGTTAAAGGGGGCTTCCAGATTCCGATAAGCCCCCCGCCCGCAGACCCCCACAACCACCGGCCAAGGGTTGTGGGGATGAGGCCCTTGTCCCCATCAACATGGGGACAAGGTGTTTTGGGGGGCTACCCCAAAGCACCCTCCCAATTTTGAGGGCATGTGGCCTGGTACGGTTCAGGGGGGGGGGGGCGCTCTCTCGTCCCCCTCCCCTTTTCCTGCGGCCTGCCAGGTTGCGTGAATATAAGCCTTTAAAATTAGCACTTTTATACGGTGGGGGCTGCACTCATGGCAATACGGTGGGGGCTGCACTCATGGCAATACGGTGGGGGCTGCACTCATGGCAATACGGTGGGGGCTGCACTCATGGCAATACGGTGGGGGCTGCACTCATGGCAATGGAGTGGGTGCTGCATTCAAGGCAATGGAGTGGGTGCTGCATTCATGGCAAAACGGTGGGGGCTGCATTCATGGCAATGGAGTGGGGGCTGCATTCATGGCAATGGAGTGGTTGCTGCATTCATGGCAATGGAGTGGGGGCTGCATTCATGGCAATGGAGTGGGGGCTGCATTCATGGCAATGGAGTGGGGGCTGCATTCATGGCAATGGAGTGGGGGCTGCATTCATGGCAATGGAGTGGGGGCTGCATTCATGGCAATGGAGTGGGGGCTGCATTCATGGCAATGGAGTGGGGGCTGCACTCATGGCAATACGGTGGGGGCTGCACTCATGGCAATACGGTGGGGGCTGCACTCATGGCAATACGGTGGGGGCTGCACTCATGGCAATACGGTGGGGGCTGCACTCATGGCAATACGGTGGGGGCTGCACTCATGGCAATACGGTGGGGGCTGCACTCATGGCAATACGGTGGGGGCTGCACTCATGGCAATACGGTGGGGGCTGCACTCATGGCAATACGGTGGGGGCTGCACTCATGGCAATACGGTGGGGGCTGCACTCATGACAATACGGTGGGGGCTGCACTCATGGCAATACGGTGGGGGCTGCATTCATGGCAATGGAGTGGGTGCTGCATTCAAGGCAATGGAGTGGGTGCTGCATTCAAGGCAATGGAGTGGGTGCTGCATTCATGGCAAAACGGTGGGGGCTGCATTCATGGCAATGGAGTGGGGGCTGCATTCATGGCAATACGGTAGGGGCTGCATTCATGGCAATACGGTAGGGGCTGCATTCATGGCAATACGGTGGGGGCTGCATTCATGGCAATACGGTGGGGGCTGCATTCATGGCAATACGGTGGGGGCTGCATTCATGGCAATACGGTGGGGGCTGCATTCATGGCAATACGGTGGGGGCTGCATTCATGGCAATACGGTGGGGGCTGCATTCATGGCAATACGGTGGATGCTGCATTCATGGCAATACCGTGGGGGCTGCATTCATGGCAATACCGTGGGGGCTGCATTCATGGCAATACCGTGGGGGCTGCATTCATGGCAATGGAGTGGGGGCTGCATTCATGGCAATACGGTAGGGGCTGCATTCATGGCAATACGGTAGGGGCTGCATTCATGGCAATACGGTAGGGGCTGCATTCATGGCAATACGGTAGGGGCTGCATTCATGGCAATACGGTGGGGGCTGCATTCATGGCAATACGGTGGGGGCTGCATTCATGGCAATACGGTGGGGGCTGCATTCATGGCAATACGGTGGGGGCTGCATTCATGGCAATACGGTGGGGGCTGCATTCATGGCAATACGGTGGGGGCTGCATTCATGGCAATACGGTGGGGGCTGCATTCATGGCAATACGGTGGGTGCTGCATTCATGGCAATGGAGTGGGGGCTGCATTCATGGCAATGGAGTGGGGGCTGCATTCATGGCAATGGAGTGGGGGCTGCATTCATGGCAATGGAGTGGGGGCTGCATTCATGGCAATGGAGTGGGGGCTGCATTCATGGCAATGGAGTGGGGGCTGCATTCATGGCAATACGGTGGGTGCTGTATTCATGGCAATGGAGTGGGGGCTGCATTCATGGCAATGGAGTGGGGGCTGCATTCATGGCAACGGAGTGGGGGCTGCATTCATGGCAACGGAGTGGGGGCTGCATTCATGGCAATGGAGTGGGGGCTGCATTCATGGCAATGAAATGGGTGCTGCATTCATGGCAATGAAGTGGGTGCTGCATTCATGGCAATGGAGTGGGTGCTGCATTCATGGCAATGGAGTGGGGGCTGCATTCATGGCAATACGGTGGGTGCTGTATTCATGGCAATGGAGTGGGGGCTGTAGTCATGGCAATGGAGTGGGGGTTGCGTTCATGGCAATGGAGTGGGGGCTGCGTTCATGGCAATGGAGTGGGGGCTGCGTTCATGGCAATGGAGTGGGGGCTGCGTTCATGGCAATGGAGTGGGGGCTGCGTTCATGGCAATGGAGTGGGGGCTGCGTTCATGGCAATGGAGTGGGGGCTGCGTTCATGGCAATGGAGTGGGGGCTGCGTTCATGGCAATGGAGTGGGGGCTGCGCTCATGGCAATACGGTGGGGGCTGCGCTCATGGCAATACGGTGGGGGCTGCGCTCATGGCAATACGGTGGGGGCTGCGCTCATGGCAATACGGTGGGGGCTGCGCTCATGGCAATGGAGTGGGTGCTGCATTCAAGGCAATGGAGTGGGTGCTGCATTCAAGGCAATGGAGTGGGTGCTGCATTCATGGCAATGGAGTGGGTGCTGCATTCATGGCAATGGAGTGGGTGCTGCATTCATGGCAATGGAGTGGGTGCTGCATTCATGGCAATGGAGTGGGTGCTGCATTCATGGCAATGGAGTGGGTGCTGCATTCATGGCAATGGAGTGGGTGCTGCATTCATGGCAATGGAGTGGGTGCTGCATTCATGGCAATGGAGTGGGTGCTGCATTCATGGCAATGGAGTGGGTGCTGCATTCATGGCAATGGAGTGGGTGCTGCATTCATGGCAATGGAGTGGGTGCTGCATTCATGGCAATGGAGTGGGTGCTGCATTCATGGCAATGGAGTGGGTGCTGCATTCATGGCAATGGAGTGGGTGCTGCATTCATGGCAATGGAGTGGGTGCTGCATTCATGGCAATGGAGTGGGTGCTGCATTCATGGCAATGGAGTGGGTGCTGCATTCATGGCAATGGAGTGGGTGCTGCATTCATGGCAATGGAGTGGTTGCTGCATTCATGGCAATGGAGTGGGGGCTGCATTCATGGCAATGGAGTGGTTGCTGCATTCATGGCAATGGAGTGGTTGCTGCATTCATGGCAATGGAGTGGGTGCTGCATTCATGGCAATGGAGTGGGTGCTGCATTCATGGCAATGGAGTGGGTGCTGCATTCATGGCAATGGAGTGGGGGCTGCATTCATGGCAATGGAGTGGGGGCTGCATTCATGGCAATGGAGTGGGGGCTGCATTCATGGCAATGGAGTGGGGGCTGCATTCATGGCACTTGTGAGGCTGCATTGATGGGCACTAACCCTTATTGTGCTTCACAGTTGTTTATTTAAAATTTAAGATTTTTTACTGAAACTTCCTTTTTAAAGTGAAGGTGCGTGTTATAAGCTGATAAATACGGTATATCCAAATAACACGCCCAAGCTCATCTCTTCACCACACACAGAACAAAAGGCAGGAGAATTCTTGTTGTGCAGTGTATTCGTGCTCGGACGAACACACTAATGCCCCGTACACACGGTTGGACTTTGTTCGGACATTCCGACAACAAAATCCTAGGATTTTTTCCGACGGATGTTGGCTCAAACTTGTCTTGCATACACACGGTCACACAAAGTTGTCGGAAAATCCGATCGTTCTAAACACGGTGACGTAAAACACGTACGTCGGGACTATAAACGGGGCAGTGGCCAATAACTTTCATCTCTATTTATTCTGAGCATGCGTGGCACTTTGTCTGTCGGATTTGTGTACACACGATCGGAATTTCCGACAACGGATTTTGTTGTCGGAAAATTTTATATCCTGCTCTCAAACTTTGTGTGTCGGAAAATCCGATGAAAAATGTGTGATGGAGCCCACACACGGTCGGAATTTCCGACAACTAGGTCCTATCACACATTTTCCGTCGGAAAATCCGACCGTGTGTACGGGGCATTAGACTGAATTTTAATGGTTTAAAGAATGTCAGGTAAAATGGTCAGCCCACAAGCATGTTCACTTCATCAAATCTGGTCCTCTCTGAAAAAAGTTTGGACACCCCTGGAATAGGCTTTTCCTGACTTCCTCTTATGACAAGACAGGTACACTTCAAAAATTGCAACCAATGCTACAAACCCAACACTTCATCTGCAGGCAAAAAAAAAAAAAACGAGGGAAGAACACCTCTTTTCTTTAAGCTCTATTCGACCAAATTCAGAAGATTTAAATCGATTTGAATTCCATTCAAAATCAAAATTTATTCTATTCAAAGTTTGAATTTTGAAAGATGGTTATATTCTATTTTATTGCTTTCTATTCTATTTTCTATTCTGTTCTATTCTATTTGAAATTCTAATTTCGGAAGATGGTTATATTCTTTCTATTCTATTGTTTTGCTATTTTATTCTATTCAAATTTATTGAATTTGAGTTTCAGGAGAAGGTTATATTCTATTTTCTTCTGTTCTTTTATTTTCGATTCTATTTTGTTCTGTCTTACTCCATTCTTTTCGCTTTTAATTTTCCATTCTATCCCTTTATTTTCTATTCTTTTATTTTGTATTAGGTTCTGTTTTACTCTGATATATTCTATTTTTTATTTTCTATTATATTTTTTCTATTATATTCTATTCCTTTATTTTCTATTCTATTTATTCTCTTTGAAAATTTGAATTCGATTTGAAAATTATTCTAATTTTGCCCCAAATTTTGTTTCGTTATTTCAGATTTGTTTAAATTCGTTACTATTGTAATGCGGAAATTCGGATACATCTGAATAACGAAAAGTATGTCCAAATTTCGATTTGGAATGCAACAACACATGTCTAATTTTAGGTCTTATATGAGTAAATTCAACATAGGAAGACGGGCAAGTAAAAAACAAACTCTGCAGTGTTGGGACTGACATGACCTCCCCTCCCCCACCGCCATTTTTGGTGTCTATTTTTGGAGTCCAAAATACCACATGGACATCTGAGACTTCGTACAACCCAACATACCACATGCTGATAACGATCTCTCCATTTGTTCTTTATGCCACACTTCAACACTGTATGTCCACCTGCTTATTGTACAGCGCCACAGACTATGCAGGTGATTTGAGGGCTGGATACATGAGACCAGGTTGCACATACTGTAGCATGCTGCGGGTTTGCAGCGCCGCCATCCTAAACCAGCAATGTGGATTTGGTTGGACAGAAAATGGACCACAGCCAGGGTAGATGGCGGCTCACCTACCTTATCCAGATCTTGCAGGGAGAAAATTTCGGCAATGAAGCCGTGGCGGTCTGCCTGCTGGCCAATTTCCTCGGCGATAGCCTGCGCCTGTCCCTTCTGCGTCCCGTAGAGCAGCAGGAATCTCTTTTTACGCACGCCGCACATGGCGAAGCTCCACCTGTCCAGCACAAAGGAAATGGAAAAGCTTTAAAACCTGACCTCTGACCTTCTTTTCAGTCTTGCCCAATTGTACCGGCTCCTCTCCTGAACTAGAATGGCTTCACCACACACTGTGAGCTTCTCACAATGTGCATTAGAAGCTGCAGCAAGTCAGATAGATCCCACCTCATTTGCTGGCTGGAGGACATCCAGCATCTTCTAGCTTTTTCCTCCCCAGACTTACTGTCCCTGGCCCCGCCCTCTAAAGAGAGCTCTTATCTTAGGAGTCCATTCGTTGGTTATCCAGGGGCGCCCCTAACAAGAACTTTCCTAAACTATCCTATCAATCTGTAACCAATCAGATGAGCTTTTACACTACATTGTTGGCAGAAGATCTAAAGGGGGTTGTACACTTAGATTTCAACCCCTTCCTGTGCAGGCCTTGCGTCTTATTAAGGGTTGGTTCACGCCTACAGGCGCAACCAAGCACGTGCGCCTTTCCCCGAGTGTGTTGCAAACATATCCGCACATTGCGTGTAAGGCAGCCCAGTAATTTCTATGGGCCACCCTAGACGCAAGGAATGCAGGAAAAATCATGCTTTTTTGCAAAAATGCGCCACACCATGCAGTTTGGCCGGGGAGTTTGCAGGTGCATGGGGTGCCAGTAGCAATTAACGCCACTGCTGCACGCCCGCTAAAGGGCATTGGGAAAGAATGCGGTTTTGTAAGCATTCCCAATGCGCAAATTGCCCAAGTGCTTTTTGACATCTGGGAGCAGGGTGGACTTCTCAATCACTGGATTGGCTCACAGCAGTCACATGACCCGTCATAAAAGGAGACTGAGAGATGTCTGACAGCTCAGTCACTCTGCGGGGGAGCTTGCGAGTGAGCGCGCTCTCAACACGGAAGCCTTGGTCGTTCATAGACGCATTAGTGCAGCGTGCGGGGAGGTTAAAGCTTGCCTCATTGAACATATGCATTAGGTGGGCAGCAAGAGGGTAATATGTGGGATGAGCTTAACCACCTCAGCCCCGGAAGGATTTACCCTCTTAACCACTTCAGCCCCGGAAGGATTTACCCCCTTAACCCCCCTAGCGGTATTCCCGAGTCTGGCTCGGGGTGGATTTTCAATACCAAAAGCGGTATCCCCGAGCCAGACTCGGGATCGCATCGCAGGATCCAGGAAGAGTTTACTTACCTTGTCCCCTGGATCCTGCGATGTCTCTCCGCTGTGATCGGCGAGCCGCCGTGTCTCGCTCGATTCACAGTGCCGAGCTCCGTTCCCTGCGAGCGTTGCGACGCACAGGGACGGAGTTCGGTGGCAAATTCAAAAAGTGAAACACACAGTATAGATACAGTACTGTCATCTTACAGATTACAGTACGGTATCAAATAATTACACATCCCCTTTGTCCCTAGTGGTCTGTGCAGTGTCCTGCATGCAGTTTTATATTATAAATACTGTTCTTTCTGCCTGGAAACTGGAGATTGTCCATAGCAACCAAAACCGTCCCTTTACATCAAAAGTGGCTTTAGAGCAGCTAGAAAACAGCGATAATAAATTAGAATCATTTGCAGAATTGAGCGACAGTGATTTGTGGGAAAATCCGTCATCAAACACTAAAAGTAACGAAAGCGACAATTCTGCAACTGAGCAAATTTCAGTGTTTTTAATTTGATTACACTATTGAATGATTTTTATTATTATTACTGTATTTATCGGCGTATAACACGCACAGGCGTATAACACGCGCATTCATTTTAAGAGGGAAGTTTCAGGAAAAAAACTTAATTTTTAAATAAGGAACTTTGAAGCAAAATAAGGGTCAGTGCCCATCTGCAGCCTCACCATTGACATCAATGCAGCCTGATCAATGCCCATCTGCAGCCTCACCATTGCCATCAATGTAGCAGCCTCATCATTGCCATCAATGCAGCAGCTTCACCATTGCCATCAATGCATCAGCCTCACCATTACCTTCAATGCAGCAGTCTCGCCAATGCCATCAGTGCAGACTGATCGATGCCCATCTGCAGCCTAGAGGATACAGGGAGGGGGCGGGACGAGCGCCGACAGATTACATACAGTGAGAATCTCCTATGATAGACAAAACAGTAGTCCAATGGCAGCCCAGGAGACGGGACTTCTTATTACAGAGGCCGCCAAGTAAACAGAAGATTCTCACTGTATGTAACCTGACGGCGCTCGTAACACCCCCCCCCCCCCCCCCCCCGTGGCAGCTAAAATTGAAGTATTGGCGTATAACACGCACGCGATATTTGCATCCGATTTTCATGGTGAAAAAGTGAGTGTTATACGCCAATAAATACAGTATATTATTATCTGTTATAATTATTTATTATATTATAATTTTTTATTTCGTTTTTCAAACTTTATCATACCCGGAATGTCTACTAGACTCTGGTTTGGACAGATTTAAGTGAATTATTCCTAAGAATTACAGGCCTACAATATAAAACGCCAAATTTCTGTGCAAAATAATGGTACCGCTTTCAGCACCTAAAATATGAATTAATCATACCGCCAGGGAGGTTAACCACTTCAGCCCCGGAAGGATTTACCCCCATAACCACTTCAGCCCCAAGCCTATTTTTCAAATTTGTTGTTTACAATTCAAATCTTTTTTTTTTTAGGCTAGAAAATTACTTTTTTGAATAAAAAAAGCCCCCATCAGAGGTGCCCATCACAGATGTCAATCAGTGCCCATCAAAAATGGCAATCAGTGTCCAGCAGTAATGCCTGTTGGTGACGCCTATCAGTGACCATCAGTGCCACCTATCAGTGCCGCCTATTATTATAAACAGAAAAACTTTTTTTTTTTTAAATGAAAGTCTTTTATAATTTGTTTAGCAAAAAATAAAAACCCCAGGTGGTGATTAAATACCACCAAAAGAAAGCTCTATTTGTGAGGGGAAAATTATAAAAAAAATTTAATTTGGCTACAGTGTTGTATGCCCGCGCAATTGTCATTCAAAGTGCAACAGCACTGAAAGCTGAAAATTGGCCTGGGCAGGAAGAGGGTGAAAGTGCCCGGTATTGAAAAGGTTAAAATTTAAAGAGGCAGTACACACTTTTGTTTGCATTTTCCCCCTTAACCTTTTGGTATATTTTATTGTAAGAGCACTTTCACACTGAGGCGCTTTACAGGCGCTACAGCGCTAAAAATAGCGCCTGTAAAGAGTCTCTCCAGTCTCTCCAGTGTGAAAGCCCCGAGTGCTTTCACACTGGAGCGGTGCGCTTGCAGGATGGTTAAAAAAAAAGTCCTGCAAGCCGTATCTTTGCGGCGCTATAGGAGCGGTGTATTCACCGCTCCTAAAGCGCCCCTTCCCTTTGAAAACAATGGGGCAGCGCCACAAACCCTGCGGGCAGTTTTAACCCTTTTTCGTCCACTAGTGGGGGTTAAAACTGCCCCGCTAGCGGCCGAATAGCGCCGCTAAAAGAACGGTAAAGCGGCACTAAATATAGTGCTGCTTTATCGCCGACGTCCACAACGCCCCAGTCTGAAAGTAGCCTTAGTAAAACACATTAAGGCCTCATGCACACAGGATGTTAAAATAACGTTATGAAAATGCCAGTATCTTTGCAGTGTTTTAAAACTTTTTTCAGCTTTTTTCAACGTTTTTGCAAAAGCGTTTTTAAGCGTTTTTTTTTTTTTTTTCAAAATTTTTTTTTTTTTTTCAATGGATCAAAAACGTTAAAAAACAATGGTGAGTGACGTTTTTGACCGTTTATCAGCGTTAGAGCGTTTTTACAGCTGAAAACCGTCTCTCAGAACCCACTGGTCCTGGGTTTTTTTTTACAGCTTAAAAATGCCTATGCCATTTGCAGCTCAAAAACGCCTAGGTGGGCATGAAGCCATAGACTAACATAGACAGGCCTTTTTAAGCTGCAAAAAAACGCTCAAAAAAGCGGCTGTAAAAGCGTCTGTGTGCATGAGGCCTAAAAATATTAAAAGCTCATAAAAATGATTTGGCACGTTAACATTTTGCTGTTTGTACTTCTTTCCCCCCTACTGTCCCCTATGTTGAATAACAAAAACAAAAAAAAAAAAAAACCACACAAGGAAAATCAGACATAATAATAAAGAGAACATCAACATTATTCAGCATATCCTTTGTCCAAGTTACCAGAGAGAAAATGTACTTTTTTTTTTACTGCTCTTAGCCACCGCCCCCCAAACCTGTACAACCATCAACTCACATGACAACAATCTCTCTTCCAAAATTTTTATTGGTGAATTTACACAGACATATGAACCATCACCGAGATTTCAAGTTTTACTGAGGTATTTTTTATATGATATGGGATGTATAATACACCAAAAAAGAAGAAATATAAAAGGTTCAAAAATCAAACTGAATCCGTTTTTTCTTTATACCATAAAACAATCTTAAATCAATACAATGAAATTAGAAACAGCAAAAAAAAAACAAATATTATCCCCGATCATATTAGAAAGTGATGGTTTACATGTGTTTTACACACGTTTTTAGCCCCAATGACTTCCATTAGATCACATGTTTTGCCATGTTTTCTGAAAAGCGCACCAAAGAAGTGGCATGCGGTACTTTTCAGAAAAACGATCCTAATAGAAATCGATGGAACTGTGGCTAAAAATTCATGTAAAATGCATGTAAACCGCGCACACACACCTGCTCTGCCGCCAAAATGCAGCGCGCCAATGTGAACCCGGCCTAAGTCGTCGCCCCCCCCCCCCCCCCCCACGTCTCTGATCTCCAAAACTAAACTCAAAACTGTTTCTAGTTTTGGAAAGAGGGGTGAAGGGTTAGAACCTCTGTCTGTTTTTTATTGCTGTCAGTTTCCCCGATGTAGAGATTTTCCCTCCGTATTTCCCCCCCGGTGACCACTGACACAGAATGTAACTGAAAGGCTTACCTTTTAAGGTTGTCATTGGAACAGGAGATGAGGGGAAATCTTCCCATGGGGACATGTGTTCCAGTGACACCGATCTAAGAGAAGAATTTCTCTGACCTTGGAGAGATTTCCTCTCACTTTTTGTGTCTCTGGGAGCTTTCTCTACACTAAGAAAGGGCTTTATATACAATTTAACCAAAGCATGAAAATTAACACTTCGAAATAATAAATGTAGCGGGCACCTACTTTTAGGTAGGTGACCTTTTTGGTAGTTTACCAAGTCAGGTAAATTTAGACAGGCTTGTGCTAGTACAGCAGGCCTGTTTTTTGTTCATTGCTCATTTGAGTGGCAGGTAGTTTGTATGCTAGTCTCGCCCAATCATTAATTTGCTTGGTAATGCCCGGGACTCTCATAAAAAAGCGGGGTCACATGGTTGAGAAAAGGTCTTCCGGGCTTCCTGTTGGAGCGTGGAGAAGCCAGCCTGGTTCCCGGAGGGGAGAGGTTTCCCCCTCCGGGGAGCCAACGGAGCTCCCCCCTTGTGAGAACCGGTCTCCATAGAGGAAGAGACGACATCTTACAGCATGTAGTCGCTGGTGTCGTTGGCCGCCCCTGCGGGGAAGGGAGTGGGCCATACAGGAGAGAAAGGAACGAAGAATCATTGCGGGAGAAGTAGCAACAAAGCGGAAGGAAACTGGGCAATCGATAGTTTATGAGTGGCACATGGACTATTGATCACGTGAGTGAAAGCCCAAGGGAAGGGTACTGCCAGAGGCTGAGGGAGGTTGGTACGCAAGTCAGTGAGACAGGCAGTGATGGCCTGTGACTTTGTGTTCAGCAATGCCCCGGGATTCCAGTCAGTCGGGCGAGAGAAGTTATTCAGAGTGACTCTTTCTCGGCTTAACTTGGAAGTACCATGCAGATGGGAAGTAGTGGTAAAAAGGTAGCGGTGAAGCTGCAAGCACACATAGAGATACGGACTGTTCTTGAAAAGTCATGCAGATGAAGAAGTTATTCAGAGTAACTCTTTATCAATTATTCTCTATCAAATCTACTTCCATCTTCCCTGATTGAAGAAATCACACAAAGCGATTCCCTAACTATCCGCAAATGATTCTAGTTTTCCCGTAAGAGACAGTGAAAAGATGATAATGTAACAAAAGAGCATCTCAAAAGAAGTCCTTCTCCCATCCCAGTTCATGTTAATTAATAAAGCAAGAGAAAAAGCATTATGGACTGTGTTTGGATTTTATGGGCCGCGATGGGTTAGGTGGTAAACATGAATTACGGATATAACAAATATTTAGCCGCTCCTTCGGGGGTAAGCGCTTCATGTGGGGGCCTCGTCCGCTAGCCATCTCCCATAGCAACGAAATCTGCATTTCAGTGACTGCTGCCAAGATAGCCTGCAGTATAACAGTACCTGCCACCAGGGGTCGCTGGGGAGGACTTTGAAAATGTGCAGCTACAGTTCCTCGCGCGCTGAACCAACAAGTGGGGGGTGGAGCCACGCCCCAGAGGAAAAGTTCTCAGCGTGCCACGCGCCAGAGCGAGACAGGCAGAGGAAGATGGAGGAAGGTGTTGGGAATACACTTGCCATGCAGCGGTTATCTGATTTGCAGGACCGGGTTCTGACTGACACCGGTGTTCGATTGGAGCTAACCGGAGGACTGGCATTGGGAGTGATTGACGGAGTGGAGAGGCTCTGTATGTTGTGTCCCGGATGCCGGAGGCCTACAGTTGAAGTCACCGCCTGCTGGGCCCAGTGTGGACATTGTGGTATCCAGTTGACACGATTGGGACCTGTTCAACAAGAGGTCAAATACTATTCTGCTAATATTGCAACAGGACTTTGCCGCAAGAACAGGTGATTCAGAAGGCCGGAGAGGGTTGCGTATCGCCTGCAGCAGCAGTGGAGGAGCTCCCTTCTGATTCGGCTGAATCAGAGCCACCAGAAGATCAGGTAAGATCTAATGGAAAAGCCTGTAGCCTGGCTGGGGACTCAGGGACTGTTGAAGTTGTTGCCCAGTCTTTGGAAGAAACCCCTGAGGAGCCGGTTAGCAGTAAGCCCTTTGATTTGCCCGTCCGGAAGGAGCCTAAGTTACAGGAGGGGGATCCCTCGGGTGAGCCGGACAGGGTAGACGGAGGCCGGGCTGTAGATTGGGGATCACCACAGATTCTGGAAAAATATGGATCTATGGACAATATGTTCGAGTGGTCATCTCAAGAAGAGTTTGATTCAAGTATTGAGGAGGAATATTTCCTGGAAAGTTCAACTTCAGTGGAGGCTTCCACAGGAGTGTCAGGAAAGTTGTCTGGTACAGTTAAAACTCCAGTACCCCCGTTTAATGTTTCGAGTACTACCCTTCCTACTAGGACAGCTACGTTTCAACAATGGGTCAGCAGAGCTACTGACGCTTGTGTTTTGCCTGGTAGAGGAAAGGCTAAAGATTTGCCTAGACTCTCAAGATTCCAAATCGAGGTTCAGAGAAAAGTAGCTCAGGAGTGGTGCTTCGACTACCCCTATGTTCCGGAACATATTATGGAAATTATTGAAAGTTCTCGGGAAGCATGGGAGGGCGAACTTGTTTGGGATTATCTCCATGTTCCTAAGCCAAAGAGGACACCTGATAGTGAGGTTTGGGTCCGGTTTAAAGACATTCATCGTAAATGGAGACTTGGAAGAGCGATTCACAAAGATAGGGTATTGGTGGTGAAGGCTGGACAAAATACCCACAGCTACTCTATCTCGGTGAGAGGACCAGGGGACAGTCGGAAAAGATTGCCTGACCCGAGGTACTATTTGTGAGTGGAATTGTTGAAGTGTATTCACAAATGTATTTTACACCCAGATTGACTGCAGAATGGCAGATGGGTTAGGGTGAGTTTTCCCCAAATACTTTGTTCAGCAGGAAACTCACATTCATGGTGCCTAACAAGGACAAAGTTATGGACACTAGGGTGTGCTGTCTCTGCTAAGTCCCTTTGCTGCACAAGTACTCCTATAAAGACTCTTGTTTAAGAGCCTAACAGAAAGTTTATTTGCCAACGGGCAGACGGATTGAATTGCTGAGCATGTCTGTTTGGGATGCGCTCTGCAGGAGGACTGCTGGACTCCTTTTGAGGGAGCAATTATCCCAACAGAAACGTACATGCCATAAAGAATTGTAAATTTGTTCAATTACCCGGTAGAGGATGTTAACCCCCTCTGTTTGGTAATGTGTGTGTAGTAGTTAGCAATAGTTATAAATATTTTGTGTCTTCTTTTAGGAATATTGAAGATGTGACGGCTGTCTATCTCACAGATGAAGGCCTGTGGTAAGCAGAGTATTCCTCCTGCGGGAGCAGTGCTTTGGTTCCGCTTGTATGGAATGTTAGCTGTAGGGACCTACAGTAGGGCCATGTAAATTGTATAAAATATGTTATGTTGCCATTGTGTACAGAGATATTGATGTTATTGTTTTTCAAGTTATTTTTCCTTTCAACCATTCCATTTGATATAATGAGATACGCTTTCCCCTTAAAACTAAGGGGGTACTCTGAATTAATTCCCCACAACTGGGGACAGTTATGATTCAAGTGGGGGGTGTATGTAGCGGGCACCTACTTTTAGGTAGGTGACCTTTTTGGTAGTTTACTAAGTCAGGTAAATTTAGACAGGCTTGTGCTATTACAGCAGGCCTGTTTTTGTTCATTTCTCATTTGAGTGGCAGGTAGTTTGTATGCTAGTCTCGGCCAATCATTAATTTGCTTGGTAATGCCCGGGACTCTCATATAAAAGCAGGGTCACATGGTTAAGAAAAGGTCTCCAGTGCTTCCTGTTGGAGCGTGGAGAAGCCAGCCTGGTTCCCGGAGGGGAGAGGTTTCCCCCTCCGGGGAGCCAACGGAGCTCCCCCCTTGCAAGAAGGGTGGGGAACCGGTCTCCATGGAGGAAGAGACGACATCTTACAGCATGTAGTCGCTGGTGTCGTTGACCGCCCCTGTGGGGAGGGGAGCTGGCCATAAAGGAGAGAAAGGAACTAAGAATCATTGCAAGAGAAGTAGCAACAAAGCAGAAGGAAACTGGGCGATCGATCGTTTATGAGTGGCACATGGACTATTGATCATGTGAGTGAAAGCCCAAGGGAAAGGTACTGCCAGAGGCTGAGGGATGTTGGTACGCAAGTCAGTGAGACAGGCAGTGATGGCCTGTGACTTTGGGTTCAGCAATGCCCCGGGATTTCAATCAGTCGGGCGAGAGAAGTTATTCAGAGTTACTCTTTCTCGGCTCAACTTGGAAGTACCATGCAGATGGGAAGTAGTGGTAAAAAGGTAGCGGTGAAGCTGCAAGCACACATATAGAGATACGGACTGTTCTTGAAAAGTCATGCAGATGAAGAAGTTATTCAGAGTGACTCTTTATCAATTATTCTCTATCAAATCTACTTCCATCTTCCGATTGAAGAAATCACACAAAGTGATTTCCTAACTATCCGCAAATGATTCTAGTTAATTAATTAAGCAAGAGAAAAAGCATTATGGACTGTGTCTGGATTTTATGGGCCGCGATGGGTTAGGTGGTAAACCTGAATTACTTATTTTTAGCCGCTCCTTCGGGGGTAAGCGCTTCATAAAATTAGATCTAAAAGGCAAAAAGTTTTCTCATTTTGATTGGAGTAAGAGAAGGTTATGGCCTGCTTTCACACGATCGGACTGTTCAGGTCCGCCTGTCAGTTTTGACGGCGGACCTGAACGGGCGCTCCATGTTAGTCTATGGAGCGTCGGATGTCAGTGGAGACATATCCGACCCGGTCCGATCCGCAAAAAGCAGACGGATGGCTCTACGTCCAGGTCCGTCGCTGGCGGATCGGATGAGATCTGATGAAAACGGACATGCTATCCGTTTTCATCCGATCCCTCCATAGGCGGCAGCGGCGCCTGACAAGCCCCTGCCCGCTCAGTGAGCAGAGAGGGACCTGTCATCCGCCGGCTCAGCGGAGATCAACGGACAGATCTCCCGCTGAGCCGGCGGACCCCGTAGAAACGGAGTCTGCCTCGTGTGAAAGGGGCCTATAACCTCTATCAGTTCTTTTTTGCCTTGTGTGTCCTATTGGGGAGATTTCCCTTCACTTCCTTTCCCATAGCCAAACAGGAAGTGAGAGGAAATCCCGCAATGGAAAAATTTCCCTTCTATTCCTGTTCTGGTAACAACCCAAAATTTGTATTTTTCTTTCACTCTCTGTGATATCAATAAAACAGGACAAATAGAGAGGGGGAGTCTCCCTAATGGGGGCACAGACAGCAATAAAAATCTGACAGGGGCTTAAATTCCTTCCCACGTGTTCCAAAAAAAGTTTAGTTATATTTTAAACACTTAAAATTTATATTTAACACCTTGTTCCTCAAATATAATGACTCCTTAAATGTAACCTTAACCCCTAACCTAACATAACCCTTAAAGCTGACCATACAATCTGATTGTACAATCTGTTTTAGAGCTACCATCAACTATGTAGTGTAAGTACTTTCCTGGATACAATATGAATGGATAACGTAGGTGTGTCCTGATATTTTTGGTAAATCTAAAGCTGCCCATACACTACCAAATCTCCTTTTCTTTACCAAAAATATGTAATGTCAAGTTAAAGGGGTGTTCAAGCCTCGATTTTTTTTTTTAAAAGTCAGCAGCTACAAACACTGTAGCTGCTGACTTTTAATAAGCTCACTTACCTGTCCAGCGAGCCCGCGATGTCGGCCCTCCGAGCTGATCCGTCCATCGGATCGGCTGCCGGCACCTCCATCTTAACGAAGGGAAACAGGCAATGGAGCCTTGCGGCTTCACTGCCCATTTCCTACTGTGTATGCGCAAGTCGCGTGGCGCTTTGTCAATGACCCCGTTGTTTTATGGGACACACACACACACATGTCCCAGAAGACAACGGGGCCGCTCGCCGAAGAGGAAGAAGCGCCATGGAATAGGAAGAGGCAGATTAGGAACACTGCCTGGCAACAGGGGTTTCAGGTAAGTTAAAAAAAACTTTTTTCTTTCAAATGTTTTTTTTTTTTTTTAATTTTAAGAATATTAATGAAATTTTTTATTTTAGGGGGGCCCTCCGCTTTAAAGTTGAAAAATTCAATTTAGTTAAAATCAGGCAGGCACATATACTATACAGCTGATGGTAGATCTAAAAGGAGAATGTGCAATCAGATTGTATAAATAATAAACCCCCCAAATCGCCCCTTGTCTTATTGGGTGTGGAAGTGATGGAGGAAGCCTGTGCTGAGACCTACCAGATCCACCGATTGAAGAAATACGTTATCTGTAAAAACTGTGTCATCCTATGAACCAGATTCACATTTCTCACCAGATTTCACCAGATTCAGCTCAGATTTCCTATAAAATGATCATATTAAAAATCTCCTGAGCCTCCCAGAGATCTTTATATGACCATTTCCTACCCATAACCCGGCATGGAGGGGCTCAGTGAAGGTGGTGGTGAAGGTGTGGAGGTGTCTGATTGGGTCACACAGATCATAAAAGGACAGCTGCCCGGCCTCATAATCCACATAGATCCTGATTCTCTTACTGGGGAGCTTGGGAGATATGAGGATCTGTTTATTGTCATGTATTATAAAACACACACCGCCATACCTCCACAAACACCAAGACTTGTTATTATTTCCAATCCATGACTCCACTCCTATCCCTCTCCTCTCTATACTGGGATAACACATCCCAATGCTGTAATTTTCTGCCTTATCGACATCCACTTCCCAGTAATGTCGCCCCGAGGAAAATCTCTGACTGCTTAATACCTGGGACCATGACTGAAATCTCTCCGGAGTTTCTGGACGCTTCTGCTGTCTACCTGACCTGGATACAGTTTTCATGTCATCTGATATATGTAGACAATTATGAGCTGTGTTCACATCCAGTAATATGTCTGAAGCGTCCGGTATATAGAAGGATGCATTTACCCCTTTTACCATATCAGAGAACCCTGTGAGTAATGTGTGTGAGATTCTAGACACATCCAGATCCTCTCCATCATGGAGGAGTCTATCATGTCTCTCTCTGTCCTCATTATCTCCCTCCTCAGTATCACACAAGTCCCCTATTTCTGATTCCTGTATCACAGTCAGTGGGTCAGTCATGTTACACAGCTCCTCAATGTCCTCCATCTTCCTGGACAGAGCCTCCTTCTTTATTTCCAGCTGATGGATCATATCAGACAATGAGAGCAGTTCTTCCTGGCTGGAGATGTTCCTCAGGACTCTCTGCTCCAGGTCCTCCAGATGTCTCCTGAGCTCTATGAACAGGGCAGTGACTCTCTCCGTTAGACCAGCTGATTTTTCTTGTACTTTTCCCTTAAGTTCCTGCAGACTCTGGACTCTTTGCTCAATCTTTTTTCTTTTAGCAATCAGTTTCTGCAGAACATTTCTCAGTTTCTGTTTCTTCTTCTCAGAGGCCTCATCCAGAGTCTCTACCTTGTGTCCCCGGTGTTCTCCATCCAGCCTGCAGGACACACAGATACAGGCAGAGTCCTCAGTGCAGTAATATTTAAGAAGTTCTCTATGGATGGAGCATTTTCTGTTCTCCATGGAAGTGGTGGGATCAGTTAGGACATGTTCTGGTGACTGGCTGTGGACTATTAGGTGATTACCACACAGAGAAGCTTCACACATCAGACAGGATTTAACAGCAGGTACAGGATAGTGAATACAATAAGTACAAAAGATTCCAGTCTTCTGATCTGGATGAGTAGATCGTAAAGTCTCCACTATATTACACAGTGTTATGTTCCTCTGCAGTGTAGGACGACCCCTAGACCTTTTTCTGCACTGAGGACATGAATAATCTCCAGACCCCTCCTGTGTATCCAACACACCATCAATACAGACCCGGCAGAAGTTGTGTCCACAGCTCAGCATTACAGGACATTTATACATTTCCAGACAGATGGAACAGTTCAGCTCTTGTCTCACTTCAGCAGACGCCATTTCTGACAGCAGAAGAGAAAAATGAAAGTGAAAGTCTCCGACACTCAGAAACCAGAAGACACAACTCACATTTCTCAGCACAGGGTGGGACCGATCTTGTTTTGCAATTTATATCTGCAGGAAGTATGTGAATAAAGTGAATGTCTATAAGTTGAAGTGGTATTTTCATACACAGGAGTGTTCTGGTGACACATTGTAGGGACTGTTAGACCCCATACACACTATTAGATTTTCTGCAGATTTTTGTCTTCAGATTTACCAAAACCATATAAATATGAGGTCAAACCTTAAAGCCTTGTACAAACAAACAGATTATTGGACACATTTTTATCAGTTTTTTGTTGGATGCTAGTCTCAAATCGAAAGTGAAGAGGGTACTCACAATCAGAAAATTTTTTGGATGACAGAATTCAACTTCAGAAGTGACATAATGTGTTGAATTGTTTTGTACGTGTTCTTTCATTTCTGAGTATGCCTAGTCTTGCTCTTCAGATTTTTTTTTTTCAGAAAACCATACTAATGAAAAGAAAAATTGGAAGTTGTGGTCAGACAAAAATTTCAGAGCCTGCACATCCAGTTTTCGTTTGCCGAAAAGTTGTATTCTGCTATCAAAAACAGCATACTAACGATCAGAAAATCGGCAGATCGTTCATCGGACGAAATTTAACTTCATATTTTCTGACCGTGTGTACGGGCCTTAAGAGTTTCAATTTGTATGCAAATCAGGCAGGCCCTTGCAATATATGGTTTTGGTAAATCTGAAGACAAAAATCTGCTGAAAATCTAATAGTGTGTATGGGGCTTTAGTTTGCATCTTTTGAAAAGAGAACTTCACACTAAACAAAACACTGAGAAAGTAAATGCAGTTCTATTAACTGGTTACATGTTGATATTTTTTAGATGTTTTGTGTAAAATAAATATTTTTCAGAGTCATTGGACATCTTTACTTTTACCCAACTCTGGGCTGCTTTTGAATCTAGCTGTGCAGTGGGGTCCCCTCAAGCATGGGTTAAATGCTTATTTGGTTTGGGGGAGGGAATACATATTGATACAATAACATCAGAAAACTGTGACCTGTCGGCAAAGTGAAGTGGTTTCAAAGGACCGACTGCACAAAGAAGAGGAAGGCTATGGAATTTAGGTGTAAAGTAATTTGTAACAGTATTTGTATTACCATTTTCAGCACCCCAAACAAAAAGCCCCCATTGACATAAAAAAAAAATCCACTTCTTGGTACGGTTCCATATTCGAGGACAGTGGGACACAGCGGCTCCTTGCTAGCCCAGCTACATTCGGCCTACAAAACTTGGTAACAGCCCGTGTTTTTTTTCGGTCACAGACACTGCAGGCCAACCCCCACTAGCTATGGAGCGGTACCTTACCAGCTCCCGCTCCCCGGGTCCCTCCCGCTCTTCACCGCCTAGTCTCCCCTCAGAGGGAGACAAGATGGCCGCTGGTCATAATCTAGAGCCAGAGAGCGTGGACATGCTCCCGCTGGAGCTACAAGAAACTCCTCAGTTATATATTCAAAAATTAGCTCAGGCAGTGGCAGCCCTGATACTCCCCACTATCACCATGGCGGTGGACACAGCTGTGGCATCTGGCATCGCACAACTCTGCAAAGAACTGGAGGAGCAGGCATGCAGAATAACAGACACTGAATGCAGGATCTCAGCCCTGGAGGATGAGGTCTACCAAAACAACGGTACTCTCAAGCAACACTCCCAAATCCACACCATCATCCAAGAGAAACTGGAAGACCTCGAAAACAGATCTTGCAGAACCTCTGTGCTTATACCGGAGGCCCTAGTCCTCCCAGATCAATGTGTAGCTGAACGAGCACACAGAATGGGAGCGCCAGCTTCAAACCGCAAGTCACCCAGGCCAGTGATAGTCAAATACCTAAATTTTGCTGACAGACTGGCTATCCTTCAAACATTCCGCAAGACATGCACGGTTAAAATAGATGGCACAGTCTTCCGATTTTCGCCGACTACTCAGAGATCTCCCAGAGAATAAAAGAATTCCAACCAGTATGTGCAGAACTTTTTAAACAGGGCCTCTGTTTCACGCTAGCATACCCTGCCACGGAGCGACTACAAGCCCCAAATGGAGACCAACTAACGTTTCACATTCCAGCTGAAGTGGAATCCTATCTTCGCCCCCTACTGCAACTCCCAGGGTGTTCTGCCACACATATGGAAAAAAAATCACTCACAGGACCAAGGGAGCAACGCAGACCCAGTAAAGACCCCCCCCAAGCGCCTGCGGGTTACACATTCCAACGGGGCAAACAGATTTGGGTGACTTTCATTACCTTCAACCTCTTGATCCTATGAGCTTTAGTCCACATGATTTTTGTTTTCCTCTCCCCCTCAGGATCCTACTTATGTTCACAACCAAAAATGTAAATGTATTTTATTGGGATTTTATGTGATAGACCAACACAAAGTTGCACATATTTGTGAAGTGGAAGGAAAATGATAAATGGTTTTCACATTTTTGTACATAAAATATGTGAAAAGTGTGGCATGCATTTGTAATCAGCCACCTTTACTCTGATACCCCTAACTAGAATGTAGTGGAACCAATTGCCTTCAGAAGTTACCCAATTCATAAATAGAGTCCACCTGTGTGCAATTTTATCTCAGTATAATTACAACTGTTCTGTGAAGCCCTCAGAGAACCAGCCAAGAGGCCCGTGGTAACTCTGTCGTGCAGGACAACTATTAGTTGTGCACTCCACAAACCTGGCCTTTATGGAAGAGTGGCAGGAAGCCATTGTTGAAAGAAAGCCATAATAAGTCCCGGTTGCAGTTTGCGAAAAGCCATGTGGGGGACACAGCAAACATATGGAAGAAGGTGGTCTGGTCAGATGAGACCAAAATTGAACTTTTTGGCCTTAAAGCAAAATGCTATGTGTGGCGGAAAACTAACTGCACATCACCCTGAACACACCATCCCCACCGTGAAACATGGTGGTGGCTGCATAATGTTGTGGGGATGCTTTTCTTCAGCAAGGACAGGGAAGCTGGTCAGAGTTGATGCAAAGATGGATGGAGCCAAATACAGGACAATCTTAGAAGTAAACCTATTAAGAGTCTGCAAAATATTTGAGACGGGGGCGGAGGTTCAGCTTCCAGCAGTACAATGACCCTAAACATACAGTCAGAGCTACAATGAAATGGTTTAGCTCAAAGCATGTCCATGTGTTAAAATGGTCCAATCAAAGTCCAGACATAGCTCAAAATGAGAATCTGTGGCAATACTTGAAAATTGCTGTTCACAGATGCTCTCCATCCAATCTGACAGAGCTTGATCTATTTTGCAAAAAAGAATGGACAAAAATGTCACTCTCTAGATGTGCAAAGCTGGTAGAGACATCCCCAAAAAGACTTGCAGCTGTAATTGTAGCGATTAATTGTAATTGTAGTTTCCTTCCACTTCACAATTATCTGCCACTTTGTGTTGGTCTATCACAGGAGTAGAATTATAGGGTTCTGATAATGTTGAGTTATATATATGTATATAGAGACTGTCGCTTTAGGAATTAATATTATGCTTGATTTGTTTATTTCCTTCTTAGGTGGCTTGTTTCAATTCCTGGGAATTCGAAACTGTTGGATATGTGATGACACAAACTACTGATAAGAACCCAGAAAGCTGCTCAATAGGCGTTCGTACCAAAACCAGTCTGAACTGACCAGATACTGCTGAAATCTATTTTTTTTTTGCCAGTCACATGATGTAACCACCCATTTAACTGTTCCCCTACTACTAAGAAGATATGAATGTTGATTGGACTAAACTATACAATCACACCTATAACACGCCTAGAACATATGCATATTCATATGTATATTAGGGGTGTTGAAAATGATCGCCGCATCGATGCATCGTGATTCTGCCCTTCCCGATTCGGCATCGATGCGGTATCCGGTTGTAATCGATTATGCATGACGTCATTACGGCTCCTCCCCCGCACAGCAGTGTCTGCTGGAGATGACAAGCCACCGATCGGCTGGCTAAGCCTGGCGCCGTTCCCCGTCAATGGGAGATGTATCCTCAGCTACTGCCCCCACCCAGGCTCTCCCCCTCCTCAGACACTGGACAACGTCCTCTCTTATCTCCCCGATGTGCGGGGCGCAGAGCCCCACGGAGCTGTGAGACAGATCACTGTAGCTGTCATCACATCCGTGGGAGCCGCAGGACAATCGGGGTTGCCGAAGTCCCTGGAGATCCTGCTCTGTGGGGGACATTGCAGTGTTTCCAGCCCCCCATTATCCCTGTGACAGTTTGAGGATACAGACTGATTTCTCCCGTCCGTAGGACAGGAGAATCAGTGTGTACGTTTAGGGGCCGGTGGCTGCAGCTGAGCGGAGTGTCTCTGACACTCGTCTCACACAGCCCAGCGAAGCTCACTCCCCCCTCCCAGCAACGGACAGAGATTACGATGCATACAGCTGCCCCCCCTCCTCCTCCTCCTCCTCCTCCTCCTCTCTCCCCCTGTGTCTGCCCAGCCCGCCCACTCTCCTATCCCGACACAGCTGTGAAGGAGAGAGAGGAGGGGGGAGGGGGTGTGCGCGGGAGATATGAACAGTCAGCAGCTCCACATTCCAAGCTGTGTGAACTTCCAGCCTCCTCCCTGAATAAGTGAGCATTGCATTGTTCATTACACATTCATCACTGAACTGTCCCTTTCTCTCCCCTATCTGTCTCCCTCCCCCCACTCTGTTCTTCCAAGATCCAGTTAGCACTAAGCCACTTATGCAGCCCATATCTTTTTTTTTTTTTCGTTTGGTCATTACACTGAAAAAAAAAAAAAAAAATCCAATTCCTCATCTACGCATTCCAGGTGGATGGGGGAATCCTCCGACAGTGGACCAGTGGGCGAACAACCAGGGTTGCTGTCCTGGCACCGCTATTGGCAGCGCTGGTCTCTGTCTCCATGGCAGCAGCAGCAGGGCATTATAACCCAATGCTGGCTACTTGGTGCATCATGTCTGCAGTCTCTGACCATCTCCTGTATAATGTCCCCAGTCTCTGACTATCTCCTGTATCATGTCTGCAGTCTCTGACCTTCTCCTGTACCATGTCCGCAGTCTCTGACCATCTCCTGTATAATGTCCCCAGTCTCTGACCATCTCCTGTATAATGTCCCCAGTCTCTGACCATCTCCTGTATAATGTCCCCAGTCTCTGACCATCTCCTGTATAATGTCCCCAGTCTCTGACCATCTCCTGTATAATGTCCCCAGTCTCTGACTATCTCCTGTATCATGTCTGCAGTCTCTGACCATCTCCTGTATCACGTCTGCAGTCTCTGACCTTCTCCTGTACCATGTCCGCAGTCTCCGACCATCTCCTGTATAATGTCCCCAGTCTCTGACCATCTCCTGTATCATGTCTGTTGTGTTGTTTTTTTTTTTTAAGAACAGATAAAAAAAAAAAATGGAGTTCTCCTGACTGCTTGAATTTTTTTTTTAATGAAAACCGCGCGCAGTAATCTTGATGCATCGTGATGCATCGCGGAATCGAATACAATCAAATCATTGACCTGATAATCGCAATCGAATCGTTAGGCAAGTGAAGATGCGCACCTCTAATGTATATATTGTTAAACTTGATGTTTGTATGGCAGAAACACTTTCACTTTTACTCGCTTATAGTAGCCGAGAACTGTGTTGTATTTCTCCACTGTAGTGAATAAAAAGCACCTACTTATATTATCTTAGGATCTGGATCTACTATCTCATCTGAATGTCTTGTTTAAAGACCCCTAAATCGGATTTAAAGGGGTGTTCTGGACGTTTTTCTTTTTAAAGTCAGCAGCTACAAACACTGTAGCTGCTGACTTGTAATAAGGGCACTTACCTGTCCAAGCCCGCGATGTTGGTCCCCCAAGGCCGATCCGTCCATCGGATCGGCTGCCGGCGCCGCCATCTTAACTAAGGGAAACAGGCAGTGGAGTCTTGCGGCTTCACTGCCCGTTTAATACTGTGCATGCGCGAGCCGCACAGCGCTTTGTGAATGGCCCCGTTGTTTCCTGGGACACACACATGTCCCAGAAGACAACAGGGCCGCTCGCCGAGGAGGAGGAATTGAAGAAACAGCGCCGCGGAATAGGAAGAGGCAGATTAGGAAGACTGCCTAGCAACAGGGGTTTCTGGTGAGTAAAAAAAATTTTTTTTTTCCAAATGTTTCTTTTTTCTATTTTTTTTACGAATGTTAATGTAATTTTTTTTTTAGGGTGGCCCTCCACTTTAAACACACATAAAATCCCAATAAAATACATTTACATTTTTGGTTGCAACATGACAAAATGTGGAACATTTCAAGGGGTATGAATACTTTTTCAAGACACTATAGCCATTGTCACTTTAGATGCTGAAAAAGCTTTCGACAATGTCAGCTTTAAAAGGCTGGCACTTGTGCTCGCAAGGTTTGGCTTCCTAGGCTCCTTTACACCCCTAATAGTCTCTACTCGTCTCCCTCCACCAGGGTAGTGGCAGCAGAACATATTTCAGACCCAATCCCCCTCCACAAGGGTACGCATCAGGGCTCCCCCCATCACCATTACTTTTTAACCTCTTTGCAGATGACATTCTGATTTTTACTGCTAATCCCCAGGTAGATATCCCTTCAATTCAACATACCTTCACTACTTTCCATTCCTGCTCAGGACTAAAAATTAAACTTTACCAAAAGTAAGGTGCTACCTCCGCAAGAGTGGCAAGAGCCTCTGGATGACCTCTTCACCCTTCCCCATAGCGCCACACCACATCACATACTTAGGAGTGAACATAGGCAGAGAACCCTCATCTATCAGCTGAACTATGCTCCTCTGATATCCAAAATAATCATCAAACTGGAAGCATGGATGGACCTTCCATTATCGCTCCTCGGGAAGTGCCACCTCTATAAGATGGTCAGCTTCTCACGTCTGTTGTACCCAATGCAAACAAACAATGCCAATACTAATCAAGCATAAGGACATTCAAAGGATCAGAAGAGCTCTTTCTGCCTTCCTGTGGCACTGTAAAAGACCTTGCATCGCAATAACAAAACTATATCTCCAGAAAAGCGAAGGAGAGGCAGGTCTCCCTTTTATTAGATTGTATCATTTATCTTGCTTACTTAGTCCAAGATTAGACTGGTTAGTTCAGGGATCAAAGTTCACTAACTTTTGGGTGGAGTCGGCCATGGCACATCCATACCATTTACCCTTCATAGCAACTTAAAATCACTACCACCTAACCTCCAACTCATTCAGGACATAGTCATTGAATGGAGGGATGTCAAGAAGCGCCTGGGGGTCTCTCCACAGGTCTCATCCCTTCTACCGATATATGGCAACCCCATGTTACCACAGACCACCCACCATAAAGCATTCAACACATGGAAGCTAAAAGGGCTAACGAACGTTGTCTCTCTTTACGACACAGTCAATGGGAATCTTAAATCCTACCAAACAATTGCATCTGACTTCGATCTTCCAGACCAACACATCTTCCATGTCATGCAGCTTTTAACCTTCATCAACAAAATCTGTCCAAAATCACATCTCAGATTCCGATCTACTTTTATAGACAAACTCATTGCAGCTCTGACTATTTCTACAGCTGGAGGTCTATAATCCTCTCATACCTTTCTATACCAATCCACTGGAGTACGCAGCTTCAAAAGCCTGGGGAAAATACATTCCTTTAGACAACCTTCCTCACCTACTTCAGAGAGGATACAAAATTACTTTGAAACTAACACCAATGAATCCTGGAGGGAAACCCAATTTAAATAGCTCCATAGGGCATTTATACCCTATTCCAGTGATGGTGAACCTTGGCACCCCAGATGTTTTGGAACTACATTTCCCGTGATGCTCAACTACACTGCAGAGTGCATGAGCATCATGGGAAATGTAGTTCCAAAACATTTGGGGTGCCAAGGTTCGCCATCACTGCCCTATTCCTTCCCAAACCACTATGTAAGGAAACTAGGCCAACACTGCATCATCGTTTATGGACATGCCCATTTATAGCTACATTTTGAAACCAAGTCCAATCTTATGTGTTAGGTGTGACCCAAGTCACAATACCAACAAATTCCATGACAAAATGAGGAAAATTTTAAGGGGTATGATTACTTTTTCAAGGCACTGTAGTTTCAGTTCCCTCTTTTTTTTAATCAAAAAGGTGTTTATTGAACAGAATTCAAACAGTTTCCAATGTACAAACAAAGCATATGTAGACAATAAAGAGTTAAAATGTACAATCTTTATAACGTTCAGTACAGTTATTCTTTCCTCTTAACCAACAAGTCTACAATTTGATGGGACAATTATATTAATACAATGCATTTGGTATGATTTACCTCTGGCCCTTTAAGATCCACCCGCCGGGCATTGCAATAGTCTGGACATCACCAGCTCCCTGGGGCTTAATCCAGGGGTGTCCAGCCAAGGTGTCCATATTCTTTCAAATCTGTTCGGACTGCCTCTATGTTGATATATATACTTTTCCATGACCAAAGTGTTTCCCATATGTGATATCCATGAGGCCACCGTGGGTGGGGAGACCGATTTCCAGCCCATCAGTATAAGCTTGCGGGTCTGAAACAGGGCTCTAGAGAATGCTATTCTAGCCATTTCCTCAGGGACAACGTCCTCCAACACCCCTAAAATACAGTGAATTGGGTCTAGGGGGACAGTCGTCTGGAACACTCTATTAAGTGTCTCCAGCACCGCCGTCCAGTACCGGTGAAGCTTTGGGCACCTCCAGAGCAAGTGAATGAGATCTCCTTGGTGTCGCCCGCATCTGCCACATAGGGGGTCTGGTCTGCTGCCCATCCTATGCAGTCTAAGTGGAGTATAATGCACCTGGAGTACTATATAGAGTTGGGAAACTTTTTGGGCCACATTAAGGGGATAGTAACGGACTGCAGGACTTCCTCCCATTGTTCTCCTGTGAGTCAACCTACATCCTTTTCCCATAGGGATACTGCGCTTTTAAGTGGTGTGTCAATAGAATCTGGTAACATTGTGAGCTGATCCCTTCGGTTTCAGTGCTAAATTGAAGCAAGTAAAAAATGGGGGTAGATGACAGAACCTATTGGCTAGCGCCCCCCTGCGCGGCCACTGTGTGGCTGAGCTGGAGGTATGAGTAGTACATGGTAGAGGGCAAGTTATATCTGTTCCGCAGCTCAGAGAAGGCCAGTAACTTGCCGTTTTGAAATATTTGTGATAACAAGGTCACTCCAAAGGAGCGCCACCTGGGGCCCTGTTGTAATTTTGCTAGTTCGACATATTTTCTGGATCAGATTAAAAGTGGGTGTCTGCTTGATTTGTGAAACAGTTGAGCCTCCAATCCCATCAGAACAGTCTTTGCCCCTGAGCCAATCAGCATCAGTCGTGCCGAGGAGCCCACCGGGTCTTGTTCCATGGATCCCACCAGATGCTGCATTTGGGCCGAAATATAGTACAGCCAAGGATTGGGCACTGCCGATCCTCCACTGTCTCTGGGGTGTTGCAACTGTTCTAATTTCATTCTGGGGGGGCCAGTGTTCCATAATAGTCATCTAAAGAGGGTGTTCACCACCCTGAATATTTTCAGATGTATCACAACTGGGGAGTTGTGAAGGAAGTATAATAGCTGTGGCATTAGTATAATTTTAATTACCGTATATACTCGAGTATAAGTCAAGTTTTTTAGCACATTTTTTTGTGCTGAAAGTGCCCTCCTCGACTTATACTTGAGTCAAGCACTTTTCTGCAGCAAAAAATGTCATTTTCCGAACCGACTTTGGGACCCCGTATCTCCGGGCCACTTGGTGCTAGGAACCCCAAATTAGGTGTGTCATTCTCTGCTGCAGAAAAGTGCTTGACATTTTCTGAAACGATTTTTGGGGCCCTTGGTGCTAGAAACCCCAGCTTTGGATATTTTATGATGCTAGTTCCACTGGGTGTGCACACCAAATTTGGGGTTCCTGGCACTAAGTGGCCCCGAGATACGGGGCCCCAATGTTGGTCAACTGTGTCCATCTGCAGCAATGTCATTTCGGGACCTTTTGGGTTCAGAGACCCCAAATTTTGGCTGCAGCTAGGGGGCATCTAGCAACCCTTAACTACCGAGTTTGAAGTTTGGCTGACCTATGGCTGCAAATGGGCACAGTGAGGCATGCAAATGGGCACAGTGAGGCTGCAAATGGGCATTGTTGACCCTCTTTTCCACTTACAGTAGCTGTGCTTTTCTCACCCTTGTCTTATACTCAGGTCAATAAGTTTTTCCCATTTTTTTGTGGTAAATTAGGGCCTCGACTTATACTCGAGTATATATGGTAAGTTGGCCTGCCAGTGAAATTTTTAGATTATTCCATGTGTTAATTTTGTCCCGAAATCTGGATAGTAAAGGGTATATATTTAAGGGGCAATAATCCGTAAGCTTAGGCGATATTAGAATTCCCAAGTTTTTTAACGAAGTTACTACCGGAATCGGGCAGGAATCCCCATCGAGCACCATCAAGGCTGATTTGGACCAGTTTAATGGTCAAGCCCGAGTAGTGCCCGAATTTGGATATAACGGCTGTCACCTCTGCCAGAGAGTTATTGGTGTCTGCCAGAAAGAGCATGTCATCTGCATACAACATAATCTTCTCCTGTAGATCACCATACCTCAGCCCTATAATCTTTGGATTAGCCCTTACTGTCACGAATGCCACACCCCATGGCGACTAACCGCGACGTGCGTTCCGTGACCGAGTTATATGAGGAACTAAGGAAATAAGGGGGAACTTATACTGCGCATGTAAAACTGGCTGTGGTACTTTCACAGCCCGCACTACCTTTAGCCACCACTAGAGGGAGACTCCACTCCAGTCCAGCTAGCTGATTACACACAGGCAGATACAAATCTTACATACAATCTGGTGTACTCTAAGGGTTGGGGAGCAGTCTAGCAATTACTATACACTTCTAGGGTTCCTCCAGCTATCCTGCAATCTTGAAACCCAGTGTTAATCACTCTTCCCACTGTCCCCACACCCACACACCAGACACACAATAAACGATAGCCTGCCACCACCCAACAGTTTATCCGCAGACTGGTCTGCTGAGCCACCACACACCCAGATCTGTGTCTAGAAGATCTGTTAGCTTACAATCCGCATGCAATCTGCCAATTTACGTGCCGATTGGCACGTAACTTAGACCGAGTACTTAGGCACTAAAATACAACAAAATCTCCAGAGATATGAGTCCTAGCTTAGTACACAGAAGTCACTTATTAATTTTATCATTTAATATCCCAAAAGTGGGCAGTGCATATAAGATATACAAAGAAAAAAGGATTTACCAAAAAAGATACAAAAAATGCAGAAAGACACACAATTTGGCAATTTGCTATGAAAATAAAAAGGGCTAAAAACAGAAATAAACTTTACCCAAGTCTATCTTGTAGAAGCATTCTGGAACATGTGGGAACTCCCCAGTTTCGAACTGGCTTCATGGAAGAACAATGTCCATATCTCAGGCTACCCAATTTATTGAAATACGGATGTGGGCTGGACTTTAGCCCTTGTCCAATCAACCCTGGGGGGTGTTCCTGTCTCAGCCCAAAAATGTTTTGTGTTCTGAAATGACCAGAATCAAATTGGTCCAGAACGGCGCTGATTGCTGGGTCATGGATCGGATTTCCAATACCAGCGCATCAGTCCGATCGCAACAGTACCAATCACTGCCTGCCTGCTGCAATCAGGCGCCATATAACGGTTTTGTGCGATTCTCTAGGATTCCACACCTGCTAAACATACAGAGTTACATGTACACGTAATCCATCACATGTACGATCAAAAGGAATTATTTTCATCTCCCTGCCGTTAATATTTTAGCTTTTATGAGAGATAAAATAGGTTCCTTAGATCTCTTGATATTAATCAAAGCTTACAGACTGTCCGGAGCCTTGCGAATGCCCATTGCAGATCAATGTAGCCAAAATGACTAGCAGTTTTCTTTGAAGCCTCAGGATTGTGGCAATCTGTTTAATCTAATGGAAACTTTTATTGGCATCTAGGTGTCACTTCGATCTTAGAAAAAACTATCTCTGTCCTTTTCAAATGCTAATGAAAGAACATATGTGCATGACTGACATTGAATACTATATTTTTAATAACCCAGAATTAAACTACATCTACAATTACACTACTTCTACAGATCACACCACATCTTGTTAAGGCAAAACTATCCTATGCTTACATTTTCGTCACACTTACTACTGCCGCTAGTGGCTTGATGGCGATAGCAAGGAGCAGGGGAGACAGGGGGCAGCCCTGCCATGTACCCCTGCCCAGAGCAAACGCGTGTGACATCCTGCCTGACATCCTAATGGTTGCCTGTGGGGAGGCATAGAGTAATTCGACCCATGCTATGAATCGGTCTCCAAACCCAAATTTGGACAGCACTGCCCAAAGGTAACGCCAGCCCACGCTGTCAAACGCTTTATTGGCGTCGAGGGACAGAAGGGCCCTGTTTCCCCCATTGTCGGCTTGAAGTTGCATGTTTAAGAAAAGGCGCCTGAGATTGGTGGCTGTGGATTTTTGTGGTATAAAGCCTGCCTGATCTGGATGTATTATAGAGGCTATGATCCCGTTGACCCGAATCGCCAAGGCCTTAGCCAGGATTTTAACATCACTTTGGAGGAGAGATATAGGTCTATAGGAACCCGGGTCAACCAGATCCTTCCCAGGCTTTAGTAGCAATACCACATTTGCCCTGGCCATCGAGGGCAGGAGGTGTCCCCCCTCAAGGGAGGCATTAAACACCTCCAGCAGGTGAGGCATTATCTGCTCACCATATTGGGTAAGGACCTCCATAGGGAGACCATCCTCCTCTGGCGCCTTGCAGGTGGGAAAGGTGCTCGCTGCATTCTGTAACTCCTCCAGAGTCACAGGTGCCTCCAACATTTGTTTAGCCTCCTCCAACAGGGAGGGCAGGTCTATTTCAGATAAGTAATTTGTAAGATCAGCATCAGAGTAGTCATCCCTTGCTCCATAAAGGTCCAGTTCCCTCTTTACCTCTGTGGTGGAGGGAGGTTGAGGATAATCCTTCGAGCCGTGAGTAGGCAAATAAAGATCCATTGTGGGAGGAGCTGAGGTTGAAGGAAGGTGTGGGCCTCTGAGACTGAGGTGCTTCAGCCGCAACCGAATAGCAAAAGGATTAAATACCGGGGTTATGGCATACCCCGTTATTTTTTTTTAAACAGCAGGCGATCCAGCGTCCGATAAAAGTGGTCCCAGCAGCGGATTTGCCACAAGATCACTTTTATAGGTGGTGGGAGAGGTGCCCCCTCCCCCGATTACCGAAGCTGGAGGTAAAGGGGGAAACTATCCAATCTCCTGGAGCGATAGGCGGGAAGTTGGAAGTCAAGTGAAGGCCATCTATGCCCTTGGAGGACCGGAGCGACGTCAAACATCACTTCCACCCTGCGGCCTTAAAGGGCCCTTTTCTTTTTATTTCTTTTTTGTGTAAAAGGACTTTTTTTTGCTTTTAAAAGGGTTGTTATTTTTAAAACAACAAACATATCATACTTACCTCCACTGTGCAGTTTGTTTTGCACAGTGTGGCCCCGATCGTTGTCTTCTGGGTTCCCCCAACGGCGCTTGCAGCTCCTCCTCGGTTACCATGCAGGCGTGCTCCCAAGTCCAGCATTTGCGTGCATAGATACAGAGTGCTGGACTCGGCCCCACCCCCTGGGTCATTGGATCTAAATGACAGCAGCGGGAGCCAATGGCTGCACTGCTGCTATCTATCCAATCAAGAGCCGAGAACCCCGGCCAGAGAGGTAGAGCTCTCCGGCGTGGGAACAAACAGGCTCAGGTGAGTGAAACGGGGGGCTGGGGGCTGTTCAGAGTCAGAAGTTTTTTCACCTTAATGCATAGAATGCATTAAAGGGATTGTAAAGCTTCTTTTTTTTTTTTTTTAAATAACAAACATGTCATACTTACCTCCACAGTGCAGTTCGTTTTGCACAGAGTGGCCCCCGAACATCTTCTTCTGGGGTCCCTCAGCGGCGCTCCTGGTTCCTCCCCGCATTGAGTGTCTACGTTGGAGAAGCTCTCTCCGACAGTAGACACCCATGTGGGCGCGCTCCCGAGTCCTGCATCTGTGTCCATTCACAGAATGCAGGACTCGGCCCCGCCCCCCGGTGCCGCGTCATTGGATTTGATTGACAGCAGCGGGAGCCAATGGCTGCCCTGCTATCAATCTCTCTAATCAGGACATGAGGCACCAGCTAGAGCTGGTGTGCTTGTTCATGGCCGGCGAAGGATCGGGGTCAGGAAAGTAAAACGGGGGCTCGGAGGGGGGGGCTTCAGCACCACAGGAGGTTTTTCACCTTAATGCATATGCATTAAGGTGGAAAACCTTGAGGGTTTACAACCACTTTAAGTGTAAATGTGAGATTTGAGGTCTTTTTGACCCCCAGATCTCGCATGAAAGAGACCCTGTCCTGCTTATTTCTATTACAGGGTATGTTTACATTCCTTGTAATGGGAATAACAATGATCAAAAAAAAATTTTTTTTTTAAAAGGGACAGTTTAAAAATAAAAAGCAAAATAAATAAGAATTTTTTTTTTTTAACCTCATGTAAACGGTATTCGAACCACACATGTGAGGTATCACTGCGAACATTAGAGCGAGAGCAATAATTCTAGTGCTAGACCTCCTCTGTAACTCTAAACAGGTAACCTGTAAAAAAGTTAAAGCATCGCCTATGGAGATTTTTAAGTACCGTAGTTTGTCACCATTCCACGAGCGTGCGCAATTTTAAAGCATTGCATGTTTGGTATCAATTTACTCGGCGTTCTCTAAGGTCTCTGCTAATATATATATATATATATATATATATATATATATATTTTTTTTTAGCAAAGACCTTAGAGAATAAAATGGAGATCGTTGATCGTTGCAAACTTACAATACTTTGTAACACTGTATTTGCGCAGCGGTCTTACAAACACCATTTTCTTTTCATTTTAAAGCATGACGTTAGGTATCAATTTACTCAACTTAACGCTATCTTATATATTATACAAAAAAATTGGGTTACTGTTGCTGTTTTCTTATTTTTTTAATGCAAAAAAAGTATAATATGAATTGCTAACGTTACGCCGAGTAAATTGATACCTGACATGTCATGCTTTAAAATTAAAAGAAAATGGCGTAAGACCGCTGCGCAAAAACAGTGCGACAAAGTATTGCAACAATCTCCATTTTATTCTCTAGGGTCTATGCTAAAAAAATGTGTAAAATATATATATATATACACACACACACACACACACACACACACACACAGTGGCTTTCGAAAGTATTCGGCCCTCATGAACTTTTCAAACTTTTGCCACATTTCAGGCTTCAAACATAAAGATATAAAATTTTTATTTTTTGTGAAGAATCACCAACAAGTGGGACACAATTGTAAAGTGGAAGTGGATTTTTGAAACTTTTTTAACTAATAAAAAAATGAAAAGTGGAGCGTGCAAAATTATTCGGCCCCCTTGCGTTAATACTTTGTAGAGCTACCTTTTGCTGCGATTACAGCTGCAAGTCGCTTGGGGTATGTCTCTATCAGTTTTGCACATCAAGAGACTGAAATTCTTGCCCATTCTTCCTTGCAAAACAGCTCGAGCTCAGTGAGGTTGGATGGAGAGGATTTGTGAACAGCAGTTTTCAGCTCTTTCCACAGATTCTCGATTGGATTCAGGTCTGGACTTTGACTTGGCCATTCTAACACCTGGATACGTTTATTTGTGAACCATTCCTTTGTAGATTTTGCTGTATGTTTGGGATCATTGTCTTGTTGGAAGATAAATCTCCGTCCCAGTTTCAGGTCTTTTGCAGACTCCAACAGGTTTTCATCCAGAATGGTCCTGTATTTGGCTGCATCCATCTTCCCCTCAATTTTAACCATCTTCCCTGTCCCTGCTGAAGAAAAGCAGGCCCAAACCATGATGCTGCCACCACCATGTTTGAGAGTGGGGATGGTGTGTTGAGTGTGATGAGCTGTGTTGCTTTTACGCCAAACATATCGTTTTGCATTGTGGCCAAAAAGTTCGATTTTGGTTTCATCGGACCAGAGCACCTTCTTCCACATGTTTGGTGTGTCTCCCAGGTGGCTTGTGGCAAACTTTAGACGAGACTTTTTATGGATATCTTTGATAAATGGCTTTCTTCTTGCCACTCTTCCATAAAGGCCAGATTTGTGCAGTGTACGACTGATTGTTGTCCTATGGACAGACTCTCCCACCTCAGCTGTAGTTCTCTGCAGTTCATCCAGAGTGATCATGGGCCTCTTGGCTGCATCTCTGATCAGTCTTCTCTTTGTCTGAGCTGAAAGTTTAGAGGGACAGCCAGGTCTTGGTAGATTTGCAGTGGTCTGATACTCCTTCCATTTCAAAATGATCGCTTGCACAGTGCTCCTTGGGATGTTTAAAGCTTGGGAAATCTTTTTGTATCCAAATCCGGCCTTTAACTTCTCCACAACAGTATTACGGACCTGCCTGTTGTGTTCCTTGGTCTTCATGATGCTCTCTGCGCTTTCAACAGAACCCTGAGGGTCGGTTCACACTGGGGCGACTTGGGATCCGACTTGTACGCCCTCAAGTCGCCCCAAGTCGCCCCAAGTCGCTTTGTATTTAGATTAACATGGTAGGCAATGGGAGCGTCTTAATTGACACTACTGAAGTCGCTCCGACTTCAGAAAAGGTTCCTGTACTACTTCTATCCGACTTGTAGGCGACTTGTACCCATTCAACTCAATGTAAGTCGCCTGCAAGTCGGATCTCTCTGTAAAGTCAAGCGACTTTGCAGAGAAAACCCCTCCCTCCCCCCCTCCCTCCCAGAGAGGTGATTGGCCACAGGCAAAGTCGCCTGTCATGGAGGCGACTTCAAGTCGCCTCGTAATTTGCCGAAGTCGCGCTGAAGTCGCGCTGAAGCCGCGCTGAAGTCGCGGTACAAAGTCGCGCTAAAGTCGTGTTGCCCATGTGTGAACCGACCCTGAGACTATCACAGAGCAGGTGCATTTATACAGAGACTTGATTACACACAGGTGGATTCTATTTATCACCATCAGTCATTTAGGACAACATTGGATCATTCGGAGATCCTCGCTGAACTTCTGGAGTGAGTTTGCTGCACTGAAAGTGAAGGGGCCGAATAATTTTGCACGCACCACTTTTCAGTTTTTTAATTGCTAAAAAAGTTTAAAATATCCAATAGATTTCGTTCCACTTCACAATTGTGTCCCACTTGTTGGTGATTCTTCACAAAAAATTAAAATTTTATATCTTTACGTTTGAAGCCTGAAATGTGGCAAAAGGTTGAAAAGTTCAAGGGGGCCGAATACTTTCGCAAGTCACTGTGTGTGTGTATATATATATATATTATTTATTTCAGGTACTTATATAGCGCTGTCAATTTACACAGCGCTTTACATATACATTGTACATTCACATCAGTCCCTACCCTCAAGGAGCTTACAATCTAAGGTCCCTAACTCACATTCATACATACTAGGGACAATTTAGACAGGATCCAATTAACCTCCCAGCATGTCTTTGGAGTGTGGGAGGAAACCAGAGTACCCGGAGGAAACCCACGCAGGCACAGGGAGAACATGCAAACTCCAGGCAGGTAGTGTCGTGGTTGGGATTCGAACCAGTGACCCTTCTTACTGCTAGGCGAGAGTGCTACCCACTAGACCACTGTGCCGCCCCCATATATATATATAATTTTTATTGTTTCGAGGTTCTAAGCAAAAAATAAAAAATACTGATTTTAACTTGTAAACAACAAATGTCAGAAATAGGCTTAGTCCTTAAGTGGTTAAAAACGCCACATTTTTAGTGTCCCCGACACCACCCCTCCCCCTTCCTCAAACTGCAATGGCAGGGGACCGGGATGGTCACATGCTGTGGTTGCAATGCTTCTCTTCAGGTCCATGGCAACAAATAGGCCTCTCCAGAAAAAAAGCAATCCTCATTCAGACTGTTTGACAGGCGGTGAGGAGGTCATGTGACACCTCCGATGTGACACCTCCTCACACCTGCTTTAAAGCGGTTGTATACCTGATGAAATTTTTTTTTTTCACCCCTGTAAAGCAAAAGGCATAATGAGCTAGTATGCACCGCATACTAGCTCATTATGAAATACTTACCTTAGAACGAGGCATCAGTATCTTACCTGGTCCACGCCGACGTAGCTGACATGTTGCCTCGGCGTGTCTTCCGGGTATCGCGGTTCCAGCGCTGTGAGTGGCTGGAGCCGCGATGTCATCACTCCCGCGCATGCGCGCGGGAGATGTCTTTCCCGGCAAGGTCCGGCAGTTGCCGGGCCTTCAGCCGAGAATCCCCTGTGCTCATGCGCCGCTGCAGTCAACGGCTCATAGCAAGGGGAATATCTCCTAAACCGTACAGGTTTAGGAGATTTTTTTTTTTACCTACAGGTAAACCTTATTATAGGCTTACCTGTAGGTAAAAGTAAAAAAAAAAAAAAGACTATACAACCACTTTAACTCCATAACTGGCTCTCAAAAAAGTTCCGCAGATTTATGCATCACATGCAGTTGTGGGGCATTTGCAGCGTTTCCTCGTTTGATTGAACTCGTCGTGTTTGGTGGGCCGCCTAATAAGTGTGACACGTCAGATCATTTTTGCTGTGGGTGCGACCGCATCATGTAAACACCCCCCATCTGCTGACATTGCAGCTTAACCACTTAATGACCAGGCCGTTTTTTGCAATTCGGCACTGCGTTGCTGTAACTGACAATTGTGCGGTCGTGCGACGCTGTACCCAAACAAAATTGACGTCCTTTTTTTTCCCCACAAATAGAGCAGTTTTTATTTTTTGCGCAATAAACAAAAAAAAATAAAAAATAAAAAAGACTGACAATTTTGAAAAAAAAAAAAAAAACATATTATTTACTTTTTGCTATAATGAATATCCAAAAGAAATAATAAAAATGTCTTCCTCAGTTTATGCCAGTGTGCACACGCATCGGCTCCCCCGCCGCGCTACAGCTGTTAAGCGAGCCGACGTACAGCCATGGCGATTCGCAGGAATGAGCCGACCTGCCACAGTATAATGATGGCGGCTGGTCGGCAAGTGGTTAAGGGAGTGCCAAAAACACAAAAATTGCATGAAGCTTGTCGCCCCGAAAAGGAGCGGCAGCTTCTTTTTTGGGGGGGGCGACAAAACGCGCGTAGGGAAACACATTGAAGTGAATGGGCCACCAAATGTGCAACACGCCAAATCGCGTGCGTTCCTGCTACACAAAAATGTGAACGCAGCCTAAGCCCATCGTTCACATTGGAGTGAATTGACAGGTCAAATTGCATGCCAAGTCGCAGCCCATTGCCGGCAATGGCATGGCTGTAATCGGTGCGACACCGCACCAATTTGCAAAAGTAGTTCCTGCCCTACTTTTGGCGATTTTGGGTGCGACTTCAATAGACATTTGTGCGTGAAGCCGCACGGATGTCTTTCAAGTCGCTCCCAAAATCACACTGAAACGCGGCTTCGAAATCGTGTGATTTCAGATGAAGTCGCATGATTTCAAAGCCGTATTTACTGCGAATGAGGGCTCACGCAATTCTGTCACGCTGCGAAAATCGCATAGCACCCAAACACATGCATTTTGCAGCGATGGTTGCGTGATTTTGGAATCGCAGCGATTCCAAATCGCTAAGTACAACTGGGGCCTAAACGATTTTACACGGGCTTTGTCAAGCTGCAAAAATCGCATACTGTTTAAAGATGAACAGGATCCAAACGCATGCTGTTCTGCGATTTGGGGCGATTCCAGATCAGCCGAACGGACAGCGATCGCTTGCACAAAACCGATCGCTTAACGTTCGCCTAACATGACAAACCTCAAGTAAAAAAGTGAGCGATTCCAGATCGGCTGTGAGTTGTACTAGCAGAACGGACAGCGATTGCTCACAATAATCTTCAAAACTTTTTTTTTTCGCCTGCACAAAACCGATCGCTAAAACGTTCGCCTAACATGACAAACCTCAAGTAAAAGGTGAGAAAACACGACGACTCCAACCAGCAAATATTGTGATTATTATTTATACAGCACTTTACAAAAGAAAAGAAATACAATACAGAAGGAATAGGAAGGCCTTGCTCATGGAGCTTACAATCTAAAAATCAGAACACTCACCTCCACAATGGACGGGACTTCTTATGCAACCGGCAACCAGTCTACAGGAAATACACAACACATGCTGCATTCCAGAGGGGGGGGAGCCAGGAAGACATCCTGGTCATGTGACCAATGTAACACAGATCTCTTGTTTTTGGGATATTCTGGCCTTTCTTTTAGTGATCTTGTTTAGCAATTTTTTTTGCAAACATTTTTTATTTTTTTTGCAAAAAATAATCTTTCAGGGTATGTCCCCTTCTTCAAGCAGTACTAATTCACAAAGGTTTTAGCAGAATGTTAAAAACATTTTTTTTTCTAAAATAACATTTTCTTCTTTTTGCAAAAATAACTTTTTGGCCAAAAAATAAAATTTTCTTCTCTTTTGCAAAAAAAAAAACTTTTTTTTTGTAAAATTATTTTTTTTTTACTTTTGCAAACATATACATATGTGTGTAAATATATTCATTTATTTATTTTGCAAATATATATATATATATTTTTGCAAAAGTATTTTTTTTTTTTTGTAAAAATAAAAAATAAAAATTATTTTGCAAACATACAGTGTGTGTGTATATAGACTCTGGGAATGAGACAATTATTTCTTGTGCTATAGCAGCTTGGACAGCAAAATTTGCCTGTTCAGGGCTACAGCTGGTGGTGTGGTGCTGGCAGAATGAGAGCAAGGTTCCTACTTATGCCCCTACTCCGCACCGCACCATGTGGACCTTCTTCCCCACTAGAAGAGCCATAGGATGGACTTTTGACAGCCCTTGCTATACCATCATCTCTATCACTGGAGGCTGCTAAGAGATAGTCAGGGCTGTGTTTTGGCCTAGGTCTAGGGCGGCACTTTGCGGGTGGTAAAAAAAGCCGTCCCCCCCCCCCCCCCATGAGAGAAAGCCCTTCCACCCGTCTTGACTATCCCCAGCTCCCGCGGCCGCTTCCCGCACACATGCAGCCCACGGCGGCCGACTTGCTGTAGCGGAGCCGCTGTGCATGGGCGTGCTTGCCAGAGGGTGGGGGGGCGTGTAACTCACATCCCCCAAACCCTCTGCCAAGCATGCCCATACACAGCGGCACTGCTACAGCAAGGCGGCCGCGGGAGCCAGGAATCAGGAAGATGGGTGGGGGGGGGGGCTTTCTCTCATGCGGGGGGCGGTGTGTGACTCACGTTCCCATAAGCAGCAGGTGACTGGCGGAGGTGAAGCCTACCCTCCCCTGCACTGCTTTCCTGCAGTGAATCTTCTCCTCGGCACTGGGGCGGGGTCTGGCTGTGACGTCAGGAGGAGGAGAAAGAGAGGAGCACGAGGGAAAACTCCAGGACAGCAGGTAAAATGATTGAATAAATTATATCAGTGTTATGGGCACAGTGGCTGCGTTTGATGGGGCACAGTGGCTGCGTTTGATGGGGCACAGTGGCTGCAATAGATGGGCACAGTGGCTGCAACAGTGGCTGCATTTGATGGAACAGTGGCTGCGTTTGATGGGGCACAGTGGCTGCGTTTGATGGGGCACAGTGGCTGCGTTTGATGGGGCACAGTGGCTGCGTTTGATGGGGCACAGTGGCTGCGTTTGATGGGGCACAGTGGCTGCGTTTGATGGGGCACAGTGGCTGCGTTTGATGGGGCACAGTGGCTGCAATAGATGGGCACAGTGGCTGCAATAGATGGGCACAGTGGCTACAACAGTGGCTGCATTTGATGGAACAGTGGCTGTGTTTGATGGGGCACAGTGAGGCTGCAATTGATGTCTTTTGTTCTGAATTTTTTAGTTTTTGTTTGCGCCCTCCCAAAATTTTGAGCACCAGCCGCCACTGGTATGTGCAAAGTGCTCCATGCATGCTAAAATCAATGCAAACCCATTAAACAGTCCACACTTAGTGAATTTAGTGAAAGTGCATTAATATGCAGATCATGATATTGCAATAAAGTGCTCCATCAATGCAAACTCCTTAACCGGTTCAATACAGGGCAATTTCACCCCCTTCCTTCCCAGGCCAATTTTTAGTTTTCAGCGCTGTCGCACTTTAAACGTCAATTGCGCGGTCGTGCGACGTTGTACCCAAAAAAAATTGACGTCCTTTTTTTCACCACAAATAGAGCTTTTTTTTGGTGGTATTTGATCGCCTCTGCGGTTTTTATTTTTTGCGCTATAAACAAAAGAAGAGCGACAATTTTGAAAAAAAACACAATATTTTTTACTTTTTGCTATAATAAATATCCCAATTTTTTTTTTTAAAAACACATTTTTCCTCAGTTTTGGCCGATACGTTTTCTTCTACATATTTTTGTTTAAAAAAATCGCAATAAGCGTATATTGATTGGTTTGCGCAAAAGTTATAGCGTCTACAAAATATGGGATAGATTTATGGCATTTTTTTAAAAAAAAAATTTTTTTATTTTTTTAGCGGCGATCGCGATTTTTTTGGTGACTGCGACATTATGGCGGACACATCGGACACTTTTGACACATTTTTGGGACCAATCACATTTATACAGCGATCAATGCTATAAAATTGCATTGATTACTGTGTAAATGTGACAGGCAGTGAAGGGGTTAACCACTAGGGGGCGGGGAGGGGTTAATGTGTTTCCTAGGGAGTGATTACTAACTGAAGGGGGAGGGGACGCACTAGGGGAGGAGACCGATCTGTGTTCCTCCGTTCTGGGAACACAGATCGCTCTCCTCAGAGCTGACAGGCTGTGGATCTGTGTGTTTACACACACAGATCCACATGCCGGCCCGGTTAACGGGCAATCGCGGGTGCCCGGCGGACATCGCGGCCGCCGGGCACACGCACCGGGTCCCGAGGAACGCGGCGGGCGCGCGCGCGCGCCCCCTAGACGCCCGGGAATCCCAGGACGTCATATGACGTCCACCCAGGATGGGAGATCCCATCTGGGGACGTCATATGACTATGGGCGGGTAGGGAAGTGGTTAAAGAGGAGTCCCCCCCCCCCATGATAACATTAAAACTCAGCAGCTACAAATACTGTAGCTGCTGACTTTTAATATTGGGACACTTACCTGTCCAGGGATCCTGCGATGTCGACACCTCAGACGATTTTCAGATTGGCTCTCGGGTTTTGCCACCATCATTCATGGTAAGGCAAACCGGCCGGTTGCGAAGCGCGTTGCACTTTCTGAATGGCCCAGTGGAGGAAGGAGGGCGAACTTCAGAGGGGGCAGCGCAGTCTCCCGGAAGTGGGGAAGGGTACCTGTCAAAAACAGGTACCCGTTCCCCCTCTCCCCCCTGAAGGTGCCAAATGAGCCTAAACAGGAAGGGGTGTGGCCTCAGCAGGATGGGTTGGGTTGTATTTAAATTAGGGGGGTGCATGAGTTTAGTCAGGTATAGGGCAGCACAAAAACTAAATACACCACTGTCTATAGTGGGGGTAGAGGTGGAACAGAAGGAGCTGGAAGGAGGAAGAGTGAGGCCATATTTTATGATCTGTAGCTTTCTGGCGCTGTTCTCTGTGTGGTGGAAAAATTGGATGTCTTTTCATGCATATGGTATGCAAATGGTTGATGCCATTGCCACATTTTATGTGCTTGAGGAAGTGGCTGCAAATTACTATGGTTAGGTTTGCAGTACACATGCTGAAAAAAGAGCGTACAGCCGAGCTCTGGGGAGTGGACTGTGGGGAGGTAAGTGTGCCCTGAACCCGTGGAGCTCTGCTATCCAGTCCTTTAGGGTGGCTGTTTCCTCCACTTTTCTGCCAGCTGCCCCTGGATGACATCCTGTCCCTTTGAGATTGTGCCTCTTCCTCACTTTTCTTCTATATATATATATATTAGCAGAGACCCTAGAGAATAAAATGGAGATCGCTGCAAACTTGCAATACTTTGTCACACTGTATTTGCGCAGCGGTCTTACAAACGCCTCCTCACACCTGCTTTAACTCATAACTGGCTCTCAAAAAAGTTCCGCAGATTTTTGCATTACACGCAGTTGTTGGGCATTTGCAGCGTTTCCTCGTTTGATTGAACTCGTTGTGTTTGGTGGGATGCCGCCTACCAAGTGCGACACGTCAGATCATTTTTGCTGTGGGTGCGACCGCATCATGTAATCACCCCCCCATCTGCTGACGTTGCAGCTTAACCACTTAATGACCAGATTAATGCGCGATAAACAAAAAAAAAAAAGACTGACAATTTTGAGAAAAAAAAAAAACAATTATTTTTTACTTTTTGCTATAATGAATATCCAAAAGAATTAATAAAAATGTCTTCCTCAGTTTAGGCCAATATGTATTCTTCTACATATTTTTAGTAAAAAAATAAATACCGTATATACTCGAGTATAAGTCAAATTTTTCAGCACATTTTTTTGTGCTGAAAGTGCCCCCCTCGACTTATACTTGAGTCAAGCACTTTTCTGCAGCAAAAAAAATCATTTTCCGAACCGACTTTGGGGCCCCGTATCTCAGGGCCACTTGGTGCTAGGAACCCCAAATTTGGTGTGCAAACCTAGTGGGACTGGTACCACAACATATCCAAAGCTGAAGTTCCTAGCACTAAGTGGCCCTGAGATACGGGGCCCCAAAATCAGTTCAGAAAATGTCTTTCTCTGCTGCAGAAAAGTGCTTGACACTTTCTGAACCGACTTTGAGGCCCCATATCTCAGGGCCACTGAGTGCTAGGAACCCCAAATTTGGTGTGCAAACCCAGTGGGACTGGTACCACAACATATCTAAAGCTGAAGTTCCTAGCACCAAGTGGCCCTGAGATACGGGGCCCCAAAACCGGTTCGGAAAATGTCATTCTCTGCTGCAGAAAAGTGCTTGACATTTTCTGAACTGATTTTTGGGGCCCTGTATCTCGGGGCCACTTGGTGCTAGAAACCCCAGCTTTGGGGGGGAAATTATATGGTGCTAGTTCCACTGGGTTTGCACACCAAATTTGGGGTTCTTAGCACTAAGTGGCCCCGTATCTCGGTCAACTGTGTCCATCTGCAGCAATGTCATTTCGGGACACTTTGGGTTCAGAGACCCCAAATTTTGGCTGCAGCTAGGGGGCATCTAGGAACCCTTAACTAGTTTGAAGTTCGGGGGACCTATGGCTGCAAATGGGCACAGTGAGGCATGCAAATGGGCACAGTGATGCTGCAAATGGGCATTGCTGACCCTCTTTTCCACTTACAGTAGCTGTGCATTTCTCACCCTCGTCTTATACTCGGGTCAATAAGTTTTTCCCATTTTTTTATGGTAAATTAGGGCCTCGACTTATACTCGGAACGACTTATACTCGAGTATATACGGTAAATAAATATTAAAAAAAATTGCAAATATTGATTGGTTTGCGTAAAAGTTATAGCGTCTACAAACTAGGGGATAGATTTATGACATTTTTATTATAATTTTTTTTTACTAGTAATGGTGAGGATGCGATTTTTAGCGGGACTGCGACATTACGGCAGACAGATCGGAGACTTTCGACACTTTTTTGGGACCAGTGACATTTTTTACAGCGATCAGAGCTATAAAAATGCACTGATACTGTATAAATGTCACTGGCAGGGAAGGGGTTAAAACTAGGGGGCAATCAAGGGGTTAAATGTGTTCCCTAGGGAGGTGTTTAACTGTGGGGGGAGGGGACTGACTGGAGGAGGGGACCGATCTCTGTTCCTGATCACTAGGAACAGCAGATCTCTCTTTACTCCCCTGGCAGAACGGAGATCAGTTTGTTTACATTGACAGATCCCCGTTCCAGCCCCCTGTGGAGTGATCATGGACATCGCAGCTGCCGGCCACACACATCGGCTCCCCCGCCGTGCTACAGCTGTTAAGCGAGCCGACGTACAGCCATGGCGATTCGCAGGAACGAACCGACCTGCCGCGGTATGTCGGCGGCTGGTCGGCAAGCTGTTAAGGGAGTGCCAAAAACACATGAAAAATCGCATGAAGCTTGTCGCCCCGAAAAGGAGCAGGAGCTTCTTTTGTTGGGGGCGACAAAACGCGCATAGGGAAACACATAGAAGTGAATGGGCCACCAAATGTGCAACACGCCAAACCGTGTGCGTTCCTGCTACACAAAAATGTGAACGCAGCCTAAGCCCATCGTTCACATTGGAGTGAATTGACAGGTCAAATCGCATGCCAAGTCGCAGCCCATTGCCGGCAATGGCACAGCTGTAATCGGTGCGACACTGCACCGATTTGCAAAAGTAGTTCCTGCACTACTTTTGGCGATTTCGGGTGCGACTTCAATAGACATTTGTGCATGAAAACGCACGGATGTCTTTCAAGTCGCTCCCAAAATCACACTGAAACGCGGCTTCAAAATCGTGTGATTTCAAAACCGTGTTCACTGCGAATGAGGGCTCACGTGATTCTGTCACGCTGCAAAAATCGCATAGCACCCAAACGCATGCATTTTGCAGCGATGGTTGCGTGATTTTGGAATCGCAGCGATTCCAAATCGCCAAGTACAACTGGGGCCTAAACGATTTTGCACGGGCTTTGTCAAGCTGCAAAAATCGCATACTGTTTAAAGATGAATAGGATCCAAACGCATGCTGTTCTGCGATTTGGGGTGATTCCAGATCGGCTGTGAGTTGTACTAGCAGAACGGACAGCGATTGCTCACAATAATCTTCAAAACTTTTTTTTTCGCCTGCACAAAACTGATCGCTAAAACGTTCGCCTAACATGACAAACCTCAAGTAAAAGGTGAGAAAACACGACGACTCCAACCAGCAAATATTGTGATTATTATTTATACAGCGCCAACAGTTTGTGCAGCACTTTACAAAAGAAATACAATACAGAAGGGATAGGAAGGCCTTGCTCATGGAGCTTACAATCTAAAAATCAGAACACTCACCTCCACAATGGACGGCACTTCTTATGCAACCGGCAACCAGTCTACAGGAAATACACGACACATGCTGCATTCCAGAGGGGGGAGGACCCAGGAAGACATCCTGGTCATGTGACCGGCCACATGGGCCATGTGGTGATGTCACGTGACCAGCAGGGGGAGTCACCTGACCTCTTCAGCTCTGACATCTGAACGCCTTACATGGAGCAGAGCGATTGTTACGTTTGATTCGGCCATAACTTTGTCATTACTTATGATAACAATGTAACGCAGATCTCTTGTTTTTGGGATATTCTGCCCTTTCTTTTAATGATCTTGTTTTGCAATTTTTTTTGGCAAACATTTTTTATTTTTTTTGCAAAAAATAATCTTTCAGGGTATGTCCCCTTCTTCAAGCAGTACTAATTCACAAAGGTTTTAGAAGAATGTTAAAAACATATTTTTTTTTTCTAAAATAACATTTTCTTCTTTTTGCAAAAAAACTTTTCTTTTTGTAAAATTATTTTTTTTTTACTTTTGCAAACATATACATATGTGTGTAAATATATTTATTTATTTATTTTGCATATATATATATATATATATATATATTTGCAAAAGTATTTTTTATTTTTTGTGTAAAAATAAAAATTAATTTTGCAAACATATACATGTGTGTATATCTAGACTCTGGGAGTGAGACAATTTTTTCTTGTGCTCTAGCAGCTTGGACAGCAAAATTTGCCTGTTCAGGGCTACAGCTGGTGGTGTGGTGCTGGCAGAATCAGAGCAAGGTTCCTACTTATGCCCCTACTCCGCACCGCACCATATGGACCTTCTTCCCCACTGGAAGAGCCATAGGATGGACTTTTGACGATGATACCATCATCTCTATCACTGGAGGCTGCTGAGAGGGCATGGTCTATAGTCAGGGCTGCGTTTTGGCCTAGGTCTAGGGCGGCACTTTGCGGGTGGTAAAAAAAGCGCCCCCCCCCCACATGAGAGAAAGCCCTTCCACTCATCTTGACTATTCCCAGCTCCCGCGGCCGCTTCCCGCACACATGCGGCCCACAGCAGCCAGCTTGCTGTAGCAGAGCCGCTGTATATGGGCGCGCTTGGCAGAGGGTTGGGGGGGGCATGTAACTCACACCCCCCACCCTCTGGCAAGCATGCCCATACACAGCGGCGCTGCTACAGCAAGGCGGCCGCCGGGAATCAGGAAGATGGGTGGGGGGGCTTTCTCTCATGCGGGGGGCGGTGTGTGACTCACGTCCCCATAAGCAGCAGGTGACTGGCGGAGGTGGAGCCTTAAGCTCCGCCTACCCTCCCCTGCACTGCTTTTCTGCAGTGAATCTTCTCCTCGGCACTGGGGCGGGGTCTGGCTGTGACGTCAGGAGGAGGAGGAGAAGAAAGAGAGGAGCACGAGGGAAACCCCAGGACAGTAGGTAAAATGATTGAATAAATTATATCAGTGTTATGGGCACAGTGGCTGCGTTTGATGGGCACAGTGGCTGCGTTTGATGGGCACAGTGGCTGCGTTTGATGGGCACAGTGGCTACAATTGATGGGCACAGTGGCTACAATTGATGGGCACAGTGGCTACAATTGATGGCACAGTGGCTATAATTGATGGGCATAGTGGCTGCAATTGATGGGCACAGTGGCTGCAATTGATGGGCACAGTGGCTGCAACAGTGGCTGCATTTGATGGAACAGTGGCTGCGTTTGATGGGGCACAGTGAGGCTGCAATTGATGTCTTTTTTTCTGAATTTTTTAGTTTGTTTGCGCCCCCCCAAAATTTTGAGCACCAGCCGCCACTGGTATGTGCAAAGTGCTCCATGCATGCTAAAATCAATGCAAACCCATTAAACAGTCCACATTTAGTGAAAGTGCATTAATATTCAGATCATGATATTGCAGTAAAGTGCTCCATCAATGCAAACTCCTTAAAGAGGAGATTTCCGCGCCCCCCCCATGATAACATTAAAACTTTTAATATTAGAACACTTACCTGTCCAGGGGTCCTGCAATGTCGACACCTCAGCCGATTTTCGGATTGGCTCTCGGGTTTTGCCACCATCATTCATGGTAAGGCAAACCGGCCGGTTGCACATGTACGAAGCGCGTTGCACTTTCTGAATGGCCCAGTGGAGGAAGGAGGAGGGGGGGCAAACTTCAGAGGGGGCAGCGCAGTTTCCCGGAAGTGGGGAAGGGTACCTGTCAAAAACAGGTACCCGTTCCCCCTCTCCCCCCTGAAGGTGCCAAATGAGCCTAAACAGGAAGGGGTGTGGCCTCAGCAGGATGGGTTGGGTTTTATTTTTTTACAAAATAGTTTTTTTATTTGTTTTGATAGAAAGTAGTTTACAGGTTCAGATAGTACAAATGCATCCATAAACAAATCTCTTTTACAAAATATAAAAGAAAGTACAATAGCCCAACGGGGGCCAACTGTTATAGTTATACATCATATTTACCAAACTCCTCAACGGAGGAATGAAGTATACCACTGGTCACATAAGGGTAATGAGTGTGGACCTCGTAGGGCACCACAACCTAAAATCACAATGCTATATACAGCAGGGATATTTCCATGAACACAACATCCACACCATACATGCACCCATCTATACTCATTCACACAAAAAGGCAAACCTTGTCCCACCCCACCTCCACCACACCGTCCCTCCAGGCACACAAACGACCCACCATCCAAAGGTTACAGCCTCCCCTAGACATCAAAACAAAAAAAAAAAAAAAAAAAAAAAGAAAACCCATCAAGGGGAGGCCGGATATAGTTATTGTTGTGAGAGCGGAGTGTCCTAAAAGGAGTCTGCTATATCAAGCCAGGGCTGCCAGATCTTAGCAAATTTTTTTGGGCAGGCCCTACCCTTATAAACCAGTTTAAAAATTGGTATAACTTTATTCATCATACGATACAAAACTTGAATATCTGGGGCAGTTGCATTCTTCCATTGCATCAAAATTAATTTTCTGGCATAAAACAGTATTATACGGACAAGAGTTCGAGTATGAGTCCTGTGTATGAAATCATTCAGCACTCCCAATAGTCCAACCTCCGGGGTGCAGGGCACCTTTATTTGTAGTGTGTTTTCAAAAAAGGAAAATAAGTCCCTCCAAAAGGTGGACATAACAGGGCAGGACCAAAACATATACATGTATCCAGCTTCTGAGAAGCCACACCTAACACAGGAGGCTGCAGAGTCATATCCCATACGGGCCAGCCTAGCAGGAGTGTAATGCATCTGATGTATAAATTTATATTGTACATATTGGTCATTTGATCCAATAAGCTCCAGAAAGCACACCTCTGAGGCCTCCTCCCACCCCTCCTGTGACAACCCGGGAATTTCCTTTTCCCATTTCCGCTGAGCAATCTGAAAGGGTTTAACGCCCGCCACCTGAAGGCGAGAATATATAGTAGTAACAATTTTCCCAATATCGGGATATGACAATAGCACCTCTAGAGGTGATTCAGTGAGCTCCAGGGACAAACCAGAAAATTGTGCCCTGATGGCATGGCGCAGTGAAAGATACCTAAAATAAAACCTGTTTGTTACACCACACTTAGCCTTCAGATCCGCAAATGAGAAAAAAAGAGTCGTTTGAGTAGATCTGAGAGACGTGGGTAATACCAAGTCTTATCCACCACTGAGAATCTGGATGGCCCAGGAGCTCTGGAAAGTTAGGATTATGCCATAGAGGAGCATTGGGGGACACCCCTATCTGGTTAATGATTACTTTATTACCCTCATGCCAGGCCAGCCAGCCCACCTCAATCTGCGAGCCCCTAGAACAATGTCGAGGCATGGACCTGTGTAATGTGTCCACTAGTGAGGCCCTGGGGCCGTTAAGAGAGTTCAATAGAGCGGTGGAGCAGGAAGAGGAGGCCTCCAGAAACCAGTCATAGACATAAGCCAGCTGTGATGCTATAAAATAGTGCCTTAAATTAGGGCAGGCCAAACCTCCATCCAGTTTAGCAGCCTGGAGTGAGGCCCTAGCGATTCTCGGGTTCAAGCCCTGCCAAAGGAAGGAGGATACGAGTGAGTTAATTTTGATAAAAAGTTTCTTCAATAAAAATATTGGGGAAGTCCGAAAAACAGAGAAATTTAGGTAAAAATATCATTTTGAAAATATTCACGCGTCCAATCAAATTTAGTGGCAATGAGGCCCAGGAGCGTAACCTGGTCTCCATTTGAGTTATGATCGGGGTGATATTAAGGGTCTGGAAACTAGATAGATTATTATGAATATGTATTCCTAGATATTTAAATGTATGATGTATAGTCAGCTTGGACTGGGCTAGGTAAGCATAATCCCTGTCAGGGCCTATGGGGAATGCCACAGACTTTTCCCAGCCAACTCTCAGTCCGGAAGCCCTCCCCAAACTCGTCCACAACCTCCATCAAAGAGACAAAGGCCTGTTCTGAGCCGTCTAAGTAAATCAAGGCATCATCCGCATATAGAGAGATCCTCTCAGACAGTTCACCATAGCAGATGCCCCCCACTGTCTCCGTTTGACGCACTGCCAGAGCAAGTGGCTCAATGGGTAGTGCGAACAAAAGTGGAGAAAGCGGACAGCCCTGCCTGGTTCCTCTCTGCAAACTAAACATATCCGATATATCTTTGTTGGTACATATTCTTGCCCTGGAGTTAGTATAAAGCAACCTGACCCATTTAATAAATTGGACGCTGAAACCCATACGATGCATAGTTTCCCAAAGGAAGGACCAGCTAACCGTATCAAATGCTTTCATCACGTCAAGTGATAGTACCAGTCCGCTTCTTCTGTCCGTGGCAGCCCTGTGAATATGTATATAAAGGCGACGAATGTTTTCATATGTACTCTTACCAGGCATGAACCCTGTCTGGTCCCTGTGAATAAGGTGAAGAATGACCTTTTGTAATCTCAAGGCTAGGACCTTCGCTAGTACTTTAACATCGCTGTTTAGTAGCGAGATTGGACGGTATGACCCACACAGCAGTTTGTTTTTGTCAGGCTTGGGTAGCACAACAATGAGGGCTTCATTCATGGAGGGGGGAAGTTCTCCCTCCTCCATTGCCCGATTAAAGAGAGATAAAAGTTTCTGTGCCAATTCCACAGCATAGGTTTTGTACCATTCTGCAGGCAAACAGTCCAACCCAGGGGTTTTATTGGGGGGTAAAGAGCAAATAGCCTCAGTGATCTCTTCGATTGTCAAGGGAGTGTCTAAGATGGAGCTGTGGGAGTCGTCCAATACAGGAAATTGAAGGGAGTCAAAAAACCCCAATGTCTCCAATTCATCTGGGGGGTGGGGGGCTTCATATAGGGTCTCATAGAAGGACTTGAACGTCCGATTTATGGTCAATGGGTCTGAGGTGATTGAACCTTCAGGCAATTGAATCTGTGATATGGTCCTGTCAATGTATTCTGTGCGAGAAAGAAAGGCTAACATTTTACTATTCTTCCCACTATATTCATGTAGTCTGGCAGCCAGATATAACTGCTGAGTCCGCGTTGCGTCCACCCTATGGAGATCCAGGGCCCTGTGTGCCCCCACCAAGACTCCACGAGAATCCGGGGTGGGGAGCACAGAGTACTGGGCCCTAGCAGCCTCCAGAGAGGACTCCAAGGCCAGAAGAGCAGCACGGGAGGACCTCCTATGTTTAGCAATGTTTGAGATATATGAGCCCCGTACAGACACCTTAATGGCGTTCCATGTGGGGCCAAAAGAAGCCGATCCAGCGTTGTCCCCCCAATATAGGGACATGTCCTGCCGGACCGGCTCTTCAAATTCAGGGGTGGAGACCCAAAGGGGACTGAGCCTCCACAACCGAAAAGAGGGTCTGTGACCGAGTATTAATTCAACACACAGGGCGGAGTGGTCAGAAATTGTCTTTGATATATAGTATATTGTCCGGGTATATGAGGTCAGGTCAGAAGTCCCAAGGGCATAGTCCAGCCTGGAAAGAGTACGATAAGACCGGGACTGACAACAGTATTCCCTAGCCAATGGGTTTTGTTGTCGCCATAGGTCAATGTATCCAAAGGAAGCACACCACTGACAAAACAGCTTAGATTCATACTGAATGGGTTTCAGTCTATCCACTATAGGGTCCATAACAGAGTTAAAATCCCCCACAATAAAGGTGGCTAATGTAGGCAGATCCGAGAGCCTTGTGCACAGATCTGTAAAGGGTGCAGCCGTGACAGGAGGAGGAGCATACACAACCACCAGAAGTAATGGGGTGGCGTGTATCTTACATTGGAGGAAAATATACCGCCCATTAGGGTCTAAAATCACTCTATCACATGAAAAGGGGAGGCCCTTCCTTATGAGGACGGACACACCCCTGGCGTAATTAGAAAATGTGGAATGATATCCATGCATGACCCAGTGTTTTTTTAAAGCAAGCATCTTAGACCCCATAAGGTGTGTCTCCTGCAGGCACAGTATATGAGGCTTATGAGCCTGGGTTGGGTTTTATTTAAATTAGGGGGGTGCATGAGTTTAGTCAGGTATAGGGCAGCACAAAAACTAAATACACCACTGTCTATAGTGGGGGTAGAGGTGGAACAGAAGGAGCTGGAAGGAGGAGGAGTGAGGCCATATTTTATGATCTGTAGCTTTCTGGCGCTGTTCCCTGTGTGGTGAAAAATTGGATGTCTTTTCATGCATATGGTATGCAAATGGTTGATGCCATAGCCACATTTTATGTTAGGTTTGCAGTACACATGCTGAAAAAGGAGCGTACAGCCGAGCTCTGGGGAGTGGACTGGGGGGGGTAAGTGTGCCCTGAACCTGTGGAGCTCTGCCATCCAGTCGATTAGGGCGGCTGTTTCCTCCACTTTTCTGCCAGCTGCCCCTGGATGACATCCTGTCCCTTTGAGATTGTGTCTCTTCCTTACTTTTCTTCTTCTAATTATATATATATATATATATATATATATATATATATATATATATATATATATATATATATATATATATATATATATATTTTTTTTTTTTTTTAGCAGAGACCCTAGAGAATAAAATGGAGATCGCTGCAAACTTGCAATACTTTGTCACACTGTATTTGCGCAGCGGTCTTACAAACGCCTCCTCACACCTGCTTTAACTCCATAACTGGCTCTCAAAAAAGTTCCGCAGATTTATGCATTACACGCAGTTGTGGGGCATTTGCAGCGTTTCCTTGTTTGATTGAACTCGTCGTGTTTGGTGGGATGCCGCCTACCAAGTGCGACACGTCAGATCATTTTTGCTGTGGGTGCGACCGCATCATGTAAACACCCCCCCATCTGCTGACGTTGCAGCTTAACCACTTAATGACCAGGCCGTTTTTTGCAATTCGGCACTGCGCCGCTTTATCTGACAATTGCGCGGTCGTGCGATGCTGTACCCAAACAAAGTTAACGTCCTTTTTCCCACAAATTGAGCGATTTTTATTTTTTGCGCTATAAACAAAAAAAAAAAAGACTAACAATTTTGAGGAAAAAAAAAAACAAAAAGCAATATTTTTTACTTTTTGCTATAATGAATATCCAAAAGAATTAATAAAAATGTCTTCCTCAGTTTAGGCCAATATGTATTCTTCTACATAATTTTGGTTAAAAAAAAAAAAAAAAAAAAAAATTGCAAATATTGATTGGTTTGCGTAAAAGTTATAGCGTCTACCAACTAAGGGATAGATTATGACATTTTTATTATAAATTTTTTTTTTTTTTTTTTTACTAGTAATGGTGAGGATCTGCGATTTTTAGCGGGACTGCGACATTACGACAGACAGATCGGAGACTTGACACTTTTTTGGGACCAGTGACATTTATACAGCGATCAGAGCTATAAAAATGCACTAAAAATGCACTGATGATACTGTATAAGTGTCACTGGCAGTGAAGGGGTTAAAACTAGGGGGTGATCAAGGGGTTAAATATGTTCCCTAGGGAGGTGTTTCTAACTGTGGGGGGGAGGGGACCGACTGGAGGAGGAGACCGATCTCTGTTCCTGATCACTAGGAACAGCAGATCTCTCTTTACTCCTCCTGGCAGAACGGAGATCCGTTTGTTTACATTGACAGATCCCCGTTCTGTCTCCCTGTGGAGCGATCATGGACATCGCAGCCACCGGCCATGCGCATTGGCTCCCCCGCCGCGCTACAGCTGATAAGCGAGCCGACGTACAGCCATGGCGATTCGCAGGAACGAGCCGACCTGCTGCAGTATAATGACGGCGGCTGGTTGGCAAGCGGTTAAGGGAGTGCCAAAAACACAAAAAATCGCATTAAGCTTGTCGCCCCAAAAAGGAGCAGGAGCTTCTTTTTTGGGGGGCGACAAAACACGCGTAGGGCAGCCCATAGAAGTGAATGGGCCACCAAATGTGCAACACACCAAATCGCATGCGTTCCTGCTACACAGAAATGTGAACGAAGCCTAAGTCCATCGTTCACATTGGAGTGAATTGACAGGTCAAATCGCATGACAAGTCACAGCCCATTGCCGGCAATGGCACAGCTGTAATCGGTGCGACACTGTACCGATTTGCAAAAGAAGTTCCTGCACTACTTTTGGCGATTTCGGGTGCGACTTCAATAGACATTTGTGCATGAAGCTGCACGGATGTCTTTCAAGTCGCTCCCAAAATCACACTGAAACGCGGCTTCAAAATCGTGTGATTTCAGATAAAGTCGCATGATTTCAAAGCCGTATTCACTGCAAGCTGCAAAAAATCGCATAGCACCCAAACGCATGCATTTTGCAGCGATGACTGCGTGATTTTGGAATCGCAGTGATTCCAAATCGCCAAGAACGACTGGGGCGTAAATGATTTTACACGGGCTTTGTCAAGCTGCAAAAATCGCATACTGTTTAAAGATGAATAGGATCCAAACGCAAGCTGTTCTGCGATTTGGGGCAATTCCAGATCAGCCGAACGGACAGCGATCGCCTGTACAAAACCGATCGCTTAACGTTCGCCTAACATGACAAACCTCAAGTAAAAAAGTGAGAAAACACGACGACTCCAACCAGTAAATATTGTGATTATTATTTATACAGCGTCAACAGTTTGTGCAGCACTTTACAAAAGAAATACAATACAGAAGGGATAGGAAGGCCTTGCTCATGGAGCTTACAATCTAAAAATCAGAACACTCACCTCCACAATGGACGGGACTTCTTATGCAACCGGCAAACAATCTACAGGAAATACACAACACATGCTGCATTCCAGAGGGGGGGGGAGCCAGGAAGACATCCTGGTCATGTGACCGGCCACATGGGCTATGTGGTGATGTCACGTGACCAGCAGGGGGAGTCACCTGACCTCTTCAGCTCTGACATCCGAACGTCTTACATGGAGCAGAGCGATTGTTACATTTTATTCGGCCATAACTTTGTCATTACTTATGATAACGATGTAACACAGATCTCTTGTTTTTGGGATATTCTGGCCTTTCTTTTAGTGATCTTGTTTTGCAATTTTTTTTGCGAAAAATAATCTTTCAGGGTATGTCCCCTTTTTCAAGCAGTACTAATTCACAAAGGTTTTAGCAGAATGTTAGAAACATATTTTTTTTTCTCTAAAATAAAATTTTTTTTCTTTTTTACAAAAAAACTTTTTTTTTTGTAAAATTATTTTTTTTTTTACTTACTTTTGCAAACATATACATGTGTGTAAATATATGTATTTATTTATTTTGCAAATATATATATATATTTTTGCAAAAGTATTTTTTTTTTTGTAAAAATAAAAAATAAAAATTATTTTGCAAACATATACAGTGTGGCTCGGTTCACACTGGGGCGACTTGTCAGGCGACCTAGTCGCCTGACAAGTCGCCTCCCGTTCTGTGCTATGGAACCGTTCTAATTGGAGCGACGCAAGTCGCTCCGACTTAGAAAAAGGTTCCTGTATTACTTTGGGGGCGACTTGGGGCGACTTGCATAGACTTCTATGCAGAAGTCGTCTCGCAAGTCGCCCCGGCAGTCGTTTGCAGGTCGCCTCGCTGAGGCGACCTGCAAGTCGTGCCGCCCATGTGTGAACCGAGCCTGTGTGTGTGTGTAAATATAAACTATATGGGAGTGAGACAATTTTTTCTTGTGCTCTAGCAGCTTGGACAGCAAAATTTGCCTGTTCAGGGCTACAGCTGGTGGTGTGGTACTGGCAGAATCAGAGCAAGGTTCCTACTTATGTCCCTACTCCGCACTGCCCCATATGGACCTTCTTCCCCATTGGAAGAGCCATAGGGTGGACTTTTGACAGCCCTTGCTATACCATCATCTCTATCACTGGAGGCTGCTGAGAGGGCATGGTCTATAGTCAGGGCTGTGTTTTGGCCTAGGTCTAGGGCGGCACTTTGTGGGGGGTAATAAAAGCAGCCCCAACCCCCCGCATGAGAGAAAGCCCAGCCCTTCCACCCGTCTAGACTATTCCCAGCTCCCGCGGCCGCTTCCCGCACACATGCAGCCCACGGTGGCCGGCTTGCTGTAGCGGAGCCGCTGTGTATGGGCATGCTTGGCAGAGGGTGGGGGGCTTGTAACTCACGCCCCCCCACCCTCTGCCAAGCATGCCCATACACAGCGGCGCCGCCACAGCAAGGTGGCCGTGGGAATCGGGAAGACGGGTGAGGGGCTTTCTCTCATGCGGGGGGTGGCGTGTGATTCACATCCCCATAAGCAGCAGGTGACTGGCGGAGGTGGAGCCTTAAGCCCCGCCTACCCTCCCCTGCACTGCTTTCTTGCAGTAAATCTTCTCCTCTGCACTGCGGCGGGGTCTGGCTGTGACGTCAGGAGGAGGAGGAGAAAGAGAGGAGCACGAGGGAAATCCCCAGGACAGCAAGTAAAATGATTGAATAAATTATATCAGTGTTATGGGCACAGTGGCATCATTTGATGGCACAGTGGCTACAATTGATGGGCACAGTGAGGCTGCAATTGATGGGGCACAGTGAGGCTGCAATTGATGGGGCACAGTGAGGCTGCAATTGATGGGGCACAGTGAGGCTGCAATTGATGGGGCACAGTGAGGCTGCAATTGATGGGGCACAGTGAGGCTGCGTTTGATGGGGCACAGTGGCTGCGTTTGATGGGGCACAGTGGCTGCATTTGATGGGGCACAGTGGCTGCATTTGATGGGGCACAGTGGTTGCGTTTGACGACGGGACGGTGCAGCTGTTGTTCTGGGTGGACGTCATATGACGTGATCGCCTTCTAGGCCCCCTAGGGGTAGCGCGTGCCCGCTGCGCCACTGGGGACCCGGTGCGCATGCCCGGCAGCCGCGATGTCTGCCGGGCACCCGCGATTGCCTGGTAACCGAGCAGGACTGTGGACCTGTGTGTGTAAACACACAGATCCACATCCTGTCAGAGGAGAGGAGACCGATGGTGTGTTCCTTGTACAGAGGAACACCGATCGGTCTCCTCCCCTTGTAAGTCCCCTCCCCGTACAGTTAGAATCACTCCCCTAGGAACATAATTAACCCTACAGCGCCCCCTCCTGGTTAACCCCTTCATTGCCAGTCACATTTATACAGTAATCAATGCATTTTATAGCACGGATCGCTGTAAAAATGTGAATGGTCCCAAAAATGTGTCAAAAGTGTCCGCCGCAATATCGCAGTCACGCAGATCACCGCCATAACTAGTAAAAATAAAATAATAATAAAAATGCTATAAATCTATCCCCTATTTTGTAGACGCTATAACTTTTGCGCAAACCAATCAATATACGCTTATTGCGAATTTTTTACCAAACATATGTAGAAGAATACGTATCGGCCTAAACTGAGGAAAAAATTTGTTTAAAAAAAATGTGGATATTTATTATAGCAAAAAGTAAAACATATTGTGTTTTTTTCAAACTTGTCACTCTTCTTTTGTTTATAGCGCAAGAAATAAAAACCGCAGAGGTAAACTAATACCACTAAAAGAAAGCTCTATTTGTGGGAAAAAAATGATAAAAATTTCATTTGGGTACAGTGTTGCATGACCGCGCAATTGTTATTCAAAGTGCGACAACGCTGAAAACTGAAAATTGGCTTGGGCAGGAAGGGGGTGAATTTAGTGAAAGTGCATTAATATGCAGATCATGATATTGCAATAAAGTGCTCCATCAATGCAAACTCATTAAAGTGGAGTTCCGCGCCCCCCTCCCCCCTCCCCCCATGATAACATTAAAACTCAGCAGCTACAAATACTGTAGCTGCTGACTTTTAATATTAGGACACTTACCTGTCCAGGGATCCTGCGATGTCGACACCTCAGACAATTTTTGGATTGGCTCTCGGGTTTTGCCACCATCATTCATGGTAAGACAAACCGGCCGGTTGCACATGTGCGAAGCGCATTGCACTTTCTGAATGGCCCAGTGGAGGAAGGAGGAGGGAGGAGGGGGGGCGAACTTCAGAGGGGGCAGCGCAGTCTCCCGGAAGTGGGGAAGGGTACCTGTCAAAAACAGGTACCCGTTCCCCCTCTCCCACCTGAAGGTGCCAAATGAGCCTAAAGAGGAAGGGGTGTGGTTTACAGATAATAGGGTGGGTCTTAAACAGGAAGGGGTGTGGCCTCGGCAGGATGGGGTGGGTTGTATTTAATATAGGGGGGTGCATGAGTTTAGTCAGGTATAGGGCAGCACAAAAACTAAATACACCACTGTCTATAGTGGGGGTAGAGGTGGAACAGAACGAGCTGGAAGGAGGAGGAGTGAGGCCATTTTTTATGATCTGTAGCTTTCTGGCGCTGTTCCCTTTGTTGTGAAAAATTGGATGTCTGTTCATGCATATGGTATGCAAATGGTTGATGGCATAGCCACATTTTATGTGCTTGAGGAAGAGGCTGCAAATTACTATGGTTAGGTTTGCAGTACACATGCTGAAAAAGGAGCGTACAGCCGAGCTCTGGGGAGTGGACTGGGGGCAGGTAAGTGTGCCCTGAACCCGTGGAGCTCTGCCATCTAGTCGATTAGGGCGGCTGTTTCCTCCACTTTTCTGCCAGCTGCCCCTGGATGACATCCTGTCCCTTTGAGACTGTGCCTCTTCCTCACTTTTCTTCTTTGTTCTATCAGTCACAGTGGCGGCTGGTGCTCAAAATTTTTGGGGGGGCACAAGCAAACTGAAAAAAACAAAACAACATATGCAGCCACTGTGCCCATCAAACGCAGCCACTGTGTCACCAAATGCAGCTACTGTGCCCATCAAAAGTAGCCACTGTGCCCAAACACTGCCACTGTGCTATCAAATGCAGCCACTGTGCCATCAAACGCAGCTACTGTGCCATCAAACGCAGCTACTGTGCCAAACGCAGCCACTGTACACATAAATTACCACCACTGTGCCCATCAAACGCAGCCGATGTGCCTATAAAACGCAGCTATTCACAAAAAAAAGAAAACAAATTGGGATTTTACCAAAAAACATTTAGCAGAGTACATATTGGCCTGAATTTATGAAATTAGATTTTTTTTCAATTTTTCTTATTGGATGTTTTACACCAGAAAATAAAAAATATTGTTTTTTTTTTTTTCAAAATGTTTTTGTTCATACTGCAAAAAAAACAAAAAACGCAGAGGTGATCAAATACCACCAAAAGAAAGCTCCATTTGTGGGAAAAAAAGGGCGTCAATTTTGTTTGGGTGCAGCGTCGCACGACCGCGCAATTGTTAGTTAAAGCGACGCAGTAGAGAATCGCAAAAAATGCCCTGGTCAGGAAGGGGGTAAATCTTTCCGGGGCTGAAGTGGTTAAACAGGGACCTGGACAATTCCATACACAGTAGTGTGTGAAGGAGAGGGACTGTGTACTGTGACATGCTGTGTATACAGTGGGGGAGGTGTCTCAGTGTAGCACACACAGGAGTAGAGATGTGCAAACACACACTGACAGGTTAAGCCCTGTCCACCCCTCCTCTTCTCTCCCTCCTAAGGACTCTCATTGTCCCCTCACAGCTGGGTGTGATTGTTCCAGCACGACCCCAGCATTCCAAGCAGGCAGGTTGGGGGGAGGGGGAAGTGGAGAAAGTGAGTGAGAGGAAGTAGCAAGCTGCACACTAGGGATGAGCCGAACACCCCCCGGGTTCGGTTCGCATCAGAACCTGTGAACGGACTGAAAGTTTGCACGAACTTTAGAACCCCATTAAAGTCTATGGGACTCGAAACATTCAAAATCAAAAGTGCTAATTTTAAAGGCTAATATGCAAGTTATTGTCCTAAAAAGGATTTGGGGACCCGGGTCCTGCCCCAGGGGACATGTATCAATGCAAAAAAAGTTTTAAAAACAGCAGTTTTTTCGGGAGCAGTGATTTTAATGATGCTTAAAGTGAAAAAAAAGTGAAATATTCCTTTAAATATCGTACCTGGGGTGTGTCTATAGTATGCCTGTAAAGTGGCGCGTGTTTCCCGTGTTTAGAACTGTCCCTGCACAAAATGATATTTCTAAAGGAAAAAAAGTAATTTAAAACTGCTTGCGGCTTTAATGAAATGTCTGGTCCCGGCAATATGAATGAAAATCAGTGAGACAAACGGCATAGGTACCCCCCCCCCCCCAGTCCATTACTTTGGGTCTTGTATGGATATTAAGGGGAACCCCGCACCCAAATTAAAAAAAGGAAAGGTGTTGGTCCCCCAAGCCCTATATACTCTGAACAGCAGTATACAGGCAGTGCAAACAAGACAGGGACTGTAGGTAGTAGAATCTGTTTATAATTTTGATCTGGTACATTTTTAAAGTGTAGCTCTAGCCAAAAAATCTATTTTTAAGCTTTTTGGAAAACCTAGGGAAGGGTTATCACCCCTGTGACATTTGTTTTGCTGTCTGTGCACCTCTTCAGAAGATTTCACCTCACTTTCTGCCCCAATGACAAATGTGTAAGGATGTTAGAGTGCTGCTTTAAGATATGTTATACAAGAAGAAATGTATTTTGCTTTCTTATGCAGAAAATTAGAAGTGCAAAGATTATTTGCGAGCTATGTACTTGAACAGGATGTACGTGTGGTTAGCCTGACATTTTAATATAGACAATGAATAACAAAGTTATCACATGTTAGAAGTTGGGTGTCTGGAACACTGGCAGATTGCCTAGCATACGTGGTCACATATATATATAAACTTATATTTAGATATAGCCTGAGGGAGATCTCTAGGCAGAATATGCAATTTATGACGTTTTATGGTTATTTTTTCATAAAGTCTATGCTTCAATTTCATTGGCTGATAATAAGAGGGAGCTTTTTCTCTCTCTCTGTAAGTGTATAAGATATATGCAAACCCAGTAAACCATTGTAATTTTGATTCACCATCCCATGTGTGTGTCTTGATTACCCGATCGGAGAGTTCTATCCATACACCCAGAGGTCCAACCCGGGTTCAAAGGAGAAATAGGGGCGGCTTAGCAGAAAATGGTACCAGAAGTGGTGGCGATCGACTGCAAGGTGAGTGGAAATTTTGTAAATTTATTTTACGAAGCCTTTTCACTTATTCTAGCACGATTGACCCCTATTTTTTTTTAATTTTATAATTGTGCACACAATTTCATGTTTTATTTTAAAATTTGGGGGTTTTAGCGAAACAAGGATTGGTGATAAAGCATCAGTGGAGAGGAGAAACGTTTTTCCCATATTAACTCTTACAGGAGAGAATTTCCCTTCCTAGGGGTAGATTTCATCTCACTTCCTGTTGTCTCCTTCCGTTTGCAAGTAGGAGTTGTTTGTAAGTTGTATGTTTGAAAGTAGGGGCCTGCCCTATATACTCAGCAGAAATTGGGGCCTTAGGTGTTGGTGTTGCCACAACACTGTAAGCCCTCACAGTTACTCTTGGTGGGCGCAGGAACGGGCCCTGCTGTGAAATATTATATCAAGAATTGTAATTATATGCCATTGTTGAACAGTGGTAGAAAAACTGGGCCTTTGGTGGTGGTGGTGGTGCTGGTGCCATAACACTGTAAGCCCTCACAGTTACTCTTGGTGGGCGCTGGAACGGGCCCTGCTGTAAAATATTATATCAAGAATTGTAATTACATGCACCTTTTGAACAGGGGTGGAAAAATTGGGCCTTAGGCACTGGTGCCACAACACTGCAACCCTTCACAGATACTCTAGTTGGAGCACAGGAATGAGCCCTGCTGCAAAATATTGCATTAAAAAATGTAATTACATGCCCCTGTTAAACAGGGGCTGAAAAATTGGGCCTAAGCCACTGGTGGCAGCGCCCAGAACCAAAAATGTTCTTACAAGCTATCAGCATGATCATTGAGGAGGAAGAGGATAGTCACTCAGCATAACAGGATAGTCACTCAGTATCAGCATAGGCAGTCTTGAAGGGATCTGACATTTCAAAAAAAATTATTCGGTTACATCAGCATCAGGTGCTTGGTAGCTGGTGGTGATCCAAGACTGGTTCATTTTTATGAAGGTCAGCCGATCGACCGAGTCGGTGGACAGGCGCATCCTGTGATCAGTTACAAAGCCTCCAGCAGCACTGAATGTGTGTTCCGAAAGAACGCTGGATGCAGGACAGGCCAGTAGCTCAATTGCATACTGTGCAAGCTCTGGCCAGTGATCCATCCTCAAGACCCAGTAACCCAAAGGATTTTCGGTGGGAAAGGTATCCAAGTCTGATATTGCTCCTAGGTATTCCTGCACCATGTAAAACAGACGCTGGCGATGGTTGCTGGAACCGATCATATACCTTGAGGCTGTAGACTAAAAAATTGTCTGAATGCATTGGTCAGACGGCCACCTTCTCCACCGCTCCTGCTTTGACTGACCGAAGCCTCAGCAACACAAGCAACACGTTGTCCAGGAACAGGAACTTGTAACCTCACAGTCTCTTTGAACACATTGCACAGACCTTTCTGCAAGGCCTCCCGAAGATGTCTCATCCTCTGCTTCCTCTGCGACGGCAAGATAAGGTCCGCAACCTTACCCTTGTAACGTGGATCAAGGAGGGTTGCCAGCCAGTAATGATCCCTCTCCGTCAACCACCTCTGAGCCTACCCCTGCATAGCTGACAGAATCTCTGCCCCAGTGTGGCTCCTGTCCCCCAAGCACACTAGCTCAAGCACTGCATGGCATCTTTTTACCTGCGTACTTGCGTAGCCCCTTGAATGCCTACAGAGCACTGCTGGTTCCGAGGACAAAGCACAGGAAGAGGCCATGGAGGAAGAAGAAGAGGAGTGGGTGGAGGAGAGAGGTGTGTCAGAATCACCAGTAGTAGCATTTTGGAGGCGTGGTGGCAGAACAACCTCCAACACTACTGCACCTTGTCCTGCATCCTTCCCAGCTGCCAGCAGAGTCACCCAATGCGCCGTGAAAGATAGGTAATGTCCCTGTCCATGCCTGCTGGACCATGAGTCAGCGGTAAAATGCACTTTACCGCTGACCGCCCTGTCCAGCGAGGCCAAGACATTGCCTTCCACATGCCGGTAGAGAGCAGGAATCGCCTTCCGTGAGAAAAATTTGGGAACCTGCCACTGAGGAACCACACATTCCACAAACTCACGGAAGGGGGCAGAGTCTACCAACTGAAAAGGCAGCAGCTGAAGTACTAGCAATTTAGCCAAGCTAGCATTCAACCGCTGGATATGTGGATGGTTGGGAGTGAACTTCTTTCGGTGGTGCAGGAGCTGGGGCAGGGAAATTTGCCTGGTAAAATCTGACGTCGGTGTACCGATAGCAGATTGCCTGCAAGTACTTGGCTGTGACACACCTAATTCTACACCTTCATTCCTCTCAGTGCAGGTTTTCAGAGAGGACTGAAGGTATAGTGGGGTTGGAGATCCCAGATGATAAGGAGCAAGGAGAGGTCCGCTTTGTTCTTTGGTGTGGGTCTTTTAGGTACGCTTGCCAACAAACTGCATGGCAGGTCGACATATGTCTGGTAAAGCATGTGGTGCCCAAGCGGGTCATGTTTTGGCCACGCGAGATAAGCTTGAGACATTCGTTGCAAATAGTAGCGGTGGGATCTGATGCACTCATCTCAAAAAAGCACACACCAAAGAACTTTTGGAATAACACGCAGAGACAGCAGCACCCTGCACATGCGGAGCTCTGCGGTGTGATGCAGTTGGTGTGCTGCCCTTAAGCTGGCCCCTGGAGGGCATCCTGCCTCGTTGGAGATGTGCCGCCTCCTCCTCCTCTCTCCTATCAGGCACCCACATGGAGTCAGTGACTTCCTCATCATCCCCTCCCTCCTCATCACTGGAACAAACCTGGCAGTATGCTGCAGCTGGGGGAACATGACTGCCAGATTGCTGTCCTTCTTGGGCACCCCCTCTCTCTGGGCTCATGCTACTGCCTTCCTCTAGCTGGGTACATCATGGGAGCCTTGAAAACGCCAGGCATCCTCCTGGAGCATGTACCCAACACTGTGGTCAAACAGTTTGGGGGACTCCTCAGGAGGACATGGTGGGGCTAGGGAAGGAGTGACTGATGCCATTGAGCCAAGCTTGGTCGGCTTGGTCATCCACTCTACCAAGTCTTCGGCATGTTGCGGCTCAATGCGGCCAGCTACCGAAAAAAAGGACAAGCGTGTCCCATGGCCACGTGCTGATGAGGATGCACCGTGTCCACGACGTTGCTCAGAGAAAAATTTATGATTAAACCTCTGTCCACCATATATAAAATAATTACTCCCTAATGTTCACATGGGACTAGAGGCCCTCAAAGCTAAGTGGGTGGGGGATTTCCTGGCACTAGATATGGAAGGTTGGGAAGAAATGGGGGAGGGCTCCTTTTCACAATTGGTCTCTGCTAGGGACAGACTAGTACCAGTTATGCATATAAAATTATGCATAGAGTACTTCACACCCATGAAATTACACAAAATTATATTAATCCTTTCCGGCTTCCTGCCGGAAGTGCACCCCACCCTCAGCTGACATTTCCCATGTATTTTTGAGCTGTCCCCAGTAGTGGTGTGTTTGCTAGAACTTGTAGACCCATTGGCTCCCAGCCGAGCAGTCAGAACCTTACTGGGGCTATTACTTTATTATGCACGCAAGGCCATGGTCCTCAGGTGGAAAGCCTCTTCTGCATCCTCAGTTAACTTTTGGAAATGGTTAGTTAATTTAGCTCTGCCATTATGCAAGGCCACTTTCCTCTCTCGAGGTTGTGGCAAAAAAATGTCACAAAGTATGGAACATATGGGCAGAATCCCCGGCTACAAATGCAGACTCTCTGGATAATTATTCAATACTTGATATGTATTGCAAGGCAAGTAAAATTCTTTAAAAAGACTTGATATACAAGCGAGCTCTTGATATACAAGTTGCGTCAAGTCACAACTGAGCATAAAAGAGAAGAGAGGCGCCTCTAAGTGTAGCAATATGGTTACATTTAATGAAGGTACAACATTTAGCAACATGGTTGATGATTAAAACAGGCCCATTTAAGTACGCAGGCATCCAGGTAAAGTTGTCCACATAGGCCATCCTCCGCACCGCCATCAATGTCATCCCTTCCACGCTGAGCTCCAAGAGTGCTTCAAGCCTCGCTATCAGATTGCTCTTCTGCAGGGTAGTCTTCCTGGTCACAATTGCAGACTGACAGCAGTGAGAGCCGGCGGTGCGCAGGACGGTCTGGACAGCTTTACATAGTTACATAGTAGGTGAGGTTGAAAAAGACAAAAGTCCATCAAGTCCAAGCTATGTGTGTGATTATATGTCAGTATTACATTGTATATCCCTGTATGTTGCGGTCGTTCAGGTGCTTATCTAAAAGTTTTTTTTAATTATCAATGCCCCCCCGCTGAGACCACCACCTGTGGAAGAGAATTCCACATCCTTGCCGCTCTTACAGTAAAGAACCCTCTATGCAGTTTAAGGTTAAACCGCTTTTCTTCTAATTTTAGTGAATGGCCGCGTGTCTTATTAAATTACCTTACGCGGAAAAGTTTTATCCCTATTGTGGGGTCACCAGTACGGTATTTGTATATTGAAATCATATCCCCTCTCAAGCGTCTCTTCTCCGGAGAGAATAAGTTCAGTGCTCGCAACCTTTCCTCATAACTAATATCCTCCAGACCCTTTATTCAGTTTGTTGCCCTTCTCTGGACTCCATCCATTTCCAGTACATCCTTCCTGAGGACTGGTGCCCAGAACTGGACAGCATACTCCAGGTGTGGCTGGACCAGAGTCTTGTAGAGCGGGAGAATTATCGTTTTATCTCGTTTTAATCCCCTTTTTAATGCCAATATTCTGTTTTGCTTTGTTAGCAACAGCTTGGCATTGCATGCCATAGCTGAGCCTATCATCTACTAGGACCCCCAGGTCCTTTTCCATCCTTTACCCCGGATGTCTACATACTTAAATGTACCTGTTTTAATCATCAACCATGTGAGTTGCTAAAGTATACTGCTACACTTAGAGGCGCCTCTCTTTTTTACACTCTGTAGTTCCTGCTGGAATTTGCTTCTAATCCCTTTGTGGAGGCTTCCATTTGTGGATGGATATTTTATGGTTACACAACCTATCACATTGTTATAATCCTTTTATACGGACTATAAACTGAAGGATTTACGAATAAATGGTTGTGGAATGAATAATCTGAGTTTCTATTATTTCTTATAGGGAAATTTGCTTCGAGTGCTTTGGATTACAAGCATGTTTCCAGAACGAATTATGCTCGCACTCCAAGGTTTTACTGTATATAGATTCTTCAATGGGTATAGCAGAGCGAGGGGGGGGGGGATGTGTATTTCATCAATCAATAAGCTAAGCTCTGAAGGTTGTTTGTGGGAACAGAATATCCTTGTGATTCAGTCAAATCCAAAGGTGGTCCAAACGAAGTTTGTTCGTTTTTTGTTTTTTTTGTCTTTTGTTTTTAGTGCGTTTTAGTTTTTTATTGTGTATCTGAGCCTGGGTATGCCCAATAGGCTCTGTAATGTATTGTACTTCACTTTGGAAAACTGCAATAGAAAAAAAAAAAAAGGAGCCTATGACGTAGGCTCTTTACCACGTGATCAGCTGTGACCAATCACAGCGATAACCAGGAAGTGCCAGTAATCGGCTTTCCTCAGTTTGTGCTGACAAGGCATGAGCAGAGGAGAGCCGATTGGTGGCTCCCCCAATGGGGGAGGGGGGGGTCTGCCCTGATAATCAGCGCATTGATTATCAGCGCAGCCCCCATCAGAGGTGCCCATCACAGATGTCAATCAGTACCCATCAGTAATGCCTGTCAGTGCCATCAATTAGTGCCCATCAGTGCCGCCTCATCAGTGCCCATCAGTGAAGGAGAAAACAACATTTTATAACAGAAACAAGGAAAATAAAATAAAATTTAGGTCTTTTATAATTTGTTTAGCAAAAAAAAAAAGAAAAAACCCAGGAGGTAATTAAAAACCACCAAAAGAAAGCTCTATTTGTGGGGGAAAAAATGATAAAAATTTTGTTTGGGTACAGTGTTACATGACCGGGCAATTGTCATTCAAAGTGTGAGAGCGCTGAAGACTGAAAATTAGCCTGGGCAGGAAGGGGGTGAAATTGCCCGGTATTGAAGTGGTTAAAATTTAAAGAGACAGTACACACTTTTTTGTATTTTCCCCTTATCCTTTTGGTATATTTTATTGTAGGTTAAAACACATTAAAAATAATAAAAGCTCCTAAAAATGATTTGGCACTTTAACAGTTTGCGGTTTGTACTCTCCCCCCCCCCCCCCCACTGTCCCCTACATTGAATAACAACAAAATACACTAAAAAAAGAAAAAAAAAAAAACACAAAAGGCAAAGCAGACATAATAATAAAGAGAACATCAACATGATCCAGCATATCCTTTGTCCAAGTTGCCACAGAGAAAATGTACTATTTTTACCGCCCTTAGCCCCCCCCCCAACCTGTACAACCATCAACTCACCTGACAACAATCTCTCTTTTGATATTTTTATTGGTGAATTTATACAGATATATGAACCATCACCGAGATTTACTGATATATTCTTTATATGATATGGGATATATAATACACCAAAAAAGAAGAAATATAAAAAGGTTAAAAAAAAAAAAAATCAAACTCAATCAGTTTTTTCTTTATACCATAAAACAATCTTAAATCAATACAATGAAATTAGAAACAGCGATTACTAATATTACCCCCGATCATATTACAAACTGATGGTTTACATGTGTTTTACACATATTTTTAGCTCCATTGACTTCTATTAGATCACATGTTTTGCCGTGTTTTCTGAAAGCGCAGAAAAGAGGTGGCATGCGGTACTTTTCAGAAAACTCGGCAAAAGCGATCCTAATAGAAATCAATGGAACTGTGGCTAAAAAACTCGTTTAAAATGCACGTAAACCGCGCACACACCTGCTCTGCCGCCAAAACGCAGCGCGCCAATGTGAACCCGGCCTAAGTCTCCCCCACGTCTCTGGTCTCTAAAACTAAACTCAAAACGGTTTATAGTTTTGGATAGAGGGGTGAAGGATTAAAACCTCTGCCTGGCTTTTATTGCTGTCTGTCCCCCCCCCCCCCCCCCTAGAGATTTTCCCTCTGTATTTCTCCTGGTGACCATTGGCCTCTGACTCAGAATGTAACTGAAAGGCTGACCTTTTATGGCTGTCATTGAGACAGGAGATGGGAAATCTTCTAGACATGCGCAATTTGTTTTGTTCCAAATTCGTTTAACGAATATCAACAAATTGGTTAATTCTGAAGTGTCCCAATTAACGAAAACCCAATTAACGAATTTTTGTAAATTCAAATGTTCTAAAATTCGAAAATCTGAAAGAATAACTATTAAATCATAGGTATTGGAATATCCTTTCAAGTTTGGCTGTTAGTGAACGTAACGAATATGAATTTATCCGAAGTTACAAATTATCCGAAATAAGGAATGCCGCATCTAAACAAATGGAACGTAACAAATTAATAATAATAAATACCAAACAATAATAATAAAAACATTTTTTATTATTACTTATTATTAATTTGTTCCGTTCCATTTATTTAGATGCGGCATTCCTTATTTCGGATAATTTGTAACTTCGGATGAATTCATATTCGTTGCGTTCACTAACAGCCAAATTTGAAAAGATATTCCAATACCCAAAATTTAATAGTTCGTTATCATTAGTTAGTTATGATTTTGAGTTTTTGGATTTTCGTTATTAATTTCGAATTTATGAATTGCGATCATAACGAATGACCCGAAAAACAAAAAAAAACAAACAAACAATGAAACGAAGACAAAAACAAAATACATTTTTTCGACAGTGCACATGTCTAAAATCTTCCCACGGGGACATGTGTTCCGGTGACACCGATCGAAGAGGGGTATTCCTCTGACCTTTTTGTGTCTCTGGGAACTTTCTCTACTCCCTTCTCTTCAACACTAAGAAAGGGCTTTATATACAATTTAACCAAAGAATGAAAGTTAACACTTCTAAATAATAAATTAGATCTAAAAAGGCAAAAATTTTTGTCATTTTGAATAGAGTAAGTAAAGTTTATAACCTCTGTCAGTTTTTTTGCCTTCTGCGCCCTATTGGGGAGATTTTCCTTCATTTCCCGTCCCATAGCCACACAGGAAGTGAGAGGAAATCCCGGGTTATCACCAGAACTAGTGTCCGCAATGGAAAATGTCCCCTCTATTCCTGTTCTGGTGACAACCCAAAATTTGTCATTTTCATTTTCTTTCTTTTTTCTGTGATATCAATAAACAGGACAAATCGAGAAGGTGAGTCTCCCTAACGGGGGCAAAGACCACAATAAAAACCTGGCAGGGGCTCTAATTCCTTTCCATGTGTTCCAAAATTTAAAAAAAGTTTAGTTATACTTTAACCACTTAAGGATCGGGCCTATTTTTCAAACTTGTTGTTTACAAGTTAAAATCATTTTTTTTTTGCTAGAAAATTACTTAGAACCCCCAAACATTATATTTTTTTCTAACATCCTAGAGAATAAAATGGCGGTTGCTACAATACTTTTTGTCACACTGTATTTGCGCAGCAGTCTTACGAGCGCACTTTTTAAAAAAAAAAAAATACACTTTTTTGAATTAAAAAAAAAAAAAAAGACAACAGCTAGCCTAATTTTTTTTTTATATTGGGAAAGATGATATTACATCGAGTAAATTGATACCCTACATGTCACGCTTCAAAGTTGCGCCCGCTTGTGGAATGGCGACAAACTTTTACCCTTAAAAATCTGGGGAGGGGCCCTTTCCCTCCGCCGATAAAAGTGATCTTGCGGCGAATCCGCTGCAGAGATCACTTTTATCTGAAAGCGGACCGCCCACTGAAGAAGAGGATACCGGGGTTATGGTAGGTAGCTGCTGCCATAACAACGATATTCGTCTTCAAACAGCTGGCGTATAACTGCGGCGGGAGGTCCATAAGTGGTTACTTAAACACTTAAAATTAATATTTAACACCTTGTTCCTCAAATCTAATTACTCCTTAAATTTAACCTTAATCCCTAACCTAACATAACCCTCAACCACTTCAATACCGGGCCTATTCTGGCACTTCTCTCCTACATGTAAAAATCATCATTTTTTTGCTAGAAAATGACTCAGAACCCCCAAACATTATATAGGTTTTTTTAGCAGACGCCCTAGGGAATAAAATGGCGGTCATTGTAACTTTTTATCTCTCACGGTATTCATGCAATAATTTTTCAAACGCCTTTTTTTTGGAAAAAAAATGGTTTCATGAATTAAAAAATAACAAAATAGTAAAGTTAGCCCAATTTTTTTGTATAATGTGAAAGATGATGTTACGTCAAGTAAAAAAAGATACCTAACATGTCACGCTTAACAATTGCGCACACTCATGGAATAGCTCCAAACTTTGGTACTTATAACTCTACATAGGCGACGCTTTGAAAATTTGAAAACAGGTTACCAGTTTAGAGATACAGAGGAGGTCTAGTGCTAGAATTATTGCACATGCTCTAACGCACGCGGCAATACCTCACATGTGTGGTTTGAACGGAGTTTACATATGTGGGAGGGACTTGCGTGTGTGTTCGCTTCTGAGCGCAAGCTACCAGGGACAGGGGCGTTTTACATTTTTTTAAATGTATTTATTTAATTTTATATAATTTTTTTTATTTTTACTTTTTTGATCACTTTTATTCCTATTACAAGGAATGTAAACATCCCTTGTAATAGGAATCTATTGTGACAGGTCAATAAGACCCCGCATCTCTCCTCCAGGCTGGAAAGCATGAGATCGAGAAAAAAAATTCACCGATCTCATGCTGACAGCCGCGATCGCAGCTTTGTTTACATCCGGGAACCGGGGCGTGAAGTCATAACGTCACGCCCGGGCCTCCGACGGTCATAGAGATGACTGGTCATCGGAAACATCGGACATCTCGTCACCGGAAATCTCTATCGTCGTCATCCGGCGCCGGCCGATTCTTTCTCCAGGCCCCCGATGGCACAGGAGAGCCCGGAGAAGCACCGTATGGCGGTGGGAGGGGGGGACGTCCCCTCCCGTCGCCTATAAGAATGATCAAGCGGCGGAACTGCATCGTGCACAGAATCGCTGGCTGGAAAGAATGATATCTGAATAATGCCTGTAGCTGCACCCATCATTCAGATATCCCCTCACAAAGTCAAGGATGTCATATGACGGTGTGCGGTATTGAAGTGGTTGACCATACACTATACAATCCGATAGTTGATTTTACAATCTGTTTCCGATTTACTATGTAGTGCAAGTACTTTCCTGGATACAATTTGAACAGATAATGTATGGGTGTCCTTATAGTTTTGGTAAATCTAAAGCTGACCATACAGTACCCAATCTCCTTTGGCTTTACCAAAATGATGTAATGTCAAGTTAACCTTGAAAAGTCATTTGATTTAGTTAAAATCAGGCAGGCACATATACTACACAGCTGATGGTAGATCTAAAAGGAGATTGTATAAATAATAAACCCCCTAAATCCCCCCCTGTCTTATTGGGTGTGGAAGTGATGGAGGAGACTCTCCTGTGCTGAGATCTACCAGATCCACCAATTGAAGAAAAATGTAATCTGTACAAACTGTGTCATCCTATGAACCAGGTTGATATTTCTCACCAGATTTCCTGTAATATGATCATATTAAAAATCTCCTGACCCTCCCAGAGATCTTTATATGACCTTTTCTTACACATAACACAGCATGGAGGGGCTCAGTGAAGGTGGTGGTGAAGGTGTGGAGGTGTCTGATCGGGTCACACAGATCATAAAAGGACATCTGCCCGGCCTCATAATCCACATAGATCCTGACTCTGTTACTGGGGAGATAGCGATATATGCTGATCTGTTTATTGTCATGTATTAGATAACACCCAGTGCTATACCTGAACAAACCCCAGGACTTGTTATTATTTCCAATCATTGTCTGCACTCCTCCCCTCTCTATACTGGGATAACACATCCCAACACTGTAATCTTCTGACTCACTGACATCCACTTCCCAGTAATGTCGCCCCGAGGAAAAACCCTGACTGCTTAATACCTGGAACCATGACTGAAATCTCTCCGGTGTTTCTGGACGATTCTGCTTTATATCTGACCAAGATACAGTTTTCATGTCATCTGATATCTGTAGATTATTATGAGCTGTGTTCACATCCAGTAATATGTCTGAAGCTTCCGGTATATTGAAGAATACATTTCCCCCTTTTAGCATATCAGAGAACCCTGTGAGTAATGTGTGTGAGATTCCAGCCACATCCAGATCCCCTCCATCATGGAGGAGTCTATCATGTCTCTCTCTGTCCTCATTATCTCCCTCCTCAGTATCACACAAGTCCCCTGTGTCTGATTCCTGTAGGACAGTCAGTGGGTCAGTCATGTTACACAGCTCCTCAATGTCCTCCATCTTCCTGGACAGAGCCTCTTTCTTTATTTCCAGCTGATAAATCAAATCAGACAATGAGTGTGAGATCCGCTCTTCCTGGCTGGAGATGTTCCTCAGGACTCTCTTCTCCAGGTCCTCCAGATGTCTCCTGAGCTCTATGAACAGGGCAGTGACTCTCCCTGTTAGACCAGCTGATTTTTCTTGTACTTTTCCCTTAAGTTCCTGCAGACTCTGGACTCTTTGCTCAATCTCCTTTCTTTTAGCAATCAGTTTCTGCAGAACATTTCTCAGTTCCTGTTTCTTCTTCTCAGAGGCCTCATCCAGAGTCTCCACATTGTGTCCCCGGTGTTCTCCAGCCAAACTGCAGGACACACAGATACAGGCAGAGTCCTCAGTGCAGTAATATTTAAGAAGTTCTCTATGGATGGAGCATTTTCTGTTCTCCATGGAAGTGGTGGGATCAGTTAGGACATGTTCTGGTGACTTGCTATGGACTCTCAGGTGATTATCACACAGAGAAGCTTCACACAGCAGACAGGATTTAACAGCAGGTACAGCATAGTGAATACAGTAAGTACAGAAGATTCCAGTCTTCTTCTGTTCTGGATGAGTAGATCGTAAAGTCTCCACTATATTACACAGCGTTATGTTCCTCTGCAGTGTAGGACGACTCCTAGACCTTTTTCTGCACTGAGGACAGGAATAATCTCCAGACCCCACCTGTGTATCTAACACACGATCAATACAGACCCGGCAGAAGTTGTGTCCACAGCTCAGCATTACAGGATCTTTATACATTTCCAGACAGATGGAACAATCCAGCTCTTGTCTCACATCAGCCGACGCCATTTCTGACAGCAGAAGAGAGAAATGAAACTGAAAGTCTCCGACACTCAGAAACCAGAGGACACGTCTCACATTTCTCAACACAGGGAGAAGCTGATCTTGTTTTGCAACTTATATCTGCAGGAAGTATGTGCATAAAGTGAATGTCTAAGTTGAAGTGGTATTTTCATACACGGGAGTGTTCTGGTCACACGATGTTGTGACTGTTAGACCCCATACACACTATTAGATTTTCTGCAGATTTTTGTCTTCAGATTTACCAAAACCATATAAATGAGGCCGAACCTTAAAGGCCTTGTACACACGATCAGATTTTTGGAAGAATTTTCCTTGTCAAAAGAAGTTTATTGAGTATACAATATTATAAAGATACATAAAGTGAGTTTACAAGTATCTATAAAGTAAGCTCATTGTTTTACAGTAGGGTTTATATAGGTAAATATCATGAAATTTCAAATATTAAACATTGGGTTCACGTAAACCTAAATTAAAGATATATATAATTTCCTTAGTTACTTTTGTAGGTATTTAAATGATTTATACCTACTATACATATTGTTTACAGGTAGAGTGTATATAGGTCAAATAAATTCTGATAATGAGCTTTAATCGTAAGGTGGAGAAAAGGAAAGAGAAAGAAGAAAAAGGGTAGAAAGGCAGAGGTATGGTCCACAAGGTTGTCCCACTCGTCAGTTTATTATTCTTTTTAGTTCTCTTTGAAGCCTTAGAATGGGTGTCTCTGTAAGTCATTTAATCTGTTACCATGGCAACAGGACAGAGTCATTGAAATTTGACAGGAACTGTTGTTTTATCCAAGGATGCCAAAGTTTTTCAAATTTTGGAATTTGATCGATGGCTACCATCTTAGCATGGGACATTGTATTATTCATTCTGTGAATTGTTTCTGCTAGTACCAATGTAGGAGATTTCCATGCCTTGGCCACTGTTTGTTTTGCAGCCGTTATTAGTTGGATCATAAGTTTGAATTGAGAGAGTGTTAACCATTCCGGTTTTAGATTAAGTAAAGTTATATATGGATCTGGTTGTATTATTTTTTTAAATATTTTAGATGCAATCACGAAGACTTCCTTCCAGAAGGTTTGGATTACTGGGCACGTCCACCATATGTGTAAATGTGTGCCTATTTCTGGGCATCCTCGAAAACAAAGAGCTGAGGTATTAGGTGAATATTTTGCCACTCTAGCGGGTACAAGGTACCAGCGAGTTAGGACTTTATAATTTGTCTCCAGTGCTAAGATATTGGGTGAAGATGACTTAGATGTGAGCCATATGTTAGACCAGTCCGTGTCTTCTAAGGTTCGTCCCAGGTCCTCCTCCCACTTCTGAACGTAAGAGGGTCTATTAAGATTTACTACTCCATATAATTGATTATAAAGTGATGAAATTGTACCTTTAGCAAATGGATCTTTTGTACAGATTGATTCAAAAATGGATAATTGGGATAATGGTGTATCCCCCTTTAGGAATGGTGTATAGAAATTTTTGATTTGGAGATATCTAAATATCTCAGAGTTTGGTAGATCATATTTTTCTCTAAGCGATGGGAATGAAAGGAATGATTTCGATGCTATGAAGTCATTTAGTGTTTGAATGCCTGATGTTGTCCAAGCTTTAAAAGAATTTGGGTAGATCCATGCCGGATAAAAGGCCGGATTTCTGATAAATAAAGGAGAGGATTGTGTGGAGATTGTAACTGATATTTGGTTTTTAGTTTATCCCAGAGAGATAAGAAGTGTTTAGTTATGGGATTATGAATTTTAAAGCGGTCTTTAGGATCAAGCCATAACAAGTTTGATATTAATAGAGGGTCAATTTCTGAAGCCTCTATAAATACCCATAATGGGATTTCCTGTTTTGCATGGTATTTGGACAGACTGGCCAAATGTGGTGCTCTGTAGTAGTTAGTAAAATTAGGGTATCCCAGGCCTCCTTTATTTTTGGGAAGATGTAGTGTATGTATAGGTATACGTGGTTTAGAAGAGCCCCATATAAACAAAGTTGCTCTTTTTTGTACTATTCTCAAATAATAGGAAGGAATTGGAATAGGGAGGACTCTGAATAGATAAAGCAGTTTGGGTAGAATAGTCATTTTGATTGCATTAATCTTCCCTATCCAGGATAAAGGAAGTTGCGACCATTGTTTTATTAGATTTGTGATCTGTCTTAATACAGGAGGATAATTGGTTGAGAATAAGTCAGAATGAGATGCTGTTAAATGAATTCCAAGATATGGGATTGATTTTTCTGCCCATGTGAATGGGAGTGCAGCCCTAGCCGGGATCAATTCCATGTTTGTGAGCGAAATATTAAGCACTAGGCATTTCTTAGGATTAATCATAAGGCCGGATAGGGCTGCAAATCCATCAAGAGTTGGTATTAAGTTAGGACCAGAGACCTGTGGTGATGATAGAAAAAGTAATATATCATCTGCAAATATACATAATTTGTGTGTAATACCTCCTACTTCAATGCCAGTTATAGTTTGGTTTGTTCTGATGTATTGGGCCATGGGTTCGAGTATAAGGGCAAATAATAAGGGAGATAATGGGCAACCCTGTCGGGTACCTCTTTCGATATTAAAGGCATCAGATTTGTATCCAGCATATTTTATATAGGCTTTGGGTTTATTATATAATGCTTTGATCCATGTTAAAAAGTGGGGTCCAAAACCCCATTTTTGTAATGAATATTGCATATATTGCCAGGATACTGTGTCAAATGCCCTCTTAATATCGAGAGATAGAAAACATAAAGGGATTTTCCGTTTTTTAGCAATATGTGCCAATAACACTGCCCTGCGTATATTATCGCCTGCCTGTCTATTTGGCATGAAGCCTACTTGATCTCTATGTATTAATTTTCCTATAATGCTATTGAGGCGTTTTGCTATTATTTTTGCTAATAATTTAATATCAAGGTTTAACAGAGAGATAGGCCGATAATTCACACAGGAAGTATCATCAGAAAGGGGTTTTAGGATCATACAAACAATTGCCATTAGTGTTTCTTGCCAAAAAGAATGTCCTTCTAGAAGTTTGTTAAAAGTTTCAGTGAGAATGGGAGAGAGTATTTCTGAGAATGTTTTATAGTATAAAGCCGAGTAGCCGTCTGGGCCTGGTCTTTTGTTAAGTTTTAGGTCTTTTATGGCGTTAGCAACTTCATCTATAGTTATAGGCTCATCCAAACTGCTTTTTTGATTCTGAGACAACTCAGGTAAGGTTATTTTTGAGAAGAAGGATTCAGCCTCTGTAGGATTAAATTCATTGTTTGTCTTGTATAAAGTTGCGAGATGTGAGTGAAATTTATGGACTATTTTAACTGGATTACAAGTATAAACATTTTTTGATAATTTCAAACGTATTGGTTAGAAAGATTTGTTAGTTGAATTTAATGCCCAAGCCAAATATGTACCTGGTTTGTTTGTATTCATGAAGAAATTGTGTTTGGAGCGTTTGAGGGATTTATCAACTGCCTCAGTGAGAAATAGATCGTATTCCAATCTAGATTTTTCCAGATGAGATTTTGTACTCTGAGATGGATTATCTTGGAATGATATGTAGGCTGCATTAAAATTGAGTTCTAGTTTTTTTGCTAGATTTTTGCGTTCCCGTTTAAATAGTGCCATTTGTCTTTGTATTGTACCACGCAAGACAGGCTTATGAGCTTCCCACAGTGTTATTGGGGAAATGTCTGTTGTATTATTAATTGATATGTATTCCTTTAAAGCTTGTTCAATGGCCATCTGATGTAGTGGGTGTTTGAGCATTATGTCCGGTAGGTACCACGTTGGGTCATGCGCTTTTGGTATGGCTGAGGCTATAGTAGTGTATACTGCATTATGGTCAGACCACGGAATCGGAATTATATCTGATGCAATAATTTCTGGTATCATTTCTATTGTTAGAAAAATATGATCTATTCTGGTGAAGGTTTGATGAGGGTGCGAGAAATAAGTGAATTTCTTTTTCATTGGGTTACTTTCTCTCCATGAATCTACCAGATTGTATTTGGAAAGAAGTTGAGAAAAAGGTAATCTAGAGGTTATTTTGGATGGTGTAAAAGGTGATTTATCTAGAAATGGGAGGAGGACCTGGTTCGAATCCCCACACATTATCACTGTTCCTATTTTGTGTGTATTAATCACTTGTAATATATGTGAGAGGAATGGTGTAGGTTGTTTGTTAGGAGCGTAGTAGGAAATCATCGTGATTGCTGTATCCATTATATAACCCATGAGTATCAGGTATCTACCTTCTGGGTCTTTAATTTCTGATGATAAGGTGAATGGTGTGGATCGGTGAAATGCAATTAGAGTTCCCCTTTGTTTGGTACAGGCAGAAGCCGTGTAAATTTGTTGATAAAAAGGAGAAATATATTTTGGAGTAAAATCTTTGGTGAAGTGTGTTTCTTGGAGGCATACTATGTGAGCCTTCTTGTTATGGAAAGTACGGAAGGCTTTGGTCCTTTTTTGAGGGACATTTATTCCCTGAACATTCAGGGAAAGTATATTCAGTGGTGCCATGGCAACAGATCAAATAGTTTTGACTTACTTTTTGTTATGCAGAGCTGACTGCGCAGATCAACCTGTGTGGACTGAAGAGATGAAAAGATAGAAAAGAAACCAGTGAATTCTGGAGTAAAGAGTAAACAAAAAACATATGAGATTAGATGATACATTGTATAAATTATTTTTTGCAAGTAATCACAATTTACCCGTGAAAGAGAATAAATATCTCTCTCAGGGGAATAAGTGCCTTCGTCACACTCCCACATAATATGGTTGGGAGAATGAGGAGGGCTAATGGGGGTACACGGATCTTCCGCTTACAGGAGAGAAGTGCTATGTCAAAAGACATCAAAATGATGATTCATTAATTGGAGTGCAGAATATAGTTTTTGTTGAAATTATTTATTCCAGGGTGGTTGTATATGGTTAGTCTTGCCCTAGGCTAAATAATTCAGTTAGAGAGGTACTGTTAATAACTTTGGTATTGATGAAGATAGTTTGAATTATTTTGGGATTTTAACCCTTTTAGGAGTAAACAATTACATATTTTATTCATATGTAACTGTTTAGATATGTTAACTCATAAAATTGAGGTTGTATTGCTTCAGATTAGAATAAACAAAAACATAGTTCTAGGAACTAGTTAGGTAATAATATATTTGTTTTAAGAAAAGAAAGAAAAAGCTTCCATTACTTCTGGATTATTGAACATATTTGTCCTAAAAAGTAATAAATCTATTGTTATTACCTGAAAATATATAACTGAACAAGAATTTCCTTATTTCACTTATATATTCTAAGGCTATATGAATCAGAAGTAATAAGAAATATAACTGGAATGTAACATGATCCCACACAGTGTGTGACTATCAGAATGCAGTCACATTCAGTTATAAATACAGGTTTTTTTATAGAGAACCATCTCTTAGTATAATAAATGAAGAGATATCAGGAATTAGGATGTCAGTCCATTGAATCTTCTTGGTCCATGGATGATGTGGCATAACGGCCTCTTTTGTGAGAATGATGATTCCCATTTTGTTCTGAAATTTTCTGGGTGCTGCCTGAAGGTGAAGATGATGCCATTCTTCTGCGTGTGGGAGAGTTGCTGCTTGTGGGTTCTGTCAGATTTAATTTTAAAAGGGTTTGTTGTAGTTCATCTGCTGATCTGCTTCTGTAAATTGTACCTTGGTAGTTAAATCTGACTGAAAAGGGGAAGCCCCATTGATACATAATGTTGTGGCGTTGCAGTTCCATTAGTTGGGGTTTCATGGATCGTCTTTTAGTAATAGTAAGTTGGGATAGGTCAGCAAAAATTTGATAATTGTGTCCTTGAAAATTAAGTTCCTTTTTTTCTCTTGCAGCAATTAGTATTTGTTCTTTCGTTCTGTAATAATGAAATTTTGTGATTATATCACGTGGGGGTCCATCCTCCTTTTTGGCTGTGAGGGCTCTGTGTACTCTGTCCAGTTCTAAACGTTCAATAGGGATATCTGGCTTTAGTTCTTGTAATAGAGCAGTAATAGTAGATTGCAGGTCTGTCACAGTTTCAGGTATTCCCCTTATGCGCAAGTTTGAACGTCTGGCTCTATTTTCGTAATCTTCAAGCTTAGTTTGAAGTATTAAATTCTCTTCTTTTAATTGTTCCAATTCTGTTATATTTTCTTGGGTTGTAATTTCAATTTCATCCATTTTTATTTCTAAGGCTGCGGTGCGGTTTCCCAGCTCTCTTATTTCTTTGGTTAGGCTTTTTGTTATTTGGTCTGAGGTTTGTTTTAAAGCCTTATGAAGCATCTTTTCAAATTGTAATAATATTACTGGGGATGCTGAGGAGGCTTGTGGAGAAGTTTGTGAGAGGATTTGTTCTGTATCTGACTCAAATGGAGAGTCTTGCTGTGACATTTTCTGTCTGTGAGAGCGCCCCGATGCTGTATATTGTGAGGTGACTGGAGCTGCTTTAGTTGCAGTGAGTGCCTGTGAGCTCTTTGTGAGGTGATTTTTATTTCTGCCACGGCTTCCTCCCAGTACCATATTTCCTGCCCAAACTTTCACAGTTTATTCCCTGGGGTAAAAAGGTTCAAATGGATACCTTTTGAGCCTGCAGGCTCCGCTTTGTCCTTCTCTTCTCTCCTCAGCGGTGCGGAGCTCTAACAATGCATGTCTGCTCCGCTAGACTCCGCCCATCTCCCCCTCGGAAGAATTTTCATCAGATTTTTGTTGGATGCTAGTCTCACATTGAAAGTGAAGAGGGTACTCACCATCAGAAAGTTTTTGGACAACAGAATTCAACATCAGAAGTGAGGTAATGTGTTGAATTGTTTTGTATGTGTTCTTTCATTTCTGAGCATGCCTAGTCTTGTTCTTCAGATTTTTTGTCAGAAAACCGTACTGATGAAAAGAAAATCGGACGTTGTGGTCATATCAGACAAAAATTTGTGTGTATGGGGCTTGTTTGCATCTTTTGAAAAGAGAACTTCACACAAAACAGAACACTGAGAAAGTAAATGCAGTTCTATTAACTGGTTACATGTTTTGTGTAAAAGAAATATTTTTCAGAGTCAATGGACAACTTCACTTTTACCCAACTCTGGCTGTTTTAAATCTAGCATGCAGTGGGGTCCCCTCAAGCATGGGTTAAATGCTTATTTGGTTTGGGGGAGGGAATACATATTGATGCAATGACATCAGAAAACTGTGACCTGTCAGCAAAGAGAAGTGGTTTCAAAGGACCGACTGCACTAAGAAGAGGAAGGTTATGGAATTTAGGTGTAAAGTAATTACAGTATTTGTATTACCATTTTCAGCACCCCAAACAAAAAGATCCCATTGACATAAGATAAAAAATACACTTCTGGTTACGGTGCCACATGCGAGGACATTGGGTCACAGTGGCTCCTTGCCAGCCCAGCTACATTCGGCCTACAAAACTTGGTAACATCCTGTTTTTGGGGGGGTTTTTCGGTCACAGACACTGCGGGCCGACCTCCACTAGATATGGAGCGGTACCTTACCAGCTCCCGCTTCAGCTCCCTCCCGCTCTGCACCGCCTAGTCTCCCCTCGGAGGGAGACAAGATAGCCGTTGGTCATAATCCGGAGCCAGAGAGCGTGAACATGCTCCCGCTGGAGATACAAGGGACTGTACATTAAAAAAATTAGCTCAGGCAGTAGCAGCCCTGATACTCCCCAATATCACCACAGCAGTGGACACAGCTGTGGCATCTGGCATCGCACAATTCTGCAAAGAACTGGAGGAGCAGGCATGCAGATTAACAGGCACTGAATGCAGGATCTCAGCCCTGGAGGACGAGATCTACCAAAACAACGATACTCTCCAGCAACACTCCCAAATTCACACCATCATCCAAGAGAAACTGTAATGCCGCGTACACACGGTCGGACTTTACGGCAGACTTTGCCCGGCGGACTGGATTTCGGCGGACAATTCGATGTGTGTGGGCTCCAGTGGACTTTGTTTTCTCAAAAGTTGGACGGACTTAGATTTGAAACATGTTTTAAATCAATCCGGCGAAATCGAGTCCGGACGAAAAGTCCACTCGTCTGTATGCTAGTTCGACGGACAAAAAGCCACGCTAGGGCAGCTATTGGCTACTGGCTATAAAATTCCTTGTTTTAGTCCGGTCGTACGTCATCATGTACGAATTCGACGGACTTTGGTGGATTGTGTGTAGGCAAGTCCGTTCATTCAGAAAGTCCGTTGTAAAGTCCGTCGAAAAGTCAGCCGGGCAAAGTCTGCCGTAAAGTCCGCTCGTGTGTACGCGGCATAAGACCTTGAAAACAGGTCTTGCAGAACCTCTGTGATTCTCGTATACCGGAGGCCCTAGGTCTCCCAGATCAATGTGTAGCTGAACGACCACATAGAATGGGAGCGCCAGCTTCAAACCGCAAGTCACCCAGGCCAGTGATAGCCAAATACCCATTTTTTGCTGACAGACTGGCTATCCTTCAAACATTCCGCAAGACACGCACGGTTAAAATAGATGGGCACAGCCTTCTGATTTTCGCCGACTACTCAGAGGTATCCCGGAGGATAAAAGAATTCCAACCAGTATGTGTAGAACTTTTTAAACAGGGCCTCTGTTTCACGCTAGCATACCCTGCCACACTGCGACTACAAGCCCCAAATGGAGACCAACTAACGTTTCACACTCCAGCTGAAGTGGAATCCTGTTTTTGCCCCCTGCTGCAACTCTCAGGGTGTTGTGCCCAACATACGAAAAAATCGCTCACAGAACCAAGGGAGCAACGCAGACCCAGTAATGACCCCCCCCCAAGCACCTGCGGGTTACACACTCCAACGGGGCAAACAGAGCTTTGTTATGAGCTTTAGTCCACATGATTCTTGTTTTCCTCTCCCCGGCAGGATCCTACTTATGTTCGCAACCAAAAATGTAAATGTATTTTATTGGGATTTTATGTGATAGAGCAACACAAAGTGGCACATAATTGTGAAGTGGAAGGAAAATAAATGGTTATCACATTTTTTTACAAATAAATATGTGAAAAGTGTGGCGTGCTTTGTAATCAGCCCCCTCTGATACCCCTAACTAGAATGTAGTGGAACCAATTTCCCTCAGAAGTCGCCTAATTAGTAAATAGAGTCCACCTGTGTGCAATTTAATCTCAGTATAAATACAGCTGTTCCGTGAAGCCCTCAGCCCTCAGCGAAAAGCAGCCAAGAGGTCCACGGTAACTCTGGAGGAGCTGCAGAGATCCACAGCTCAGGTGGGAGAATCTGTCCACAGGACAACTATTAGTTGTGCACTCCACAAATCTGACCTTTATGGAAGATTGGTAAGATGAAAGCCATTGTTGAAAGAAAGCCATAAGAAGTCCTGGTTGCAGTTTGCGAAAAGCCATGTGGGGGACACAGCAAACATATGGAAGAAGGTGGTCTGGTCAGGTGAGACCAAAATTGAGGGAAAGAAAGCGGCGCCTTATAAGCGTAGTATATTAAACATTTAATGGATTCATTGTAAAAAAAAATAGTGAATACACTCACAAACAGATGAGAGTGACAGGCATGTATAATGGGTGTCATCCGCACTTTTCCAGAGGATGCAGGGCTGGGACCGGTGTGTACCGAGAAGCCGTCCTTGGTAGCGAACGCAGTGGTGGAGTCCAATGCCTTCAGTATCCAGGGAAAGGGATCCGTGAACACCGGAACGTCCTGCTGCTATGTCGTCACTTCCAGATTAAAGTTCAGCGGGAGGGTGCGCGTGTTCGAAGCATGCATGCTTCTTCCTCAGGCTCAGAGCTCAGAGCTCAGGATCAATGCAAAAAAAAGTTTTAAAAACGGCCGTTTTTTCGGGAGCAGTGATTTTAATAATGCTTAAAGTGAAACAATAAAAGTGTAATATCCCTTTAAATTTCGTACCTGGGGGGTGTCTATAGTATGCCTGTAAAGGGGCGCATGTTTCCCGTGTTTAGAACAGTCTGAAAGCAAAATGACATTTCAAAGGAAAAAAGTCATTTAAAACTACTCGCGGCTATTAATGAATTGCCGGTCCGACAATACACATAAAAGTTCATTGGTAAAAACAGCATGGGAATTCCCCACAGGGGAACCCCGAACCAAAATTAAAAAAAAAAAAAATGACGTGGGGGTTCCCCCTAAATTCCATACCAGGCCCTTCAGGTCTGGTATGGATATTAAGGGGAACCCCGGCCAAAATTAGGGCTGAAACAACTAATCGATAACTAATCAATTATGTAATTAATCGATTACTATTTTCATAATCGATTAATCAGCCAGTAACATAATAGGGTTAAAAAAAATACCAAATTAGCCCTATATAGTACAAAAAGAGCAAATAATCTCTACTGTAAATATTACTTTCACTGTTGCACAGTAAAAAAACAAATTTTTTATTTTTTTTTAACTCCATTATGTTACTAAATGTCTTATGCCGCGTACACATGATCGGACTTTACGGCATACTTGGTCCGGCGTACCGGATTTCGACGAACAATTCGATCATGTGTGGGCTCCAGCGGACTTTGTTTTCTCAAAAGTTTGACGGACTTAGATTTGAAACAGGTTTCAAATCTGTCCGACGGACTCGAGTCCGGTCGAAAAGTCCGCTCGTCTGTATGCTAGTCCGACGGACAAAAACCAACGCTAGGGCAGCTATTGGCTACTGGCTATCAACTTCCTTGTTTTAGTCCGGTGTACGTCATCACGTACGAATCCGTCGGACTTTGGTTGATCGTGTGTAGGCAAGTCTGTTCATTCGGAAAGTCCGTCGTGAAGTCCGTCAGACAAAGTCTGCCGTAAAGTCCGCTTGTGTGTACGTGGCATTAGGCCTGGTTCCCACCCATGTGTTTTTTGGTGCTTTTTGCAGAAATGCACTATAGTTCGTTTAACGTTCACATCTATGCTTTTTTCAGCTGCTGTGTATTTGGAAAGGGTCAAGGACCTTTTTCAATGCAAAACGTTTTTTTGGTTCAATATACTTCAACGGAGAAGCTGCAGAAAAGCATGTAATATTACAGTTCTGTTTGAAAATCTGCAAAACAGTCTAGAATTTTTTTTTCTTTATATAAGTCCAGATTCAACCTCTAATAGTATATAGAGTATATCTCTTCTGTCTGTTATTCTCAGAGAGGATTAAAGATTTTACTCCCTAACCGTATAGTTGGTCATTTATATTTACCCCTGCGTATCAAGATATTTAGAAATAAATTGCCTTTTTTTAAACTTTACATAATAACTAAATTATACACCACACGTTTTTTAACGTTATTAACCGATTAATAGATTAATCGAAACAATAATCGGCCAACTAATCGATTATGAAAATAATCGTTAGTTGCAGCCCTAGCCAAAATTTTTTTTTTTTTAAATGGCGTGGGGTCCCCCTCAAAATTTATACCAGACCCTCCAGGTCTGGTATGGATTTTAAGGGGAATCCCGCGCCAAAATTAAAAAAAAAAAAATTGGCGTGGGGTCCCCCAAAAATCCATACCAGACCCTTATCCGAGCACGCAACCTGGCAGGCCGCAGGAAAAGAGGGGGGGACGAGAGAGCGGGCCCCCCCTCCTGAACCGTACCAGGCCACATGCCCTCAACATTCTATCTTCTTTCTTCTATCTTCTATCTTCCTTCGGTTTCTTCCTCCATCTTCTTCTTCTGGTTCTTCCTCCGGTGCTCTCGTCCGGCATCTCCTCCGCGGCTTCTTCTCTGGGCCGCTCCGTATCCATGATGGCATGGAGGAAGGCTCCCGCTGTGTGACGCTTCTCCTCTTCTGACGGTTCTTAAATAATGGAGGGTGGGGCCACCCGCTGACCCCGCACCCCTCTGACGCACGGGGACTTGACGGGGACTTCCCTGTGGCATTCCCCGTGACGTCTGAGGGAGGCGGGGTCACTGGGTGGCCCTGCCCTCCATTATTTAAGAACCGTCAGAAGAGGAGAAGCATCACACAGCAGGAGCCTCCCTCCATTCCATCATGGATGCGGAGCGGCCAGGAGAAGAAGATGAAGAGAAGACGCCGCGAAGGAGATGCCGGACAAGAACACCGGAGGAAGAACCAGAAGAAGAAGAAGATGGAGGAAGAAACCGAAGGAAAATAGAAGATAAAAGAAAGAAGAAGCATTTAAATAAAGGAATTGTCAAAAACTGTCCCTTGTCATTTTTAACATTTTTGATAGTTTTTTTGTGAAATGGTAGGGGTACCCTTACCATTTCACACAGGGGAGAGGGCCGGGATTTGGGGGTCCCCTTGTTAAAGGGGGCTTCCAGATTCCGATAAGCCCCCCGCCCGCAGACCCCCACAACCACCAGGCAAGGGTTGTGGGGATGAGGCCCTTGTACCCATCAACATGGGGAAAAGGTGTTTAGGGGGGCTACCCCAAAGCACCCTCCCAATGTTGAGGGCATGTGGCCTGGTACGGTTCAGGAGGGGGGCGCTCTCTCTTCCCCCCCTCTTTTCCTGCGGCCTGCCAGGTTGCGTGCTCGGATAAGGGTCTGGTATGGATTATTGGGGGGACCCTACGCCAATTTTTTTTTAATTTTGGTGCGGGATTCCCTTTAAAATCCATACCAGACCTGAAGGGCCTGGTATGGAATTTAGGGGGACCCCCCACGTCTTTTTTTTTTTTTAATTTTGGTTCGAGGTTCCCCTGTGGGGAATTCCCATGCCGCTTTTATCAATGAACTTTTAGGTGTATTGTCGGACCGGCAATTCATTAATAGCCGCGAGTAGTTTAAAATGACTTTTTTTCCTTTGAAATTTCATTTTGCTGTCAGACTGTTCTAAACACGGGAAACATGCGCCCCTTTACAGGCATGCTATAGACACCCCCCAGGTACGAAATTTAAAGGAATATTACACTTTTATTGTTTCACTTTAAGCATTATTAAAATCACTGCTCCCGAAAAAACGGCCGTTTTTAAAACTTTTTTTGCATTGATACATGTCCCCTGGGGCAGGACCCAGGTCCCCAAACACTTTTTATGACAATACCATGCATATAAGCCTTTAAAATTAGCACTATTGATTTCTCCCATAGACTGTTAAAGGGTGTTCTGCGGCTTTCGAATTTGCCGCGAACACCCCAAATTGTTCGCTGTTCGGCGAACTGCCGAACAGCCGATGTTCGAGTCGAACATGAGTTCGACTCAAACTCGAAGCTCATCCCTAGCTCTGAACACACCATCCCCACTGTAAAACATGATGGTGGCAGCATCATGTTGTGGGGATGCTTTTCTTCAGCAGGGACAGGGAAGCTGGTCAGAGTTGATGCAAAGATGGATGGAGCCAAATACAGGGCAATCTTAGACGAAAGCCTGTTAGAGTCTGTAGAAGATTTGAGACTGCAGCGGAGGTTCGCCTTCCAGCAGAACAATGACCCTAAACATACAGCCAGAACTACAATGGAATGGTTTAGATCAAAGCATATTCATGTGTTAGAATGGCCCAGTCACAGTCCAGACCTAAATCCAATTGAGAATCTGTGCCAAGACTTGAAAATTGCTGTTCACAGATGCTCCCCATCCAATCTGACAGAGCTTGAGCTATTTTGCAAAAAAGAATGGGCAAAAATGTCCCTCTCTAGATGTGCAAAGCTGGTAGAGACATTCCCAAAAAGAGTTGCAGCTGTAATTTGCCCCCAGTTTGGCGAACATTTTTATGGCTAAATGGGAGGAGGATATCGTCTATGCTTTAGACCCCCCACAGCTAGCTCTGTGGGCTAGGTATATAGACGACATCCTCCTCCTATGGAGGGGTAGCATAGAATCCTTGGAAGCGTTTGTGGCCACTCTAAATGACAACCGTGTTGGTATTCACTTAACATATGAAGCAAGTCGATCTACGATCCACTTTTTGGATTTAGAGATTACGTCTAGAAATGGCCACCTTGAAACGAAAACCTTTTTCAAAACAACAGACCGTAACGGATATATTCCGATGGATAGCTGCCATCATACAGCATGGCTAAGGTCAGTACCTAGAAGTAAACTAATGAGGATAAGACGAAATTGTTCTCACCTTTCGGACTATTTTCAACAGGCAGAAATCTTAAAATCCAGGTTCAGTGAAAAAGGTTATAACATCTCTCAAATTAATGAGGAGATCCGACAAGTGGCTCTAATAGACTGAATGTCCTTGTTGACAGTGCAATCCAAAAGACCTGCAGAATCCAAACATAAGTGGTCTTTTCTGACAAATTTCTCCACTCAATATAAACAGATCAAAGAGATTATTAGTAGGCATTGGAGAGTATTAAAAAATGACTCTGTTTTAGGCCCGTTGCTCCCCGAACGAGCGGGAACTATTTTTAGAGGCGCTTTGTCCGTGAAAAGTCAAATTGCACCAAATGTTATTGATCCCCCAGTACACTATCTTTCTTTCACAATATGAAGGGATTTTCTCCATGCCTCAGATGTACAGTATGTAAACACAATGCATGTAAAGCATGTAAAATTGAAACATTCACCTCCACGATCACAGGAAGAGAATACAAGATGAAGCAATTTGTCACTTGTAGAACTAAGTATATTGTTTACCTTATTACTTGTCCTTGTGGGAGACAGTATATAGGTCGAACAATACGCAATTTTGCCACAAGAGTCAAAGAACATATCACGGCAATAAAAAAAGGGCGCACTAATCATAGTGTACCTAAACACTATGCACTTTATCATAACCAAAATCCAATTGGTACCACTTTTCAGATCATAGATAAATTTGTACCCTATTGGAGAGGGGAATCCAATGTAAGAGGAGTGTCCAGACTTGAAATGTTCTGGATACACCAAATGAAATGATATATGCCTCATGGCTTAAATATCGAGTGGGACATCAATGCATTCATAAACCAATCTTAGATGTTTGTTTGAGTCTCACTCATCAGATAGTTAGCTTACTCCATCTACATGGAGATAGCATCTCATATACTTAGGATGACAAATCTAATTGAGGTACCAGTTGGATATTATTATATCTAGGTTCCCTCTTTTATTACATAAATACCTCTTAAGATATTTGGTGATATCTTTACATTTTTTGATACGTTGCTATACTCCAACGTTTTGTCCCATCTCTGCTTTGGAGATATACAGCAGGCTGAGGTGCTTGCTGTGTATTAATCATAGATATGAGACATGACTTCTTCTGTCTTTCATCATTTTTATATATTTTTTTATTATTCATTTTTTGCCAACAAATATTGTGGTATGCACCGTCCTCTTCCAGTGTATCACTGTTTTTGACCTGGGGGGGTTATGGTGTATATGTCTTATACTGTAGACTTTTTTTGTTTTTGTTTACTCACTTACTTTTTCTGATTAATATACCTAAATTTTTACATATCCAGTACCATTATCACATATTCAATTTATATCTGCAAAGAATTAGTTTGATAGATATATTCCTTTAAATTAATATTGTATTCTCCACATGGAAAGATATGCGGTTTGTTATTATTTATGAGATTTTTAACAATTCATAATAAGTTTTAGAATTTTTTCCGCCTCTTCCAAGAGGGATATGTATCTATATTATCTATATATGTAACCACTGGGGAACGAGTGTGGTATGACAGCCTTTTTTCCCCATTACTATTATTAATTTTGGCCACATTCTTTCATCTAATGATTGCGATGATACATTGGTAGGGCAAACCAAATTGATTAACCAATCCATCGCTTAGCCCCACTATAAGTTATGAGGAACGCATTTGCGTTCCAAATCAAGCAATAATCTCTTCCTGGTTTCGTACCCCAATGATACGTTTCTTCTGAAGTGCACATCACGACGTCACGATGACGCGGCAGTCACGTGATTTGTATCACTGACAAACACTGGGGAAGGATTTGAGTGGACAACGGGATAGAGGCTTGGTTTCCCAACCTGTTAAATGTATATCGCGTCATCGCGCCGACGTGTGATGACGCGGTAGTCACGTGACTCGCATCACCGATAAGGATTGGAGAACGAAATAGAGGCTTGGCCCTCCAGTCTTTCCTCCATGGGTGATTTGTCTAGAGTCAGTCACATGACTCGACAGTCAGTCACATGATGCGGAAACCCGGAAGTCACACCGCACAGGTGTCCCCAATGGAGTTTTTTCATTGCATTTGTATATAAAAGCGCAGGGGTTGGCAGGCTAGCTTTACCCCAGTTGACGTCTTGGTAGACGAAATGCGTCGGGTGTGTGACGCTACCACAGCCACCATATTTTACTGCGCTAGATTCTTGTTCATATGAACCGAACTTTTATGCTTGAATTTTTTATTGGAATTTTTTATCAATAAAACTTCCCCTTTTTACTTGGATTTACACCATGTGGAAGCTTTTTTCTTTTCCTCTTCCTAGATTATACACGGGGGATGCCAAGTGAGTGACATCCGGCAGAAGATTCCAGCCGACAACTGAAAACGTTCCCTAATCCAGGAGGAGCACGCCCTACCTAGGAGCATTTAAAGTCGTGAATCTTCTCCCGGCTCTCTTTCCAGGATTGGAGGCATCTTTAACTCTACCGTCCAGACGGTAAAAGCCTGTATGACTCACCGCCAATGGCCAGTGAGTCCACCACTTCTGGTAAGGGCATTTTTAGTTACATCTCCTCCAGTTGAAAGCAAGAAGTCTTATGAAGATTTATCTTCGATTTAGCATGTACTTAGCAGTGTGAGATTTGAATATAAGTTCTGGGATTATTTCCACACTTGAATGAGGGCCATCTTTGGCCTTGGATGACTGGAGCGACATCAAACATCACTTCCACCCTCCGGCCTTAAAGGGCCTTTTTTTTGTGTGTAAAAGTAAAATGACTTTTTTTTGCTTTTAAAGGGGTTGTAAACCCTCAATTTTTGTTTTTTTTTCTAAAATAACAAAAAACATATCATACTTACCTCCACTGTGCAGTTTGTTTTGCACAGTGTGGCCCCGATTATCGTCTTCTGGGTTCCCCCGGCGGAGCTTGCGGTTCCTCCTCGCATCGGTAAACCCCCTGGGAGAAGCGCTCTCCCTTGGGGTTACCATGCGGGCATGCTCCCGAGTCCAGCATTTGCGTGCATAGATACAGAATGCCGAACTTGGTCCCGCCCCCCGCGTCATTGGATTTGATTGACAGCAGCGGGAAACAATGGCTGCGCTGCTATCAATCTATCCAATTTAAGAGCCGAGATCCCCGGGCAGAGAGGTAGAGCTCTCCGGCGTGGGAATGAGCGGGCTCAGGTGAGTGAAACGGGGGGCTAGGGGGCCGGTCAGTGTCAGATACACGTACCTTTACAACCCCTTTAAGTGTAAAGGTGAGATTTGAGGTCTTTTTGACCCCAGATCTCACATTAAAGGGGTTGTAAAGGTAATTTTTTTTTTTTTTTAAAATAACAAACATATCATACTTACCTTCACTGTGCAGCTCGTTCTGCACAGAGTGGCCCCGAACCTGGTCTTCTGGGGTCCCTCGGCGGCTGTTTCAGCTCCTCCCCGCAAGCATTTACCACCTTAATGCGAGCTCCCTCGCACGGTGGTGAGTGCTTGCGGGCGCGCTCCCATGATACAGCCGGCGGCTATAGCCGCTCGCTGTATCACTCAGCCCCGCCCCCCGGCGCGCCGCGTCATCGGATGTGATTGACAGCAGCGCGAGCCAATGGCTGCGCTGCTTTCAATCCATCCACTGCAGCCAATCAGCGACCAGGCTGAGCTGCAATGAGGACGAGCAGCGAAGATTCGAGGCGTCAGGTAAGTAAAACGGGGGGGCTGGGGGCGGCGGTACTGTCAAAAGTTTTTTCACCTTAATGCATAGAATGCATTAAGATGAAAAAATTTTTATCTTTACAACCCCTTAAAAGAGACCCTGTACAGCTTACTTCTATTACAAGGGATGTTTACATTCCTTGTAATGGGAATAACAATGATCAAAACATTTTTTATTAAAAAGGGACAGTTTAATCACTTCAGCCCCGGAAGAATTTACCCCCTTCCTGACCAGAGCACTGTTTGTGATTCGGCACTGTGTCGCTTTAACTGATAATTGCGCGGTCGTGTGACGCTGTACCCAAACAAAATTGACTTCCTTTTTTTCCCACAAATAGAGCTTTCTTTTGGTGGTATTTGATCACCTCCTGACCTTTTTATTTTTTGCGCTATAAACAAAAAAAGAACGACAATTTTGAAAAAAAAACGCATTATTTTTTACATAGTAGGTGAGGTTGAAAAAAGACACAAGTCCATCAAGACCATCCTATGTGTGTGATTATGTATCAGTATTGCATTGTATATCCCTGTATGTTGTGGTCATTCAGGTGCTTATCTAATAGTTTCTTGAAGCCATCAATGCTCCCCGCTGAGACCACCGCCTGTGGAAGGGAATTCCACATCCTTGCCGCTCTTACAGTAAAGAACCCTCTACGTAGTTTAAGGTTAAACCTCTTTTCTTCTAATTTTAATGAGTGGCCACGAGTCTTGTTAAACTCTCTTCTGCGAAAAAGTTTTATCCCTATTGTGGGGTCACCAGTCCGGTATTTGTAAATTGAAATCATATCCCCTCTCAAGCGTCTCTTCTTCAGAGAGAATAAGTTCAGTGCTCGCAACCTTTCCTCATAACTAAGATCCTCCAGACCCTTTATTAGCTTTGTTGCCCTTCTTTGTACTCGCTCCATTTCCAGTACATCCTTCCTGAGGACTGGTGCCCAGAACTGGACAGCATACTCTAGGTGCGGCCGGACCAGAGTCTTGTAGAGCGGGAGAATTATCGTTTTATCTCTGGAGTTGATCCCCCTTTTAATGCATGCCAATATTCTGTTTGCTTTGTTGGCAGCAGCTTGGCATTGCCTGCCATTGCTGAGCCTATCATCTACTAGGACCCCCAGGTCCTTTTCCATCCTAGATTCCCCCAGAGGTTCTCCCCCCAGTGTATAGATTGCATTCATATTTTTGCCACCCAAATGCATTATTTTACATTTTTCTACATTGAACCTCATTTGCCATGTAGTCGCCCACCCCATTAATTTGTTCAGGTCTTTTTGCAAGGTTTCCACGTCCTGCGGAGAAGTTATTGCCCTGCTTAGCTTAGTATTGTCTGCAAATACAGAGATTGAACTGTTTATCCCATTCTCCAGATCGTTTATGAACAAATTAAATAGGATTGGTCCCAGCACAGAACCCTGGGGAACCCCACTACCCACCCCTGACCATTCTGAGTACTCCCCAATTATCACCACCCTCTGAACTCGCCCTTGTAGCCAGTTTTCAATCCATGTACTCACCCTATGGTCCATGCCAACAGACCTTATTTTGTACAGTAAACGTTTATGGGGAACTGTGTCAAATGCTTTTGCAAAATCCAGATAAACCACGTCTACAGGCCTTCCTTTATCTAGATGGCAACTCACCTCCTCATAGAAGGTTAATAGATTGGTTTGGCAAGAACGATTCTTCATGAATCCATGCTGATTACTGCTAATGATATCGTTCGTATTACAAAAGTCCTGTATATAGTCCCTTATCATCCCCTCCAAGAGTTTACATACTATTGATGTTAGGCTAACTGGTCTGTAATTCCCAGGGATGTATTTTGGGCCCTTTTTAAATATAGGTGCTACATTGGCTTTTCTCCAATCAGCTGGTACCATTCCAGTCAGTAGACTATCTGTAAAAATTAGGAACAACGGTCTGGCGATCACTTGACTGAGTTCCCTAAGTACCCTCGGATGCAAGCCATCTGGTCCTGGTGATTTATTAATGTTAAGTTTCTCAAGTCTAATTTTAATTCCGTCCTCTGTTAACCATGGAGGTGCTTCCTGTGTTGTGTCATGAGAATAAACACTGCAGTTTTGGTTACTGAAGCCCCCCGATTCACTTGTGAAGACTGAAGAGAAGAATAAATTCAATACCTTTGCCATCTCCCCATCCTTTGTAACCAGATGTCCTTCCTCATTCTTTATGGGGCCAATATGGTCTGTCCTCCCTTTTTTACTGTTTACATACTTAAAGAATTTCTTGGGATTTTTTTGCTCTCCTCCGCTATGTGTCTTTCATGTTCTATCTTAGCTGTCCTAATTGCACCCTTACATTTCCTGTTGCATTCTTTATAAAGTCTGAATGCTGAGGATGATCCCTCAACCTCGTATTTTTTTAAAGGCCTTCTCCTTTGCTTTTATATGCATTTTTACATTGGAGTTAAGCCATCCAGGACTTTTGTTCGCTCTTTTAAATTTATTACCCAATGGGATACATTGGCTAATGCCCTTATTTAATATGCTCTTAAAGCAAACCCATCTCTCCTCCGTATTCTTTGTTCCTAATATTTTATCCCAATTTATGCCTTTTAGCAAGGTTTGTAGTTTAGGGAAGTTGGCTCTTTTGAAATTCAGTGTCTTTGTATTCCCTTCATGTCTCCTATTTGTGTGATTTATACTGAAACTAATTGACCTGTGATCGCTGTTACCTAAATTGCCCAGCATTTCCACATCCGTGATCAGGTCTGTATTGTTGGTAATCAGTAGATCCAGTAATGTTTTATTTCTAGTTGGTGCGTCTACCATCTGACCCATAAAATTGTCCTGCAAGACATTAAGGAACTGGCGAGCCTTAAATGAATGCACGGTTCCCTCCGCCCAGTCTATGTCTGGATAATTAAAATCCCCCATTATGATAACACTTCCCATCCTTGCTGCTACTCCAATTTGTGATAGGAGATCTGTCTCCACTTCCTCCCTTTGGTTAGGGGGCCTATAGCATACTCCCAGTATTATTTTCCCCTTAGCTTTATCCCTTTGGAGCTCTACCCATAAGGATTCCACCTCCTCTCTAGCTCCCTCAGTGATGTCATCTCTCACATTCACTTGTACATTATTCTTGATATATAGGCATACCCCTCCCCCTTTTTTACCCTCTCTATCCTTGCGGTATAGGGTATACCCTTGAATGTTTGCCAGCCAATCATGAGAGCTGTTGAACCAGGTCTCTGAAATTCCCACAAAATCCAAATCCTCCTCGTACAACAGTATCTCTAGTTCACCCATCTTGTCCGCCATGCTCCTGGCATTGGTGAACATGCCACATAGTTTAGACCGGTCGCATATTGTTTTCGTATTGGGTGTTTCGAGATTGCAACTAGGACTTGCTACTATACTCACCTTGTGTTTTTGTACTTTGGTTAACCTACCACTAATGCCCCCAATACTACCCTCTGGAATATCTTCTGCGCTGGCTATCTCTGCCTCTGGACCCTCCCCCCCATCGCCTAGTTTAAAAACCCCTCTAACTTTTTGGCCATCTTCATTCCCAGCAGATCTGCACCCTCCTCATTTAGGTGCAGTCCGTCCCTTCTATAGTACCAGTTACCGACTGAGAAGTCGGCCCAGTCCTCCAGGAACCCAACCCCCTCCTTACTACACCAGCTCTTCTTTTTACTTTTTGCTATAATAAATATCCCCTAAAAACATATAATATAATATATAAAATATATTTCTTTTCCTTAGTTTAGGCAGATATGTATTCTTCTACATATTTTTGGTAAAAAAGGGGATAGCTTTATAGCATTTATAGCATTTTTTTTTTTTTATGGCAGACACATCGGACAATTTTGAAAAATTTTTGGAAACATTGGCATTAATACAGCGATCAGTGCATTTAAAAATGCATTGATTACTGTAAAAATGTCACTGGCAGTGAAGGGTTTAACACTAGGGGGCGGTGAAGGGGGTTAACTATGTTCCCTGGGAGGTGATTCTAACTGAAGAGGGAGGGACCAACTACAGGAAGTGACAGATCGTGGTTCATAGGAACACACGATCTGCCACTCCTGTCAGAACAGGGAAGTGTGTGTTTACACACACTCGTCCCTGTTCTGTGTCTCCAGCTCATGATCGGTCGCGATGACCGCCGGCCATGAGCATCGGCACCCCCGCTTTGCAGCAGGCGCGTGCACGCCTGCTATCCGGGTCTCGCGAGATCACGTACAGTAACGTGAATTCGTGCAGGAGAGCCAGCCTGCCGCAGCTGGTCCGGCAGCGGGTAAAAAAAAAGAAGCAAAATAAGACATTTTTTTAAGAGCCCCATCCCTCCAAGCTCTTGCGCATAAGCGAACGCATACACAAGTCGTGCACACGTATGTAAACGGTGTTCAAACCACATATGTGAGGTATTGCTGCGATCGTTCGAGCGAGAGCAATAATTCTAGTGCTAAACTCTAAACTGGTAACCTGTAAAAAATTTAAAGTATCGCCTATGGAGATTTTTAAGTACCGTAGTTTGTTGCCATTCCACGAGCGTGTGCAATTTTAAAGCATGACATGTTAGGTATCAATTTACTCGGCCTAACAACATCTTTCATATTATACAAAAAAATTGAGCTACTGTTACACTTTTTCGCATTAAAAAATAAAACAGTAACAGTAGCCAATTTTTGTTGTATAATATGAAATTTAACATTACGCCGAGTAAATTGATACCTAACATGTCATGCTTTAAAATGAAAAGAATTAATTAAAATTAAAAGAAAATGGTGTTTGTAAGACCGCTGCGCAAATACAGTGTGACAAAGTATTGCAACAATCTAGATTTTATTCCGTAGGGTCTCTGCTAAAAAATTATGCATAATGTTTGGGGGTTCCAAGTAATTTTCTAGCAAAAAAAAATACACATTTTAACTTGTAAACAACAAATGTCAGAAATAGGCTTAGTCCTTAAGTGGTTAAAAACGTGTTTTTAGTGTCCCCAATGCCACCCCTCCCCCTTCCTCAAACTGCAATGGCAGGGGACCGGGATGTTCACATGCTGCGGTTGCAATGCTTCTCTTCAGGTCCGTGGCAAAAATTAGGCCTCTCCAGAAAAAAAGCAATCCTCATTCAGACTGTTTGACAGGCGGCGAGGAGGCCATGTGACACCTCCAATGTGACACCTCCTCACACCTGCTTTAACTCCATAACTGGCTCTCAAAAAAGTTCCTCAGATTTATGCATCGCACGCAGTTGTGGGGCATTTGCAGCGTTTCCTCGTTTGATTGAACTCGTCGTGTTTGGTGGGCCGCCTACCAAGTGCGACACGTCAGATCATTTTTGCTGTGGGTGCGACCGCATCATGCAGTTCGGCACTGCGTCGCTTTAACTGACAATTGCGCTTTCATGCGACGCTGTACTCAAAACAAAATTGACGTCCTTTTTTTCCCCACAAATAGAGCGGTTTTTATTTCTTGCGCTATAAAACAAAACAAAAAAAAGACTGAAAATTTTGAAAATAAAAGTAAAACACAATATTTTTTACTTTTTGCTATAATGAATATCCAAAAGAATGAATAAAAATGTCTTCATTTTAGGCCAATATGTATTCTTCTACATATTTTTGGTAAACAAAAAAGTAATTAAAAAAAAAAAAAAAAAAATCGCAATAAGCGTATATTCATTGGTTTGTGCAAAAGTTATAGAGTCTACAAAATTGGGGATAGATTTATGACATTTTTATTATAATTTTTTTTTTTTTACTAGTAATGGCGGTGATCTGCGATTATTAGCGGGACTGTGACATTGCGGCAGACAGATCAGACACTTTTGACACTTTATTTGGGACCAGTGACATTTAAACAGCGATCAGTGCTATAAAAATGCACTGATTACTGTATAAATGTCACTGGCAGGGAAGGGGTTAACACTAGGGGGCGATCAAGGGGTTAACTGTGTTCCCTAGGGAGGTGTTTCTAAATGTGGGGGAGGGGACTGACTGGAGGAGGAGAGAGATCGCTGTTCCTGATCACTAGAAACAGACGATCTCTCTCTTTACTCCCCTGGCAGAACGGAGATCCGTTTGTTTACATTGACAGATCCCCGTTCTGGCTCCCTGTGGAGCGATTGTGGGTGGCCGGCAGACATGTGCATCGGTTCCCCCGCCGTGCTACAGCTGTTAAGCGAGCTGTCGTACAGCCATGGCGATTCGCGGGAACGAGCCGACCTGCTGCAGTATAATGACGGTTAAGGGGGTGCTAAAAACACAAAAATCACATGAAGCTTGTCGCCCCGAAAAGGAGCAGGATCATCTTTTTTGGGTGACAAACGCACGTAGGGCAGTCCATTGAAGTGAATGGGCCACCAAATGTGCAACACACCAAATCGCGTGCTTTCCTGTTACACAGAAATGTGGACGCAGCCTAAGCCCATCGCTCACATTGGAGTGAATTGACAGGTCAAAACTCATGACAAGTCGCAGCCCATTGCTGGTGTTCTGCCGAGAAAGGTCCCCTCAGCGGATAATGACCCCCCTGTACTGCGCAGGCGCAGCGCTTGCGCAGTACGAACAACAAGGGAGCCGCCGAAAACATCCGGAGCTGAACAGCTGTGAGTCAGCTGTACATGGCGCCTGCGCAATGAGCAGGACATTGTGCACGACGCTGCCGCACGCTCCAGATGCTCGTGCTACTCTGCAAGGGCCGGGTGTATTACTGTCATATCGTGTGAGGGGCAGATGCTAAAGAAGAGGCCGAATATTAAATTACTGTAAACGCCCATGAAGATTGCAAAACCCGCCCTTAATGTGTTTAAACACGCCGTAATATACCCGCCCCTTGCAGAATAGCACGAGCATCGGGAGCGTGCGGCATTGTCTGGTAGCAACAGGAGCGTGCAGTAGAATGTGGTATTCAATGTGGTCTTCATTGCGCAGTCGCGGTGTACAGCTGTTTACATTTGGCTATTTTCGGCGGCTAGGTAGGCTCGGTAGTGCTTCGTACTGCGCAAGTGCTGCACCTGCGCAGTACACAGGGGGTCATTATCCGCCGGGGGAACTTTTTTGGCAAGACACCGGCAATGGCACAGCTGTAATCGGTGTGACACCGCACCAATTTGGCGATTTTGGGTGCGACTTCAATAGACATTTGTGCATGAAGCCGCACGGATGTCTTTCAAGTCACTCCCAAAATCACACTGAAACGCGGCTTTGAAATCGTGTGATTTCAGATGAAGCCGCTTGATTTCAAAGCTGTGTTTACTGCGAATGAGGGCTCACGCGATTCTGTCACACTGCAAAAATCACATAGCACCCAAACGCATGCATTTTGCAGCAATTACTGCGCTATTTTGGAATTGCAGAGATTCCAAATCTCCAACTACGAATGGGACCTTAATGATTTTACAGGAGTTTTGTCAAGCTGCAAAAATCACATACTGTTTAAAGATGAATAGGATCCAAACGCTCGCTGTTCTGCGATTTGCGGCGATTCCAGATCGGCCGTATGTGAGCCGTACTAGCAGAAGAACGGACAGCGATCTCTCACAATAAATTTCAAAACGTTTTTTTCGCCTGCACAAAACCGATCGCTAAACTTTCTCCTAACATGACAAACCTCAAGTAAAAGGTGAGAAAACACGGCGACTCCAACCAGCAAATATTGTGATTATTGTTATACAGGATTTATACAGCGCCAACAGTTTGTGCAGCACTTTACAAAAGAAAAGAAATACAATACAGAAGGAATAGGAAGGCCTTGGTCATGGAGCTTACAATCTAAAAATCAGAACGATCACCTCCACAATGGACGGCACTTCTTAACCGGCAACCAATCTGCAGGATATACACAGAACATGCTGCATTCCAGAGGGGGGAGGACCCAGGAAGACATCCTGGTCATGTGACCGGCCACATGGGCGATGTGGTGATGTTGTGGTCACGTGACCAGCAGCAGGCGTCGCCTGACCTCTTCAGCTCTGACACCTGAACGCCTTACATGGAGCAGAGCGATTGTTACGTTTGATTCGGCCATAACTTTGTCATTACTTATGATAACAATGTAACGCAGATCTCTTGTTTTTGGGATATTCTGGCCTTTATTTTGGTGATATTGTTTTGCAAATTTTTTTTATTTTTTTGCAAACATATAAAGTGTGTGTGTATATATATATATATATATATATATATATATATATATATATATATATATATATATATATATATATATATATATATATTCTCCTTCTTTTGCAAACATAAATTTTTTTTTTTGCAAAAAATTATTTTTTTGCATACAAAAACAACTGAGTACTGTCCATGATACTTTTTTTATTTGCACTAACATACAATTTTTCAGGGCAAGCTTTCAGGGTATGTCCCCTTCTTCAAGCAGTACTAATTCACAAAGATTTTAGCAGAATATTAAAAACATAATTTTTTTCTCAAAAATAACATTTTCTTCTTTTTTCAAAAATAACTTTTTGGTCAAAAAATAAAATTTTCTTCTTTTTTGCAAAAAAAAACCCTTTTCTCTGTAAAATTAAAGGGGTTGTAAAGGTAAAAATTTTTTCACCTTAATGCATTCTATGCATTAAGGTGAAAAAACTTTTGACAGTACCGCCGCCCCCAGCCCCCCCGTTTTACTTGCCTGACGCCTCGAATCTTCGCTGCTCGTGATCTTCATTGCAGCTCAGCCTGGTCGCTGATTGGCTGCAGTGGATGGATTGAAAGCAGCGCAGCCATTGGCTCGCGCTGCTGTCAATCACATCCGATGACGCGGCGCGCCGGGGGGCGGGGACGAGTGATACAGCGAGCGGCTATAGCCGCCGGCTGTATCACGGGAGCGCGCCCGCAAGCACTCACCACCGTGCGAGGGAGCTCGCATGAAGGTGGTAAATGCTTGCGGGGAGGAGCTGAAACAGCCGCCGAGGGACCCCAGAAGACCAGGTTCGGGGCCACTCTGTGCAGAACGAGCTGCACAGTGAAGGTAAGTATAACATGTTTGTTATTTAAAAAAAAAAAAAAAAATAACTTTACAACCCCTTTAACATTTTTATATATTTTTTTTGTAAAAATAAAAATGTATTTTGCAAACATATACAGTGTGTGTATGTGTGTATATATATATATATATATATATATATATATATATATATATATAGATATACACTGGGGTCGGAAAGTATTCAGACCCCCTTAAATTTTTCACTCTTTGTTATATTGCAGCCATTTGCTGAAATCATTTAAGTTCATTTTTTTTCCTCATTAATGTACACACAACACCCCATATTGACAGAAAAATACAGAATTGTTGACATTTTTGCAGATTTATTAAAAAAGAACTACTGAAATATCACATGGTCCTAAGTATTCAGACCCTTTGCTGTGACGCTCATATATTTAACTCAGGTGCTGTCCATTTCTTCTGATCATCCTTGAGATGGTTCTACACCTTCATTTGAGTCCAGCTGTGTTTAATTATACTGATTGGACTTGATTAGGAAAGCCACACACCTGTCTATATAAGACCTTACAGTTCACAGTGCATGTCAGAGCAAATGAGAATCATGAGGTCAAAAGGAACTGCCCGATAAAGAGCTCAGAGACAGAATTGTGGCAAGGCACAGATCTGGCCAAGGTTACAAAAAAAATTTCCGCTGCACTTAAGGTTCCTTAGAACACAGTGGCCTCCATAATCCTTAAATGGAAGATGTTTGGGACGACCAGAACCCTTCCTAGAGCTGGCCGTCCGGCCAAACTGAGCTATCGGGGAGAAGAGCCTTGGTGAGAGAGGTAAAGAAGAACCCAAAGATCACTGTGGCTGAGCTCCAGAGATGCAGTCGGGAGATGGGAGAAAGTTGTAGAAAGTCAACCATCACTGCAGTCCTCCACCAGTCGGGGCTTTATGGCAGAGTGGCCCGACGGAAGCCCTTTCTTAATGCAAGACACATGAAAGCCGCATGGAGTTTGTTAAAAAAAACACCTCAAGGACTCCAAGATGGTGAAAAATGAGATTCTCTGGTCTGATGAGACCAAGATAGAACTTTTTGGCCTTAATTCTAAGCGGTATGTGTGGAGAAAACCAGGCACTGCTCATCACCTGTCCAATACAGTTCCAACAGTGAAGCATGGTGGTGGCAGCATCATGCTGTGGGGGTGTTTTTCAGCTGCAGGGACAGGACAACTGGTTGCAATCGAGAGAAAGATGAATGCGGCCAAGTACAGGGAAATCCTGGACAAAAACCTTCTCCAGAGTGCTCAGGACCTCAGACTGGGCCGAAAGTTTACCTTGCAACAAGACAATGACCCTAAGCATATAGCTAAAATAACGAAGGAGTGGCTTCACAACAACTCTGTGAATGTTCCTGAATGGCCCAGCCAGAGCCCTGACTTAAACCCAATTGAGCATCTCTGGAGAGACCTAAAAATGGCCGTCCACCAACGTTTACCATCCAACCTGACAGAACTGGAGAGGATCTGCAAGGAGGAATGGCAGGGGATCCCCAAATCCAGGTGTGAAAAACTTGTTGCATTTTTCCCAAAAAGACTCATGGCTGTATTGGATCAAAAGGGTGCTTCTACTAAATACTGAGCAAAGGGTCTGAATACTTAGGACCAAGTGATATTTCAGTTTTTCCTTTTTAATAAATCTGCAAAAATGTCAACAAAACTGTGTTTTTCTGTCAATATGGGGTGCTGTGTGTACATTAATGAGGAAAAAAATGAACTTAAATGATTTTAGCAAATGGCTGCAATATAACAAAGAGTGAAAAATTTAAGGGGGTCTGAATACTTTCCATCCCCACTGTATATAGACTCTGGGAATGAGATTATTTTTTCTTGTGCTCTAGCAGCTTGGACAGCAAAATTTGCCTGTTCAGGGCTACAGCTGGTGGTGTGGTGCTGGCAGAATAAGAGCAAGGTTCCTACTTATGCTCCTACTCTGCACTGCCCCATGTGGACCTTCTTCCCCACTGGAAGAGCCATAGGATGGACTTTTGACAGCCCTTGCTATACCATCATCTCTATGACTGGAGGCTGCTGAGAGGGCATGGTCTATAGTAGGGGTAGAAGTGGAACGGAAAGGAGCTGGAAGGAGGAGGAGTGAGGCCATTTTTTATATGTAGCTTTCTGGCGCTGTTCTCTGTGTGGTGAAAAATTGGATGTCTTCTCATGCATATGGTATGCAAATGGTTGATGCCATTGCCACATTTTATGTGCTTGAGGAAGAGGCTGCAAATTACTATGGTTAGGTTTGCAGTACACGTTCTGAAAAAGGAGCATACAGCCGAGCTCTGGGGAGTAGACTGGGGGGAGGTAAGTGTGCCCTGAACCCATGGAGCTCTGCCATCCAGTTGATTAGGGTGGCTGTTTCCTCCACTTTTCTACCACCTGCCCCTGGATGACATCCTTTCCCTTTGAGATTCTGTCTTTTCCTCACTTTTCTTCTTTGTTCTATCAGGCACTTAGATACATTTAGAGACCTCATTAGCATCCTCCCTGCCATCACCGGAGCCAGCTTGACCACATGCAGTTGGAACATCACTGCCATATGGTTGTCCATGACTGGTGTTTCCTCCCTCCAGGGTCCCATTACTCCCAACCTTTACAGCCAACATCACAGCCAATTAATTGCTCTGCATCCTTTTGCAGCAGGTGGCTGACACTATACCCAAATAATTCAGCAGGATCCTCTATGCCAGATGGCATGGCAACAGCGGTGGTAGTTGTGGATAAAGAGTTAGACTGAGAATATTCCATTATGGCACTTGGCGATGACTGTGAGATAGTCTGACCCTGGGTGCCACAATAGGAGGAAGACAGCTTAGTTAGCCACTCAATCACCACCATGGGCTATGGCTGTAAAGCACACCAAGTACCAAAAAAAAAAAGGGGGGAAATGTGCCCTGCCTGCAGATGATGGATCATATCCATGACATTACTTTGGCTTGGGTGCAAAGAGGCTGCTTGCCCCCTCAAAGTTGACAGTGGGAATCATTTTTGGAAGGGAGAAAAGAGTTGGGCAACATTGTGAAGGGGGGAACCAGAAGAGGCAACATGACTGGATAGTAAAAAAGGGGAGTAGAAGAGGCAGCAGAATGAGCTTGAGAAGAAGAAGAAGAAAGTAGGGAGAGGAGGACGAGATAACGAAATATTGAGGGGAGGCAGAATTATGGAGGAGATAGGGAGAGAAATCAGTGAGATGGCATTTTGAACAAGATGATGGGAGAAGGCAGTAAAACTGGATTGTAGAGGAGGTAGAGAAAAGAAATCAGTGAGATTTGATTGTGGAGGAGGTAGGGAGAAGAGGCAGCTGGACCAAATAACGATAGAGAAGGTAGTGAGACCTGACTACTAAAGAGGTTGGGAGAGGAAGCAGGGTGACCGGATTATGGAGGATGTAAGGAAGGGAGGAATCATTATGAAATTATTGGGGTAGTAGAGAGAGGAGGCAATGAGACCAGATTATGGAGAAGGTAGGAAGAGGGGGCAGTAAAATTTGATCATGGAGGAGTTAGAGATTGAAGGCAGTGATAACAGATTTATGGAAGTATGAGGATGTGGCAGTAGGAACGGATTATGGTGGAGGTAAGAATAGGAGGCAGTGGGACCAGATAATGGAGAAGGAAGTGAGAGAAGACAGCGAGACCAGATTACAGAGGAGATAAGGAGGGGGGACAATGAGACCAGATTATGGAGCTGGTAGGAAGAGAAGACTGAGAGACCTAATAATGGAGGAGGTAGGGAGAGGAGGCAGTAAAACTAGATTTGGGGGGAGATTGAGAGAGGAGGCATTGATAACAGATTGTAGAAGAAGCAGGAAGAGGGGAAAGTGGGATTATGGAGGAGGTAGTAACAGAAACACTGAGGTGAGATTATGAAAGAGGCAGTGTGATTGGATTATGGAGGAGGTATAGTTTCTCATAGAATGCAATTTCTTTGCAATTAGATTTATTTTGTGGAACGAATACTCTGCAATCCAATGAAGTTCAGAAGCAATGGCTCTGAATGCCAACATTCAAATGCCAACACTGGCCCAGTCCACCCCTGAAGAGCACCTTTCCAGGTCTTCAACCACTATAGTTTTTGCTGAAGACCCTCTGTCCAGAACTACACTACAATCAAAATCATTTTTTATAAAGAACAGAAAATACCTCAGAACGGCTGAAAGGACCATGTTTGCCTATCACTGCCTCTAAAAATAGAAAACATGCTCCAAAATCTTTTCAATGGCGTTTTAATCAAATAAATTGCTGGCTCATAGGAAGATGTATACCCAGGAAACATGTGACCATGACTTAAAATTTCAGCTAGAATAGAATTTGAAGGAAAATTAATTATTTTTTCATATAATATGAATAGATTAAACATAAAAATAAATACCCCCATAAAATAAAATATTTCTAAATAGTTATTTGGTAATTTCGTTAAGTTTTTTCCTTGCGTTTTTGGTTTATTTTGTTAGTTTTTTTTTTAGAATTGTTTTAGTCGATAGGAAGAAAATCAATGAAAATTCACTTACCACTTCCCTACCAGCCTATTACAGAATGACATCCACAAGGTGGCTCAGTTATCCTGACTAGGCGCCATATGACGTCCAGCAAGGTAAGCCGCTCGTGCGCACCCGGTGGCCTATCTTGGTAAAGTGCCTATGACGTTGCTCAGAGACAAATCTATGATTAAACCTCTGTGCACCATATATAAAATAATTACTCCCTAATGTTCACATGGGACTAGAGGCCCTCAAAGCTAAGTGGGTGGGGGATTTCCTGGCACTAGATATGGAAGGTTGGGAAGAAATGGGGGAGGGCTCCTTTTCACAATTGGTCTCTGCTAGGGACAGACTAGTACCAGTTCAAAATTATGCATAGAGTGTACTTCACACCCATGAGTTTACACAAAATATATTAATCCTTTCCGGCTTCCTGCCGGAGGTGCACCCCACCCTCAGCGGACATTTCCCATGTATTTTGGAGCTGTCCCCGGTGGAGGTGTGCTTGCTAGAACTTGTAGACCCATTGGCTCCCAGCCGAGCAGTCAGAACCTTACTGGGGCTCTTACTTTATTATGCATGCAAGGCCATTGTCCTCAGGTGGAAAGCCTCTTCTGCTCCTCAATTAACTTTTGGAAACGGTTGGTAAATTTAGCTCTGCCATTATACAAGGCCACTTTCCTCTCTCGAGGTTGTGGCAAAAAATTTCACAAAGTATGGAACACATGGGCGGATTTCCCCGGCTACAAATGCAGACTCTCTGGATAATTATTCAATACTTGATATGTATTGCAAGGCAAGTAAAATTCTTTAAAAAGACTTTATATACAAGCGAGGTCTTGATATACAAGTTGCGTCAAGTCACAACTGAGCATAAAAGAGAAGAGAGGCGCCTCTAAGTGTAGCAATAGGATTACATTTAATGAAGGCACAACATTTAGCAACATGGTTGATGATTAAAACAGGCCCATTTAAGTATGCAGGCATCCAGGTAAAGTTGTCCACATAGGCCATCCTCCGCACCGCCATCAATGTCATCCCTTCCACGCTGCGCTGCAGATTGCTCTTCTGCAGGGTAGTCTTCCTGGTCACGATTGCAGACTGACATCGGCGAGAGCCAGCGGTGCGCAAGACAGTCTATGTGGACAGCTTTACATAGTTACATAGTAGGTGAGGTTGAAAAAGACACAAGTCCATCAAGTCCAACCTATGTGTGTGATTATATGTCAGTATTACATTGTATATCCCTGTATGTTGCGGTCGTTCAGGTGCTTATCTAATATTTTTTTTAAATTATCAATGCCCCCCGCTGAGACCACCACCTGTGGAAGGGAATGCCACATCCTTGCCGCTCTTACAGTAAAGAACCCTCTATGCAGTTTAAGGTTGACCACTTGCCACCCACCCACTGTCATATGATGACGGGACGGTGCAGCTGCAGTTCTGGGCGGACGTCATATGACGTGATTGCCTTCCCGGCCCCCCAGGGCTGGGAAGGCGATCACACAGATCCACATCCTGTCAGGTAAGAGGAGACCGATGGTGGGTTTCTTGTACAGAGGAACACTGATCAGTCTCCTCCTCTTGTGAGTCTCCTCCCCCTATAGTTAGAATCACTCCCTAGAACATAATTAACCCCTCAATCTCCCCCTAGTGTTAACCCCTTCATTGCCAGTCACATTCATGCAGTAATCAATGCATTTTTATAGCACGGATCGCTGTAAAAATGTGAATGGTCCCAAAAATGTGTCAATAGTGTCCGATATGTCCGCCGTATCGCAGTCACGATAAGAATCGCAGATCACCGCCATTACTAGTAAAAAAAAAAAAAAATAATAAAAATGCTATAAATTTACCCCCTATTTTGTAGACGCTATAACCAATCAATATACGCTTATTGCGATATTTTTTACCAAAAATATGTAGAAGAATACATATCGGCCCAAACTGAGGAAAAAATTTGTTTAATAAAAAAAAATTTGGATATTAATTATAGTGACTCGGTTGAATTGATGATAGGCAACTCCTATCCTCATATTGATTAGTGGTTCCAAATTAATAATAACTACTGCAGTAGGGAACAGACACAAAAGATGCGCTCAGCATCTTTCCAAATTACTGTTCTGCTTTATTATGACGCAATTGAAGGTTTTTATGCACATGATTACGTAGGTATCACATTAATATTACAATTGTAGGTTTATCATAACAAAGGGCGTTACATAGGCAGGCTTATTCTAATCAGGACTCGAAAGAATGTAAACATTTACTGAAAACATTATTAGTGCTGTGTGCACAGTGAAGGCAATGTGCAATACATACAAAATACAATACAATTATATACAGAACTTACAAATTTCCATTACAGTCTCCCCTTTCTTACTCTACTTTGTCCACTACATTGTAGACAGAGGGGGTGTAAAAATAAAACCTCAAAACTTCTAGTAAGGACTCTCCTATAAAAAATGATTTCCTCTGTTACTCTCTGTACTTTCTGGCACTCTGTACTTACAAACTACTTCTGATAACACTTTTTACTGTGGCCTTTGCAGTAGCATTTGCCACTGGACATCCAAAAAACATGTCCATACAGACAAAATGCATACTCGTAAGATCCTAACTTGGGCATCTGGATATATCTTTTCCTGTAATCTCTGGGAGGGATGTTCAGCTTTTGGTAACACCTTTGGTAACAGGTAAAACAAGAAGTGGTATGTTATAAAAACAACTGTGGAGAACCCTGGCTCTATCCCACGCTCATTTACTAAGGCAGCCATAACTTCTTGTGACTGATAACACGGTCCATGTGTCAAGCTGAAGGGAAAAGAGTGGCTGGCAGACATAAATGATCACCTTTTCCAAAGTCCTGTTTCATAAGAAGTTGCCCCCTGTGGACCACTTGTTCTTCTCGTTCTGGGGTCCTTAAAGTTGAATTATTAATCCCAGCTATACTGGGCCAGAACTAGGGTGGAATCTGTGAGTTGCACAGACCCATCAAGTGTCCGGGGCTGTAAATGCAGCATCCTTAGAGTCACCTGGTCTGCTTCCATGTGTGAAAGTTAATATGGCTACCTCAGCAAGAAGCTGGAAGGCTGAAAACAGCCGATCAAATTATCTTGGCATGCTTGGTTGGTTTACCTGCCGAAGTAAAAACAAACTTCTGGCCCTTTAAATGGAACCAAAAGCTCTCTATATCTCAACTATCTATATAAATATACACTCTTTTTATAGCTCACAGGCTTTGCTAAAACATGGAGCTCTGCTTCTTGAGCTGGGGAAAAAGGATCCAATGACTTTGAATACAGAGAATCCTTCTGAGTGATAAACTGCATCCTCAAATCTACAAAAAATGTAATATCTGGGTCTTCAGGGAGTGTGTCCTGCACTGGGCTCACAGCAGCTGATTCCCACACCATCAATTTAACACATGTGTCTTTTCCTTTCTCTTGAATAAATGTACGCATTTTTCATTGTTAGATTTGTACATAAACAAACTCATATTTTAAACCTTTCATTAAACAAACATTTAGTTAGCTGTATATTTGCTGCACAGAATGTCGGACCATTAAAAATTAAATGTTTGACCAAAACAATATCTAACTTTGTCTAATAGCACCTTTGCATAAAAGCTGCAGCTCTGATATATCGGGGTGATCCCTTCATTACTGGGTCCAGCTTGCATAAATATATTACAATGGCTTGTTTTCTATCACGCTATTTGTGTAAGAACTCCAGTCTCATGTTTCAAAAGACAACTTTTTCCTGGCAATATTATAATAAATGATAACAATACCCTGCGGTCATGGAGAGATGCCCATAAATCCAAAATATTCTTCTGCTTATACCACTGTACTTACAAGAAAAAGGGGCACATCATTACACAATCCACACATTCTGCTTTGGATTTCAAAAATAAAAATAAATAAAAACAAAAGGACCAAGAATCTGTATGATGGACCAGAAAGCATCAAAAACTATAAAACAACTGGCTGCAGGTGGCATCTATCCTAACAGGGTGTGTGGACTTGATGTGATGGGTCTGTTATATTTAAATTTTATTTATAACAACTCTCACATCATGGACTGACATCAAGTTATTATCAAGAACCTTGAAATTTCATTTTTGTAGAAAAACTTCTTATGTATTCCATCCATCTTGGCTTTGTTAAATATTATGGCAGCTTTATTCAAAATAACAACCTCATCTTAATCTTTTTTTTCTCTCAATAAGAGCTTATTGTATAAATGTAAAATTACAAAATTGTCATCTTAATCTAAACTAATCTCATTCGTTACAAATTTCCCCAATAACCTGGACTTCATTTCCAACCAAAGGTTGTCTAAACCAGTTTCAATATATCTATATTATTAATATAATTGTTAAACTCATATTAGAAATTAATACTCATTACTACTTAATTTTACTTAATTTCCCTTTTTTAAATGCAGTGTTTCCACTATCAAAGGATATTCAATTTGTGTAATACACGGTTAAATGTAACCTTCATTTTACCATGTTTGGAAAACAGATTCAAAATAATTGTGATCACATTGTTTACCATTAGATTCGTTAACCCGGCACATTTTGTTATAAATGTTTTGTCTAAAAAACAGAAATTGGCATGGTGTCCTTCCAGCTTATCACTGACCACATTCTTTCAGGAGAGCACAAAGGAGGGGGTCACATCTGCGTACATGACACACACAAGCAATAGAACTAAAGGTCCCAGCATTCGCACACACATACACCAATATCTCTCTAAAATCGCTTACATTTTTCCCATTTGTACACAACACATGCATATCATTCTCTCACTTTCTTTTAACTCTCATTAATATTTTCCTGTCTAAATTCTACTTTCTTTATTTTGTTCAGATATCTTTTATATCTAGCTTCTATGATCAGATGGGCAGCCACAGTGCTCATCCCATCTTCCCTCTCTGACAACATATAAAGTATTCTGTTTTACCTCTCAAATCTCTGTTTCTGACTCTAATGTGGTAGTGCCTGATCCCAAATTCATCCCACAACTTAACATGAAAATGTCCCTTTCTGTCTAGTGTTAATGTCACCCTTGATCCATCCTGCTCACATAGATAGCTGTTTCTCTAGCTGTTTACTCTGCATGATTCTTAGTCCCTGTGGACCTTGGTAACCCAGTTACCCATTGTGGATCCCTGTCCACTCTAACCATTAATCTAGGGGCTCAGTATAGGCGGAACCGCACCTTCGGTTCACATATAGCGCTCCTCTTGCGCTGGGCATTTTTGAGTCTCTCTTACCCTTCATTCCCTTACTTAATTCAATGCCCATAATGACTGGCCAGTCTTCTCTCTTCTCTACGTGTGCCTATACCCTCTTGCCTCTAAACTACTTTATCTAGCAGATGTACTACATATACCTGTGAACAGCACTATTCTTCCCTTTCTTATCTATAACACTCCGATGGACAGTAGACAGGGACAACATAACATATAACCACCAATCAATACAGTTCGATTAAGGGGAGTAAAATAGGTACCCTTTGTCCCGAAAATGCCTTACCGATCAAGGAAGTCTGATAACTCAAATGTAAGCAAAAGGCTTACCTCAGCCGGCTGATTATCAGAAATTCCTGGATCGTCTCAAGCTCCTTGTTTCGGATACTCAGGGAATCCCCTCCTAAGGCAAAGCTCGCCATGCTGACTCGGTTGAATTGATGATAGGCAACTCCTATCCTCATATTGATTAGTGGTTCCAAATTAATAATAACTACTGCAGTAGGGAACAGACACAAAAGATACGCTCAGCATCTTTCCAAATTACTGTTCTGCTTTATTATGACGCAATTGAAGGTTTTTATGCACATGATTACGTAGGTATCACATTAATATTACAATTGTAGGTTTATCATAACAAAGGGCGTTACATAGGCAGGCTTATTCTAATCAGGACTCGAAAGAATGTAAACATTTACTGAAAACATTATTAGTGCTGTTGCACAGTGAGGGCAGTGTGCAATACATACAAAATACAATACAATTATATACAGAACTTACAATTTCCATTACAATAGCAAAAAGTTAAAAATATTGTGTTTTTTTCAAACACTCTTGTCACTCTTCTTTTGTTTATAGCGCAAGAAATAAAAAACGCGGAGGTGATCAAATACCACTAAAAGAAAGCTCAATTTGTGGGGGAAAAAAATGATAAAAATTTCATTTGGGTACAGCGTTGTATGACCACGCAATTGTCAAAGTGCAACAGCGCTGATAGCTGAAAAGTGGCCTGGGCAGGAAGGGGGTGAAAGTGCCGATATTGAAATGGTTAAACCACTTTTCTTCTAATTTTAGTGAATGGCCACGTGTCTTATTAAATGACCTTACGCTGAAAAGTTTTCTCCCTATTGTGGGGTCACCAGTACAGTATTTGTAAATTGAAATCATATCCCCTCTCAAGCGTCTCTTCTTCAGAGAGAATAAGTTCAGTGCTCCCAACCTTTCCTCATAACTAATATCCTCCAGTCCCTTTATTCATTTTGTTGCCCTTCTCTGGACTCCATCCATTTCCAGTACATCCTTCCTGAGGACTGGTGGCCAGAACTGGACAGCATACTCCAGGTGTGGCCGGACCAGAGTCTTGTAGAGCGGGAGAATTATCGTTTTATCTCTAGAATGAATCCCCTTTTTAATGCCAATATTCTGTTTGCTTTGTTAGCAGCAGCTTGGCATTGCTGAGCCTATCATCTACTAGGACCCCCAGGTCCTTTTCCATCCTAGGATTCCCCCAGAGGTTCTCCCCCCACTGTATAGATTGCATTCATATTTTTGCCACCCAAATGCATTATTTTACATTTTTCCGTATTAAACCTCATTTGCCATGTAGTCGCCCACCCCATTAATTTCTTCAGATCTTCTTGCAAGGTTTCCACATCCTGCGGAGAAGTTATTGCTCTGCTTAGCTTAGTATTGTCTGCAAATACAGAGATTGAACTGTTTATCCCATCCTCCAGGTCGTTTATGAATAAATTAAATAGGATTGGTCCCAGGACAGAACCCTGGGGGACCCCACTACCCACCCCTGACCATTCTCAGTACTCCCCATTTATCACCACCCTCTGAACACGCCCTTGTAGCCAGTTTTCAATCCATGTACTCACCCTATGGTCCATGCCAACGCACCTTATTTTGTACAGTAAACGTTTATGGGGAACTGTGTCAAATGCTTTCGCTTTACCCCGGATGTCTGCATACTTAGATGCGCCTGTTTTAATCATCAACCATGCGAGTTGCTAAAGGATATTGCTACACTTAGAGGCGCCCCTCTTCTCTTTTACACTCTGTAGTTCCTGCTGGAATTTGCTTCTAATCCTCTTGTGGAGGCTTCCATTTGTGGATGGACATTTTATGGTTACACAACCTATCACATTGTTATAATCCTTTTATATGGACTATAAACTGAAGGATTTATGAATAAATGGCTGTGGAACGAATCATCTGAGATTCCATTATTTCTTATGGGGAAATTTGCTTTGATATAAAAGAGTGCTTTGGATTACAAGCCTGTTTCTGGAACTAATTATGCTCACAATCCATGGTTTTACTGTATATGGATTCTTCACTGGGTAAAGCAGAGCAAGGGGGGGGGGTGTATTTCATCAATAAGCTAAGCTCTGAAGGTTGTTTGTGGGAACAGAATATCCTTGTGATTCAGTTTGCAAAGGTGGTCCGAACGTACAGTTTGTTAGTTTTTTTTCTTTTTGTCTTTTGTTTTTAGTGCGTTTTAGTTTTTTATTGTGTATCCGAGCCTGGGTATGCCCAATAGGCTCTGTAATGTATTGTACTTCACTTTGAAAAACTGCAATTAAAAAAAAAGAAGGAGCCTATGACGTAGGCTCTTTACCATGTGATCAGCCAATCACAGCGATAACCAGGAAGTGCCAGTAATCGGCTTTCCTCAGTTTGTGCTGACCAGTGCTGTTGTCAGTGTTCCCTTATCTCAGTGCTGGTGTCAGTGCTCTTGTATCTCAGTGCTGGTGTCAGTGCTCTGTTATCTCGGTGCTGATGTCAGTGCTCTGTTATCTCAGTGCTGGTGTCAGTGTTCCCTTATCTCAGTGCTGGTGTCAGTGCTCTCTTATCTCAGTGCTGGTGTCAGTGCTCTGTTATCTCGGTGCTGGTGTCAGTGTTCCCTTATCTCAGTGCTGGTGTCGGTGCTCTCCATCTCGGTGCTGGTGTCAGCAGTGAGGGAGGTAGCAGCGGAGAAGCCAATCAGCTGGCAGTGCCAGCGCAGGATGCAGAGCACCCGGCCCACCATGGCAGAGGATCAGCCCTGGACTAGCTAGGACCTCCTAACCACCTACCCCCCCCCCCCCCCCCCGCAGTGGAGCCCTGCATAGGCAGGGGTAAGGGCAGGGTGGAGGGAGGGGACAGAGGCTGTCAATCACAGGTGGACACACTAGGACACTGGCACAGGACTGAGCTGTCCTTACTGTTAGTGACATGATCAGGAAGAATGGAGTGGTGGGGATGGGGCAGGGGTGGATATAAATACCAGTCTCTGGCTGTGGCTGAGGGATGCTGCAGGAACATGGATGGGGAGGGGGGTGGCTCTCTCTCATTAAAAAAAAAAAATGTTGTTGGTCGCTGGCTGCAGAAAAGGTTGTGGCATGGTGGTAGCTTTGTCTCTCCCTGCAGCTGGAGCCCCTGATCCCCCCCCACACACACTGATTGACAGCCCCAGAGAGGGGCAGCCCAGACACCTCTTCTCTCCTATGGCCCTCCAATAATGTTCATTTTATTTTGTCAAGATCCACAATAACCCCCCCCCTCCCCCCCCCTCCCCTCCTCTCAGAGGACCGCCCACCAATTAAGGGAGGAGTCCTGATACCAACCAGATCAGTCTATTTCAGCCTAACATGTGTATATAAAAAGTCGGCAGGAGACTGCCACCACTAAGGCTCTGAGGAAGAAGGTCAAACCTTCGAAACGCGTAAGCCAGCGGCGGTCCGTGTGCCTCCCTCCTGGGACCTGGACAGCTGCCTACCACTGGAACTATTGCCTTTGTGCGTTTGATATGCTAATTTACCTGCGACTTTTGTGAGTAGCCTTTTACCTTGTTTTTAATTTATTAAAATTTGCCAAGGATAATGCGCTAGGCTGGTGCGCTCTCTTGTTTCTTTCTTTGTTTTTCACTATTAGGATAATCCCATCCTTCGAGAGCAGCAAAGCCGAAGCCCATAGCCCCTCTTGAATTTCTTTAGCTAACACACCAGTGCGCAAGAGTACTTTTTTCGTGTTTCTATACAATTTCTGGGAGCTCTAGCAGCAAGGTGTGCAAGCTTTAACGACCCCATTGGTCAAGGCTACATACAATTCACAAATGGCGAAGGTCAAATCAATAGAGGAAAGACAACTAAGAAGATCCTCTCTAGCAAAAGGTTTTTCAACCAGTATAAACACTTTTGAACTAGAAACGACTATGAACGAAGAAAACACAGAGGAAGCCACTGGGAAACAGACTCCAGCCAGGGAAGATATAATGATATCATTGTTTCACAGACTTAAAGATCTACTAGAAAGAGAGATGCTGCAGTGGTGGGATATACTACTTCTGCAGAAATACTTAGAATTTAAACGAATACCCAGAGGTTTAAGAATCACCAAAATATGTACATTTTTGGACCCAGACCTCAGAGAAAAGTGGATTCTAAGTCTGCGCGAGTACAACCAGAAATGGTTACAATTTATCATCATCCAAAGAGAACGCAATCTCTCTGCGATTCGGGCAGACCTACACTCTCTTCAAGAGGAATTATCCACTTTCTCTGACGTCAGTTCATTCGAAAGTTGGGACCAAAAAGTAAATAAACAGATAACAGAGTATGAGACTAATCTCATAAGTAAAAAATCGGGCAAGTTTGAACGAGATAGATTGGACTATTTAAATGATCGAGAATTCAATTGGAAAAGACCTAACAATAGAGAAAGCGTTAGTAGAAATAAAAACGACAATAGAAGTAAAAATAGAAAGGGTATGACAAACGAGCAATTGTCAGGACACAACACATATGGTACACAGTCTCAGGGAAAACATCAAAAAGAAACACCAAGAAACCACAATACCAAAACAAAATCGAATAGGAACAGAACATACAATAACACTAAAACTGATCATAAAAAAGATCCCCCTGCGAATCGGACTACCTCAGGGGAAGGCCATTCACACAATAGACCCCATCATCAACAACACTCTACTATCAAAAACCAACAAAACTCCAACCTTACTATACCTAATCGAGTAGCTACAACTACTACGAATAGATCATTTGTACGTAACAATAATACAAAGACCAATACTATGGGTACTAAGGCCAATCCACCTGGAGAATCACTAACAGTGAATCCTTCAATGACAAGAGACCCCTTAAATATAACCATCACTAATGTTAGTGAAAACTCACAATTAGAAAGAGGAACATCCATCATACCATCAGCCAATGGGAGGGATATAGCACCTCTACTCGCTAACTGCACCTTAGGCGGTTTACCTGAGAATGTTGATGTTGTCTCTGACATTGACAGTCAACTGTTAAATGGCATTCCCACGTATAATCCTTTTTCCACTCTTGGCGATCTAGAAGCCAATAGTACAAGCATTTCAGACATCACACCCCCTTTGGTTTTTTTAGAACAAGCAGTTGCAACCCTGGGGGGGTCTGCAACAAACCTTTTACCGGATCCTCTATCACATATACTGTCCACGGGGAAAAAAATAAGGAAAAGAGAAGAACAACACGAAGAGGAAGAAGGGGAGGAGAGAGATACAAAAAGAGGCAGACTTTAGATACCGCTCACTCTACTATTAAGATCTATAATCTCTCTAGCTCTGTCTTTTCTGAAACCGAGCTAGACCTCCTTAGGAAGGGCCTGAATTTCGCCCCACCTAGTGTACCAAATTTGTTTGAACTTTTTATAGATCTAAATAAATACATTCGTAAGCTCACTATACAGAGATACTACACATTAAAAGAAGCTAAGAATGTGAATAGCACAGACTATGTGAGAGTAGAGTCGGAAGAGCCATTACCATCTGATATTAGCATGGAAGATGATTCCATACTTAATATTCTCGAAGAGCTCTATCAAGAAGCATACTTCGAGGGTCAAACAACTTCCGAACCCAAATTTGCCCCCCCATGTGAAAGTGCTATGGTCCATACCTCTTTTAGACCAAAATCCTCTTTCTTTCCCCATTGGGCCAAAGGGAGATTTATCTCCACTTTTTATGATACGGTTTTTAACACGTTTAAAATAAAGTTCGATAAACCTATGAAGACCAATATGAATATAGACAAAAATGCTGTACCTATAGATGCCCTCAAACAGAACAAGGATATAATTATCCGAAAGGCTGATAAAGGTGGGAGTCTAGTCATTCAAAATAGAGATGAATATCTAGCTGAGGCAAGAAGACTCCTGGGTGACACCCAAACATATGCTGCATTAAAAAGAGATCCCACTCTGGAGTACACTAAGGAGCTTAAAATACTTTTAGATGATGCTCTATCCAAAGAGGTCCTCACCAAAAATGAGTACCTGTTTTTGTATAATAGACATGCTGCCACCCCGCACTTCTATCATATACCGAAGGTACACAAAAGCCTCCTTAATCCTCCCGGTAGACCTATAATATCTGGGATTGACAGCCTCTCTAGTAACTTGGGGTGCTATATTGACCACTTCCTGCAGGATATAGTGTTCGAGTTGCCATCCTTTGTTAAAGATTCTGGCCACGTGCTGGAGATACTGTCAAACTACAAATGGCTACCTGGCTACAGATGGCTCTCTTTGGATGTAGCTTCATTATATACATCAATAAACCATACATTTGGCCTAAGAGCCATTAACCATTTCCTATTAAAGGATGACAGGATGAATCCTCGGCAGGCTAAGTTCCTATTGGATTGTGTGGAATTCTCCCTCACGCACAACTATTTTTCCTTCTTAGGCGACCATTATTTGCAAATAAAAGGTACAGCTATGGGAGCCAGGTTTGCCCCTAGTTATGCAAATATTTTCATGGGATTTTGGGAAGAACAATTCATATGGAAGAACAATCCCTTTGGGGCAAACCTGGTTCTTTATGCAAGATATATTGATGACATCTTGATCATCTGGGATGGGTCAGACCAAAGTCTCCAGAGCTTTCTGGAACATTGTAGAAATAACCCGTTTGGAATAGAATTCACTCATGTCCTAGATGAGAAATGTCTAGTCTTCCTGGATCTAGAACTACAGAGTGACCAAGATGGTAACATCTTTTCTAAAACTCATTTCAAACCCAGTGGGGGCAATTCATACTTGCATGCTAAAAGCAACCACCACCCCAGGTGGATACAGAATGTCCCCTTCGGCCAATTTTGCCGCCTTAGAAGAACGTGTACCAAGAAAGAGGATTATTTAGAACAGAGCAAACTTCTTATGCAGAAATTCAGTGAGAAGGGTTATGAAGCCAATCACATAAAATCAGCCTTTTCTAAATATCTGGCTCTCTATGACGAACAATCTAGTAAAGATTTGAACAACACAGAACCCCGACACCAGACCACCCCAGCTATTCATCAGGCCTGCTTCTCTACCCAATATACAAGCAAAGCGTTCGAAATTCAGAATATTATCAAAAAGAATTGGAATATTCTGAAGCACGACCCTGTTTTGGGTAAGACACTTCCCGATCACCCCAATATAGTTTTTCGGAAACCTCAAGATCTTAGGAGCCTGATAGCCCCAAGTAGGGTAAAAATATGTACTAGCAAACCAACCAATAGCTGGGCAACAATTTTCGATCAAAAAGGTTGCTATAGATGTGGTGTTAGGAACTGTGGCACTTGCAAGTACATGTGGCACAGGAAAAAAACGGTGGTTGGGAGAGACGGAAAAATCCACCCAATTAAGCAATTTATCAACTGCGGAACAGAATATGTGGTATACGGTATAATATGTCCCTGTGGGCGACTATACGTAGGCCGCACACAACGCCCAATGCGAGTGAGAATTGGTGAACACAAATGTGGCATAATAAACCTAAGAGACAAATACCCAGTCCCTAGACATTTTGTAGAAGTCCATCAGGGGGACCCGGTAGGCATGAAAGTTTTTGGGATAGAGTCGATTGGAAGGGAGCTGGATACAGGAAGAAGGTACCAGAGGCTTTGCAAAAGAGAAGCCTTCTGGATCTTTACCCTCGGCAGTCTCACTCCAGGAGGCCTAAATGAGGATCCAGAAGTACATAAAATAGTCTAATATTATTGGTATTAAGTGTTGTTGATTGTCCCTCCCCCCCCCCCCCCCCCTCCCACATCACATCTCATTCACCGATTTCTACTAATATAACCTCTGAGTTATTCGCTATAATATACAAACCACTATAGGAATGTCTATATGTGGTGTCAGCAACAAAATCTCCCCTCCCCCTCCCCTCCCCCCTCCCCCCTCCTCTCTCTCTTTTTAGAATAGATAGGCAAGGTACACAGTCCGTTGTACTTATACACGGATTTTAATTTTTACAAAAAAACTCCCTTTTTTTTGTAATTTTTATAATATATATAAAAAAAGATTTGCCTTTTTTATTAATCACCGTATGCACATATATAGATATGCGATGGACGTGTATAAGGCTTTTACTTTCTATATATATGTGTATACATATATTTATAACGTTTTATAGAAGGTGTATTATATGTATGTATTTTTATTACCATGTATTTTAAATACTATGTAAGTGGGTCTCCTGCTGGCTTCCAAATACACATGTCTTGAGCACTGCTATTTCCAACTTTTGTTTTAGACCAGATTCCACCACTCCCCTCCCTCGGTCCCCCTTTAATTTTCTCTGTTTTTTTTTTTTTGCATACTATTGCTCAGCACTCTTTATTGTTACTATTCATTGTTGTCATCCATCTAGTTATACATTTTTAACATTTCCACTCTTTTTGGTTAAAGTCAGATGCTATCAGTCTGACTTTGACCTCTATCTGTGTCTACAGCAAGATGGAGGCCACTGTTTACTATATTGAGTCACATCCTAGGCGCCGAACGGCGCACAGGATGTGACATCACGACCGCACTTCCGCCCTGTGGAACGCAACCCGGAAGTAAACCGGCGGCGTGCGTTCCACCTAGTTTCATGGAGCACAGGAGCGAACGTGACAGCAGAGGCAGCCCATACGGACACAGCCCCTGAAGAAAAATGCATCTGAGCAGAGGAGATGGCATTAGATCAACAGTAGTTAAGGTACAATACCCCCCCCTCCCCCTTTCTCATACTCATAACCCTCTGATCACTCACACTACTCTGTATTTATGAGATGTAATAATGTGAGGGTAGAACAGCGGATTGTGTATTTACTACATTTTTACACTGTAATTTTACTAGTGATAACAATAATGGCTATGAAAGCACACCAATTAATCATCAAATCAATAGATCAATATGTTATGGCCCTCCAATAATGTTCATTTTATTTTGTCAAGATCCACAATAACCCCCCCCCTCCCCCCCCCTCCCCTCCTCTCAGAGGACCGCCCACCAATTAAGGGAGGAGTCCTGATACCAACCAGATCAGTCTATTTCAGCCTAACATGTGTATATAAAAAGTCGGCAGGAGACTGCCACCACTAAGGCTCTGAGGAAGAAGGTCAAACCTTCGAAACGCGTAAGCCAGCGGCGGTCCGTGTGCCTCCCTCCTGGGACCTGGACAGCTGCCTACCACTGGAACTATTGCCTTTGTGCGTTTGATATGCTAATTTACCTGCGACTTTTGTGAGTAGCCTTTTACCTTGTTTTTAATTTATTAAAATTTGCCAAGGATAATGCGCTAGGCTGGTGCGCTCTCTTGTTTCTTTCTTTGTTTTTCACTATTAGGATAATCCCATCCTTCGAGAGCAGCAAAGCCGAAGCCCATAGCCCCTCTTGAATTTCTTTAGCTAACACACCAGTGCGCAAGAGTACTTTTTTCGTGTTTCTATACAATTTCTGGGAGCTCTAGCAGCAAGGTGTGCAAGCTTTAACGACCCCATTGGTCAAGGCTACATACAATTCACAAATGGCGAAGGTCAAATCAATAGAGGAAAGACAACTAAGAAGATCCTCTCTAGCAAAAGGTTTTTCAACCAGTATAAACACTTTTGAACTAGAAACGACTATGAACGAAGAAAACACAGAGGAAGCCACTGGGAAACAGACTCCAGCCAGGGAAGATATAATGATATCATTGTTTCACAGACTTAAAGATCTACTAGAAAGAGAGATGCTGCAGTGGTGGGATATACTACTTCTGCAGAAATACTTAGAATTTAAACGAATACCCAGAGGTTTAAGAATCACCAAAATATGTACATTTTTGGACCCAGACCTCAGAGAAAAGTGGATTCTAAGTCTGCGCGAGTACAACCAGAAATGGTTACAATTTATCATCATCCAAAGAGAACGCAATCTCTCTGCGATTCGGGCAGACCTACACTCTCTTCAAGAGGAATTATCCACTTTCTCTGACGTCAGTTCATTCGAAAGTTGGGACCAAAAAGTAAATAAACAGATAACAGAGTATGAGACTAATCTCATAAGTAAAAAATCGGGCAAGTTTGAACGAGATAGATTGGACTATTTAAATGATCGAGAATTCAATTGGAAAAGACCTAACAATAGAGAAAGCGTTAGTAGAAATAAAAACGACAATAGAAGTAAAAATAGAAAGGGTATGACAAACGAGCAATTGTCAGGACACAACACATATGGTACACAGTCTCAGGGAAAACATCAAAAAGAAACACCAAGAAACCACAATACCAAAACAAAATCGAATAGGAACAGAACATACAATAACACTAAAACTGATCATAAAAAAGATCCCCCTGCGAATCGGACTACCTCAGGGGAAGGCCATTCACACAATAGACCCCATCATCAACAACACTCTACTATCAAAAACCAACAAAACTCCAACCTTACTATACCTAATCGAGTAGCTACAACTACTACGAATAGATCATTTGTACGTAACAATAATACAAAGACCAATACTATGGGTACTAAGGCCAATCCACCTGGAGAATCACTAACAGTGAATCCTTCAATGACAAGAGACCCCTTAAATATAACCATCACTAATGTTAGTGAAAACTCACAATTAGAAAGAGGAACATCCATCATACCATCAGCCAATGGGAGGGATATAGCACCTCTACTCGCTAACTGCACCTTAGGCGGTTTACCTGAGAATGTTGATGTTGTCTCTGACATTGACAGTCAACTGTTAAATGGCATTCCCACGTATAATCCTTTTTCCACTCTTGGCGATCTAGAAGCCAATAGTACAAGCATTTCAGACATCACACCCCCTTTGGTTTTTTTAGAACAAGCAGTTGCAACCCTGGGGGGGTCTGCAACAAACCTTTTACCGGATCCTCTATCACATATACTGTCCACGGGGAAAAAAATAAGGAAAAGAGAAGAACAACACGAAGAGGAAGAAGGGGAGGAGAGAGATACAAAAAGAGGCAGACTTTAGATACCGCTCACTCTACTATTAAGATCTATAATCTCTCTAGCTCTGTCTTTTCTGAAACCGAGCTAGACCTCCTTAGGAAGGGCCTGAATTTCGCCCCACCTAGTGTACCAAATTTGTTTGAACTTTTTATAGATCTAAATAAATACATTCGTAAGCTCACTATACAGAGATACTACACATTAAAAGAAGCTAAGAATGTGAATAGCACAGACTATGTGAGAGTAGAGTCGGAAGAGCCATTACCATCTGATATTAGCATGGAAGATGATTCCATACTTAATATTCTCGAAGAGCTCTATCAAGAAGCATACTTCGAGGGTCAAACAACTTCCGAACCCAAATTTGCCCCCCCATGTGAAAGTGCTATGGTCCATACCTCTTTTAGACCAAAATCCTCTTTCTTTCCCCATTGGGCCAAAGGGAGATTTATCTCCACTTTTTATGATACGGTTTTTAACACGTTTAAAATAAAGTTCGATAAACCTATGAAGACCAATATGAATATAGACAAAAATGCTGTACCTATAGATGCCCTCAAACAGAACAAGGATATAATTATCCGAAAGGCTGATAAAGGTGGGAGTCTAGTCATTCAAAATAGAGATGAATATCTAGCTGAGGCAAGAAGACTCCTGGGTGACACCCAAACATATGCTGCATTAAAAAGAGATCCCACTCTGGAGTACACTAAGGAGCTTAAAATACTTTTAGATGATGCTCTATCCAAAGAGGTCCTCACCAAAAATGAGTACCTGTTTTTGTATAATAGACATGCTGCCACCCCGCACTTCTATCATATACCGAAGGTACACAAAAGCCTCCTTAATCCTCCCGGTAGACCTATAATATCTGGGATTGACAGCCTCTCTAGTAACTTGGGGTGCTATATTGACCACTTCCTGCAGGATATAGTGTTCGAGTTGCCATCCTTTGTTAAAGATTCTGGCCACGTGCTGGAGATACTGTCAAACTACAAATGGCTACCTGGCTACAGATGGCTCTCTTTGGATGTAGCTTCATTATATACATCAATAAACCATACATTTGGCCTAAGAGCCATTAACCATTTCCTATTAAAGGATGACAGGATGAATCCTCGGCAGGCTAAGTTCCTATTGGATTGTGTGGAATTCTCCCTCACGCACAACTATTTTTCCTTCTTAGGCGACCATTATTTGCAAATAAAAGGTACAGCTATGGGAGCCAGGTTTGCCCCTAGTTATGCAAATATTTTCATGGGATTTTGGGAAGAACAATTCATATGGAAGAACAATCCCTTTGGGGCAAACCTGGTTCTTTATGCAAGATATATTGATGACATCTTGATCATCTGGGATGGGTCAGACCAAAGTCTCCAGAGCTTTCTGGAACATTGTAGAAATAACCCGTTTGGAATAGAATTCACTCATGTCCTAGATGAGAAATGTCTAGTCTTCCTGGATCTAGAACTACAGAGTGACCAAGATGGTAACATCTTTTCTAAAACTCATTTCAAACCCAGTGGGGGCAATTCATACTTGCATGCTAAAAGCAACCACCACCCCAGGTGGATACAGAATGTCCCCTTCGGCCAATTTTGCCGCCTTAGAAGAACGTGTACCAAGAAAGAGGATTATTTAGAACAGAGCAAACTTCTTATGCAGAAATTCAGTGAGAAGGGTTATGAAGCCAATCACATAAAATCAGCCTTTTCTAAATATCTGGCTCTCTATGACGAACAATCTAGTAAAGATTTGAACAACACAGAACCCCGACACCAGACCACCCCAGCTATTCATCAGGCCTGCTTCTCTACCCAATATACAAGCAAAGCGTTCGAAATTCAGAATATTATCAAAAAGAATTGGAATATTCTGAAGCACGACCCTGTTTTGGGTAAGACACTTCCCGATCACCCCAATATAGTTTTTCGGAAACCTCAAGATCTTAGGAGCCTGATAGCCCCAAGTAGGGTAAAAATATGTACTAGCAAACCAACCAATAGCTGGGCAACAATTTTCGATCAAAAAGGTTGCTATAGATGTGGTGTTAGGAACTGTGGCACTTGCAAGTACATGTGGCACAGGAAAAAAACGGTGGTTGGGAGAGACGGAAAAATCCACCCAATTAAGCAATTTATCAACTGCGGAACAGAATATGTGGTATACGGTATAATATGTCCCTGTGGGCGACTATACGTAGGCCGCACACAACGCCCAATGCGAGTGAGAATTGGTGAACACAAATGTGGCATAATAAACCTAAGAGACAAATACCCAGTCCCTAGACATTTTGTAGAAGTCCATCAGGGGGACCCGGTAGGCATGAAAGTTTTTGGGATAGAGTCGATTGGAAGGGAGCTGGATACAGGAAGAAGGTACCAGAGGCTTTGCAAAAGAGAAGCCTTCTGGATCTTTACCCTCGGCAGTCTCACTCCAGGAGGCCTAAATGAGGATCCAGAAGTACATAAAATAGTCTAATATTATTGGTATTAAGTGTTGTTGATTGTCCCTCCCCCCCCCCCCCCCCCTCCCACATCACATCTCATTCACCGATTTCTACTAATATAACCTCTGAGTTATTCGCTATAATATACAAACCACTATAGGAATGTCTATATGTGGTGTCAGCAACAAAATCTCCCCTCCCCCTCCCCTCCCCCCTCCCCCCTCCTCTCTCTCTTTTTAGAATAGATAGGCAAGGTACACAGTCCGTTGTACTTATACACGGATTTTAATTTTTACAAAAAAACTCCCTTTTTTTTGTAATTTTTATAATATATATAAAAAAAGATTTGCCTTTTTTATTAATCACCGTATGCACATATATAGATATGCGATGGACGTGTATAAGGCTTTTACTTTCTATATATATGTGTATACATATATTTATAACGTTTTATAGAAGGTGTATTATATGTATGTATTTTTATTACCATGTATTTTAAATACTATGTAAGTGGGTCTCCTGCTGGCTTCCAAATACACATGTCTTGAGCACTGCTATTTCCAACTTTTGTTTTAGACCAGATTCCACCACTCCCCTCCCTCGGTCCCCCTTTAATTTTCTCTGTTTTTTTTTTTTTGCATACTATTGCTCAGCACTCTTTATTGTTACTATTCATTGTTGTCATCCATCTAGTTATACATTTTTAACATTTCCACTCTTTTTGGTTAAAGTCAGATGCTATCAGTCTGACTTTGACCTCTATCTGTGTCTACAGCAAGATGGAGGCCACTGTTTACTATATTGAGTCACATCCTAGGCGCCGAACGGCGCACAGGATGTGACATCACGACCGCACTTCCGCCCTGTGGAACGCAACCCGGAAGTAAACCGGCGGCGTGCGTTCCACCTAGTTTCATGGAGCACAGGAGCGAACGTGACAGCAGAGGCAGCCCATACGGACACAGCCCCTGAAGAAAAATGCATCTGAGCAGAGGAGATGGCATTAGATCAACAGTAGTTAAGGTACAATACCCCCCCCTCCCCCTTTCTCATACTCATAACCCTCTGATCACTCACACTACTCTGTATTTATGAGATGTAATAATGTGAGGGTAGAACAGCGGATTGTGTATTTACTACATTTTTACACTGTAATTTTACTAGTGATAACAATAATGGCTATGAAAGCACACCAATTAATCATCAAATCAATAGATCAATATGTTATGGCCCTCCAATAATGTTCATTTTATTTTGTCAAGATCCACAATAACCCCCCCCCTCCCCCCCCCTCCCCTCCTCTCAGAGGACCGCCCACCAATTAAGGGAGGAGTCCTGATACCAACCAGATCAGTCTATTTCAGCCTAACATGTGTATATAAAAAGTCGGCAGGAGACTGCCACCACTAAGGCTCTGAGGAAGAAGGTCAAACCTTCGAAACGCGTAAGCCAGCGGCGGTCCGTGTGCCTCCCTCCTGGGACCTGGACAGCTGCCTACCACTGGAACTATTGCCTTTGTGCGTTTGATATGCTAATTTACCTGCGACTTTTGTGAGTAGCCTTTTACCTTGTTTTTAATTTATTAAAATTTGCCAAGGATAATGCGCTAGGCTGGTGCGCTCTCTTGTTTCTTTCTTTGTTTTTCACTATTAGGATAATCCCATCCTTCGAGAGCAGCAAAGCCGAAGCCCATAGCCCCTCTTGAATTTCTTTAGCTAACACACCAGTGCGCAAGAGTACTTTTTTCGTGTTTCTATACTACCTCTTCTCTCCTACCTTCCCTTTGGTAGGATAGGCTCCATCCAGCCCTCGTGAGGCCTCCTCCGCGGTGCCTTCCTCTCCTCGTCAGCCAGATGCCTCCTCCGGGGTGTGTGGAAACCCCTGCTCCGCTGAGCACTCCAGTGGTAGGGGGGGGTGACGGCTGGGGAGGGGGGGCGTGATCTGTGTCTCCCGAGCAGAGGGAATTGTGCTCACTGCTCAGGCTGCTGGAATCTCCTCCCCTTCTCCTCCTTAAGAGAACACAGCGCTGGCCCCGCCTCCTCCCCAAGACAGCCACGCTCCGACCCCTCTCTCCACTGCTTGGAGCTCACAGGCAACCCGCTGCTGGCCGGAGCTTAACGCCGCGCCTGTGGCGACATTTTTCAGCAGAGGCGGCTCTTCAATTAGCCTAATTGCCGAATTAGAGAGCCACCTCTGCCGGGGCCCTACACGGCTGGGGGCCCCATAGCGCACGCGTGGGTTGCTATGGCGGTGGTTCCGCCACTGCATCCAGTGAAGGAGAAAACAAAATTTTATAACAGAATCAAAGAAAAACTTTTTTTTTTTTTTTTTTAATTTAGGTCTTTATAATTTCTAAAAAACCCAGGAGGTGATTAAATACCACCAAAAGAAATCTCTATTTGTTGGGGGGGAATGATAAAACTTTAATTTCTGTACAGTGTTGCATGTTTGCGCAATTGTCATTCAAAGTGTGACAGCACTGAAAGCTGAAAATTGGCCTGGGCAGGAAGGGGGTGAAAGTGCCCGGTATTGAAGTGGTTAAAATTTAAAGAGACAGTACACTTTTTTTGTATTTTCCCCTTATCCTTTTGGTAAATTTTATTGTAGGTTAAAACACATTAAAAATAATAAAAGCTCCTAAAAATGATTTGGCACTTTAACATTTTGCGGTTTGTATTCCTCCTCCCCCCCACACTGTTCCCTATCTTGAATAACAACAAAATACACAAAAAAAAAAAAAAAAGAGAAAAAAAAAAAAACACAAAAAGGGAAAGCAGACATAATAATAAAGAGAACATCAACATTATCCAGCATATCCTTTGTCCAAGTTACCACAGAGAAAATGTACCTTTTTTTACCGCCCTTAGCCCCACCCCCATACAACCATCAACTCACATGACAACAATTTCTCTTCTGATATTTTTATTGGTGAATTTATACAGATATATATGAACCATCAACAAGATTTGCTGAAATTCTTTATATGATATGGGATATATAATACACCAAAAAGAAAAAAAGTATATAAAAAAGTTCAAAAATCCAACTGAATCAGTTTTTTCTTTATACCATAAAACAATCTTAAATCAATACAATGAAATTAGAAACATCAATAACAAATATTATCCCCGATCGTATTACAAAGTCATGGTTTGCATGTGTTTTACACACGTTTTTAGCCACAGCACCATTGACATCTATTAGATCACATGTTTTGCTGTGTTTTCTGAAAGCGCACCAAAGAATTGGCATGCGATACTTTTCAGAAAATGCAGCAAAAGCGATCCTAATAGAAATCAATGGAACTGCAACTAAAAACTCATGTAAAATGCACATAAACCGCGCACACACCTGCTCTGCCGCCAAAACGCAGCGCGCCAATGTGAACCCGGCCTAAGTCTACCCCCACGTCTCTGATCTCTAAATCTAAACTCAAAGCAGTTTATAGTTTTGGATAGAGGGGTGAAGAGTTAGAACCTCTGCCTGGCTTTTATTGCTGTCTGTGTTCCCTCTGTATTTCTCCTGGTGACCATTGGCTCGACACAGAATGTAACTGGAAGGCTGACCTTTTATGGCTGCCATTGAGACAGGAGATGAGGGGAAATCTTCTAGACATGCGCATCTTGTTTCATTCCAAATTCCTTTTTTTAGCGTCCCAATTAACGAAAACCCAAATTAACTAATTTCTGCGAATATTCGTAAACTCAAATATTCTAAAATTAAAATATTCTGAAATTCAAATACACGAAAATCCGAAAATTCTAAAATCTGAAATAATAACTATTAAATTAAATCATAGGTATTGGAATATCCTTTCAAGTTTGGCTGTTAGTGAACGTAATGAATATGAATTTATCCAAAGTTACAAATTATCCGAAATAAGGAACGCCGCATCTAAACAAATGGAACTTAACGAATTAATAATAAATGACAATAATAATAAAAAAAAATATTATTACTTATTATTAATTTGTTCCGTTCCATTTATTTAGATAAGGCATTCCTTATTTCGGATAATTCATAAGTTCAGATAAATTCATATTCGTTACGTTCACTAACAGCCAAACTTGAAAGGACAGTCCAATACCTATAATTTAATAGTTCTTTATTATTAGTTAGTTATGATTTTGAATTTTTGGATTTTCGTTTTTATTTTAGAATTTACGAATTGACCCGAAAAAAAAAAAAAGAAAAACAATTAAAACGAAGACGAAAACAAATTCATTTTTCGGCAGTGCATGTCTACAATCTTCCCATGGGGACATGTGTTCTGGTGACACCGATCTAAGAGGGGAATTCCTCTGACCTTGGAGAGATTTCCTCTCACTTTTTGTGTCTCTGGGAACTTTCTCTACTCCCTTCTCTTCAACACTAAGAAAGGGCTTTATATACAATTTAAACCAAAGCATGAAAATTAACACTTCAAAATAATAAATTAGAACTAAAAAGGCAAAACGTTTTCTCATTTTGAATAGAGTAAGCGAAGTTTATAACCTCTGTCAGTTTTTTGCCTTCTGTGTCCTATTGGGGAGATTTTCCTTCATTTCCGTCCTATAGCCACACAGGAAGTGAGAGGAAATCCCGGGTTATCGCCAGAACTAGTGTCCACAATGGAAAATTTTCCCCTCTATTCCTGTTCTGGGGACAACCCAATATTTGTAATATTCTTTTTCTCTCTTTTTTCTGCGATATCAATAAACAGGACAAATCGAGAAGGTGAGTCTCCCTAACGGGGGCACAGACCACAATAGAAACCTGACAGGGGCTCTAATGCCTTCCCATGTGTTCCAAAATTTAAAAAACTGTTTAGTTATACTTTAACCACTTAAGGACCGGGCCTATTTTTCAAACTTGTTGTTTACAAGTTAAAGTAATTTTTTTTTTGCTAGAAATTTACTTAGAACCCCAAAACATTATATATTTTATTTCTAACACCCTAGAGAATACAATGACGGTTGTTGCAATACTTTTTGTCCCACCGTATTTGCGCAGCGGTCTTACAAACGCACTTTTTTTTTTTTAGAAAAAATACACTTTTTTGAATTGAAAAATAAGACAACAGTAAAGCTACCCCCGATTTTTTTAATATTGTGAAAGATGATGTTACACCGAGTAAATTGATACCCAACATGTCACTCTTCAAAGTTGCACCCGCTCGTGGAATGGCGACAAACTTTTACCCTTAAAAATCTGGGGGGGGGGCCCTCTCCCGCCGCCGATAAAAGTGATCTTGCGGTGAATGCACCGCAGAGATCACTTATATCTGAAAGCGGACCTCCCGCCGAAGAAGAGGATACCGGGGTTATGGTAGGTAGCTGCTGCCATAACAACGATATTCCTCTTCAAACAGCCAAAGTATAACTGCAGCGGGCGGTCCGTAAGTGGTTAAACACTTAAATATTAGTATTTAACACCTTGTTCCTCAAATATAATGGCTCCTTAAATTTAACCTTAATCCCTAACCTAACATAACCCTTAAAGTTGACCATACACTATAAAATCCAATAGTAGATCTAAAGTAGATTGTACAATCAACTATGTAGTGTAAGTAATTTCCTGGATACAATTTGAATGGATAATGTATGTGTTTCCTTATATTTTTGGTAAATCTAAAGCTGACCATACACTACCAAATCTTCTTTAGCTTTACCAAAACAATGTAATGTCAAGTTAAAGTTGAAAAGTCATTTGATTTACTTAAAATCAGGCAGGCACATATACTACACAGCTGATGGTAGATCTAAAGGAGATTGTACAATCAGATTGTATAAATAATGAACCCCCCAAAACCCCCCTCTTGTCTTATTGGATGTGGAAGTGATGGAGGAGACTCTCCTGTGCTGAGATCTTCCAGATCCACCGATTGAAGAAATACATTATCTGTACAAACTGTGTCATCCTATGAACCAGATTGACATTTCTCACCAGATTCAGCTCAGATTTCCTGTAATTTGATCATATTAAAAATCTCCTGACCCTCCCAGAGATCTTTATATGACCGTTTCCTACATATAACACAGCATGGAGGGGCTCAGTGAAGGTGGTGGTGAAGGTGTGGAGGTGTCGGATCGGGTCACACAGATCATAAAAGGACAGCTGCCCGGCCTCATAATCCACATCGATCCTGACTCTGTTACTGGAGAGATCGGGATATATCATGATCGGTTTATCGTCATGTAATAGATAACACCCACCTCTATACCTGTGCAAACCCCAGGACTTGTTATTATGTCCAATCACTGTCTGCACTCCTCCTCCCCTCTCTATACTGGGATAACACATCCCTATCATGCAATCTTCTGCCTCACTGACATCCACATCCCAGTAATGTCGCCCCGAGGAAAATCTCTGACTGCTTAATACCTGGAACCATAACTGAAATCTCTCCGGTGTTTGTGGACGATTCTGCTTTATATCTGACCTGGATACAGTTTTCATGTCATCTGATATCTGTAGATTATTATGAGCTGTGTTCACATCCAGTAATATGTCTGAAGCTTCCTGTATATAGAAGAATACATTTACCCCTTTTATCATATCAGATAACCCTGTGTGCAATGTGTGTGAGATTCTAGACACATCCAGATCCTCTCCTTCATGGAGGAGTCTATCATGTCTCTCTCTGTCCTCATCATCTCCCTCCTCAGTATCACACAAGTCCCCTGTGTCTGATTCCTGTAGGACAGTCAGTGGGTCAGTCATGTTACACAGCTCCATGTCCTCCATCTTCCTGGACAGATCCTCCTTCTTTATTTCCAGCTGATCAATCAAATTAGACAATGACTGTGAAATCCGCTCTACCTGGTTGGAGATGTTCCTCAGGACTGTCTTCTCCAGGTCCTCCAGATGTCTCCTGAGCTCTATGAACAGGGCAGTGACTCTCTCCGTTAGACCAGCTGATTTTTCTTGTACTTTTCCCTTAAGTTCCTGCAGACTCTGGACTCTTTGCTCAATCTCCTTTCTTTTAGCAATCAGTTTCTGCAGAACATTTCTCAGTTTCTGTTTCTTCTTCTCAGAGGCCTCATCCAGAGTCTCCACCTTGTGTCCCCGGTGTTCTCCAGCCAAACTGCAGGACACACAGATACAGGCAGAGTCCTCAGTGCAGTAATATTTAAGAAGTTCTCTATGGATGGAGCATTTTCTCTTCTCCATGGAAGTGGTGGGATCAGTTAGGACATGTTCTGGTGACTGGCTGTGGACTCTCAGGTGATTATTACACAGAGAAGCTTCACACATCAGACAGGATTTAACAGCAGGTACAAGATAGTAAATACAGTAAGTACAGAAGATTCCAGTCTTCTTCTGATCTGGATGAGTAGATCGTAAAGTCTCCACTATATTACACAATGTTATGTTCCTCTGCAGTGTAGGACGTCTCCTAGACCTTTTTCTGCACTGAGGACAGGAATAACCTCCAGACCCCTTCTGTGTATCCAACACACGATCAATACAGACCCGGCAGAAGTTGTGTCCACAGCTCAGCATTACAGGATATTTATACATTTCCAGACAGATGGAACAGTTCAGCTCTTGTCTCACTTCAGCAGACGCCATTTCTGACAGCAGAAGAGAGAAATGAAAGTGAAAGTCTCCGACACTCAGAAACCAGAGAACACGTCTCACATTTCTCAACACAGGGAGGGGCTGATCTTGTTTTGCAACTTATATCTGCAGGAAGTATGTGTATAAAGTGATGTCTATAAGTTGAAGTGGTATTTTCATACACGGGAGTGTTCTGGTCACACGATGTAGTGACTGTTAGACCCCATACACACTATTAGATTTTCTGCAGATTTTTGTCTTCAGATTTACCAAAACCATATAAAAGAGGCCCAACCTTAAAGCCTTGTACACACGATCAGATTATTGGACAAATTTTCGTCAGATTTTTGTTGGATGCTAGTCTCACATCGAAAGTGAAGAGGTTACTCAACATCAGAAAATTTTCGGACAACAGAATTCAACGTCAGAAGTGACGTAATGTTTTGAATTGTTTTGTATGTGTTCTTTAATTTCTGAGCATGCCTAGTCTTGTTCTTCAGATTTTTATTTGTCAGAAAACCGTAGTAATGAAAAAGAAAATCGGACGTTGTGGTCACATCAGACAAAAATTTGTGTGTATGGGGCTTGTTTGCATCTTTTGAAAAGAGAACTTCACACAAAACAGAACACTGAGAAAGTAAATGCAGTTCTATTAACTGGTTACGTTTTGTGTAAAAGAAATATTTTTCAGAGTCAATGGACAACTTTACTTTTACCCAACTCCGGCTGTTTTAAATCTAGCCATGCAGTGGGGTCCCCTCAAGCATGGGATAAATGCTTATTTTGTTTGGGGGAGGGAATACATATTGATGCAATGACATCAGAAAACTGTGACCTGTCGGCAAAGAGAAGTGGTTTCAAAGGACCGACTGCACTAAGAAGAGGAAGGTTATGGAATTTAGGTGTAAAGTAAGTACAGTATTTGTATTACCATTTTCAGCACCCCAAACAAAAAGATTCCATTGACATAAGATAAAAAATCCACTTCTGGTTACGGCGCCACATGTAAGGACATTGGGTCACAGTGGCTCCTTGCTAGCCCAGGTACATTCGGCCTACAAAACTTGGTAACAGCCCGTTTTTTGGGGTTTTTTTCGGTCACAGACACTGCGGGCCGACCCCCACTAGCTATGGAGCGGTACCTTACCAGCTCCCGCTTCAGCTCCCTCCCAATCTACACCGCCTAGTCTCCCCTTGGAGGGAGACAAGATGGCCGCTGGTCATAATCCGGAGCCAGAGAGCGTGGACATGCTCCCGCTGGAGCTACAAGGGACTGTACATTAAAAAAATTAGCTCAGGCAGTAGCAGCCCTGATACTCCCCACTATCACCACGGCGGTGGACACAGCTGTGGCATCTGGCATCGCACAACTCTGCAAAGAACTGGAGGAGCAGGCATGCAGAATAACAGACACTGAATGCAGGATCTCAGCCCTGGAGGATGAGATCTACCAAAACAATGGTACTGTCCAGCAACACTCCCAAATTCACACCATCATCCAAGAGAAACTGTAAGACCTTGAAAACAGATCTTGCAGAACCTCTGTGATTCTCGTATACCGGAGGCCTTAGGTCTCCCAGATCAATGTGTAGCTGAACGACCACACAGAATGGGAGCGCCAGCTTCAAACCGCAAGTCACCCAGGCCAGTGATAGCCAAATACCTAAGTTTTGCTGACAGACTGGCTATCCTTCAAACATTCCGCAAGACACGCACGGTTAAAATAGATGGGAACAGCCTTCTGATTTTCACCGACTACTCAGAGGTCTCCCGGTGGATAAAAGAATTCCAACCAGTATGTGTAGAACTTTTTAAACAGGGCCTCTGTTGCATGCTAGCATACCCTGCCACGCTGCAACTACGAGCCCCAAACGGAGACCAACTAATGTTTCACACTCCAGCTGAAGTACCTCCTGTCTTTGCCCCCTGCTGCAACTCCCAGGGTGTTGTGCCCCACATATGGAAAAATCGCTCACATAACCAAGGGAACAACGCAGACCCAGTAAAGACCCCCCCCCCACCCCAAGCGCCTGCGGGTTACACACTCCAATGGGGCAAACAGATTTGGGTGACTTTCATTACCTTCAGCCTCTTGGTCCTATGAGCTTTAGTCCACATGATTCTTGTTTTCCTCTCCCCGGCAGGATCTTACTTATATAGTTACATAGTAGGTGAGGTTGAAAAAAGACACAAGTCCATCAAGTCCAACCTATGTGTGTGATTATGTGTCAGTATTACATTACATATCCTTGTATATTGCGGTCATTCAGGTGATTATCTAATAGTTTCTTGAAGCTATCAATGCTCCCCGCTGAGACCACCGCCTGTGGAAGGGAATTCCACATCCTTGCCGCTCTTACAGTAAAGAACCCTCTACGTAGTTTAAGGTTAAACCTCTTTTCTTCTAATTGTAATGAGTGGCCACGAGTCTTATTAAACTCTCTTCGGCGAAAAAGTTTTATCCCTATTGTGGGGTCACCAGTACAGTATTTGTAAATTGAAATCATATCCCCTCTCAAGCGTCTCTTCTCCAGAGAGAATAAGTTCAGTACTCGCAACCTTTCCTCATAACTAAGATCCTCCAGACCCTTTATTAGCTTTGTTGCCCTTCTTTGTACTCGCTCCATTTCCAGTACATCCTTCCTGAGGACTGGTGCCCAGAACTGGACAGCATACTCCAGGTGCGGGCGGACTAGAGTCTTGTAGAGCGGGAGAATTATCGTTTTATCTCTGCAGTTGATCCCCCTTTTAATGCATGCCAATATTCTGTTTGCTTTATTAGCAGCAGCTTTGGCATTGCATGCCATTGCTGAGCCTATCATCCACTAGGACCCCCAAGTCCTTTTCCATCCTAGATTCCCCCAGAGGTTCTCCCCCCAGTGTATAGATTGCATTCATATTTTTGCCACCCAAATGCATTATTTTACATTTTTCTACATTGAACCTCATGTAGTCGCCCACCCCATTAATTTGTTCAGATCTTTTTGCAAGATTTCCACATCCTGCGGAGAAGTTATTGCCCTGCTTAGCTTAGTATCGTCTGCAAATACAGAGATTGAACTGTTTATCCCATCCTCCAGGTCGTTTATGAACAAATTAAATAGGATTGGTCCCAGCACAGAACCCTGGGGGACCCCACTACCCACCCCTGACCATTCCGAGTACTCCCCATTTATCACCACCCTCTGAACTCGCCCTTGTAGCCAGTTTTCAATCCATGTACTCACCCTATGGTCCATGCCAACGCACCTTATTTTGTACAGTAAACGTTTATGGGGAACTGTGTCAAATGCTTTTGCAAAATCCAGATACACCACGTCTACGGGCCTTCCTTTGTCTAGATGGCAACTCACCTCCTCATAGAAGGTTAATAGATTGGTTTGGCAAGAACGATTCTTCATGAATCCATGCTGATTACTGCTAATGATATCATTCTTATTACTAAAATCTTGTATATAGTCCCTTATCATCCCCTCCAAGAGTTTACATACTATTGATGTTAGGCTAACTGGTCTGTAATTCCCAGGGATGTTTTTTGGGCCCTTTTTAAATATTGGTGCTACATTGGCTTTTCTCCAATCAGCTGGTACCATTCCAGTCAATAGACTGTCTGTAAAAATTAGGAACAACGGTCTGGCAATCACCTGACTGAGTTCCCTAAGTACCCTCGGATGCAAGCCATCTGGTCCCGGTGATTTATTAATGTTAAGTTTCTCAAGTCTAATTTTAATTCCGTCCTCTGTTAACCATGTAGGTGCTTCCTGTGTTGTGTCATGAGGATAAACACTGCAGTTTTGGTTACTGAAGCCCCCCGATTCACTCGTGAAGACTGAGGAGAAGAATAAATTCAATACCTCTGCCATCTCCCCATCCTTTGTAACCAGATGTCCTTCCTCATTCTTTATGGGGCCAATATGGTCTGTCCTCCCTTTTTTACTGTTTACATACTTAAAGAATTTCTTGGGATTTTTTTTGCTCTCCTCCGCTATGTGTCTTTCATGTTCTATCTTAGCCGTCCTAATTGCACCCTTACATTTCTTATTGCATTCTTTATAAATTCTGAATGCTGTGGATGATCCCTCAACCTTGTATTTTTTGAAGGCCTTCTCCTTTGCTTTTATATGCATTTTTACATTGGAGTTAAGCCATCCAGGATGTTTGTTCGCTCTTTTAAATTTATTACCCAATGGGATACATTGGCTAATGCCCTTATTTAATATGCTCTTAAAGCAAACCCATCTCTCCTCCGTATTCTTTGTTCCTAATATTTTATCCCAATTTATGCCTTTTAGCAAGGTTTGTAGTTTAGGGAAGTTGGCTCTTTTGAAATTCAGTGTCTTTGTGTTCCCTTCATGTCTCCTATTTGTGTGATTTATACTGAAACTAATTGACCTGTGATCGCTGTTACCTAAATTGCCCCGTATTTCCACATCTGTTATCAGGTCTGTATTGTTGGTAATCAGTAGATCTAGTAATGTTTTATTTCTAGTTGGTGCGTCTACCATCTGACCCATAAAATTGTCCTGCAAGACACTAAGGAACTGGCGAGCCTTAAATGAATGCGCGGTTCCCTCCGCTCAGTCTATGTCTGGATAATTAAAATCCCCCATTATGATAACACTTCCCATCCTTGCTGCTAATCCAATTTGTGATAGGAGATCCGTCTCCACTTCCTCCCTCAGGTTAGGGGGCCTATAGCATACTCCCAGTATTATTTTCCCCTTAGCTTCATCCCTTTGGAGCTCTACCCATAAAGATTCCACCTGCTCCCTAGCCCCCTCAGTGATGTCATCTCTCACATTCACTTGTACATTATTCTTGATATATAGGCATACCCCTCCCCCTTTTTTACCCTCTCTATCCTTGCGGTATAGGGTATACCCTTGAATGTTTGCCAGCCAATCATGAGAGCTGTTGAACCAGGTCTCTGAAAATCCCACAAAATCCAAATCCTCCTTGTACAACAGTATCTCTAGTTCACCCATCTTGTCCGCCAGGCTCCTGGCATTGGTGAACATGCCACATAGTTTAGACCGGTCGCATATTGTCCTCGTATTGGGTGTTTCAAGATTGCAACTTGGACTTGCTACTATACTCACCTTGTGTTTTTGTGCTTTGGTTAACCTACCACTAATGCCCCCAATACTACCCTCTGGAATATCTTCCGCGCTGGCTATCACGGTCTCTGGACCCTCCCCCCCATCGCCTAGTTTAAAAACCCCTCTAACTTTTTGGCCATCTTCATTCCCAGCAGATCTGCACCCTCCTCATGTTATGTTCGCAACCAAAAATGTAAATGTATTTTATTGGGATTTTATGTGATAGACCAACACAAAGTGGCACATAATTTTGAAGTGGAAGGAAAATAAATGGTTATCACATTTTTTTACAAATAAATATGTGAAAAGTGTGGCGTGCTTTGTAATCAGCCCCCTTTACTCTGATACCCCTAACTAGAATGTAGTGGAACCAATTGCCCTCAGAAGTCACCTAATTAGTAAACAGAGTCCACCTGTGTGCAATTTAATCTCAGTATGAATACAGCTGTTTCGTTAAGCCCTCAGCCCTCAGAGAAAAGCAGCCAAGAGGCCCATGGTAACTCTGGAGGAGCTGCAGAGATCCACAGCTCAGGTGGGAGAATCTGTCCACAGGACAATTATTAGTCGTGTTCTCCACAAATCTGCCCTTTATGGAAGAGTGACAAGAAGAAAGCCATTGTTGAAAGAAAGCCATAAGAAGTCCCGGTTGCAGTTTGCGAAAAGCCATGTGGGGGACACAGCAAACATATGGAAGAAGGTGGTCTGGTCAGGCGAGACCAAAATTGAACTTTTTGGCCTTAAAGCAAAAAGCTATGTGTGGCGGAAAACTAACTGCACATCACCCTGAACACACCATCCCCACCGTGAAACATGATGGTGGCAGCATCATGTTGTGGGAATGCTTTTCTTCAGCATGGACAGGGAAGCTGGTCAGAGTTGATGCAAAGATGGATGAAGCCAAATACAGGGCAATCTTAGACGAAAGCCTGTTAGAGTCTGTAGAAGATTTGAGACTGCACCGGAGGTTCACCTTCCAGCAGGACAATGACCCTAAACATACAGCCAGAACTACAATGGAATGGTTTAGACAAAGCATATTCATGTGTTAGAATGGCCCAGTCACAGTCCAGACCTAAATCCAATTGAGAATTTTTGCCAAGACTTGAAAATTGCTGTTCACAGACGCTCTCCATCCAATCTGACAGAGCTTGAGCTATTTTGCAAAAAAGAATGGTCAAAAATGTCACTCTCTAGATGTGCAAAGCTGGTAGAGACATTCCCAAAAAGACTTGCAGCTGTAATTGCAGCGAAAGGTGGTTCTACAAAGTATTGACTCAGGGGGGCTGAATACAAATGCCCCCCACACTTTTCACATATTTATTTGTAAAAAATGTTGAACCATTTATCATTTTCCTTCCACTTCACAATTATGTGCCACTTTGTGTTGGTCTATCACATAAAATTCCAATAAAATACATTTACATTTTTGGTTGTAACGTGACAAAATGTGGAACATTTCAAGGGATATGAATACTTTTTCAAGGCACTATAGCCATTGTCACTTTAGATGCCGAAAAGGCTTTCGACAATGTCAGCTTTAAAAGCTTGTCCTCGAAAGGTTTGGCATCCTAGGCTCCTTTACACACTTAATAGATAGTCTCTACTCGTCTCCCTCTACCAGGGTAGTGGCGGCAAGACATATTTCAGACCCTATCCCCCCTCCACAAGGGTACGTGTCAGGGCTGCCCCATCACCATTACTTTTTAACCTCTTTGCAGATGACATTCTGATTTTTACTACTAATCCCCAGGTAGATATCCATTTAATTTAACACACCTTCACTACTTTCCATTCCTGCTCAGGACTAAAAATTAAACTCTACCAAAAGTAAGGTGCTACCTCTCTGCAAGAGTGGCAAAAGCCTCTGGATGACCTCTTCACCCTTCCCCATCACATACTTAGGAGTGAACATAGGCTGAGAACCCTCATCTATCAGCTGAACTATCCTCCTCTGATATCCAAAATAATCAGCAAACTGGAAGGATGGATGGACCTTCCATTATCGCTCTTCGGGAGATGCCACCTCTATAAGATGGTCAGCTTCTCACGTCTGTTGTACCCAATACAAACAAACAATGCCAATAATAATCAAGCATAAGGACATTCAAAAGATCAATAGAGCTTTTTCGGCCTTCATGTGGCACCGTAAAAGACCTTGCATCGCAATAACAAAACTATATCTCCCGAAGAGCGAAAGAGAGGCAGGTCTCCCATTATTAGATTGTATAATTTATCTTGCTTACATCATCTAAGATTAGACTGGTTAGTTCCGGGATCAAAGTTCACTAACTTTTGGATGGATTCGGCAATGGTACATCCATACCATCTACCATCTATCCTTCATACATGGTACATCCATACCATCTACCATCTATCCTTCATACATGGTACATCCATACCATCTACCATTTATCCTTCATAGCTACTTAAAATCACTACCACCTAACCTCCAACAAAATTTACTCATTCAGGACACAGTCATTGCATGGAGGGACGCCAGGAAGCGCTTGGTGGTCTCTCCACACGTCTCATCCCCTCTACCGATACTTGGCAACCCCATGCTACCACAGACCACCCACCATAAAGCATTCAACACATGGAAGCTAAAAGGCCTAACGAACGTGGTCTCTCTTTACGACACAGTCAATGGGTGTCTTATATCCTACCAAACAATTGCATCTGACTTATGACTATTTCTACAGCTGGAGGTCTATAATCCTCTCATACCTTTCTATACCAATCCACTGGAGTACACAGCTTCAAAAGCCTGGGGAAAAGACATTCCTTTAGACAATCTTCCTTACCAACTACAAAGAGGATACAAAATGACTTTAAAACTAACACCAATGAATCCTGGAGGGAAACCCAATTTAAATTGCTCCATAGGGCATTTATACCCTATTCCTTCCCAAATCACTATGTAAGCAAACCAGGCCAACACTGTATCATCATTTATGGATATGCCCATTTATAGCTACATTCTGGAACCAAGTCCAATCTTATGTGTTAGGTGTGACCCAAGTCACAATACCAACAAATCCCATGACAAAATGTGGAAAATTTCAAGGGGTATAATTACTTTTTCAAGGCACTGCAGCTTTAATTCTCTCTTTACCTCCATGGTGGAGGGAGGTTGAGGATAATCCTTTGAGCCGTGAGTAAGCAAATGAATATCCGTTGTGGGAGGAGCCGGGTTGAAGGGAGGTGTGGGCCTCTGAGGCTGAGGTGCTTCAGCAGCAACCGAATAGCATAAGGATTAAAAACAGGCAATATGGCATTTTTTTAAACAGCAGGCGATCCAGCGTCCGATAAAAGTGGTCCCAGCAGCGGATTTGCCACAAGACCACTTATAGGCTGTGAGAGAGGTGGCCCCCCGATCGCCGGAGGTAAAGGGGGAAACAATCCGATCCCCTGGAGCGATAGGCAGGAAGTTGGAAGTTGAGTGAGGGCCATCTATGCCCTTGGAGGACTGGATCGACCTCAAACATCACTTCCACCCTCCGGCCTTAAAGGGCCTTTTTTTTGTGTGTAAAAGTAAAATGACTTTTTTTTGCTTTTAAAGTGGTTGTAAACCCTCAATTTTTGTTTTTTTTCTAAAATAACAACAAACATATCATACTTACCTCCACTGTGCAGTTTGTTTTGCACAGTGTGGCCCCGATTATCGTCTTCTGGGTTCCCCCGGCGGAGCTCGCGGCTCCCCCTCGTATCGGTAAACCCCCTGGGAGAAGCGCTCACCCTTGGGGTTACCATGCAGGCGTGCTCCCGAGTCCAGCATTTGCGTTCATAGATACAGAGTACCGGAATTGGCTCCACCCGCGTCATTGGATTTGATTGACAGCAGCAGGAACCAATGGCTGCGCTGCTATCAATCTATCCAATTTAAGAGCCGAGAACCCCGGCCAGAGAGGTAGAGCTCTCCGGCGTGGGAACGAACAGGCTCAGGTTAATGAAACGGGGGGCTGGGGGGCCGGTCAGTGTCAGATACACGTACCTTTACAACCCCTTTAAGTGTAAAGGTGAGATTTGAGGTCTTTTTGACCCCAGATCTCGCTTTAAAGAGACCCTGTACAGCTTGCTTCTATTACAAGGGATGTTTACATTCCTTGTAATGGGAATAACAATGATCAAAACATTTTTTTATTAAAAAGGGACAGTTTAACCACTTCAGCCCCGGAAGAATTTACCCCGTTCCTAAACAGAGCACTTTTTGTGATTCGGCACTGCATCGCTTTAACTGATAATTGCGCGGTCGTGCGACGCTGTACCCAAACAAAATTGACTTCCTTTTTTTCCCACAAATAAAGCTTTCTTTTGGTGGTATTTGATCACCTCCTGACATTTTTTATTTTTTGCGCTATAAACAAAAAAAAAGAGCGACAGTTTTGAAAAAAACGCATTATTTTTTACTTTTTGCTATAATAAATATCCTCCAAAAACATATAATATAATATATAATATATTTTTTTCCTTAGTTTAGGCCGATATGTATTCTACATATTTTTGGTAAAAAAAAATTCGCAATAAGCGTATATTGATTGGTTTGCGCAAAAGTTATAGCGTCTACAAAATAGGGGACAGATTTATAGCATTTTTATTTTTATTTTTTTTATGGCAGACACATCGGACAATTTTGACAAATTTTTGGAACCATTGGCATTAATACAGCGATCAGTGCGATTAAAAATGCATTGATTACTGTAAAAATGTCACTGGCAGTGAAGGGGTTAACACTAGGGGGCGGTGAAGGGGTTAACTATGTTCCCTGGGAGGTGATTCTAACTGAAGGGGGAGGGACCAACTACAGAAGGTGACAGATCGTGGGACCTAGATAATAGGAACACACGATCTGTCACTCCTGTCAGAACAGAACAGGGAAGTGTGTGTTTACATACACTCGTCCCTGTTCTGTGTCTCCAGCTCATGATCGGTCGTGGCTGGCGGTCATCGCGACCGTCGGCCACGAGCTTCGGCACCCCCCGCTGTGCAGTGGGCGCGTGCGCGCCTGCTATCCGCGCCTGCTATCCGGGTCTCGCAAGATCACGTACAGTAACGTGATTCCGTGCAGGGGGGCCAGCCTGCCGCAGTAAAACTGCGGCGGCTGGTCCGGAAGTGGTAAAAAAAAAAAAAAAGCAAAATAAGACATTTTTTTTAAGCGCCCCGTCCCTCCAAGCTCTTGCGCAGAAGCGAACGCATACACAACTCGTGCACACGTATGTAAACGGTGTTCAAACCACACATGTGAGGTATCGCTGCGATCGTTCGAGCGAGAGCAATAATTCTACTGCTAGACCTCCTCTGTAACTCTAAACTGGTAACCTGTAAAAAATGAAAAGTATCGCCTATAGAGATTTTTAAGTAACGTAGTTTGTTGCCATTCCACGAGCGTGTGCAATTTTAAAGCATGACATGTTAGGTATCAATTTACTCGGCCTAACAATATCTTTCATATTATACAAAAAAAGTGTAGCTCAAATATCAAATAGCGGCGATCGTGAGGGGTCCACCCGACATGTTTCAGATGACAGCCAGATGACGGCTCCTTAGCTGAAAAAAGTCGGGTGGACCCCTCACGATCCCCGCTATTTGATATTTGAGCTCTGTTTCGTTCTACCAAATGTGAGTTTGTTTTTTATTATTTTAATAAACTAGTGTTTTAAAACATTATTACGCTATGTGAGTTTTGTTTGCTCCTTGCATGGCATATGAAACTACACGTTTGGCTTATGCTGGATTACCTATGGGAGAGGAAGCCGTGCGGACCCCCCCTTTTTCTTTCCACCATCTGTTGATGACATCTGACAAGACGTATTTCCCAGAACCAGTGGTTATTATGCTTTTTTGACTTGTCTGGCGTACACCATTTCAGGTCAATTTTTTCCGGTAAGCCTCCTCTACTCCTGGTGTTGCCCCCGGCACTGATGTACAATCTATGCACACTTGTGGTTTCCCTTCTGCCCACTTGACAGATTTGGTGTGACTTTGGTGCGACTTCTGCCCACTCGCCAGATTTGGTGCGACTAAAATTCTGTGAATACCATCTGGCCATGCATCACCCCTTTTGAACTCTGTTGATGATTTCTTCACTATTTTTCTACACATTTTTTATGGACTTTTAAAGTTTTATGTTTTTTATGTTTGGTATCTGGCTCATAGAACCAGCACGGGTTTCTACTAATCACTGGCACATCTGATGATTAAGCATTATTTACTTTATATGTGATCAACACTGATTGATTAATTATTTGACACTATCCATTTTATGATCATACATTTTTTGGTAGTATTCACTATTTTTATATGTCTTTATTGTAATACACATGGCTGTGGATGTGATACATAGCGCCACACTTTTTTTTCTTTTATTTCAGATGAAGTCGCATGATTTCACTGCGAATGAGGGCTCACGCGATTCTGTCACGCTGCAAAAATCGCATAGCACCCAAACACATGCATTTTGCAGCGATTACTGCGCTATTTTGGAATCGCAGAGATTCCAAATCTCCAACTACGAATAGGACCTTAATGATTTTACAGGAGTTTTGTCAAGCTGCAAAAATCACATACTGTTTAAAGATGAATAGGATCCAAACGCTCGCTGTTCTGCGATTTGCGGCGATTCCAGATCGGCCGTATGCGAGCCGTACTAGCAGAAGTACGGACAGCGATCTCTCACAATAAATTTCAAAACTTTTTTTTCGCCTGCACAAAACCGATCGCTAAACGTTCGCCTAACATGACAAACCTCGAGTGAAAGGGGGGAAAACACGACGACTCCAACCAAATATTGTGATTATTATTATACAGGATTTATACAGCGCCAACAGTTTGTGCAGCACTTTACAAAAGAAAAAAAATACAATACAGAAGGAACAGGAAGGCCTTGCTTATGGAGCTTACAATCTAAAAATCAGAACACACCTCCACAATGGACGGCACTTCTTATGCAACCGGCAACCAATCTGCAGGTTATAGACAGAACATGCTGTATTCCAGAGGGGGGAGGACCCATGAAGACATCCTGGTCATGTGACCGGCCACATGGGCAATGTGGTGATGTTGTGGTCACGTGACCAGTAGGAGGCGTCGCCTGACCTCTTCAGCTCTGACACCCAAACGCCTTACATGGAGCAGAGCGATTGTTACGTTTGATTCGGCCATAACTTTGTCATTACTTATGATAACGCAGATCTCTTGTTTTTGGGATATTCTGGCCTTTCTTTTGGTGATATTGTTTTGCAATTTTTTTTTATTTTTTTGCAAACATATACAGTGTGTGTATATATATATATTTATTTATTTATTTTCTCCTTCTTCTTTTGCAAACATAATTTTTTTTTTGCAAAAAATTATTTTTTTGCAAACAAAAACAACTGAGTACTGTCCATGATACTTTTTTATTTGCACTAACATACAATATTTCAGGGCATGTCCCCTTCTTCAAGCAGTACTAATTCACAAAGATTTTAGCAGAATGTTAAAAACATAATTTTTTTCTCAAAAATAACATTTTCTTCTTTTTGCAAAAAGAACTTTTTGGTCAAAAAATAAAATTTTCTTCTTCTTTGCAAAAAAAAAAAACTTTTTTTCTTTAAAATTAACATTTTTTTTACTTTTGCAAACATATACATGTGTGTGTGTGTGTAAATATATATATTTATTTTTATTTATTTATTTTGCAAAAAAAAGTGTATTTATATAAATATATATATATATATATATATATATATATATATATATATATATATATGTGTGTGTTTTTTTGTAAAAATAAAAATAAAAATGTATTTTGCAAACATATACAGTGTGCGTGTATGTATATATATATATATATAGATAGATATACACTTAGGGGTCGGAAAGTATTCAGACCCCCTTAAATTTTTCACTCTTTGTTATATTGCAGCCATTTGCTAAAATCATTTAAGTTAATTTTTTTCCTCATTAATGTACACACAGCACCCCATATTGACATAAAAACACAAAATTGTTGAGATTTTTGCAGATTTATTAAAAAAGAAAAACTGAAATATCACATGGTCCTAAGTATTTAGACCCTTTGCTGTGACACTCATATATTTAACTCAGGTGCTGTCCATTTCTTCTGATCATCATTGAGATGGTTCTACACCTTCATTTGAGTCCAGCTGTGTTTGATTATACTGCTTGGACTTGATTAGGAAAGCCACACACCTGTCTATATAAGACCTTACAGCTCACAGTGCATGTCAGAGCAAATGAGAATCATGAGGTCAAAGGAACTGCCTGAAGAGCTCTGAGACAGGATTGTGGCAAGGCACAGATCTGGCCAAGGTTACAAAAACATTTCTGCTGCACTTAAGGTTCCAAAGAGCACAGTGGCCTCCATAATGCTTAAATGGAAGATGTTTGGGATGACCAGAACCCTTCCTAGAGCTGGCCGTCCGGCCAAATTGAGCTATCGGGGGAGAAGAGCCTTGGTGAGAGAGGTAAAGAAGAACCCAAAGATCACTGTGGCTGAGCTCCAAAGATGCAGTCGGGAGATGGGAGAAAGTTGTAGAAAGTCAACCATCACTGCAGCCCTCCACCAGTCGGGGCTTTATGGCAGAGTGGCTCGATGGAAGCCTCTCCTCAGTGCAAGACACATGAAAGCCCACATGGAGTTTGCTAAAAAACACCTGAAGGACTCCAAGATGGTCAGAAATAAGATTCTTTGGTCTGATGAGACCAAGATAGAACTTTTTGGCCTTAATTCTAAGCGGTATGTGTGGAGAAAACCAGGCACTGCTCATCACCTGTCCAATACAGTCCCAACAGTGAAGCATGGTGGTGGCAGCATCATGCTGTGGAGGTGTTTCTCAGCTGCAGGGACAGGACGACTGGTTGCAATCGAGGGAAAGATGAATGCGGCCAAGTACAGGGATATCCTGGACAAAAACCTTCTCCAGAGTGCTCAGGACCTCAGACTGGGCCGAAGGTTTACCTTCCAACAACACAATGACCCTAAGCACACAGCTAAAATAACAAAGGAGTGGCTTCACAACAACTCCGTTACTGTTCTTCAATGGCCCAGCCAAAGCCATGACTTAAACCCAATTGAGCATCTCTAGAGAGACCTAAAAATGTCTGTCCACCAATGTTTACCATCCAACCTGACAGAACTGGAGAGGATCTGCAAGGAGGAATGGCAGAGGATCCCCAAATCCAGGTGTGAAAAACTTGTTGCATCTTTCCCAAAAAGACTCATGGCTGTATTAGATTAAAAGGGGCTTCTACTAAATACTGAGCAAAGGGTCTGAATACTTAGGACCATGTGATATTTCAGTTTTTCCTTTTTAATAAATCTGAAAAAATGTCAACAAGTCTGTGTTTTTCTGTCAATATGGGGTGCTGTGTGTACATTGAGGAAAAAAATGAACTTAAATGACTTTAGCAAATGGCTGCAATATAACAAAGAGTGAAAAATTTAAGGGGGTCTGAATACTTTCCGTCCCCACTGTATATAGACTCTGGGAATGAGATTATTTTTTCTTGTGCTCTAGCAGTTTGGACAGCAAAATTTGCCTGTTCAGGGCTACAGCTGGTGGTGTGGTGCTGGCAGAATCAGAAAAAGGTTCCTACTTATGCTCCTACTCCACACTGCCCCATGTGGACCTTCTTCCCCACTGGAAGAGCCATAGGGTGGACTTTTGACAGCCCTTGCTATACCATCATCTCTATGACTGGAGGCTGCTGAGAGGGCATGGTCTATAGTGGGGGTAGAGGTGGAATGGAAAGGAGCTGGAAGGAGGAGGAATGAGGCCATTTTTTATATGTAGCTTTCTGGCGCTGTTCCCTGTGTGGTGAAAAATTGGATGTCTTTTCATGCATATGGTATGCAAATGGTTGATGCCATTGCCACATTTTATGTGTAGGGATATTTTAGCTTGCTGTCCTTTATTTTAGCTATAAGAATATGTATCCATCCTAGAATAATATGTATATGTGACGTCTATCAAAAGTTAGTTTCAAATCCTTGTAAATAACATGATTTCCCCGAAATGACGCATGAAGGTTTTTGCTTGTTGATAGTTTCTGTATGAAGAACTCATGTATTATTTTTAGGTGTTTTTTAAACATCTGATGTATACGTAATGTCTGTAAATTTAGCATATATTAATGAAGGGGTTGCACTTTTGTTGTGATGTCATGTTGGTTATAGAAGTGAAAATAGGGAAGTAAAGGATTGGATCATTTTGAATTGCATGCCTTGTGTGTGTCATAATTTCTTGTCGGAATGATCTCCAGATCTAAATGGGTTTTTGGGGAACACTCTAATCAGGATATCATACGAGGGTTCACTTGCTTTTAGAACATACATGTACCCCAACAGCTTGGTGTCAGAATGTGGGGCGGATGGTAAATTAAGGGTTAAATCTTACATACCACAACGCAGAAGTTGAAAGCTGTAGAGGCTGCGCACGCTGTAGAGGGTCAGAATACAAAACACGTAGTTTTAAAACAAGCAGAAAACACGGAGGAAAAAAAGAGGAAGTAGCTACGCAGTTAGTTATATAAAGTTTTCCTTTCATTACACAAGACGCCAGATTTAACACTTAAGATGAAATGCACAGTCCTTTAAATACAGACTTATTAAAGTCTGTCTTGAAAAAAAAAAAAAAAAAAACGTTGATTGAAAAAGACGCAGCAGGATGTTTTGACATGCCAAAACAAACACCAGTATCAACACATTAGCAAAATGCTTTCTTAGGAAATCAAAGGGGAAACTTTTATAAAAAGAGGAAAGGGGGCAAGGACAAAGAGGGAGTTACATACAGAGAAAGAGGATTTCTTAAAGAAAGGAATCTTAAGGGAAATTGTCTCGCCTTATAATACTCCCGGTAAAAAAAAAAAAAAAAAGGGCAAATGGTGACTATAGGTTTGTACCAAACCTAAGGGACATTAATAGCCTAGTGGTACCAATTGCCCAAGTAGTGCCTGATGTGCCATCAATACTTACCGCCATACCATGCGATGCAGAGTATTTTACTGTGATTGATTTAAAGAATGTTTTTTTCATCCCTGTAGACGAGGAGACATGGCCACCGTACTCCAAGTCACCCTTGGGCCCTGGACTGCCCCTCATGGTTCTGTACTGTTGCAGTATGTTGATGATTTTTTGATTTGTAGTTCTTCAGAGGAGGTCTGCCGAGCTGATAGCCTATCTTTATTGAAATGGTTACATGTATGTGGTTACAAAATGTTTAAGAAAAAGTTACAACGTTGTCAAAAGAAAAAAAAAAACAGTTGAGTATTTGTGCTCACAAAAGGAGAAAGAATAGTCAGTCATAAAAGAGCTGTGGCTCTGAATGGGTCTGCCCCGCCCATTTAATAGGAAGGACATGCTTACCTTCCTAGGTATGATTGGTTACTGCCGCCAATGGATACCTGACTGCTCTTTCAATGACAATATATTGAGACAAGCAATGTTTTTGAAGCAATGTCTCTGAAATGTCTGATACTGTAAAATGGTCTGATGAAATGTTAAATGTTTTTGCCATGTTTTGCCATGTTGAAATGTATAATGGTTACCAGCCCGAGCCTCAGGCCTCCTTGAATATGGCAAAATGTTTCACTTGTTTGCCAGGGAAAATTGCAGAACCATGGCGGGAGTACTGGCCCAGGAACATAGTGGGAGACTGTGCCCTGTAGTTTTTTTCTCAAAGATGATCCCGGTGCGCTCTAGCGTCCTGTACGATGGTGGTTGAGATGGTCACTTCTTTCACTCTGGGACATGACACCACACTTCACATCACTTACAATGTGTCAATCTTGTTGAAAAGTGTAGATACACAGCACATGTCTGCTCAGAGTTTGAGCAGATATGAGGTGATTTTGCTGTCCAATCCAAAAATTGCACATCAAATATGCTTCTCTCACTGCAGGCCCAGCACCCATTTTAAACGCCCTTTTAGGATTAAAAAGGAGAACAGGATGAGGTTGTGCCATAACATGACTGCATAAACCTCATTCACCAAGACACATCACCCAGGTCTGATTTATTTTCCACAGCACTACCAGACACACAGAATGTTTTTGTGGATGGTTTTTGCTCTAGGCTATAGTACACTGCAGAGCATACACAGGCCAATAGACAGAGATAGCCAGGGGAAATGAGCAGGGCTGGCTGACCTTGCTGCTAAATAAGCTGCTATCTCACAGACAGCAGACATCCAAATTGTTATGCTGATACCTGACCTATCCCCATTTGAAAAGTCACTTGCAGATCCCCAGGATTATGCATCAAATTATGAGTTAAGGGACTGGAATGGAAAGGGTGTGTAGAGAGATCCAAGGTCTGGACTTCTCTGCAAAGAGGGGAAACCATGTATACCAACAGCAAGTGCATTCACAGTACCACGGAATAGGCCACGCAGGTAAACAAGTCACGGCTGATTTCACACACAGGCCCAAACTAGGCAAAAGACAGGAATATCTTTTGATAATTGTGGACATGTTCTCAAATGGTCCAGCTTTTATAGCCAGGGTCTGCCAGGACTTGGTAAAAACTCTCAAGATAGAATGGAAGTTTCACATTCCCTACCACCCTCCAAGTTCAAGAATAGTAGAAAGGATGAACAGAACAATAAAAGACAAGATAAGAAAGGCCACAGGAGGAACCTTTGCCAATTGGAGAAAGGTCCTCCCAGCAATCCAGGCAGAAATAAGTTTTTTTTTGAAGTTTTGATGAGTAGATTTTTCCCCACCCCATAGGCCAGAGCACCTTTAATGGTAGAAAAGGGAGATTTAGACTTAATATAGGAAGAATATGTAAGAAAACTGGTTGAAATATTGGATACAGTCAAAGAAATGTTGCTCGCACCTCTCTTTTTTCTTCACAGGAAGCTACTCACCTCTTCAAGGAGGGAGACACCGTGGTGGTTCAACAGCTGATGAGAAATAAGAAGCAAGAGTATCCCTTTGGACCTCCTACTATGGTGATTGCAGTGATCAGAACGGCTATCCTGGTGGAAAACTGCTAGTCCGGGATCCATGCAAGCCGAGTGAAAAAGGTTGCCCAAAGCCCCAAGAGCAGGATGGAGATCCTTAATACAGGAGGCCCTCAAGCAGAAGTCCAAGCAGATGAAGGAGGAGTTCCTGGAAAAGCAGGTCCGGCCAGAGAAGATGACCTCGCTTATTTCACTACAGACTTCTGGCAAAACATTTTGCTTCCTGTTCCTGATCACCCTGATGTTGTTCCCGCCCACTTGGATCTTCACTAACTGTATTTGCCATCCTGAAGATTTGGGTGCCATTAAAAGTATTTGTGGAAACACACATACATAGGAGAACATTACAGTGATACAAGTTAGAAACAAGAGAGACATTGAGGATAATATTTCTGATAAAATGCTTTTGCTAAAATTTAAATATGCTTATGTTCAGAAATCAGGATTTCAGAAATGTTGGATTTGTGGCAAATTGCACCTTAGCACTGTTAGGATACCCCTAATGGCTATACCTTTGAATATTACTCCCCTTTTAAAAGGAAAGATTCCCCTTGACCTTTTGAATGTCAGCAGAAGAACTAATGACACCATTTCCTTTCACATCATCAATAGAAGTCATAATCCTAACTGGTGTTTCAATTTAGGGAATTCTACTAGAAATGCTCATATCTGTAGTCGATCAGTTTTTAACATTTCTAATTGCTATGCCCCTAGTGGGAAGTCTTGTTCTTTATATCAAACACACCATGTTAAGGTCAGAGTACGGGCTGATTTTGAAAAGATTCTTGCCTCTGAAGATGAAAGTAGTAAACCTGTACAGCATTTGTTTCAGGTTTTAGCAGCAGTTACAGCAGTAGATCAAGAGACTGCTGTGAATACGCCCTTCTCGTTTGGTAACCACACTTATGTTTGTTGTGGAAAGACTTGTTATCCCTGGATTCCACGAGAGGCCCAAGGCTGGTGTTATCTGGCTTCACTGGTGCCCATAATGGGGGTGATAGGTGATAGTGATGGGAGTCATTTACTTGAAGCTAGTATACACCCAAGGTATCCATTAAAACATCGTAACAAGATAGAGTTATTCCTTGAAAAGGATATGGCCTGGGCATGGTTCCCTTCCTAGGCAGGATGGGGAATAGATTTGATGAAAAGGTTGAATAATTATTTAGGAATTATTGATGAGATGATGAAAAAGAACTCTGATGACATTTCTAAACTTAATGTTGAAACTAGGGCTATCAGAAAACAACTAGAATTGCATGACTTAGCCATTGAGAGCATGAGTTCAGCCCATACAGGATTATGTGAAATGACTGAGGATTATGAATGTTGTACTTGGGTACACAATACCAGTATAGAGGTACCAGATTATTATGATGTGATAGCTCAGCATAGAAAAGAGGTGGCCAAGCTGCAACAAGAGGCTCGCAACATAGCCCAGACCTGGAGTCCTTTTGGAAATGTTGATTTTGGATTTGGAGGGATATTCTCTTGGATAAGGGATATTGCCGTAATTTTAATTATTGTCGTGTTCTTTTTCCTTTTCCTTTATTTTGTGTACAAGCTTATTATGTGCCTTATTAATAGAGCCACTCGCATTTCAGATCCCTCATCTCCCAATAAAACTTATCTCAGTATGTATCATCAGAAGCAAGCTGAGAATATCGCCATGATAAGGAAGTGAGATCATACATATATATATATACATGTGTGATCAAAGAGGGGATTGTAGGGATATTTTAGCTTGCTGTCCTTTATTTTAGCTATAAGAATATGTATCCATCTTAGAATAATATGTATATGTGACGTCTATCAAAAGTTAGTTTCAAATCCTTGTAAATAACATGATTTCCCTGAAATGACGCATGAAGGTTTTTGCTTGTTGATAGTTTCTGTATGAAGAAATCATGTATTATTTTTAGGTGTTTTTTAAACATCTGATGTATACGTAATGTCTGTAAATTTAGCATATATTAATGAAGGGGTTGGACTTTTGTTGTGATGTCATGTTGGTTATAGAAGTGAAAATAGGGAAGTAAAGGATTGGATCATTTTGAATTGCATGCGTTGTGTGTGTCATAATTTCTTGTCGGAATGATCTCCAGATCTGAATGGGTTTTTGGGGAACACTCTAATCAGGATATCATACGAGGGTTCACTTGCTTTTAGAACATACATGTACCCCAACATTATGTGCTTGACAAAGAGACTGCAAATTACTATGGTTAGGTTTCCAGTACACGACACGTGCTGAAAAAGAAGCATACAGCCCAGCTCTGGGGAGTAGACTGGGGGAGGGTTAGTGTGCCCTGAACCCATGGACCTCTGCCAACCAGTTGATTAGGGCGGCTGTATCCTCCACTTTTCTACCAGCTTCCCCTGGATGACATCCTGTCCCTTTGAGATTGTGTCTCTTCCTCACTTTTCTTCTTTGTTCTATCAGGCATTTAGATACATTTAGAGACCTCATTAGCATCCTCCCTCTCATCACTGGAGCCAGCTTGACCACATGCGGTGGGAACATCACTGCCAATTGGTTGTCCATGACTGGTGTTTCCTCCCTCCAGGGTCCCATTACTCCTAACCTTTAGAGCCATCACAGCCAATTCATTGCTCTGCATAATTGCAGCAAGTGGCTGACACTATGCCCAAATAACTCAGCAGGATCCTCTATGCCAGTTGGCAGGGCAACAGCGGTGGTAGTTGTGGATAAAGAGTTATGCCCCGTACACACGGTCAGACTTTGTTCGAACATTCCAACAACAAAATCCTAGGATTTTTTCCGACGGATGTTGGCTCAAACTTGTCTTGCATACACACGGCCACACAAAGTTGTCGGAAAATCCGATCATTCTGAACGCGGTGACGTAAAACACGTACGTCGGGACTATAAACGGGGCAGTGGCCAATAGCTTTCATCTCTTTATTTATTCTGAGCATGCATGGCACTTTGTCCGTCGGATTTGTGTACACACAATCGGAATTTCCGACAACGGATTTTGTTGTCGGAAAATTTTATATCCTGCTCTCAAACTTTGTGTGTCGGAAAATCCGATGGAAAATGTCCGATGGAGCCTACACATGGTCGGAATTTCCGACAACACGCTCCGATCGGACATTTTCCATCGGAAAATCCGATCGTGTGTACGGGGCATGAGACTGAGAATATTCCATTATGGCACTTGGCGATGACTGTGAGATAGTCTGACCCTGGGTGACAGAAGAGGAGGAAGACAGCTTAGTTAGCCACTCAATCACCACCACGGTTTATGGCTGTAAAGCACACCAAGCACTAAAAAAAAAAAAAAAAGGGGGGGAAATGTGCCCTGCCTGGATGGATCATATCCATGACATTACTTTGGCTTGGGTGCAAAGAGGCTGCTTGACCCCTCAAAGTTGACAGTGGGAATCATTTTTGGAAGGGATAAAAGAGAAAAGAGTTGGGCTACTGTGAAGTGGGGAACCAGAAGAGGCAACATGACTGGATAGTAAAAAAAAGGGGAGTAGAAGAGGCAGCAGAATAAGCTCGAGAAGAAGAAGAAGAAAGTAGGGAGAGGAGGCGGAGATAACGAAATATTGAGGGGAGGCAGAATTATGGAGGAGATAGGGAGAGGAATTAGTGAGATGACATTTTGAACAAAGTGATGGGAGAAGGCAGTAAAACTGGATTGTAGAGGAGGTAGGGAAAAAAAAGTCAGTGAGATTTGATTGTGGAGGAGGTAGGGAGAAGAGGCAGCTGGACCAAATAATGATAGAGAAGGTAGTGAGACCTGACTGCTAAAAAGGATGGGAGAGGAAGCAGGGTGACCGGATTATGGAGGATATAGGGAGGGGAGGAAGCATTCTGAAATTATTGGGGTATTAGAGAGAGGAGGCAATGAGACCAGATTATGGAGAAGGTAGGAAGAGGAGGCAGTAAAATTTGATCATGGAGGAGTTAGAGATTGAAGGCAGTGATAACAGATTTATGGAAGAAGAAGTATGAGGATGTGGCAGTAGGAACAGATTATGGTGGAGGTAAGAATAGGAGGCAGTGGAACCAGATAATGGAGAAGGAAGTGAGAGAAGAAGCGAGACCAGGTTACCGAGGAGATAAGGAGGGGAGACAACAAGACCAGATTATGAAGCTGGTAGGAAGAGAAGACAGAGAGACCTGGTAACAGAAGAGGTAGGGAGAGGAGGCAGTAAGACTAGATTTGGGGGGGGAGATAGAGAGAGGAGGCATTGATAACAGATTGTAGAAGAAGCAGGAAGAGGGGAAAGTGGGATTATGGTGGATGTAGTAACAGAAACACTGAAGTGAGATTATGAATGAGGCAGTGTGATTGGATTATGGAGGAGGTGAAGTTTCTCACAGAACACATTTTTTTGTAATTAGATTTCTTTTGTGGAACTTGCACTTTGCAATCCAATGAACTTCAGAAGCAATGGCTCATTGAGGAAATGCTAACACTGGTCCAGTCCACCCCTGAAGAGCATCTTTCCAATCTTCAACCACTGTTGTTTTTGCTGAAGACCCTCTTGTCCAGAACTACACTACAATCAAAACTTTTTTTTTTATAAAGAACAGAAAGTGCTTCAGAACTGCTGAAAGGACCATGTTTGCCTATCACTGCCTCTAAAAATAGAAAATACGCTCCAAAATCTTTTCAATTGTGTTTTAATCAAATAAATTGCTGGCTCATAGGAAAATGTATACCCAGGAAACATGTGACCATGACTTAAAATTTCAGCTAGAATAGAATTTGAAAAAAATTAATTATTTTTTCATACAATATGAATAGATTAACCATAAAATAAATACCCCCATAAAATAAATACAAATTTTCTAAATAGTTATTTGGTTATTTCTTTAATTTTTTTTCCTTGCGTTAACCTAGGGTTAACCACTAGGGGGCGGGGAGGGGTTAAGTGTGTCCTAGGGGCGTGATTTCTAACTGTCAGGGGGATGGGCTGGTGTGTGACGTCACTGATCTCTGCTCCGATGACAGGGAGCAGAGATCCAGTGACACTTGTCACTAGGCAGTTGTCAGCAGCATCTCCCCATTCGTCCTCTCCGTGAGGCGATCTCGGGTATGCCCACGGCGATCGAGTCCACGGGACCCGCGACCCGACTCACGGAGATCGCAGCAGGCGCGCACGCACACGGCGGCAAATTCAAAGTAACGCACGGGTATGTTACTTTGCGCAGCCGTGCCATTCTGCCAACGTATATCTACAGGAGCCGGTCAGGGAACCGTTTAATGAAGGTACAACATTTAGCAACATTGTTGACGATTAAAACAGGCCCATTTAAGTATGCAGGCATCCAGGTAAAGTTGTCCACATAGACCATCCTCCGCACCACCATCAATGTCATCCCTTCCACGCTAAGCTCCATGAGTGCTTCAAGTCTCGCTATCAGATTGCTCTACTGCAGGGTAGTCTTCCTGGTCACTGAATGCGGTGAGAGCCAGCGGTACGGAGGACGGTCTATGTGGACAGCTTTACACAGTAGGTGAGGTTGAAAAAAGACACAAGTCCGTCAAGTCCAACCTATGTGTGTGATTATATGACAGTATTACATTGTATATCCCAGTATGTTGTGGTCATTCAGGTGCTTATTTTATTTAGCAAGTGGCCGCGTGTCTTATTACATTACCTTACGCAAAAAAGTTTTATCCCTATTGTGGGGTCACCAGTACGGTATTTGTAAATTGAAATCATATCCCCTCTCAGGCGTCTTCTCCAGAGAGAATAAGTTCAGAGCTCGCAACCTTTCCTCATAACTAATATCCTCCAGACCCTTTATTACTTTTGTTGCCCTTCTCTGGACTCTCTCCATTTCCAGTACATCCTCCCTGAGGACTGGTGCCCAGAACTGGACAGTATACTCCAGGTGCGGCCAGACCAGAGTCTTGTAGAGCGGGAAAATTATCGTTTTATCTCTGGAGTTGATCCCCCTTTTAATGCCAATATTCTGTTTGCTTTGTTAGCAGCAGCTTGGCATTGCATGCCATTGCTGAGCCTATCATCTACTAGGACCCCCAGGTCCTTTTCCATCCTAGATTCCCCCAGAGGTTCTCCCCCCAGTGTATAAATTGCATTCAGATTTTTGCCACCCAAATGCATTATTTTACATTTTTCTACATTGAATCTCATTTGCCATGTAGTCGCCCAACCCATAAATTTGTTCAGATCTTCTTGCAATCTTCTTCTTTCCACATCCTGCGTATAAGTTATTGCCCTGCTTAGCTTAGTATCATCTGCAAATACAGAGATTGAACTGTTTATCCCATCCTCCAGGTCGTTTATGAACAAATTAAATAGGATTGGTCCGAGGACAGAACCCTGGGGGACCCCACTACCCACCCCTGACCATTCTGAGTACTCCCCATTTATCACCACCCTCTGAACTCGCCCTTGTAGCCAGTTTTCAATCCATGTACTCACCCTATGGTCCATGCCAACGCACCTTATTTTGTACAGTAAATGTTTATGGGGAACTGTGTCAAATGCTTTTGCTTTACCCCGGATGTCTGCAGACTTAGATGTGCCTGTTTTAATCATCAACCATGTGAGTTGCTAAAGGATATTGCTACACTTAGAGGCGCCCCTCTTCTCTTTTACACTCTGGAGCTCTTGCTGGAATTTGCTTCTAATCCCCTTGTGGAGGCTTCCATTTGTGGATGGACATTTTAGGGTTACACAACCTATCACATTGTTATAATCCTTTTATATGGACTATAAACTGAAGGATTTATGAATAAATGGCTGTGGAACGAATTATCTGAGATTCCATTATTTCTTAGGGGGAAATTTGCTTTGATATAGAAGAGTGCTTTGGATTACAAGCATGTTTCCGGAACGAATTATGCTCACAATCCATGGTTTTACTGTATATAGATTCTTCACTGGGTATAGCAGAGCGGGGGGGGGGGGGGGGGGGGGGATGTGTATTTCATCAATCAATAAGCTCTGAAGGTTGTTTGTGGGAACAGAATATCCTTGTTATTCAGTCTGCAAAGGTAGACAGTTTGTTTGTTTTTTTTGTCTTTTGTTTTTAGTGTGTTTTCGTTTATTGTGTATCCGAGCCTGGGTATGCCCAATAGGCTCTGTAATGTATTGTACTTCACTTTGAAAAACTGCAATAAAAAAAAAAAAAAAAAAGAAGAAGAAAAAGGAGCCTGTGACGTAGGCTCTTTACCATGTGATCAGCTGGGACCAATCACAGCGATAACCAGGAAGTGCCAGTAATCGGCTTTCCTCAGTTTATGCTGACAAGGCACAAGCAGAGGAGAGCCAATCAGTGGCTCCCTTGATGGGGGGGGGCTGATAATCAATGCATTGATTATCAGCCCATCAGTGCCCATCAGTAATGCCTGTCAGTGCCATTAATTAGTGCCCATCAGTGCCGCTTCATCAGTGCCCATCCAGTGAAGGAGAAAACAACATTTTATAACAGAAAAACAAAGAAAAACTTTTTTTTTTTTTTTTTTTTTTAAATTTAGGTCTTTTATAATTTGTAAAAAACCCAGGAGGTGATTAAATACCACAAAAAGAAAGCTCTATTTGTGGGGGAAAAAATTCTAAAAAAAAATTATTTTGGGTACAGTGTAGCATGTCCGTGTAATTGTCATTCAAAGTGTGAGAGCGCTGAAAGCTGAAAATTGGCTTGGGCAGGAAGGGGGTGAAAGTGCCCGGTATTAAAGTGATTAAAATTTAAAGAGACAGTACACACTTTTTTTTGCATTTTCCCCTTATCCTTTTGGTATACATTATTGTAGGTTAAAACACATTAAAAATAATAAAAGCTCCTAAAAATCCATTATCCAGCATATCCTTTGTCCAAGTTACCACAGAGAAAATGTACCTTTTTTTACTGCCCTTAACCCCCCCAACCTGTACAACCATCAACTCACATGACAACAATCTCTCTTCCAATATTTTTATTGGTGAAATTATATAGATATATATGAACCATCACCGAGATTTACTGATATATTCTTTATATGATATGGGATATATAATACACCAAAAAATATATAAAAAGGTTAAAAAAAATCAAACTGAATCAGTTTTTTCTTTATACCATAAAACAATCTTAAATCAATACAATGAAATTAGAAACAGTGATAAAAAATATTATCCCCGATCATATTACAAAGTGATGGTTTACATGTGTTTTACACACGTTTTTAGCCCCATTGACTTCTATTAGATCACGTTTTGCCGTGTTTTCTGAAAGCGCAGAAAAAAAAGTGGCATGCGGTACTTTTCAGAAAATGCGGCAAAAGCGATCCTAATAGAAATCGATTGAACTGTGGCTAAAAACTCATGTAAACTCATGTAAAATGCCAAAACGCAGCGCGCCAATGTGAACCCGGCCTAAGTCTCCCCCCACGTCTCTGATCTCTAAATCTAAACAGTTTATAGTTTTGGATAGAGGGGTGAAGGGTTAGAACCTCTGCCTGGCTCCTGTCTCCCCCCCCCCCCCCCGTAGAGATTTTCCCTCTGTATTTCTCCTGGTGACCATTGGACCCTGACACAGAATGTAACTGGAAGGCTTACCTTTTATGGCTGTCATTGAGACAGGAGATGAGGGGAAATCTTCTAGACATGCGCAATCCGTTTTGTTCCAATTTCGTCAAATTGGTTAATTCGGAAGCGTCCCAATTAACGAAAAAACCCAATTAACGAATTTTTGCGAATATTCGTAAATTCAAATATTCTAAAACTCGAAAATCTGAAATAATAACTAACTATTAAATTATAAGTATTGGAATATCCTTTCAAATTTGGCTGTTGGTGAACGTAACGAATATGAATTTATCCAAAGTTACGAATTATCCGAAATAAGGAATGCCGCATCTAAACAAATGGAACGTAACAAATAATAATAAATAGTAACAATAGTAATGAAAAAATGTATTATTACTTATTATTTATTTGTGCCGTTCCATTTGTTTAGATGCGGCATTCCTTATTTCGGATAATTCATAACTTTGGATAAATTCATATTTGTTGCATTCACCAACAGCCAAATTTGAAAGGATATTCCAATACCTATAATTTAATAGTTCGTTATTATTAGTTAGTTATGATTTTGAATTTTTGGATTTTATTTTCGAATTTACGAATTACGATCATAGCGAATGACCCGAAAAACGAAAAAAAACAAAAACACAATGAAACGAAGACAAAAAAAAAAACAAATTTTTCAGCAGTGCACGTCTAAAACCTTCCCATGGGGACATGTGTTCCAGTGACACCGATCAAAGAGGAGAATTCCTCTGACTCTGGAGAGATTTCCCCTCACTCTGTGTTTCTGGGAACTTTCTCTACTCCCATCTCTTCAACACTAAGGCTGGGTTCACACTTGTGTGACAAACGCTCCGACATTGGGAGCTCATGTTGCATGACGTGTGAAAATCAATGTTTCCCTATGGGAGCCGTCCTAACTGGTCCGACACAAGTCGGTCCGACTTTGAAAATGCTCCCTGTACTACTTTGGTCCGACTTTGATCCTACTTCAGCCCATTGACTATCACTGAAGTCGGATCGCCGTCTTGCATGATCCGACTTTGGCATGCGACTTGTGCTCAGATGATCTTGAGGGGGAACTCCACGTTAAATTTTAAATAAAAAACCGGCATGGGTTCCCCCTCCAAGAGCATGCCAGGCCCTTCGGTCTGGTATGGATCTTAAGGAGAACCCCCTACGCCGAAAAAACGGTGTGGGGGTCCCCCCAAATCCATACCAGACCCTTATCCTAGCACACAGCCCGGCCAGGAAAAGGGGTGGGGACGAGTGAGCGCCCCCCCTCCTGAACCGTACCAGGCTGCATGCCCTCAACATGGGGGGGTGGGTGCTTTGGGGCAGGGGGGCGCCCTGCGATCCCCCACCCCAATGCACCTTGTCCCCATGTTGATTAGGACAAGGGCCTCTTCCCGACAACCCTGGCCATTGGTTGTCGGGTTCTGCGGGCAGGGGGCTTATCGGAATCCGGGAGCCCCCTTTCATAAGGAGGCCCCCAGATCCCGGCCCCCCACCCTATGTGAATGAGTATGGGGTACATCGTACCCCTACCCATTCACCTAGGGAAAAAAAAGTGTCAATAAAAAAACACACAACAGGTTTTTAAAGTAATTTATTAGGCAGCTCCGTGGGTCTTCTTCCAACTTTGGGGGTCTCTTCCTTCTTCTCCGCGCTCTCTGGTTCTTCTCCCGCTCTCCGGTATCTTCTGCCGGGCTTCTCCGCTATCTTCTGCTCTTTTGCCGGCTCTTCTTCCCTCTTCTCTTCTTCCGATGTTGACACGACGCTCTCTCCCACTGTAATGCCGTGTGCGTGGTCTGCAACTTAAATAGCGATGGGGCGTGGTCACCGGGTGATGTCACCCGGTGACCCGGCCCCTTATGACGTCACAGTCCCATCATGCCCCGGGTCTGTGATGTCATAAGGGGCGGGGTCACGGGTGACCACTCCCCATCTCTATATAAGTTGGACCGCGCACACGGCATTACAGTGGGAGAGAGCATTGTGTCAACATCGGAAGAAGAGAAGAGAGAAGAAGACGGTGAAGAAGACCGGGCCACCGCTAGCAAAAGAGCCGGCAAAAGAGCAGAAGACAGTGGAGGAGCCCGGCAGAAGATACCGCAGAGCGGGAGAAGAACTGGAGAAGAACCGGAGAGCGCAGAGAAGAAGCTGGAGAGCGTGGAGAAGAAGGACGAGAGCCCTGAAGTCGATAGGAAACCCCCGGAGCTGCTTAATAAATTACTTTAAAAACCTGCTGTGTGTTTTTTTTATTGACACTTTTTTTCCCTAGGTGAATGGGTAGGGGTACAATGTACCCCATACTCATTCACATAGGGTGGGGGCTGGGATCTGGGGGCCCCCTTATTAAAGGGGGCTCCCGGATTCAGATAAGCCCCCCGACCGCAGACAACCAACAGCCAGGGTTGTCGGGAAGAGGCCCTTGTCCTCATCAACATGGGGACAAGGTGCATTGGGGTGGGGGGGCGCAGGGCACCCACCCCCCCATGTTGAGGGCATGCGGCCTGGTACGGTTCAGGAGGGGGGGGCGCTCAAAAAAAAGACAACAGTAAAGTTAGCCCAATTTTTTTATATTGTGAAAGACAATGTTACGCCGAGTAAATTGATACCCAACATGTCACGTGTCAAAATTGCATCCACTCGTGGAATGGCGACAAACTTTTACCCTTAAAAATCTCCATAGGCGACATTTAAAAAATTCTACTGGTTGCATGTTTTGAGCTACTGAGGAGGTCTAAGGCTAGAATGATTGCTCTCACTCTGCCGATCGCGGTGATACCTCACATGTGTGGATTGCCCACTGTTTTCATATGCGGGCGCTACTCACGTATGCGTTCGCTTCTGCACGCGAGCTCGGTGGGACGGGGCGCGTTTAAAAAAAAATTTTCTTATTTATTTTACTTTTTATTTTTACATGGTTTAAAAAAAAAAAAGTGTCACTTTTATTCCTATTACAAGGAATGTAAACATCCCTTGTAATAGAAAAAAGCATGACAGGTGCTCTTAAATGAGATCTGGGGTCAAAAAGACCTCAGATCTCATAATTACACTAAAATGCAATTAAAAAAAATACTGGGGTTATGGCAGCTAGCTGCTGCCATAACAACGATATCCGTCCCCAAATTAGGGACGTACATCGGTGTGAGGCGGTTGGCAAGTGGTTAAGGACCGGGTGTATTTTTCAAAATTGTTGTATACAAGTTAAAATCATTTTTTTTTTGCTAGAAATTTACTAAGATCCCCAAACATTATATATTTTATTTCTAATAACCTAGAGAATAAAATGGCGGTCGTTGCAATACTTTTTGTCCCACCGTATTTGCGCAGCGGTCTTACGAGCACACATTTTTTTTTTGTAGAAAAAATACACTTTTTTAATTGAAAAATAAGATACAGTATAGCTACCCCAATTTTTTTTATATTGTCAAAAGATGATGTTACATCGAGTAAATTGATACTCAACGTGTCCTGCTTCAAACTTGCGCCCGCTCGTGGAATGGCGACAAACTTTTACCCTTAAAAATCTGGGGAGGGGCCCTTTCCCGCCACCGATAAAGGTGATCTTGCGGCAAACCCGCCACAGAGATCACTTTTACCTGAAATTTGACCGCCCGCTGAAGAAGAGGATACCGGGGTTATGGTAGCTAGCTGCTGTCATAACAACGATATTCCTCTTCAAACAGCGGATGTATAACTGCGGCGGGTGGTCCATAAGTGGTTAATTAAAAACTTAAAATAAATATTTAACACCTTGTTCCTCAAATATAATGACTCCTTAAATTTAAGCTTAATCCCTAACCTAACAAAACCCGTAAAGTTGACCATGCACTATACAATCGGATTGTACAATTTGCTTTAGATCTACTATCATCTATGTAGTGTAAATACTTTCCTGGATACAATATGAATGTATAATGTGTGTGTGTCCTTATATTTTTGGTAAATCTAAAGCTGACCATACACTACCAAATCTTCTTTAGCTTTACCAAAACAATGTAATGTCAAGTTAAACTTGAAAAGTCATTTGATTTAGTTAAAATCAGGCAGGCACATATACTACACAGCTGATGGTAGATCTAAAAGGAGATTCTACAATCAGATTGTATAAATAATAAACCCCCCAAATCCCCCCTCTGGTCTTATTGGATGTGGAAGTGATGGAGGAGACTCTCCTGGGCTGAGAACTACCAGATCCACCGATTGAAGAAACACGTTATCTGTACAAACTGTGTCATCCTATGAACCAGATTGACATTTCTCACAAGATTTCACCAGATTCAGCTCAGATTTCCTGTAACATGATCATATTAAAAATCTCCTGACCCTCCCAGAGATCTTTATACAACCTTTCCATACACATATCCCAGCATGGAGGGGCTCAGTGAAGGTGGTGGTGAAGGTGTGGAGGTGTCTGATCGGGTCACACAGATCATAAAAGGACAGCCGCCCGGCCTCATAATCCAGATAGATCCCAACTCTGTTACTGGAGAGATCGGGAGATAATCTGATCGGTTTATCGTCATGTATTAGAGAACACCCACCGCTATACCTGCACAAAACCCAGGACTTGTTATTATATCCAATCAGTGACTGCCATCCTCCTCTCCTCTCTATACTGGGATAACACATCCCGACTCTGCACTCTTCTGCCTCACTGACATCCACTTCCCAGTAATGTCGCCCTGAGGAAAATCTCTGACTGCTTAATACCTTGGTCAAGTACTGAAATCTCTCCGGTGTTTCTGGACGATTCTGCTCTATATCTGACCAGGATACAGTTTTCATGTCATCTGATATGTGTAGATTATTATGAGCTGTGTTCACATCTAGTAATATGTCTGAAGCTTCCTGTATATTGAAGAACACATTTACCTCTTTTATCATATCAGATAACCCCGTATGTAATGTGTGTGAGATTCCAGACACATCCAGATCCCCTCCATCATGGAGGAGTCTATCATGTCTCTCTCTGTCCTCATTATCTCCCTCCTCAGTATCACACAAGTCCCCTGTGTCTGATTCCTGTAGGACAGTCAGTGGGTCAGTCATGTTACACAGCTCCTCAATGTCCTCCATCTTCCTGGACAGAGCCTCCTTCTTTATTTCCAGCTGATGGATCAGATCAGACAATGAGATCAGTTCTTCCTGGCTGGAGATGTTCCTCAGGACTCTCTTCTCCAGGTCCTCCAGATGTCTCCTGAGCTCTATGAACAGGGCAGTGACTCTCTCTGTTAGACCAGCTGATTTTTCTTGTACTTTTCCCTTAAGTTCCTGCAGACTCTGGACTCTTTGCTCAATCTCCTTTCTTTTAGCAATCAGTTTCTGCAGAACATTTCTCAGTTTCTGTTTCTTCTTCTCAGAGGCCTCATCCAAAGTCTCCACCTTGTGTCCCTGGTGTTCTCCATCCAGCCTGCAGGACACACAGATACAGGCAGAGTCCTCAGTGCAGTAATATTTAAGAAGTTCTCTATGGATGGAGCATTTTCTGTTCTCCATGGAAGCGGTGGGATCAGTTAGGACATGTTCTGGTGACTTGCTATGGACTCCCAGGTGATTATCACATAGAGAAGCTTCACACATCAGACAGGATTTAACAGCAGGTACAGGAGAGTGAATACAGTAAGTACAGAAGATTGCAGTCTTCTTCTGATCTGGATGAGTAGATCGTATAGTCTCCACTATATTACACAATGTTATGTTCCTCTGCAGTGTAGGACGACTCCTAGACCTTTTTCTGCACTGAGGACATGAATAATCTCCAGACCCCACCTGTGTATCCAACACACGATCAATACAGACCCGGCAGAAGTTGTGTCCACAGCTCAGCATTACAGGATCTTTATACATTTCCAGACAGATGGAACAGTTCAGCTCCTGTCTCACTTCAGCAGACGCCATTTCTGGCAGCAGAAGAGAATCGAAACTGAAAGTCTCCGACACTCAGAAACCAGAGGACACGTCTCACATTTCTCAGCACAGGGTGGGCCTGATATTGTTTTGCAACTTATATCTGCAGGAAGTATGTGCATAAAGTGAATGTCTATAAGTTGAAGTGGTATTTTTATACACAGGAGTGTTCTGGTCACATGATGTAGTCACTGTTAGACCCCATAAACACTATTTGATTTTCTGCAGACTTTTGTCTTCAGATTTACCAAAACCATCTACATATGAGGCCCAACCTTAAAGTCTTGTACACACGATCAGATTATTGGACGATTTTTTGTTGGATGCTAGTCTCAAATTGAAAGTGAAGCGAAAACGGTACTCACCATCAGAAAATTTTCGGACGACAGAATTCAACGTCAGAAGTGACGTAATGTGTTGAATTGTTTTGTATGTGTTCTTTCATTTCTGAGCATGCCTAGTCTTGCTCTTTTTATTTGTCAGAAAACCATACTAATGAAAAGAAAAATGGGACGTTGTGGTCACATCAGACAAAAATTTCGGAGCCTGCACATCCAGTTTTTGTCTGACGAAAATTCATAATTGGCTGTCAAAAGCAGCATACTAACGATAAGAAAAATCGGCAGATCGTTCATCGGAAGAAATTTAACTTCATATTTTCTGACCGTGTGTACGGGCCTTAAGAGTTTCAATTTGTATGCAAATCAGGCAGGCCCTTGCACTATATGGTTTTGGTAAAACTGAAAACAAAAATCTGCAGAAAATCTAATAGTGTGTATGGGGCTTTAGTTTGCATCTTTTGAAAAGAGAACTTCACACTAAACAAAACACTGAGAAAGTAAATGCAGTTCTATTAACGGGTTATGTGTTGATATTTTTTAGATGTTTTGTGTAAAAGAAATATTTTTCAGAGTCAATGGACAACTTTAGTTTTACCCAACTCCGGGCTGCTTTTAAATCTAGCCATACAGTGGGTCCCCTCAAGCATGGGTTAAATGCTTATTTGGTTTGGGGGAGGGAATATATATTGATGCAATGACATCAGAAAACTGTGACCTGTCGGCAAAGTGAAGTGGTTTCAAAGGACCGACGGCACAAAGAAGAGGAAGGTTATGGAATTTAGGTGTAAAGTACGTACAGTATTTGTATTACCATTTTCAGCACCCCAAACAAAAAGCCCCCATTGACATAAAATAAAAAATCCACTTCTGATTACGGCGCCACATGCGAGGACAGTGGGACACAGCGGCTCTTTGCCAGCCCAGCTACATTCGGCCTACAAAACCTGGTAACAGCCCGTTTGTTTTGCTTTTTCAGTCACAGACGCTGTGGGCCGACCCCCACTAGCTATGGAGCGGTACCCTACCAACTCCTCGGCCCCCTCCCGCTCTTCCCCTGCATAGTCTCCCCTCGGAGGGAGACAAGATGGCCGATGGTCATAATCCGGAGCCAGAGTGTGGACATGCTCCCGCTGGAGCTACAAGGGACTCCTCAGAGTTAAACATTCGAAAAAATAGCTCAAGCAGTAGCAGCCCTGATACTCCCCGCTATCACCACGGTGGTGGACACAGCTGAGGCATCTAGAATACAATGAATACAAATGCCCCCCGCACTTTTCACATATTTGTAAAAAAATGTTGAAAATCATTTATCTTCCACGTCACAATTATGTGCCACTTTGTGTTGGTCTATCACATAAAATCCCAATAAAATACATTTCCATTTTTGATTGTAACATGACAAAATGTGGAACATTTCAAGGGGTATGAATACTTTTTCAAGGCATTGTAGCCATTGTCACTTTAGATACCAAAAAGGCTTTCGACAATGTCAGCTTTAAAAGGTTGGCACTTGTCCTCGAAAGGTTTGGCTTCCTAGGCTCCTTTACACACTTAATAGAATCGAAACTGAAAGTCTCCGACACTCAGAAACCAGAGGACACGTCTCACATATTGGCTTCCTAGGCTCCTTTACACACTTCTCCCTCTACCAGGGTAGTAGCGGCAGGACATATTTCAGACCCTATCCCCCTCCACAAGGGTACGCATCAGGACTGCCCCCATCACCATTACTTTTTAACCTCTTTGCAGATGACATTCTGATTTTTACTGCTAATTCCCAGGTATATATCCCTTCAATTCAAGATACCTACACTACTTTCCATTTCTGCTCAGGACTAAAAATTAAACTTTACCAAAAGTAAGGTGCTACCTCCCCGCAAAAGTGGCAAAAGCCTCTGGATGACCTCTTCACCCTTCCCCATAGCGCCACACCACATCACATACTTAGGAGTGAACATAGGCAGAGAACCCTCATCTATCTATCAGCTGAACTATCCTCCTCTGATATGCAAATGTAGCACTAACCCCCGAAGGAGCTGCTGATTTATAGCGGGCTGTTACCGTCACCTCTTCACCCGTAGTTTCACCAATACCAGAACTTAGAGTCCATGTTGAGCTTTGTATCTGACAATGTAGGCACCAGTCACTTTAGTACTTTTCCAATGCTTTAATAGGAAATAACTGGAAGAAGTAGCAGGAAAGAGGTAGAAGAAGAGTTGCAGGGAAGTTCAAATGCCTTTTCTTTAGGACACTGAGGAGTTTGAAATCTCGGGGACGAATATACCTTCAGTCCAAGATTAAATCTTTGCCCGCCCGGATAGGTCTCTCTCACTGACCTAGCAGCCGGAGCGCAGCACGAACAAAAAAGTCTCTGCCACAGACTTAAAAAGAGCAATATAACTGTACGATCCTCTGCCACAGGACGTAGTAGTTTTAGATGAACAGCAACACAGTACCAGAACCTTTAAGCTGACCCGGCAGTACTTGTGCGGTAGATTATGCTAAGATGCATCCTCCAATTGAGTCACCAGGCCCCTCTTGACACACTAGCATTCCGCACGGTCCTCTCCAAGATGGGTCCTCCCCTGGGTCTTCTCAATTGTCCGGCTTCTTCCCGCAGGACAGACAGAACAGGACAATCCCCACAGTAGTAGGCCCCAGACAGGCTTCTGGGCCTACTTGCACGGCTGCAGCATCGCAGCACTCCGGCCTGGAGGGCCACGAGGTAGAACTCTCCTTAGCACATACCTTTAGGCCAGCAGGGTCAGCAGGTGAAAGAGAAAGAAAAATGGCGTCTGCTCCTTAAGTACTCTCTCCCAGAATGCATAGCAGTGGACCACCTCTGCCGAGTTACCTCTGGGAAAGAACAGTACAGCTAACCCACTAAATTTACAAATAGGCGCCTGAGCAAAAATTTGTCAGCGCTACACAAAATAATCCGCAAACTGGAAGCATGGATGGACCTTCCATTATTGCTCTTCATGAGATGCCTCCTCTATAAGATGGTCAGCTTCTCACGTCTGATGTACCCAATGCAAACAAACAATGCCAATACTAATCAAGCATAAGGACATTCAAAAGATCAATAGAGCTCTTTCGGCCTTCCTGTGGCACCGTCAAAGACCTTGCATCGCAATAACAAAACTATATCCCCCAAAGAGGGAAGGAGAGGCAGGTCTCCCTTTTATTAGATTGTATAATTTATCTTGCTTACTTAGTCTAAGATTAGACTGGTTATTTCAGGGATCAAAGTTCACTAACTTTTGGGTGGAGTCGGCCATAGCACATCCATACCATCTACCATCTATCCTTCATAGCAACTTAAAATCACTACCACCTAACCTCCAACAAAATTTACTCATTCAGGACACAGTCATTGCATTGAGGGACGCCAGGAAGCGCTTGGGGGTCTCTCCACATGTCTCTTCCCCTCTACCGATACTTGGCAACCCCATGCTACCACAGACCACCCCCATAAAGCATTCAACACATGGAAGCTAAAAGGCCTAAAGAACGTTGTCTCTCTTTATGACACAGTCAATGGGCATCTTAAAACCCTACCAAACAATTGCATCTGACTTCTATCTTCCAGACCAAACACATCTTCCATGTCATGCAGCTTTCAACCTTGATCAACAAAATCTATCCAAAAATCACATCTCAGATTCTGATCTACTCTTATAGAAAAACTCATTGCAGCTCGGACTATTTCTACAGCTAGAGGTCTATAATCCTCTCATACCAATCCACTGGAGTACACAGCTTCAAAAGCCTAGGGAAAAAATACATTCCTTTAGACAACCTTCCTCACCTACTACAGGTGTATACAAAAACAAAAATAACCTTGCGCTAACTCTAAACCGTACTAATCAAGAAACATGTAAGCCGCTGACACTGCAAATAAAAATTTTGCTGAAAATTGTAGAGTGTATAAAATGGGTGCAGCGCTATAAATTCAAAGTGATTCAAGGAAAATAAACAATAGTGAATATTAATAAATGAACAATATTATTAAATAAATAAATGAGTGTCCAGTGTCCAGTAGCTTGGTAAGAGGGGGTATAGAGAGGGTATAATACACACTGACAGGAGGACATCTCTAACTTCTACTCAGAAAAGACACCCCGGTGAGGCATCCCTAGGACTCCAGTGTACCGGTGGGATCTCCCTATCATCTGCCAGGGGGCAACTTTTAAGCTTTCCTGACTCACACAGCGTATGCTGTTTTGGGTCCTAGCTTTCCGGTAAGCCTCCATTTTATATGGGTGGTGGTATCTGCACATCTTTATCTGTTATATCACATTCCAGAGAAGGTCACCAAGATTTTTCATATAATCTCATTTCCATCTTCGGACTCTCTTCTGATTGGCATGGTTGCTACCAGACTGTAAAGCCTATACAGCATCCACCATCTATAAGCCCAATATTCATGTTTTGCTTCCAATATTCGGAGGACTACTTTGTTCTGTTGATGTTCATTATACATTCACGTGGTGATTATTAGTGTCTTACTATTAATGTGGACCGTTTGATTTATTCATGATGGACACTCATTATTTATTTATTTAATAATATTGTTCATTTATTAATATTCACTATTGTTTATTTTCCTTGAATCACTTTGAATTTATAGCGCTGCACCCATTTTATACACTCACCTACTACAGAGAGGATACAAAATGACTTTGAAATGGACACCAATGAATCCTGGAGGGAAACCCAATTTAAATTGCTCCATAGGGCATTTATACCCTATGCCTTCCCAAACCACCATATGTAAGGAAACCAGGCCAACACTGTATCATCGTTTATGGACATGCCCATTTAAAGCTACATTCTGGAACCAAGTCCAATCTTATGTGTTAGGTGTGACCCAAGTCACAATACCAACAGATTCCATGACAAAATGTGGAAAATTTCAAAGGGTATGATTACTTTTTCAAGGCATTGTAGTTTCAATTCCCACTTTACCTCTGTGGTGGAGGGACGTTGAGGATAATCCTTCGAGCTGTGAGGAGGGCAAATGAAGATCCATTGTGGGAGGAGCCAGGATTGAAGGGAGGTGTGGGCCTCTGTTACTGAGGTAATTCAGCTGCAACCAAATAGCATAAGGATTAAATACCGGGGTTATGGCATACCCCGGTATTTTTTTTAAACAGCAGGTGATCCGGCATCCAATAAAAGTGTTCTCAGCAGCCGATTTTCCACAAGATGACTTTTATAGGCAGTGGGCCCCCCGATTACTGGAGCCGGTGGTAAAGGGGGAAACCATCCGATCCCCTGGAGCGATAGGCAGGAAGTTAAAAGTCGAGTAAGGGCCATCTATGCCCTTGGTATTCCAATACCTATAATTTAATAGTTCGTTATTATTAGTTAGTTATGATTTAGAATTTTTGGATTTTCATTTTTATTTTCGAATTTACGAATTGCTTTCATAACGAATGACCTGAAAAACAAAAAAAAAACAATGAAACGAAGATGAAAACAAATGAATTTTTCGGCAGTGCACATGTCTAAAACCTTCCCATGGGGACATGTGTTCCGGTGACACCGATCGAAGAGGAGAATTCCTCTGACCTTGGAGAGATTTCCTCTCACTTTTTGTGTCTCTGGGAACTTTCTCTACCCCCTTCTCTTCAACACTAAGAAAGGGCTTTACAGTATATACAATTTAACCAAAGCATGAAAATTAACACTTCAAAATAATAAATTAGATCTAAAAGGCAAAACTTTTTCTAATTTTGAATAGAGTAAGCAAAGTTTATAACCTCTGTCAGTTTTTTGCCTTCTGTGTCCTATTGGGGAGATTTCCCTTCTCCTGAGCTCTATGAACAGGGCAGTGACTCTCTCCGTTAGACCAGCTGATTTTTCTTGTACTTTTCCCTTAAGTTCCTGCAGACTCTGGACTCTTTGCTCAATCTCCTTTCTTTTAGCAATCAGTTTCTGCAGAACATTTCTCAGTTTCTGTTTCTTCTTCTCGGAGGCCTCATCCAGAGTCTCCACCTTGTGTCCCCGGTGTTCTCCATCCAGCCTGCAGGACACACAGATACAGGCAGAGTCCTCAGTGCAGTAATATTTCAGAAGTTCTTTATGGATGGAGCATTTTCTGTTCTCCATGGAAGTGGTGGGATCAGTTAGGACATGTTCTGGTGCCTTGCTGTGGACTCTTAGGTGATTATCACACAGAGAAGCTTCACACATCAGACAGGATTTAACAGCAGGTACAGGAGAGTGAATACAGTAAGTACAAAAAATTCCAGTCTTCTACTGGTCTGGATGAGTAGACCGTAAAGTCTCCACTATATCACACAGTGTTATGTTCCTCTGCAGTGTAGGACGACTCCTAGACCTTTTTCTGCACTGACGACATGAATAATCTCCAGACCCCACCTGTGTATCCAACACACGATCAATACAGACCCGGCAGAAGTTGTGTCCACAGCTCAGCATTACAGGATCTTTATACATTTCCAGACAGATGGAACAGTCCAGCTCCTGCCTCACATCAGCAGACGCCATTTCTGACAGCAGAAGAGAATCGAAACTGAAAGTCTCCGACACTCAGAAACCAGAGGACACGTCTCACATTTCTCAGCACAGGGAGGGGCTGGTCTTGTTTTGAAACTTATATCTGCAGGAAGTATGTGCATAAAGTGAATGTCTATAAGTTGAAGTGGTATTTACATACATGGGAGCGTTCTGGTCACATGATGTAGTGACTGTTGGACCCCATACACACTATTAGATTATCTGCAGATTTTTGTCTTCAGATTTACCAAAACCATATTAATATGAGGTCAAACCTTAACTACCTCAAAACTGGGCACTTACACCCCCTTCCTGCCCAAGCCAATTTTCAGCTTTCAGCACTGTCGCACTTTGAATGACAATTGCGCGGTCATGCTACACTGTACCCATACAGAATTTTTATCATTTTGTTCCCATAAATAGAGCTTTCTTTTGGTGGTATTTGATCACCTCTGTGTTTTTTATTTTTTGTTAACTAAAAAAAAGACCTAAAATGTTGAGAAAAAAGTTTTTCTTTTGTTTGTTATAAAAATTTGTAAATAAGTACGTTTTCGCCTTCACTGATGGGCACTGATAAGGTGGCACCAATGAGGTGGCACTGATAGGCGGCACTGATATGCACAACTGATGGTCATTTATAGGCGGCACTGATGGGCACTCATGGGTGGCACTGGTGGGCACTGATGGGCACTGAAAGGATGCACTGATGAGTACTTAAGGGTGGCACTAATAGGCGGCACTGCTGGGCACTGATAGATGGCATTGATAGACATCACTGATGGCACTGGCAGGCATTGGAGATGGGTACTGATTGGCAGCTGCCTGGGCACTGATTGGCATTTCCCTGGTGGTCTAGAGTGGCATACCTGGGGGTTCAGTGTGGTGGCCATCCCTGGTGGTCCTGGCGGCATCCTGGTGGCCCTGGGTGGGCATACGAGGGGGGCTGCGCTGATAAACAATCAGCACAGACCCCCCTGTCAGGAGAGCAGCCAATCAGCTCTCCTCTACTCGCTTCTGTCAGATGTGAGTGAGGGAAAAGCCAATCAACGGCTCTTCCTGTTTATATTGTGATCAGCCGTGATTGGACATGGCTGATCACTTGGTAAAGAGCCTCCATCAGAGTCTCTTTACCGAGATCGGTGTAGCGGTGGGTCCGACTGACATACCGCACCACTGATCACCGCCATGAGCGAGAGCGCTTGTTCTGGAGGGCCGTCATTTGACCGGCGGACAGGAAGTGGTTAAAGCCTTGTACACAAATTTAGATTATTGGACGAATTTTCATCGGTTTTTTGTTGGATGCTAGTCTCAAATCGAAAGTGAAGAAGGTAATCACCATCAGAAAATTTTCGAACAACAGAATTAAACATCAGAAGTGATGTAATGTGTTGAATTGTTTTGTATTTGTTCTTTCATTTCAGAGCATGCCTAGTCTTGCTCCTCAGATTTTTTTTTTTTTGTCAGAAAACCGTACTAATGAAAAAAAAAAAAAAAAATCGGACGTTGTGGTCACATCAGTCAAAAATTTTGGTGCTTGCTTATCCAGTTTTCGTCTGACAAAAATTCGTAATCGGCTGTCAAAAGCAGCATACTAACGATCAGAAAATCGCTCATTGGAAAAAATGTGACTTCAAATTTTCTGACTGTGTGTTACGGCCTTAAGAGTTTCAATTTGTATGCAATCAGGCAGGCCCTTGCACTATATGGTTTTGGTAAATCTGAAGACAAAAATCTGCAGAAAATCTAATAGTGTGTATGGGGCTTGTTTGCATCTTTTGAAAAGAGAACTTCACACAAAACAGAAAACTGAGAAAGTAAATGCAGTTCAATTACCTGGTTACATGTTGATATGTTTTAGATGTTTTGTGTAAAAGAAATATTTTTTTAGAGTCAATGGACAACTTTACTTTTACCCAACTCCGGCTGCTTTTAAATCTAGCCATGCAGGGGGGTCCCCTCAAGCATGGGTTGAATGCTTATTTGGTTTGGAGGAGGGAATACATATTGATGCAATGACATCAGAAAACTGTGACCTGTCGGCAAAGTGAAGTGGTTTCAAAGGACCGACGGCACAAAGAAGAGGAAGGCTATGGAATTTAGGTGTAAAGTACGTACAGTATTTGTATTACCATTTTCAGCACCCCAAACAAAAAGACCCAATTGACATAAAATAAAAAATCCAATTCTGGTTACGGCGCCACATGCGAGGGCAGTGGGACACAGCGGCTCCTTGCTAGCCCAGCTACATTCGGCCTACAAAACCTGGTAACAGCCCGTTTTTTTGGGGGTTTTTTTTCAGTCACAGACACTGCAGCCTGACCCCCACTAGATATGGAGTGGTACCTTACCAGCTCCCGCTCCACGGCTCCCTCCCGCTCTGCACTGCCTAGTCTCCCCTCGGAGGGAGACAAGATAGCCGCTGGTCATAATCCGGAGCCAGAGAGAGTGGACATGCTCCCGCTGAAGCTACAAGGGACTCCTCAGAGTTATACATTCAAAAAAATAGCTCAGGCAGTAGCAGCCCTGATACTCACCGCTATCACCACAGCAGTGGACACAGCTGTGGCATCTGGAATACAATGAATACAAATGCCCCCCACACTTTTCACATATTTATTTGTAAAAAATGTTGAAAACCATTTATCATTTTCTTTCCACTTCACAATTATGTGCCACTTTGTGTTGGCCTATCACATAAAATCCCAATAAAATACATTTACATTTTTGATTGTAACATGACAAAACGTGGAACATTTCAAGGGGTATGAATACTTTTTCAAGGCACTGTAGCCATTGTCACTTTAGATGTCTAAAAGGCTTTCGACAATGTCAGCTTTAAAAGGTTGGCACTTGTCCTTGAAAGGTTTGGCTTCCTAGGGTCCTTCACACACTTAAAAGATAGTCTCTACTCGTCTCCCTCTACCAGGGTAGTGGCGGCAGGACATATTTCAGACCCCATCCCCCTCCACAAGGGTTTTAACCTCTTTGCAGATGACATTCTGATTTTTACTGCTAATCCCCAGGTAGATATCCCTTCAAATGCAACAAACCTTCACTACTTTCCATTCCTGCTCAGGACTAAAAAATAGGATTTTTATAACAGCTTACCTGCAAAATCCTTTTCTTTGAAGTACATCATGGGACACAGAGCCATAGTAGTTACTATGTGGCTTATAGACCACCTTCAGGTGATGGACACTGGCACGCCCTAAGACAAAAAGTCCACTCCCTATATAACCCCTCCCACTACTGGGAGTACCTCAGTTTTGTAGCAAAGCAATACACGTGTATACTAGAAAGAGGGGCGGGACCTCTGTGTCCCATGATTTACTTCAAAGAAAAGTATTTTACAGGTAAGCTGTTATAAAAATCCTATTTTCTTATCGTACATCACGGGACACAGAGTCATAGTATGTGGGATGTCCCATAGCAATGCCAACTGAAGGGAGGGAGACACAACAAAAGTAGGGCACTAAGAGACTACAGGACTTATACTGCAGCCTGCAGTACACTGCGCCCAAAGGCGATATCCTCATGACCTTTTACATCTATTTGATAGAATCTGGTAAATGTATGGACTGAAGACCAAGTTGCGGCCTTGCAGATCTGAGCCATGGATGCTTGGTGATGCACTGCCCAAGAAGCACTAACAACCCCGGTGGAGTGCGCTTTAATGTGAAAGGATGGAATTTTCCTTTTTTAAACCATAAGCTTGAACAATCACTTGACAAATTCATTTAGAAATAGTAGATTTTGACGCTGCCTGTCCTCTTTTAGGACCATCTGGCAACACAAACAAAACATCTGTTTTACGAATCGGAGCGGTCACCTTCAAATAAACTGCTCTCACCACATCAAAAGAATGTAGTTAACTTTCTTCCACAGAACGAGGTTCTGGAAAAAATAAAGGCAGAACAACATCCTGGTTTAAATAAAAACCCGACACTACCTTCGGTAGGAAATTAGGATGAGGGTGCAATACAACCTTATCCTTATGATTAATCAAAATATGGCTCTTTACAAGAAAGAGCAGCCAACTCTGATACTCTTCTTGCAGAAGATATGGCAACCAAGAAAATTATTTTCCTCGTCAAGAGGACCAAGGGAATATCTCGTATTGGCCAACTGTATTGGCTCAAAAGTCTGTTTCTGTAATGCGGACAGGACTAAACTCAAGTCCCAAGGGTTCAGGGGTGACCTAACTGGAGGATTAATCCGCTTTACCCCCTGAATAAAGTTACGAACCAGAGAGTATGAAGCAAGCAGTCGTTGAAAAAACACTGATAAGGCCGACACCTGGCCTTTGATAGTACTCAAGGCCTGCTTAATTTCCAATCCCATCTGCAGAAATTCAAGGATCCTACCTATGACATATATCCTGGGGTGCCAACCCCTGGATTCACACCAGGAGACATATGCCTTCCAGACTCTATAGTATATGACTCTGGAGGCAGGCTTCCTGGCATTAACCAAAGTAGAAACTACTGAAGCTGGCAGCCCATAGTCTTTCAGAATGTGGGTCTCAATAGCCAGACCATTAAATTTAGCGTTTTTAAGGTAGGATGGAATGCCGGACCTTGCAAGAGAAGGTCTGGCCATAGTGGTAAAGTCCATGGGTTCCCTACTGCCATCTTTACGATCTCTGCAAACCAAAATCTCCTGGGCCACAATAAATCACCTCCTAATCTTCCTGCTTGATCCTGCAAAGAAGGTGCAGAAGCAGCAGAAAAGGAGGTAACGCATAGATCAGGGAAAACAGATCCCTTGGAAAAACCAAGGCATCTGTTCTGCATGCCATCAGATCCTTTGTCCTTGACACAAAGTTGTTGATCTTGTTGTTGAACCTGGACGCAAACAGATCCACGTCTGGATTTCCCCATCTTTGACATATCGACAAAAAAATGTCAGGTTGAAGAGACCATTCTTCCGGGAACAACTGTTGGCAACTCAAGTAGTCCGCTTGCCAATTCTCTATCCGTGGAATGAAGATTGCTGACAGACAAGGAATGTTGTCTTCTGCCCAAGATAGGATATGATTCACCTCTCTTTGGGCCGCACGGCTTCTCATGCCCCCTTGGTGATTGATATAGGCCACGGCTGTGGCATTGCCGGATTGGATTCTGACAGGACAATTCCGTAGTCTGAGCGTCCAGGCCTTCAGGGCCAGGCGTGCTTTCCAAATTTCTAGAATATTGATGGGCAAGGTCATTTCTGATTTGGACCATTTCCCTAGGACAGATGCTTCTTCCAGGACTGTTCCCCAACCCAGGAGGCTGGAATCTGTGGTTACCACCTTCCAGGTAACTGGTAGAAATTATTTTCCTTTTTGAAGATTCTTGGATATCAACCACCAATTGAGGCTCTGACGCACTTTGGGGGATAAACACATTGGGAAGTCCAGAGCTTGGACCTTCCTGTTCCAAGTTGACAGGATACTGTTTTGCAGCAGTCTTGAATGAAACTGCTTAGAAGGAACAGCCTTGAAAGAAGCCACCATATTTTCCAACAATTTCATGCAAAGTCGAATAGAAGGATTCTTCTGTGTTTTGACCACCTGAATCAGTTCCCTTATGGTACTAATCCTTTCCTGGGGCAAAAACACCCTCTTCTGAACTGTATCTATGATCAGCCCTGAGTACTTCAATTTCTTTGATGGTTTTAAGGAGGATTTCTATAGGTTGAGAGTCCAACCTAGGTATTCCAGGTAGCTGACTGCGGTGACCAAACTTTGGTTTAAGCAGGCTACCGACTGATCTATCAAGAGTAGATCGCCCAAGTAGACTAGTATTCATTATACCTTGAGCCCTCAATCTGGCTAAAGGAGGAGCCAGGACCTTTGCAAAAACTCGAGGTGCAGTAGCTAGACCGAAGGGCAGAGCTACGAACTAAAAATGAAGATTTTCTACCTCGAAGCGTAAATATTTCTGGTGAGCGGGGAAAATCGGCACATGGAGATAAGCATCCTTGATGTCAATTGATGCCAGAAGTTCTCCACCTTGTAGGATGGAGACTACTGATCGGATTGACTCCATTCGAAAAGAGCAGATATTCAAAAACCGGTTTAGATCTTTGAGATCTAAAATGGGTCTGACATCCCTGTTTTGGTACCATGAAAAGGTTTGAATAAAACCCTAATCCTTGCTCTTCCAAGGGGACCACCGATATCACTCTGAGACAAGAGATGATCCAAAGCTATAAAGAGAGACTTCTTTTTTACTGGATCTCTGGGAACGTTTGATCTGAGAAAAAGTGTAGATGGGAATTCTCGCAATTCTAGTTCATAACCTAGAGATATTGAGGAAGCCACCAATCTGTCTTGACATTGTTCCTGCCAGACCCTTAAAAAAATGTCTTCCCCCCACTCGAGCGAGCAGGGTGTCCCTTCATAAGGAGGTTTTAGTATTTTGTTTTGTGGGTTTCCTTCCCCAGGGCCTCTTTTGACCCTGTGACTGACCCTGAGGTTTACCTCTTGAACCCGACGGTACCTCCGCAAGAGTGGCAAAAGCCTCTGGATGACCTCTTCACCATTCACCCTTCCCCATAGCACCACACCACATCACATACTTAGGAGTGAACATAGGCAGAGAACCCTCATCTATCACATGAACTATCCTCCTCTGATATCCAAAATAATCAGCAAACTGGAAGCATGGATGGACCTTCCATTATAGCTCCTCGGGAGATGCCACCTCTATAAGATGGTCAGCTTCTCACGTCTGATGTACCCAATGCAAACAAACAATGCCAATACTAATCAAGCATAAGGACATTCAAAAGATCAATAGAGCTCTTTCGGCCTTCCTGTGGCAACGCAAAAGACCTTGCATCGCAATAACAAAACTATTTTTCCTGAAGAGCGAAGGAGAGGCAGGTCTTCCTTTTATTAGATTGTAGAATTTATCTTGCTTACTTAGTCTAAGATTAGACTGGTAGACTGGCCAAGGCACATCCATACCATCTACTATCTATCCTTCATAGCAACTTAAAATCACTACCACCTAACAAAATGTACTCATTCAGGACACAGTCATTGCATGGAGGGATGTCAGGAAGCGATTGGGGGTCTCTCCACATGTCTCATCCCCTCGATACTTGGCAACCCCATGCTACCACAGACCACCCACCATAAAGCATTTTAAAACATGGAAACTAAAAGGCCTAATGAACGTCATCTCTCTTTACGACACAGTCAATGGGCGTCTTAAATCCTACCAAACAATTGCATCTGACTTCGATCTTCCAGACCACTACATCTTCCGTGTCATGCAGCTTTCAACCTTCATCAACAAAATCTATCCAAAAATCACATCTCAGATTCCAATCTACTTTTTTTTTTAACTTATAACAAACTTTTTATTTGCAAGATTGTACATAATACATGAAAAGCATTGGTATACATGTTTAACATCTTACAGAAGATATTCCGTATTCCAAGAACATGATACACATATATTACCATCATGTTGTTAGTTCTGTTGGTTCATATATAATCCGTACACTTCCACACTCATATTTAGTAAGTATCAGGATAAGCACCATTTATATGCATGTCATAGACTCTTGTAACCATCTATCCCATATTCTGTTATACTTGTTTGGACAGCCTCTGTTAATATAGAGGAATTTTTTATATGGAAGGGTTGTGTTAATGTCTCTTTTCCAGTCCACCAGTTGAGGGGGTTCGGATCTCATCCATTGTCTGGCAATAATTTTCCTAGCCGAAAATAAAGTTTCATGCAGGAATGTTAGTGTGAATTTGTCTAGTACATCTGGAAAAATTCCCAGTATACATTGTTTTGGGTCAAGAGTTAATGGGGACCCCATGTCGTCATGCAAGAAGGCAACTATTTGTTTCCAGTAATCTTGTATCTTCTGACAGGACCACATAAGGTGAAAGAATGTGCCTGTTTCAGTTCCACACATTGGACATGTGATGGATTGACTTCTTTTATATCTAGCTACCCTAAGAGGAGTGAGGTATGCAGGATGAAGTATAAAGATCTGGGACAGCCTGTCTGAAAGTTTGGGTGAAACCAACTTGCATGCTTCCAGGGCCTCCTCCCACTCCTCATCCTCCATCCTCCCAAACTCCCTCTCCCATCTTGGTTTCAATGCGTAAGCTGATTTTGCAGAGGCAGGGGCGGATAGCATGTTGTAAAAACAGGAAATTAGTTTTTTTGAGTCTGTATCCTTGACTATGGCTATAATAGAGTTAGGAGTGGGCTGAGGAAGGTCCCGTGAAAACTGCGTTTGGATCGCATGGTGGATCTGTAGATAACAAAAAAACATTTGATTCGGAATCTGGAACTCCATCTTAAGTGCCTCAAACGTTTTAAAAGTGCCATTTGTGAACAGATGGTGTAAATAGTATATGCCCTTGGCTGCCCATAAGTCTGAGTTCTGGATTCCATTAAGTTCCTGCAGCTTGTTATTGTGCCAAAGTGGTGTATAGTCATTAAATGATGGTATCTCTAGTTTAGAGGAGGCTAATTCCCAAATGCGTCTATAATGATATAGCAAGGAATGTCTATAATCTTTTGACTGTGTGTTCCCTACACCCACCGCTATCCCATTTATTGGGTCCCCAGTATGCTGAACCCAACGGGGGCTCAGCAGAATGAGAAAGCGTTCCTTGTCAGTTTTGTCAATGTGAAATAGTTGGGATAGCTGTGACGCTATATAGTAATGGTTAAAATCGGGGAGTGCTGTTCCACCCATGTCCGTTGAGCTTTTAAGTGTTTGCCATGCGAGTTTGTGTCTAGATTTCCCCCATACAAATGGTTTAAGTAGTGTTTCTAATAGTTTAAAATACTTAAGGGGTAGATATACTGGAGTATGCCATAGGACGTATAGTACCTTAGGCAGTAGTATCATCTTTATTAAATTGACTCGGCCCCATACTCCTAGAGGGAGGCGGGACCAGACCTGGATCTTAGATTTAATTAGGGAGAATAATGGTTCGACATTCAAGGAAATATAGTCTACTGGATTCTTGGATATTTTAACGCCAAGGTATTTTATTATATCCACCCGTTGAAGGGGTAAATTAGCCTGTGATTCTGTAGGTGGAAAACTATCAATTGGTATTATCTGTGATTTACCCCAATTAATCCTCAAGCCCGAGAATGTCCCAAATTGCTCAATTACGTTAAGGGCTGTGTGTAGAGAAAGGCCAGGGTCTGCCAGGTAGAGAAGGGTGTCATCTGCATATAGGCTAATTTTCTCGGTAAGGGATCCGAATGTTAAGCCTATTATCTCCTGATTAGTACGGATGGACACGGCGAGGGGTTCCGATGCCAGAGCATACAGCAAGGGCGAGAGCGGGCATCCCTGTCTCGTACCTCTGCTTAGGCCAAATTCCCGAGAGGGGCATCCGTTAGCCACCACTCGGGCAGTTGGTTGCTGATACAACAGTTGCACCCATCGAATAAATTTGGGCCCAAATCCGTATCCCTCCATGCATCTCCAGAGATATCTCCATTCAACCGAATCAAATGCCTTGGCTGTATCTAATGTTACTATCACTCTTGTGCCCACATTATCATGCTTGGCCTGGAGATTGATAAATAACTTCCTTAAATTAAAGGAAGTGTTTCGGCCAGGCATAAACCCTGACTGATCTACATGTATAAGGGATAGTATTACTTGGTTTAGACGTTTGGAGAGTACTTTGGCTAATATTTTGACATCTACTTGGAGTAAAGATATGGGGCGGTATGACTCAGGGTATCCTAAATCTTTCCCTGGTTTGGGTATAAGTACTATCGTGGCCTCTCTCATGGATGCAGGTAGTGTTGAAGTTTCAAACATGGTGTTGTACAGAGTCAACAGTTTGGGTGTAAGTATCTCAGAAAAGTGTGCATAAAATTCAATGGGCAAACCGTCAGACCCCGGGGATTTGGACCTAGTAAAATCTGCAATAGCAATCTTTATTTCCTCCACCGTGAGGGGTGCCTCAAGAAGTTCGACTTGGCTCTCTGAGAGTTGTGGAAGTATAATGTTGCTCAAAAACTGATCCATTATTGCCGTATCCCCCGAGACCGTCGATGTGTAAAGTTCTGTAAAAAAGTCTCCAAACTTGGAGGACACGACAAGAGGATCCGTGATTGGCTGTCTATCCTTATCATGAAGCGTAATTACAATTGGGGGTTTGTCTTCACTATGAACAAGGTATGCAAGCAATTTACCTGCTTTTTCTCCATGTTCAAACCACCGCTGTCTATTGAAGAATAATTTCTGCTTGGCTTTTACATATTGCATCTGAGACACCACTCTTGTCTGTAGTTTAAGAGTATTGGCATTTGTTGTGGATGGGTCAGCTATATATGTTTGTTCTGAAGAGGATAGTTCTGTGATTGCTTTATCTAAGGCTTCCGCGGAGTTTGTTTTAATCTGATTGATGCGTGAGGTCAGGACAGCTCGGACATGCAGCTTAAACGTATCCCACACTACTGGCGCGGGAGCAGAATGTTCATTGTCCGTGAAAAAACGAGTCCATTCCACCTCAAGCATATCATCTTCTGGCAGCAAGGACAACCAAAATGGGTTCAAGCGCCAGGTCCGCTTCTGCTTGGCCACGGGCATGCTGAGTGTAATTGAGTAATGACTATGATCAGACAACAGCCTAGGTCCAAAGGACACTGTCAATAGTCTAGGTAAAAGTTGTTTAGATGTCAGAATGAAATCTATTCGGGACATCGAGTTATGTGTGGAGGAGAAACATGAATAGGCCTTGGTATGTGGAAATTTATGTCTCCATGTATCAGTTAGATGAATGGATGAGGTTATTTTATGTAGTTTAGTGTCGTTTGTCCTCATTGCAGCTACTGTCGGTGGGCGAAGTCTGTCTAGGGTATCATTCATTGTGGAATTAAAATCCCCCATCCATACTGCTTGCACTGTGGGGTGTTTTGCCATGAAGGAGACACCCTCTAGTATTATAGTAATAGCAAATGGAGGGGGAACATAGAAAGCTAAGATTAGGAAGGGTTCTCCGTATAGTTTAGCAGATATAAAAACATATCTGCCCTGAGGGTCTGTGCATATCTCTCCTGGCTCAAAGTGTATGGATTTTGCAATTAAAATAGATACACCTCTTGAATGGGATGTAAACGTCGAATGAAATGCCCATCCTACCCAGGGGCGACGTAGGGCCATCTGTAGCTTGCCATCAATATGGGTCTCCATCAATGCTATTATATCAGCCCTCTGTTTCTTAAGGAATGTGAAGGTTGCCGACCTCTTAAGCGGTTCACGCAAGCCCCTCACATTCCAAGTAAGGAATTTTATAGACGCCATATGGAGTTCTCACAGATCATTTTCAGTATTGAGGTGTGTATCCTGAGTCTCACCGGTACCTTTTTACAAGAATTATGTATGTATATGTAGAGTACTACAAAATATAACAACAGTGGCAAATTTTCAATATTATTCAAAAAACTATATTGATTCGAAAAGTGTAAACATAGTACTTCTTGCATTTTAAAAAGTAACTTAAACATTTTCCCTCCCCTCTCCCTCCCAGCCCTGCACTGACCCCAACCTGTGCGGGCATACTTCCCAAACAAAACTGAGATTGAACTCCGGGAAAGAACAGTCAGCTTCATCAGAAAAAAAAGAAAAAACCAGGGTAGTCGTTGGGTTTTAGAACCCGGGGTAAACATATCCCACAAAATCATATGTAAAGAAAATGGTGCCATGTGTTCTCTGGGATAGATAAATACGTGTAATTGTAGTTGAACGGTTTCATTCCAGGTTCGGTGACTGATTTCCCTAAAGGTGCGTGGGGCAAAGTCACGCTGCACCATACATATGTTCTGTAGGACTATTGCTGACCCGAGGCTCCGGTCATCAAAATAGTAAATTATAGTATATAGTTTCTCCTGAGGTATTAAGATCAAAGTCTTTCATGTTGTAAGAAAAGAGGTCTGCGGTCCCCTGCCGCAATCCACGGCCATGTGCTATGTGTATTGGGTTATTCATTCTCTTTCCTGTTATCTCGGCGCTCCAGCCAGGCGATGGTATCTTCGGGGGTTTCAAAAAAAACGGCTCGGCCATCATCCTCCACCCGAAGACGTGCGGGAAATAACATTGAGTATTTAAGATTTTTGATGCGTAAGCGCCTCTTGGCTTCGGTGAAGTTTTGTCTGCGCTTCTGTACTTCAGTGGAAAAATCAGGGAAGATGGCTACCTTGACATTGTCAATGGGTATATTACCCTTCAACCTTGCCAAGCGCAGTGTTGCGTCGCGGTCTTTGTAATTTAGCAATTTGGCGATAAATGTTCGGGGTGGGGCACCCTGTGGTGGCGGCCTAGCGGGCATGCGATGTGCTCTTTCGACAGCAAACGTGGGCGAAAAGGCCTCCCTGCCATACGTTGTAATTAGTAATTGCTCCAGGAATGTGGTGGGGTCTTTCCCCTCCGTCCCCTCTGGCAGGCCAATGAAGCGGAGGTTGCATCTACGAAGCCTGTTCTCCATGTCATCCTGCTTTGCCAGGAGTTGATTAATCTGGTATTGCATGCGTTCAGAGGTAGTCTGTAATGGCGGGATCGCATCCTCCACCTCTCCTAATCTGGTCTCAGATGTCTTAACTCGCTCCTTAAGCTTGTGCAGGTCTTGTCGGACTAGGGAGACATCCACCTTCACCTCCTCAATCTTGGTCGTGAGGGCTGCCTGGAGTGCAGAGATGGCTTCCAGCACTCTATCTGTGTCTGCGCCCGCCAACTCCCTCCCCCCCGATGCGGTGCCGCCATCTTCTCCCAGGCTGTCTTTATCCTGTCGGCGGTACTTATCAAGTTTGGCAGCTGTGTCGGTCTTGGGTTTCGTCGGAGCCATGACTGTTAATAAGAGGGGGTAGACGCAGCTGACTGAGCGGTTGCGGAGTTGGTACTGTGGGTGAGCTGTGGGAGTTTGGAGGCCAAGATCATTCCAATCTACTTTTATAGACAAACTCATTGCAGCTCAGACTATTTCTACAGCTCAAGTTCTATAAATCCACTCATACCTTTCTATACCAATCCACTGGAGTACAAAGCTTCAAAAGCCTAGGACAAATACATTCCTTTAGACAACCTTCCTCACCAACTACAGAGAGGATACAAAATGACTTTGAAACTAACACCAATGAATCCTAGAGGGAAACCCAATTTAAATTGCTCTATAGGGCATTTATACCCTATCACTTCCCAAACCACTATGTAAGGAAACCAGGCCAACACTGAATCATCATTTATGGACATGCCCATTTATAGCTACATTCTGGAACCAAGTCCAATCTTATGTGTTAGGTGTGACCCAAGTCACAATACCAACAGATTCCATGACAAAATGTGGAAAATTTCAAGGGGTAGGATTACTTTTTCAAGGCACTGCAGCTTTAATTCGCTCTTTAGGAAAAAGAAAAAGGAGTAGATATGGCGCTGTTCCAGGCCTGATGAATTCAAGTGTTTACTATTCCCCTTATTAGGAAAAAAAGTTGTCAGGTGGGGAAAAAAATAGATGATGCCTGTTAGATGAGTGTTTTCAAGTATTGCACAGCGCAACTGTGCTTATTAATGTGAAACTGTGTGTAAACTTATTTAGAGGCCTGAGTGTCAGGTTATATGCCTGACCCAATAAGGTGCAATGTGCAAAAACCAACTTAATTCATAAATGAATAAAGAATATATAAAAAGTGCAATATTACTATATGCATTAGCCGTATAAGTGATACAATAATTTCAATGGTATAAAGTGCCGATATGAGTAAACAGGTGAACTTCTATTGGATATATACAATTAAATTATAAGGTGCTATAGTGCCACTGAGAAAGATCTGTATGGATTCTAGTGGATAATCCATTGAGTGAACCCTCAGTGTGAAAACACTCATCTAACAGGCATCATCTATTTTTTTTCCCCACCTGACAACTTTTTTTCCTAATCAGGGGAATAGTAAACACCTGAATTCATCAAGCCTGGAACAGTGCCATATCCACTCCTCTTTCTTTTTCCTAACATTACACTCCACCCAGTGGAAGTAATTGGTAGTTACCTAAAGGTAAGCGTATAACCCACATAGTCATTATTATGGTGCTCTGTGTCCCGTGATGTACTCCAAGAACAGGATTTTACAGGTAAGCCGTTTTAAAAATCCATTTTTCTTTATCGTACATCACGGGACACAGAGCACCATAATAAGGACTATGTGGGATGTCCTAAAGCAATGCATCTGAGGGGGGGGACACATTATCCCTAAGCCCAAAGGGCCTGAGACTATAAAGCTGCCTGCAACACGCTGTGGCCAAAAACAGTCTCTTTTTGAGATCTCACATTCACCTGGTAAAACCTGGTGAACGTATGAACTGAAGACCAAGCGGCCGCTTTGCAAACCTGAGCCATAGACACCTGCTGGCGTACTGCCCATGATGCACTAACCCCTCTAGTGGAGTGTGCTCTTAAATCCCGCGGTGGAACCCTGTGCTTTAATCCATACGCCTGGATAATATTTGAACTTGTTGCCGGCTGTCCTTTTTTAGGACCCTCAGGCAAGACCAAAAAAACAGTCAGTCTTCCGAAAGGGAGATAACATTTCCAAGTAAACTTTTATCGCCCTCACCACATCCAATGAGTGAAGCGACCTTTCCTCCCTAGTCTTAGGGTTTGGAAAAAAGGAAGGTAAAATGATATCCTGATTCAAATGAAATTTGGAAACCACCTTCGGTAGAAAATCCGGACGAGGGCGCATGACCACTTTGTCCTGAAGAATCATAAAAGGTTCTTTGCAAGAAAGGGCGGCCAATTCTGACACCCTTCTAGCCGATGTTATAGCCACCAAGAAAACTAATTTCCTGGTCAATAGGACAAAAGGGATATGCCTAAGAGGTTCAAAGGGTTGACTCTGTAAGGCTGACAGTACCAAATTTAGGTCCCAAGGACATAAAGGTGGCTTAAGCAGTGGCCTCAGGTGTGCCACTCCCTTGACAAAGGTTCGCACCAAGGAATGGGATGCAATTGGTCTTTGGAAAAAAAACGATAAGGCCGAAATCTGTCCCTTAATTGTCCCTAAAGCAAGCTGCAAGTCTACTCCTGTTTGAAGAAAAGCGAGAACTCTTCCAATCGTTTCCTTTTCTCACACCAAGAAATGTATGACTTCCAGACTCTATAATAGATAGCTCTAGAAACTGACTTTCTAGCGTTTATCAAAGTGGACAACCCATAACACCACGGTCTTTCAATAGTCTGGTCTCAATAGCCAGGCCATCAAATTCAGCAACCGTAAAGAAGGATGGCATATGAGCCCTTGAGACAACAGGTCTGGACGGCAAGGAAGGACCAACGGGTCCCCTACTGCCAATTTCACAATCTCCGAGTACCATGATCTCCTGGGCCACGCTGGGGCCACCAAGATCACCGGCCTCTGTTCCTCCCGTATTCTGCGTAGTAAGTGCGGCAGAATTTGGATCGGAGGGAAGGCATATATCAGAGAATACTGATCCCAAGGAACTACTAATGCGTCTACCCCGACAGCAAGTGGATCCTTGGTCCTGGATACAAACCTATCCAGCTTGTCATTGAATCTGGATGCCAGCAGATCCACATCTGGGGTCCCCCAGTATTGGCAGATCTGTAGAAAAACCATTCCCCTGGTAACAATTGTTGGCGACTTAGGAAATCCACCTGCCAATTGTCCACCCCTGGAATAAACACTGCCAACAGAAACGGCACATGTTTTTCTGCCCAGGTCAGTATATGATATACCTCTCTTTGGGCTGCCCGACTCCTGGTACCTCCCTCGTGGTTGATATATGCCACCACTGTGGAGTTGTTGGACTGCACTCTGACAGGAAGACCCCGCAATCTGGACGTCCATATTCGCAGGGCCAGACGAGCTGCCCGGATCTCCAATAGATTGATGGGCAGAGTCCTTACTGTCTGGGACCATATTCCCTGAACAGATGCTCCCTCTAGGACTGCTCCCCAGCCGAGAAGACTGGCGTCCGTGGTTACAACTTTCCAGGCTACCGGTGGATTTCCCTCTTTTCAAGTTGCTGGTTTTTAACCACCAAGAGAGGTTCCATAGAACCTGTGGAGATAGAACCATAGGCTGATCCAGGGTTCGAGCTGACTTGTCCCAGGCTTTTAGAATACTGTTCTGGAACACTCTGGAGTGGAACTGTGCATATGGCACTGCGCTGAAAGATGACACCATCTTGCCCAGTAATCTCATGCACAACCAAATAGAAGGGGTTAGTTCTTTTTTCACCTTCTGTACAAGTTCCACTATGGAGGTGACCTTTAAGGGCGGAAGAAACACCTTTTCTTGGGTGGTGTCCAACACCAGACCTAGATACACCAAGGCTTGGGTCGGACAAAGAGCTGACTTGTCCATATTTAGCATCCAACCTAGGCGTTGTAAAAACCGTACGGTTCTTGACACGTTTTGAACTAGTATGGGGTGAGAGCATTCCCTTAGAACAAGATCGTCCAGATATCCAACTACGGAGACTCTTTGAGACCTTAGGGAGGCCAATACTGGGGCCAAAATCTTTGTGAAGACCCTGGGGGCCGTGGCCAAACCGAAAGGTAGTGCCACAATTGGAAATGACTGTCCTCTACAGCGAAACATAAGAACCTCTGATGTGGACTGAATATCGGCACATGAAGGTACGCATCCTTGATATCTATGGATGCTAAATAGTCTCCCTTTCTCAGAGACTTTATTATTGAACGAACCGACTCCATGCGGAAGGATCGGACATCTACAAAGAAGTTAAGAGCCTTAAGATCCAAAATGGGCCTTACTTCCCCATTTGGTTTTGGCACGGTGAATAGGTTTGAGTAAAACCCCTTGAATCCTTCCTCGTGCGGAACCTTTACAATTACCCCCTGCGTCAGCAGATGGTGTAAAGCTAGGAATAGGCATCTTCTTTTTTCTGGATCCGACGGGACCCTTGAGTACAGAAACCGGTTCGGGGGGATCTCCCGGAACTCTATTCTGTAACTGTATTTTACAGTCGAAATGACCCATCTGTCTTGAACCAGTTCTTCCCAGGCCTCCCCAAACAGCCGAAGCCTGCCCCCCACCCATGAGAGCGGGGGCGCCCCTTCACAAGGTAGACATGGAGTTGGGCTTGGGTGTTTTTGGGGCCCAGGGTTTCTTCTGACCCTGGGGTCTTTTAAACCCAGACGGCTAAGGCTGTCGATACCGCTTAAGGGAAGAGGCACTAGGTCCTGGAGCATTAGGAATTTTATAAGAGGGTTGCTTCCCTTTCTTTTTAATAAGAAGCAGGGCACTCTTTCCTCCAGAGATCTTTTGGATGTATTTATCCAGATCCTCACCAAACAGGCGCTCTCCATGAAATGGAAAAGCTGCGAGTAGCCTTTTACATAGCGTCTCAGCAGACCAGTTCTTTAGCCACAATACTCTGCGCATATGAACTGACAGGAACGCAAAACGAGACATCTGTTGGATTGAGTCCTTCAATGCGTCTATTGCAAAACATAAGGCATGAGGGATCTCTGATAACTCCTCAGCAGATTCCTCCTGGCAAGGTATTTTCTTTACTAACTTCTTAAAGCGATCCTTTAGGGACTGGCAAATCCCAATAGCTGCGACTGCTGGCTGAACTGCTGCACCAGCCTTTAATAAGGACTCTAGCTTTTTATCAGCTGGATCCTTGAATACCTGGGCATTATCCACTGGACAGGTTAAACTCTTATTCACAGAAGATATGGCAGCGTCCACCAAGGGTGTGCTCCATTTTTTCCTGAACTTCTCCTCCATAGGATATAAGACAGAAAACCTTTTTGGAGGTAAGTATATCCTGTCAGGGTGCTCCCAGTCCGCATAAACCACCTGCTCCAGTAACGGATGCAAAGGGAACGCTTGGGAAATTTGCTGAGGTCGCAAAGATCCCAAAGTAGAACAGGAGAGTGCAGACTCCTGAACCGGGGGTAACTTAAACCCAATTCGTACCATCTCCATTAGAGATTGGATAAACAATTTTTGGGAATGGGAGGCTGAAATTGGTTCTTCAGAGCCAGAGTCCTCAGCCGAGGAATCTTCAGCCTCTCCTTCCTCTCGGTCCTTTATGACCACTTCTTCCAAATCCTCTGCCCAGTCTGGTTTCAGATCACCTGGACCCATCTGGCTATAAGAGTCCTGGTGCTCTAGTGACTCTCCACTTGGCCCAGGCTTAGGGGAGGGAGATCTATTATGCTTCCTCCCCCCTGTGTTACGGAGGCAATCATGCCAGCTATTTTGCCCTCAAGGCCCGCTAAGGCAGATGCCAAATCCTCCTTTGTAACATAAGCCGAGGCAGGTACATTGGTAGTGGCCACTATGCCTGACAAGTGCAATGGCTCAGCCAGGCCAGATGCCGCAGGTCTTTCAGGAGAAACTGAGGCTGCATCAGCATGGGGTTGGTCTCCTACTTTTTGTGGAGGGACTCTTACCCCTGTGCTTGCCTTTTTCCCTATACCTCGTTTTCTGGAAGACATTGCTTACACACGAGGAACAAAAAAGGAGTATTCCCCACAAACTATAACCAGCCTTTAACCTGTCACCACTGTGTCCAAGACCACCAGACTCACATGCCCAACAATCGCTCTGTGTTTGTCCACACGCACGCCAGGAACTCCATGCCTATAAGCACTAGCTTGAGAGTGAGCGCGTGCATCAGCGGTCGGCGGCACGCCTACCGCAAGGCGCATGCGCCGTCCTGATGCACGTGGCACACCTGTGACGCGCACAGCAGCGGCGCATGCACACACTGGCGGTGCACACAAACGCCGGCGGCGCGCGTGCATGCACACGCCAAAATTTTTTTTTAAAGTGCGCCAAAACCGGCCTTCTGTAATCTTAGACACAGGTTCAAGGTTTATACCAGCAGTTACAAAGGGAAATACATATATATATATATATATATATATATATATATATATATATATATATATATATATATATATATATATATATATAACCCCAGAGGGAGTACTCACCATCCCAAGCATTGCTATAATGAATATTATTCCCCCCCCCAAAAAATGTCTTCATCAGATTAGGCCACTATGTATATACATATTTTTGGTTAAAAAAAAAAAATCACAATAAGCGTATATTGATTGGTTTGCGCAGAAGTAATACTCACAAAATAGGGGATATATTTATGGCATTTTTATTATTTTTTTACTAGTAATGGCGGTGATCAGCGATTTGTAGTGAGACTGCGACATTGCATTTTTCCTACTTCGTAGGCACAAACGATAGGTTTCCTCTTCCCTGACAGCACAGGGATTTGTGTGTTTACACACACACACACACACACACAAATCTCCATGCTGGCGCTCATGCGCGTGGCTGGTGGCGATCATGCCCCGCTGGCCACACGCATTGGGTTCCCCACCGTGCAGTGGCCGCGCGCGCCCTCTGGTCGCTGAGAAGGACGTACCCATATGGGATTTCGCCCAGGGGAGCCATTCTGACACAGTATATCTGCGTGAGCCGGTCGGGAATCTGTTAAAAAGTCGAATACAATTATATATAAAATATATATAAAAATATTTTTAAAAAACTGTCATTTTCGGTATCGGTTTCGGCCTAGTGCATCCTTCATTTTCAGTTTAGGCACCAAAATTTCCATTCGGTGCACCCCTAGTTTGCAGTACACATGCTGAAAAAGGAGCGTACAGCCGAGCTCTGGGGAGTGTACTGGGGGGAGGTAAGTGTGCCCTGAACCTGTGGAACTCTGCCATCCAATCCATTAGGGCGGCTGTTTCCTCCACTTTTCTGCCAGCTGCCCCTGGATGACATCCTGTCCCTTTGAGATTGTGTCTCTTCCTCACTTTTCTTCTTTGTTCTATCAGGCACTTAGATATATTTAGACCACTTTCACACTGGGGCGTTTTTCAGGCGCTTTAGCGTTAAAAAAAGCGCCTGTAAAGCGCCTGAAAGAAGCCTCGCATGCAATTCCAATGTGAAGGCCCAAGTGCTTTAAGAGCCCTTTCACACTGCCAGCGCCCGAAAAAAGGCTGGTAAAGCGCTGCTTAAACTAGCAGCGCTTTACCAGTGTTTTCCGAGTGCTAGCAGGGCGCTTTTAACCCCTGCTAGTGGCCGAATAAAGGGTTAAAAGCGCCCACAAGGCGCTTTGCAGACGCTTCCCATTGATTTCAATGGGAAGGGGCGCTTTAATAGCAATGTATTCACCGCTCCTAAGGCACTGCAAAGAAGCTGCTTGCAGGACTTTTTTTGACTCCCTGCCAGCTCAGCACCTCAGTGAGAAAGCACTCGGGCTTTCACATTGGGATTGCAGATGAGGCTTCTTTCAGGCGCTTTTTTTAACGCTAAAGCACCTGAAAAAAGGCCCAGTGTGAAAGGGGTCTTAGAGACCTCATCAGCATCCTCCCTCTTATCACTGGAGCCAGCCTGACAATATGCTGTGGCTGTGGGAACATCACTCCCAGTTGGTTGTCCATGACTGGTGTTTCTTCCCTCCAGGGTCCCATTACTCCCAACCTCAGAGCCAACATCACAGCCAATTAATTGCTCTGCATCCATTTGCAGCAAGTGGCTGACACAATGCTCAAATAACTGAGCAGGCTCCTCTATGCCAGCTGGCAGGGCAACAGTGGTGGTAGTTGTGGATAAAGAGTTAGACTGAGAATATTCCATTTTGGCACTTCTGGGTGCCAGAAGAGGAGGAGCTTAGTTAGTCACTCAACCACCACCACGTGCTATGGAAGGAACCACCTACGTGTAAAGCGCACCAAGCACCTGAAAAATAAAAAAAAAAAAGGGGGGGGGGGAATGTATAGACATGTGTACTGACAAAAAATTAATTCGATTTTTTTTATTTTTTTTTTATTCAGAAATCCGAAAATTCGAAATAACGAACTAATAATAACTAAACTATTAAATTATAGGTATTTGAATCTCCTTTCAAATTTGGCTGTTGGTGAACGTAACGAATATGAAATTATCTGAAGTTACGAATTATCCGAAATAACGAATGCCATGTCTAAACAAAAGAAATGGAACAAATTATTAATAATAATAATAAAAACTTTATTATTGTTATTTATGATTATTAATTACGTTACATTCACTAACAGCCAAATTTGAAAGGAAATTCAAATACCTATAATTTAATAGTTTGGTTATTATTAGTTTGTTATTTCAAATTTTCGTTCTTTTGATTTTCTGAAAAAGTTCTCCCAGAATTTCGGCCCCCCTCCTTCCCAGGCCAATAAGGAAGCGCATGCGAAGTGGGGAACCCTTTCAGCTTCACTACCGGATTTCTTCTACCAGGAATGGTGGCGGCAACACCCGGGAGTCGATCCGAAGATCGGCTAGGGGTGCCGACATCGCGGACTCCCTGGACAGGCAAGTGTCCCAATACTACAGTATTTGTAGCTGCTAACTTTATTTTTATTTTTTTCACCCAGGCTGGAACACCTCTATTTTTTTTCCCTTGCGTTTTTGGTGTATTGTGTTTTTTTTTGGATTTGTTTTAGTCGCTAGGAATCATTGAAAAAAAAAAAAACACTTAACCACTTCCCTACCAGCCTATTGCAGAATTACATCCGCAAGGTGGCTCAGTTATCCTGACTAGGCGTCCTATGCCGTCCAGCAGGATAAGCCGCTCGTGCACGCCCGGGAGGGGGGCAGAGCGGCGATCAGTGGTGCGGTGTGTCGCTCTGACACACCGTATCTCTGATCTTGGTAAAGACCCTATGACGTTGCTCAGAGACGAATCTATGATTAAACCTCTGTCCACCATATATAAAAGAATTGCTCCCTAATGTTCACATGGGACTAGAGGCCCTCAAAGCTAAGTGGTGGGGGATTTCCGGCACTAGATACGGAAGATTGGGAAGAAATGGGGGAGCGCTCCTTCTCACAATTGGTCTCTGCTAGAGACAGACTAGTACCAGTTCCAAATTATGCATAAAGTGTACTTGACAACCATGCTTTTACACAAAATGTATTCATCTATTTCAGCTTCCTGCTGAAGGTGCAACTCACCCTCAGCATACTTTTTCCACATATTATGGAGCTGTCCCCTGATAAAGTAAAAGTAGTAACCTCATTCCAAAAAGTTTTCATCTGTCACTACCATTCAGATCCCACTGACAGTGGAGGTGTGCTTGCTAGGACTTGTAGACCCATTGGTTTACCAGCCGGGCAGTCAGAACCCTACTGGGGCTATTACTTTATTATGCACGCAAGGCCATTGTCCTCAGGTGGAAAGCCTCATCTGCACCCTCAGTTAACTTTTGGAAATGGTTAGTTAAATTTAGCTCTGCCATTATACAAGGCCACTTACCTGTCTTGAGGTGGTGGCAAAAAAATTTCACAAAGTATGGGACAGATGGGTGGAATCCCCGGATCCAAATGCAGACTCTGGTGGATCCTAAACTGGGTATAGCAGAGCGGGGGAGGGGATGTGTATTTCATCAATCAATAAGCTCTGAAGGTTGTTTGTGGGAACAGAATATCCTTGTGATTCCGTCTGCACAGGTGGTCCGAGCGTACAGTTTGTTGTGCGTTTTCGTTTTTTATTGTGTATCCGAGCCTGGGTATGCCCAATAGGCTCTGTAATGTGTTGTACTTCACTTTTAAAAACCTGCAATAAAAACTGTTTTTTTTTTTAAATTAAGAGCCCATGATGTAATCTCTTTACCACGTGATCAGCGGTGACCAATCACAGGAAGTGCCAGTATTCGGCTTTCCTCAGTTTGTGCCGACAAGACGCGAGCAGAGGAGAGCCGATCGGTGGCTCTCCTGACGGGGGGGGGGGCTGCACTGAATATTAGCACAGCCCCCTTCAGAGGTGCCCATCACAGATGTCAATCAGTGCCCATTAGTAATGCCTGTCAGTGCCCATCAGTGCCACCTATCAGTTAAGGAGAAAACAATATTTGACAACAAGTCTTTTATAATTTGTTTAGCAAAAAATTAAAAACCCCAGTGGTGATTAAATACCACCAAAAGAAAGCTCTATTTGTGGGGGAAAAAAATTATAAAAATTTAATTTGGGTACAGTGTAGCATGACTGCGCAATTGTCATTTAAAGTGTGAGAGCGCTGAAAGCTGAAAATTGGCCTGGGCAGGAAGGGGGTGAAAGTGCCCGATATTGAAGTAGTTAAAATTTGAAGAGACAGTACACACTTAACAAAAGCTCCTAAAAATGATTTGGCACTTTAACATTTTGCGGTTTGTACTCCTTTTCCCCCTACCTTGAATAACAACAAAATACACAAAAAAAAAAAAAAAACACAAAAGGCAAATCAGACAGAATAATAAAGAGAACATCAACATGATCCAGCATATCCTTTGTCCAGTTACTACAGAGAAAATATACCTTTTACCGCCCTTAGCCCCCCCAACCTGTACAACCATCAACTCACATGACAACAAATATCACTTCTAATATTTTTATTGGTGAATTTATACAGATATATTGACCCTCACCTATATACAGTATAATACAACAAAAAGAAAAAATATAAAGGATACAAAAATCAAACTGAATCAGTTTTTTTCTTTATACCATAAAACAATCTTAAATCAATACAATGAAATTAGAAACAGCGACAACTAATATTATCCCCGTTCATACTACAAAGTTTTGGATCACATGCGTTTTACACACGTTTTTAGCCCCATTGACTATTGGATCACATGATTTGCCGTGTTTTCTGAAAGCACGCCAAAAAATTGGCATGTGGTACTTTTCAGAAAATGCGGCAAAAGCGATCCTAATAGAAATCAATGCAACTGTGGCTAAAAACTCATGTAAAAATGCACGTAAGCCGCGCACACACCTGCTCTGCCGCTGAAACACAGAGCACCAATGTGAACCTGGGCCTAAGCCTCTCCCCCACATCTCTGATCTCTAAAACTAAACTCAAAACTGTTTATAGTTTTGGATAGAGGGGGTAAAGAGTTAGAACCTCTGCCTGTTTTTTATTGCTGTCAGTTTCCCAGCTGTAGAGATTTTCCCTCCGTATTTCTCCTGGTGACCACTGACACAGAATGTAACTGAAAGGCTTACCTTTTAAGGCTGTCATTGGAACAGGAAATGAGGGGAAATCTTCCCATGGGGACATGTGTTCCGGTGACACCGATCTAAGAGAAGAATTCCTCTGACCTTGGAGAGATTTCCTCTCACTTTTTGTGTCTCTGGGAGATTTCTCTACACTAAGAAAGGGCTTTATATACAAATTTAACCAAAGCATGAAAATTAACACTTCAAAATAATAAAATTAGATCTAAAGGCAAAATGTTTTCTCATTTTGAATAGAGTAAGCGAAAGTAATAACCTCTATCAGTTTTTTTTGTCTTGTGTGTCCTATTGGGGAGATTTCCCTTCATTTCCTTTCCCATAGCCAAACAGGAAGTGAGAGGAAATCCCGGGTTATCACCAGAACTAGTGTCCGCAATGGAAACATTTCCCCTCTATTCCTGTTCTGGTAACAACCCAAAATTTGTAATTTTCTTTCACTCTCTGTGATATCAATAAAACAGGACAAATAGAGAGGGGGAGTCTCCCTAATGGGAGCACAGACAGCAATAAAAATCTGACAGGGGCTTAAATTCCTTCCCACGTGTTCCAAAAAAAAAAGAAGTTTAGTTATACTTTAAACACTTAAAATATTTAACACCTTGTTCCTCAAATATAATAACTCCTTAAATGTAACCTTAACCCCTGACCTAACATAACCCTTAAAGCTAAACATACAATCTGATAGTAGATCTAAAACGGATTGTACAATCAACTATGTAGTGTAAGTACTTTCCTGGATACAATATGAATGGATAACGTAGGTGTGTCCTTATATTTTTGGTAAATCTAAAGCTGACCATACACTACCAAATCTCCATTAGCTTTACCAAAACTATGTATTGTCAAGTTAAAGTTGAAAAATTTGATTTAGTTAAAATCAGGCAGGCACATATACTACACAGCTGATGGTAGATCTAAAGGAGATTGTACAAATCAGATTGTATAAATAATAAACCCCCCAAATCTCCCCTCTTGTCTTATTGGATGCGGAAGTGACGGAGGAGACTCTATTGTGCTGAGATCTTGAGGATCCACCGATTGAAGAAATACGTTATCTGTACAAACTGTGTCATCCTATGAACCAGATTGACATTTCTCACCAGATTTCACCAGATTCAGCTCAGATTTCCTGTAATATGATCATATTAAAAATCTCCTGACCCTCCCAGAGATCTTTATACGACCTTTTCCTACATATAACCCGGCATGGAGGGGCTCAGTGAAGGTGGTGGTGAAGGTGTGGAGGTGTCGGATCGGGTCACACAGATCATAAAAGGACAGCCGCCCGGCCTCATAATCCACATCGATCCTGACTCTGTTACTGGGGAGATTGGGAGATATGACGAACTGTTTATTGTCATGTATTAGATAACACACACCGCTATACCTCCACAAACACCAAGACTTGTTATTATTTCCAATCCATGCCTGCACTCCTCTCCCTCTCCTCTCTACACTGGGATAACACATCCCAATGCTGTAATTTTCTGACTCACTGACATCCACTTCCCAGTAATGTCGCCCCGAGGAAAATCTCTGACTGCTTAATACCTGGGACCACCACTGAAATCTCTCCGGTGTTTCTGGACGATTCTGCTTTATATCTGACCAGGATACAGTTTTCATGTCATCTGATATCTGTAGCCTATTATGAGCTGTGTTCACATCCAGAAATATATCTGAAGCGTCCGGTATATAGAAGAATACATTTACCCCTTTTATCATATCAGATAACCCTGTGTGTAATGTGTGTGAAATTCCAGCCACATCCAGATCCCCTCCATCATGGAGGAGTCTATCATGTCTCTCTCTGTCCTCATCATCTCCCTCCTCAGTATCACACAAGTCCCCTGTGTCTGATTCCTGTAGGACAGTCAGTGGGTCAGTCATGTTACACAGCTCCTCAATGTTCTCCATCTTCCTGGACAGAACGTCCTTCTTTATTTCCAGCTGATAAATCAAATCAGACAATGACTGTGAGATCCGCTCTTCCTGGCTGGAGATGTTCCTCAGGACTCTCTTCTCCAGGTCCTCCAGATGTCTCCTGAGCTCTATGAACAGGGCAGTGACTCTCTCTGTTAGACCAGCTGATTTTTCTTGTACTTTTCCCTTAAGTTCCTGCAGACTCTGGACTCTTTGCTCAATCTCCTTTCTTTTAGCAAACAGTTTCTGCAGAACATTTCTCAGTTTCTGTTTCTTCTTCTCAGAGGCCTCATCCAGAGTATCCACCTTGTGTCCCCGGTGTTCTCCATCCAAACTACAGGACACACAGATACAGGCAGAGTCCTCAGTGCAGTAATATTTAAGAAGTTCTCTATGGATGGCGCATTTTCTGTTCTCCATGGAAGTGGTGGGATCAGTTAGAACATGTTCTGGTGACTGGCTGTGGACTCTCAGGTGATTATCACACAGAGAAGCTTCACACAGCATACAGGATTTAACAGCAGGTACAGGATAGTGAATACAGTAAGTACAGAAGATTCCAGTCTTCTTCTGATCTAGATTAGTAGACCGTAAAGTCTCCACTATATTACACAGTGTTATGTTCCTCTGCAGTGTAGGACGATTCCTAGACCTTTTTCTGCACCGAGGACATGAATAATCTCCAGACCCCTGCTGTGTATCCAACACACGATCAATACAGACCTGGCAGAAGTTGTGTCCACAGCTCAGCATTACAGGATCTTTATACATTTCCAGACAGATGGAACAGTCCAGCTCCTGTCTCACTTCAGCAGACGCCATTTCTGACAGCAGAAGAGAAAAATGAAAGTGAAAGTCTCAGACACTCAGAAACCAGAGAACACGTCTCATTTCTCAACACAGGGAGGGGCTGATCTTGTTTTGCAACTTATATCTGACCTCTACCGGGAAAGCCCCCGTCCCATATCAAAATTTTTGAAAAAATCTTATGCAGTTTGTTAGATCACCTTTGTTAACGTTAGATCTCACACAAAAGAAGCCATATTAACAGTGATTTGCTGGGGGGGGGGGCTAACCCACCATCAGCCCCCCCCTATCAAAAAATTGACCAGTTAGCTATTTTGGAAGCTATTTGTTAGATCCGGTAAGATCAAGTGGTTTTAGCAATAGCGCTCACATAATTACAGACTTATTAAGTGATTAATGGGGGGGGGGGGGGAGGCTGGCCACCCCTTATTAAATTTTCTGGCCAAAAATTGTTCAGACTAATAGATATTCGTTAGATCTGGTAAGATCAAGTGGTTTTAACTTTAGATCTCACATAATTTCTGAGATATTCCACATCAAAATAGAGATATTAGGTGGTACATAAGGACGGGTTAGCCCCCCCTTATCAAATTTTCTGGCCAAAAATCATTCAGGCTAATAGATATTGATTCGAGCCAGTAAGATCAAGTGGTTTAACTTTAGATCTCACATATTTCTGAGATATTCCACATAAAAATAGAGATATTAGGTGGTACAGAAGGTACATCCATCTTCAACCGTCTCTGGATGGTCTCTGGAACCTTCTTTGGATGGTTCTTCAGCGGGTGCCTGTAGTCTCTCCTCACACCTCCGTTCACCTCCCTGCCTCATGGTGATCTCTTCTCAGACCAACAAGCTTAAGTCTTTAGCTAGCCCCCCTTCTTCCAAAGCAGGCTGGGCTTGGTAGTTCCACCCCCTGTAGAAATCAATGGGGCTGTATTGTGATGAGACTTCAAGTTCCATGATCCTCTGCTGCTTCTTGATTGGTTCCCTCTCCCTGCCAATAGGGAAACAGGAAGAGGAGAGGGAGGGGGAGAAATCCCCCACAGGGACTGACAGGCGTGCTTTCCCTCAGTGAGTGCCTGTGTCAGTGTCTATTCAGTCTGGCGGTCGCTGGTGGGAATGGCAGGAGGTGCAGGACCACAGGTGATAGAGTATCCCCCGCTACACACTCCCCCAACCAAAGAACCTTTGGTCCGCCAAAGGAGGTAAAGCGTCTATAACCTGTTACATGCTTTTGATATACAAACGGAAAAAAAAAAAAAAAAACAGGTTAGTGTGCACAGAAAACCATACAATTTACATCTGCATAAAACCCTGGCAGAGTAACATCCCACCAATTAGCATAGGAGAGGAGGTTTTCCTGCCCATAAGCAACCTTAAATGGAATGGCCCAGCTAGAAGTGCCAGAGGGCGAGTGTCATGAACAGGTGTGACCAGAATCGTGTGATCTGCGACAGAGGACACCAAAACGTATATAAGTGAAAATATATTAATTTATTAAGGAAAGTGAGTAATATGATACAACCAACTCCAATATGACACAGTGCAATAACCAACCACAGACAGAGACCCACAAATAACAATAGACAGATAAGTGCAATAAATGGGAAATACCAGGATCATAAACAATAGCCAGGCCAGGGTCATACACAGCAGATCAGCAGGGGACGTTCCAGAGACATAAACGTAAGCCAGGCCAAGGTCATACACGGGGAAGTCAGTAGATGGGGTATGGAACACAGGACAGGGAGAGGATGGATGGGTCAGACTGCAGGCAGGGATGCAAGGTAACAGATGGGACAGGATAGGGTCCGAGACAGGGAGACAGGATCAGGTTCAGGGCACAGGATCAGATCGCTAGCAGGTCAGGAGGCAATGAAGAAGTCAAGGCAAACATGTGAATGTTTGCCGGGTATTTATAGGCTTGTGATTGGCCTCAAGTGACACCTGATTGCAGGAGGTACTGTCTGCTCCACACTGCCAGGATCCATCCGCTGGTGGACGCCAGTACTGCGGCCCAAAGATGATATACTATTAACAGGGAAAAGCTCTCCTGACAGTTCCAAACTGCCAGGAGACACCTGCTGGTGGACCTCAGTACTGCATGCCAAATAACAGGTATTACCAGCGGATGGAACATTTCCTCACAGTACCCCCCCTCAAAAGAGTGGCCTCCGGACGCTCCAATTGGTTGTAATTGTCCATAGTCCATGGCATCAAGCAGAACAACAGGTGGTGGCACAGCAGGCAAAACAACAGGTGGCGCGGCAGGCATGGGCACTTCAAGCTGGGCGGCGGCAGGCATGGGCACTTCAAGCTGGGCGGCGGCAGGCATGGGCACTTCAAGCTGGGCGGCGGCAGGCATGGGCACTTCAAGCTGGGCGGCGGCAGGCATGGGCACTTCAAGCTGGGCGGCGGCAGGCATGGGCACTTCAAGCTGGGCGGCGGCAGGCATGGGCACTTCAAGCTGGGCGGCGGCAGGCATGGGCACTTCAAGCTGGGCGGCGGCAGGCATGGGCACTTCAAGCTGGGCGGCGGCAGGCATGGGCACTTCAAGCTGGGCGGCGGCAGGCATGGGCACTTCAAGCTGGGCGGCGGCAGGCATGGGCACTTCAAGCTGGGCGGCGGCAGGCATGGGCACTTCAAGCTGGGCGGCGGCAGGCATGGGCACTTCAAGCTGGGCGGCGGCAGGCATGGGCACTTCAAGCTGGGCGGCGGCAGGCATGGGCACTTCAAGCTGGGCGGCGGCAGGCATGGGCACTTCAAGCTGGGCGGCGGCAGGCATGGGCACTTCAAGCTGGGCGGCGGCAGGCATGGGCACTTCAAGCTGGGCGGCGGCAGGCATGGGCACTTCAAGCTGGGCGGCGGCAGGCATGGGCACTTCAAGCTGGGCGGCGGCAGGCATGGGCACCTCAAGCTGGGCGGCGGCAGCAGGCATGGGCACCTCAAGCTGGGTGGCGGCAGCAGGCATGGGCACCTCAAGCTGAGCGGCGGCAGCAGGCATGGGCACATCAAGCTGGGCGGCGGCAGCAGGCATGGGCACTTCAAGCTGGGCGGCGGCAGCAGGCATGGGCACTTCAAGCTGGGCGGCGGCAGCAGGCACCCGGACATCAGGCTGGAGGGCGGCAGCAGGCACCCGGACATCAGGCTGGAGGGCGGCAGCAGGCACCCGGACATCAGGCTGGAGGGCGGCAGCAGGCACCCGGACATCAGGCTGGAGGGCGGCAGCAGGCACCCGGACATCAGGCTGGAGGGCGGCAGCAGGCACCCGGACATCAGGCTGGAGGGCGGCAGCAGGCACCCGGACATCAGGCTGGAGGGCGGCAGCAGGCACCCGGACATCAGGCTGGAGGGCGGCAGCAGGCATGGGCACTTCAGGCTGGGCGGCGGCAGCAGGCACCCGGACATCAGGCTGGAGGGCGGCAGCAGGCACCCGGACATCAGGCTGGAGGGCGGCAGCAGGCACCCGGACATCAGGCTGGAGGGCGGCAGCAGGCACCCGGACATCAGGCTGGAGGGCAGCAGGCACCCGGACATCAGGCTGGAGGGCAGCAGGCACCCGGACATCAGGCTGGAGGGCAGCAGGCACCCGGACATCAGGCTGGAGGGCAGCAGGCACCCGGACATCAGGCTGGAGGGCAGCAGGCACCCGGACATCAGGCTGGAGGGCAGCAGGCACCCGGACATCAGGCTGGAGGGCAGACACCCGGACATCAGGCTGGAGGGCAGACACCCGGACATCAGGCTGGAGGGCAGACACCCGGACATCAGGCTGGAACAGATCAGCTGGCAGGGAGGCAGGACTGGACACTGGCATGATGGTATGGGTTGGATTAGCTGGTGCGGAGGCTGGTTGGGTTACTGGCAGGATCGTTTTGGTTGGAAAAAACTTTCGTTTTTTCTTTGGCTTAGCCACTGAAGATCTGTAGGTGAGAGGTGCAGCAGACTGGAGAGGAGGATTGGGATATGGCAGAGAAGAGGTAACAGTAGCTGGGGGAAGTTCCTGTGGGTTTGCAGGCAGCAGGGAAGAGACAGTTGGGTTGAATGCAGGATAGGTACAGGGAGCAGAGACTGGATATGAGTATTTGGTTGGGAGCAGGGTATACTGAGCTGCAACTGCGGTTGACATGGGTGATGGGGAAACATACATTTGGGTAGGCTGGTGTTTGGTGGCAGAGGTGGTTTGTTTGGCTAGAGCTGCTTGCATCACGTCAGACCATGCTGAAAGTATAGGTTGTACAAACTGTGCTTTTAAACCTCCCTGTCTAACAAAAGACTGAGCAGACACAATGCACTCAGCAATCACCTGTGGGGAACAGGCTGAGTAGTGCTCACAAAAATCGTCTGGATCATCTTCAAAAAGCCAAACTAGGGATACAACCTGATTCATATCGAAAGGAGGAGTGAAATCATCACGGCCCTCTGGAATACAGGGCAGGGCCAGCTCAGTACATAGCTTGATCAAAGGCTGCACCTCCCCAAACAATATATAATCCTGATCGACCAGGGAGTGAGCCAAACGTATAGTGGCAAACAACTGGTCACTAGACCATCCTTTCAAAGCCTGGCGGCAATAATCACCACTTTCAGATGCCAGCAGAGACAAATAAATAACCTCATCGGCATTCATGTTTGCAACCAACTGAATCAAAATGGTTCCCCTGTGCAGCCACTTCTGGTCAGGGATGGCCTTGACTTACTGTCATGAACAGGTGTGACCAGAATCGTGTGATCTGCGACAGAGGACACCAAAACGTATATAAGTGAAAATATATTAATTTATTAAGGAAAGTGAGTAATATGATACAACCAACTCCAATATGACACAGTGCAATAACCAACCACAGACAGAGACCCACAAATAACAATAGACAGATAAGTGCAATAAATGGGAAATACCAGGATCATAAACAATAGCCAGGCCAGGGTCTTACACAGCAGATCAGCAGGGGATGTTCCAGAGACATAAACGTAAGCCAGGCCAAGGTCATACACAGGGAAGTCAGTAGATGGGGTATGGAACACAGGACAGGGAGAGGATGGATGGGTCACACTGCAGGCAGGGATGCAAGGTAACAGGTGGGACAGGATAGGGTCCGAGACAGGGAGACAGGATCAGGTTCAGGGCACAGGATCAGATCGCTAGCAGGTCAGGAGGCAATGAAGAAGTCAAGGCAAACATGTGAATGTTTGCCGGGTATTTATAGGCTTGTGATTGGCCTCAAGTGACACCTGATTGCAGGAGGTACTGTCTGCTCCACACTGCCAGGATCCATCCGCTGGTGGACGCCAGTACTGCGGCCCAAAGATGATATACTATTAACAGGGAAAAGCTCTCCTGACAGTTCCAAACTGCCAGGAGACACCTGCTGGTGGACCTCAGTAGTGCATGCCAAATAACAGGTATTACCAGCGGATGGAACATTTCCTGACAGCGAGTGTCAGAAACCAAGAAATCAGGCCGAGACAGAAGTACAGTTAAATCACAATTGTTTAATAATAAAAGTAAAAAGAACAAACATAGTCAAAACATAGCCAACGTTCAGTAACCAGAACGTATAGTCAGCCAAGCCAGAAGTCAGAGATCAATGTAGTGGAAGAGCAAGCAGGATCTGGAGCCAGAAGGGATGTCAGCAAAGCAAGTCTTGAACAGGATCGCAGGAGATTGTTTCTGTGATGCTGACCAGGGCGAAGGTAGAAATCCTCTGGACTGGACGGCTTAAGTAGGCAGGACTGACGAGCAGGTTATCATCAACAGCTGAGTAACTGTGGAGAGATAGGAGCTGGCAAATAGTGGACAGCTGAGCGGCCAGCTCAGAGAAGGAAGGGCTGAACCCAGCCCTGACAGTGAGTTGGCATTGTCCACCACCAAATCTGCGGTGGAAGGGTCAGTTACTTCAAGAGTCCTTTTTGCAATGAGAACGACCTCCTCAGAGCTTTCACCCAAAGTATCATATGTTAGTCTTTTGGGCGGGTGTATAACCCTTCGCTCTCGCTGTTCTTTAGGTTCTGGGGTTACAGGCACACTGGTCTCTTCTTCCTGCATATCAGCTTCAGCTTCCTCAATGAAGGATGGAAAGTCTTAGGGGTCTGTTGTCAGCAGGGAAGATTGAGGATCTTCCAACTCTTCAAAAGGTGGACTTTGAGGTACAAACTCAGGAGCCTCTGGCCTGAGAGTCACCTCAGTCACCTTGGGAGGAGAAGAAAAGGGGTGAGGATGGCAGGCCCTGGCATTTGAGATGGCCACGGACAATGAACTGCTTCTGAGAGAGGCAACAGATGATTGCGATGCCAAGTCTTCAGCGGGCCTGTGCTTCCCTCTGGCCGGATTTGATATACTGGGTGTCCTGGCAGATGCTTGCATTCGACAGGGCTGTGACTTCCAGCGGTCAGCCAACTTGTGCTTTCCAGGGACACCCAGGTTTCTCAGCAGTACCTTGTCATCCGGCTGTAGGTCCTGCACTCGTACCCTGAGGTCAAAGTTTATTTTGTTTCTCTGTCCTCGGGCATATGAGGCAGCTTGAGGCTTATCATAGGTGGTTTTCAGATGTCTCTGCAGGCGATACACACACCCTCTGTGGGAAGTTGCTGAGGTATGGTCGAGGGATGTGTTGAAAGCCAAGTCTACTCGCAGCCGGGCCTACGGTCTGAACATCAAACTATAGGGAGAGTAACCTGTGGCATCACTGGCAGTGCTGTTATAAGCATGCACAATAGTCACTATATGCTTGCTCCAGCGCTGCTTTATTTCTGAATTTAAAGTTCCGAGCATATCCAGGAGGGTTCGGTTGAATCTCTCTGGTTGAGGATCTCCTTGAGGGTGAAATGGGGTGGTTTTAGCCTTCCTGATGCCCAACAGATCTAAAAGTCTCTTGATGAGACTACTCTCGAAATCTCTCCCTTGATCAGAGTGGATGCATTGGGACAGACCATAGTGCACAAAGAATTTCTCAGCGAAGATCTTGGCCACCGTGGATGCTTGTTGGTCCCTCGTTGAAAACGCCTGGGCATACCGAGGGAAATGATCAGTCACTACCAGGATATTTCCCTGCCCGCTCAGATTAGGCTCCAAGCACAGAATGTCAATGCACACCAGCTCCATGGGTCCCCAACTCTGAAGATGGCCCATTGGGGCAGCTCTGTGAGGCAAAGTCTTCCTTTGGATACATCTGATGCGGGAGTGGCAATAGTCCTTGACTTCAGCCTGCATGCAGGGCTAGTAAAACCGTTCCCTCACCAGGGGAAAAGTCCTCTTCGGCCCTAGGTGGCCATGGTTGTCATGTAGGGCAGTTAATACTGTCTCCCTATGTTTTTCAGGTAGGAATAGCTGCCATTTTTCTTCAGAATCATCAGAGGGGCCTCTTCAGTAGACCAACCCTCTGTGCACCTGAAACCGATCCCACTCTTGGTGCAGCAGATGGGTTTCCTTCGGGGAGTCAGTGAGGAGTAAGTCAGGGTGTTGGCTCTCCAAGGCTTTCAATGCCAAGCTACAGGGAGGGTCCTCCAACTGGTCCCTCCGCAGGTCTTTGACAGCTTGGGCAGACCTTTATCCCCGACTTGGGTGACATTGCAATAACATCTGGGGACACCAGTGGCTGACACTCCAACCTCTTCGGTCCTGGATCCTACTCCAGGTTGAGGTTCTGCTCCTTGACATAAGGCTCGTACCTCTTCAGGCATCAGCTGGGCCTATTTTTCTGGAGAGTCTCTGGAACAAAAGGGCCTTCTTGACAAAGCATCCGCGTCTTGTTTCCCGACCCCGGTCGATATTTTAGGCTGAAAATAAACCCTGATAGAGCAGCCAACCATCTGTGACCCGTGGCATCCAACTTGGTGGTAGTGAGGATGTAGGTGAGAGGAATGTTGTCGGTCTTGATCACGAACTCCGCTCCATACAGGTAATCCCCCAGCTTATCCACCACCGCCCACTTCAAGGCCAGGAACTCAAGTTTGTGCATGGGGTAGTTCTCGGCGGGGGCTAAGTTCTGACTCACATAGGCAACAGGCCATCATGCTCTTGATATAGCACCCCACCTAACCCATCTCAACTGGCATCAAAGTGTAGCTCGTATGGCTTGGTTGGATCTGCATAGGCCAAGACTGGAGCAGTTGTTAGGCTTCACTTCAGCTGCCTAAAAACTCTTCACACTTCGGAGTCCATTGTTCCTGAATGGACTCTCTGGGTTTTCTAGGCCCTCCAGCTGGTCTGACAGGCTTTGCCAGATCAGGGTCAGCGTCTTAGCGAATCTTCTGTAATAAGAGCAGAATCCCAGAAATGACCTAAGCTCAGTCACGGTGGTAGGCCTCGGCCAGGAGGTGACAGCTTCCAGCTTCTGGAGGTCGGTGGCCATTTCGTCAGCAGACACAATGTGGCCAAGGTAGTTGACTGAGGATTGATAAAACTGGCACTTTTCCAGAGACAGTTTCAACCCCCTCATCATGGAGTCTCTTCAGGACCTTCTGCAGATGCTCTTCGTGCTCTTCCAGGGTCTTGCCGAAAACGATGATGTCGTCTAAGTACACCAACACCTCGATCAGATTCATGTCACCCACGGTCTTCTCCATTAGCCTTTGGAAGGTGGCTGGGGCACGAGACAGGCCTTGATGCATACGGTCAAATCCAAAGATCCCCTCCGGGGTAATGAAAATGGTCTTCTCCCGATCCTCAGGGTGCATGGGGATTCAGTAATACCCACTCTTCAAATCCAGCATGCTGAACCACTTCGCTCCTGACAGGCTCTGCAAGGCATCTTCTACCCTTGGGGTGGTATATTGGTCAGGAATGGTCCTTCGGTTCAGCGTCCGGTAGTCAATACCCAGCCTCAGTGACCCATTCTTCTTCCATACCACCACTATTGGGGAAGCGTATAGACTCTGGGACTCTCGGGTGATACCTGCCCTCTTCAACTCTGCCAGCTGTTCACGCAGATCCTCCAAGTCCCCTAAAGGAATCCATAAAACTCTTTCCCTGAACGGCTTATGCACTCAAAGAGATGGATCCAGTATTGGGCACTTTTTGCACACCCCACATCAAATTCAAATTCACTCTTGGAGAACGCAGCCTGCCATCTCAGGAGCTGAGTCTTGGCCCTTTCTTTCCATTCAGGCAAAAGGGCAGTATTCTTCAGATAGAACTCCTCCACAGAGATCCCATCCTTTGCTCCCCCCACCAAATCAGACTGGGGTGGCCAGATTCACTTGTCCCAGCAACATCTGAGCCAGCATCTTCACTGGCGAGGCTGTTATGTTGCGGACACTAACCAAGATCTTCCCGTGACTTCTTTGCATCCCTTTGGTTGAAACCACCTCGGGAATTATCTCCACTCCCATGTCTTCTCTCTGTCCGTCCGATTCAAGGACAATGAAAGGGCCTGGTTGCTTCCAATTGAGCTTGACAGATAAATAGGCCACTTTACCAGGCTGCAACACCTCTCACACTGAGCGCCAGATCTTTCCTAATCCTTCAGCTGGAGCCTTCTGTTTTTGTACCAGGTGCTGGTAGGCTTGTCTCAGCATGGGGTGCACACTTGTAGTTGAAGTGCCCGGCTCTAGAATAAGAGGTATCAACAGCCTTTTGACAAGATCAGTATTGGTCCCTATGATGAGAGAACTCTTACTGGCCCCTGGTGGGCGAGGACAGACCACTGCCTGAGTGTCAAAAGTCTCGGCTTTCCCAGCCATGGAGGGATCGAAGATCAGGTTGACCGGTAGATAGCCATCATAGGGGAAGTTCTGAGTCACAATGCCCCATATCTGCAGCTCTTCCAACTTCTGCAAAGGCAGGTGCATGAGGTGCCTGTCATATAAGTCTTTGTAGAGAAGGGTCATTTAAACTCCAGTATCCAGAAGGGCCTTGGTGTAGACTCCCTTTACTTGGATGGGAACAGGAGAAGGTCCCACCAGCTTGTCAGGGAGCATGGAGGAAGTGGTGGCCCTGGCCTGTTCGGTGGTTTGTATCCGCGCTCCTCTCTGCAGAGATTCTGATCGGGCTTAAGTCTGTGCTAAGTTCTGTGAGTCTGGTGTGCATTGACTCTCCGACACCAGGCAGCATGTGTCAAAGGAAATGGGACACTGGGTTGCTTGGAGGCAACAATGGGGGGCCCCCTGCAAGGGTTTGGACTTTCACTGCTGTCTCTTCGTGTCATTGGTTTTGAGCCAGCTACCGTGGATGGGCACCCGGTTGGCTCCTTCACCAGAGCCCTCCGATGTTCCCCTCTGGCTTTTGGCACTGTGCTTCAGGCTTCACTGGGCTTGGACACACCTGTCGAATAATGTCCCACATAATTTCAGCATACTTCGGTATGCTCAATGGCACTCCTCACTGGTACACGTGAAAATGCTCATTATCGGCTCCAATGCAGACATTAGTATGGCTATCCGTGCATCGCTACCAAATATCCATAATATCCCTGTAATTATGGATATTGAACATTAAAATCACTTGATCTTACCGGATCTAATGAATATCAATTAGCCGGGGTGATTTTTTGGCCAGAAAATTTCATAAGTGGGGGCCGGCCCCCCTCATTAATCATTTAATAAGTCTCTAATTATGTGAGATCTAATCTCATCTTTATGTACCACCACCTAATATCTCTAACGTTAAAAACACTTGATCTTACCGGATCTAAGGAATATCTATTAGCCTAGATGATTTTTGGCCAGAAAATTGAATGTGGGGGGGGCCATCCCGTCTTTATGTACCACCTAATATATCTCTATCTTTATGTGGAATATCTCTGAAATTATGTGAGATCTAACATTAAAGGCACTTGATCATACCGGATCTAATGAATATCTATTAGCCTGAATGATTTTTGACCAGAAAATTGCATGTGGGGGGCCAGCCTATCCTTATTTACCACCTAATATCTCTATTTTTATGTAGAATATCTCTGAAATTATGTGAGATCTAACGTTAAAACCACTTGATCTTACCGGATCTAACGAATATCTATTAGCCTGAATGATTTTTGGTCAGAAAATTTGATAAGGGGGGCCAGCCCCCCTCATTAATCACTTAATAAGTCTCTAATTATGTGAGATCTAACGTTAAAACCACTTGATCTTACCGGATCTAACAAATAGCTTCCAAAATAGCTGTTTGGTCAATTTTTTGATAAGGGGGGCTAATGACAGGCTAGCCCCCCCAGCAAATAACTGTTAATATTGCTTCTTCTGTGTGAGATCTAACATAAACAACGGTTGAGCTAACAAAGATCTAACAAACTGCATAAGATTTTTTCAAAAATTTTGATATGGGGGGGCTAACCCGGCAGAGGTTATATCTGCAGGAAGTATGTGCATAAAGTGAATGTCTATAATTTGAAGTGGTATTTTCATACACGGGAGTGTTCTGGTCACAAGACGTAGTGACTGTTAGACCCCATACACACTATTCGATTTTCTGCAAGTTTTTGTCTTCAGATTTACCAAAACCATCTACATATGAAGCCCAACCTTAAAGCCTTGTACACATGATCAGATTATTGGACGAATTTTCATCAGTTTTTTGTTGGATGCTAGTCTTAAATCGAAAGTGAAGAGGTTTTTTGGGCTTTTTTTCGGTCACAGACACTGCGGGCCGACCCCCACTAGCTATAGAGTGGTGCCTTACTAGCTCCTGCTCCCTGGCTCAGGCAGTAGCAGCCCTGATACTCCCCGCTATCACCATGTTGGTGGCATCTGGAATATAATGAATACAAATGCCCCCCACACTTTTCACATATTTATTTGTAAAAAATGTACCCCATACTCATTCACATAGGGTGGGGGGCTGGGATCTGGGGGCCCTCTTTTTAAAGGGGGCTCCCAGATTCCGATAACCCCCCGCCCGCATACCCTGACAACCAACGGCCAGGGTTGTCGGGAAGAGGCCCTTGTCCTCATCAACATGGGGACAAGGTGCTTTGGAGTGGGGGGCCGCAGGGCACCCCCCTGCCCTAAAGCACCCACCACCCCATGTTGAGGGCATGCAGCCTGGTATGGTTCAGGAAGGGGGGTGCTCACTCGTCCCCACCCCTTTTCCTGACCGGCCTTGCTGTGTGCTAGGATAAGGGTCTGGTATGGATATTGGGGGACCCCCACGCCGTTTTCTTTTCGGTGTAGGGGGTTCCCCTTAAAATCCATGCCAGAACCAAGGGCCCAGTATGCTCTTGGAGGGGGAACCCATGCCGGTTTTTTATTTAAAATTTGGCATGGAGTTCCCCCTCAAGATCATCAGAGCACAAGTCGCATGCCAAAGTCAGATCATGCAAAACGGCGATCCGACTTTAGGACTTTAGTGATAGTCAATGGGCTGAAGTAGGATCAAAGTCGAACCAAAGTAGTACAGGGAGCATTTTCAAAGTCAGACCGACTTCTGTCGGACCAGTTAAGACGGCTCCCATAGGGAAACATTGATTTTGATTCTCACACGTCATGCGACATGAGCTCCCAATGTCAGAGCGTTTGTCGCACCAGTGTGAACCCGGCCTCAACCACCACCACGTGCTATGGAACCACCTACGTGTAAAGCACACCAAGCACCTGAAAATAAATAAATGGGAAATGTGTAGACATGTGCACTGACGAAAAATTCATTCGATTTTTGTTTTTGTTTTTTAATTCGGAAATCTGAAAATTTGAAATAACGAACTAATAATAATAATATTAAATTATAGGTATTTGAATTTTCTTTCAAATTTGGCTGTTAGTGAACATAATGAATATGAATTTATCTTAAGTTACGAATTATCCGAAATAACGAATGCCACATCTAAACAAAAAAACTGAACAAATTAATAATAATAAAAAGTTTATTATTGTTATTTATGATTATTAATTACGTTACATTCACTAACAGCCAAATTTGAAAGGAAATTCCAATACCTATCATTTAATAGTTTAATTATTAGTTATTTCAGGTTTTTGTTCTTTTGAATTTATGAAATTTGAAAAATTAAAACATTTTCGGATTTCCGAATTTTCGGAAAAATTAGGATATTTCCGAATTAATGAATTTGTTGAAATTCGTTAAAAACCGAGTTTCTGAACTAAACGAAATGCACATGTCTAGAAATGTGCCTTGCCTGCAGATGATGGATCATATCCATGACATTACTCTGGCTTGGGTGCAGAGAGGTTGCTTGACCCCTCATAGTTGACAGCTGGAAACATTTTTGGTAGGGATGAAAGAGAAAAGAGTTGGGCTACATTGTGAAGTAGGGAAACAGAAGAGGCAACATGACTGGATAGTAAAAAAGGGGAGTAGAAGAGGCAGCAGAATGAGCTTAAGAGAAGAATGTAGTGAGAGGAGGCCGAGATAATTACATTTTTGAGGTGAGGCAGAATTATGGAGGAGATAGGGAGAGGAATCAGTGAGATGGCATTTTGAACAAGGTGATGGGAGAAGGCAGTAAAACTGGATTGTAGAGGAGTGAGAGAAAAAAAAAAAAGTCAGTGAGATTTGATTGTGTAGGAGGTAGGGAGAAGAGGCAGTGGGGACAAATAATGATAGAGAAGGTAGTGAGACCTGACTGCTAAAGAGGATGGGAGAGGAAGCAGTGTGACCGGATTATGGAGGATGGAGGAAGCGGAGGCAGCATTATCAAATTATTGGGGTAGTAGAGAGAGGAAGCAGCGAGACCAGATTATAGAGGCAGTAGGAAGAGGAGGCAGTAAAATTTGAACACGGAGAAGTAAGAGATTGGAGGCAAATATTGACATAATTACAGTGCCCTTAGGTGGCTAAGGGGCACCTAAACTACACATGTGCCACATCCCGAAAACAACATGAATTGGATTGAAGGAAAAATTTATGGACTTTAGAGGCACATATAAAATTTTATAACAATTTATTAATCTTCATTAAAACTATGATAGGAAAACAAAGTAGATATGGCGCTGTTCTACTGCTAACACATAATGGTGTAAAAATCCTTAAGCTGCTTCCTTATGGAAAAAAACCTAAAGACTAAGAAGATATTACACCATGTAAATTATAAGTGTATAATGCAAAATAAACCAAAAATTACTTATACAGTGTGATCTTGCATCGAAATTAAAATCAAACAAAATGTGTGATCCTTGGTGTGGAAAACCAGTATATGTGATATCCAAGACAAAATTAAACTACTATCAAACTGTTGTGCGTGCTGAAAACACTCTAAAGTGCAATTGTAATTAATATACTTATATCTGATACCCGTTAGGATAAAGGTAAAATGAATACACTAAAACACTAAATAAATTGTTGTGCATACTAAAACAATTTAGGTGCAATAATTAGCATACTATCTAAAGTATTATTAGTGTTATTAAACCTACAACAAGCAGATTTTCTATGTCTGCATTTCCATATTGTCCATTTCAAATAAACTAATAAAAATCATCGAAAAAGACAAAAATTCCTAAAAGTAAATATAAATGATAAAGTGCTGTTGTGCCCGTGAAGAAAATCCTCTTTCTAGTCTGATGGACTTTTCAGTGAGTGAACACACCGTGCATATCTTAGTTCGTGTTCCTATTGGGGCTGCACTCACCAGATTCTTCTTCCCCCTCCTGGGGTTAAAAGCATCCACAGTATATGCCACTGTGTAGCAATACAGGAAGAAGACCATCCTTAGTGCTGGCTATGAGGAGTTTCCATTATATATTGTACTTCATGGAAGAGAGAGAGGAAGTGACAGGAAGTGACGCAAGGACGTAAGCTGAATCCGCCCTTGCATCACTTCCTGTCACACACATTGGTGTCAGCAACAAATGCCTTTTCAATTCGACCGTATGTGAGTACCTTTCCATGCGTTTGTTAATAAAACAGTATTACACTATTTGGGCTCCCTCTCTCTCTTCCATGACGTACAATATATAATAGCAACTCCTCATAGCCAGCACTAAGGACGGTCTTCTTCCTGTATTGCTACACAGTGGCATATACTGTGGATGCTTTTAACCCCAGGAGAGGGAGAAGAATCTGGTGAGTGCAGCCGCAATAGGAACACGAACTAAGATATGCACGGTGTGTTCACTCACTGAAAAGTCCATCAGACTAGAAAGAGGATTTTCTTCACGGGCACAAGAGCACTTTATCATTTATATTTACTTTTAGGAATTTTTGTCTTTTTCGATGATTTTTATTAGTTTATTTGAAATGGACAATATGGAAATGCAGACATAGAAAATCTGCTTGTTGTAAGTTTAATAACACTAATAATACTTTAGATAGTATAGTAATTATTGCACCTAAATTGTTTCAGTATGCACAATTTATTTAGTGTTTTAGTGTATTCATTTTACCTTTATCCCAACGGGTATCAGATATAAGTATATTAATTACAATTGCACTTTAGAGTGTTTTCAGCATGCACAACAGTTTGATAGTAGTTTAATTTTGTCTTGGATATCATATATACTGGTTTTCCACACCAAGGATCACACATTTTGTTTGATTTTAATTTCGATGCAAGATCACACTGTATAAGTAATTTTTGGTTTATTTTTCATTGTACACTTATAATTTACATGGTGTAATATCTTCTTAGTCTTCAGGTTTTTTTTCCATAAGGAAGCAGCTTAAGGATTTTCACACCATTATGTGTTAGCAGTGGAACAGCGCCATATCTACGTTGTTTTCCTATCATATGACATTGCTCCACTTAGTGGTAGTAATTAGTAAAGGCAGCAGTTCTATTAACCCCCTCCAACTCTTTATGTAGTATTCAGTCCTTTGCGCGGAGATTTCCTTTTTCTTTCATTAAAACTATATTACACAATACAAAAAAAAATGACAACACATAGGACATCTAAAATTTAGGTAGGACTCCACGTGGTTTCCCCTGGGGGGTATAATACAATATATTGTGTAATAAATATCTTACACAATATATGGCAATATAACCTCTAGGCCAGGGGTAGGCAACCTCAATGTCTCATGGGACTACATGGGTAGTTTCAAAACAGCTGGAGGGCCGAGGTTGCCTACCCCTGCTCTAGGGGAACCTTGTGGCATCCTACCTAAATTTTAGATGTCCTAGAGATGGAAGGCAGTGATAACAGATTTATGGAAGAAGAAGTATGAGGATGTGGCAGTAGGAACGGATTATGGTGAAGGTAAGAATAGGAGGCAGTGGGACCAGATAATGGAGAAGGAAGTGAGAGAAGACAGCGAGACCAGAATACTGAGGAGATAAAGAGGGGAGACAATGAGACCAGATTATGGAGCTGGTTGGGAGAGAAGACAGAGAGACCTGATAATGGAGGTGGTAGGGAGAGAAGGCAGTAAGACTAGATTTGGGGGGAGATAGAGAGAGGAGGCATTGATAACAAATTGTAGAAGAAACAGGAAGAGGGGAATGTGGGATTATGGAGGAGGTAGTAACAAACACTGAAGTGAGATTATGAAAGAAGTAGGGGGCAGAGGCAATGTGATTTGATTATGGAGGAGGTATAGTTTCTCACAGAACACTTTTTTTTTGCAATTGGATTTCTTTTGTGAAACTAATAACTCTGCAATCCAATAAACTTGAGGAAATGCCAACACCGGCCCAGTCCACCCCTGAAGAGCACCTTTCCAATCTTCAACCACTGTTGTTTTTGCTGAAGACTCTCATGTCCAGAACTACACGACAATCAAACTTTTTTTAAATGAACGGAAAGTACCTCAGAACTGCTGAAAGGACCGTGTTTGCCTATCACCGCCTCTAAAAATAGAAAATACGCTCCAAAATCTTTTCAATGGTGTTTTAATCAAATAAATTGCTGGCTCATAGGAAGAAGAATTATACCCAGGAAACATGTGACCATGACTTAAAATTCCAGCTAGGATAGAATTTGAAAAAAAATTGAATTATTTTTTCATATAACATGAATAGATTAAAACATAAAAATAAATAAAATATTTCAAAATAGTTATTTGGTCAATTAACTTTTGGAAACGGTTAGTTAAATTTAGCTCTGCCATTATACAAGGCCACTTACCTGTCTCGAGGTGGTGGCAAAAAATTTCACAAAGTATGGGACAGACGGGTGGAATCCCCGGATCCAAATGCAGACTCTGGTGGATCCTAAACTGGGTATAGCAGGGAGGGGAGGGGGGGGGGTGTATTTCAATCAATAAGCTCCGAAGATTGTTTGTGGGAACAGAATATCCTTGTGATTCCGTCTGCACAGGTGGTCCGAGCGTACAGTTTGTTAGTGTTTTGTTTTTGTTTTTTTGTTGTTGTGCGTTTTAGTTTTTTATTGTGTATCCGAGCATGGGTATGCCCAATAGGCTCTGTAATGTGTTGTACTTCACTTTCAAAAACCTGCAAATAAAAAGTTTTTTTTTTTTAAAATGAAGAGCCCATGACGTAGTCTCTTTACCACGTGATCAGCTGTGACCAATCACGGGAAGTGCCAGTATTCGGCTTTCCTCAGTTTGTGCCGACAAGATGCGAGCAGAGGAGAGCCGATCGGTGGCTCTCCCGACAGGGGGGGGTGTCTGCACTGAATATTAGCACAGCCCCCCTCAGAGGTGCCCATCACAGATGTCAATCAGTGCCCATTAGTAATGCCTGCCAGTGCCCATCAGTGCCACCTATCAGTGCCGCCTCATCAGTGAAGGAAAAAACAACATTTTATAACAGAAAAACTTTTTTTTTCAAAAATGTAAGTCTTTTATAATTTGTGTAGCAAAAAATTAAAAACCCCAGTGGTGATTAACCACTTCCATACCGGGCATTTTCACCCCCTTCCTGCCAAACCAATTTTCAGCTTTCAGCTTTGCGCACTTTGAATAACAATTGCGCGGTCATACAACACTGTACCCAAATGAAATTTTTATCATTTTTTCCCCACTAATGGAGCTTTCTTTTGGTGGTATTTGATCACCCCTGCGTTTTTTATTTCTTGCGCTTTTTTACTTTTTGCTATAATAAATATGCAATTTTTTGTTTTTTTTTAAACACATTTTTTCCTCAGTTTAGGCCGATACGTATTCTTCTACATATTTTTGGTAAAAAATATCGCAATAAGCGTATATTTATTGGTTTGCACAAAAGTTATAGCGTCTATAAAATAAGGGGATAGATTGATAGCATTTTTATTATGATTATTTTTTTTACTAGTAATGGCGGCGATCTGCGATTTTTATCGTGACTGCGATATTGCGGCGGACACATCGGACAATTTTGACACATTTTTTGGGACCATTCACATTTATACAGCGATCCGTGCTATAAAAATGCATTGATTACTGTATAAATGTGACTGGCAATGAAGGGGTTAACCAGAAGGGGGGCACTGTAGGTGTTAATTATGTTCCTAGGGAGTGATTCTAACTGTGGGGGGAGGGGACTCACAAGGGGAGGAGACCGATCGGTGTTCCTCTGTACAAGGAACACACCATCGGTCTCCTCTCCTCTGACAGGACGTGGATCTGTGGGTTTACATACACAGATCCACGGTCCTGCTCGGTTACCGGGCAATGGCGGGTGCCCGGCGGACATCGCGGCCACCGGGCACGCGCACCGGGACCCGAGTGACGCGGCGGGCGCGCGCCCCCTGGGGGGCCTGGAAGGCCGCGCCGTCATATGACGGCGGCCCAGGATAACAGCTTCACCGTCCTGCATTCATATGACGGTGGGCAGGCAGCAAGTGGTTAAACACCACCGAAAGAAAGCTCTATTTGTGGGGGTAAAAATTATAAAAATGTAATTTGGGTACAGTGTTACATGACCGGGCAATTATCATTCAAAGTGCGACAGCGCTGAAAATTGTCCTGGGCAGGAAGGGGGTGAAAGTGCCCGGTATTGAAGTAGTTAAAATTTAAAGAGACAGTACACACTTTTTTTTGCATTTTCCCCTTATCCTTTTGGTATATTTTATTGTAAGTTAAAACATATTAAAAAATAATAAAGGCTCCTAAAAATGATTTAGCACTTTAACATTTTGCGGTTTGTACTCCTTTCCCCGCTACCTTGAATAACAACAAAATACACACAAAAAAAAAATAAAATAAAAAAAACACACAAAAGGCAAATCAGACAGAATAATAAAGAGAACATCAACCAGCATATCCTTTGTCCAAGTTACCACAGAGAAAATGTACCTTTTTTACCGCCATAAACCCCCCCAACCTGTACAACCATCAACTCACATGACAACAAATATCGCTTCTAATATTTTTATTGGTGAATTTATACAGATATATTGACCATCACCGATATACAGTATAATACACCAAAAAGAAAAAATATAAAGGATACAAAAATCCAACTGAATCAGTTTCTTCTTTATATCATAAAACAATCTTAAATCAATACAGAGAAATTAGAAACATCAATAACAAATATTATCCCCGATCGTATTACAAAGTGATGGTTTACATGTGTGTTACACATGTTTTTAGCCGCAGCCCAATTGACTTCTATTAGATCACATGTTTTGCCGTGTTTTCTGAAAGCGCGCCAAAGAATTGGCATGCGGTACTTTTCAGAAAACGCGGCAAAAGCGATCCTAATAGAAAACAATGGAATTGGCTAAAAACTCATGTAAAATGCACGTAGACCGCGCACACACCTGCACCAAAACGCAGCGCGCCAATGTGAACCCGGCCTAAGTCTACCCCCCCCCACGTCTCTGATCTCTAAAACTAAACTGAAAACTGTTTATAGTTTTGGATAGAGGGGTAAAGAGTTAGAACCTTTGTCTGGTTTTTATTGCGGTCTGTTTCCCCGCTGTAGAGATTTTCCCTCCGTATTTCTCCCGGTGACCACTGACACAGAATGTAACTGAAAGGCTTATCTTTTAAGGCTGTCATTGGAACAGGAAATGAGGGGAAACCTTCTAATGGGGACATGTGTTCCAGTGACACCGATCTAAGAGAAGAATTCCTCTGACCTTGGAGAGATTTCCTCTCACTTTTTGTGTCTCTGGGAGCTTTCTCTACACTAAGAAAGGGCTTTATATACAATTTAACCAAAGCATGAAAATTAACACTTCAAAATAATAAAGTTAGATCTAAAGGAAAAACGTTTTCTCATTCACGATTTCCCTTCACTTCCTTTCCCATAGCCAAAGAGGAAGTGAGAGGAAATCCCGGGTTATTACCAGAACTAGTGTCCGCAATAGAAACATTTCCCCTCTATTCCTGTTCTGGTAACAACCCAAAATTTGTAATTTTCTTTCGCTCTCTGTGATATCAATAAAACAGGACAAATAGAGAGGGTGAGTCTCCCTAATGGGGGCACAGACAGCAATAAAAATCTGACATGGACTTAAATTCCTTCCCACGTGTTCCAAAAAAAAAAAAAAAGTTTAGTTATACTTTAATTAAACACTTAAAATTAATATTTAACACCTTGTTCCTCAAATATAATAACTCCTTAAATGTAACCTTAACCCCTAACCTAACATAACCCTTAAAGCTGACCATACAATCCGATTGTACAATCGGTATTAGATCTACTATCAACTATGTAGTGTAAGTACTTTCCTGGATACAATATGAATGGATAATGTATGTGTGTCCTTATATTTTTGGTAAATCTAAAGATGACCATACACTACCAAATCTCCTTTAGCTTTACCAAAAATATGTAATGTCAAGTTAAACTTGAAAAATTTGATTTAGTTAAAATCAGGCAGGCACATATACTACACAGCTGATGGTAGATCTAAAAGGAGATTGTACAATTAGATTGTATAAATAAAAAAAAACCCAAATCCCCCCTCTTGTCTTATTGAGTGTGGAAGTGATGGAGGAGACTCTCCTGTGCTGAGATCTACCAGATCCACCGATTGAAGAAATACGTTATCTGTACAAACTGTGTCATCCTATGAACCAGATTGACATTTCTCATTAGATTTAGCTCAGATTTCCTGTAATATGATCATATTAAAAATCTCCTGATCCTCCCAGAGATCTTTATACGACCTTTTCCTACATATAACCCAGCATGGAGGGGCTCAGTGAAGGTGGTGGTGAAGGTGTGGAGGTGTCTGATCGGGTCACACAGATCATAAAAGGACAGCCGCCCGGCCTCATAATCCAGAGAGATCCCGACTCTGTTACTGGAGGGATTGGGAGATATTCTGATCTCTTTATTGTCATGTATTAGAGAACACACACCGTTACACCTCCACAAACACCAGGACTTGTTATTATATCCAATCTCTGCCTGCCATCCTTTCCCTCTCCTCTCTATACTGGGATAACACATCCCGACTCTGTAATCTTCTGCCTCAATGACATGCACTTCCCAGTAATGTCGCCCCGAGGAAAATCTCTGACTGCTTAATACCTGGGACCAGTACTGAAATCTCTCCGGTGTTTGTGGACGATTCTGCTTTATATCTGACCTGGATACAGTTTTCATGTCATCTGATATCTGTAGACTATTATGAGCTGTGTTCACATCCAGTGATATGTCTGAAGCGTCCTGTATATAGAAGAATACATTTACCCCTTTTATCATATCAGAGAACCCTGTGAGTAATGTGTGTGAGATTCCAGCCACATCCAGATCCTCTCCATCATGGAGGAGTCTATCATGTCTCTCTCTGTCCTCATTATCTCCCTCCTCAGTATCACACAAGTCCCCTGTGTCTGATTCCTGTAGGACAGTCAGTGGGTCAGTCATGTTACACAGCTCCTCAATGTCCCCCATCTTCCTGGACAGATCCTCCTTCTTTATTTCCAGCTGATCAATCAAATCAGACAATGACTGTGAGATCCGCTCTTCCTGGCTGGAGATGTTCCTCAGGACTCTCTTCTCCAGGTCCTCCAGCTGTCTCCTTAGCTCTATGAACAGGGCAGTGACTCTTCCAGTTAGACCAGCTGATTTTTCTTGGACTTTTCCCTTAAGTTCCTGGACTCTTTGCTCAATCTCCTTTCTTTTAGCAATCAGTTTCTGCAGAACATTTCTCAGTTTCTGTTTCTTCTTCTCAGAGGCCTCATCCAGAGTCTCCACCTTGTGTCCCCGGTGTTCTCCATCCAGCCTGCAGGACACACAGATACAGGCAGAGTCCTCAGTGCAGTAATATTTAAGAAGTTCTCTATGGATGGAGCATTTTCTGTTCTCCATGGAAGTGGTGGGATCAGTTAGGACATGTTCTGGTGACTGGCTGTGGACTCTCAGGTGATTATCACATAGAGAAGCTTCACACATCAGACAGGATTTAACAGCAGGTACAGGATAGTGAATACAGTAAGTACAGAAGATTGCAGTCTTCTTCTGTTCTGGATGAGTAGATCGTAAAGTCTCCACTATATTACACAATGTTATGTTCCTCTGCAGTGTAGGGCGTCTCCTAGGCCTTTTTCTGCACTGAGGACATGAATAATCTCCAGACCCCTCCTGTGTATCCAACACACCATCAATACAGACCCGGCAGAAGTTGTGTCCACAGCTCAGCATTACAGGATCTTTATACATTTCCAGACAGATGGAACAGTCCAGCTCTTGTCTCACATCAGCAGACGCCATTTCTGACAGCAGAAGAGAATCGAAACTGAAAGTCTCCGACACTCAGAAACCAGAGGACACGTCTCACATTTCTCAACACAAGGAGGGGCTGATCTTGTTTTGCAACTTATATCTGCAGGAAGTATGTGCATAAAGTGAATGTCTATAAGTTGAAGTGGTATTTTCATACACGATGTAGTGACTGTTAGACCCCATACACACTATTAGATTTTCTGCAGATTTTTGTCTTCAGATTTACCAAAACCATATAAATGAGGCCCAACCTTAAGGCTATGTTTCCACTAGTGCGTCCCCAAAGTCGCGTGATTTACACTGCGACTTTGCCATGCGATTTGTGGTGCGTTTTGTTGCGACTTTAAATATGACTTTGTGCGACTTGGATGTTCTGCGATTTAGCCATAGTGATGTAATTCCTTATCCTGCTTACTTATTTCTCCTTCCTCTTTCGTTGTCACGTGTTGTATGTTTGTTAGCAAACATGTTGGCTATGCAATATGTTGGGTCAGCAGTCATTTTGGCTGCTGTAGCAGCATTTATAGATGAAGAAGAGGAGGATAACCGGAGGAGGAGAAGGCATAGGTTTTGGATCCATCCCAGCATCGCCCAAAGGGAAGTGAGAGGCCAGTTTGGGGTCCTTTACAACGACCTCCGTGCTCATGAAGACAAATTCTTCAACTACACAAGGATGTCAATTAGAAGGTGAGAACATTTTTTGATGTCAACTTGCAAATGCTGCCAGATATATTTAGGGAAATGTGTATATGCCTGGTCAGTATGATTCTTTTTAGAATTTTAAGGTTTGAATAGCTAGAAGTGTTAACTATAACCTGTTCAAATTGTTATAATAATGGAACTCGATTTGTAAATGTTTTATTTTTACATGGTCAATGTAAATAATATGTACAAAAAATATTTAAATCTGTGACGTGTAAATAGTGCACTGCACCCCACGTGAAGAATTAAAACGTGGCGCTATCTCCAAAAAATATCCCCACCTTTTACAGTGAATTATCTAATCTAGTGAACACACTTTTACGGGTGTATATTGAACAATATATATACAATTATTAAAAAATTAATAAATCAAGTAATGATAATAAACCAAATGAAAAAAACACCAAACAAAACACAGTACATAAAGTGACTCAGTGCCAATACTGCTCAAAATTATCTGTGTCAATCTCTATACAGTGACTATATGCACACAATATAAAGCATCAAAACAAATGACAGTCTTTATATGTCACACAATGGCTATGTGACTAAAAAATAAATAAATAAAATCCGTGGAAAAATACACACATGTGTACAAAGTGTCCGTGATAAAGAACACAACAACTGTGCCACAGCAAGTCCTTTTATATTCCTGGAGTGTAACTAATCCTTCCACCACACCTGTGTGTTCAGTGATCCCTCTCCCAATGGACAGCCACTCACCAGCTCCTTATGCCTCCACTTTCGTGTGAGGGTACAAAGCATAGATGTTTAAGACTCCCGGTAAGGGTTAAATATGTTCCATCCGGAGATTCGTTCCATATGTAAATGAAAGAAGACTCCCAATAGTGTGATACCGTACAACTTTTAATAACACACACTTCAAATCACACTCCAAAAGTTCCACTCACATTGTATAAACAATATAACAGCACAGCAAATTCCACGGCAATCTGTATAATGCAATACCAACACAGCAACTTGGATAAACCTCCTAGGGGGTATGCGGTCACGGCGGACCCTGCCACAGCTGGCGTGTAAGAAGTCTCTCTCACCCTCTCTCTCTCTCACCCTCTCCTCGCCTGCCTGTCAGATGGACCCACCGTCTCCCCTCGATAGGTGAACCACAGAGCCTGCTTCCTCCTGTCACTAGTACGTGGTGTTTATCCTTCGCTCGGCCACGCCCCCAATTTTATTTATTTTTTAGTCACATAGCCATTGTGTGACATTTAAAGACTGTCATTTGTTTTGATGCTTTATATTGTGTGCATATAGTCACTGTATAGAGATTGACACAGATAATTTTGAGCAGTATTGGCACTGAGTCACTTTATGTACTGTGTTTTGTTTGGTGTTTTTTTCATTTGGTTTATTATTATTACTTGATTTATTCATTTTTTAATAATTGTATATATATTGTTCAATATACACCCATAAAAGTGTGTTCACTAGATTAGATAATTCACTGTAAAAGGTGGGGATATTTTTTGGAGATAGCGCCACGTTTTAATTCTTCACGTGGGGTGCTGTGCACTATTTACACGTCACAGATTTAAATATTTTTTGTACATTCTATACTCACTAAGTGGCAGCTACAGTTAGGCTATACCAACCAATGATAATCATCATTTAGGTTGACTTTCCGAGGCGCAGTGGTGGTCAACTAAGTATAGGGTGGATATTATACCTAGGAGAACCGTTTATCAATGTAAATAATAGCCATATTTTATCTCTTTCCAGTTTTGATGAATTGTTGGCTTTGCTCTCTAGCCATCTAGAGCGACAAAACACAAGTTTCCGAAGGAGTATTCCAGCTGTAGAAAGACTCATTATAACATTGAGGTAACTTTTCATACCTACTTTTTCTTCTATGTGGCATTTGGATATCCACAGCATTCTTTCATCCTCTTTACATGAAGTAAAAAAAAAATACTAGCATGTAATTGTGCGTGAGATTGTTTTTACAATATTAACTTTGCCTCTACATCACCAGTGTCTTTCTCCTGATCCTTTTCTTCCTTCACTTCCTCAGGCACCTCCTTCCTAGCTCATTTTTTTTTAGTTTATTGAAGTAGCTTAGTGTAAATATGTATCATTATAATAAACTGTATGTACTTTTCCATTTTAGGTACCTGGCAACTGGACATTCCTTTGCAAGTTTGCATTATGAGTTTTTGGTTGGCAAAACTACTGTCAGCAATATTGTCCACGATACCTGCAGAGACATCTGGAATGTCCTTAGGGATTTGGTCCTGAAGAAGCCCACTTGCGAAGATTGGTGCAAGATCGCTGAAGTTTTCTGGGATCGTTGCAATTTCCCGAATTGTCTCGGGGCAATTGACGGAAAACATATGAAGGTAGTGATGCCCATCGGCAGTGGAACCAAATACTTTAACTACAAAAAATATTTTTCTTTTGTATTACTAGCAGTGTCTGATGCCAATTATTGTTTTACCTATATAGACATAGGATCATATGGCAGCAGCTCAGACTCCAGTATTTTCCAAAGATCATCGTTTGGAAGAATGTTGCGGGAAAATGGTCTGGACCTGCCACAGGACTGTCCGTTGCCAGGAACAAATGGGCCGCCAATGCCATTTGTGTATGTTGGGGATGAGGCCTTTGCTCTCAGTGAGCATCTATTAAGGCCTTATTCCAATAGGTGTCTGAGTGAAGAGAAGCGAACCTTCAATTACCGGTTAACGAGGGCAAGACGAGTGGTAGAATGTTCATTTGGCATTTTAGCCAACAAGTGGCGTTTTCTACATACACCAATTAATTTAAAACTTCAGAATGCAATATCTGCAGTAAAAGCAGCATGTGTGCTTCATAATTTTGTTCGAATTCGTGATGGCTACCTTTTTGAAGATTCCCTTATGCACGATCTGGAAGGTGCACAATGGAGTGCCAGTAGGGGCACCACCAATGGTGCCACTGTGCGTGAGGGATTCTCATCTTATTTTATGTCTGCTGCTGGTTCTGTCCCCTGGCAGCAGGATGCCATTGCATAATGTAATTCATGCATTTTATTGTAATATTATTTAAATGTCTGTTATGTTTCATTGCATCCAAATGCAGAATAACAGGTCTTGAACACAAATTCTAAAAAAGGATAAGCAGAAAATGCATAATGTAACCAGAATAATATTTATTTTCCAGATTTTTGTGCAAGAATGCACCAAAAATGTTTTTTTTTTTGTTTTTGGTGAACTACACCATTTTCTTTTACTTTTTAACAAGCACAACAAATATTGAAATAAAAGATTTCACTTTCAAAAACACAAAAATAAAAGTCATAAAAAAAATAAAATATATAATCTGAATCTTTTTTACAAGACAAATCTTTTTTCAAAAAGGAAAAAATAAAGAAAGAACTTCCATGAACTGAAAAATTCTACAGTTGTTGTTTTGGCCTCCACAACCAACCAAAAAATATAGAACAAGTGTTAAACCCACATAAAAAATTATCGAAAATTACAATTGCTCGTATGTTTTGTTTTCATTGGTCCCGGTGTCTTGCCGAATAAGTTCCTTCGGCGGATAGGTTCCCCCCCTGTACTGCGCAATCGCAGCGCCTGCGCAGTACGTACTACTGTCGGCCGCCGGAGATAGCCGAAGCTCAAACGCTTCAATCAGCTGTACACGGCGCCTGCGCTCTGGGTCCAGGTTCCTTCCCCACGATCCAAGTGGACCTAGAGGGGGAATCTAAAAGTGCCGAGCGCAGCGAGGCCCTGCCCGAAGCGAGCCCGCGAGGGGCCCTCTTACAGGCGCCGTGTACAGCTCATTTTCAGCTGTTCCGCTTCGGCTATTTCCGCCGGATTCTACTGCGCATGCGCAGTAGAGGGGGGAACTTATCCGCCGAGTAGAACTTTCTCGGCAGAACACCGGAAACTGAAATATTGGTTGGTCCAGGGAAATCCACTGATGGACCAGGGTAATATTTCCTTTCCAGAAAAGGTGGAACCTGACTGGGTGTAGGCTGCCTAAGTTGGTGAGTGGTTGGGGGGCCAAGGGTAGAGGTAGAGGGGGCAGGAATTGGATGCAACATGCGTGGCCTTGAGGGATTCAGCATATTACCATACTGGTCACAGTATGGACGGTTTATTGGTGGAGCATACTGTGTACTTGGAAAGTGAGTGTATTGTTGATAAGGGGGATATTGGGGAAGGGGGGGTTGCATATATGCTGAGGATGTTGTTGGCCCCTCACCCACAAATGATTGAGCAGTTGACATCAAAGCCATCCTGAGTGCATATTTTTTCTTAGGGGGTACCTGTTTACATATGCCTAAAATTACAGTGAGAAATGCCGTGTCTTCACACTGGTTTTCTGCCATTTTAGTGGACATCTGACTAACTACATTTAAATTTTTTTCCATGGGTTTCACAGGCCGGGCACTTCCCCTTGAAGATCTTCGCAAAGGCCTAGAGACATTGCTAGGCCCTGGTTCTGCATCCTCCTCATTCATTGAGTTTGATATCGACCTTGATTCATCTACGAACAGTTCCTTGTCAACATTGTCTTGGAATTGTTCTTGCTCCTCCTCCACAGCAGCTTCCTCTGACTCATCCTCTGCTGCCAAACCCTGTGTGCTGTCTTCCCAGCTTGCTTGGGTTCTGAAATACAAATCACAGATTTGTAAAGTAAGCATTACAATTTGAGATGTAGAATTCGTAACATATGCCTGCTGATAACTTACTCTCGCATTTCCAACACTGGTTTTAAAAAATCCAGATCCCCAGCATGGGCATATGGGGCTAATCTTTTTGAGCCGGAACCACTCCTTCCTTCTTTTAATTTTCGTAAGTACCGGTTGTAGCAGTCTCCATCGAGTTTGTAATGAGTGCACTACAAAATATAAAGCAAATAATAAATTAAAACAAAAAACTTTATTAACTGCCTATAGGTCATTAATTTGCTAGGCTGCATAATTGATATGGATGGTGTTAAAACAACCGCTAAATATATTAACCATGACACCTACATAATTGGACATGTGCTGGAGGATGTTGACAGGGCCATCTTTAATATTATTTTATATTATTAGGACCGTGGTCAAATATTATTTGTTGTCCCACACACACACACAGATTTACTTTCCTGCAGCCACAGGTTACACAAAAGTAACTATATAAATTCCACCATCAACACAGATAGTGTTGACAAGGGATTCCCTCCTGCCAAACCATTGTGATCTCCTGGTAGGAGAAGTGGTCCCCACCAAGAAAACACAGTGCACATTGTTAACACACACCCATTGGTTGCAGAATATTTAAATAGGTGCAAGGCACAAAGTGCTAAGCAGCATATATCAACCACTTACTTTTTGAAGAACGTTCTGTGACTGATAAAGAGTCCCAGGTCTCATAATATATGCGAGCCACTTCCAACCATGCTCTATCCTTCTTTGCATGATCTTTGTAACCTGCATCTCTGAGGTCATATATTGCCGGACGTTGTCTGACAAGCCTAATAATTTCCTCATTGTCATGCACTTGTCGCTTGTTTTTTCTAGCCCTAGGCATGCTTCCTGCTGTCTTCCACACTCACAGACATCAATATAGGAAGTGATGTATTTGGGAGGAGCAGAGATCATGTGCTTCCGTAGACTTCCGTGGAAGTCGCAACAAAGTCGCGGTGTCAGACATGTACATACGACTGCATTGCGACTTAATACCTTTCTATGGAGCACAATTAGCACCGAAGACGGAACAAAGTAGTGCAAGAACCTTTTTTGGAGTCGCCGCGACTTGAGTCGCACCAATTAGAACAGGGACCATTGAAATACATGGGTTTTGACTTGTAATGCGACTTGACATGTGTCAAGTCGCAAAATAAGTCGCAGTAGTGGAAACAGAGCCTAAAGCCTTGTACACACGATCAGATTATTGGACGAATTTTTGTTGGATGCTAGTCTCACATCGAAAGTGAAGAGGTTACTCAACATCAGAAAATTTTCGGACAACAGAATTCAACGTCAGAAGTGACGTAATGTTTTGAATTGTTTTGTATGTGTTCTTTAATTTCTGAGCATGCCTAGTCTTGTTCTTCAGATTTTTTTTTGCCAGAAAACCGTAGTAATGAAAAAAAAAACGGACTTTTTGGTCACATTAGACAAAAATTTGTTTGTATGGGGCTTGTTTGCATCTTTTGAAAAGAGAACTTCACACAAAACAGAACACTGAGAAAGTAAATGCAGTTCTATTAACTGGTTACATGTTTTGTGTAAAATAAATATTTTTCAGAGTCAATGGACAACTTTACTTTTACCCAACTCCGGCTGTTTTAAATCTAGATATGCAGTGGGGTCCCCTCAAGCATGGGTTAAATGCTTAGGTTATGGAATTTAGGTGTAAAGTAAGTACAGTATTTGTATTACCATTTTCAGCACCCAAAACAAAAAGACCCCTTTGACATAAGATAAAAAGTCCACTTCTGGTTACGGCGCCACATGCGAGGACATTGGGTTACAGTGGCTCCTTGCTAGCCCAGCTACATTCGGCCTACAAAACTTGGTAACAGCCCATTTTTTGGGGTTTTTTTTCGGTCATAGACACTGCGGGCCGACCCCCACTAGCTATGGAGCGGTACTTTACCAGCACCCGCTTCAGCTCCCTCCCGCTCTGCACCGCCTAGTCTCCCCTCGGAGGGAGACAAGATGGCCGCTGGTCATAATCCGGAGCCAGAGAGCGTGGACATGCTCCCACTGGAGCTACAAGGGACTGTACATTAAAAAAATTAGCTCAGGCAGTAGCAGCCCTGATACTCCCCACTATCACCACGGCGGTGGACACAGCTGTGGCATCTGGCATCGCACAACTCTGCAAAGAACTGGAGGAGCAGGCATGCAGAATAACAGACACTGAATGCAGGATCTCAGCCCTGGAGGATGAGATCTACCAAAACAACGGTACTCTCCAGCAACACTCCCAAATTCACACCATCATCCAAGAGAAACTGTAAGACCTTGAAAACAGATCTTGCAGAACCTCTGTGATTCTCGTATACCGGAGGCCCTAGGTCTCCCAGATCAATGTGTAGCTGAACGACCACATAAAATGGGAGCGCCAGCTTCAAACCGCAATTCACAGTCCCTGGGCATGCTGGGACTGTGACGGCATAAGGGGGCGGGGTCTCTGCCTATATAAGTCACATCGGAGCGCTCAGAGAGCATTCCAGCCGGAGAGACCGCCATGTCAACATCGGAAGAAGAGAAGAAGCCCAGAAGCCATAAGTCTGGGCCTCCACTGGCAAGAGAGCGGCATGAAGATAGCGGAGGAGCCGGCAGAAGAATTGGAACACCGGGAGAAGAGGCCAGAGAGAGCGGAGAAGAACCAACCGGACGCTGGGAGAAGAGGAACCGGAGGGACCCCCGAAGTCAGAAGAAGACCCCCGAAGCTGGAAGAAGACCCCCTGAGCTGTCTAATAAATTACTTTAAAAACCGGTGTAGTGTGTTTCATTATTGACACTTTTTCCCTAGGTGAATGGGTAGGGGTACCATGTACCCCATACTCGTTCACATAGGGTAGGGGGCCGGGATCTGGGGGCCCTCTTATTATAGGGGGCTCCCGGATTCTGATAAGCCCCCCGCCCGCAGACCCCGACAACCAACAGCCAGGGTTGTCGGGAAGAGGCCCTTGTCCTCATCAACATGGGGACAAGGTGCTTTGCGGTGGGGGGGCCCCCGCAGGGTGTCCCCTCCCCCAAAGCACCCACCCCCCCATGTTGAGGGCATGCGGCCTGGTACAATTCAGGAGGGGGGGTGCTCGCTCGTCCCCACCCCCCTTCCTGACTGGCTGGGCTGCGTGCTCGGATCGGGGTCTGGCATGGATTTTAGGGGGGACCCAACACCATTTTTTCAGCGTAGGGGGTTCCCCTTAAGATCCATACCAGACCTAAGGGCCTGGGATGCCCCGCACACGCCGCAATAGGAAAATTAGTTTTTCCTATTGCAGCGAGCGCAAGAGGCAGTACCCTGCCCTTGCGTCGTATCTGGTCCGTCGGACCAGCATTCAGACGCATACAGACCAACGGGCTTTCCGTCAGGAACTGAGTCCGGCGGACTAAGATTTGAAGCATGCTTCAAATCTAGGTACGGCGGATTTTTGGGGAAAAAAAGTCCGCCGAAGCCTACACACGGTCGGATTGTGCGGCGGACTCTGGTCCGCCGGACCAAGTATGCCGGAAAGTCGCTCGTGTGTACGCGGCATTAGAGTCTGTAGAAGATTTGAGACTGCGGCGGAGGTTCACCTTCCACCAGGACAATGACCCTACACATACAGCCAGAACTACAATGGAATGGTTTAGATCAAAGCATATCCATGTGTTAGAATGGCCCAGTCACAGTCCAGACCTAAATTCAATTGAGAATCTGTGCCAAGACTTGAAAATTGCTGTTCACAGACACTTTCCATCCAATCTGACAGAGCTTGAGCTATTTTGCAAAAAAGAATGGGCAAAAAAAAGTCACTCTCTAGATGTGCAAAGCTGGTAGAGACATTCCCAAAAAGACCTGCAGCTGTAATTGCAGCGAAAGGTGGTTCTACAAAGTATTGACTCAGGGGGGGCTGAATACAAATACCCCCCACACTTTTCACATATTTATTTGTAAAATATGTTGAACCATTTATCATTTTCCTTCCACTTCACAATTATGTGCCACTTTGTGTTGGTCTATCACATAAAATTCCAATAAAAGACATTTACATTTTTGGTTGTAACATGACAAAATGTGGAACATTTCAAGGGATATGAATACTTTTTCAAGGCACTGTAGCCATTGTGACTTTAGATGCCAAAAAGGCTTTTGACAATGTCAGCTTTAAAAGGTTGGCACTTGTCCTCGAAAGGTTTGGCTTCCTAGCCTCCTTTACACACTTAATAGATAGTCTCTACTCATCTCCCTCTACCAGGGTAGTGGTGGCAGGACATATTTCAGACCCTATTCCCCCTCCACAAGGGTACACGTCAGGGCTGCCCCCCATCACCATTACTTTTTAACCTCTTTGCAGATGACATTCTGATTTTTACTGCTAATCCCCAGGTAGATATCCCTTTAATTCAACATACCTTCACTACTTTCCATTCCTGCTCAGGACTAAAAATTAAACTCTACCAAAAGTAAGGTGCTACCTCTCTGCAAGAGTGGCAAAAGCCTCTGGATGACCCCTTCACCCTGCCCCATCACATACTTAGGAGTGAACATAGGCTGAGAACCCTCATCTATCAGCTGAACTATCCTCCTCTGATATCCAAAATAATCAGCAAACTGGAAGGATGGATGGACCTTCCATTATCACTCTTCGGGAGATGCCACCTCTATAAGATGGTCAGCTTCTCACGTCTATTGTACCCAATGCAAACAAACAATGCCAATACTAATCAAGCATAAGGACAATCAAAAGATCAATAGAGCTTTTTCGGCCTTCCTGTGGCACCGTAAAAGACCTTGCATCGCAATAACAAAACTATATCTCCCGAAGAGCGAAAGAGAGGCAGGTCTCCCTTTTATTAGATTGTATAATTTATCTTGCTTACTTCATCTAAGATTAGACTGGTTAGTTCCGGGATCAAAGTTCACTAACTTTTTGGTGTAGTCGGCAATGGCACATCCATATACCATCTACCATCTATCCTTCATAGCAACTTAAAATCACTACCACCTAACCTCCAACAAAATGTACTCATTCAGGACACAGTCATTGCATGGAGGGACGCCAGGAAGCGCTTGGGGGTCTCTCCACACATTTAATCCCCTCTACCGATACTTGGAAACCCCATGCTACCACAGACCACCCACCATAAAGCATTCAACACATGGAAGCTAAAAGGCCTAACGAACGTGGTCTCTCTTTATGACACAGTCAAGGGGCTTCTTATATCCTACCAAACAATTGCATCTGACTTCGATCTTCCGGACCAACACATCTTCCATGTCTTGCAGCTTTTAACCTTCATCAACAAAATCTGTCCAAAATCACATCTCAGATTCAGATCTACTCTTATAGACAAACTCCTTGCAGCGCGGACTATTTCTACAGCTGGAGGTCTATAATCTTCTCATACCTTTCTATACCAATCCACTGGAGTACACAGCTTCAAAAGCCTGGGGAAAATACATTCCTCTAGACAACCTTCCTCACCCACTACAGAGAGGATACAAAATGACTTTAAAACTAACACCAATGAATCCTGGAGGGAAACCCAATTTAAATTGCTCCATAGGGCATTTATACCCTATTTCTTTCCCAAATCACTATGTAAGGAAACCAGGCCAACACTGTATCATCGTTTATGGACATGCCCATTTATAGCTACATTCTGGAACCAAGTCCAATCTTATGTGTTAGGTGTGACCCAAGTCGCAATACCAACAGATCCCATGACAAAATGTGGAAAATTTCAAGGGGTATGATTACCCCTGCACTGCAGCTTTAATTCCCTCTTTACTTCCGTGGTGGAGGGAGGTTGAGGATAATCCTTCAAGCCGTGAGTAACCAAATGAATATCCATTGTGGGAGGAGCCGGGGTTGAAGGGAGGTGTGGGCCTCTGAGGCTGAGGTGCTTCAGCAGCAACCAAATAGCATAAGGATTAAATACAGGCAATATGGCATACCCAGGTATTTTTTTTAAACAGCAGGCGATCCAGCGTCCGATAAAAGTGGTCCCAGCAACAGATTTGCCACAAGATCACTTATAGGCGGCGGGAGAGGTGGCCCCCCGATCCCCGGGGCTGGAGGTAAAGAGGGACACGATCCGATCCCCTGGAGTGATAGGCAGGAAGTTGAAAGTCGAGTGAGGGCCATCTATGCCCTTGGAGGACTGGAGCGACATCAAACATCACTTCCACCCTCCGGCCTTAAAGAGCCTCTTTTTTGTGTGTAAAAGTAAAATGACTTTTTTTTGCTTTTAAAGGGGTTGTAAACCCTCTATTTTTTTTTTTAAATAACAACAAACATATACTTACCTCCACTGTGCAGTTTGTTTTGTACAGTGTGGCCCCGATCATCATCTTCTGGGGTCCCCCGGCGGAGCTCGCGGCTCCTCCTCGCATCGGTAAACCCCCTGGGAGAAGCGCTCTCCCTTAGGGTTACCATGCAATATGCTCCCGAGTCCAGCATTTGCATGCATAGATACAGAATACCGGACTTGGCCCTGCCCATGTGATTTGGGAGCCAATGGCTGCGATGTTATCAATCTATCCAATTTAAGAGCCGAGAACCCCCGGCCAGAGAGGTAGATCTCTCCGGAGTGGGAACAAACGGGCTCAGGTGAGTGAAACGGGGGGCTGTGGGGCCTTTCCATGTCAGAGGTTTTTTCACCTTAATGCACAGGATGCATTAGGTTAAAAAACACAAACCTTTACAACCCCTTTAAGTGTAAATGTGAGATTTGAGGTCTTTTTGACCCCAGATTTCGCATTAAAGAGACCCTGTACAGCTTACATCTATTACAAGGTATGTTTACATTCCTTGTAATGGGAATAACAACGATCAAAACATTTTTTCTTAAAAGGGACAGTTTAAGCACTTGACGACCGCCTAACGCAGATCTACTGAGGCAGAATGGCACGGGCAGGCAAAATCACATACCTGGTACGTGATCTGCCCCCCGGTGGCCGAGGCAGTCAGCTTCGTTAGGGGAGAGATCCGATGTGAGGGGTAGACCACTCATTCGTGGCCACCCCCTCGCGATCACTCCCAACGAATGACAATCTTCCTCTGCTGCTGTAATGTAAACAGCGGCAGAGGAAGTGATGTCATCTCTCCTCGAGTCGGTCTTTTCGTTCCGGCGCTGAGGAAAGAAGACATCAATGTGAGTTGCACCAACACTACACTAACAGTAGAACACTCTAGGCACACTTTTCACCCCCACCCCATAACCCCCCTGATCACCCCCCTGTACCCCCTGTCACAGTGACACCAATAGCAGTTTTTTTTTTCTGATTATTGCATTGGTGTCAGTTTGTGATAGTTATAAGTGGTAGGGCAGTTAGTCGTAGCCCCCTTTAGGTCTAGGATACCCTCCTAACCCCCCCTAATAAAGTTTTAACCCCTTGATCACCCCCCAGTCACCAGTGTCACTAAGCAATGGTTTTTCTGATCGCTGTATTAGTGTCACAGGTGACGCTATTTAGGGAGGTAAGTATATAGGTTCGCCGCCAGCGTTTTATAGCGTCAGAGACCCCCATATACTACCTAATAAAGGTTTTAACCCCGATTGCCCCCTAGTTAACCCTTTCACTAGTGATCACCATATAACTGTTACGGGTGACGCTGGTTAGTTAGTTTGTTTTTTATAGTTTCAGGGCACCCGCCGTTTATTACCTAATAAAGGTTTAGCCCCCTGATCGCCTGGCGGTGATATAAGTTAAGTTTTAGGGCCAGATAAGGTCTGCGTTGCCCCAGGCAGCGTCAGGTTAGCGACAGTACCGCTAAAACCCACGCACGCAGCATACACCTCCCTTAGTGGTATAGTATCTGAACAGATCAATATCTGATCCGATCACATCTATACTAGCGTCCCCAGCAGTTTAGGGTTCCCAAAAATGCAGTGTTAGCGGGATCAGCCCAGATACCTGCTAGCACCTGCAATTTGCCCCTCGACCCAGACCTGCCCAGCCCACCCAAGTGCAGTATTGATCGATCACTGTCACTTACAAAACACTAAACACACATAACTGCAGCGTTCGCAGAGTCAGGCCTGATCCCTGCGATCGCTAACAGTTTTTTGGTAGCATTTTGATACAGTTGCTAACAGTCAGGAGCTTTTTTACCTGTGAGTCTCACTAGTGTACCACTAAATTTAGAGCGCAAAATGGCAAATCGAAGGTACACTGGTGAAGAGGCCTACACGTTTCTGAGCATGACAGATAGTGAAGAGGAAGTCACTCATCTGTCAGATTCAGGCTCAGAATACGATCCTGTAGACGACAGCAGCTCTATGACAGATAGCTCTGATGACGGAGTTGTGGTCCCTGCCAAGGTCAGGCGTACCAGAACTACTTCTTCTGTCGTTGATGTGCAAGAACCGCAGGTCCGTCATATGGAGCAGAGCAGTACTAGCTAATTCCTTCTGGTGAACTGGCAAGCACCAGCGGCCTAGTACACCCTGGTCGTACATCCAGCACTGCAGTAACACTTGGTGACATGTCGAGTCCCATAAGTGCAGTTCAAGCTGGCGAGGTGGCAAGCACAAGTAGTGTCCCGCTGCCACCAAGAAGACGAACACAGGCCTATCGTGCCCATAGTGCCCTTCCTGCTGCATTCGCCAATCCTAATTGGGAACCCACCACTTCTGCAGCACCCGTACTTCCCCCATTCACTGGCCAACCCGGCATTCAGGTGGAAACAGTTGATTTTACGTCACTGGATTTTTTTCACCGAAGATCTCTATAGATCTATTGTGGACCAAAGCAATTTGTACGCTGGTCAACACATTGCCACTATTCCCCAGTCCTCCCTTGCCAGAGATTGGAGACCAATTACAGTCTCCGAATTTAAAGGGGTTGTAAAGATAAAAATTTTTTCACCTTAATGCATTCTATGCATTAAGGTGAAAAAACTTTTGACAGTACCGCCGCCCCCAGCCCCCCCGTTTTACTTACCTGACGCCTCGAATCTTCGCTGCTCGTCCTCATTGCAGCTCAGCCTGGTCGCTGATTGGCTGCAGTGGATGGATTGAAAGCACCGCAGCCATTGGCTCGCGCTGCTGTCAATCACATCCGATGACGCGGCGCGCCGGGGGGCGGGGCCGAGTGATACAGCGAGCGGCTATAGCCGCCGGCTGTATCACGGGAGCGCGCCCGCAAGCACTCACCACCATGCGAGGGAGCTCCCATTAAGGTGGTAAATGCTTGCGGGGAGGAGCTGAAACAGCCGCCGAGGGACCCCAGAAGACCAGGTTCGGGGCCACTCTGTGCAGAACGAGCTGCACAGTGAAGGTAAGTATGATATGTTTGTTATTTTAAATAAAAAAAAAATTTACCTTTACAACCCCTTTAAGCTCTTTCTAGGCCTTTCCCTCATCATGGGCATAACCAAAAAGAGTGAGTTGCGGTCATATTGGTCCACTGACCCAATTTACCATATGCCCTTGTTCTCTGCCTCCATGACCAGGGCACGATACGAGCAGATCTTGTGGTTCATGCACTTCAATGACAATGAACTCTGTCGTCCTCGTGGAGACCCTGCATACGATCGGCTCTACAAAATTCGGCCCCTCGTAAACCACTTCAACCAACGTTTTGCAGACTTGTTTACTCCCCATCAAGTTGTCTGCGTTGATGAGTCCCTGATTAAATTTTCTGGCCGCTTGTCATTCAAACAGTACCTTCCCAGCAAGTGTGCCAGATACGGGGTCAAGATGTATAAGCTCTGTGACAGGGCCACAGGCTTCACATGTAGGTTTATGGTGTACAAGGGAAAAGATAGTCACGTAGAGCTGACAAACTGCCCTGACTACATAGGTAGCGCTGGCAAGATTGTGTGGGACTTGGTGTCACCCTTATTCGGAAAGAGGTACCACTTGTACGTGGACAATTATTATACGAGCGTGCCACTTTTTAGTCACTTGTTTGATCAGCAGATTGGAGCATGTGGCACCGTGCGACCTAATCGCTGGGGCTTTCCCCAGCGGCTTGTAGATTCCCGTCATAGGCTGGGGGAGAGAGCCTGCTTGCAGTGTAATAATTTGCTCGCTATGAAGTGGAGGGATAATAAGAATGTTTTCGTTCTTACCTCCCTTCATGCAGACACGACGGTCCAAATTACAACGGCGACTGGTGTTGTGGAGAAACCCCTCTGTGTCCACGAATATAACCAAAATATGGGAGGGGTGGACCTCAACGACCAGTTGTTGGCGCCGTACCTAGTTGCCCGTAGGGCCGGCCGCTGGTACAAAAAAGTGTCTGTTTATTTATTTCAATTGGCTTTGCTGAACGCTTATGTGCTATACAGAGCTTCAGGACGGACTGGATCCTTCCTTAAATTCCAGAAAGAGATCGTCAGAGCCCTTCTGTTTCCAGACGGTGCTCCACCTCACCACCCCCAACCAAATGCAGTAAACCGGCTGCATGAGAGGCATTTTCTTTATGTCCTCCCGAGTACCCCTACCCAACGAGCCCCCCAAAAAAGATGTGTCTGCAGCAAGCGCGGATATAGGCGTGACACCCGCTATTATTGTCCCTCCTGTCCTGACAATCCTGGTCTTTGCATTGCTGAATGTTTTGAACGCTACCATACACTAGTTGAGTATTAGCGTAGGGTACAGCATTGCACAGATTAGGACACACTTTCACAGGGTCTCCCAAGATGCCATCGCATTTTGAGAGACCCGAACCTGGAAACGGTTACAGTTACAAAAAAAAGTGTAAAAAAAAAACAAAACACAAAAAAATATATAAAATAAAAAAAACAAAAATAGTTGTTTCGTTTTATTGTTCTCTCTCTATTCTATCTCTATTGTTCTGCTCTTTTTTACTGTATTCTATTCTGCAATGTTTTATTGTTATTATGTTTTATCATGTTTGCTTTATAGGTATGCAATTTTTTTTATACTTTACTGTTTACTGTGTTTTATTGTTAACCATTTTGTTGTTTTCAAGTATGCCATTTAGCTGCAGAGCGGATTTATTTATCTTGACAGCAACAGCGTTTGCTCCCATGATACATAAATATATAAATATATTTTAGGTACAGGTTGCGTTAAATGTTTTATTTTTTACTATGTTTTTTTGTATTTGCTTTGCAGGTATGGTAAGTCTTACTGTTATACTGTAATGTTACTTTGTTTTATTGTTAACCATCATTTGCTTAGCAGGTACGCCATTCAGTTGCAGCGCGGATTTATTTATCCTGACAGCAACAGCGTTTGCTCCCACGATACATAAAGCCGTGACTCCAGCGCTGTAGGAGGTGATTTCACCACCACAGTTAAAAAAAAAAGAGCATATATGCCAAAGCATGGGGGCAGCAAGGGCGGAGGAGCGATTTTCTCCTACCTTTTGGGGCGGATGCCCCCATGCTTCGGCATATATAAATGGTGCATGTATGCCCATCATTAGAAGTGGGTGGATGAAGGGAGGTATTCTAATGGTGGGCATACCCACCGATCAATCTCTTTTTTTCGTTCAGCCCACAGGCTGCATGAAAAAAAAGTTTACAATATATGCTCAACAAGGACCAGCAACGTACTGGTATGTTGCTGGACTTTGAGTGGTTATACCAGAATGATTCCTGCAGGTTTGGGTATCATCTTGGTATCATTCTTTTCAGCCAGCGGTCAGCTTTCATGTAAAAGCAATCCTAGCGGCTAATTAGCCTCTAGACTGCTTTTACAAGCAGTGGGAGGGAATGCCCCCCCACCGTCTTCCATGTTTTTCTCTGGCTCTCCTGTCCCAACAGGGAACCTGAGAATGCAGCCGGTGATTCAGCCAGCTGACCATAGAGCTGATCAGAGACCAGAATGGCTCCAAAGATCTCTATGGCCTAAGAAACCGGAAGCTACGAGCATTTCATGACTTAGATTTTGCCGGATGTAAACAGCGCCATTGGGAAATTTGCAAAGCATTTTATCACACCGATCCTGGTGTGGTCAGATGCTTTGAGGGCAGAGGAGAGATCTAGGGTCTAATAGACACCAATTTTTTCAAAAAAGAGTACCTGTCACTACCTATTGCTATCATAGGGGATATTTACATTCCCTGAGATAACAATAAAAATTATTTTAAAAAAATGAAAGGAACAGTTTAAAAATAAGATAAAAAAGCAAAAAAATAATAAAGAAAAAAAAATCTGTAAATCTAAAGTGGTAACCAGTAAAGGCTTTTAAAGGCTTTTAAAAATGTATTCAGTTTGTCGCCACTGCACGTTTGTGCGCAAATTTAAAGCATGTCGTGTTTGGTATCCATGTACTCGGCCTAAGATCATCTTTTTATTTCATCAAACATTTAGGAAATATAGTGTTTTAGTGCATTAAAATTTAAAAAAGTGTTTTTTCCCCAAAAAAATGCTTTTGAAAAATCACTGCACAAATACTGTGTGAAAAAAAAAAATGAAACACCCACCACTTTAATCTGTAGGGCATTTGCTTTAAAAAATATATAATGTTTGGGGGTTCAAAATAATTTTCTTGCAAAAAAAAAAATGTTTTCATGTAAACAAAAAGTGTCAGAAAGGGCTTTGTCTTCAAGTGGTTAGAAGAGTGGGTGATGTGTGACATAAGCTTCTAAATGTTGTGCATAAAATGCCAGGACAGTTCAAAACCCCCCAAATGACCCCATTTTGGAAAGTAGACACCCCAAGCTATTTGCTGAGAGGCATGTCGAGTCCATGGAATATTTTATATTGTGACACAAGTTGCGGGAAAAAGACAAATTTTTTTTTTTTTTAGTTGTCACTAAATGATATATTGCTCAAACATGCCATGGGAATATGCGAAATTACACCCCAAAATACATTCTGTTGCTTCTGAGTACGGGGATACCACATGTGTGAGACTTTTTGGGAGCCTAGCCGCGTACGGGACCCCGAAAACCAAGCACCGCCTTCAGGCTTTCTAAGGGCGTAAATTTTTGATTTCACTCTTCACTGCCTATCACAGTTTCGGAGGCCATGGAATGCCCAGGTGGCACAAAACCCCCCAAAATGACCCCATTTTGGAAAGTAGACACCCCAAGCTATTTGCTGAGAGGTATAGTGAGTATTTTGCAGACCTCACTTTTGGTCACAAAGTTTTGAAAATTTAAATAAGAAAAAAAAAACTTTTCTTGTCTTTCTTCATTTTCAAAAACAAATGAGCTGCAAAATACTCACCATGCCTCTCAGCAAATAGCTTGGGGTGTCTACTTTCCAAAATGGGGTCATTTGGGGGGGGGGTTATGCTATCTTGGCATTTTATGGCCTTCAAAACTGTGATAGGTAGTGAGGAGTGAATCAAAAATTTACGCCCTTAGAAATCCTGAAGGCGGTGATTGGTTTTCGGGCCCCTGTATGCAGCTAGGCTCCCAAAAAGTCCCACACATATAGTATCCCCGTACTCAGGAGAAGCAGCAGAATGTATTTTGGGGTGTAATTCCACATATGCCCATGGCATGTTTGAGCAATATATCATTTAGTGACAACTTTGTGCAAAAAAAAAAAAAAGTTTGTAAATTTCCCGCAACTTGTGTCAAAATATAAAATATTCCATGGACTCAACATGCCTCTCAACAAATAGCTTGGGGTGTCTACTTTCCAAAATGGGGTCATTTGGGGGGGGGGGTTTGTGCCATCTTGGCATTTTATGGCCTTCAAAACTGTGATAGGTAGTGAGGAGTGAAATCAAAAATTTACGCCCTTAGAAATCCTGAAGGCGGTGCTTGGTTTTCAGGGCCCCGTACGCAGCTAGGCTCCCAAAAAGTCCCACACATGTGGTATGCCCATACTCAGGAGAAGCAGCTAAATGTATTTTGTTGCGCAATTTTACATATAACCATGGCATGTGTGAGCAATATATCATTTAGTGACAACTTTTAGTAATTTTTTTTTTTTTATCATTTTTTAATCACTTGGGACAAAAAAATGTAATATTTAATGGGCTCAACATGCCTCTCAGCAATTTCCTTGGGGTGTCTACTTTCCAAAATGGGGTCATTTGGGGGGGTTTTGTACTGCCCTGTCATTTTAGCACCTTAAGAAATGACATAGGCAGTCAAATTAAAAGCTGTGTAAATTCCAGAAAATGTACCCTAGTTTGTAGATGCTATAGCTTTTGCGCAAACCAATAAATATACGCTTATTGACATTTTTTTACCAAAGACATGTGGCCGAATACTCTTTGGCCTAAATGTAATTGAGTTTATTGGATTTTTTTTATAACAAAAAGTAGAAAATATCATTTTTTTTCAAAATTTTCGGTCTTTTTCCGTTTATAGCGCAAAAAATAAAAACCGCAGAGGTGATCAAATACCATCAAAAGAAAGCTGTATTTGTGGGAAGAAAAGAACGCAAATTTCATTTGGATACAGCATTGCATGACCGCGCAATTAGCAGTTAAAGCGATGCAGTGCCAAATTGTAAAAAGTGCTCTGGTCAGGAAGGGGGTAAATCCTTCCGGGGCTGAAGTGGTTAAAGGCTAATATGCAAGTTATTGTCCTAAAAAGGGTTTGCAGGGGACATGTATCAAAGTGAAAAAAAGTGAAATATTCCTTTAAATATCGTAACTGGGGGGTGTCTATAGTATGCCTGTAAAGTGGCGCGTGTTTCCGGTGTTTAGAATAGTCCCTGCACAAAATTACATTTGTAAAGGAATAAAAGTCATTTAAAACTGCTTGCGGCTTTAATGTAATGTCTGGTCCCGGCAATATGGATGAAAATCATTGAGAAAAATGGCATGGGTACCGCCCCTCCCAGCCCATTACAAGCCCCTTTGGGTCTTGTATGGATATTAAGGGGAACCCCGCACCCAAATTAAAAAATGGAAAGGTGTGGGGCCCCTAGGCCCTATATACTCTGAACAGCAGTATACAGGCAGTGCAAACAAGACAGGGACTGTAGGTTTGTTAAGCAGAATCTGTTTGTAATTTTGAACTGGTACATTTTTAAAGTGTAGCTCCAGCCAAAAAATCTATTTTAAGCTTTTTGGAAAACATAGGGAAGGGTTAATCACCCCTGTAACATTTGTTTTGCTGTCTGTGCAACTCTTCAGAAGATTTCACCTCATTTTCTGTCCCAATGACAAATGTTTTTTGAAAATTTGGGGTTTTTAGTGAAACAAAGATTGGTGATAAAGCATCAGTGGAGAGAAGACACGTTTTTACCATAATAACTCTTACAGGAGAGAATTTCCCTTCCTAGGGGTAGATTTCATCTCACTTCCTGTTGTCTCCTTCCGTTTGCAAGTAGGAGTCGTTTGTAAGTTGGATGTTTAAAACTAGGGGCCTGCCCTATATACTCTGCAGAAATTTTGGCCTTAGGTGTTGGTGTTGCCACAACACTGTAAGCCCTCACAGTTACTCTTGGTGGGCACAAGAACGGGCCCTGCTGTGAACTATTATATCAAGAATTGTAATTACATGCCATTGTTGAACAGTGGTAGAAAAATTGGGCCTTTGGTGGTGGTGGTGTTGCCACAACACTAAGTCCTCACAGTTACTCTTGGTGGGCGCAGGAATGGGCCCTGCTGTGAAATATTAGATCAAGAATTGTAATTTCATGTCCCTGTTGAACAGGGGCAGAAAAATTGGGCCTTAGGCACTGGTGCCACAACACTGCAACCCCTCACAGATGCTCTAGTTGGAGCGCAGGAATGAGCCCTGCTGCAAAGTATTGCATCAAATATTGGAATTAAAATGCCCCTGTTAAACAGGGGCTGAAAAATTGGGCCTTAGCCACTGGTGGCGGCGCCCAGAACCAAAAATGTTCTTTCAAGCTATCAGCATGATAATTGAGGAGGAAGAGGATAGTCACTCAGCATAACAGGATAGTCACTCAGCATCAGCATAGGCAGTCTTGAAGGGATCTGACATTTCAAAAAAAAATATTCGGTTACATCAGCATCAGGTGCTTGGTAGCTGGTGGTGACCCAAGACTGATTCATTTTTATGAAGGTCAATCGATCGACCGAGTCGGTGGACAGGCGCACCCTGTGATCAGTTACAAAGCCTCCAGCAGCACTGAATGTGCGTTCCGAAAGAACGCTGGATGCAGAACAGACCAGTAGCTTAATTGCATACTGTGCAAGCTCTGGCCCGTGATCTATCCTCAAGACCCAGTAACCCAGAGGATTTTCGGTGGGAAAGGTGTCCAAGTCTGATCTTGCCCCTAGGTATTCCTGCACCATGTAAAACAGACGCTGGCGATGGTTGCTGGAACCGATCATACCTTGGGGCTGCGGACTAAAAAATTGTCTGAATGCATCGGTCAGACGGCCACCTTCTCCATCGCTCCTTCTTTGACTGACCGAAGCCTCAGCCACACGTTGTCCAGGAACAGGAATTTGTAACCTCCCAGTCTCTGGGAACATGTTGCACAGACCTTTCTGCAAGGCCTCCCGAAGATGTTTCATCCTCTGCTCCCTCTGCGATGGCAAGATAAGGTCCGCAACCTTACCCTTGTAATGTGGATCAAGGAGGGTTGCCAGCCAGTAATGATCCCTCTCCTTGATACCACGAATATGAGGATCCTTCCGCAGGCTTTGGAGGATCAGGGAGGCCATGCAGCATAGGTTTGCTGAGACATTCAGTCCGGAGTCCTCTGGGTCACTAAGGACGACATGATCCGCAGCCACCTCCTGCCAGCCACGTACAAGTCCATGGGTTTCTTCGGTCTGTAAATGATCCCTTGAAGACTGCTGCTGATGCTGAGTGCTAGGCTCCACCTCCACGCTGACACAATCCTCCTCTTCTTCCTGTGTGATCGGCGGGCACGCAGGAACACTGTCCGGAAATGGGGCCTTGAGAGGTAAGGAAGTCCTCCTCTTCCTGCCTCTGTTCTGCCTCAAGTGCCCTGTCCATTATTCCACGCAGCGTGTGCTCCAACAGGTGGACAAGAGGGACAGTGTCACTGATGCATGCACTGTCACTGCTCACCATCTTCGTGGCCTCCTCATATGGTGACAGGACAATGCATGCATCCCTGATCATGGCCCACTGGCGTGGGAAAAAAAAAAAACAAGCTCCGCTTACCCTGTCCTGGTGCCATAGTCGCACAGTTACGCATTGATGGCCCTCTGCTGCGTGTCCAGCCGCTGCAGCAAGGCCAACGTTGAGTTCCACCTGGTGGGCATGTCACAGATTAGGCAGTTCTTGGGCAGGTTAAATTCCTTTTGGAGGTCAGCCAGCCGAGCACTGGCATTATATGACCAGCGGAAATGCACACAGACTTTCCTGGCCTGCCTCAGGACATCCTGTAAGCCCGGGTACCTGCCCAAGAAACGCTGCACCAAGTTAACGACGTGAGCCAAACAGGCCACATGGGTCAGTTGTCCCTGTCGGAGGGCGGAGAGGAGGTTGGTGCCATTGTCGCAAACCAACATTCCTGCCTTGAGCTGGCGTGGTGTCAACCACCTCTGAGCCTGCGTCTGCAGAGCTGACAGAATCTCTGCCCCAGTGTGGCTCCTGTCCCCCAAGCATACCAGCTCAAGCACCGCATGGCATCTTTTTGCCTGCGTACTTGCGTAGCCACTTGAACGCCTATGGAGCACCGCTGGTTCCGAGGACAAAGCACAAGAAGAAGCCATGGAGGAAGAAGAAGAGGAGGGGGTGGAGGACAGAGGTGTGTCAGAATCACCAGTAGTAGCATTTTGGAGGTGTGGTGGCAGAACAACCTCCAACACTACTGCACCTTGTCCTGCATCCTTCCTAGCTGCCAGCAGAGTCACCCAATGTGCCATGAAAGATAGGTAACGTCCCTGTCCATGCCTGCTGGACCATGAGTCAGCGGTAATATGCACTTTACTGCTGACCGCCCTGTCCAGCGAGGCCAAGACATTGCCTTCCACATGCCGGTAGAGAGCCGGAATCGCCTTCTGTGAGAAAAAGTGGCGTTTGGGAACCTGCCACTGAGGAACCGCACATTCCACAAACTCACGGAAGGGGGCAGAGGCTACCAGCTGAAAAGGCAGCAGTTGAAGTGCTAGCAATTTAGCCAAGCTAGCAATCTACCACTGGGCATGTGGATGGCTGGAAGCAAACTTCTTTCGGTGGTGCAGGAGCTGGGTCAGGGAAATTTGCCTGGTAAAATCTGACATCGGTGTACCGATAGCAGATTGCCCGCAAGTACTTGGCTGTGACACACCTAATTCTACACCTTCATTCCTCTCAGTGCAGGTTTCAGAGAGGACTGAAGGTATAGTGAGGTTGGAGATCCGCTGGAGATGAGGAGCAAGGAGAGGTCCGCTTTGTTTTTTGGTGTGGGTCTTTTAGGTACGCTTGCCAACGAACTGCATGGCAGGTCGACATATGTCTGGTCAAGCATTTGGTGCCCAAGCGGGTGATGTTTTGGCCACGCGAGATACGCTTGAGACATACAGTCAGGTCCATAAATATTGGGACATCTGCAAAATTCTAATCTTTTTGGCTCTATACACCACCACAATGGATTTGAAATGAATAAGCTGTGCTTTAACTGCAGACTTTCAGCTTTAATTTTAGGGTATTTACATCCAAATCGGGTGAACGGTGTAGGAATTACAACAGTTTGTATATGTGCTTCCCACTTTTTAAGGGACCAAAAGTAATGGGACAGATTAACAATCATCCTTCAAACGTTCACTTTTTAATACTTTTTTTTTTTAAAGATATTTTTATTAATTTTACAAACCAGTTGTACAAAATAAGCACAACAAACAACCACTTAATATGCTCGGTCAGTCATTGGTAAACAGCAATAATATGTAGCTCATATAAACAAAGACAGACATTAGTACATCTGCTAATATTTGCACACAACTACTTATACAAGCAATTCGTCCATATATAACGGTATGAATAATTTGCATAAATTATATGCTATCTTGGCGCGACCCGTAAATGTCCCAACTACATATCCTACAAGGTGAGGGTCAGAGGGCTAGCAAGCCATCTACCCCAAATTTTATGGAATGTTTTTGTCCGTTTCCTTAGTTCAAAGGTAAGTCTATACAGTGGTATAACATCATTGATTAATTTTAGCCATAGGGATTTCAAGGGTGTTGATACAGGATGGAGCAGGATGGTGCAGGATGGTCTTTCTAACATAAAAGTAGAGGATTCGTAGTAATCTTTTTGCCTGTGTTGATAGTTGTAAATCTCCAAAGATCCCCAACAGATCATTTTTTGGGCGGATGATATTGGGGAGGCCTAGAGCAGAGGAAATTAAGGAGCCTACTTCCACCCAGAAGTCCTGAACCACTGGGCAGGTCCAGAAGCAGTCCATGAAATCAGCACTCCCTCCACAACCACGAAAGCACTCAGCGGAGGACTTCAGCCCCATTTTGTGTAGTCTGGCCGGAGTAAGATGAGAGTGGTGAAAAAATTTAATCTGTATAACTCTATCTCTAGATGAGATGACCGTGGCTTTATATGTGTCTCTGAATTCAGTCCAGTCTTCCTCAGTAAATGAGATGTCCATGGATGTCCATTTTTCCTGTGCTTTACTAAATCGGGGGTTAACGTCTGTCATTAGTATTTTATTCCCTTAGAGTACCATCGCTAAGTGTCGGGCAATGAGTATAGTTCCTGCAAAGTAGGGTTGAACCACAGGGGATTATTTGGGGATGTGGACCAGGAATGTTTAGAGATTTTTGTAATGATATATCGAAAAAGTAAGAGAGAAGTTGCTAGCATAGAGGTGCCTGGTCGACTTGGAACCCTACCTCTATAAACAATGTTATGTAGAGTTTCCATGGAAGACGCAATGGCTCCCTCAGTGGTAGTACATGCATTTGCCGGGACCGGACATAGCCAATGATGCACATGCACTAACTGTGATGCTAAGTAATAAAGAAAAAAGTTTGGAAACGCCAACCCCGCCATATGTGATGGCAGTCTTAACGTCTCCAGTGCCACCCTGGGGGTCCCCCCACTCCACAGGAACGTTGTACAAATCGTATCTATCCTTTTAAAAATAGATTTGGGGATTTTGCAAGGGGAGTTAGCCAGCACGTATAGCAGTTTCGGTAGGTAGATCATTTTAAGTAGACTTGCTCTTCCCATAAGATCTAGGGGCAAGTCCATCCACTCTTTAATTTGTTCCTGTAGTCGACTCAGTATGGGGTCTAAGTTGTTAGTAATGTACGTGGATAAAGGCGATTGTACCAAGACCCCAAGGTATCGAAAGGAGGTTACTACCTGTAAGTTGGAGTCCGGGTGGATCTGGGAGATTGCTGCAGAATCCAGAGGGAACAGGCTGGATTTGTCCCAGTTCACCCGGAATCCAGAGAAATCTCCAAACCTATTAATCTCGGCCAATAGCGACCGAAGTGATGTATTAGTATCTGCCAGATACATCAAGGTGTCGTCTGCATAGAGCGAAATACGCTCCTCAATGGTAGCAATAGGCAGGCTTTTGATGGAAGGGGATGTACGAATTTGAGCCGCCAGCGGTTCCATAGCCAAGGCGAACAGAAGTGGGGATAAAGGACATCCCTGCCTCGTGCCCCTTGTAATGGAGAATGATTTAGTGATTGAGGAATTAACTCGCACTCGGTCTTGGGGGGATGTGTAAAGTAGTCTAATCCATGCCACCATGCGAGGACCGAAACCATACACCTGCAGCACACGAAAGAGATATGGCCATTCCACACTATCAAATGCTTTACATGTGTCCAAAGACACAATGGCACGTGTACGGGAACACTCATGAGGGTATTGCAGGTTGTGGAATAGTCTGCGGATATTCATTCTTGTGGACCGTCCAGGTATAAAACCCCCTTGGTCACTATTGACCAGAGACGTAACTACAGTATTTAAGCGGTTTGCAAGCACTTTTGCTAGGATCTTAACATCCACATTTATGAGGGATATTGGGCGGTATGATTCACATTTAAGTGGATCTTTGCGGGGTTTCAGCAGGAGCACGATCAAGGCTTCTCGCATGGTGGGGGGAAGGATACCAGCATCCAGGGCCTTATTATATGTACGTAGCAGAAATGGGCACAGTAAATCCCTAAATTGTGAATACCATTCAGTGGGATAACCATCCAGCCCGGGAGTCTTGTGGGCTGGCATTTCAGCAATGGCTACTGCAATCTCTTCAACCGAGATAGGAGCGTCTAACATCTCCCTCCCCTCAGTAGAAATGGAGGGGAGAGATATGTCAGCAAGGTATTCGTTTAGCTGGGGTTCAGTGTACTCAGCCCTGGAAGTGTAAAGTTCTGTGTAGAAATTTAAAAAAGTTTCCATAATATCCCCAGGGACCTCACTAATTTGGCCTGTCTTAGTATAGATACGAGGAATGGATACTGGAGGGCGGTCAGGCCTTGTTAGATATGCTAAAAGGCGTCCAGCCTTGTTACCATGTTCAAATGATTTCTGTGCCGTGTGTAACAATTTCTTTTTTGTAAGGTCTAACAGACGTATTTCATATTCCCTACGTAGCCATGTTTCTCTTGTGTCCGGGGTCGGATCAGAGGTATATACAGATTCTGCTTGTACCATGGCAGTTTCAAGTTCTGCCGTATGCTGTTGGTTGTTTTTCCTCAAGACCCCAGTGATGGACATAAAGGTGCCCCTCAATGAAGCCTTGAAGGCTTCCCACTCTATAGAAGGGTCCACTGTCCCCACATTGTCCCTCCAGTATTCCTTGATACCTTGCCTGCATGTTCCCTGTACAACCTCATCCTCCAGCCAATAAGAATTTAACCTCCAAATGGAGGGGGTAGATCCCGGAAGGATGGTGAGGTCCACAGAAAGGGGCACATGGTCTGAAATCCCTCTAGGCAGATAGGAAGTTGCAGTGACAAAGGGGAGAGTGTCTGCTGGGGCGAAGGCCATATCAATTCGAGACATAGTATGGAATGAGTCTGAATGACAAGAAAACTGACTATCATCTGGGTGTTTCCAGCACCATAATTCAGTAAGGTCATAAACCTGCATCCAGTTCAAAAGGGAGGGAAAGGGTCTACCCCCACCCCCCAAGCGATCCACGGCTGGGTCCAGTACAGCATTAAAATCACCAATGTAAAGGAGAGGTCCGGGGGGTCTATCCAACAAGTACAGTGACAATTTCAATAATACCTCTGTCGAAAAGGGCGGAGGAATATAGAGGTTGACAATAGTAAACGTTATTGAGGAGATTTGTAGAGTAAGTATGACATATCTCCCATTTGGATCTGTCTTGACCTGTAAAGTTTCTGCTGGGAGGGATTTAGCCACTAAGATAGAAACCCCCCTAGAGTAATTTGTGTGCGTAGCGTGATAACCCTGAGCCAGCCATGGACGCTTAAGGGCCCTCACCTTAGTGTCAGTTAGGTGGGTCTCCTGTAGACACACCACATGAGGACGACATTTCTTTAGGACTGAAAAAACGAGAGATCGTTTTTGGGGGGCATTCAAACCTCTAGTGTTCCATGACACTATTTTTAAGGACCCTGACATTGTAAGACAAACAATATATCATGATCATAAGGACAAATAAGCACATACTTATCTAGTACCTCACAGGCCGCGCCAGGCCACATGCATTCAATGATATGTATAGCACATTTCCAATATCTATGTTTACTCGAGTCTGTACTGTCAGTATACAGGCCCGAGTAAGCCAATAAACCGTTCCGAGCAGCATCTATATAAATTGCAAAAAGGAGAAAAGAGGAAAAAAAGCAAAAAAAGGTAAAAAAGAGCACAAAAAAGTGCAAACCGTGTTTGAAAAACCCATAACCCCCACCCCGCTCGGCCATCCCCAACTTAGCGAGCCTTGGATCCCAAAACCCAAATAGACCCCTCCTACCCCGTAAAAAAAAAAAAAAAAAAAGGGGGGGGAGTGTTATTGAGGGTCCAACTATTCCGTGGTCACACCACTGTGGTGGGGAGGTAACGTGGAGATCGGTGTGGCTCTCAACTGAGAGTAGAAAAAAATTAAGTTATGTCCTGATCCAGGATGTCTTTTCGGTATGTTTTGTAGGAAGACCCAAAAAAAAAAAAAAAAAAAAGGAAAAAAATAAGAAAAATAAGAATCAGTCCTTCTTACTAGCAAGGGGAAGAAAAAGAAATGACAGGCCAAGCAGGAATGTCAAAGGTTGTTGCAGGATTATAGATCTTTCTTCCTTCTCTTCTCTCTTCTCCCCTTCATTATAAGACCTCAGGTATAGGTGAGTAGCCCCATATGATGAGGTTGGCATTTAGTGGATGGGGGACTGCATGGTTTCATCCACAAGGAGTTCAGCAGAGGGGAACATTAAACAGGGGAAGCTGTCAGTGACCTCTGCGCCTGTCTGCGGGCCTGTAGCGGTCGTTTAGCCAAGCCATGGCTTCTTTAGGGCTGGAGTAAAAGTGAGCTTTACCGTCGAATATGATGCGGAGCTTGGCAGGAAACAGCATAGCACATTTCAATCCCTCCTCACGTAGACGACTCCTCACTGCTGAGAATGATATGCGCTGGCGCTGCACCTCAGCGGAGAAGTCAGGATAAATAGAGATATTGTTGCCGTTGTATTTAAGCGGACCTTTCTCTCTTGCTATTCGTAAAATGGCCACTTTATCCTGGAAATTTAGGATGCGAGCGATGATTGAACGTGGAGGTGCTCCCTCTGGTGGAGGACGTGGGGGTGTACTTTGTGCCCTCTCAATCACATATGAAAATGATGGCGCATCAGTGCCAAAGATATCACTCAGCCAGGAGTATAAAAATTTTTCAGGGTGTGAGCCCTCCGCGCGTTCAGGGAATCCAACAAAACGTAAATTGTTCCTTCTAGAACGATTCTCCAAATCGTCAATTTTGGCGTGGAGAGCTGCTAGTTCCCCAGTATTATCTCTCACTTTAACAGTTAGGGGGTGCATAGTGTCCTCCACGGAACTAATACGTTCCTCCATATCCCCAGCCCTGTCACGGAGGTTTTGGACATCCTGTTTAAGGAGTGAGAAATCCATTCTTATGGAGGCTATTTGAGTAGTGAGGGAGGCCTTACAATCTTGTATAGCCAGCATAATGGTGGCTAGGGTTGGTTCAGCAGGGGGATTCAGCTCACCATCATCATCAGTGGATTGCTGGGGGTCCTGAGCTGTCTGGGGGGTCTTGTGATAACTGGGAGACAGTCTGTGTACGGAAGATAGCAGGAGTAGAAGCACTCACCCCACTAGCAGAGCTCCGGTCATCAGACAGATTCGCCTGCAGCGTGGCTGCCTGAGAGGCCTGTGTCCCGGCACCATCTTGCCTCCGGAATCCCGCCAGACGGTCCGACGTGGATAAGGGCCAAGCCGGCCCGTATTTCACCATGGTAGCCAGCCTGCTTCGTGCCCACCACCGTGGGGAACAAATTGAGACCTTCGGTGAGGAGATAGGACTCAGGATACCTGCAGGATGGTTGTTGAGAGCCGGAGCGCTGTAACTATGCGGCCGCTCGCTCCACCATCAAGCCACGCCCCCCACTTTTTAATACTTGGTTGCAAATCCTTTGCAGTCAAGTACAGCCTGAAGTCTGCAACGCATAGACATCACCAGATTTTGGGTTTCATCCCTGGTGATGCTCTGCCAGGCCTCTACTGCAACTGTCTTCAGTTCCTGCTTGTTCTTGGGGCATTTTCCCTTCAGTTTTGTCTTCAGCAAGTGAAATGCATACTTAATCGGATTCAGGTCAGGTGATTGACTTGGCCATTGCATAACATTCCACTTCTTTCCCTTAAAAAACTCTTTGGTTGCTTTCGCAGTATGCTTCAGGTCATTGTCCATCTGCACTGTGAAACGCCGTCCAATGAGTTCTGAAGCATTTTGCTGAATATGAGCAGATAATATTGCCCGAAACACTTCAGAATTCATCCTGCTGCTTTTGTCAGCAGTCAATCATCAATAAATACAAGAGAACCAGTTCCATTGGCAGCCATACATGCCCACGCCATGACACTACCACCACCATGCTTCACTGATGAGGTGGTATGCTTTGGATCATTAGCAGTTCCTTTCCTTCTCCATACTCTTCTCTTCCCATCACTCTGGTACAAGTTGATCTTGGTCTCATCTGTCCATAGGATGTTGTTCCAGAACTGTGAAGGCTTTTTTAGATGTTGTTTGGCAAACTCTAATCTGGCCTTCCTGTTTTTGAGGCTCACCAATGGTTTACATCTTGTGGTAAACCCTCTGTATTCACTCTGGTGAAGTCTTCTCTTGATTGTGGTCTTTGACATACATACACCTACCTCCTGGAGAGTGTTCTTGATCTGGCCAACTGTTGTGAAGGGTGTTTTCTTCACCAGGGAAAGAATTCTTTGGTCATCCACCACAGTTGTTTTCCGTGGTCTTCCGGGTCTTTTGGTGTTTCTGAGCTCACCGATGCGTTCTTTCTTTTTAAGGATGTTCCAAACAGTTGATTTGGCCACACCTAATGTTTTTGCCATCTCTCTGATGGGTTTGTGTTGTTTTTTCAGCCTAATGATGGCTTGCTTCACTGATAGTGACAGCTCTTTGGATCTCATATTGAGAGTTGACAGCAACAGATTCCAAATGCAAATAGCACACTTGAAATTAACTCTGGACCTTTTATCTGCTCCTTGTAAGTGGGATAATGAGGGAATAACACACACCTGGCCATGGAACAGCTGAGCAGCCAATTGTCCCATTACTTTTGGTCCCTTAAAAAGTGGGAGGCACATATATAAACTGTTGTAATTCCTACACCGTTCACCTGATTTGGATGTAAATACCCTCAAATTAAAGCACATCTTGTTAGTTTCATTTCAAATCCATTGTGATGGTGTATAGAGACAAAAATATCGGAATTGTGTTGATGTCCCAATATTTATGGTCCTGATTGTATGTTGCAAATAGCAGTGGTGCGATCTGATGCACTCATCTCAAAAAAGGCCCACACCAAAAGAACTTTTGGAATAACGCGCAGAGACAGCAGCACCCTGCAATTGCGGACCTCTGCGGTGTGATGCAGTCGGTGTGCTGCTATTAAGCTGGCCCCTGGAGGGCATCCTGCCTTGTTGGAGATGTGCCTCCTCCTTTCTATCAGGCACCCACGTGGAGCCAGTGACTTCCTCATCATCCCCTCCCTCCCCATCACTGGAGCAAACCTGGCAGTATGCTACAGCTGGGGGAACATGACTGCCAGATTGCTGTCCTTCTTGGGCACCCCCTTTCTCTGGGCTCACGCTACTGCCTTCCTCTAGCTGGGTACCATCATCGGAGCCTTCAAAATGCTGGGCATCCTCCTGGAGCATGTACCCAACACTGTGGTCAAACAGTTCGGGGGACACCTCAGGAGGACACGGTGGGGCTAGGGAAGGAGTGACTGATGACATTGAGCCGAGGGAAGAGGCCACGTTGGCAGCTGCTTTGCCAGACAAAGTACCCTGAGCCTGGGTGAGAGGATGAGGACGGCTTGGTCATCCACTCTACCAATTCTTCAGCATGTTGCGGCTCAACGCGGCCAGCTACCGAAAAAAAGGACAAGCGTGTCCCACGGCCACGTGCCGATGAAGATGCACAGTGTCCATGACCAGCACTGTTGCCTCTAGACACAGAGCCTGCTTGCCCTCTTTTATTGGCTTGTAACTGCCTCTCCTTGTTGGCCTTTCAGACATACTAATGGCCTGTTGTGAGATGTAGCTGCACAAAGCTGGGATGCACATATATATATATATATATACTGATTTGATTATACTGCAGCTAGCAGAATCAACTGCCTGCCTGTAGTATTATTAGTATGAGAACACTAGCAATTGTCTTCAGGTAGCTTTAGGTGCACACTGTGCAGAGAACACAGTACATTAACTGTAAATACTGCAGCTGCCTGCCTGTGGTATTAATAGGATCAGAAGAACACCAGCAATTGTCTTCAGGTAGCTTTAGGTGCACACTGTGCAGAGGACACAGTACACTACCTGTAAATACTGCAGCTGCCTGCCTGTGGTATTAATAGGATCAGAAGAACACCAGCAATTGTCTTCAGGTAGCTTAGGTGCACACTGTGCAGAGGACACAGTACACTAACCGTAAATACTGTAAAAACACCTGCTTGCCTGTCAGTATATTAGGAAGAGAATAACAGGAACGGATCTAGCTAAACTGAATACAGTATATATATTATATACACACACACACACACACAGACATATTATATATATACACACATACACACACACACACACACAACACCTAGGATGTATATATATATATATATATATATATATATATTGTGGCAGAGCAAGGCTCTGTCACTATGAAAATGGGGTTAAAGTGGACACAGAGTCTGCATATTGTCTGAGTGCAGAGCTACAGAGTGTAGGTTTGAGGTGGAGAGAACTGCTCTGGCAGTTTTCTCCAGGTTTTGCTAGTTCCTTATGGGGCTCTGTAGTTTGGAGATCCTTCAGAGTCTTGGGTGGGACGGGATCTCCAACCCTGTGTCCGGGTCTTGTGGACAGCCAGCAGGGTGTGTGCCCAGGTGCACACAGCCCATATAACGAGGGACTGGTGAGAGCAGAAAGGGTGGAGGAAGGTGAAGTTGGAGCAGTGGCTGCTAGTAACTGTCTCTGTGTGAGAACAGATGCTGTGTGCGTTGAAGGGCTTCAAAGCTATGTGCGTCCAAGGAGCCAGATGCTGTGTGCGTTGAAGGGCTTCAAAGCTATGTGCGTCCAAGGAGCCAGATGCTGTGTGCGTTGAAGGGCTTCAAAGCTGTGTGCGTCCAGGGAGCCAGAAGCTGTGTGTATTGAAGGGCTGTAAAGCTGTGTGCGTCAAAGGAGCCAGAAGCTGTGTGCATTGAAGCTCTTGAAACTGTGTGTGACCAAGGAGCCTAAGACTGTGTGCATCCAAGCAGCTTGTTTGAGGGGCCTGTTCCCTATAGCAGCAATACTGCTGAAGAGTAGCCAGGTGGGCTAGCATTTTCATTTGGATTTTCTATTGTATTTACTTGCTGAAGCTTGGACCCCTGCGTGGGATTCCTGGATGGACTTTTGTTGTTTTTTCCTTTAATAAACGTGGGCTACCAGGCCCTTAACTATAAATGCCTCTCTGATGTGGACTCACTGCACTAAAACGCATCTATCCACTTGAGCTGAACAATCCCCAATGTCACAAGTGGTGCTCGAATGCGGGCATGTAGACGGTTGAATCTAGGTCCTTGCTCCATGGTGAGTCGCATCAGGAACTACTGCTAGCTGTGTGTGGCAGCCAGGCGAACAGCATTGCACAGAAGTTTGATGGACTGTGTTGCATGCAGGTTGTGTACCTGTGAAAGGAGAATCGCATATTTTTTCTCTCCGTGTTGCATGCAGGTTGTGTACCTGTGAAAGGAGAATCACATATTTTTTTTCTCTCTGCTGTGAAGTGTGTTGCAAGTTGCTGTGTGTAAGACAGCAAGCATGGGGCGTTCAAAACAGAAAAAGGAAGCAATCCTTGCTGAAGCAAGGGAAAGGGTTCTATGGCTAGAGGGTATTTCACCACATGCCCCAGCCACGCCAGAGAATTTTTCCAAGTGTGAAATTTCTGTGACCTGGGGTAAATTAATCATGTCATCCCCAGTTAAAAAGGAAGTGAAAGAAGTTTCCCCTGGCAACAGGAAGCCAGGTGGACAACAGCGTGTGAAAAAGAGGAATATGGTCATCTGTGGAAGCAATGTCCAGGCCAACAGGGATGTCAGGGATCCAAGGAGTCTGTCTGCTGATGGTCATGACCAGTGGTATCCTGTGGCAACAGAGAGCCAGGCATTAAGGAGATTCCAAGAAAGTAAAGTTCAGCTACCAGTACCGTGCTTGGAATGTGGTCAAGTGGGGCATGGAATTTTTACTTGCCCAAGGTTCTGGAACAACGCTGAAGAGTCTGGAAAGGCTGCAGTGTCGTCCTGTGGCCACACAGAGGGAGTAGCTGGTATGGATGCAGCTGAGAGACAGCGCACTCAAGTGAAGGGTATGATGTCAGCCACTGAAAATGGTAAGACTGTTTCAGTTTGTGGGACTGAACCTAGTGACATGGGAGTGTGTCCAGCAGGAAGATCCGCGGTGCAAATGGACATAGACTTGCTGCAGTGTGCTACCCGGAGCAGTGGGGAGGCACTTGGTGAGGACCAGCTGACAGCAAGGTTAAAGACTCAAATGAACATGGGAACTATGCATGTGCCTGCTATAATCCAGCAGAGTGCTGGAGAGGTTAAACTAGGGGTGACCAAAACTGTTATTGTGCCATGTTCCCTAGTGACAGGTGCTGCAGAGTTGCCCAGGGAAACTTCAGAGGAGCTTGCAGTGACGGAGCAGAGAGTTTCCCAGGTCAGCTATGGAGCTGCCCAAGGAGGAAAGAGTTCCCCTTTAAAGATAGAGGGTGATGTGAGGAGAGGCTCACAGGCTGTGGTTGGTAATAGACAATCCACAAAAGTAGCAGTTATGTCTATACGTAATGAAAATTATGATGGTTATGCTGACAAATATGTTACTGTTGGCAAATGTGATGGTATTGGTGATAATGACATTGAAAAATGTGTTCCCTTTAATGTCATGTCTGAAAATGTTGGAAATGTGTTCACTGCCAATGATGGGAGTAGGATATCTCCCATGACAACCAGAAGCGCAGGCTTGTCCATGGAAGTCTCGTGGGGTCTCCATGTGTTGGAGCCAGAGGTTTTCCAGGATGGCTGTGGTGCTACTCTGGTGAAACAAAGGAAGACTGAGTCACACAGTGAGAGTGTGCGGGCGCAGCCCCACAACCCTAAGTGTAACCCAGGTGTCAAGGGGTTAATTCAGCCAGCAAAAGCTGAAAGTGCAGAGCTGTGTGTGTCAGTAGCGCCCCCAGAGCAGGTAGGGCAAAAGCATGTATTACAGCCTGCCTTGTCAGATGATGTGTCAACCCAAGGGGATATGTATAGAAATGACACTGGTGCAGAAGGGTTAAGTGTGAGACATGTGTCTGACAGCGCTCCAGGGGAGCAACAGGCTGTGATGAGGGGTACCTCCAAGGAGTTGGAGGTCTCTTCAAATGTCTCAACCTCACAAGCTGCAGTGGATGAGCCCCTCCATGTCTTGGACAGGGAAAAAGACCTTAGAAAGGTCTGGTATTTAGACATTGGATGTTTAGAGATGACAAAAACCTTACTTGAAATGCTGGAGTTGGTAAAAATGCACTCACTGTACACTTGGGTGTCTCCACCACAGTCGGACCAGGTGGTGCTGCGTAGTACCCATGGGTGGAGCCAGGTGGTACAGGCTGTGCTGGGAAGCCTTGATCGAGAATGGTATTGGTGGGACCAATGCTTATTAACAGTGTGGCAGATAGTCTTGAGGTACTCTGAGAGGGTGCTCCCAGTTACTGAGTGGTATGGAAGGTGCCCAGGAGAACTGTTGGAGACATCAAAGGTCTCTCCGGCTGGTGTAGTGACTATAAACATCTCTGCTGGTGTGGTCCGAGGTGCGGCTGAGCAGTGGTCAATAGAGGGCGTGGATACTGTTTCACCCGCTAAACCTCATGAGAAGGTAGGGCCCAAAATAGACGCAGCACTAGCAGAGATGCTTTCTATCACTCAGAAAGAGGTACAACTTAAAGTACCCGGAGACACTGTAAAGGAAAGTGCTAATGTTGGTTGCTGCAACAATGTAATGTGTACATCAGAAAGGAGTAGTTTGTGCTTGGATCAGTGTCATTTGTTAGATCAGTTACCCATGGAGTGTTGGACAACAGGTGAGGTGAAGCTGTGCTATGGACCCGTGGGGTGTAATCACTTGCCTGTGTTTTGTCCCTCCTCAGGTCTGGTCCTAACAACAAGTACTGAGATAGATGGCACTGATTGTGTTCGACAGGATGTCATTGAAATGTATGATCTGCTAATGTTTGGTGCTGTTAAAAGTGACGTGGTTGCCGTGGGTAACCAGAGAGAGGTTTTTGAACCTGAAAGACCTGTGGTGAAAGATAAAACTGACGTCTGTAAGCTGAAAGGTAGGATCAGGGAAGGCAGAGTTCCCCCAAGAGAGGAGAGTATGCTCAGGAACCCCAAGAGAAGAGAGGGAAGGCAGAGTATACGGAATTATAGGACCCTGTTAAGATCCAAGGTGGGACGTACCTGGAAGCACACCCGAAAAAAGGGTTGGGCCTACGTGGCTGATGGCCAGCACAGAAGTGTCCCAACTGCTATGGTGGGTGCAGGTGTTTCTCCCTCCGGATCGAAACAAGAGGGGGGGGTATGTGGCAGAGCAAGGCTCTGTCACTATGAAAATGGGGTTAAAGTGGACACAGAGTCTGCATATTGTCTGAGTGCAGAGCTACAGAGTGTAGGTTTGAGGTGGAGAGAACTGCTCTGGCAGTTTTCTCCAGGTTTTGCTAGTTCCTTATGGGGCTCTGTAGTTTGGAGATCCTTCAGAGTCTTGGGTGGGACGGGATCTCCAACCCTGTGTCCGGGTCTTGTGGACAGCCAGCAGGGTGTGTGCCCAGGTGCACACAGCCCATATAACGAGGGACTGGTGAGAGCAGAAAGGGTGGAGGAAGGTGAAGTTGGAGCAGTGGCTGCTAGTAACTGTCTCTGTGTGAGAACAGATGCTGTGTGCGTTGAAGGGCTTCAAAGCTATGTGCGTCCAAGGAGCCAGATGCTGTGTGCGTTGAAGGGCTTCAAAGCTATGTGCGTCCAAGGAGCCAGATGCTGTGTGCGTTGAAGGGCTTCAAAGCTGTGTGCGTCCAGGGAGCCAGAAGCTGTGTGCATTGAAGGGCTGTAAAGCTGTGTGCGTCAAAGGAGCCAGAAGCTGTGTGCATTGAAGCTCTTGAAACTGTGTGTGACCAAGGAGCCTAAGACTGTGTGCATCCAAGCAGCTTGTTTGAGGGGCCTGTTCCCTATAGCAGCAATACTGCTGAAGAGTAGCCAGGTGGGCTAGCATTTTCATTTGGATTTTCTATTGTATTTACTTGCTGAAGCTTGGACCCCTGCGTGGGATTCCTGGATGGACTTTTGTTGTTTTTTCCTTTAATAAACGTGGGCTACCAGGCCCTTAACTATAAATGCCTCTCTGATGTGGACTCACTGCACTAAAACGCATCTATCCACTTGAGCTGAACAATCCCCAATGTCACAATATATATACATACACAATACACTGTAAGTGCAGCTAACTGACTCGCCTGCCTACTCTATCTAACTTAAATCAAATGACACTGTCTCTCTGTCTATCTCTCCACCGCCGCAACACACTACACAAGGCCGCCACGCAGGTGGCCTTATATAGTGTGGGGCGTGTACTAAACCCCCTGAGCCATAATTGGCCAAAGCTACCCTGGCTTTGGCCAATTACGGCTCTCTGTACAGATGGCGCTGTGATTGGCCAAGCATGCGGGTCATAGTGCATGCTTGGCCAATCATCAGCCAGCAATGCACTGCGATGCCACAGTGAATTATGGGCCGTGTCTCAGAAGTCTCAGAACATGAAAAGATGTTCATCAGCTGTACACGGCGCCTGCGCAATTAAGAGTACATTGTGGCACACGCTCCCGATGCTCGTGCGGGTGTAGGGGCGGATGCATACAGAAGAGGCCGCATGATGGGCAGAGCTCTTACAATGGGGGTGAATTTCTCAAAGGGGTGGCCTCTACTGTATGCATCTGCCCCTTCACCCGCCCCTTGCAGATTTGCACGAGCATCGGGAGCATGCAGGAGAGTGTGGCATAATGTACTCTTAATTGCGCATGCGCCGTGTACAGCTGATCATGTTCAGAGACTTTCGGCGTCTCCTTTGTCCATACTGCGCAAGCGCTACGCCTGTGCAGTACAGGGCGGACACTATCCAATGGGGGACATTTCTCGACAGGACACCGGCTGCTCCAGGGGAATTCAGTCCCATGCTGTGAAGGGTCAGGCGCCCAGAGTAGCATCCGAGGGAGGTGAAAAATGAGCAGAAACTCCAGCATGCTTCTACGCGAAACCCAGTCCACAGCACAGGGACCCGAAACCGGAAGTGATTTTTTTTTTTGGTGAATAGCTTGGGGGAGCGGTGCCCATGTGCCCCCTATGGACAGGCCACCACTGATCAAGCACTTAGATACATTTAGAGACCTCATCAGCATCCTCCCTCTCATCACCGGAGCCAGCTTGACCATAAGCTGTGGGAACATCACTGCCAATTGGTTGTCCATGACTGGCGTTTCCTCCCTCCAGGGTCCCAATACTCCCGACCTCAGAGACAACATCTTAGCCAATTAATTGCTCTGCATCCTTTGCAGCAAGTGGCTGACACTATATCCAAATAACTCAGCAGGCTCCTCTATGCCAGTTGGCAGGACAACAGCGGTGGTAGTTGTGGCTAAAGAGTTAGACCAAGAATATTCCATTATGGCACTTGGTGATGACTGTGAGATAGTCTGACCCTGGGTGACAGAAGGAGGAGGAAGACAGCTCAGTTAGCCACTCAATCACCACCATGGGCTATGGCTGTAAAGCACACCAAGCACAAAAAAAAATAGGGAAAATGTGCCCTGCCTGCAGATGATAGATCATATCCATGACATTACTTTGGCCTGGGTGCAAAGAGGCTGCTTGCCCCCTCATAGCTGACAGTGGAAATCATTTTTGGAAGGGATGAAAGAGAAAAGAGTTGGGCTACATTGTGAAGTGGAGAACCAGAAGAGGCAACATGACTGGATGGTAAAAAAAAAGGGGAGTAGAAGAGGCAGCAGAATGAGCTCGAGAAGAAGAAGAAAGTAGGGAGAGGAGGCCGAGATAACGAAATATTGAGGAGAGGCAGAATTATGGAGGAGATAGGGAGAGGAATCAGAGAGATGGCATTTTGAACAAGGTGATGGGAGAAGGCAGTAAAACTGGATTGTAGAGGAGGTAGAGAAAAAAAAAAGTCAGTGAGATTTGATTGTGGAGGAGGTAGGGAGAAGAGGCAGATGGACCAAATAACGATAGAGAAGGTAGTGGGACCTGACTGCTAAAGAGGATGGGAGAGGAAGCAGGGTGACCGGATTATGGAGGATGTAGGGAGGGGAGGAAGCATTATCAAATTATTGGGGTAGTAGAGAGAGGAGGCAATGAGACCAGATTATGGAGAAGGTAGGAAGAGGAGGCAGTAAAATTTGATCATGGAGGAGTTAGAGATTGAAGGCAGTGATAACAGATTTATGGAAGAAGAAGTATGAGGATGTGGCAGTAGGAACGGATTATGGTGGAGGTAAGAATAGGAGGCAGTGGGACCAGATAATGGAGAAGGAAGTCAGAGAAGTCAGCAAGACCAGATTACCGAGGAGATAAGGAGGGGAGACAATGAGACCAGATTATGGAACTGGTAGGGAGAGAAGACAGAGAGACCTGATAATGGAGGAGGTAGGGAGAGGAGGCAGTAAGACTAGATTTGGGGGGGAGATAGAGAGAGGAGGCATTGATAACAGATTGTAGAAGAAGCAGGAAGAGGGGAAAGTGGGATTGTGGAGGAGGTAGTAACAGATCGATTATGAAATTAATCGATTACTATTAATTACTCTGTACCTGTGTATTGTCTTGAGTATTAGTGCCAGGAAGCTAGCTGTTAGGTAATTTGGACAGGGTAAAATCCCCAAATCCTCACTAAATTTAATAGGTACGATGCCCGGCGGTGTGGAGAGGCTACTCTTTGTACATCTTGCCGCATGTATGCGTTCCTTGATCATCTGATCGAGGGTGAATACTGCTGTGCAAAATGTAAGCACATTGTTTCCCTGGAAGCCCAGGTTCTGAATCTAGGGAAGCAACTGTCAGCACTGAGAAGTCCCTCCATACTAAAGGTGAGCCAGGAATGTATACGGCAGGTGCCGGCAGGGGCCAGCACAGAGGCGGGTGGAGACAAAGAGGCGCAGGCACTAGCAAAGAGTAGATGGGTGACAGTCAGGAGGGGTAGAGGGGGAAGTGCCAGAGAGGCCGATCCAGGACTGGAGCATCCCAATAAGTACGCTCCATTGAGTGTCATTGGTGAAACCAGTCAGGGACCAGCACTGCTGGAGATGAGGGACTCTCCTAGCTGCCGGGGGAAGAACTCCTCCAGTGAGAGTGGGGGGGCAGCAAAGGGAAAGGAAAGACAGATTCTGGTGGTAGGGGACTCAATTCTTAGAAGGACAGAGAGGGCAATCTGTAACCAAGACCTGAAGCGCCGAACAGTATGTTGTCTACCGGGCGCTCGGGTTCGGCACATCACGGATCTTGTGGACAGATTACTGGGAGGGGCTGGGGAAGACCCGGCTGTCATGGTGCACGTTGGCACCAATGACAAAGTCAGAGGCAGATGGAGTGTCCTAAAGAACGATTTTAGGGACTTAGGTGCTAAATTGAGGAAAGGACCTCCAAGGTAGTATTCTCAGGAATAATACCGGTACATCGAGCCACACCAGAAAGGCAGAGAGAGATTAGGGAAGTAAACAAGTGGCTGAAGAGCTGGTGTAGTAAGGAGGGGTTTGGGTTCCTGGAGGACTGGGCCGACTTCTCAGTCGGTAACCGGTACTATAGAAGGGACAGACTGCACCTAAATGAGGAGGGTGCAGATCTGCTGGGAATGAAGATGGCCAAAAAGTTAGAGGGGTTTTTAAACTAGGCGATGGGGGGGAGGGTCCAGAGACAGTGATAGCCAGCACAGATATAATTCCAGAGGGTAGTGTTGGGGGCATTAGTGGTAGGTTAACCAAAGCACAAAAACACAAGGTGAGTATAGTAGCAAGTCCTAGTTGCAATTTTGAAACACCCAATACGAGGACAATATGCGACCGGTCTAAACTATGTGGCATGTTCACCAATGCCAGGAGCATGGCAGACAAGATGGGTGAACTAGAGATACTGTTGTACAAGGAGGATTTGGATTTTGTGGGAGTTTCAGAGACCTGGTTCAACAGCTCTCATGATTGGCTGGCAAACATTCAAGGGTATACCCTATACCGCAAGGATAGAGAGGGTAAAAAAGGGGGAGGGGTATGCCTATATATCAAGAATAATGTACAAGCGAATGTGAGAGATGACATCACTGAGGGAGCTAGAGAGGAGGTGGAATCCTTATGGGTAGAGCTCCAAAGGGATGAAGCTAAGGGGAAAATAATACTGGGAGTATGCTATAGGCCCCCTAACCTGAAGGAGGAAGTGGAGACGGATCTCCTATCACAAATTGGATTAGCAGCAAGGATGGGAAGTGTTATCATAATGGGGGATTTTAATTATCCAGACATAGACTGGGCGGAGGGAACCGCACATTCATTTAAGGCTCGCCAGTTCCTTAATGTCTTGCAGGACAATTTTATGGGTCAGATGGTAGACGCACCAACTAGAAATAAAACATTACTGGATCTACTGATTACCAACAATACAGACCTGATCACAGATGTGGAAATACGGGGCAATTTAGGTAACAGCGATCACAGGTCAATTAGTTTCAGTATAAATCACACAAATAGGAAACATAAAGGGAATACAAAGACACTGAATTTCAAAAGAGCCAACTTCCCTAAACTACAAACCTTGCTAAAAGGCATAAATTGGGATAAAATATTAGGAACAAAGAATACGGAGGAGAGATGGGTTTGCTTTAAGAGCATATTAAATAAGGGCATTAGCCAATGTATCCCATTGGGTAATAAATTTAAAAGAGCAAACAAAAATCCTGGATGGCTTAACTCCAATGTAAAAATGCATATAAAAGCAAAGGAGAAGGCCTTCAAAAAATACAAGGTTGAGGGATCATCCTCAGCATTCAGACTTTATAAAGAATGCAATAAGAAATGTAAGGGTGCAATTAGGACGGCTAAGATAGAACATGAAAGACACATAGCGGAGGAGAGCAAAAAAAATCCCAAGAAATTCTTTAAGTATGTAAACAGTAAAAAAGGGAGGACAGACCATATTGGCCCCATAAAGAATGAGGAAGGACATCTGGTTACAAAGGATGGGGAGATGGCAAAGGTATTGAATTTATTCTTCTCCTCAGTCTTCACGAGTGAATCGGGGGGCTTCAGTAACCAAAACTGCAGTGTTTATCCTCATGACACAACACAGGAAGCACCTCCATGGTTAACAGAGGACGGAATTAAAATTAGACTTGAGAAACTTAACATTAATAAATCACCGGGACCAGATGGCTTGCATCCGAGGGTACTTAGGGAACTCAGTCAGGTGATTGCCAGACCGTTGTTCCTAATTTTTACAGACAGTCTATTGACTGGAATGGTACCAGCTGATTGGAGAAAAGTCAATGTAGCACCAATATTTAAAAAGGGCCCAAAAAACATCCCTGGAAATTACAGACCAGTTAGCCTAACATCAATAGTATGTAAAATCTTGGAGGGGATGATAAGGGACTATATACAAGATTTTAGTAATAAGAATGATATCATTAGCAGTAATCAGCATGGATTCATGAAGAATCGTTCTTGCCAAACCAATCTATTAACCTTCTATGTGGAGATGAGTTGCCATCTAGATAAAGGAAGGCCCGTAGACGTGGTGTATCTGGATTTTGCAAAAGCATTTGACACAGTTCCCCATAAACGTTTACTGTACAAAATAGGGTCCGTTGGCATGGACCATAGGGTGAGTACCTGGATTGAAAACTGGCTACAAGGGCGTGTTCAGAGGGTGGGAATAAATGGGGAGTACTCAGAATGGTCAGGGGTGGGTAGTGGGGTCCCCCAGGGTTCTGTGCTGGGACCAATCTTATTTAATTTGTTTATAAATGATCTGGAGGATGGGATAAACAGTTCAATCTCTGTATTTGCAGACGATACTAAGCTAAGCAGGGCAATAACTTCTCCACAGGATGTGGAAACCTTGCAAAAAGACCTGAACAAATTAATGGGGTGGGCGACTACATGGCAAATGAGGTTCAATGTAGAAAAATGTAAAATAATGCATTTGGGTGGCAAAAATATGAATGCAATCTATACACTGGGGGGAGAACCTCTGGGGGAATCTAGGATGGAAAAGGACCTGGGGGTCCTAGTAGATGATAGGCTCAGCAATGGCATGCAATGCCAAGCTGCTGCTAATAAGGCAAACAGAATATTGGCATGTATTAAAAGGGGGATCAACTCCAGAGATAAAACGATAATTCTCCCGCTCTACAAGACTCTGGTCCGGCCGCACCTGGAGTATGCTGTCCAGTTCTGGGCACCAGTCCTCAGGAAGGATGTACTGGAAATGGAGCGAGTACAAAGAAGGGCAACAAAGCTAATAAAGGGTCTGGAGGATCTTAGTTATGAGGAAAGGTTGCGAGCGTTGAACTTATTCTCTCTGGAGAAGAGACGCTTGAGAGGGGATATGATTTCAATTTACAAATACTGTACTGGTGACCCCACAATAGGGATAAAACTTTTTCGCAGAAGAGAGTTTAATAAGACTCGGGCCACTCATTACAATTAGAAGAAAAGAGGTTTAACCTTAAACTACGTAGAGGGTTCTTTACTGTAAGAGCGGTAAGGATGTGGAATTCCCTTCCACAGGCGGTGGTCTCAGCGGGGAGCATTGATAGCTTCAAGAAACTATTAGATAATCACCTGAATGACCGCAACATACAGGGATATGTAATGTAATACTGACACATAATCACACACATAGGTTGGACTTGATGGACGTGTGTCTTTTTTCAACCTCACCTACTATGTAACTATGTAACTATTTTCATAATCGATTAATCGGCCAGTAACATAATGGGCTAAAAAAAAAACTAAAATTATCCTTTATAGTACAAAAAGAGCAAATAATCGCTACTGTAAATATTAATTTCACTGTTCCACAGTAAAAAATGGACCCCTTACAGTAGCGATTATTTGCTCTTTTTTGTACTATAAAGGGCTAATTTCAGTTTTTTTAACCCCATTATGTTACTAAATGTCTTAGGCCTGGTTCACACTATGCCTTTTTTGCAGAAACACATTACAGTTCATTTACCGTGGTTTCCTATGGGACACGTTCACATCTATGCTTTTTTCAGCTGCTGCGTTATTTGGAAAGGGTCAAGGACTTTTTTCAGTGCAAAACGGTGCTTTTCTTTGTTCAAGATACTTCAATTGAGAAGCTGCAGAAAAGCATGTAATGCGTTTTTGCAGCAATTTGTGTTTTTTAATCTGCCCAACAACAAATTGGCCAAAAAAAAAAAAAAGCATAAAAAAAGCAAACGCACAGCAAAACACACTGCAGAAACAGATCAAAAGAAAACTGCATAGGTATGTACTGAGCCTTATGCTGGTCACATGGATCAATTTTCAGATGAGAATATTAATATGAAAAATTTTTGTGCATTCGCTGAATAAAAGAATGTTGTTTGAAATTTTCACTTGTTTTTAACATTCAGTTTTAAAATGACTGTAATTTCTGAACGAAAACCACATCCACTGTGTGAAGATTCCTTTGACCAAGAAGTTTTCTATTTCTAATAATGATATCTGATATTTACCAGATTCACCTCTAATAGTATATACAGTATATCTCTTCTGTCTTAGAGATTTTGCTCCCTAACCATATCTTTGGTGATTTATATTTACCACTGCATAGAGATATTTAAGAATAAATTGCCTTTTTTTAACTTTACATATTAACTAAATTATCCACCACACTTCTTTTAAGGTAATTAACCGATTAATCGATTAATCAAAACAATAATCGGCCAACTAATCGATTATGAAAATAATCGTTAGTTGCAGCCCTAGTCCAGAACTACACTACAATCAAAATAACTTTTTTATAAACAACAGAAAGTACCTCAGAACTGCTGAAAGAACCGTGTTTGCCTATCATTGCCTCTAAAAATAGAAAATATGCTCCAAAAAATCTAATAAATTGCTGGCTCATAGGAAGATGTATACCTAAGAAACATGTGACCATGACTTAAAATTTCAGCTAGAATAGAATTTGAAAAAAAATAATAATTATTTTTTCATATAATATGAATAGATTAAACATAAAAATAAATATCCCCATAAAATTAAAAAAAAAAAAATATTTCTAAATAGTTATTTGATAATTTCCTTAAGTTTTTTCCTTGCGTTTTTGGTGTATTTTGTTAGTTTTTTTTTTTTTTTTTTAGATTTGTTTTAGTCGATAGGAAGAAAATCAATGAAAATTCACTTACCACTTCCCTACCAGCCTATTACAGAATGACATTCGCAAGGTGGATCAGTTATCCTGAGTAGGCGCCATATGACGTCCAGCAAGATAAGCCGCTCGTGCGCACCCGGTGGCCTATCTTGGTAAAGTGCCTACAACGTTGCTCAGAGACAAATCTGTGATTAAACCTCTGTGCACCATATAAAAAATAATTACTCCCTAATGTTCACATGGGACTAGAGGCTCTCAAAGCTAAGTGGGTGGGGGATTTCCTGGCACTAGATATGGAAGGTTGGGAAGAAATGGGGGAGGGCTCCTTTTCACAATTGGTCTCTGCTAGGGACAGACTAGTACCAGTTCAAAATTATGCATAGAGTGTACTTCACACCCATGAGTTTACACAAAATATATTAATCCTTTCCAGCTTCCTGCCGGAGGTGCACCTCACCATCAGCGGACATTTCCCATGTATTTTGGAGCTGTCCCCAGTGGAGGTGTGCTTGCTAGGACTTGTAGACCCATTGGCTCCCAGCCGAGCAGTCAGAACCTTACTGGGGCTATTACTTTATTATGCACGCAAGGCCATTGTCCTCAGGTGGAAAGCCTCTTCTGCTCCTCAATTAACTTTTGGAAACGGTTAGTTAATTTAGCTCTGCCATTATACAAGGCCACTTTCCTCTCTCAAGGTTGTGGCAAAAAATTCCACAAATTATGGAACATATGGGCGGAATCCCCGGCTACAAATGCGGACTCTCTGGATAATTATTCAATACTTGATATGTATTGCAAGGCAAGTAAAATTTAAAAAAAAATATTGACTTGATATACAAGCGAGGTCTTGATATACAAGTTGCATCAAGTCACAACTGAGTATAAAAGAGAAGAGAGGCGCCTCTAAGTGTAGCAATATGATTAAATTTAATGAAAGTACAACATTTAGAAACATGATTGATGATTAAAACAGGCTCATTTAAGTATGCAGGCATCCAGGTAAAGTTGTCCACATAGGCCATCCTCCGCACCGCCATCAATGTCATCCCTTCCACGCTGAGCTCCAAGAGCGCTTCAAGCCTCGCTATCAGATTGCTCTTCTGCAGGGTAGTCTTCCTGGTCATGATTGCAGACTGACAGCGGTGAGAGGCGGCGGTGCGCAGGAAGGTCTGGACAGCTTTACATAGTTACATAGTAGGTGAGGTTGAAAAAGACACAAGTCCATCAAGTCCAACCTATGTGTGTGTGATTATATGTCACTATTACATTGTATATCCCTGTATGTTGCGGTCGTTCAGGTGCTTATCTAATAGTTTTTTTGAAATTATCGATTCTCCCCATTGAGACCACCGCCTGTGGAAGGGAATTCCACATCCTAACCTTACAGTAAAGAACCCTCTATGCAGTTTAAGGTTAAACCGCTTTTCTTCTCATTTTAGTGAATGGCCACGTGCCTTATTAAATTACGTTACGCGGAAAAGTTTTATCCCTATTGTGGGGTCTCCAGAGACAATAAGTTCAGCGCTCGCAACATATCCTCATAACTAAATATCCTCCAGACCCTTTATTCGTTTTTTTGCCCTTCTCTGGACTCTCTGCAGTTCCAGTACATCCTTCTTGAGGACTGGTGCCCAGAACTGGATGGCATTCTCCAGGTGCAGCCGGACCAGAGTCTTGTTGAGTAGGAGAATTATCATTTTAGTTAACCCCCTTCTTAAAAGATGGAGAAATTCTGTTTACTTTATTAGCAGCAGCTTCAGGGCCGGTCCCAGGCGGGTGCACGGGGTGCAGTGCACCCGGGCGCCAGAGAGGTGGGGGCGCTGAAGCGCCAGAGTGCTCCCCTCCCTCCTCCTCCTCCTCCTCTCCGTGTCCAGAGCAGGCTCCCTCCGCACGGCCGCTGTGTTTTTCGCTGCTGCCCATCCCCCTCCCTCCTTCTCCTGTCAGAGAAGGAGAGCAGCCGCCGGAGATCGGAGCGGCTGGTCTCTGTGTGGAGAGAGACCAGCCGCTCAGTGACTTCGCTGAGGGGGAGAGCGGTCCGTGCCTGCAGCCTGACACACACAGGTTCTCCTCCTCTGTCTCTCACTCCCGCGGCCCCCCCAAGCCTGTCTAGATAACTGCTCTTCACCCGGGCGGCGCGGCTGCACACTGTCCTCTCTAGCTGCCGCCCGGGTTTTAATGGGTCTCTAGAGTACTAATAGAGGGAGGTTTGTCTCTGGGGCGGTCTGTACTAATCGAGGGGGATTTGTCCTGGGGGGTCACTGGTCAGTACTAATGGGGGGGTTGTCCTGGAGGGGGGGTCTGTACCAATAGAGGGGGGGGGCATTGTCCCGGAGGTCTGTACTAAAGGAGGGGGCTTTGTCCTGGTGGGGGGTCTGTACTAATGGAGGGGGGTTGTCCTGGGGGGTCTGTACTAATGAAGGGGGGTTTGTCCTAGGGGGGTCTGTACTAATGGGGGGTTGTCCTGGGGGGGTCTGTACTAAAGGAGGGGGGTTTGTCCTGGTGGGGAGTCTGTACTAATGGGGGGTTGTCCTGGGGGGGTCTGTACTAATGGGGGGGGCTTGTCCTGGGGGGGTCTGTACTAATGGAGGGGGTTTGTCCTGGGGGAGTCTGTATTAATGGGGGGTTGTCCTGGGGGGTCTGTACTAATGGGGGGGCTTGTCCTGGGGGGGTCTGTACTAATGAAGGGGGGATTTGTCCTGGGGGGTCTGTACTAATGGGGGGGTTGTCCTGGGGGGGGTCTGTACTAAAGGAGGGGGGTTTGTCCTGGTGGGGGGTCTGTACTAATGGAGGGGATTTGTCCTGGTGGGGGGTCTGTACTAATGGGGGGGGCTTGTCCTGGGGGGGTCTGTACTAATGGAGGGGGGGTTGTCCTGGGGGGTCTGTACTAATGAAGGGGGATTTGTCCTGGGGGTGGCTGTACTAATGGAGGGATCTTGCCCTGGGGGGGTCTGCACTAATGGGGGGGGTTGTCTTGGGGGGTCTGTACTAATGGAGGGGGGTTTGTCCTGGTGGGGGGTCTGTACTAATGAAGGGGGATTTGTCCTGGGGGGTCTGTACTAATGGGGGGGCTTGTCCTGGGGGGTCTGTACTAAAGGAGGGGGGTTTGTCCTGGTGGGGAGTCTGTATTAATGGGGGGTTGTCCTGGGGGGTCTGTACTAATGGGGGGGCTTGTCCTGGGGGGGTCTGTACTAATGAAGGGGGGATTTGTCCTGGGGGGTCTGTACTAATGGGGGGGTTGTCCTGGGGGGGTCTGTACTAAAGGAGGGGGGTTTGTCCTGGTGGGGGGTCTGTACTAATGGAGGGGATTTGTCCTGGTGGGGGGTCTGTACTAAAGGGGGGCTTGTCCTGGGGGGGTCTGTACTAATGGAGGGGGGTTGTCCTGGGGGTCTGTACTAATGAAGGGGGATTTGTCCTGGGGGTGGCTGTACTAATGGAGGGATCTTGCCCTGGGGGGGTCTGCACTAATGGGGGGTTGTCTTGGGGGGTCTGTACTAATGGAGGGGGGTTTGTCCTGGTGAGGGGTCTGTACTAATGGAGGGGGGTTGTCCTGGGGGGGGTCTGTACTAATGAAGGGGGATTTGTCCTGGGGGGTCTGTACTAATGGGGGGGTTGTCCTGGGGGGGTCTGTACTAAAGGAGGGGGGTTTGTCCTGGTGGGGAGTCTGTACTAATGGGGGGGTTGTCCTGGGGGGTCTGTACTAAAGGAGGGGGGTTTGTCCTGGTGGGGGGTCTGTACTAATGGAGGGGATTTGTCCTGGTGGGGGGTCTGTACTAAAGGGGGGGGCTTGTCCTGGGGGGGTCTGTACTAATGGAGGGGGGTTGTCCTGGGGGTCTGTACTAATGAAGGGGGATTTGTCCTGGGGGTGGCTGTACTAATGGAGGGATCTTGCCCTGGGGGGGTCTGCACTAATGGGGGGGTTGTCTTGGGGGGTCTGTACTAATGGAGGGGGGTTTGTCCTGGTGAGGGGTCTGTACTAATGGAGGGGGGTTGTCCTGGGGGGTCTGTACTAATGAAGGGGGATTTGTCCTGGGGGGGTCTGTACTAATGGGGGGGTTGTCCTGGGGGGGTCTGTACTAAAGGAGGGGGGTTTGTCCTGGTGGGGAGTCTGTACTAATGGGGGGGTTGTCCTGGGGGGTCTGTACTAATGGAGGGGGTTTGTCCTGGGGGAGTCTGTATTAAAGGGGGGTTGTCCTGGGGGGTCTGTACTAATGGGGGGGGCTTGTCCTTGGGGGGTCTGTACTAATGAAGGGGGGATTTGTCCTGGGGGTCTGTACTAATGGGGGGGTTGTCCTGGGGGGGTCTGTACTAAAGGAGGGGGGTTTGTCCTGGTGGGGGGTCTGTACTAATGGAGGGGATTTGTCCTGGTGGGGGGTCTGTACTAATGGGGGGGCTTGTCCTGGGGGGGTCTGTACTAATGGAGGGGGGGTTGTCCTGGGGGGTCTGTACTAATGAAGGGGGATTTGTCCTGGGGGTGGCTGTACTAATGGAGGGATCTTGCCCTGGGGGGGGTCTGCACTAATGGGGGTTGTACTAATGGAGGGGGGTTTTGTCCTGGTGGGGGGTCTGTACTAATGGAGGGGGGTTCTCCTGGGGGGTCTGTACTAATGGAGGGGGCTTTGTCCTGGTGGGGGTCTGTACTAATGGAGGGGGGGTTGTCCTGGGGGGTCTGTACTAATGAAGGGGGGATTTGTCCTGGGGGGTCTGTACTAATGGAGGTGGGGTTTGTCCTGTTGGGGTCTGTACTAATAGAGGGGGGTTGTCCTGGGGGGTCTGTACTAATGAATGGGGGATTTGTCCTGGGGGGGGTCTGTACTAAAGGAGGGGGTTTATCCTGGGGGGTCTGTACCAATGGAGGGGGGGTGTTTGTCCGGGGGAGTCTGTACTAATGGAGGGGGGTTTGTCCTGGGGGTCTGTACTAATGGAGGAGGGTTTGTCCTGGTGGGGGGTCTGTACTAATGGAGGAGGGGTTTGTCCTGGTGGGGTCTGTACTAGTGGAGGGGGGTTCTCCTGGGGGGGGTCTACACTGCAGCTGCGGGCTTTTCTTTTGCCCCTTCCCCTCCCTTTCCTCCGCACGTGCACTGCTATACTAGTGAGCGGTGCTGGCCGGCGCAGCCTCCCACTATGTTTCTTCCCCTGCCTTCATATCAGCCAGGGTAAAAATAGAATAGAAAAAGGAGCATAGAAGAGGATTGTGGGACATGTAGTCCCGAGGACTGACAGCCCCACTGTAACACGGAAACTGCAGCCCACACAGCATGCTCAGCTGAATGGGAGAGAGAGAGAGACAGGAGCCTGGGAAAGCTTTCAGGGAAGTACACCCTGGACTCCAGAGGGAGAGGGGAGTGCTGAGGGAACACCATCAGAGAGGGAACCCCACTGCCCTGCACCACCAGAGGGAAAGACACACAGCCTAACGCCATCCCTGGTGGAGAAAGGAATTCGAGTCATTGCTGGAATACAGATCTGGGTGCTACCCAGCTGAGTCACCACGGGCAATTCAGAGTGAGCTGACTCCTGATCAGAGGAACCGTTGCTGTATCGCTGGGTCAGGTGAGAGGGCCGATCGGCCATTATCTACTAACGTCCATAGGAACTGCAGTCTCTGACAATCTTCTTGTTCTGACCATCTCTTGTATAATGTCTGCAGTCTCTGACCATCTCCTGCACTATGTCTGCTGTCTCTGACCATCTCCTGCACTATGTCTGCTGTCTCTGACCATCTCCTGTATTATATCTGCAGTCTCTGACCATCTCTTGTATAATGTCTGCAGTCTCTGACCATCTCTTGTATAATGTCTGCAGTCTTTGACCATCTCTTGTATCATGTCTGCAGTCTCTGACCATCTCTTGTATCATGTCTGCAGTCTCTGACCATCTCTTGTATCATGTCTGCAGTCTCTGACCATCTCTTGTATCATGTCTGCAATCTCTAACCAGCTTCTGTACCATGTCTGCAGTGTCTGACTGTCTCTTGTATCATGTCTACAGTCTCTGACCATCTATTCTATCTTGTCTGCAGTCTCTGACCATCTCCTGCATTATGTCTGCAGTGTCTGACCATCTCCTGTATTATGTCTGCAGTCTCTGACCATCTCCTGTATTATGTCTGCAGTCTCTGACCATCTCCTGTATTATGTCTGCAGTCTCTGACCATCTCCTGCACTATTTCTGCAGTCCCTGATCATCTCCTGTATCATGTCTGCAGTCTCCGACCATCTCCTGTACTATGTCTGCAGTCTCTGACCATCTCCTGTATCATGTCTGCAGTCTCTGACCATCTCCTGTACTATGTCTGAAGTCTCTGATCACCTCTTGTACTATGTCTGCAGTCTCTGACCATCTCCTGTACTATGTCTGCAGTCTCTGACCATCTCCAGTATCATGTCTGCAGTCTCTGACCATGTCCTTTACCATGTCTGAAGTCTCTGATCACCTCTTGTACCATGTCTGCAGTCTCTGATCATCTCCTGTACCATGTCTGGAGTCTTTGACCATCTCCTGTATCATGTCTGCAGTCTCTGACCATCTCCTGTACTATGTCTGCAGTCTCTGACCATCTCCTGTATTATGTCTGCAGACTCTGACCATCTCCTGTATTATGTCTGCAGGCTCTGACCATCTCCTGTATTATGTCTGCAGGCTCTGACCATCTCCTGCACTATGTCTGCAGTCTCTGACCATCTCCTGTATCATGTCTGCAGTCTCTGACCATCTCCTGCACTATGTCTGCAGTCTCTGACCATCTCCTGTACTATGTCTGCAGTCTCTGACCATCTCCTGCATTATGTCTACAGGCTCCGACCATCTCCTGCACTATGTCTGCAGTCTCTGACCATCTCCTGTATCATGTCTGCAGTCTCTGACCATCTCCTGTATCATGTCTGCAGTCTCTGACCATCTCCTGTATCATGTGTGCAGTCTCTGACCATCTCCTGTACTATGTTTGCAGTCTCTGACCATCTCCTGTATCATGTCTGCAGTCTCTGATCATCTCTTGTATCATGTCTGCAGTCTCTGACCATCTCCTGTATCATGTCTGAAGTCTCTGACCATCTCCTGCACTATGTTTGCAGTCTCTGACCATCTCCTGTATCATGTGTGCAGTCTCTGACCATCTCCTGTACTATGTCTGCAGTCTCTGACCATCTCCTGTATCATGTCTGCAGTCTCTGACCATCTCCTGTATCATGTCTGCAGTCTCTGACCATCTCCTGTATCATGTCTGCAGTCTCTGATCATCTCCTGTATCATGTGTGCAGTCTCTGACCATCTCCTGTACTATGTCTGCAGTCTCTGACCATCTCCTGTATCATGTCTGCAGTCTCTGACCATCTCCTGCACTATGTCTGCAGTCTCTGATCATCTCCTGTATCATGTCTGCAGTCTCTGACCATCTCCTGTACCATGTCTGGAGTCTCTGACCATCTCCTGTATCATGTCTGCAGTCTCTGACCATCTCTTGCACTATGTCTGCAGTCTGTGACCATCTCCCGTATCATGTCTGCAGTCTCCTGTACTATGTCTGCAGTCTCTGACCATCTCCTGTACTATGTCTGCAATCTCTGACCATCTCCTGTATTATGTCTGCAGGCCTTGACCATCTCCTGCACTATGTCTGCAGTCTCTGACCATCTCCTGTATCATGTCTGCAGTCTCTGACCATCTCCTGCACTATGTCTGCAGTCTCTGATCATCTCCTGTATCATGTCTGCAGTCTCTGACCATCTCCTGTATCATGTCTGCAGTCTCTGACCATCTCCTGTATCATGTCTGCAGTCTCTGACCATCTCCTGTATCATGTCTGCAGTCTCTGACCATCTCCTGTATCATGTCTGCAGTCTCTGACCATCTCCTGTATCATGTCTGCAGTCTCTGACCATCTCCTGTATCATGTCTGCAGTCTCTGGCCATCTCCTGCATTATGTCTGCAGTGTCTGACCATCTCCTGTATTATGTCTGCAGTCTCTGACCATCTCCTGTATTATGTCTGCAGTCTCTGACCATCTCCTGTATTATGTCTGCAGTCTCTGACCATCTCCTGCACTATTTCTGCAGTCTCTGACCATCTCCTGTATTATGTCTGCAGTCTCTGACCATCTCCTGCACTATGTCTGCAGTCTCTGATCATTTCCTGTATCATGTCTGCAGTCTCTGACCATCTCCTGTATCATGTCTGCAGTCTCTGACCATCTCTTGTATAATGTCTGCAGTCTCTGACCATCTCTTGTATCATGTCTGCAGTCTCTGACCATCTCTTGTAGCATATCTGCAGTCTCTGACCATCTCTTGTATCATGTCTGCAGTCTCTGACCATCTCTTGTATCATGTCTGCAATCTCTAACCAGCTTCTGTACTATGTCTGCAGTGTCTGACTGTCTCTTGTATCATGTCTACAGTCTCTGACCATCTATTCTATCTTGTCTGCAGTCTCTGACCATCTCCTGTATTATGTCTGCAGTGTCTGACCATCTCCTGTATCATGTCTGCAGTCTCTGACCATCTCCTGTATCATGTCTGCAGTCTCTGACCATCTCCTGTATCATGTCTGCAGTCTCTGATCATCTCCTGTATCATGTGTGCAGTCTCTGACCATCTCCTGTACTATGTCTGCAGTCTCTGACCATCTCCTGTATCATGTCTGCAGTCTCTGACCATCTCCTGCACTATGTCTGCAGTCTCTGATCATCTCCTGTATCATGTCTGCAGTCTCTGACCATCTCCTGTATCATGTCTGCAGTCTCTGACCATCTCCTTTACCATGTCTGCAGTCTCTGACCATCTCCTTTACCATGTCTGAAGTCTCTGACCATCTCCTTTACCATGTCTGAAGTCTCTGATCATCTCCTGTACCATGTCTGGAGTCTTTGACCATCTCCTGTACTATGTCTGCAGTCTCTGACCATCTCCTGTATTATGTCTGCAGTCTCTGACCATCTCCTGTATTATGTCTGCAGTCTCTGACCATCTCCTGTATTATGTCTGCAGGCTCTGACCATCTCCTGTATTATGTCTGCAGGCTCTGACCATCTCCTGCACTATATGTTAAATGGGTGTGTGGACAAGGGATTATAGCGGTGCTAGGGTCAGGAAGATTAGAGAAGAAAAGATAAAACAAAAAATACTAAAATTACAAATTTTATTAATAGTCTATCATAAATACAATGTACATTATAAACAATTCATACAGTAATTATACAAATTTTGTGGATACATGTACTGTAAGTGACCCTAAGAATGGTCAAGTGGGCCAGATGGCAAGTGGCCGTTGAAGGAGGGGGGGCTCATTTTCCTACATGTTTCGCCAAAACATTGGCTTCTTCAGGGAACAGGAGCTCATAGGGTGGATATATATAAAAAATTCTGTGTGGTGGACATAAAAAACACATGTTAGAAATATTAATTTGACCAAACACTGCATAGTAAAAACAATAACACACTGCAACTGTGGCTGGACATTCATGCAACCCCAAGCTCCACACCACTAAACGGAACTGCGGACATACCTGGGGCGTCAGTGCCCAAGACGGGAGGGAAGAGAGGGAGAGGGGGGAACACAGCCACCCAAGGAGATCCCCACAGGGGAGCAGGCAGACCGCGCCGTAAATTATGCCTGCAGGGGGCATACAGTAGACCTGGCAAAGGAATGTAAAGATAGTCATGTGTCATAATGCACTGTGGTAGTTATTCCAGGAATAGAGGGTTGCGCATATGTGCATTGTATTAAAAAGAGAACAAAAAATATATGTATATAAATAGGTATAAATGTATCTATATCTCTGGAAAGGGTGCGGACTTACATGTATATCTAAAAGCTGTAGAGAGGCAAGGTCAGGAAGTGCCTGTGATATATGTATGCACACAGCAAGGAAAGGACATCAAGGTTGAACCATATCTGCAGACCACTTAAAGCAGGCCTAGTTGGAAAAATGGATAGTGTTAGGGGTCTTGCTGTTGTTAACTGGGGCCAGATATGGTAGTTTATGCCTATACTTACTTGATGGTATCTGCTGTAAGAAAAGATTCTCATAGCGGTACATTCACAGGTATATAGTACCGGTGCTGGGATGAAAAAGGGATAAAAATAACAGTGGATCCTATATGAAATATAAAGGAAAAAAGGAGGATCAGAAAGGTAGGGAAATGGAAGCTTTAAAATGTACTTGGGCACAGGTGAGGCTAGTGAAAAGGAATCTATTACCTAATTCATCATGAAGCACACCATGTTGCTTGAGAAAATCAGTGTTAACCACCAGAGTAAGAGGCCGGTCCAAAGTAAGTTCTAAAAAGTATGTAAAGGAATAATAAATAATTTATTCATGTAAACAACATGAAGTCAGGGTGTTTTGAAAGGCAGAAGTTTACCTTGTAGCTGTGTGCAGAGCGAATGCAGGCACGTCCCTCGTCCATGGGAACTGAGGGACTGGCCGGTTACTCATATACCCCCCACACCTGATCAGATGATGATCAGGTGTGCGGACGCTAAACGAGGGGTAGCCACGGCTGTGCACTGCACGGTGCCTAGGAACTACGAGTTCCATCATGCAACGCGCGCACATGCTCAGATCTCACGGACCGTGTGGCGATTGGAGAGGCGAACACCCCTGGAATGGGAAGTACCAAGGTGTCCTCTCACCCAATCTGCCGATGGAATAAAGGACCAGAGAGTCTGAGAACAGACGTGGGCACCCAGGGGCAGACAGTTGTCTGCGCCTTGGCGTCCGTACAGGCAAAGACAGCGCTAGCCATGTCACCCCCAAACCGGGAGAGCCCGCGGAGCCGCCGCCCACCACCCACGCCACAGATAATCCCCCCAGTCGTGGGGCTAGCCAAGGCACCAGGGACAACCGCAGTCCAGTGGCGGGGAACAAAGGGGCACGAAGTGTAGTGCGCCGAGACACAGGATGGGAGGATATCCTAACGATCTTGCCCAACGATCCACAGGGGCCACTGGGGAAGGTGGGAATTACTGTGTGTCAGCACACGACATCCAGCCACAATGTGTGCAGTGTGCATAGAGAACCACTGGGTCCCAGTACGACAGTAAAACCTGCAACCAAAAATTGAAAATACAATGCAAAAACAATATGTAGAAAAGAATATATAAAAAAGGAAACACACAGTATATGTATTGCAACAGTTGTGTCGAAAAATATTGTTCAATAATGACAAAAAAGAGTTTTAAGTCGCAAATGAATACAGGCAATATACACTTATAGAATATACAGGGATATAAGATATATTGGGTCAATTTGCCAGCTTGTCTCAGAAAAGGAAAAAGGCATTTGTAATCAATGTAGAAGGCAAGGTATTAGTCCATGTCAAAAAAACATTATATGGATGAAATACCGGGTGGAGCCATGGCAGCAAAGGGAAAGAAAGACAGGGAATACAGGAGAATGAAAAACTAAGAAGGGAATAGAAGGGGGGGGGGGGGAAAGGGATGGAAGAGGATAGGGTAGAGAGGAAAAACCACAAACGACGTTGTCTGGGGAAGGGGTATGGAAAAGAAAAACTTAAAGGAAGGGCTTAAAACTAATATATTCATTGAGTCCTGGGAAGATGGTAGCATTTAATATATGAATCCATTTGGTTTCGAGTCGTAATAGTGAATTATCAGTACTACCGCCTCTTACATGTGAGGGGATATGTTCAAGTGCGGAAAACAAAATAACATGGGGATCGGAGTTATGTTGGGCAGCGATATGCCTATTAATGGCCGTAGTGGTGATGTTCTTGTATAGTGGTTTGATATGGTCCCGGATACGGGTCTGAAAGGGGCGCTTGGTTTTGCCAACATAGAATGCGCCGCATTGGCATTGGGCCAGGTATACAACCCCAACAGTGGCGCAGGTGACATAGTGTCTGATGGTGTGTGTGTTTCCATCGGGTAGATTAACAACCTGAGAGTTGGCAACAAATGTACATATGTCACATTTGCCACATTGATAGGTACCGGTGGCAGTGGGCCTATGTGCAGTGTCAGTAGAATGATGACTATGAATCAGACGATCACGGAGAGAGGGAGAGCGTCGATAGGTAATATCAGGATAAGTGTTAATATATTTGGCAATGGTAGGATCAGATGTGAGTAAGGGCCAAAATTGTTTGAGGACGTCTTTGATTTGGGTATGCTGATTGGAGAATTGGGTGATGAGTCGTGTGGGTTGTTTAGAATCCAATGGTTTGTCGGAGAAAACCAGGTCTTTACGGTTGAGTTTTTTTGCCTTATGGAATGCTTTCTTTAAGAGAGAGTGGCTGTAGCCTCTATCTAAGAGTCTATTATAGAGGTCGTGTGCCGCCCTGAAGAAATCTTCATCGCGGGTACAGTTACGTTTAATCCTGACATATTGACTATATGGTATACTTCGAAGGAGGGGCTCAGGATGGGCACTCTGGGCATGTAGGATTGTATTGCCCGAAGAGGGTTTGCGATATAGAGTAGTATAGACTTGGCCATTGGGTTGTACACCAATCTGAAGGTCCAAGAAATGGATCTGAGACTGGCTGCACTCCATGGTAAATCTTAGATTGTATGTGTTGTCAGTAAGGCTTTGTACAAATGAGGAAAGTTCTTCCTTAGTACCGGCCCAAAACAGAAGTATATCATCGATATACCTGTACCAGGATATAATCCTGGACAGGTAGGGGTTGAAGTGAATCGAGTCAAAAAGTTCCCTCTCCCACCCCCCCAGGTACAGGTTGGCATAGGCAGGGGCACACTTAGTCCCCATAGCCACACCCTGCACCTGGAGGAAGTGGGAGGAGCCGAACATGAAATAATTGCGTGTGAGTATGAACCTCAATAATTTGAGGACAAAGTCCCCGTATTCATCATATTGGGGGCCTCTGGCACGAATGAGTTTGCTGATAACTGAGATACCTCTATTGTGGGGGATTACGTTGTATAAGCTTTCCACATCTAAGGCTACCAACCATGTGCCACTGGGCAGGGATTGGCCATCTAATATACGAAGGAGATGGATAGTGTCCTTTATATATGAAGGCAAAGCTACAACATGGGGTGCCAGATATTTATCTACCAGAGCACTGGCAGATTCTGTGAGGCATTGACGACCAGACACAATTGGGCGACCAGGTGGATGGTCGAGAGATTTGTGCAATTTCGGGAGGGAATAGAAGGTAGGGGTAGTGGGTTCTTTAACATAAAGAAATTTCCATGTGTTGGAGTCTATAATGCCTTTTTGATAAGCTGCAAATATCAGCTGTTGGTATTCGGATATATAGTTAGCAATGAGTGTTTTAGAAATTGGTCTATACCACTCGCGATTGTTTAAAATATCCAGGCACATTTGTTCATAGAAGGACACATCCATCACCACCACATTGCCACCCTTGTCGGCTGGCTTAATGGTGAGTTCAGGATGGTTTTGTAGGGATTTGATGGCCCTAATCTGAGCCAAAGTTAGGTTGGAGGGATACGCGGAGTTGAAATTTAAGCCTTCGATGGTGTTAGTGACCTGTTGTACAAAGGCCCATATATTGGGATTTGTAGAAAGATTTGGAAAATTCACAGATTTGGGTTTAAAAGAAACAGGAGGGGGGAAGGGGGGAGCACCAAGGGCGGCGGCCTCAAGATTGGTAGGATCAAGAGAGTCGTCACCATCAGTGCACCCCTCCTCCCAAAGTGACATTAATTCTTCGAGGGCTTGTATTTCCGCTAGGGTGGGAACCTGTTGGGAAGGATTTACATGCACATTCTGAACAAGTGCAGTATTAGATTGAGATTTGTCATAGATCACTTTGAAAAGAAGTTTACGTGCAAAAAGATGCACGTCTTTAATAAAGGCGAATTTGTCAAAGTCGTTAGAGGGACAAAATGTGAGGCCTAATTGGAGTACATAGATCTGATCCGCATTGAGTGGAATAGAAGATAGATTGATTACATCAGGGGTGGTTGATCTTGCTGGATCATTGGCATTTGTGGGTGTAAATCGGGGGATGGGCTTGGGAGAGACTCCTGGCCCTGCCCTAAAAAAATAGGTGCAAGTTTAGGGTCTGCTGTAGCAGAGCTGGCTGGAAACATGGAGGTGATAGTGGGTTCACTTACCCTTCGGGAGGTGATGTGCGTTTGAGGGTGCGGTGGTGCCATTATGCCTGCAGGTGTCTTGGTAGAGGATGATTTGGGAATCGCTGACGACTTGGGTTGTGCTTTAGTGAAGGGAGTAGATACGTGAGCGGTCTTTGAATGACCTGTAGGTGGATGTGGTAGAGGAGTGGGTCCTAGTGTGCGGTGGAGTGACTCCGAGGATATGGCCGAAAGATCGCCTTTTCTTCTTTTTGCTAATTGTTCCTGTGTCAAATCTTGGTAAACAGTGGAGGTACTGGATGAAAAAGAAGCAGATAAATTGTTAGAGGCATGGTTATTCGAAGTAGGTATATTAGTGGAAAAGGGTTTGTTTCTAGTTTTGGTTTCCTTGGCATTGTCCCAATTGTAGGCATATCCATTTTCATGGGCTGCTAAGTCTCTTAAGAATTTGCTTTCTTTGTCATTAATAGTCGTAAGTGTATATTCCTCCAGGTGTGCGCGCAGGGTTTTATCCCGCTTGCTATACCTGGGGGAGGAAAGACCAAGAGCATGATCTGTGTACCATCGATTGATTGCAACATCAAGTTGTGCCAACTCGGTGGTATATTCGTGGCACAACATGGAGAGCATGTTGAGAGAGCATGATATAAGATTGCTTTCCCAAGAGGTTTTTAATGTGTCGTTGATTTTTTTGATATTGGGGAAAAGTTGTATTCTTAATCCCCAAGGTATTATTTTGTGTTCCGCATATTTTTCAAAGTAGGTTTTATGCCAGTAAATTCTGACTTTTCCATAAGGCAAAAAAACTCAACCGTAAAGACCTGGTTTTCTCCGACAAACCATTGGATTCTAAACAACCCACACGACTCATCACCCAATTCTCCAATCAGCTTACCCAAATCAAAGACGTCCTCAAACAATTTTGGCCCTTACTCACATCTGATCCTACCATTGCCAAATATATTAACACTTATCCTGATATTACCTATCGACGCTCTCCCTCTCTCCGTGATCGTCTGATTCATAGTCATCATTCTACTGACACTGCACATAGGCCCACTGCCACCGGTACCTATCAATGTGGCAAATGTGACATATGTACATTTGTTGCCAACTCTCAGGTTGTTAATCTACCCGATGGAAACACACACACCATCAGACACTATGTCACCTGCGCCACTGTTGGGGTTGTATACCTGGCCCAATGCCAATGCGGCGCATTCTATGTTGGCAAAACCAAGCGCCCCTTTCAGACCCGTATCCGGGACCATATCAAACCACTATACAAGAACATCACCACTACGGCCATTAATAGGCATATCGCTGCCCAACATAACTCCGATCCCCATGTTATTTTGTTTTCCGCACTTGAACATATCCCCTCACATGTAAGAGGCGGTAGTACTGATAATTCACTATTACGACTCGAAACCAAATGGATTCATATATTAAATGCTACCATCTTCCCAGGACTCAATGAATATATTAGTTTTAAGCCCTTCCTTTAAGTTTTTCTTTTCCATACCCCTTCCCCAGACAACGTCGTTTGTGGTTTTTCCTCTCTACCCTATCCTCTTCCATCCCTTTCCCCCCCCCCCCCTTCTATTCCCTTCTTAGTTTCTCATTCTCCTGTATTCCCTGTCTTTCTTTCCCTTTGCTGCCATGGCTCCACCCGGTATTTCATCCATATAATGTTTTTTTGACATGGACTAATACCTTGCCTTCTACATTGATTACAAATGCCTTTTTCCTTTTCTGAGACAAGCTGGCAAATTGACCCAATATATCTTATATCCCTGTATATTCTATAAGTGTATATTGCCTGTATTCATTTGCGACTTAAAACTCTTTTTTGTCATTATTGAACAATATTTTTCGACACAACTGTTGCAATACATATACTGTGTGTTTCCTTTTTTATATATTCTTTTCTACATATTGTTTTTGCATTGTATTTTCAATTTTTGGTTGCAGGTTTTACTGTCGTACTGGGACCCAGTGGTTCTCTATGCACACTGCACACATTGTGGCTGGATGTCGTGTGCTGACACACAGTAATTCCCACCTTCCCCAGTGGCCCCTGTGGATCGTTGGGCAAGATCGTTGGGATATCCTCCCATCCTGTGTCTCGGCGCACTACACTTCGTGCCCCTTTGTTCCCCGCCACTGGACTGCGGTTGTCCCTGGTGCCTTGGCTAGCCCCACGACTGGGGGGATTATCTGTGGCGTGGGTGGTGGGCGGCGGCTCCGCGGGCTCTCCCGGTTTGGGGGTGACATGGCTAGCGCTGTCTTTGCCTGTACGGACGCCAAGGCGCAGACAACTGTCTGCCCCTGGGTGCCCACGTCTGTTCTCAGACTCTCTGGTCCTTTATTCCATCGGCAGATTGGGTGAGATGACACCTTGGTACTTCCCATTCCAGGGGTGTTCGCCTCTCCAATCGCCACACGGTCCGTGAGATCTGAGCATGTGCGCGCGTTGCATGATGAAACTCGTAGTTCCTAGGCACCGTGCAGTGCACAGCCGTGGCTACCCCTCGTTTAGCGTCCGCACACCTGATCATCATCTGATCAGGTGTGGGGGGTATATGAGTAACCGGCCAGTCCCTCAGTTCCCATGGACGAGGGACGTGCCTGCATTCGCTCTGCACACAGCTACAAGGTAAACTTCTGCCTTTCAAAACACCCTGACTTCATGTTGTTTACATGAATAAATTATTTATTATTCCTTTACATACTTTTTAGAACTTACTTTGGACCGGCCTCTTACTCTGGTGGTTAACACTGATTTTCTCAAGCAACATGGTGTGCTTCATGATGAATTAGGTAATAGATTCCTTTTCACTAGCCTCACCTGTGCCCAAGTACATTTTAAAGCTTCCATTTCCCTACCTTTCTGATCCTCCTTTTTTCCTTTATATTTCATATAGGATCCACTGTTATTTTTATCCCTTTTTCATCCCAGCACCGGTACTATATACCTGTGAATGTACCGCTATGAGAATCTTTTCTTACAGCAGATACCATCAAGTAAGTATAGGCATAAACTACCATATCTGGCCCCAGTTAACAACAGCAAGACCCCTAACACTATCCATTTTTCCAACTAGGCCTGCTTTAAGTGGTCTGCAGATATGGTTCAACCTTGATGTCCTTTCCTTGCTGTGTGCATACATATATCACAGGCACTTCCTGACCTTGCCTCTCTACAGCTTTTAGATATACATGTAAGTCCGCACCCTTTCCAGAGATATAGATACATTTATACCTATTTATATACATATATTTTTTGTTCTCTTTTTAATACAATGCACATATGCGCAACCCTCTATTCCTGGAATAACTACCACAGTGCATTATGACACATGACTATCTTTACATTCCTTTGCCAGGTCTACTGTATGCCCCCTGCAGGCATAATTTACGGCGCGGTCTGCCTGCTCCCCTGTGGGGATCTCCTTGGGTGGCTGTGTTCCCCCTCTCCCTCTCTTCCCTCCCGTCTTGGGCACTGACGCCCCAGGTATGTCCGCAGTTCCGTTTAGTGGTGTGGAGCTTGGGGTTGCATGAATGTCCAGCCACAGTTGCAGTGTGTTATTGTTTTTACTATGCAGTGTTTGGTCAAATTAATATTTCTAACATGTGTTTTTATGTCCACCACACAGAATTTTTTATATATATCCACCCTATGAGCTCCTGTTCCCTGAAGAAGCCAATGTTTTGGCGAAACATGTAGGAAAATGAGCCCCCCCTCCTTCAACGGCCACTTGCCATCTGGCCCACTTGACCATTCTTAGGGTCACTTACAGTACATGTATCCACAAAATTTGTATAATTACTGTATGAATTGTTTATAATGTACATTGTATTTATGATAGACTATTAATAAAATTTGTAATTTTAGTATTTTTTGTTTTATCTTTTCTTCTCTAATCTTCCTGACCCTAGCACCGCTATAATCCCTTGTCCACACACCCATTTAACGTTTGATTATTTAGGGGATGAGGTGCTGTATCCTCTGGTACCATCTAGCCATTTTTACTTTTTTTGATCTCCTGCACTATGTCTGCAGTCTCTGACCATCTCCTGTATCATGTCTGCAGTCTCTGACCATCTCCTGCACTATGTCTGCAGTCTCTGACCATCTCCTGTACTATGTCTGCAGTCTCTGACCATCTCCTGCATTATGTCTGCAGGCTCCGACCATCTCCTGCACTATGTCTGCAGTCTCTGACCATCTCCTGTATCATGTCTGCAGTCTCTGACCATCTCCTGTATCATGTGTGCAGTCTCTGACCATCTCCTGTACTATGTTTGCAGTCTCTGACCATCTCCTGTACTATGTTTGCAGTCTCTGACCATCTCCTGTATCATGTCTGCAGTCTCTGACCATCTCCTGTATCATGTCTGCAGTCTCTGATCATCTCTTGTATCATGTCTGCAGTCTCTGACCATCTCCTGTATCATGTCTGAAGTCTCTGACCATCTCCTGCACTATGTGTGCAGTCTCTGACCATCTCCTGTATCATGTGTGCAGTCTCTGACCATCTCCTGTATCATGTCTGCAGTCTCTGATCATCTCCTGTATCATGTCTGCAGTCTCTGATCATCTCCTGTATCATGTCTGCAGTCTCTGATCATCTCCTGTATCATGTCTGCAGTCTCTGATCATCTCCTGTATCATGTCTGCAGTCTCTGACCATCTCCTGTACTATGTCTGCAGTCTCTGACCATCTCCTGTATCATGTCTGCAGTCTCTGATCATCTCCTGTATCATGTCTGCAGTCTCTGACCATCTCCTGCACTATGTCTGCAGTCTCTGATCACCTCTTGTACCATGTCTGCAGTCTCTGATCATCTCCTGTACCATGTCTGGAGTCTCTGACCATCTCCTGTATCATGTCTGCAGTCTCTGACCATCTCCTGCACTATGTCTGCAGTCTCTGACCATCTCCTGTATCATGTCTGCAGTCTCTGACCATCTCCTGTATCATGTCTGCAGTCTCTGACCATCTCCTGCACTATGTCTGCAGTCTCTGACCATCTCCTGTATCATGTCTGCAGTCTCTGACCATCTCCTGTATCATGTCTGCAGTCTCTGACCATCTCCTGCACTATGTCTGCAGTCTCTGACCATTTCCTGTATCATGTCTGCAGTCTCTGACCATCTCCTGTATCATGTCTGCAGTCTCTGACCATCTCCTGCACTATGTCTGCAGTCTCTGACCATCTCCTGCACTATGTCTGCAGTCTCTGACCATCTCCTGTATCATGTCTGCAGTCTCTGATCATCTCCTGTATCACGTCTGGAGTCTCTGACTATCTCCTGTATCATGTCTGCAGTCTCTGACCATCTCCTGTATCATGTCTGCAGTCTCTGACCATCTCCTGCACTATGTCTGCAGTCTCTGATCATCTCCTGTATCATGTCTAGAGTCTCTGACCATCTCCTGTACTATGTCTACAGACTCTGACCATCTCCTGTAACATGTTTGCAGTCTCTGACCATCTCCTTTACCATGTCTGAAGTCTCTGACCATCTCTTGTATTATGTCTGCAGTCTCTGACCATCTCCTGTTCTATGTCTGCAGTCTCTGACCATCTCCTGTTCTATGTCTGCAGTCTCTGACCATCTCCTGTTCTATGTCTGCAGTCTCTGACCATCTCCTGTACTATGTCTAAAGACTCTGACCATCTCCTGTAACATGTTTGCAGTCTCTGACCATCTCCTTTACCATGTCTGAAGTCTCTGATCACCTCTTGTACCATGTCTGCAGTCTCTGATCATCTCCTGTACCATGTCTGGAGTCTCTGACCATCTCTTGTATCATGTCTGCAGTCTCTGACCATCTCCTGTATTATGTCTGCAGTCTCTGACCATCTCCTGTATTATGTCTGCAGTCTCTGACCATCTCCTGCACTATGTCTGCAGTCTGACCATCTCCTGTACTATGATTGCAGTCTCTGACTGTCTCTTGTCTCATGTCTGCAGTCTTTGACCGCATTCTGTATTATGTCTGGGGACTCTTTCTAACAGACAGCCCTCTCTGTGTGCATCAGAGAGACTCCCTTCCAGGTCTCATTAGTGTACTCTCTTCCTGTATTTTCTTTATTGTTAAGAGATCGTGGGAAGATCCTAGGGTAACAAAGACTTCTTAGGGGAGCAGCTCTGTGTTTGAGTCGTTGCCATAGAATCATTTGTAAAGGGGAGGAGTTGGTAAGATGACCACGCCCATGTGGGGGCGCCAGAAATATTTCTGCACCCAGGCGTCTGTGACCCTAGGATCAGCCCTGAGCAGCTTGGCATTGCATACCATTGCTGAGCCTATCATCTACTAGGACCCCTAGGTCCTTTTCCATCCTAGATTCCCCCAGAGGTTCTCCCCCCAGTGTATAGATTGCATTCATATTTTTGCCACCCAAATGCATTATTTTACATGTTTCCACATTGAACCTCATTTGCCATGTAGTCGCCCACCCCATTCATTTGTTCAGATCTTTTTGCAAGATTTCCACATCCTGCGGAGAAGTTATTGCCCTGCTTAGCTTAGTATCGTCTGCAAATACAGAGATTGAACTGTTTATCCCATCCTCCAGATCGTTTATGAACAAATTAAATAGGATTGGTCCCAGCACAGAACCCTGGGGGACCCCACTACCCACCCCTGATCATTCCGAGTACTCCCCATTTCTCACCACCCTCTGACGCCCCTGTAGCCAGTTTTCAATCCGTGTACTCACCCTATGGTCCATGCCAACGGACCTTATTTTGTACAGTAAACATTTATGGGGAACTGTGTCAAATGCTTTCGCTTTACTCCGGATGTCTGCAGACTTAGATGTGCCTGTTTTAATCATCAACCATGTGAGTTGCTAAAGGATACTGCTACACTTAGAGGTGCCCCTCTTCTCTTTTATACTCTGTAGTTCCTGCTGGAATTTGCTTGTAATCCCCTTGTGGAGGCTTCCATCTGTAGATCGACATTTTATGGTTACACAACCTGGTTACATTGTTATAATCTTTTTACATGAACTATAAACTGATGGACTTACAAATAAATGGTTGAGGAACGAATCATCTGAGATTCCATTATTTCTTATGGGGAAATTCGCTTTGATATAAAAGAGTGCTTTGGATTACAAGCATGTTTCTGGAACGAATTATGCTCGCAATCCAAGGTTTTACGGTATATAGATTCTTCACTGGGTATAGCAGAGCGGGGGGAGGGGGGGTTGTGTATTTCATCAATCAATAAGCTAAGCTCTGAAGGTTGTTTGTGGGAACAGAATATCCTTGTGATTCAGTTTGCAAAGGTGGTCCAAACATACAGTTTGTTTGTTTTTTGTTTTTTTAGTCTTTTGATTTTTAGTGCGTTTTAGTTTTTATTGTGTATCCGAGCCTGGGTATGCCCAATAGGCTCTGTAATGTATTTTACTTCACTTTGGAAAACTGCAATAAAAAAAAAAAAAAGGAGCCTATGACGTATGTAGGCTCTTTACCACGTGATCAGCTGTGACCAATCACAGTGATAACCAGGAAGTGCCAGTAATCGGCTTTCCTCAGTTTGTGTTGACAAGGCGCAAGCAGAGGAGAGCCGATCGGTGGCTCCCTCGATGGGGGAGGGGGGGTCTGCGCTGATAATCAGCGCATTGATTATCAGCGCAGCCCCCATCAGAGGTACCCGTTACAGATGTCAATCAGTGCCCATCAATTAGTACCCATCAGTGCCACCTCATCAGTGCCCGTCCAGTGAAGGAGAAAACAACATTTTACAACAGAAACAAAGAAAAACGTATTTTCTTTAATTTAGGTCTTTTATAATTTGTTTAGCAAAAAAAAAAAAAAAACCCAGGAGGTGATTAAATACCACCAAAAGAAAGCTCTATTTGTGGGGGAGAATTATAAAAATTGAATTTGGGTACAGTGTTGCATTTGTTCGTGCTAGATATGTTTCCCCTAAGTGATTCAACACATGCCTTTATAAAATTTATATTGGCATCGTATCTCATTTCAGATAGAGAGATTTGTTCTCTCATCGGTTACGTTTTTTGAACCTTGGTCGTATCCTAAAGAAGCCTAATGGCGAAACGCGTAGACGCACAAGGGCTCACTGCACTAATAACACAGATGCATATATATGATGGTTTTTACTCTTTTTTGAAGATTGTGTCTGTATTTTGTATTGTTTCAATAAATGTATTTGTTTATATTGTTTCTTTTCCATTGTTTCCTGGCCCATAAAGTCCAACCTTGGCAGTACTCCCAATAGTACTTCCCTTTTTTCCCTCAATATTTACGGACGTGGCAATTAAGTGCCCTTTCTTTTTAATATACAGTGTTGTATGACCGCGCAATAGTCATTCAAAGTGTGAGAGCTCTGAAAGCTGAAAACTGGCCTGGGCAGGAAGGGGGTGAAAGTGCTTGGTATTGAAGTGGTTAAAATTTAAAGAGACAGTACACTCTTTTTTTTGTATTTTCCCCTTATCCTTTTGGTATATTTTATTGTAGGTTAAAAACACATTAAAAATAATAAAAGCTCCTAAATATGATTTGGTACTTTAACATTTTGTGGTTTGTACTCCCCCCCTCTACTGTCCCCTATCTTGAATAACAACAAAATACACAAAAAAAAGAAAGAAAAAAAAAAAAAAAACACAAAAAGGGAAAGCAGACAGAATAATAAAGAGAACATCAACATTATCCAGCATATTCTTTGTCCAAGTTACCACAGAAAAGATGTACCTTTTTTAACCCCCCAACCTGTACAACCATTAACTCACATGACAGCAATCTCTTCTGATATTTTTATTGGTGAATTTATACAGATATATGAACCATCACCGAGATTTATTGACATATTCTTTATATGATATGGGATATATAATACACCAAAAAGAAAAAAAAATATAAAAAGGTTCAAAAATCAAACAATCAGTTTTTTCTTTATATCATAAAACAATCTTAAACCAATACAATGAAATTAGAAACATCAATAACAAATATTATCCCCGATCATATTACAAAGTGATGGTTTACATGTGTTTTTCACACGTTTTTAACCGCAGTCCCATTGGCTTCTATTAGATCACATGTTTTGCCGTGTTTTCTGAAAGAGCAGAAAAGAATTGGCATGTGGTATTTGTCAGAAAACGCGGCAAAAGCGATCCTAATAGAAATCAATGGAACTGTGGCTAAAAACACATGTAAAATGCACATAAACCTCTCACACACCTGCTCTCAAAACGCAGCGCGCCAATGTGAACCCGGCCTAAGTCTACCCCCCACGTCTCTGATCTCTAAATCTAAACTCAAAGCAGTTTATCATTTTGGATAGAGGGGTGAAGGGTTAGAACCCCTGCCTGGCTTTTATTGCTGTCTGTGCCCCCCCCCCCCCCCCGTAGAGATTTTCCCTCTGTATTTCTCCTGGTGACCATTGGCCTCTGACACAGAATGTAACTAGAAGGCTGACCTTTTATGGCTGTCATTGAGACAGGAAATGAGGGGAAATCTTCTAGACATGCGCAATTCGTTTCGTTCCATATTCGTTTTTTTAGTGTCCCAATTAACGAAAACCCAAATTAACAAATTTCTGCGAATATTCGTAAACTCAAATATTCTAAGATTACAATATTCTTAAATATTCTGAAATTCAAATATACGAAAATCCGAAAATTCGAAAATCTGAAATAATAACTATTAAATTAAATCATAGGTATTGGAATATCCTTTCAAGTTTGGCTGTTAGTGAACGTAATGAATATGAATTTATCCAAAGTTACGAATTATCCGAAATAAGGAACGCCGCATCTAAACAAATGGAACTCAACAAATTAATAATAAATGACAATAATAATAAAAAAAAATTATTATTACTTATTATTAATTTGTTCCATTTGTTTAGATGCGGCATTCCTTATTTTGGATAATTCGTAACTTCAGATAAATTCATATTCGTTACGTTCACTAACAGCCAAATTTGAAAGGATGTTCCAATACCTATAATTTAATAGTTCTTTATATTAGTTAGTTCTGATTTTGAATTTTTGGATTTTCGTTTTTATTTTAGAATTTATGAATCTTCGAATTTACGAATTGACCCGAAAAAAAAAAAAAGAAAAACAATTAAAACGAAGACGAAAACAAATGCATTTTTCGGCAGTGCATGTCTACAATCTTCCCATGGGGACATGTGTTCCGGTGACACTGATCTAAGAGGGGAATTCCTCTGACCTTGGAGAGATTTCCTCTCACTTTTTGTGTCTCTTGGGAACTTTCTCTACTCCCTTCTCTTCAACACTAAGAAAGGGCTTTATATACAATTTAAACCAAAGCATGAAAATTAACATAAAATAATAAATTAGATCTAAAAAGGCAAAACTTTTTCTCATTTTGAATAGAGTAAGCGAAGTTTATAACCTCTATCGGTTTTTTGCCTTCTGTGTCCTATTGGGGAGATTTTCCTTCATTTCCGTCCTATAGCCACACAGGAAGTGAGAGGAAATTCCAGTTCCTTAATGTCTTGCAGGACAATTTTATGGGTCAGATGGTAGACGCACCAACTAGAAATAAAACATTACTAGATCTACTGATTACCAACAATACAGACCTGATAACAGATGTGGAAATACGGGGCAATTTAGGTAACAGCGATCACAGGTCAATTAGTTTCAGTTTAAATCACACAAATAGGAGACATGAAGGGAACACAAAGACACTGAATTTCAAAAGAGCCAACTTCCCTAAACTACAAACCTTGCTAAAAGGCATAAATTGGGATAAAATATTAGGAACAAAGAATACAGAGGAGAGATGGGTTTGCTTTAAGAGCATATTAAATAAGGGCATTAGCCAATGTATCCCATTGGGTAATAAATTTAAAAGAGCGAACAAACATCCTGGATGGCTTAACTCCAATGTAAAAATGCATATAAAAGCAAAGGAGAAGGCCTTCAAAAAATACAAGGTTGAGGGATCATCCACAGCATTCAGAATTTATAAAGAATGCAATAAGAAATGTAAGGGTGCAATTAGGATGGCTAAGATAGAACATGAAAGACACATAGCGGAGGAGAGCAAAAAAAATCCCAAGAAATTCTTTAAGTATGTAAACAGTAAAAAAGGGAGGACAGACCATATTGGCCCCATAAAGAATGAGGAAGGACATCTGGTTACAAAGGATGGGGAGATGGCAGAGGTATTGAATTTATTCTTCTCCTCAGTATTCACGAGTGAATCGGGGGGCTTCAGTAACCAAAACTGCAGTGTTTATCCTCATGACACAACACAGGAAGCACCTACATGGTTAACAGAGGACGGAATTAAAATTAGACTTGAGAAACTTAACATTAATAAATCACCGGGACCAGATGGCTTGCATCCGAGGGTACTTAGGGAACTCAGTCAGGTGATTGCCAGACCGTTGTTCCTAATTTTTACAGACAGTCTATTGACTGGAATGGTGCCAGCTGATTGGAGAAAAGCCAATGTAGCACCAATATTTAAAAAGGGCCCAAAAAACATCCCTGGGAATTACAGACCAGTTAGCCTAACATCAATAGTATGTAAACTCTTGGAGGGGATGATAAGGGACTATATACAAGATTTTAGTAATAAGAATGATATCATTAGCAGTAATCAGCATGGATTCATGAAGAATCGTTCTTGCCAAACCAATCTATTAACCTTCTATGAGGAGGTGAGTTGCCATCTAGATAAAGGAAGGCCCGTAGACGTGGTGTATCTGGATTTTGCAAAAGCATTTGACACAGTTCCCCATAAACGTTTACTGTACAAAATAAGGTGCGTTGGCATGGACCATAGGGTGAGTACATGGATTGAAAACTGGCTACAAGGGCGTGTTCAGAGGGTGGTGATAAATGGGGAGTACTCAGAATGGTCAGGGGTGGGTAGTGGGGTCCCCCAGGGTTCTGTGCTGGGACCAATCCTATTTAATTTGTTCATAAATGACCTGGAGGATGGGATAAACAGTTCCATCTCTGTATTTGCAGACGATACTAAGCTAAGCAGGGCAATAACTTCTCCGCAGGATGTGGAAATCTTGCAAAAAGACCTGAACAAATTAATGGGGTGGGCGACTACATGGCAAATGAGGTTCAATGTAGAAAAATGTAAAATAATGCATTTGGGTGTCAAAAATATGAATGCAATCTATACACTGGGGGGAGAACCTCTGGGGGAATCTAGGATGGAAAAGGACTTGGGGGTCCTAGTGGATGATAGGCTCAGCAACGGCATGCAATGCCAAGCTGCTGCTAATAAAGCAAACAGAATATTGGCATGCATTAAAAGGGGGATCAACTGCAGAGATAAAACGATAATTCTCCCGCTCTACAAGACTCTGGTCCGCCCGCACCTGGAGTATGCTGTCCAGTTCTGGGCACCAGTCCTCAGGAGGGACGTACTGGAAATGGAGCGAGTACAAAGAAGGGCAACAAAGCTAATAAAGGGTCTGGAGGATCTTAGTTATGAGGAAAGGTTGCGAGCACTGAACTTATTCTCTCTGGAGAAGAGACGCTTGAGAGGGGATATGATTTCAATTTACAAATACTGTACTGGTGACCCCACAATAGGGATAAAACTTTTTCGCAGAAGAGAGTTTAATAAGACTCGTGGCCACTCATTGCAATTAGAGGAAAAGAGGTTTAACCTTAAACTACGTAGAGGGTTCTTTACTGTAAGAGCGGCAAGGATGTGGAATTCCCTTCCACAGGCGGTGGTCTCAGCGGGGAGCATTGATAGCTTCAAGAAACTATTAGATAATCACCTGAATGACCGCAATATACAGGGATATGTAATGTAATACTGACACATAATCACACACATAGGTTGGACTTGATGGACTTGTGTCTTTTTTCAACCTCACCTACTATGAAATCCCTGGTTATCGCCAGAACTAGTGTCCACAATGGAAAATTTCCCCTCTATTCCTGTTCTGGGGACAACCCAATATTTGTAATTTTCTTTTTCTCTCTTTTTTCTGTGATATCAATAAACAGGACAAATCGAGAAGGTGAGTCTCCCTAACGGGGGCACAGACCACAATAGAGACCTGACAGGGGCTCTAATGCTGTCAGGAGCCAGGGAGCGTCTCCGCTCGCCGGGCTCCGGTGCGCATGCGCACGGGACGAGCGCTTCGCCGCACACCCGTCCGCGGCCTGATGGTGCGGCGCGCGCGGGTGCACGGCGGTCCCCGTGTGCGCGCCGTAGCCCGTGCGGGTGCCCGGTAGCGCGTCACGCTGACGCGCTCGCCGGGCACGGGGGCTATATCTGACGGCTCCAGCACCCAGTCGGGTTGCTGGTTTGTCGTCAGCTCTCCCCTGCTTCCTTGTGCCTGTGTTCCCTAAAGCCTTATAGTCTGATCTGTGTACCGAATCTCTGCCTGATTAACCACTACTCTCCTGGATTGTCCCTAGTGCTTGCCTGCTCTGTGTACCGAACCTCTGCCTGATTAACCACTACTCTCCTGGATTGTCCCTAGTGCTTGCCTGCTCTGTGTACCGAACCTCTGCCTGATTAACCACTACTCTCCTGGATTGTCCCTAAGCACTCTGCCTGACCTGTGTACCGAACCCCTGGCCTGATTAACCACCTCTCTGCTGGACTACCCTGATCATACCTGCCTATTCCCTAACCTCTGCTTGTGTTTGCAGCCTTGCTCCCCCCTGGATCTCGGGGCACCCGCTCCCAGCCTCTGAACCTGCTATTCACCCGGAAGCCCGTGCCTCCGCGTGCCCCCAGCCTCCTGTACCCATTTCGGGGGTCTGGGTGCGCGTGGTCGTAAGGGCGAGCCGCTCTCGGCATCTCGGCCTCGGTAAGTACGTGTTTGTGACAGTACAAACCAGCCAGATGTCTGAGGCCGACAGAGCGCGCTCTCCTTTGGAGATCTTATGTCAGCAAGTATCTACCCTGGCGGACTCCGTACAAAAGCTGCAAGAAGGCTACACACAAGTTGATAACCGCCTGCAGCAGATCTCCGGGTTACTACCCTCCGCAGCCGCAGCTCCTGCACCCAGCAGTGGGGGTCCGCTTCCTCAAGCTCCGGCCAACCCCACTGTGGTTATGGCCCTTCCTGAGCCCAGGGTCCCTACACCTGAACGGTTCTCGGGAGATCGCAAGAAGTTTAGGGCTTTCAAAAACGCATGTTCCCTATACTTCGCTCTACAGCCAAGAACCTTCTCTTCAGAGATCGTCAAGGTGGGGTTTGCCATTTCCCTGCTTTCCGAGGAACCCCAGGCTTGGGCCCACAGCCTGATGGAACAGCGCAGCCCTGCCCTGAACACTATCGAAGCGTTCTTTGAGAGCATGACCCAGCTCTACGATGATCCGCAACGCATGGCCACCGCCGAAGCTATCTTGCACCATTTGTCCCAAGGAAGAAGACCTATTGAGGACTATACAGTAGAATTCCGTAAGTGGGCGGCCGACACCAACTGGAATGAGCCGGCCTTACGTTACCAGTACCGCCAAGGCCTATCTGAATTACTCAAAGACGAGTTAGCCAGGATGGAGACCCCTGCTTCCTTAGAGGAACTTATTCAAGCAGCTACAAAACTTGATCGGCGCCTTAGGGAGCGGCGCTCAGAACGGTTTCAGCAGCCTCGCCCTGCCTGGGCATCACCGCGACCTCACTCCACAGTATCCCAAACTTCACCTTCAGTTACTACCGCATCGGTCCCTGAGGTCGAACCAATGCAGCTCGGTTTGGTCCGAGGTCCCTTGACCTCCGAGGAGAAACAGCGCAGACGGCAGTCTAACCTTTGCCTCTACTGCGGAGGAACCGGGCACTTCCTGCGCAGCTGTCCGATCAGGCCCAGTAAGTTCCCTCAGTCAAACATATTGAACTTTCCTAACCATAACATCCCCAAGGCTTATGTGATGTTGTTTGTTTCTCTGCAGCTTCCGGAAAAGGAGACTCGCCTGCAGGCCATCGTTGATTCCGGGGCCTGCAGCTGTTTTATAGATTCCGCCTTGGCACACAGATTGAAGATCCCTCTACAGACCAAAGAGCAGGATCTACAAATACACCTGGCCGACGGATCCCTTCCTTGCTCAGGCCCCATCACCCAGGAGACCCAACCTATTTCAGTCGTCACGGACTCCGGCCACCGGGAGTTCTTACGGCTTGACCTAATTCGCTCACCAATCTTCCCCATCATACTCGGCCTACCATGGTTGCAAGCCCACGATCCGCTAATCAAATGGAGCACCAAGTCAGTATCATTCCCTTCTCAGTATTGCTCCCAACACTGCCTGCTTCCGGATTCCAAAGTTTGTGCCACAATGGCGGTACCGCCAAACAACCTCCAACACGTCCCCTCTGAATATCTCGAGTTTCAGGAGGTCTTCAGTAAACAAATGGCTGACCGCCTACCACCTCACAGGGCCTACGACTGTCCAATTGATCTTCTTCCTGGCTCTGAGATTCCATTTGGCCGGATATTCCCCCTTTCTGAAACCGAGCTGGAGGCTCTAAAGCAGTACATAGATGAAAATCTTGAGAAAGGTTTCATCCGCCCTTCATCTTCACCCGCTGGAGCAGGTATCTTTTTCGTGGGAAAAAAAGACGGTACTCTTAGACCCTGCATAGACTATCGACAACTCAACAACATCACAATCAAGAATCGGTACCCGCTGCCACTCATTCCTGAGCTATTCCAAAGGTTTCGATCGGCCAAGGTGTTCTCCAAACTTGACCTCCGGGGGGCCTACAACCTCGTCAGGATCAGGGCTGGAGACGAATGGAAAACGGCCTTTAGATCCAGATTCGGCCACTTTGAATATTTGGTGATGCCATTCGGCCTCTGCAATGCTCCAGCCACCTTCCAACATCTAGTGAATGACATCTTCCGACAATATCTAGATGACTTCCTGGTGGTGTATCTGGACGACATCCTCATCTTCTCCCCTACGCTAGAGATGCACAGGAGACACGTTAAAACAGTTCTCGCTATTCTCTTGCAACACAAGCTATACCTAAAAGCCGAAAAGTGTGAGTTTGAGAGATCAACCATACAATTCTTGGGATTCATACTTTCCACCAATGGGGTTGCAATGGACCCTCAGAAGATTCAGGCAATTCAGGAGTGGCCAGCTCCATCAAATAAGAAAGCAGTACAGAGGTTTATCGGATTTGCTAATTTCTATCGGAAATTCATCGTGGGATTCTCTGCCATTGTGGCACCTATTACTCAACTAACTCGGCAGCATCATTCGTTCCAGTGGTCCGCAGCCGCTCAAGAGGCTTTTCTTAAGTTAAAAGAACTATTCAGTTCTGCTCCAATCCTTTGCCATCCTGACCCGACTCAACCCTTCGTATTGGAGGTCGATGCATCAGAAATCGCAACCGGAGCAATCCTTTCCCAGAGACAGGGACCAAAGGCCATCCTGCATCCAGTAGCTTTCGCTTCCCGGAAACTCAGTCCACCGGAACTTAATTACGACGTGGGTGACAGAGAGCTGCTGGCTATAAAGTTTGCTTTGGAGGAATGGAGGTATCTGCTGGAGGGGGCAGTCCATCCGGTGATGATCTTTACGGATCACAAAAACCTTGAGTACCTCAGAACAGCAAGACGATTAAAACCCCGCCAAGCCCGATGGGCCCTGTTCTTCTCTCGTTTTAATTTCCATATTGCATACAGACCTGGGGCAAAGAACGGGAAGGCTGATGCCCTTTCACGAATGTTTTCCGCAGACTCCCAAATACCAACACCATGCACGATCCTCTCTCCTCAAAATTTTCTTGGATTAACCCAAGCAGACTTAATATCCTCCATCAAATCTTCATCAGACACATGTACGGAACCAGCTGTGCATTCCCTGAAAAAATATGAAGACCTTTTCTGGATCAAAGGAAAAATATTTGTGCCACAGGTGACTCGGCCCCTAGCCCTTCAAATGTGTCATGATCACAAGATGGCAGGACACTTCGGGAACAAGAAGACGGCTGAGCTCCTTTCTCGTTCCTTTTGGTGGCCAGGATGGAGAAGGGACTGTAGGGAATATGTGGCGTCCTGTCTCCGATGCCAGAGAAGCAAGGGCCAGAACATCAAACCCTGGGGTTTGCTCAGACCTTTGCCCATTCCGGAACGACCTTGGGCTGACGTCTCCATGGACTTCATCGTTGACCTACCCAGCTCAGAGAATTTCTCCACCATCCTAGTTGTGGTCGACCGCCTTTCCAAAATGGCCCACTTTCTGCCCATGAGGGGTACTCCCTCTGCCGTGGAGACGGCCAACATTTTTCTAAAGGAGATCGTTAGGCTCCATGGGATACCAAGGAGTATCGTGTCAGACAGAGGCGTTCAGTTCACGTCCAAATTCTGGAGAGAACTGTGCAAGGCTTTGGGGATCAACATTTGCCTTTCTTCAGCTTATCACCCTCAGAGCAATGGTCAGACAGAGAGGACCAACCAGACGCTGGAGCAGTACCTCCGATGCTTTTGTTCGGGTTCTCAGGATGATTGGGCGAGCCTTCTCTCTTACGCGGAATTTGCGTACAATAATTCTATCCATGCCTCCACCAACCAGACTCCTTTCTGGACCAATTGTGGGTTCCATCCCACATCCTTTGCTAACAACATTCCAGAAACGGCAGTTCCTGCAGTCCAGGATAGGATAATCTCACTACAGTCCAATTTTCAAAGGATTCAAGATACATTACACAAGACCCAGGGGGACTATAAGAAACAGTACGACCGGGACAGAAAGGCAAGTCCAAAATTTGACGTAGGAGACGAGGTCTGGCTGTCCACCATCAATCTGAAATTACCTCTGCCTTCTCGAAAGCTCGGGCCTAAGTTCATTGGGCCTTTTCAAATCAAGAGGATTATCAACCCTGTGGCGGTGGAATTGACACTTCCCAAAACATACCGGATTCACCCCGTTTTTCATGTGTCACTATTGAAGCCTGTGGTGCCCAGCCCTTTTCCAGGAAGAAAAGAACCTCCTCCTCCGCCAGTCAGAATTGATGGCGAGAATGAATTTGAAGTGGAATCCATTCTTGGTTGCAGGAAGAGGGGCAGGCAGTTACAGTACCTGATTCAATGGAAGGGGTACCCTCCCGAAGATAATTCTTGGGAACCCGCCAGGAACCTACACGCTCCACAGTTAATTCGAGCATTCCATCAAGATCATCCAGAACTAATGGCCAGCCTTGGCGTCCAGTGTCCGCCCTTAGGAGGGGGGCACTGTCAGGAGCCAGGGAGCGTCTCCGCTCGCCGGGCTCCGGTGCGCATGCGCACGGGACGAGCGCTTCGCCGCACACCCGTCCGCGGCCTGATGGTGCGGCGCGCGCGGGTGCACGGCGGTCCCCGTGTGCGCGCCGTAGCCCGTGCGGGTGCCCGGTAGCGCGTCACGCTGACGCGCTCGCCGGGCACGGGGGCTATATCTGACGGCTCCAGCACCCAGTCGGGTTGCTGGTTTGTCGTCAGCTCTCCCCTGCTTCCTTGTGCCTGTGTTCCCTAAAGCCTTATAGTCTGATCTGTGTACCAAATCTCTGCCTGATTAACCACTACTCTCCTGGATTGTCCCTAGTGCTTGCCTGCTCTGTGTACCGAACCTCTGCCTGATTAACCACTACTCTCCTGGATTGTCCCTAGTGCTTGCCTGCTCTGTGTACCGAACCTCTGCCTGATTAACCACTACTCTCCTGGATTGTCCCTAAGCACTCTGCCTGACCTGTGTACCGAACCCCTGGCCTGATTAACCACCTCTCTGCTGGACTACCCTGATCATACCTGCCTATTCCCTAACCTCTGCTTGTGTTTGCAGCCTTGCTCCCCCCTGGATCTCAGGGCACCCGCTCCCAGCCTCTGAACCTGCTATTCACCCGGAAGCCCGTGCCTCCGCGTGCCCCCAGCCTCCTGTACCCATTTCGGGGGTCTGGGTGCGCGTGGTCGTAAGGGCGAGCCGCTCTCGGCATCTCGGCCTCGGTAAGTACGTGTTTGTGACAAATGCCTTCCCACGTGTTCCAAAATTTTAAAAACTGTTTAGTTATACTTTAACCACTTAAGGACCGGGCCTATTTTTCAAACTTGTTGTTTACAAGTTAAAGCCATTTTTTTTTGCTAGAAATGTACTTAGAACCCCCAAATATTATATATTTTATTTCTAACACCCTAGAGAACACAATGGCGGTTGTTGCAATACTTTTTGTCCCACCGTATTTGCGCAGCGGTCTTACAAATGCACTTTTTTTTTTTTAGAAAAAATACACTTTTTTGAATTGAAAAATAAGACAACAGTAAAGCTACCCCAATTTTTTTAATATTGTGAAAGATGATGTTACACCGAGTAAATTGATACCCAACATGTCACGCTTCAAAGTTGCCCCCACTCGTGGAATGGCGACAAACTTTTACCCTTAAAAATCTGGGGGGGGGGGCCCTCTTCCGCCGCCGATAAAAGTGATATTGCATTGAGTCCACCGCAGAGATCACTTATATCTGAAAGCGGACCGCCCGCCGAAGAAGAGGATACTGGGGTTATGGTAGGTAGCTGCTGCCATAACAACGATATTCGTCTTCAAACAGATGACGTATAACTGCGGCGGGCGGTCCGTAAGTGGTTAAACACTTAAATATTAGTATTTAACACCTTGTTCCTCAAATATAATGGCTCCTTAAATTTAACCTTAATCCCTAACCTAACATAACCCTTAAATTTGACCATACACTATAAAATCCAATAGTAGATCTAAAGCAGATTGTACAATCAACTATGTAGTGTAAGTACTTTCCTGGATACAATTTGAATGGATAATGTATGTGTGTCCTTATATTTTTGGTAAATCTAAAGCTGACCATACACTACCAAATCTCCTTTGGCTTTACCAAAATTATGTAATGTCAAGTAAAACTTGAAAAGTCATTGATTTAGTTAAAATCAGGCAGGCACATATATTAGGCAGCTGATGGTAGATCTAAAGGAGATTCTACAATAAGATTGTATAAATAATAAAGCCCCCAAATCCCCCCCCCCCTTGTCTTATTGAGTGTGGAAGTGATGGAGGAGACTCTCCTGTGCTGAGATCTACCAGATCCATCAATTGAAGAAATACGTTATCTGTACAAACTGTGTCATCCTATGAACCAGATTGACATTTCTCACCAGATTTAGCTCAGATTTCTTGTAATATGATCATTTTACACGTCTCCTGACCCTCCCAGAGATCTTTATATAACCTTTTGTTACATATAACCCGGCATGGAGGGGCTCAGTGAAGGTGGTGGTGAAGGTGTGGAGGTGTCTGATCGGCTCACACAGATCATAAAAGGACAGCTGCCCGGCCTCATAATCCACATCGATCCTGACTCTGTTACTGGAGAGATTGGGAGATGCGCTGATCAGATTATTGTCATGTATTAGATAACACCCAGTGCTATACCTGTGCAAACCCCAGGACTTGTTATTATTTCCAATCACTGTCTGCACTCCTCTCCTCTTTATGCTGGGATAACACATCCCAACTCTGTAATCTTCTGCCTCACTGACATCCACGTCCCAGTAATGTCGTCCTGAGGAAAATCTCTGACTGCTTAATACCTGGAAACATGTCTGAAATCTCTCCGTTGTTTCTGGATGATTCTGCTTTATATCTGACCAGGATACAGTTTTCATGTCATCTGATATCTGTAGATTATTATGAGCTGTGTTCACATCCAGTAATATGTCTGAAGCTTCCTGTATATAGAAGAATACATTTCCCCCTTTTATCATATCAGATAACCCTCTGTGTAATGTGTGTGAGATTCCACCCACATCCAGATCCCCTCCATCATGGAGGAGTCTATCATGTCTCTCTCTGTCCTCATCATCTCCCTCCTCAGTATCACACAAGTCCCCTGTGTCTGATTCCTGTAGGACAGTCAGTGGGTCAGTCATGTTACACAGCTCCTCAATGTCCTCCATCTTCCTGGACAGAACGTCCTTCTTTATTTTCAGCTGATCAATCAAATCAGACAATGACTGTGAGATCCACTCTTCCTGGTTGGAGATGTTCCTCAGGACTCTCTTCTCCAGGTCCTCCAGATGTCTCCTGAGCTCTATGAACAGGGCAGTCACTCTCCCTGTTAGACCAGCTGATTTTTCTTGTACGTTTCCCTTAAGTTCCTGCAGACTCTGGACTCTTTGCTCAATCTCCTTTCTTTTAGCAATCAGTTTCTGCAGAACATTTCTCAGTTCCTGTTTCTTCTTCTCAGAGGCCTCATCCAGAGTCTCCACCTTGTGTCCCCGGTGTTCTCCAGCCAAACTGCAGGACACACAGATACAGGCAGAGTCCTCAGTGCAGTAATATTTAAGAAGTTCTCTATGGATGGAGCATTTTCTGTTCTCCATGGAAGTGGTGGGATCAGTTAGGACATGTTCTGGTGCCTTGCTGTGGACTCTCAGGTGATTATCACACAGAGAAGCTTCACACATCAGACAGGATTTAACAGCAGGTACAGGAGAGTGAATACAGTAAGTACAGAAGATTCCAGTCTTCTTCTGATCTGGATGAGTAGATCGTAAAGTCTCCACTATATTACACAGCGTTATGTTCCTCTGCAGTGTAGGACGACTTCTAGACCTTTTTCTGCACTGAGGACATGAATAACCTCCAGACCCCACCTGTGTATCCAACACACGATCAATACAGACCCGGCAGAAGTTGTGTCCACAGCTCAGCATTACAGGTTCCTTATAGATTTCCAGACAGATGGAACAGTCCAGCTCTTGTCTCACTTCAGCAGACGCCATTTCTGACAGCAGAAGAGAGAAATGAAAGTCAAAGTCTCCGACACTCAGAAACCAGAGGACACGTCTCACATTTCTCACCACAGGGAGGGGCTGATCTTGTTTTGCAACTTATATCTGCAGGAAGTATGTGCATAAAGTGAATGTCTAAGTTGAAGTGGTATTTTCATATACGGGAGTGTTCTGGTCACACGATGTAGTGACTGTTAGACCCCATACACGCTATTAGATTTTCTGCAGATTTTTGTCTTCAGATTTACCAAAACCATACAAATGAGGCCCAACCTTAACCACTTGCCGACCGCCTCACAAGGATGTACGTTGGCAGAGTGGCATGGGCAGGCAGAACCACGTACCTATACGTGATCTGCCTCCCGCGGGCGGGGGGTCCGATCGGACCCCCCCAGTGCCCGAGGTGGTCGGCTTTTGTCTGGGAGCGATGAGAGGTGAGGGGGAGACCATCCATTCGTGGCCCCCCCCTCGCGATCGCTCCCAGCCAATCACGTACTTCCTCTGCTGCTGTATGCTAAACAGCAGCAAAGGAAATGATGTCATCTCTCCTCGGCTCGGTATTTTCCGTTCCGGTGCCGAGGAGAGAAGACATCGCTGTGAGTGCACAACACACACACACAGTAGAACATGCCAGGCACACATTACACCCCCGATCACCCCCCAATCACCCCCCCCCCCCGTCACACCGACACCAAGCAGTTTTTTTTTTCTGATTACTGTATTGGTGTCAGTTTGTGACAGTTAGTGTGGTAGGGCAGTTAGTATTAGCCCCCTTTAGGTCTAGGATACCCCCTAACCCCCCTAATAAAGTTTTAAGTTTTTTAGTGTCACTGGTTACGCTAGTTAGGGAGGTAAATATTTAGGCTCGCCGTCAGCGTTTTATAGCGTCAGGGACCCCCATATACTACCTAACAAATGTTTTAACCCCTTGATTGCCCCCTAGTTTACCCTTTCACCACTGATCACCGTATAAGTGTTACGGGTGACACTAGTTAGTTCGTTTATTTTTTATAGTGTCAGGGCACCAGCCGTTTATTACCGATTAAAGGTTTAGCCCACTGATCGCCCGGCGGTGATATGCGTCGCCCCAGGCAGCGTCCGGTTAGCGCCAGTACCGCTAACACGCACGCACCGTACACCTCCCTTAGTGGTATAGTATCTGAACGGATCAATATCTGATCCGATCAGATCTATACTAGTGTCCCCAGCAGTTTAGGGTTCCCAAAAACGCAGTGTTAGCGGGATCAGCCCAGATACCTGCTAGCACCTGCGTTTTGCCCCTCCGCCCGGCCCAGCCCACCCAAGTGCAGTATCGATCGATCACTGACACTTACAAAACAGTAAACGCATAACTGCAGCATTCGCAGAGTCAGGCCTGATCCCTGCGATCGCTAACAGTTTTTTTGGTAGCATTTTGGTGAACTGGCAAGCACCAGCCCCAGGCAGCGTCAGGTTAGCGCCAGTACCGATAACACTCACGCACGCACCATACACCTCCCTTAGTGGTATAGTATCTGAACGGATCAATATCTGATCTGATCAGATCTATACTAGCATCCCCAGCAGTTTAGGGTTCCCAAAAACGCAGTGTTAGCGGGATCAGCCCAGATACCTGCTAGCACCTGCGTTTTGCCCCTCTGCCGGGCCCAGCCCACCCAAGTGCAGTATCGGTCGTTCACTGTCACTAACAAAACACTAAACGCATAACTGCAGCGTTCGCAGAGTCAGGCCTGATCCCTGCGATCGCTAACAGTTTTTTTGGTAGCGTTTTGGTGAACTGGCAAGCACCAGCAGCCTAGTACACCCCGGTCATAGTCAAACCAGCACTGCAGTAATACTTGGTGACGTGTCGAGTCCCATAAGTGCAGTTCAAGCTGGTGAGGTGGCAAGCACAAGTAGTGTCCCGCTGCCACCAAGAAGAAGACAAACACAGGCCCGTCGTGCCCATAATGCCCTTCCTGCTGCATTCGCCAATCCTAATTGGGAACCCACCACTTCTGCAGCGCCCGTACTTCCCCCATTCACATCCCCAACCAAATGCAGTCGGCTGCATGAGAGGCATTTTCCTTATGTCCTCCCGAGAACACCTACTCAACAAACCCCCCCAAAAAAGATGTTGTGTCTGCAGCAAGCGCGGATATAGGTGTGACGCCCGCTATTATTGTCCCTCCTGTCCTGACAATCCTGGTCTTTGCATTGGTGAATGTTTTGAACGCTACCATACACTAGTTGAGTATTAGCCTCAACAGGGAACCTGAGAATACAGCCGGTGATTCAGCCAGCTGACCATAGAGCTGATCAGAGACCAGAGTGGCTCCAAACATCTCTATGGCATAAGAAACCGGAAGCTACGAGCATTTCATGACTTAGATTTCGCCGGATGTAAACAGCGCCATTGGGAAATTGGGAAAGCATTTTATCACACTGATCTTGGTGTGCTCAGATGCTTTGAGGGCAGAGGAGAGATCTAGGGTCTAATATACCCCAATTTTTTCAAAAAAGAGTACCTGTCACTACCTATTGCTATCATAGGGGATATTTACATTCCCTGAGATAACAATAAAAATGATTAAAAAAAAAAAAAATTAAAGGAACAGTTTAAAAATAAGATAAAAAAGCAAAAAAATAATAAAGAAAAAAAAATGCACCCCTGTCCCCCCCTGCTCTCGCGCTAAGGCGAACGCAAGCGTCGGTCTGGCGTCAAATGTAAACAGCAATTGCACCATGCATGTGAGGTATCACCGCGAAGGTCAGATCGAGGGCAGTAATTTTAGCAGTAGACCTCCTCTGTAAATCTAAAGTGGTAACCTGTAAAGGCTTTTAAAGGCTTTTAAAAATGTATTTACTTTGTTGCCACTGCACGTTTGTGCGCAATTTTAAAGCATGTCATGTTTGGTATCCATGTACTCGGCCTAAGATCATCTTTTTTATTTCATCAAACATTTGGGCAATATAGTGTGTTTTAGTGCATTAAAATTTAAAAAAGTGTGTTTTCTCCCCAAAAAATGCATTTGAAAAATCACTGCGCAAATACTGTGAGAAAAAAAAAATGAAACACCCACCATTTTAATCTGTAGGGCATTTGCTTTAAAAAAATATATAATGTTTGGGGGTTCAAAGTAATTTTCTTGCAAAAAAAATAATTTTTTCATGTAAACAAAAAGTGTCAGAAAGGGCTTTGTCTTCAAGTGGTTAGAAGAGTGGGTGATGTGTGACATAAGCTTCTAAATGTTGTGCATAAAATGCCATGACAGTTCAAAACCCCCCCAAACAACCCCATTTTGGAAAGTAGACACCCCAAGCTATTTGCTGAGAGGCATGTCGAGTCCATGGAATATTTTATATTGTGACACAAGTTGCGGGAAAGACAATTTTTTTTTTTTTTTTTGCACAAAGTTGTCACTAAATGATATATTGCTCAAACATGCCATGGGAATATGTGAAATTACACCCCAAAATACATTCTGTTGCTTCTCCTGAGTACGGGGATACCACATGTGTGAGACTTTTCGGGAGCCTAGACGCGCACGGGACCCCGAAAAACAAGCACCGCCTTCAGGCTTTCTAAGGGCGTAAATTTTTGATTTCACTCTTCACTGCCTATCACAATTTCGGAGGCCATGGAATGCCCAGGTGGCACAAAACCCCCCCAAATTACCCCATTTTGTAAAGTAGACACCCCAAGCTATTTGCTGAGAGGTATAGTGAGTATTTTGCAGACCTCACTTTTTGTCACAAAGTTTTGAAGATTGAAAAAAGAAAAAAAAAATGTTTTTTTCTTGTCTGTCTTCATTTTCAAAAACAAATGAGAGCTTCAAAATACTCACCATGCCTCTCAGCAAATAGTTCGGGGTGTCTACTTTCCAAAATGGGGTCATTTGGGGGGGGGGGGGTTGTGCCACCTGGGCATTCCATGGCCTCCGAAACTGTGATAGGCAGTGAAGAGTGAAATCAAAAATTTACACCCTTAGAAATCCTGAAGGCGGTGATTGGTTTTCGGGGCCCCGTACGCAGCTAGGCTCCCAAAAAGTCCCACACATGTGGTATCCCCGTACTCAGGAGAAGCAGCTAAATGTATTTTGGGGGTGCAATTCCACATATGCCCATGGCCTGTGTGAGCAATATATCATTTAGTGACAACTTTGTGCAAACAAAAAAAAAGTGTCACTTTCCCGCAACTTGTGTCAAAATATAAAATATTCCATGGACTCAACATGCCTCTCAGCAAATAGCTTGGGATGTCTACTTTCCAAAATGGGGTCATCTGGGGGGGGGGGGGGGTGTTGTGCCATCTGGGCATTTTATGGCCTTCAAAACTGTTATAGGTAGTGAGGAGTGAAATCAAAAATTTACGCCCTTAGAAATCCTGAAGGCGGTGATTGGTTTTCAGGGCCCCGTACGCGGCTATGCTCCCAAAAAGTACCACACATGTGGTATCCCCGTACTCAGGAGAAGCAGCTGAATGTATTTTGGGGTGCAATTCCACATATACCCATGGCCTGTGTGAGCAATATATCATTTAGTGACAACTTTTTGTAATTTTTTTTTTAGTCATTATTCAATCACTTGGGACAAAAAAAAAATTAATATTCAATGGGCTCAACATGCCTCTTAGCAATTTCCTTGGGGTGTCTACTTTCCAAAATGGGGTCATTGGGGGGGGTTGTACTGCCCTGCCATTTTAGCACCTCAAGAAATGACATAGGCAGTCATAAACTAAAAGCTGTGTAAATTACAGAAAATGTACCCTAGTTTGTAGACGCTATAACTTTTTCACAAACCAATAAATATACACTTATTGACATTTTTTTTTTACCAAAGACATGTGGCCGAATACATTTTGGCCTAAATGTATGACTAAAATCGAGTTTATTGGATTTTTTTATAACAAAAAGTAGAAAATGTCTTTTTTTTTTCAAAATTTTCGGTCTTTTTCCGTTTATAGCGCAAAAAATAAAAACCGCAGAGGTGATCAAATAACATCAAAAGAAAGCTCTATTTGTGGGAAGAAAAGGACACAAATTTCATTTGCATGACCGCGCAATTAGCAGTTAAAGCGACGCAGTGCCAAATTGTAAAAAGTGCTCTGGTCAGGAAGGGGGTAAATCCTTCCGGGGCTGAAGTGGTTAACTTAGGACATCAATAAGGATCAGGTTACATTTCCTTGATTTGGAGATTTTTAACACTGCAGAAGGTATTGTTACCAAGTCCTTTTTTAAAACCACTGATCGCAACTCCTACATCCCTACTACAAATTGCCATTTTAAACCATGGCCGGATAATATACCCAGAGGCCAATTCATGAGAATGCGGAGAAACTGCACGCGGGATGGTGATTTTGAAATTCAATCTGATATGTTAAGTAAAATGTTTTTAGACAAAGGATACCATAAAGGAATTTTTGGAAAAAGAGAAAACTACAGTTAGGAATTTGAACAGAGAGGATTTATTGAAGTCATAATAGTGGGAAACAATGAAAACAACGGCACCTGTATTGTTTTGGATTATTGTTTACAGAGTAAAGAGGTAGAGAGAATTATACGAAAATATTGGAATGTGCTTAAGCAAGTTATCCATCTTAGGGATCTATTGCCAAATAGACCTAAAATCATCTATAAGAGAGCACCTAGTTTACGTAATAAATTGGTACATAATGTAGTGGAGCCACCTCCACCAAAACCGAAGATGTTTTGGGATTTAAAAGGCTTTTTTTGGTTGTGGTAGGTGCTACAGTTGCATTAGAGTTCCAACCAACACTAAGAGAGTAAAAGAGTTTCATAACCCCTATACTGATCGGTCACACATTACTAAGGACTTTATATCTTGTGACACGGTTGGGGTTGTGTATGCGATAAAATGTCTATGCAACCTTATTTATGTTGGTCGCAGCACTAGGGCTCTAAAGGATCGAATGGAAGAGCACGTGAGAAATATACATAAAGGATTCGATAAACATTATCTCTCCGTACATTTTAAAAAGGTGCATAATCAAAGTACGATAGGAATGGAGTTTTGGGGAATAGAGGCACCAAAGCGAAACTGGAGAGGCTCTAATTATGTTAGAGAAATTAGTAAACGGGAATCCTGGTGGATACACCAGCTTGGCTCTTTATCACCTGGTGGATTGAATAAGGAATTCGATCTCAAATGTTTCCTTAGTAATTTTTAGCCCTCTGGTTATAGTCTATATAGGGATTGTTCTATCCACCACATTAAGTTGTAGATCCACTTATTCTTTATTTATTGCTGAATGGGTTTTTTACTTGGTGGGGATTGTTTCATACACACTGTATTGATGTACTTGTCCCATTCATTCAATATTTTTAGGCACCGAGTATAATTATTGGCACGGTTTGTAGAATGCGATTTGACGAATACTCATATGTAGTGGTAGTGGGTGGAGCCTCTACATAGCCTGAAATAATTGGCCTTCCTCCCATTGGTTTATGTTTGAAGGGACCTATTAGATTTGGAAGTTGTGAATTAGATATATTCATATATATTTTTGTATTCATTATTTTAACATACTCATATATAATTTTATTCTTATTCTCATTCTTTTTTATATATATATATGTGTATATGTTAAAATAATGAATACAAAAATATATATGAATATATCTAATTCACAACTTCCAAATCTAATAGGTCAATCACAGGACACAGGCAAAGCAGAGTCAAACAGTCCGTATTGGCAGGAGATCAGGCAGGTATATGGCAGAAGGAATGATCACAGAATAGTCAGGCAGGCAGGTGTTCGGCAACAGGTCACAAGATATAAGCAAGGTCAGGCAGGCCGGGTCGGGTTGGAGACAGAAGAATGGTTAGACGTAGCCGGGTCAATAGCAGATAACAACAACAGGCAGGATACAGGAACTCAGGTGCAGAGCTGCAGATGAACAGCACCTGATGGAAGCATCTGACAACCTTTTAAAGGGTCTTTGGCGCCAAACAGCGCTAGCGCGAACGGGCGCACGCACGGGCACGCGCACACCTGCGCCCCCCAGTGGGGAATTCAGCTGAACTGCCCTGGAAAAGCCCCTCGTGCACCTGCGCACATGCATGTTAGCCCGACGGCCACCGACATGTCCCTGACATTGCCCCCTCCCAACGGGCAGCCTCCGGATGCCCAGATAAGTCTTCTTTTCAGGATGAGCAGAGAAATAGGCATGGATCAAACGTTTAGCATGGATATTGCTGTCAGGTTCCCATGAATTATTCTCTGGACCATACCCTTTCCATTTAATCAAAAACTAGACCTGCCCCAATCTCTTCCTACAATCCAGGATGGCCTCCACTTCGTATTCCTCGTTTCCGTCCACCAAAACAGGTTCAGGAACCCTGGTGCCCCTATACAGAAAGGGGTCGGCTATAGCAGTCTTCAATAGCGACACATGGAATACAGGATGGATTTTAAGTGAGTCAGGTAAAACACAGTTCATAAGATACTTCATTAATCTTCCTTTTCACCGGGAAGGGCCCAATAAACTTAGGAGCAAACTTTTTGGAAGGACAAGTCAACTTAATGTTATTGGTAGACAGCCATACCTTATCACCAAGCTGCAGGTTCAGATCTCCTCTTCTTCTTTGATCGAAGATCCTTTTACTGTCTGCTTGTGCCTTGGATACCGCTTCCTGTAACATCTGATTATTGTGACTGAGGAACTGTACTGTGTCCTGGACCGCTGGAACTGAGGATTCTGGAAGAAAATCTGGTAAGAAAGATACATGAAAACCATAATTGGCAAAGAAAGGAGACTGACCGGTGGCAGAGTGGCTAGCATTATTATAAGCGAACTCCACTAGGGGCAGCAGGGACACCCAATCATCTTGTACAAAAGATGTAAAACACCTAATGTATTGCTCCAGCGTCTGATTTGTCCTTTCTGTTTGCCCATTAGTTTGGGGATGGTATGCTGAGGACAGGGCTAGTTCAATTTTCAAGATCTCACACAGGGCTTTCCAGAAGCGTGAAGTAAACTGCACCCCCCTATCAGACACTATATTTGCGGGAACTCCGCGCAGCCTAACGATCTCTTTGATGAACACACGGGCCATTTCTACGGCAGAAGGTGTCCCCTTTAAGGGCACGAAATGGGCCATCTTAGACAGACGATCGACGACCACAAAGATCGCCGAACATCCTTCAGAGCATGGTAGCTCAACTATAAAGTCCATTGCTATCATCCTCCAGGGCCTATCTGGTATGGGCAATGGCCTCAACAGTCCCCAGGCTCGGTTCCTGGAAGTTTTATTTTGGATGCAAACAGAACAAGAGTTGACGTACTTCCTGCAAAATTCTTTCAGGTTAAACCACCAGAACGTGCGTTGCATGAGTTCAAGGGTCTTACGAACCCCAAAATGTCCTGCAAGTGGATGGTCATGCAATAAAGTTAGCACCTTGACTCAGACGTTTTCCGGTACAAATATTTGACTTCCTCTCCACAATAACCTATCTCGAGGTGTTAAAGTGAATCCCTGGAGACTTGAAGGTTCTGGCGATGCTTCTCTGATCAAGGACAGGATAAAGGGTAAAGATGGATCAGGATGACTGAGGATCGGAGCTGAATTGAAACGCCTTTTTAATTTTTCAAAGGCCTCCTGAGCCTCCGGGCTCCAGTGAAAACGACAGTTCTGCTTGGTTAGCTGCGTGATGGGTGAAATGATGGCAGAGAATCCCTTAATGAATTTTCTATAGAAATTTGCAAATCCAATGAAGCGCTGCACGCCCTTCTTGTCCAGAGGAGCTGGCCAATCTAGCACAGCGGACACCTACTGAGGATCCATTTTGATGCCAGTTGGGGAGATCACTAGCCCCAAAAACTGAATGTCTTTTTGTTCGAATTCGCACTTCTCCGCTTTTGCGTACAGTCCGTGCAAACGAAGACGGCCCAAGACTCTGCGAACATGTTCCCGACGTTGATTAAGAGAACTGGAGAAAATTAAAATGTCGTCCAAGTAGACAATTACAAAAGATGTCCAGGAAGTCTCTGAATACATCATTGACCAGATGCTGGAATGTGGCAGGGGCATTGCAAAGGCTGAAAGGCATAACTAGATACTCATAGTGCTTGAAACGGGTCCAGAAAGCCGTCTTCCATTCATCCCCGGCCCGAATGCGGACCAGGTTGTAGGCCCCTCTTAGATCCAACTTGGTGAAGATGATGGCAGACCTCAACTTCTGAAACAATTCAGGTATCAGGTGTAACGGGTAGCGGTTTTTAACCATGACTTTGTTTAACTCCCGATAGTCCACACATGGACGAAGAGTCTGATCTTTTTTGGAGACGAAAAATATTCCGGCCCCAGCTGGCGAGGTAGAAGGTCGAATAAAGCCCTTTTCGAGATTTTCATAATGTATAGCTTAAGTGCCTCTTGTTCCTTTTCCGATAGCAAAAAGATACGCCCGAAAGGAATCTCGGCCCCAGGGAGCAGCTCAATTGGGCAATCATAAGGACGATGAGGTGGCAGGGAGTCCGCTCCCTTCTTGCTGAATACATCTGCAAATTCCCGGTTAACCTCTGGTATGGTTTGAAGCAGATCTTGATCCACATCCATGCAGAGTAAGGTGGCAGCAGATTTGGAGGGTTCAGGTAAACAATGTCTTTGACAATAGGGTGATAGAAACTTGACTTCACCAGTGGCCCAATTAACGTGGGGGTTATGAGCCTGAAGCCAGGGCATGCCCAAAATGATCGGAAATAATGGAGAGGAAATGATGTCCAGAGTTAGGATCTCTTTATGCTGAGATAAACAGGTGGCAGACAGAGGAAGGATTTCTTGAGAGACTTGTCCCGATCTTATATGGGACCCATCGGCCAGAAAAACTGAGAGTTTGTGAGTCTTTTCTTTCAGGGGAAGGTCTTATTGGGTAGCAAAGGCAGAGTCAATAAAGCAGCTACATGCCCCAGAATCAATAATGGCGTTGACTTGGATTGTTCTTCCCTGGAGCTGTAACGAGAGAGGGAGAGCAAGTTGAGTTGCATTGGCGGTTAAAGCGGATAATCTGGCCGGGGTAGAAGAAACACACTTACGGGTCTTGACCGGACCATTGTTCACGTAGTGGCCTGTCCCACCACAGTAGAGGCAGAGGTTTAGCTAACGTCTACGCGCCCGTTCTTCTGGGGGCAGAGTAGAACGCATTAGTCCCAGCTGCATTGGTTCAGGAACATCGGGTGTTGGGGTGGCCGGGTTTGAGCAGGTGGAAGGTAGGTATCAGGAGGCAGGAGCCGAAACTCTTGCAGTCATCCACATAGGGCGCGTTTGCTGGGAGGAACGTTCAGACCGGTGTTCACGAAGACGTCGGTCGATCTGGATTGTTAAGGCAATAAGTTCTTCAAGGGTATTGGGCATTCCTACCCGAGCAAGCTCATCCTTTAGACCTTCAGATAACCCCATGCGGAATTGATGGCGTAAACCTGCATCGTTCCATTGTGTGTCGGCGCTCCAGCGTCTGAAGTCCGTGACATAGTCCTCGGCCAGCCTGCGGCCTTGCTGCAGTGCGAACAAAGCTGACTCAGCTGTGGCAGTCCGCTGAGGATCCTCGTATAACTGAGCCATGGCTTCAAAGAAACGGGCAAGGACTGGATCTGTGCAGAGTTAGTTTCAAGCAGGCGGTGGGCCCAGGTCTGAGGTTCCCCTTGTAGGAGGGATTTAACAAATCCCACTTTGGTAGCCTCTACAGAAAAAGTCCGTGGCTGTAGGGCGAAGTAGAGTTGACAGGCGCTGCGGAAGGCCAGGAACTTGGTTCGGTCACCAGAAAACCTTTCAGGGATAGGGACCCTTGGTTCGGGTGGAAGCATAACCACAGAGGGAGGTGCAGCAGCCTGTACTGGAGCAGCTGCTGAGGCAGGAGACACACCTCCTGGGCCACTGAGGTTCAGGACTTGACCCTCCAGTCTGGTGTAACTGTCTTGCAAAGTCTTTACGGCCTGGGTGAGTGCCGCTAAATGCGTACAGATCTCCTTAATGGGAGAGGACTCTCCTGCGGGCTCAGTCATGGCTGTTCGTACTGTTAGGTACCTGGTAGTTGAGCCCGACTGGTAGAAGAAGACCTCTCTTAAGTGCTGGTTCAGGAGCCACTGGAGTGGGAACAGTGGTCTCTTGAGCACAGTGGGTAGGAGTGCCTGATGCAGTTCTTGCGGTGGCCAACACAGGAGCTTGAGAAGACGTCCCTCCGGGATGGCTGAGCTGCGGATGCTGACAGGCTGAAGCGGATAAGTAAGCAGACAGGTGGATGATATGGCAGCAGCAGAACCTGGAGCTGGAAGAGCAGGCTGGAAGCAGCGTCACAGGACACAGACAAAGCAGAGTCAAACAGTCCGTATTGGCAGGAGATCAAGCAGGTATATGGCAGAAGGAATGATCACAGAATAGTCAGGCAGGCAGGTGTTCGGCAACAGGTCACAAGATATAAGCAAGGTCAGGCAGGCCGGGTCGGGTTGGAGACAGAAGAATGGTCAGACGTAGCCGGGTCAATAGCAGATAATAACAACAGGCAGGATACAGGAACTCAGGTGCAGAGCTGCAGACGAACAGCACCTGATGGAAGCATCTGACAACCTTTTAAAGGGTCTTTGGCGCCAAACAGCGCTAGCGCGAACGGGCGCGCGCACGGGCAAGCGCGCACGGGCACGCGCCGGCGCCCCCCAGTGGGGAATTCAGCTGAACTGCCCTGGAAAAGCCCCTCGTGCACCTGCGCACACGCATGTTAGCCCGACGGCCACCGACATGTCCCTGACAGCTGGATAACATGTATAGGTTTATCATGTCTGATCAACCACTTAGTATTTATTTAGTGGTTGAAGATATAGCAGTTTTATAATATTGCATTGAACTATATAAATAGTCAGTATAGCTATTAAACATATGGCTATTCAGGATTAATATTGATGCTTTCACAATTTATTCACACCTTTGATTTTTTTATTTGCTAGACATTTACATTAGATTATGTTGTAACAGGTATTTTTATGTAATGCACGCTATTGAGGTGTGGTATGGTATACTGGTTATCTAAGCTCTGTCCTGGATTATTTGTTTCCATACACATCATTGTTTGCCCTCTTAGTCACTTGCTGTTGGCTATGTGACAGATCCCTCTAATAAAGCCTTGTTATTAGCCGCCATTCGCATGTAGATATTGACATCTGACGCGTGAATGAAAGCTGTAGACCATTGCTAGAATGTTTGTGGTCCATGGCAAAATGGCCGCCGTTACTATATTTAGACCGTAGAGCATCCGTCCAATCCTATCCCCCTGATGAAGACACGTGATCCCTGTGTCGAACAGGCGTAGGGGAGGGGCCAGGATGGAGTTAGCAGCACGGAGCCTGATCGTGAGAGCGCATACCATACCACACGCCGACCGGCGGTCTTTTTGAAGCTTGTTATAGAGAGGTGCACTCACGCACCGGTGTAAAGCGAGTACCCCTTTGCTTCAAACCGCAAGTCACCCAGGCCAGTGATAGCCAAATACCTAAGTTTTGCTGACAGACTGGCTATCCTTCAAACATTCCGCAAGACACGCACGGTTAAAATAGATGGGCACAGCCTTCTGATTTTCGCCGACTACTCAGAGGTCTCCCGGAGGATAAAAGAATTCCAACCAGTATGTGTAGAACTTTTTAAACAGGGCCTCTGTTTCATGCTAGCATACCCTGCCACGCTGCGACTACAAGCCCCAAATGGAGACCAACTAACGTTTCACATTCCAGCTGAAGTGGAATCCTGTCTTTGCCCCCTGCTGCAACTCCCAGGGTGTTATGCCCCACATACGGAAAAATCGCTCACAGCAACGCAGACCCAGTAAAGACCCCCCCAAGCGCCTGCGGGTTACACACTCCAATGGGGCAAACAGATTTGGGTGACTTTCGTTACCTTCAACCTCTTGATCCTATGAGCTTTAGTCCACATGATTCTTGTTTTCCTCTCCCCGGCAGGATCCTACTTATGTTCGCAGCCAAAAATGTAAATGTATTTTATTGGGATTTTATGTGATAGACCAACACAAAGTGCCACATAATTGTGAAGTGGAAGGAAAATAAATGGTTATCACATTTTTTTCAAATAAATATGTGAAAAGTGTGGCATGCTTTGTAATCAGCCCCCTTTACTCTGATACCCCTAACTAGAATGTAGTGGAACAAACTGCCCTCATAAGTTGCCTAATTAGTAAAAAGAGTCCACCTGTGTGCAATTTAATCTCAGTATAAATACAGCTGTTCCGTGAAGCCCTCAGCCCTCAGAGAAAAGCAGCCAAGAGGCCCATGGTAACTCTGGAGGAGCTGCAGAGATCCACAGCACAGGTGGGAGAATCTGTCCACAGGACAACTATTAGTTGTGCACTCCACAAATCTGGCCTTTATGGAAGATTGGTAAGATGAAAGCCATTGTTGAAAGAAAGCCATAAGAAGTCCCGGTTGCAGTTTGCGAAAAGCCATGTGGGGGACACAGCAAACATATGGAAGAAGGTGGTCTGGTCAGGTGAGACCAAAATTGAACTTTTTGGCCTTAAAGCAAAAAGCTATATGTGGCAGAAAACTAACACTGCACATCGCTCTGAATACACTATCCCCACCGTGAAACATGATGGTGGCAGCATCATGTTGTGGGGATGTTTTTCTTCAGCAGGGACAGGGAAGCTGGTCAGAGTTGATGCAAAGATAGATGGAGCCAAATACAGGGCAATCTTAGACGAAAGCCTGTTAAAGTCTGCAAAAGACTTGAGACTGGGGCAGAGGTTCACCTTCCAGCAGGACAATGACCCTAAACATACAGCCAGAACTACAATGGAATGGTTTAGATCAAAGCATATTCATGTGTTAGAATGGCCCGGTCACAGTCCAGACCTAAATCAAATTGAGAATCTGTGCCAAGACTTGAAAATTGCTGTTCACAGACGCTCTCCATCCAATCTGACAGAGCTTAAGCTATTTTGCAAAAAAGAATGGGCAAAAATGTCCCTCTCTAGATGTGCAAAGCTGGTAGAGACATCCCCAAAAAGACTTGCAGCTGTAATTGCAGCGAAAGGTGGTTCTACAAAGTTTTGACTCAGGGGGGCTGAATACAAATGCCCCCCACACTTTTCACATCTGTAAAAAATGTTGAACCATTTATCATTTTCCTTCAACTTTACAATTATGTGCCACTTTGTGTTGGTCTATCACATAAAATTCCAATAAAATACATTTACATTTTTAGTTGTAACATGACAAAATGTTGAACATTTCAAGGGATATGAATACTTTTTCCTTGTCAAAAGAAGTTTATTGAGTATACAATGTTATAAAGATACATAAAGTAAGTTTACAAGGATCTATAAAGTAAGCTCATTGTTTTACAGTAGGGTTTATATAGGTAAATATCATGAAATTTCAAATATTAAACATTGGGTTCACGTAAACCTAAATTAAAGATATATATCATTTCCTTAGTTACTTTTGTAGGTATTTAAATGATTTATACCTACTATACATATTGTTTACAAGTAGAGTGTATATAGGTCAAATAAATTCTGATAATGAGCTTTAATCGTAAGGTGGAGAAAAGGAAAGAGAAAGAAGAAAAAGGGTTGAAAGGTAGAGGTATGGTCCACAAGGTTGTCCCGCTCGTCAGTTTATTATTCTTTTTAGTTCTCTTTGAAGCCTTAGAATGGGTGTCTCTGTAAGTCATTTAATCTGTTACCATGGCAACAGGACAGAGTCATTGAAGTTTGACAGGAACTGTTGTTTTATCCAAGGATGCCAAAGTTTTTCAAATTTTGGAATTTGATTTTGATCGATGGCTACCATCTTAGCATGGGACATTGTATTATTCATTCTGTGAATTGTTTCTGCTAGTACCAATGTAGGAGATTTCCATGCCTTGGCCACTGTTTGTTTTGCAGCCGTTATTAGTTGGATCATAAGTTTGAATTGAGAGAGTGTTAACCATTCTGGTTTTAGATTAAGTAAAGTTAAATATGGATCTGGTTGTATTATTTTTTTAAATATCTTAGATGCAATCACGAAGACTTCCTTCCAGAAGGTTTGGATTACTGGGCACGTCCACCATATGTGTAAATATGTGCCTATTTCTGGGCATCCTCGAAAACAAAGAGCTGAGGTATTAGGTGAATATTTTGCCACTCTAGCGGGTACAAGGTACCAGCGAGTTAGGACTTTATAATTTGTCTCCAGTGCTAAGATGTTGGGTGAAGATGACTTAGATGTGAGCCATATGTTAGACCAGTCCGTGTCTTCTAAAGTTCGTCCCAGGTCCTCCTCCCACCTCTGAACGTAAGAGGGTCTATTAAGATTTGCTACTCCATATAATTGATTATAAAGTGATGAAATTGTACCTTTAGCAAATGGATCTTTTGTACAGATTGATTCAAAAATGGATAATTGGGATAATGGTGTATCCCCCTTTAGGAATGGTGTATAGAAATTTTTGATTTGGAGATATCTAAATATCTCAGAGTTTGGTAGATCATATTTTTCTCTAAGCGATAGGAATGAAAGGAATGATTTAGATGCTATGAAGTCATTTAGTGTCTGAATGCCTGATGTTGTCCAAGCTTTAAAAGAATTTGGGTAGATCCATGCCGGGTAAAAGGCCGGATTTCTGATAAAAGAAAGGAGAGGATTGTGTGGAGGTTGTAACTGATATTTGGTTTTTAGTTTATCCCAGAGAGATAAGAAGTGTTTAGTTATGGGATTATGAATTTTAAAGCGGTCTTTAGGATCAAGCCATAATAAATTTGATATTAATAGAGGGTCATTTTCTGAAGCCTCTATAAATACCCATAATGGGATTTCCTGTTTTGCATGGTATTTGGACAGACTGGCCAAATGTGCTGCTCTGTAGTAGTTAGTAAAATTAGGGTATCCCAGGCCTCCTTTATTTTTGGGAAGATGTAGTGTGTGTGTAGGTATACGTGGTTTAGAAGAGCCCCATATAAACGAAGTTGCTCTTTTTTGTACTATTCTCAAAAAATAGGAAGGAATTGGAATAGGGAGGACACTGAAAAGATAAAGCAATTTGGGTAGAATAGTCATTTTGATTGCATTAATCTTCCCTATCCAGGATAAAGGAAGTTGCGACCATTGTTTTATTAGATTTGTGATCTGTCTTAATACAGGAGGATAATTGGTTGAGAATAAGTCAGAATGAGATGCTGTTAAATGAATTCCAAGATATGGGATTGATTTTTCTGCCCATGTGAATGGGAGTGCAGCCCTAGCCGGGATCAATTCCATGTTTGTGAGCGAAATATTAAGCACTAGGCATTTCTTAGAATTAATCATAAGGCCGGATAGGGCTGCAAATCCATCAAGAGCTGGTATTAAGTTAGGACCAGAGACCTGTGGTGATGATAGAAAAAGTAATATATCGTCTGCAAATATACATAATTTGTGTGTAATACCTCCTACTTCAATGCCAGTTATAGTTTGGTTTGTTCTGATGTATTGGGCCATGGGTTCAAGTATAAGGGCAAATAATAAGGGAGATAATGGGCAACCCTGTCGGGTACCTCTTTCGATATTAAGGGCTTCAGATTTGTATCCAGCATATTTTATATAGGCTTTGGGTTTATTATATAATGCTTTGATCCATGTTAAAAAGTGGGGTCCAAAACCCCATTTTTGTAATGAATATTGCATATATTGCCAGGATACTGTGTCAAATGCCCTCTTAATATCGAGAGATAGAAAACATAAAGGGATTTTCCGTTTTTTTAGCAATATGTGCCAATAACACTGCCCTGCGTATATTATCGCCTGCCTGTCTATTTGGCATGAAGCCTACTTGATCTCTATGTATTAATTTTCCTATAATGCTATTGAGGTGTTTTGCTATTATTTTTGCTAAGAATTTAATATCGAGGTTTAACAGAGAGATAGGCCGATAATTCACACAGGAAGTATCACCAGAAAGGGGTTTTGGGATCATACAAACAATTGCCATTAGTGTTTCTTGCCGAAAAGAATGTCCATCTAGAAGTTTGTTAAAAGTTTCAGTGAGAATGGGAGAGAGTATTTCTGAGAATGTTTTATAGTATAAAGCCGAGTAGCCGTCTGGACCTGGTCTTTTGTTAAGTTTTAGGTCTTTTATGGCGTTAGCAACTTCATCTATAGTTATAGGCTCATCCAAACTGCTTTTTTGATTCTGAGATAACTCAGGTAAGGTTATTTTTGTGAAGAAGGATTCAGCCTCTGTAGGATTAAAATCATTGTTTGTCTTGTATAAAGTTGCGAGATGTGAGTGAAATTTATGGACTATTTTAACTGGATTACAAGTGTAAACATTTTTTGATAATTTCAAACGTATTGGTTTGAAAGATTTGTTAGTTGAATTTAATGCCCGAGCCAAATATGTACCTGGTTTGTTTGTATTCATGTAGAAATTGTGTTTGGAACGTTTGAGGGATTTATCAACTGACTCAGTGAGAAATAGATCGTATTCCAATCTAGATTTTTCCAGATGAGATTTTGTACTCTGAGATGGATTATCTTGAAATGATATGTAGGCTGCATTAAAATTGAGTTCTAGATTTTTTGCTAGATTTTTGCGTTCCCGTTAAAATAGTGCCATTTGTCTTTGTATTGTACCACGCAAGACAGGCTTATGAGCTTCCCACAGTGTTATTGGGGAGATGTCTGTTGTATTATTAATTGATATGTATTCCTTTAAAGCTTGTTCAATGGCCATCTGATGTAGTGGGTGTTTGAGCATTATGTCCGGTAAGTACCACGTTGGGTCATGCGCTTTTGGTATGGCTGAGGCTATAGTAGTGTATACTGCATTATGGTCAGACCACGGAATCGGAATGATATCTGATGCAATAATTTCTGGTATCATTCCTATTGTTAGAAAAATATGATCTATTCTGGTGAAGGTTTGATGAGGGTGCGAGAAATAAGTGAATTTCTTTTTCATTGGGTTACTTTCTCTCCACTAATCTACCAGATTGTATTTGGAAAGAAGTTGAGAAAAAGGTAATCTAGAGGTTATTTTGGATGGTGTAAAAGGTGATTTATCTAGAAATGGGAGGAGGACCTGGTTCGAATCCCCACACATTATCACTGTTCCTATTTTGTGTGTATTAATCACTTGTAATATATGTGAGAGGAATGGTGTAGGTTGTTAGGAGCGTAGTAGGAAATCACCGTGATTGCTGTATCCATTATATAACCCATGAGTATCAGGTATCTACCTTCTGGGTCTTTAATTTCTGATGATAAGGTGAATGGTGTGGATCGGTGAAATGCAATTAGAGTTCCCCTTTGCTTGGTACAGGCAGAAGCCGTGTAAATTTGTTGATAAAAAGGAGAAATATATTTTGGAGTAGAATCTTTGGTGAAGTGTGTTTCTTGGAGGCATACTATGTGAGCCTTCTTGTTATGGAAAGTACGGAAGGCTTTGGTCCTTTTTTGAGGGACATTTATTCCCTGAACATTCAGGGAAAGTATATTCAGTGGTGCCATGGCAACAGATCAAATAGTTTTGACTTACTTTTTGTTACGCAGAGCTGACTGCGCAGATCAACCTGTGTGGACTGAAGAGATGAATAGATAGAAAAGAAACCAGTGAATTCTGGAGTAAAGAGTAAACAAAAAACATATGAGATTAGATGATACATTGTATAAATTATTTTTTGCAAGTAATCACAATTTACCCGTGAAAGAGAATAAATATCTCTCTCAGGGGAATAAGTGCCTTCGTCACACTCCCACATAATATGGTTGGGAGAATGAGGAGGGCTAATGGGGGTACACGGATCTTCCGCTTACAGGAGAGAAGTGCTATGTCAAAAGACATCAAAATGATGTTTCATTAATTGGAGTGCAGAATATAGTTTTTGTTGAAATTATTTATTCCAGGGTGGTTGTATATGGTTAGTCTTGCCCCAGGCTAAATAATTCAGTTAGAAAGGTACTGTTAATAACTTTGGTATTGATGAAGATAGTTCGAATTATTTTGGGATTTTAACCCTTTTAGAGTAAACAATTACATATTTTATTCATATGTAACTGTTTAGATATGTTAACTCATAAAATTGAGGTTGTATTGCTTCAGATAAGAATAAACAAAAACATAATTCTAGGAACTAGTTAGGTAATAATATATTTGTTTTAAGAAAAGAAAAAGCTTCCATTACTTCTGGATTATTGAACATATTTGTCCTAAAAAGTAATAAATCTATTGTTATTACCTGATAATATATAACTGAACAAGAATTTCCTTATTTCACTTATATATTCTAAGGCTATATGAATCAGAAGTAATAAGAAATATAACTGGAATGTAACATGATCCCACACAGTGTGTGACTATCAGAATGCAGTTACATTCAGTTATAAATACAGGTTTTTTATAGAGAACCATCTCTTAGTATAATAAATGAAGAGATATCAGGAATTAGGATGTCAGTCCATTGAATCTTCTTGGTCCATGGATGATGTGGCATAACGGCCTCTTTTGTGAGAATGATGATTCCCATTTTGTTCTGAAATTTTCTGGGTGCTGCCTGAAGGTGAAGATGATGCCATTCTTCTGCGTGTGGGAGTGTTGCTGCTTGTGGGTTCTGTCAGATTTAATTTTAAAAGGGTTTGTTGTAGTTCATCTGCTGATCTGCTTCTGTAAATTGTACCTTGGTAGTTAAATCTGACTGAAAAGGGGAAGCCCCATTGATACATAATGTTGTGGCGTTGCAGTTCCATTAGTTGGGGTTTCATGGATCGTCTTTTAGTAATAGTAAGTTGGGATAGGTCAGCAAAAATTTGATAATTGTGTCCTTGAAAATTAAGTTCCTTTTTTTCTCTTGCAGCAATTAGTATTTGTTCTTTCGTTCTGTAATAATGAAATTTTGTGATTATATCACGTGGGGGTCCATCTTTCTTTTTGCCTGTGAGGGCTCTGTGTACTCTGTCCAGTTCTAAACGTTCAATAGGGATATCTGGCTTTAGTTCTTGTAATAGAGCAGTAATAGTAGATTGCAGGTCTGTCACAGTTTCAGGTATTCCCCTTATGCGCAAGTTTGAACGTCTGGCTCTATTTTCGTAATCTTCGAGCTTAGTTTGAAGTATTAAATTCTCTTCTTTTAATTGTTCCAATTCTGTTATATTTTCTTGAGTTGTAATTTCAATTTCATCCATTTTTATTTCTAAGGCTGCGGTGCGGTTTCCCAGCTCTCTTATTTCTTTGGTTAGGCTGTTTGTTATTTGGTCTGAGGTTTGTTTTAAAGCCTTATGAAGCATCTTTTCAAATTGTAATAATATTACTGGGGATGCTGAGGAGGCTTGTGGAGAAGTTTGTGAGAGGATTTGTTCTGTATCTGACTCAAATGGAGAGTCTTGCTGTGACATTTTCTGTCTGTGAGAGCGCCCTAATGCTGTATATTGTGAGGTGACTGGAGCTGCTTTAGTTGCAGTGAGTGCCTGTGAGCTCTTTGTGAGGTGATTTTTATTTCTGCCACGGCTTCCTCCCAGTACCATATTTCCTGCCCAAACTTTCACAGTTTGTTCCCTGGGGCAAAAAGGTTCAAATGGATACCTTTTGAGCCTGCAGGCTTCGCTTTGTCCTTCTCTTCTCTCCTCAGCGGTGCGGAGCTCTAACAATGCATGTCTGCTCCGCTAGACTCCGCCCATCTCCCCATGAATACTTTTTCAAGGCACTGTAGCCATTGTCACTTTAGATGCCGAAAAGGCTTTTCGACAATGTAAGCTTTAAAAGGTTGGCACTTGTCCTCGAAAGGTTAGGCTCCTTTATACACTTAATAGATAGTCTCTACTCGTCTCCCTCTACCAGGGTAGTGGCGGCAGGACATATTTCAGACCCTATCCCCCCTCCACAAGGGTACACGTCAGGGCTTCCCCCCATCACCATTACTTTTTAACCTCTTTGCAGATGACATTCTGAGTTTTACTGCTAATCCCCAGGTAGATATCCCTTTAATTCAACATACCTTCAATACTTTCCATTCCTGCTCAGGACTAAAAATTAAACTTTACCAAAAGTAAGGTGCTACCTCTCTGCAAGAGTGGCAAAAGCCTCTGGATGACCTCTTCACCATTCCTCATCACATACTTAGGAGTGAACATAAGCTGAGAACCCTCATCTATCAGCTGAACTACCCTCCCCTGATATCCAAAATAATCAGCAAACTGGAAGGATGGATGGAACTTCCATTATCACTCTTCGGGAGATGCCACCTCTATAAGATGGTCAGCTTCTCACGTCTGTTGTACCCAATGCAAACAAACAATGCCAATACTAATCAAGCATAAGGACATTCAAAAGATCAATAGAGTTTTTTCGGTCTTCCTGTGGCACCGTAAAAGACCTTGCATCTCAATAACAAAATTATATCTCCCGAAGAGCGAAAGAGGCAGGTCTCCCATTATTAGATTGTATAATTTATCTTGCTTACTTCATCTAAGATTAGACTGGTTAGTTCCGGGATCAAAGTTCACTAACTTTTTGGTGGAGTCGGCAATGGCACATCCATACCATCTACCATCTATCCTTCATAGCAACTTAAAATCACTACCACCTAACCTCCAACAAAATTTACTCATTCAGGACACAGTCATTGCATGGAGGGACGCCAGGAAGCACTTGGGGGACTCTCCACACGTCTCATCCCCTCTACCGATACTTGGCAACCCCATGCTACCACAGACCACCCACCATAAAGCATTCAACACATGGAAGCTAAAAGGCCTAACAAACGTTGTCTCTCTTTACGACACAGTCAATGGGCTTCTTATATCCTACCAAACAATTGCATCTGACTTCGATCTTCCGGACCAACACATCTTCCATGTCATGCAGCTTTCAACCTTCATCAACAAAATCTGTCCAGAATCACATCTCAGATTCCAATCTACTCTTATAGACAAACTCATTGCAGCTCAGACTATTTCTACAGCTGGAGGTCTATAATCCTCTCATACCTTTCTATACCAATCCACTGAAGTACACAGCTTCAAAAGCCTGGGGAAAATACATTCCTTAGACAACCTTCCTCACCTACTACAGAGAGGATATTAAATGACTTTGAAACTAACACCAATGAATCCTGGAATGAAACCCAATTTAAATTGCTCCATAGGGCATTTATACCCTATTCCTTCCCAAATCACTATGTAAGGAAACCAGGCCAACACTGTATCATTGTTTATGGACATGCCCATTTATAGCTACATTCTGGAACCAAGTCCAATCTTATGTGTTACTTGTGACCCAAGTCACAATACCAACAGATTCCATGACAAAATGTGGAAAATTTCAAGGGGTATGATTACTTTTTTAAGGCACTGTAGTTTTAATTCCCACTTTACCTCCGTGGTGGAGGGAGGTTGAGGATAATCCTTCAAGCCGTGAGTAAGCAAATGAATATCCATTGTGGGAGGAGCCGGGGTTGAAGGGAGGTGTAGGCCTCTTAGGCTGAGGTGCTTCAGCAGCAACCGAATAGCATAAGGATTAAAAACAGGCAATATGGCATACCCCGATATTTTTTTTTAACAGCAGGCGATCCAGTGTCCGATAAAAGTGATCCCAGCAGCGGATTTGCCACAAGATCACTTATAGGCGGTGGGAGAGGTGGCCCCCCCGATCGCCGGAGGTAAAGGGGAAAACGATCCGATCCCCTGGAGCGATAGGCAGGAAGTTGGAAGTTGAGTGAGGGCCATCTATGCCCTTGGAGGACTGGAGCAACATCAAACATCACTTCCACCCTCCAGCGTTAAAGGGCCTTTTTTTTGTGTGTAAAAGTAAAATGACTTTTTTTTTTGCTTTTAAAGGGGTTGTAAACCCTTGTTTTTTGATTTTTTTTATAAATAACAACAAACATATCATACTTACCTCCACTGTGCAGTTTGTTTTGCACAGTGTGGCCCCGATTATCGTCTTCTGGGGTCCCCAGGCGGAGCTCGCGGCTCCTCCTCGCATCGGTAAACCCCCTGGGAGAAGCGCTCACCCTTGGGGTTACCATGCAGGCGTGCTCCTGGGTCTAGCATTTACGTGCATAGATACAGAATACCGGAATTGGCTCCACCCGCGTCATTGGATTTGATTGACAGCAGCGGGGACCAATGGCTGCACTGCTATCAATCTATCCAATTTAAGAGCCGAGAACCCCGGCCAGAGAGGTAGAGCTCTCCGGCGTGGTAACGAACAGGCTCTGGTGAGTGAAACGGGGGGCTGGGGGGCCGGTCAGTGTCAGATACACGTACCTTTACAACCCCTTTATGTGTAAAGGTGAGATTTGAGGTCTTTTTGACCCCAGATCTCGCATTAAAGAGACCCTGTACAGCTTACTTCTATTACAAGGGATGTTTACATTCCTTGTAATGGGAATAACAATGATCAAAACATTTTTATTAAAAAGGGACAGTTTAACCACTTCAGCCCCGGAAGAATTTGATCGCCCCTGCGGTTTTTATTTTTTGCGCTATAAACAAAAAAAGAGCGGCAATTTTGAAAAAAAAAACGCATTATTTTTTACTTTTTGCTATAGTAAATATCCCCCAAAAATATATAAAAAAACAATTTTTTTCCTTAGTTTACGCCGATATGTATTCTTCTACATATTTTTGGTAAAAAAAAAAAAAATCGCAATAAGCGTATATTGATTGGTTTGCGCAAAAGTTATAGCGTCTACAAAATAGGGGATAGATTTATAGCATTTTAATTTTTTTAAATTTTTTTTTACTAGTAATGGCGGCGATTTTTATCATGACTGCAACATTGTGGCAGATACATCGGACAATTTTGACACACTTTTGGAACCAGTGGCATTAATACAACGATCAGTGCGATTAAAAATGCATGTAAACTGTAAAAATGTCACTGGCAGTGAAGGGGTTAACACTAGGGGGCGGTGAAGAGGTTAAAAATGTTCCCTGGGAGGTGATTCTAACTGAAGGGGGAGGGACCAACTACAGGAAGTGACAGATTGTGGGTCCTAGCTAATAGGAACACATGATCTGTCACTCCTGTCAGAACAGAACAGGGAAGTGTGTGTCTACACACACTCGTCTCTGTTCTGTGTCTCCTGCTCACAATCGCTCGTGGCCGGCGGTCATCGCAACCGTCGGCCACAAGCATCGGCACCCTCGCCGTGCAGCGGGCACGTGCGCGCCTGCTATCCGGGCCTCGCAAGATCACGTACAGTAACGTGATTTCGCGCAGGGGAGCCAGCCTGCCACAGTAAAACTGCGGCGGCTGGTCCGGAAGCGGTTAAAAAAAAAAAGCAAAAGACATTTTTTTTTTAAGCGCCCCGTCCCTCCAAGCTCTTGCGCAGAAGCCAACGCATACACAAGTCGTGCACACGTATGTAAACGGTGTTCAAACCACACATGCGAGGTATCACTGCAATCGTTCGAGCGAGAGCAATAATTCTAGTGCTAGACCTCCTCTGTAACTCTAAACTGGTAACCTGTAAAAAATAAAAAGTGTCGCCTATGGAGATTTTTAAGTACCGTAATTTGTCGCCATTCCACGAGCGTGTGCAATTTTAAAGCGTGACATATTAGGTATCAATTTACTCGGCGTAACATTATCTTTCATATTATACAACAAAAATTGGCTACTGTTACGGTTTTATTTTTTAATGCAAAAAAAGTGTAACAGTAGCCAATTATAATATGAAAGATAACGTTACGCCGAGTAAATTGATACCCAACATGTCATGCTTTAAAATTAAAAGAATTAATTAAAATTAAAAGAAAATGGTGTTTGTAAGACCGCTGCGCAAATACAGTGTGACAAAGTATTGCAATAATCTAGATTTTATTCTGTAGGGTCTCTGCTAAAAAAATTATATATAATGTTTGGGGGTTCCAAGTAATTTTCTAGCAAAAAAAAAACAGATTTTAAATTTTTAGTGTCCCCAACGCCACCCCTCCCCCTTCCTCAAACTGCAATGGCAGGGGACCGGGATGTTCACATGCTGCGGTTGCAATGCTTCTCTTCAGGTCTGTGGCAAAAATTAGGCCTCTCCAGAAAAAAAGCAATCCTCATTCAGACTGTTTGACAGGCGGCGAGGAGGCCATGTGACACCTCCGATGTGACACCTCCTCACACCTGCTTTAACTCCATAACTGGCTCTCAAAAAAGTGCCTCAGATTTATGCATTACACGCAGTTGTGGGGCATTTGCAGCGTTTCCTCGTTTGATTGAACTCGTCGTGTTTGGTGGGATGCCGCCTACCAAGTGCGACACGTCAGATCATTTTTGCTGTGGGTGCGACCGCATCATGCAATTCGGCACTGTGTCGCTTTAACTGACAATTGCGCAGTCGTTCGACACTGTACCCAAAACAAAATTGACGTCCTTTTTTTTCCCAAGAAAGGGAGCGGTTTTTATTTTTTGCGCTATAAACATGAACATTTTGAAAAAAAAATGTAAAAAAACAATATTTTTTACTTTTTGCTATAATGAATATCCAAAAGAAAAAAATAAAAATGTCTTCATTTTAGGTCGATATGTATTCTTCTACATATTTTTGGTAAAAAAAAAAAAAAATAGCAATAAGCGTATATTGATTCGTTTGCGCAAAAGTTATATCGTCTACAAAATAGGGGATAGATTTATGACATTTTTATTATAATTTTTTTTTATTTTTTTTTACTAGTAATGGCGGTGATCTGCGATTATTAGCGGGACTGCAACATTGCGGCAGACAGATCGGACACTTTTGACACTTTATTTGGGACCAGTGACATTTATACAGCAATCAGTGCTATAAAAACACACTGATTACTGTATAAATGTCACTGGCAGGGAAGGGGTTAACACTAGGGGGGGGGGGCGATCAAGGGGTTAAATGTGTTCCCTAGGGAGGTGTTTCTAACTGTGGGGGGAGGGGACTGACTGGAGGAGAAGACAGGTCGCTGTTCCTGATCACTAGGAACAGCAGATCTCTCTTTACTCCCCTGGCAGAACGGAGATCAGTTTGTTTACATTGACAGATCCCCGTTCTGGCTCCCTGTGGAGAGATCATGGACATCGCAGCCGCCGGCCACACGCATCGGCTCCTCCGCCGTGCTACAGCTGTTAAGCGAGCCGACGTACAGCCATGATGATTCGCGGGAACGAGCCTAACTGCTGCAGTATAATAACGCTTGTCGCCTCAAAAAGGAGCAGGAGCTTCTTTTTTTGGGGCGAAAAACAGGCATAGGGCAGCCCACTGAAGTGAATGGGCCACCAAATGTGCAACACGCCAAATTGCGTGCGTTCCTGCTACACAAAAAGGCGAACACAGCCTAAGCCCATCGTTCACATTGGAGTGATTTGACAGGTCAAATCGCATGACAAGTCGCAGCCCATTGCCAGCAATGGCACAGCTGTAATTGGTGCGACACTGCACCGATTTGCAAAAGCAGTTCCTGCACTACTTTTGGCAATGGGTGCGACTTTAATAAACTTTTTTGCATGAAGCCGCACGGATGTCTTTCAAGTCGCTCCCAAAATCACACTGACATGCGGCTTCAAAATCGTGTGATTTCAGATGAAGTCGCATGATTTCAAAGCCGTGTTCACTGCGGATGAGGGCTCAGAGGGGCTACAAGCTTCACGCGATTCTGTCACGCTGCAAAAATCGCATAGCACCCAAACGCATGCATTTTGCAGCGATGGCTGCGTGATTTTGGAATCGCAGCGATTCCAAATCGCCAAGTACGAATGGGGCCTAAACGATTTTTACACGTGTTTTGTCAAGTTGCAAAAATCGCATACTGTTTAAAGATGAATAGGATCCAAACGCATGCTGTTCTGCAATTTGCAGCGATTCCAGATCGGCCGTATGTGAGACGTACCAGCAGAAGAACGGACAACGATCACTCACAATAAATTTCAAAACTTTTTTTTCGCCTGCACAAAACCGATCGCTAAACGTTCACCTAACATGACAAACCTCAAGTAAAAGGCGAGAAAACACGACGACTCCAACCAGTAAATATTGTGATTATTATTTATACAGCACCAACAGTTTGTGCAGCACTTTACAAAAGAAAAGAAATACAATACAGAAGGAATAGGAAGGCCTTGTTCATGGAGCTTACAATCTAAAAATCGGAACACTCACCTCCACAATGGACGGCACTTCTTATGCAACCAGTGTTGTGCCGAGAAAGTTCCCCTCGGGGGATAAGGACCCCCCTGTACTGCGCAGGCACAGCGCTTGCGCAGTACAAGCCGGCGGAAATAGCCAAAGCTGAATAGGTGTAAATCAGCTGTACACAGCGCCTGTAACAGGGCCCCTCGCGGGCTCGCTTCACTCGGCACTTTTTTATTCCCCCTCTAGGTCCACTTGGATGGTGGGGAACCTGGACTCAGGATGCAGGCGTCGTTGTACAGCTGATTGAAGGTTTTCAGCTTCGGCTATCTTCAGCAGCTATGTAACGCAGATCTCTTGTTTTTGACATATTAGGGCCTTTCTTTTGGTGATATTGTTTTGCAAATTATTTTTTACTTTTTTGCAAACATATACAGTGTGTGTGTATATATAATTTTATTTTATTTTTTGCAAAAAATATTTTTTTTGCAAACAAAAACAACTGAGTACTGTCCGTGATACTTTTTTTTATTTGCACTAACATACAATTTTTCAGGGGAAGCTTTCAGGGTATGTCCCCTTCTTCAATCAGTACTAATTCACAAAGATATTAGCAGAATGTTCAAAACATATTTTTTTTCTCAAAAATAACATTTTCTTCTTTTTTGCAAAAAAAACCTTTTGGTCAAAAAATTAAATTTTCTTTTTTGCAAAAAACTTTTTTTTATGATCTGTAGCTTTCTGGCGCTGTTCCCGGTGAAAAATTGGATGTCTGTTCATGCATATGGTATGCAAAAGGTTGATGCCATAGCCACATTTTATGTGCTTGAGGAAGAGGCTGCAAATTACTATGGTTAGGTTTGCAGTACACGTTCTGAAAAAGGAGCGTACAGCCGAGCTCTGGGGAGTGGACTGTGGGGAGGTAAGTGTGCCCTGAACCCGTGGAGCTCTGTCATCCAGCTGATTAGGGCGGCTGTTTCCTCCACTTTTCTGCCAGCTGCCCCTGGATGACATCCTGTCCCTTTGAGATTGTGTCTCTTCCTCACTTTTCTTCTTTGTTCTATCAGGCACTTAGATACATTTAGAGACCTCATCAGCATCCTCCCTCTCATAACTGGAGCCAGCTTGACCATATGCTGTGGGAACATCACTGCCAATTGGTTGTCCATGACTGGTGTTTCCTCCCTCCAGGGTCCCAGGAGTACAGGAGATGGTCAGAGACTGGGGACATGGTACAGATATGGTCAGAGACTGGGGACATGGTACAGCGCTACGTAAACTGTTGGCGCTATATAAATCCTGTATAATAATAATAATATGGTCAGAGACTAGGGACATGGCACAGATATGGTCAGAGACTGGGGACATGGTACAGATATGGTCAGAGACTGCGGACATGATACAAGAGATCAATGCAGCCTCCCCAGTGCCCGTCACATGCAGCCTGCCTGTGTTCTCAGTGCAGCCTGTGTCCCCAGTGCAGCCAGCCAGTGTCCCCAGTGCAGCCAGCCCAGTCTGCCAGTGTCCCCAGTGCAGCCAGCCCAGTCTGCCAGTGTCCCCAGTGCAGCCAACCCAGCCTGCCAGTGTCCCCAGTGCAGCCAGCCCAGTCTGCCAGTGTCCCCAGTGCAGCCAGCCCAGTCTGCCAGTGTCCCCAGTGCAGCCAGCCCAGTCTGCCAGTGTCCCCAGTGCAGCCAACCCAGCCTGCCAGTGTCCCCAGTGCAGCCAGCCCAGCCTGCCAGTGTCCCCAGTGCAGCCAGCCTGTGCAGGGAAAGAGAGAGGAGAGCCGCCGCCTCCGCCTGTTTGATTAGAGCGCCGGGAACATCACAGCTTTCATTTCAAAAGGTGTGTGTTCCCCGCCGTGCGCGCCATCATATACAGCCCCTTCCCCTTGTCCGGGGAACTTTGATAGACAGATTACCCGTTCAATCCTGTTGGAAAGCTGTGATGTTCCCGGCGCTCTAATCAAACAGGCAGCGGCGGCGGCTCTCCTCTCTCTTCTGCACTATATGACACTCCCGTAATGGGCGGCACCGGGGGTGGAGTCCCGCCCAGGCCCCACCCCATTTTTGGCTCAATTAACGGCCATTTTTCTGTTTCGGCAAATTGCCGAAAAGGCTATTTTCGGCGGATATGTTTCGGCAGCCGAAATTTTGGTGCATCCCTAATGACATTACTTTGGCTTGGGTGCAAAGAGGCTGCTTGCCCCCTCAAAGTTGACATTGGGAATCATTTTTGGAAGGGATAAAAGAGAAAATAGTTGGGCTACATTGTGAAGTGAGGAGCCAGAAGAGGCAACATGACTGGATAGTAAAAATAGGGAGTAGAAGAGGCAGCAGAATGAGCTTGAGAAGAAGAAGAAAGTAGGGAGAGGAGGCTAAGATAACGAAATATTGAGGGGAGGTAGAATTATGGAGGAGATAGGGAGAGGAATCAGTGAGATGGCATTTTGAACAAGGTGATGGGAGAAGGCGGTAAAGCTGGATTGTAGAGGAGGAAAAAAAAGTCAGTGAGATTTGATAGTGGAGGAGGTAGGGAGAAGAGGCAGCTGGACCAAATAACGATAGAGAAGGTAGTGAGACCTGACTGCTAAAGAGGATGGGAGAGGAAGCAGGGTGACCGGATTATGGAGGATGTAGGGAAGGGAGGAAGCATTATCAAATTATTGGGGTAGTAGAGAGAGGAGGCAATGAGACCAGATTATGGAGAAGGTAGGAAGAGGAGGCAGTACAATCTGATCATGGAGGAGTTAGAGATTGAAGGCAGTGATAACAGATTTATGGAAGAAGAAGTATGAGGATGTGGCAGTAGGAACGGATTATGGTGGAGGTAAGAATAGGAGGCAGTGGGACCAGATAATGGAGAAGGAAGTGAGAGAAGACAGCAAGACCAGATTACCGAGGAGATAAGGAGGGGAGACAACAAGACCAGATTATGGAGCTGGTAGGAAGAGAAGACAGAGAGACCTAGTAACGTAGGAGGTAGGGAGAGGAGGCAGTAAGACTAGATTTGGGGGGAGATAGAGAGAGGAGGCATTGATTGTAGAAGAAGCAGAAAGAGGGGAAAGTGGGATTATGGGGGAGGTAGTAACAGAAACACTGAAGTGAGATTATGAAAGAGGCAGTGTGATTGGATTATGGAGGAGGTGAAGTTTCTCATAGAACGCATTTTCTTTGCAATTAGATTTATTTTGTGGAACGAATACTCTGCAATTCAATGAACTTCAGAAGCAATGGCTCATTGAGGAAATGCCAACACTGGCCCAGTCCACCCGTGAAGAGCATCTTCCCAATCTTCAACCACTGTTGTTTTTGCTGAAGACTCTCTTTTGTCCAGAACTACACTACAATCAAAACTTTTTTATAAAGAACAGAACGTACCTCAGAACTGCTGAAAGGACCATGTTTGCCTATCACTGCCTCTAAAAATAGAAAATACGCTCCAAAAGCTTTTCAATGGCGTTTTAATCAAATAAATTGCTGGCTCATAGGAAGAAGTATACCCAGGAAACATGTGACCATGACTTAAAATTTCAGCGAGAATAGAATTTGAAAAAAATGAATTATTTTTTCATATAACATGAATAGATTAAACATAAAAATAAATACCCCCATAAAATAAATAAAAATGTTCTAAATAGTTATAGTCATTTCCTTAAGTTTTTTCCTTGCGTTTTTGGTGTATTTTGGGTTTTTTTTTGTTTTTTTTTCAGGTTTTTTTTTTTTTTTTTGTTTTTTTTTTTAGATTTGTTTTAGTCGATAGGAAGAAAATCAATGAAAATTCACTTAACCACTTCCTTACCAGCCTATTACAGAATGACATCCGCAAGGTGGCTCAGTTACCCTGACTAGGCACCATATGACGTCCAGTAAGATAAGCCGCTCGTGCGCACCCTGGGGTGCACAGAGCCGCGATCGGTGGTGCGGTGCGTCGCTCTGACACACCGTATCTTCGATCTTGGTAAAGAGCCTATGACCCTGCTCAGAGAAAAATCTATGATTAAACCTCTGTCCACCATATATTAAAGAATTACTCCCTAATGGTAACACTGGACTAGAGGACCTTAAAGTGTGTGGGGGATTTCCTGGCACTAGATACGAAAGATTGGGAAGAAATGGGGAGCACTCCTTCTCACAATTGGCCTCTGCTAGGGACAGACTAGTACCAGTTCAAAATTATGCATAGAGTGTACTTCACACCCATGCATTTACACAAAATATGTTAATCTTTTCCGGCTTCCTGCTGGAGGTGAACCTCACCCTCAGTGGACAATTCCCATGTATTTTGGAGCCGTCACCAGATAAAAATTTTTTTTTGAAATGAGGTTACTACTTTTATTTTATCTATCACTACCATTCAGATCCCACTGACAGTGGAGGTGTGCTTGCTAGGACTTGTAGACCCATTGGCTCCCAGCCGGGCAGTCAGAACGCTACTGGGGCTATTACTTTATTATGCACGCAAGGCCATGGTCCTCAGGTGGAAAGCCTCTTCTGCTCCTCAATTAACTTTTGGAAATGGTTAGTTAATTTGGCTCTGCCATTATACAAGGCCACTTTCCTCTCTCGAGGTTGTGGCAAAAAAATTTCACAAAGTATGGGACATATGGGCGGAATCCCAGGCTCCAAAGCAGACTCACTGGATAATTACTCAATACTTGATATGTATTGCAAGGCAAGTAAAATTCTTTAAAAAATTGTGACTTTATATACAAGCGAGGTCTTGATATACAAGTTGCGTCAAGTCACAACTTAGTTTAAAAGAGAAGAGAGGCGCCTCTAAGTGTAGCAATATGGTTACATTTAATGAAGGTACAACATTTAGCAACATGGTTGATGATTAAAACAGGCCCATTTAAGTATGCAGGCATCCAGGTAAAGTTGTCCACATAGGCCATCCTCCGCACCGCCATCAATGTCATCCCTTCCACGCTGAGCTACACGAGCGCTTCAAGCCTCGCTATCAGATCGCAGGGTAGTCTTCCTGGTCACAATTGCAGACAGACAGCGGTGAGAGCCGGCGGTGCAAGGGACGGTCTATGTGGACAGCTTTACAGAGTTGGTGAGGTTGAAAAAGACACAAGTCCAACCTATGTGTGTAATTATATGTCAGTATTACATTGTATATCCCTGTATGTTGTGGTCGTTCAGGTGCTTATCTAATAGTTTTTTTAAACTATCGATGCCCCCCCGCTGAGACCACTGCCTGTGGAAGGGGATTCCACATCCTTGCTGCTCTTACAGTAAAGAACCCTCTACGCAGTTTAAGGTTAAACCTCTTTTCTTCTCACTTTAATGAGTGGCCACATGTCTTGTTAAAATGAAAAAACGGTAAAAATATGCGGCGCTAATAAATTAAGCTAAAATATGTAAGACAGTCAACCATACCAGGAGTTAAAAGACAGAAATCCCAGGTAATAATTGTATCTAAAATTAATCTTCCACTACATTGTGTAACCAAAGGTAAATGGTGAACCAGTGTTACATCAAAAAATTAATCATAATAACCGCTTCCGGACTAAATCAAGCCTAGGAAATTAAGAATAATAAACGTCAACCGAAGAAACCTCCACTGAAGTAATAGATCCTCAATAAAAGTGGGTTCAGGGGAGCACTTAGATAAAGTGATGTGCAAATAAAAATGCAGCGTGAAATAAATAAATAAATGTGCAAAAAGACGTGCAAATCAGCAAAAGATTCAACACCAGTTCAGCCTTAAACGATGAAATGCATAATTATAAACGCAATACTCCACAAAGGTCTATAACACAAAGGTGTGTAAAGACAATGGATAATCAATAAATACCTAAAACTTAATAGGTGCAAACACACAATCAGTGCAGCAATAAAAATAAAAAAAATGTTCAATAGCGTAAAAATGAAACAATATGTGCAAATAAGTAATCAGTGCAACATCAATTAACCTTAATAGATAAAAAGGTTTTAATAAATAATGTGTAGCATGTGCAACACAGCATAACAAGTGCAAATTCAATATGCCTAATACCAATATTAAAACATTGCTTAACATGCAACACTTCACACACGTGTGTAAAAGTACGTGAATAGGATAAACAAATGTCCAAAAAAAGTCCCATAGACAGTCAAGTGGTTAAAGAGACAGTACACACTTTTTTTTTGCATATTCCCCTTATCCTTTTGGTATATTTTATTGTAAGGTAAAACATATTAAAAATAATAAAAGCTCCTAAAAATGATTTGGCACTTTAACAATTTGCGGTTTTTACTCCCCCTTCCCCCCACATTGAATAACAACAAAATACACAAAAAAAAAAAAAAAACACAAAAAGGCAAAGCAGACATAATAAAGAGAACATCAACATTATCCAGCATATCCTTTGTCCAAGTTACCACAGAGAAAATGTACCTTTTTTTACCGCCCTTAGCCCACCCCCCAACCTGTACAACCATCAACTCACATGACAACAATCTCTCTTCTGATATTTTTATTGGTGAATTTATACAGATATATGAACCATCACTGAGATTTACTGACATATTCTTTATATGATACGGGATATATAATACACCAAAAAGAAGAAATATAAAAAAGGTTAAAAAAAATCAAACTGAATCAGTTTTTTCTTTATACCATAAAACAAATCTTAAATCAATACAATAAAATTAGAAACAGCGATAACAAATATTATCCCCGATCGTATTACAAAGTGATGGTTTTACACACGTTTTTAGCCCCATTGACTTCTATTAGATCACATGATTTGCCGTGTTTTCTGAAAGCGCAGAAAAGAATTGGCATGCGGTAATTTTCAGAAAACGCGGAAAAAAACGATCCTAATAGAAATCAATGGAACTGTGGCTAAAAACTCATGTAAAATGCACGTAAACCGCGCACACACCTGCTCTGCCGCCAAAATGCAGATCGCCAATGTGAACCCTGTCTGTAACACCCTAGAGAAAACAATGGCGGTCGTTGCAATATTTTTTGTCCCACCGTATTTGCGCAACGGTCTTACGAACGCACTCTTTTTTTTTTTTTTTAGAAAAAATAAATTTTTTTGAATTGAAGAATAAGACAACAGTAAAGCTACCCCAATTTTTTTTATATTGTGAAAGATGATGTTACATCGAGTAAATTGATACCCAACATGTCCTGCTTTAAAGTTGCGCCCGCTCGTGAAATGGTGACAAACTTTAACCCTTAAAAATCTGTGGGGGAGGGCCCTCTCCCGCCGCCGATAAAAGTGATCTTGCGGTGAATCTTGTATCTGAAAGCGGACCGCCCGCTGAAGAAGAGGATACCGGGGTTATGGTAGCTAGCTACTGCCATAACAACGATATTCCTCTTCAAACAGCCGACGTATAACTGCGGCGGGTGGTCCGTAAGTGGTTAATTAACCACTTGCCGACCAGCTCCTGTACATATACGTCGGCACTTTGAAGATGGATATCTCGGTAACGGCAGCAGCTGCTGCCACAACCGAGGTATCCATCTCTTCAGGAGCCGGTCGTGTTTACGATAATGGTGGTCTCTGCAGCGGATTCAGCGCGAGATCCCCGTTATCAGCAGCGGGAGAGGGGCCCCCCTCCCGCAGCTCTCCCGCGCCCTTCGCCGCTCACCGGAGCCGATGGGGTCCTATCCGTGCCTGGGTATGGAGACGAGTGAAGCTTAGATGACCCCCACCCATCTGCAAACCATAGCAGGGCAGAAGCAACGTCAAAACTTCCGCCCTTAAAGGCACAGTGACTCAAATTTTTTTTTTTTTTTTTTTTAAATAGTGAAAAAATAAATAAAATCAAGTAAAATAAATAAAAAAAAAATTTCTTTTAAGCGCCCTGTCCCGATGGGCTCGCGCGCAGAAGCGAACGCATACGTGAGTAGCGCCCGCAAATGAAAACGGTGGTCAAACCACACATGTGAGGTATCACTGCGGTTGTTAGAGTGAGAGCAATAATTCTCGCCTTAGACCTCCTCTGTAGCTTAAAACATGCAACCTGTAGAATTTGTTAAATGTCGCCTGTGGAGATTTTTTAGGGTAAAAGTTTGTCGCCATTCCACGAGCGGGCGCAATTTTGAAGCGTGACATGTTGGGTATCAATTTACTTGGCGTAACATTATCTCTCACAAGATAAAAAAAAATTGGGCTAACTTTACTGTTGTCTTATCTTTTTATTCAAAAAAGTGAATTGTTTCCAAAAAAAGTGCGCTTGTAAAACCGCTGTGCAAATACGGTGTGAAAAAAAGTTTTGCAATGACCGCCATTTTATTCTCTAGGGTGTTAGAAAAAAAAAATATGTAATGTTTGGGGATTCCAAGTCATTTTCTAGTAAAAAAAAAAAAACGGTTTTAGACATGTAAACACAAAAAATCTCAAAACGAGGCTAGTCTTTAACCGCTTGCCGACCGCCTCATGACGATATATGTCGGCAGAAGGGCACATATAGGCAGAATCACGTACCTGTACGTTCCCCTTTAAGAGGCAGCCAGCGGGCCCGCGTGCGCCCGCGGCAAGCTCCGTGAGTCGGGTCGCAGGGATACCCGCGATCGCCTCACGGGGAGGAAGAACGGGGAGATGCTGATGTAAACAGCATCTCCCCGTTCTGCCTGGTGACACTGTCACTGATCTCTGCTCCCTGTCATCGGAGCAGAGATCAGTGACGTGTAACACACAGTTACCCCCCCCCAGTTAGAAATCACTCCCCTAGGACACACTTAACCCCTCCCCGCCCCCTACTGGTTAACCCCTTCACTGCCAGTGTCATTTACACAGGAATCAGTGCATTTGTATAGCACTGATTGCTGTATAAATGACAATGGTCCCAAAAATGTGTCAAAAATGTCCGATGTGTCCGCCATAATGTCGCAGTCACAATAAAAATTGCTGATCGCCATTTAAAAAAAAAAAATATTAATAAAAATGCCATAAAACTATCCCCTATTTTGTAAACGCTATAACTTTTGCGTAAACCGATCAATAATCGCTTATTGCGATTTTTTTTACCAAAAATATGTAGAAGAATACGTATCGGCCTAAACTGAGGGAAAAAAAAAATTTTTTATATCTTTTTGGGGGATATTTATTATAACAAAAAGTAAAAAATAATGCGTTTTTTTCAAAATTGTCGCTCTATTTTTGTTTATAGCGCAAAAACTAAAAACCACAGAGGCTATCAAATACCACCAAAAGAAAGCTCTATTTGTGGGAAAAAAAGGACGTTAATTTTGTTTGGGAGACACATCGCATGACCGCGCAATTGTCAGTTAAAGCGACGCAGTGCCGAATCGCAAAAAGTGCTCTGGTTGGGAAGGGGGTAAATTCTTCCGGGGCTGAAGTGGTTGAACACCTAAATATTAATATTTAACACCTTGTTCCTCAAATATAATGACTCCTTAAATTTAACCTTAATCCCTACCCTAACATAACCCTTAAAGTTGACCATACACTATACAATCCTATAGTAGATCTAAAGCAGATTGTACAATCAACTATGTAGTGTAAGTACTTTCCTGGATACAATTTGAATGGATAATGTATGTGTTTCCTTATATTTTTGGTAAATCTAAAGCTGACCATACACTACCAAATCTCCTTTGGTTTTACCAAAACAATGTAATGTCAAGTTAAACTTGAAAAGTCATTTGATTTAGTTAAAATCAGGCAGGCACATATACTACACAGCCGATGGTAGATCTAAAAGGAGATTGTACAATCAGATTGTATAAATAATAAAGCCCCACAAACCCCCCCCTTGTCTTATTGAGTGTGGAAGTGATGGAGGAGACTCTCCTGTGCTGAGATCTTCCAGATCCACCGATTGAAGAAATACGTTATCTGTACAAACTGTGTCATCCTATGAACCAGATTGACATTTCTCACCAGATTCAGCTCAGATTTCCTGTAATATGATCATATTAAAAATCTCCTGACCCCCCAGAGATCTTTATACGACCTTTCCATACACATATCCCAGCATGGAGGGGCTCAGTGAAGGTGGTGGTGAAGGTGTGGAGGTGTCGGATCGGGTCACACAGATCATAAAAGGACAGCCGCCCGGCCTCACAATCCACATCGATCCTGACTCTGTTACTGGAGAGCTTGGGAGATATGAGGATCAGATTATTGTCATGTATTAGAGAACACCCACCGCTACACCTGTACAAACCCCAGGACTTGTTATTATTTCCAATCAGTGACTGCCATCCTCCCCTCTCCATACTGGGATAACACATCCCGACTCTGTAATTTTCTGACTCACTGACATCCACTTCCCAGTAATGTCGCCCCAAGTAAAATCTCTGACTGCTTAATACCTGGGACCAGTACTGAAATCTCTCCGGTGCTTCTGGACGATTCTGCTTTATATCTGACCAGGATACAGTTTTCATGTCATCTGATATGTGTAGATTATTATGAGCTGTGTTCACATCCAGTAATATGTCTGAAGCTTCCTGTATATAGAAGGATACATTTCCCCCTTTTATCATATCAGATAACCCTGTGTGTAATGTGTGTGAGATTCCAGACACATCCAGATTCCCTCCATCATGGAGGAGTCTATCATGTCTCTCTCTGTCCTCATCATCTCCCTCCTCAGTATCACACAAGTCCCCTGTGTCTGATTCCTGTAGGACAGTCAGTGGGTCAGTCATGTTACACAGCTCCTCAATGTCCTCCATCTTCCTGGACAGATCCTCCTTCTTTATTTCCAGCTGATGGATCAGATCAGACAATGAGATCCACTCTTCCTGGCTGGAGATGTTCCTCAGGACTCTCTTCTCCAGGTCCTCCAGATGTCTCCTGAGCTCTATGAACAGGGCAGTGACTCTCTCTGTTAGACCAGCTGATTTTTCTTGTACTTTTCTCCTGCGATCCTGCAGACTCTGGACTCTTTTCTCTGTCTCCTCTCTCTCTGTCATCAGTTTCTGCAGAACATTTCGCAGTTTCTGTTTCTTCTTCTCAGAGGCCTCATCCAGAGTCTCCACCTTGTGTCCCCGGTGTTCTCCATCCAGCCTGCAGGACACACAGATACAGGCAGAGTCCTCAGTGCAGTAATATTTAAGAAGTTCTCTATGGATGGAGCATTTTCTCTTCTCCATGGAAGTGGTGGGATCAGTTAGGACATGTTCTGGTGACTTGCTGTGGACTCTCAGGTGATTATCACATAGAGAAGCTTCACACATCAGACAGGATTTAACAGCAGGTACAGGAGAGTGAATACAGTAAGTACAGAAGATTCCAGTCTTCTTCTGATCTGGATGAGTAGATTGTATAGTCTCTACTATATTACACAATGTTATGTTCCTCTGCAGTTTAGGACGACTCCTAGACCTTTTTCTGCACTGAGGACAGGAATAATCTCCAGACCCGTCCTGTGTATCCAACACACGATCAATACAGACCTGACAGAAGTTGTGTCCACAGCTCAGCATTACAGGATCTTTATACATTTCCAGACAGATGGAACAATCCAGCTCCTGTCTCACTTCAACAGACGCCATTACTGACAGCAGAAGAGAAAAATGAAAGTGAAAGTCTCCGACACTCAGAAACCAGAGAACACGTCTCATTTCTCGGCACAGGGTGGAGCTGATCTTGTTTTTCAATTTATATCTGCAGGAAGTATGTGTATAAAGTGAATATCTATAAGTTGAAGTGGTATTTTCATACACAGGAGTGTTCTGGTCACACGATGTAGTGACTGTTAGACCCCATACACACTATTAGATTTTCTGCAGATTTTTGTCTTCAGATTTACCAAAACCATATAAATATGAGGCCCAACCTTAAAGCCTTGTACACACGATCAGATTATTGGACGAATTTTCGTCAGTTTTTTTGTTGGATGCTAGTCTCACATCGAAAGTGAAGAGGGTACTCACCATCAGAATATTTTCGGATGTCAGAATTCAACGTCAGAAGTGACGTAATGTGTTGAATTGTTTTGTATGTGTTCTTTCATTTCTGAGCATGCCTAGTCTTGCTCTTCAGATTTTTTTTTTTCAGAAAACCGTACTAATGAAAAGAAAAATGGGAACGTTGTGGTCACATCAGACAGAAATTTGTGTGTATGGGGCTTGTTTGCATCTTTTGAAAAGAGAACTTCACACAAAACAGAACACTGAAAAAGTAAATGCAGTTCTATTAACTGGTTACATGTTGATATGGTTTAGATTAGTTTTGTGTAAAAGAAATATATTTCAGAGTCAATGGACAACTGTACTTTTACCCGACTCCGGGCTGCTTTTAAATCTAGCCATGCAGTGGGGTCCCCTCAAGCATGAGATAAATGCTTATTTTGTTTGGGGGAGGGAATACATATTGATGCAATGACATCAGAAAACTGTGACCTGTCGGCAAAGTGAAGTGGTTTCAAAGGACCGACTGCACTAAGAAGAGGAAGGTTATGGAATTTAGGTGTAAAGTACGTACAGTATTTGTATTACCATTTTCAGCACCCCAAACAAAAAGACCCCATTGACATAAAATAAAAAATCCACTTCTGGTTACGGCGCCACATGCGAGGACATTGGGTCACAGTGGCTCCTTGCTAGCCCAGCTACATTTGGCCTACAAAACCTAGTAACAGCCAGTTTTCGATCACAGACACTGCAGGCCGACCCTCACTAGCTATGGAGCGGTACCCTACCAGCTCCTGCTCTGCACCGCCTAGTCTCCCCTCGGAGGGAGATAAGATGGCCACTGGTCAAGGCTATGAAATTTAGGTGTTAAGTACAGTATTTGTATTACCATTTTCAGCACCCCAAAAGGCCCCCTTTGACATAAAATAAAAAAATCCACATCTGATAACGGCGCCACATGCGAGGACAGTGAGACACAAGGGGCTCCTTGCTAGCCCAGCTACATTCGGCCTACAAAACTTGGTAACGGCCCGTTTTTTTGGGGGTTTTTTCGGTCACAGACACTGTGGGCGAACCCCCACTAGCTATGGAGCGGTACCTTACCAGCTCCCTTTCCACGGCTCCCACCCGCTCTGCACCGCCTAGTCTCCCTGCAGAGGGAGACAAGATGGCCGCTGGTCATAATCCGGAGCCAGAGAGCGTGGACATGCTTCCGATGAAGCTACAAGGGTCTCCCCAGAGTTATACATTAAAAAAAAATAGCTCAGGCAGTAGCAGCCCTGATACTCCCCACTATCACCCTGGCGGTGGACACAGCTGTGGCATCTGGAATACAATGAATACAAACGCCCCCCACACTTTGCACATATTTATTCGTAAAAAAAGTTGAAAATCATTTATAATTTTCCTTCCACTTCATAATTATGTGCCACTTTATGTTGGCCTATCACATAAAATCCCAATAAAATACATATACATTGTTGGTTGTAACATGTGGAAAAATGTGGAACATTTCAAGGAGCATAAATACTTTTTCAAGGCACTGTAGCCATTGTCACTTTAGATTCCGAAAAGGCTTTCGACAATGTCAGCTTTAAAAGGTTGGCACTTGTCCTCAAAATGTTTGGCATCCTAAGCTCCTTTACACACTTAATAGTCGCTACTCGTCTCCCTCTACCAGGGTAGTGGCGGAAGGACATATTTCAGACCCAATCCCCCTCCACAAGGGTACACATCAGGGCTGCCCCCCATCACCATTACTTTTTAACCTCTTTGCAGATGACATTCTGATTTTTACTACTAACCCCCAGGTAGATATCCCTTTAATTCAACATATCAACATTCACTACTTTCCATTCCTGCTCAGGACTAAAAATTCAACTTTACCAAAAGTAAGGTGCTACCTCTCCGCAAGAGTGGCAAAAGCCTCTGGATAACCTCTTCACCCTTTCCCATAGCGCCACACCACATCACATACTTAGGAGTGAACATAGGCAGAAAACACTCATCTATCAGCTGAACTATCCTCCTCTGACATCTAAAATAATCAGCAAACTAGAAGCATGGATGGACCTTCCATTATCGCTCTTCGTGAGATGCCACCTCTATAAGATGGTCAGCTTCTCACGTCTGATGTCTCCAATGCAGACAAAAAATGCCAATAATAATCAAGCATAAGGACATTCAAAAGATCAATAGAGCTCTTTCGGCCTTCCTGTGGCACTGTAAAAGACCTTGTATCGCAATAACAAAACTATATCTCCCAAAGAGCGAAGGAGAGGCAGGTCTCCCTTTTATTAGATTGTATAATTTATCTTGCTTACTTTGTCTACGATTAGACTGGTTAGTTCAGGGATCAAAGTTCACTAACTTTTGGGTGGAGTCGGCCATGGCACATCCATACCATCTACCCTTCATAGCAACTTAAAATCACTACCACCTAACCTCCAACAAAATTTTCTCATTCAGGACACAGTCATTGCATGGTGGAACTTCAGGCGGTGCTTGGGGGTCTCTCCACACGTTTAATCCCCTCTACCGATACTTAGCAACCCCATGCTACCACAGACCAACCACCATAAAGCATTCAACACATGGAAGCTAAAAGGCCTAACAAACGTGGTCTCTCTTTAAAACACAGTCAATGGGTGTCTTAAATCCTACCAAACAATTGCATCTGACTTCGATCTTCCGGACCAACACATCTTCCATGTCATGCAGCTTTCAACCTTCATTAACAAAACCTGTCCAAAATCACATCTCAGATTCCCATCTACTCTTATAGACAAACTCATTGCAGCTCGGACTATTTCTACAGCTGGAGGTCTAAAATCCTCTCATACCTTTCTATAATAATCCACTGAAGTACACAGCTTCAAAAGCTTAGGGAAAATACATTCCTTTAAACAACCTTCCTCACCTACTACAGAGAGGATACAAAATGACTTTGACACTAACGCCAATGAATACTGGAGGGAAACCCAATTTAAATAGCTCCATAGGGCATTTATACCCTATTCCTTCCCAAAGCACTATGTAAGGAAACCAGGCCAACACTGTATCATCGTTTATGGACATGTCCATTTATAGCTACATTCTGGAACCAAGTCCAATCTTATGTGTTAGGTGTGACCCAAGTCAAAATACCAACAGATTCCATGACAAAATGTGGAAAATTTCAAGGGGTATGATTACTTTTTCAAGGCACTGTAGTTTCAATTTCCTCTTTACCTCCGTGGTGGAGGTAGGTTGAGGATAATCCTTCGAGCCGTGAGTAGGCAAATAAAGATCCATTGTGGGAGGAGCCGGGGTTGAAGGGAGGTGTGGGGCTCTGAGACTGAGGTACTTCAGCAACCGAATAGCAGAAGGATTAAATACCCCGGTATTTTTTTAAAACAGCAGTCGTTCCGGCGTCCGATAAAAGTGGTCCCAGCAGCGGATTTTCCACAAGATCACTTTTATAGGCGGCAGGAGAGGTGCCCCCCCCCCCCCCGCCCCCGATTACTGGAGCCGGAGGTAAAGGGGGAAACGATCCGATCCCCTGGAGTGATAGGCAGAAAGTTGGAAGTCAAGTGAGGGCCATCTATGCCCTTGGAGGACGGGAGCAGCATCAAACATCACTTCCACCCTCCAGCCTTAAAGGGCTCTTTTCTTTTTATTTATTTTTTGTGTAAAATAACTTTTTTTGCTTTTAAAAGGTTTGTAAATCCTCATTTTTTTAAAAATAACAAACATATCATACTTACCTCCACTGTGCAGTTTGTTTTGCACAGTGTGGCCCCGATCATTGTCTTCTGGGGTCCCCCGGCAGCGCTCGCGGCTCCTCCTCGGTTACCATGTGGGCGCGCTTCCGAGTCCAACATTTGCATGCATAGATACAGAATACCGAACTCAGCCCCCCGGCGCCCTTGTCATTAGATGTGATTGACAGCAGTGGAAGCCAATGGTTGCGCTGTTATCAATCCATCCAATTTAAGAGTCGAGAACCCCGGTCAGAGAGGTAGAGCCCTCCAGCGTGGGAACGAACGGGCTCAGGTGGGGGGGTGGCTGGGGGGCCGGTCAGTGTCAGAAGTTTTTTCATCTTAATGCATAGGATTCATTAAGGTGAAAAAACACTTACCTTTACAACCCCTTTAAGTGTAAGTGTGAGATTTGAGGTCTTTTTAGAGCTCGCATTAAAGAGACCCTGTCCTGCTTATTTTTATTACAAGGGATGTTTACATTCCTTGTAATGGGAATAACAATAATATATATATTTTTTTTTTTAAAGGGACAGTTTTAAAATAAAAAGCAAAATAAGAATTTTTTTTTTTTAAAGCGCCCTGTCCCTCCAAGCTCGTGCGCAGAAGCGAACGGATACGCAAGTCGCGCCACACATATGTAAAGTGTTCAAACCACACATGTGAGGTATCGCTGCAAATGTTCGAGCGAGAGCAATAATTCTAGTGCTAGACCTCCTCTAACTCTACACAGGTAACCTGAAATTTTTTTTAAAGCGTCGCCTATAGAGATTTTGAAGTACCGTAGTTTGTCACCATTCCATGAGCATGCGCAATTTTAAAGCATGACATGTTAGGTATCAAATTACTCGGCGTAACGTTATCTTTCATATTATACAAAAAAAGTTGGGCTACCGTTACAGTTTTCTTCTCTTTTACTGCAAAAAAAGTATATTTTTACCAAAGAAAATGAATATATATATATATATATATATATATATATATATATATATATATATATATATATATATATATATATATATATATATATATATATATGTTTGGGGGTTCTAAGTAATTTTCTAGCAAAAAAATACTGATTTTAACAGAAATAGGTCTGTTCCTTAAGTGGTTAAAAACGCCACATTTTTAGTGTCCCCAACGCCACCCCTACCCCTTCCTCAAACTGCAATGGCAGGGGACCGGAATGGTCACATGCTGCGGTTGAAATTCTTCTCTTCAAGTCCGTGGCAAAAATTAGGCCTCTCCAGAAAAAAAGCAATCCTCATTCAGACTGTTTGGCAGGCGGCGAGGAGGTCATGTGACACCTCCGATGTGACACCACCTCACACCTGCTTTAAAGCGGTTGTATACCCGATGAATTTTTTATATAACTGGCTCTCAAAAAAGTGCCGCAGATTTATGCATCGCACGCAGTTGTGGGGCATTTGCAGTGTTTCCTCGCTTGAACTCGTCGCATTTGGTGGGATGCCGCCTACCAAGTGCGACACGTCAGATCATTTTTGCTGTGGATGCGACCGCATCATGTAAACACCCCCCCATCTGCTGACATTGCAGCTTAACCACTTAAGGATCGGAGGATTTTCCCCCTTAATGACCAGGCCATTTTTTGTGATACGGCACTGCGTCGCTTTAACTGACAATTGTGTGGTCGTGCGACGCTGTACACAAACAAATTTGAAAAACACACATTTAAATGCCCATCAATGCAGCCTCATCAGTGTCCATCTGCAGCCTCATCAGTGTCCATCTGCAGCCTTGTTCCCCCATTGCAGCCTTGTCAGTGTTTATCTGTAGCCTTGCCCTGTGCTGTTTGCAGAAATCTGTCGTTTGAAAATGGCGCCGCCGTTCTCAGCCGCTCTCGGACATTCTCGGTGGCTCCCAGCGGCTTTCTGACGTTCTCGGCGGCTTTCAGACACACTCGGCCGAATGGCCGAAAGCCGGCAAAAGGCTCACAATTTGCGTATAACACGCACCCACGATTTTCCCCTGATTTTAAGGAGAAAAAAGTGCGTGTTATACGCCGATAAATACGGGGTATATATATTTATTTAGAAGAGACCCTAGAGAATAAAATGGTGGTTGTTGCAATATTTTATGTCGCACTGCATTTGCGCAGCGATCTTTCAAATGCAATTTTTTTTTGGGAAAAATTACTTTAATTTAAAAAAAAAAAAAAAAAAAAAAAAAAACGGTAAAGTTAGCCCCAATTTTTTTGAATAGTGTGAAAGATTTTACGCCGCGAGAATCGTGATCTTTATTCTAAGCAAAAAAAATTGTGATTCTCATTTTGGCCAGAATCGTGCAGCTCTACCTCATCAGCATCCTCTCATCACCGCAGCCAGCCTGACATTATGCTGTGGGAACATCACTCCCAATTGGTTGTCTATGACTGGTGTTTCCACCCTCCAGGGTCCCATTACTCCCAACCTCAGAGCCAACATCATAGCCAATTAATTGATCTGCATCCATTTGCAGAAAGTGGCTGACACTATGCCCAAATAACTCAGCAGGCTCCTCTATGCCAGATGGCAGGGCAACAGCGGTGTTAGTTGTGGATAAAGAGTTAGACTGAGAATATTCCATTATGGCACTTGGTGATGACTGTGAGATAGTCTGACCCTGGGTGCCAGAAGAGGAAGACAGCTTAGATAGCCACTCAACCACCACCACGTGCTACGGAACCACCTATGTGTAAAGCACACCGAGCACCTGAAAAAAAGGGGAAATGTGTAGACATGTGCACTGATGAAAAATTCATTCGATTTTTTTTTTTTAAATTCAGAAATCCGAAAATTCGAAATAACGAACTAATAATAACTATTAAATTATAGGCATTTGAATTTCCTTTCAAATTTGGCTGTTAGTGAACGTAACAAATATGAATTTATCTTAAGTAACAAATTATCCGAAATAACGAATGCCGCATCTAAACAAAAGGAACAGAACGAATTAATAATAAAAAGGTTATTATTGTCATTTAAGATTATTAATTACGTTACATTCACTAACAGCCAAATTTGAAAGGAAATTCCAATACCTATAATTTAATAGTTTAATTATTAGTTAGTTATTTCAGATTTTCATTCTTTTTGAATTTCTGAAATACAAAATTTAACAATTTTCGGATTTTCGAATTTCTGAATTTTTGGATTTTCAAATTTCCGAATAGTTGGAAAAATTTGTATATTTCCGAATTAATTAATTTGTTGAAATTCGTTACCCGAATTTCCAAACTAAACGAAATGCACATGTCTAGAAATGGGCCCTGCCTGCAGATGATAGATCATATCCATGACATTACTTTGGCTTGGGTTTAAAGAGGTTGCTTGCCCCCTCATAGTTGACAGTTGGAAACATTTTTGGTAGGGATGAAAGAGAAAAAAAAGAGTTGGGCTACATTATGAAGTAGAGAAACAGAAGAGGCAACATGACTGGATAGTAAAAAGGGGGAGTAGAAGAGGCAGCAGAATGAGCTTAAGAGAAGAATGTAGGGAGAGGAGGCCGAGAGAATGAAGTATTGAAGGGAGGCAGAATTATGGAGGAGATAGGGAGAGGAATCAGAGAGATGGCATTTTGAACAAGGTGATGGGAGAAGGCATTAAACTGGATTGTAGAGGAGGTAGAGAAAAAAAAAGTCAGTGAGATTTGATTGTGGAGGAGGTAGGGAGAAGAGGCAGTGGGAACAAATAATGATAGAGAAGGTAGTGAGACCTGACTGCTAAAGAGGATGGGAGAGGAAGCAGTGTGACCGGATTAAGGAGGATGCGGAGGCAGCATTATCAAATTATTGGGGTAGTAGAGAGAGGAAGCAGCGAGACCAGATTATAGAGGAGGTAGGAAGAGGAGGCAGTAAAATTTGATCACGGAGAAGTAAAGGATTGGAGGGAAATATTGAAATAATTACAGTGCCCTTAGGTGGCTAAGGGGCACCTAAACTACACATGTGCCACATCCCGAAAACATGAATTGGATTGAAGGAAAAATGAATGGACTTTAGAGGCACGTATAAATGTTATAACAATTTATTAATCTTCAATAAAGCTATGATAGGAAAACAAAGTAGATATGGCGCTGTTCTACTGCTAACACATAATGGTGTAAAAATCCTTAAGCTGCTTCCTTATGGAAAAAAAACCTGAAGACTAAGAAGATATTACACCATGTAAATTATAAGTGTATAATGCAAAATAAACCAAAAATTACTTATACAGTGTGATCTTGCATCAAAATTAAAATCAAACAAAATGTGTGATCCTTGGTGTGGAAAACCAGTATATATGATATCCAAGACAAAATTAAGCTACTATCAAACTGTTGTGCGTGCTGAAAACACTCTAAAGTGCTATTGTAATTAATATACTTATATCTGATACCCGTTAGGATAAAAGGTAAAATTAATACACTAAAACACTAAATAAATTGTTGTGTATACTGAAACAATTTAGGTGCAATAATTAGTATACTATCTAAAGTATTATTGGTGTTATTAAACTTACAACAAGCAGATTTTCTATGTCTGCATTTCCGTATTGTCCATTTCAAATAAACTAATAAAAATCATCGAAAAAGACAAAAATTCCTAAAAGTAAATATAAATGATAAAGTGCTCTTGTGCCCGTGAAGAAAATCCTCTTTCTAGTCTAATGGACTTTTCAGTGAGTGAACTCACGTGCATATCTTAGTTCGTGTTCCTATTGCGGCTGCACTCACCAGATTCTTCTTCCCCCTCCTGGGGTTAAAAGCATCCACAGTATGTGCCACTGTGTAGCAATACAGGAAGAAGACCGTCCTTAGTGCTGGCTATGAGGAGTTTCCATTATATATTGTACGTCATGGAAGAGAGAGAGGAAGTGACAGGAAGTGACGCAAGGATGTATGCTGACTCCGCCCTTGCATCACTTCCTGTCTTACACATTGGTGTCAGCAACAAATGCCTTTTCAATTGTACCGTATGTGAGTACCTTTCCATGCGTTTGTTAATAAAACAGTTTGATACAGTATTATACTATTTGGGCTCCCTCTCTCTCTTCCATGACGTACAATATATAATGGAAACTCCTCATAGCCAGCACTAAGGACGGTCTTCTTCCTGTATTGCTACACAGTGGCACATACTGTGGATGCTTTTAACTTCTGGAGGGGGAGAAGAATCTGGTGAGTAGGGTTGAGCCGAACACCCCCCTGTTCGGTTCGCACCAGAACATGCGAACAGGAAAAAAGTTCGCTCGAACATGCGAACACCATTAAAGTCTATGGGACACGAACATGAATAAACAAAAGTGCTAATTTTAAAGGCTTATATGCAAGTTATTGTCATAAAAAGTGTTTGGGGACCTGGGTCCTGCCCCAGTGGACATGAATCAATGCAAAAAAAAGTTTTAAAAGCGGCCGTTTTTTCAGGAGCAGTGATTTTAATAATGCTTAAAGTCAAACAATAAAAGTGTAAAATCCCTTTAAATTTCGTACCTGGGGGGTGTCTATAGTATGCCTGTAAAGGGGCGCATGTTTCCCGTGTTTAGAACAGTCTGACAGCAAAATGACATTTGGAAGGAAAAAATCCATTTAAAACTACCCGCGGCTATTGCATTGCCGACAATACACATAGAAGTTCATTGATAAAAACGGCATGGGAATTCCCCACAGGGAAACCCCGAACCAAAATTTAAAAAAAAAAATGACATGGGAGTCCCCCTAAATTCCATACCAGGCCCTTCAGTTCTGGTATGGATATTAAGGGGAACCCCGGCCAAAATTTAAAAATGACGTGGGGTTCCTCCTAAAATCCATACCAGACCCTTATCCGAGCACGCAACCTGGCAGGCCGCAGGAAAAGAGGGGGGGACGAGAGTGCGCCCCCCTCCTGAACCGTACCAGGCCACATGCCCTCAACATTGGGAGGGTGCTTTGGGGTAGCCCCCCAAAACACCTTGTCCCCATTTTGATGAGGACAAGGGCCTCATCCCCACAACCCTGGCCGGTGGTTGTGGGGGTCTGCGGGCGGGGGGGCTTAACAGAATCTGGAAGCCCCCTTTAACAAGGGGACCCCCAGATCCCGGCCCTCCCCTGTGTGAAATGGTAAGGGGGTACTTACCCCTACCATTTCACTAAAAAACTGTCAAAAATGTTAAAAATGACAAGAGACAGTTTTTGACAATTCCTTTATTTAAATGCTTCTTCTTTCTTCTATCTTCCTTCATCTTCTTCTTCTTCTGGTTCTTCTGGCTCTTCTGGTTCTTCCTCCGGCGTTCTCGTCCAGCATCTCCTCCGCGGCGTCTTCTATCTTCTTCTCCTCGGGCCGCTCCGCACCCATGGCATGGGGGGAGGCTCCCGCTCTTCTCTTCATCTTCTTCTTCATCCACTTCTCTTCTTCCTTCTTCTCTTCTTCATTTTCTTCTCCGGGCCGCTCCGCATCCATGCTGGCATGGAGGGAGGCTCCCGCTGTGTGATGGCGTCTCCTCTTCTGACGGTTCTTAAATAATGGGGGGCGGGGCCACCCGGTGACCCCGCCCCCTCTGACGCACGGGATATGACGGGACTTCCCTGTGACGTCACGGGGAATGCCACAGGGAAGTCCCGTCATGTTCCGTGCATCAGAGGGGGCGGGGTCACCGGGTGGCCCCGCCCCCCGTTATTTAAGAACCGTCAGAAGAGGAGACGCCGTCACACAGCAGGAGCCTCCCTCCATGCCAGCATGGATGCGAAGCGGCCCGGAGAAGAAAATGAAGAAGAGAAGAAGAGAAGAAGGAAGAAGAGAAGAGGATGAAGAAGAAGATGAAGAGAAGAAGAGAAGAAGAAGAGAAGAGCGGGAGCCTTCCCCCATGCCATGGGTGCGGAGCGGCCCGAGGAGAAGAAGATAGAAGACGCCGCGGAGGAGATGCTGGACGAGAACGCCGGAGGAAGAACCAGAAGAGCCAGAAGAACCAGAAGAAGATGAAGGAAGATAGAAGAAAGAAGAAGCATTTAAATAAAAGGAATCATCAAAAACTGTCTCGTCATTTTTAACATTTTTGACAGTTTTTTAGTGAAATGGCAGGGGTAAGTACCCCCTTACCATTTCACACAGGGGGGGGCGGGATCTGGGGGTCCCCTTGTTAAAGGGGGCTTCCAGATTCCGATAAGCCCCCCGCCCGCAGACCCCCACAACCACCGGCCAGGGTTGTGGGGATGAGGCCCTTGTCCTCATCAACATGGGGACAAGGTGTTTTGGGGGGCTACCCCAAAGCACCCTCCCAATGTTGAGGGCATGTGGCCTGGTACGGTTCCGGAGGGGGGGGGCCGCACTCTCGTCCCCCCCTCTTTTCCTGCGGCCTGCCAGGTTGCGTGCTCGGATAAGGGTCTGGTATGGATCTTTGGGGGGACCCCACGCCGTTTATTTTTTTTTTGGCGCGGGGTTCCCCTTAAAATCCATACCAGACCTGAAGGGTCTGGTATGGAATTTAGGGAGAACCCCACATCATTTTTTGTTTTTTTTTTTGGCCGGGGTTCCCCTTAATATCCATACCAGACCTGAAGGGCCTGGTATGGCATTTAGGGGGACTCCCACGTCATTTTTTTTTTTTTATTTTAGTTCCGGGTTTCCCTGTGGGGAATTCCCATGCCGTTTTTATCAATGAACTTCTATGTGTATTGTCGGCAATGCAATAGCCGCGGGTAGTTTTAAATGGGTTTTTTCCTTCCAAATGTCATTTTGCTGTCAGACTGTTCTAAACACGGGAAACATGCGCCCCTTTACAGGCATACTATAGACACCCCCCAGCTACAAAATTTAAAGGGATAATACACTTTTAATGTTTGACTTTAAGCATTATTAAAATCACTGCTCCTGAAAAAACGTCCGTTTTTAAAACTTTTTTTTGCATTGATCCATGTCCCCTGGGGCAGGACCCAGGTCCCCAAACACTTTTTTTGACAATAACTTGCATATAAGCCTTTAAAATTAGCACTTTTGATTTCTCCCATAGACTTTTAAAGGGTGTTCTGCGGCATTCGAATTTGCCGCGAACACCCCAAATTGTTCGCTGTTCGGCGAACTTGCGAACAGCCAACTCAAAGCTCATCCCTACTGGTGAGTGCAGCCGCAATAGGAACACGAACTAAAATATGCACGTGTGTTCACTCACTGAAAAGTCAATCAGACTAGAAAGAGGATTTTCTTCACGGGCACAAGAGCACTTTATAATTCATATTTACTTTTAGGAATTTTTGTCTTTTTCGATGATTTTTATTAGTTTATTTGAAATGGACAATATGGAAATGCAGACATAGAAAATCTGCTTGTTGTAAGTTTAATAACACTAATAATACTTTAGATAGTATACCAATTATTGCACCTAAATTGTTTCAGTATGCACAACAATTTATTTAGTGTATTAATTTTACCTTTATCCTAACCGGTATCAGATATAAGTATATTAATTACAATTGCACTTTAGAGTGTTTTCAGCATGCACAACAGTTTGATAGTAGTTTAATTTTGTCTTGGATATCATATATACTGGTTTTCCACAACAAGGATCACATAAATTTAATTTCGATGCAAGATCACACTGTATAAGTAATTTTTGGTTTATTTTGCATTATACACTTATAATTTACATGGTTTAATATCTTCTTAGTCTTCGGGGTTTTTTTTCCCATAAGGAAGCAGCTTAAGGATTTTTACACCATTATGTGTTAGCGGTAGAACAGCGCCATATCTACTTTGTTTTCCTATCATATGACATTGCTCCACTTAGTGGTAGTAATTAGTAGAGGTAGCAGTTCTATTAACCCCCTCCAACTCTTTATGTAGTATTCAGTCCTTTGCACTGAGATTTCCTTTTTCTTTCATTAAAACTATATTTCACAATACAAAAAAAATGACAACACATAGGACATTTAAAATTTAGGCAGGACTCCACGTGGTTTCCCCTAGGGGGTATAATACCATATATTGTGTAAGAAATATTTTACACAATATATGGTAATATACCCTCTAGGCCAGCGGTAGGCAACCTCGGCCCTCCAGCTGTGGTTAAACTACCAATCCCGGGGGGGCGTGTCCAACCTAGCTACAGAGAGGACATGTGGAAGCTGAGCTCCGTCCTAAACATCAAAATCCACAGCCATCTCAGCTCATCTCAGGCTTTCCTAGCTTGCTGTCACTGCCTCGAGTGCCTGGCTCCCCTATCCAGCTGGTTTTGGAGGATATTTTATATATTTGGAGCACTTTCTGGGACACGGCCTATAGACAGACTCAAACCCTGTGTCTCAGCCGCCATCTTGAGGCCTACTAGGAGGCAGAGGTCTGCCGCTGTTATCTCCCGCGGATCAAGGGATCGGAGGTGTCTTTCTCCCCTGTCCACCAGACCGGACCGCTGTGGGCTATAGGGAAGGCCTGTGTGCCGGCGCTGTATCGCTTGAGGCCCGTCTCTGCTGCCGCCGGCTCCCCTCGTCTAGACGCCATTTTGCGGACGGCTGCACCGGCCTTGGAAGTTCTGGGACACTGTGAGTACTGCCCCATCCGCACATCCATCCCCCTGACGGCTCTAGTGGTGGTGCCTACGGTCTGCCTTACTAGAGGAGTCTCAATCTCTGGGCCCTGTAACAGCGTTCTAAACATATCTATAGCGGCGCTCACCCGGCCGGACACGGCCATTAGGAAAGTCCACGGCTTCGGCCTACTACTGGAGCCCGGCAGCCATCTTGGTGCTCCAAGGACTCTCCTTTTCACTCTGCTTCACTGTCTGCCTTATTAGAGCCCTCTTACAGCACTCTCTCATTAGTGACATCCTTCTATTATTGCACTGTGAACTATTCCTGCTGCTGTGACTCTGCACTGGTTCTTTTTTCTGTTTGCTGAGACCTGCACAGTACTAATACTCCCAGCCGGCCATTACAGCTAGGAGAACCCACAGCTTCAGCCCAATCCTGGAAGCCAGCGGCCATCCTTCTGCTCCCAGCGCTGCCTAACCCACTATTAGGTAACGCATCACCTACGCAGCTTCCTATACCGGGGAAAAAAAAAAAAAAAATCTACTCAAGATAATTTTTCTTGCTCCTCTCCGAGGCTGCTGGAGAACACTTAAAGATATCCGCTTCCAATGTATAAGAGATTTCCTCTACATGCTAGCAACAGTATCATGTCACAATATTGATTGGATGTGAGTGGGGGGTGCCCTTTGCAGTTATCGGCCACTTAGTTCCAGATATGCCCACCAAAACGCAGAAACTCCGGTCTACCACAGTTAAACGTCCAAGCAAGAGACCACTATCTACTCCAGTTTCTACAGGCTCCATTCAACAATACTTAGCTAACGCACGCGGCAACCAGGCCCGAACCTCGAGAACAAGTGTTTCTCCATCGTCTCACGCTGCTTCGGTGAGAGAGAGCTCTCCGGCATCCTCTTATGGTTCGGACCGTGTTGACGATCCTGGTTCTCCCGCGGGTTCTGAAATGTCTACACTCATGAGCGGTCTTAAAAAAGAACTGGCTGGTATGTTTCATAGTTTGGAGAAATCCATCAAAAAAGAAATTACTGCTGTTAGATCTGATATGTCACATATCCTGGTCAGAGTGGAGGAAACGGAACAACGGCAAGACACACAGGCGGTAGCCATTAAAGAACTACAGGATACTGTTACCCAACTGGCATTTGCCCATCGGGCATCTTTGTACAAGCTTGAAGACCTCGAGAACCGTAACCGTAGAAATAATATACGTGTTAGAGGTCTACCGGAAGCAACTGGAGATTCGGATCTTGAACCTTCCATAAGAGGCATCTTTAACTCCACTCTGGGTAACCCTGTCACTGCACCGCTACGTTTTGACCGTGTACACCGTGCTCTGAGACCCCGTAATGCTAACTCTGACCTGCCCAGAGATGTGATCTGTCGCTTACACTACTTTGAAGATAAAAATGCTATCATGACGAAGATGCGGGGTCTGCCTAATATTGACTTCGACGGAGCTACCATCACCATATATTAGAGCTGCACAATTAATCGTTAAAAAATCGTGATCTCGATTCACCTCCCCTGACGATCTCTCCTGCTGAGTTTGAAGATTCTTTCATATAAACAAGTGGAGAGATTATCTGCTCACTCAGCTGTCAAAAGAAAACATCCAGGCATTCTGCCAAGTTTAGAACTTGAAACATTGTATCTAACTTCCTTCTTAGATCAAAGGGATAGAACTTCTCTGTGTAAACAAATAACCTGGGCAATCTGCCAAGCTTTAAACAACGTGTAAATGCAGGAAGTTTAACCACTTAAAGTCTAAATCTTTTTCTGACACTTCTTTCTTAAGTTAAAATCAATATTTTTTGCTAAAAAAAATTAATTGGAACCCCCAAACATTAGAGATAAAATATATTATATATATATATATATATATATATATATATATATATATATATATATATATATATATATATATATATATATATATATATATATATATATATATATATATATATATATATATATATATATTTTTTTTTTTATTATAATATTTTATAATATGGAATAAAATGGCAATTGCTGCAATATTTTATGTCGCACTGTATTTGCCCAGCAGTCTTTCAAATGCAATTTTTTGGGAAAAAATACACTTCAATAAATAAAAAAAAAGAAACAGTAAAGTTAGCGCAATTTTTTTTGTTTTAAATGTGAAAGATGATGTTACGCCGCGAGGATCGTGAGAGAATCGTGATCTATCCTCTAAGCAAAAAAATCGTGATTCTCATTTTAGCCAGAATCGTGCAGCTCTACCATATATCCAGATCTCTCTAAAGATACTCTGGATCGGCGTCGAACCCTAAAGATGCTTCTTGACCACCTACGCTCTGATGGGATCACGTACAGATGGGGCTTTCCTGCCTGCCTAATCGCCACGAAAAATGGACGCTCCCATACACTACGGTTTCCTGAGGAACTCCCAACTTTCTTGCAGGATCTTCATCTCTCGCCCATAGAGCTTCCAAGCTGGCAGGATCCAATCCCTAAATTCTCATGCCCAATGGATCTGCTCTGGAAAAAGACCCCCTCAAAGAAAGGGCGTCCTTCCCTTCCGGGATCTGCACAAAAGCATGGTTGAAACATTTAATCCTTCACCCATACCAATGTCAATAATGTAAACAACCTCTCTCCTACAAGAACTTTAATTCAGTGTCCAGCTTTGGTTGCAGGTTTTCTCTACTTTTAGTTACCTTTATATGCTCAAAGCGGACCTACCATTATACCGACCACTGTTCAATTTTTTTTTTTCTTTTTCTTTTGTTTTTTGGTTCAGGTTCCCAGTTGGTCTACTTATATGTTTCCTTGTAGGATGTATACTGTTTATATTGATCCTGTATATATATATAATTAGTGTCTCACACTTCTAACTGGAACTAATTATTTACTTGTAGTTACAAATTAATTGTTTTTTTTTTTTACAGGCCGTGTACTGTAGAGGTGCACCTCCCTAGCTGCCTCTCCCCTACAGCGCAACCCCGTCCCCATCTCCTTCAGGGGCTGGTGAGAGTGGGAGGCCCAGTAGTTATCCTATTTAATCCCTGCTCAGGGATTGGGATGGCCTCTCGCTCTCTCTTCCTCCAATGGGACCACTGCAGGTTTCTGCGTGATATTAATATGTTGCCCACAAGTTTTCTGATTTGTGTGTATACTCTATGTATACGCTTATTTTTTGATTTCTTTCTTCATCTCTCTCTCTATTTCTCCTCTCTCTCTCTTCCCCTTCCCCCTCCCTGCTGGCATGCATGGCAGGATAGGCTGAAAACCTACATTTTATTCTATTAATGGCTACGGTAAAGATTGTATCATATAATGTTAGGGGTCTTAATGTCGCTGCTAAAAGACATTAAATTTTTCGGGAACTGAAAAAAGCCACATGTTCCATTGCCTTCCTCCAAGAAACGCATCTAACCCACACAACACCTGTTAAACTAACATCACCTAATTTTCCGCAGTGGTATTATAGCCTATCGGCCAAGGGTGTAGCCATTGGTTTTTGTAGAAATGTGTCCTTTAGGCTATCTGATATGCTGGCGGATGATCATGGCCGCTTTCTTTTTCTTAGAGGATTTATTGGAAATAATCAATGCACTCTTGCAAATATTTATTGTCCAAATTATAATCAACCCGCTTTTTTCTCCCAAATACTGACTAAATTGTCACACTTTGCCAAGGGACTTATTATCTTAGCGGGGGATATAAACATGTCACTAGACCCCACTATTGATACGTCATTGGGCCGCTCCAACATTTCTTTTAAACGACTGAAATTTGTAAAAAAAAGGCTTCTGGATCTCCAGTTAATGGATGTCTGGCGTCTCCTCCACCCCAAAGAGAAAGATTTTTCACATTTTTCCTCAACACACCAATCTTACTCTAGAATAGACAACATATTCTTAGACCATTTTCATCTCCCCCTTCTACAATCTACTCACATTGGCACCGCATCGGTCTCAGATCATGCTCCTGTGTCGATGACATTGACCATGCCTTCCCTACCGCGTCATATCACCAATTGGAAACTTAATGACTCCCTTCTTACCAATGAAGCAGAGGTTTCCATATTGGCCTCTCACCTGTCACAATACTTTAAGGAAAACAAACCCTCTGACACCTCCCCCTCTATTATATGGGAAGCTCATAAGGCTACTATTAGAGGCCGACTTATTGAGCTTGGTGCTCGGAGGAAAAGGGAACATGGTCAACAAATTGACCAGGTGCTACAACAGATAGCGGTTCTTGACAAGCAACATAAACTCTCTTTGCATATTGAACACCTCCAGTCCCTCACACTTAAGCGAGAGGAATTAAAATCTCTCCTTAATTTAGACACCAAGAGAAAGTTTCAACGTTTGTCACAGAAATTCTATGAGTGGGGGAACAAACCAAGTAGATTATTAGCTAGATCATTAAAGACTAAACAGTCGCAGTCATTCATCCCCAAAATCAAACTCTCAACAGGTGAATTGGCCCATGCAACTCCGGACATTGCTAAAGCCTTCAGAGAATACTATTCAGATCTATATAATGTCAAAAACGACTTATCAAATCTTCCTCACAAAGAGAGAAGAAACCGCATGCTTTCCTACTTAAAAGACGCCAATCTTCCTAAATTGCCCATCTCTGCCCTTAAAGAACTGGAGGAAGACTTTTCGGTTGAAGAATTCCAGGCAGCATTAAAGTCCTCCCCATCTGGTAAAGCCCCTGGACCTGACGGGTTCATTATTTTATATTATAAAACATTCAGTGACATCCTACTCCCTCGTCTTTCTGCATATGCAAATTCTATTTCTCAATCCTTTGGACTACGCCCGGAGTCGCTTTCAACTCACATTACTGTCATTCCCAAACCAGATAAGGACCCTACTCTGTGTAACAGTTTCAGGCCAATATCACTAATAAATGTTGACATTAAATTATTCGCCAAAGTAATGGCAAACCGGTTACTCCCCCTCAAACCCAGATGGATCTCGGCTGATCAGTCAGGTTTCATACCCCACACAGAAGCAAAAGATAATTCCCTTCGTGCAATCTCTCTAATTCAATATGTTCGGCGGTGCTCCCAGCCCACCCTACTCCTTTCCACTGATGCAGAAAAAGCTTTCGATAGGGTGGACTGGGAGTATCTTAAGTTGACTTTACGACACTTAGGGCTGGGTCCTAAAATGTTTCATCGTATCTCATCCCTGTATTCCAATCCCTCAGCACAAATTAGAATTAATGGTACGCTAAGTGACCTCTTTGCGTTACACAATGGTACTAGGCAGGGCTGCCCCCTCTCCCCTCTCCTCTTTGCTATTACATTAGAACCCTTCTTAGCTACAATTAGGAATAATGATAATATTAAAAAGGTATACAAATAGGCAACAGATCCCATAAATATGCAGCTTACGCAGATGATGTACTATTTTTCATCCAACAACCACGCATTTCGATCCCTAATTTAATGTCTGCATTTTCCACGTTTCATTCAATTTCTAACTTCAAAATAAAACTTATCCAAATCCGAAATCTTAAACATTAACATTCCTAAGTCCGAGGCTCTCTCTCTCAAGCCCCTTTTTCCCTTTAAGTGGGAAACAAAATGTTTGAAATATTTAGGTATTTATCTTACCTCTAACCTCCAATCCCTCTTTCGATATAATTATATTCCCTTGCTAAACAAGATTAGAGGTGACCTGCGAAAATGGTCTAGCCTGTCCCACACATGGTTAGGGAAGGTAAATATAATCAAAATGAACATACTACCTCGAGTCCTCTTTCTCTTTCAAATGCTCCCACTATGTGTCCCAGTGGGGTTTTTTACTATTCTACAATCCATGATTTCCCGTTTCATTTGGAGAAACGGTCACGCCAGAATATCCAGGGAGCTATTGTTTCGATCCAAATGCTCAGGTGGTCTGGCACTTCCTAGTTTTAAAGCGTATTACCAAGCGACAGTTTTAGCCAGGCTAGCTGATTGGAGGTACGCTCTTAACTCGAAGCTATGGGTACAAATAGAATATTTCCTGAGCGGAGTGGATCTTTCAGTGGCTCCTTGGATACCCCGTTCTCACAGGAACCTTGATCGTAATACCTCAGTTCTTACCATTTCTTCTTTGGATGTGTGGGATGCCATACATAAAAAATTTTTCCTGGAACTATGATTCCCCCCTACTACCTCTCCTTAATCACAAATATTTTCTTCCAGGCCTTCTTGACCCAGGCTTTAAAACATGGAGGCCGGAAGAGCCTCTCTTACTACATCATATTTTAGATGGCAATATACTTAAACCATTACATATGATCCTTGCACCTAACCATGCCACGTTTCTAGATAAATGGAGATACCACCAACTACAACACTTCGTAAGATCTCTTCCTACTCCACTTAGGGGTGTCAGCGACTTAAACGATATAGAGATAATATTTCATCCAAAGGACCCCCCTTTACATAGTATTTCCTTATTTTATAAAGCTCTCATTGCTCTTCAATCTCCCGACTTCCCACCTTTCTTGACTAAATGGGAAACCGACCTAGATCTTCCTTTGACTGATAACCAAAAGGATAGGATTCTACAATTAGCCCACACTTCATCCGTAGCCTCAAAAATGTCAGAGGTAAACTATAAATTGCTCACTAGGTGGCATTACACACCAGTTAAATTGCACCAAATGTTCCCCGCCAGTTCCCCATTGTGCTGGAGGAACTGTGGGAACAAAGCTACTCATGCACACATATGGTGGTTCTGTCCACTTATTCGATCATACTGGGATGACATACGTGCTCTAATTGTCCAGATTGCTGAAGTCGATATACCTAATGACCCCTGGGCTATCCTTTTTCATGTTACAACAACTCCTATAAGGGTGTATAAACGCTCACTCATCCCTCATCTGTTGAATACTGCCAAGGCCCTAATCCCCACTCTTTGGGGTCAACCAGTATCTCCTTCTATAAAAGTGTGGCTACATACAGTTGACAATGTTTACCTCATGGAGAGCATCACTCACAATATTAGAGGGACCTCCCAGAAACATTCGTTAATATGGGATCCATGGAAAAAATTTCAAACCTCCTCCTCATATAGAGACCTCATTGCACAAACCCCTTAAAACCTGTTATTCAAACTCAGCTATCATACATTTGACCTCTGATACCTTCCCCACCTTTTTAATAAGTGGCTATGCATGCCGGCAACCCACCTTCCCCCTCTTCCTTCTTTATTCTATCTCTCATTTCTCCTCTCTCCGTCCTTCCCTCTTCTTTATTTTTTCTTTCTCTCTACTTTCTCTCCACTATCCTTTTATACTCAGTTCTCTCATTAAACCAAAGATACATCTTTCTTTTTTCTGGTTTTAAAAGCTTTGGGATTATAGTGCTCACATAATAAAAATCCTCTCTCTAATTAGGTTGAACGTTAATTCTCTGTATGTATGTATATATATATATATATATATATATATATATATATATATATATATATATATATATATATATATATATATATATATATATATATATATATATATATATATATATATTCTGTATAACTGACTTACATATATTCTCTGTCATCCATGAGTACTATGATCTATGTTTTTTCTAATATGAAAATGTTACCTACGTTGAGTTGTAATTTATATTTTTTCGCTATATTTTCCTTTAATAAAAATGTATTAAACAAAAAAAAATACCAATCCCATCATGCCTCTGCCTCTAGGAGTCATGCCTGTGATTGTCAGGGTCTTGCAATGTCTCATGGGACTTGTAGTTTCAAGTTTAGTAGTTTTAGGTAGCCTCCTACCTAAATTTTAGATGTCCTAGAGATTGAAGGCAGTGATAACAGATTTATGGAAGAAGTATGAGGATGTGACAGTAGGAACGGATTATAGTGGCGGTAAGAATAGGAGGCAGTGGGACCAGATAATAGAGAAGGAAGTGAGAGAAGACAGAGAGACCAGAATACCGAGGAGATAAGGAGGGGGAGACGAGACCAGATTATGGAGCTGGTAGGGAGAGAAGACAGAGAGACCTAATAATGGAGGAGGTAGGGAGAGGAGGCAGTAAGACTAGATTTGGGGGGAGATAGAGAGAGGAGGCATTGATACCCTGTTTCCCCGAAAATAAGACCTAGCGTGATTGTCGGTGATGGCTGCAATATAAGCCCTACCCCCCAAATAAGCCCTGGTTAAAGTCCTTGTAGGTCTTATTTTCAGGGTAGGGCTTATTTTCGGGGGAACAGGGTAGGGCTTATTTGGGGGGTAGGGCTTATATTGCAGACATCACCGACAATCATGCTAGGTCTTATTTTCGGGGAAACAGGGTAACAGATTGTAGAAGAAGCAGGAAGAGCGGATAGTGGGATTATGGAGGAGGTAGTAACAGAAACACTGAAGTGAGATTATGAAAGAAGTAGGGGGCAGAGGCAATGGGATTGGATTATGGAGGAGGTATAGTTTCTCACAGAACACTTTTTTTTGCAATTGGATTTCTTTTGTGGAACTAATAACTCTGCAATCCAATGAACTTGAGGAAATGCCAACACCGGCCCAGTCCACCCCTGAAGAGCATCTTTCCAGTCTTCAACCACTGTTTTTGCTGAAGACCCTCTTGTCCAGAACTACACGACAATCAAAACTTTTTTTAAATGAACAGAAAGTACCTCAGAACTGCTGAAAGGACCGTGTTTGCCTATCACTGCCTCTAAAAATAGAAAATACGCTCCAAAATCTTTTCAATTGTGTTTTAATAAAATAAATTGCTGGCTCATAGGAAGAAGTAGTATACCCAGGAAACATGTGACCATGACTTAAAATTCCAGCTAGGATAGAATTTGAAAAAAAATTGAATTATTTTTTCATATAACATGAATAGATTAAAACATAAAAATAAATAAAATATTTCAAAATAGTCATTTGGTCAATTAACTTTTGGAAACGGCTAGTTAAATTTAGCTCTGTCATTATACAAGGCCACTTACCTGTCTCGAGGTGGTGGCAAAAAATTTCACAAAGTATGGGACAGACGGGTGGAATCCCCGGATCCAAATGCAGACTCTGGTGGATCCTAAACTGGGTATAGCAGAGCGGGGGGGGGGGGGATGTGTATTTCATCAATCAAAAAGCCCTGAAGGTTGTTTGTGGGAACAGAATATCCTTGTGATTCCGTCTGCACAGGTGGTCCGAGCGTACAGTTTGTTAGTGTTTTGTTTTTGTTTTTTTGTTGTTGTGCGTTTTAGTTTTTTATTGTGTATCCGAGCATGGGTATGCCCAATAGGCTCTGTAATGGGTTGTACTTCACTTTCAAAAAAATGCAAATAAAAAGTTTTTTTTTTTTGAAAATGAAGAGCCCATGACATAGTCTCTTTACCACCTGATCAGCTGTGACCAATCACAGGAAGTGCCAGTATTCGGCTTTCCTCAGTTTGTGCCGACAAGATGCGAGCAGAGGAGAGCCGATCGGTGGCTCTCCCGACAGGGGGGGGTCTGCACTGAATATTAGCACAGCCCCCCTCAGAGGTGCCCATCACAGATGTCAATCAGTGCCCATTAGTAATGCCTGCCAGTGCCCATCAGTGCCACCTATCAGTGCCGCCTATCAGTGAAGGAGAAAACAACATTTTATAAACAGAACTTTTTTTTTCAAAAATGTAAGTCTTTTATAATTTGTTTAGCAAAAAATTAAAAACCCCAGTGGTTATTAACCATTTCCATACCGGGCATTTTCACCCCCTTCCTGCCCAAGCCAATTTTCAGCTTTCAGCGCTGTCCCACTTTGAATAACAATTGCGCGGTCATACAACACTGTACCCAAATGAAATTTTTATAATTTTTTCCCCACTAATAGAGCTTTCTTTTGGTGGTATTTGATCACCCCTGCGGTTTTTATTACTTGCGCTTTTTTTACTTTTTGCTATAATAAATATGCAAATTTTTTTTTTTTTTTTTTTTTTTAATTTTTTCTCAGTTTAGGCCGATATGTATTCTTCTACATATTTTTGGTAAAAAAATTTCACAATAAGCGTTTATTTATTGGTTTGCACAAAAGTTATAGCGTCTACAAAATAAGGGGATAGATTTATAGCATTTTTATTATTATTTATTTTTTTTTTACTAGTAATAGCTGCGATCTGCGATTATTACCGTGACTGCGATATTGCGGCGGACACATCGGACACTTTTGACACATTTTTTGGGACCATTCACATTTATACAGCGATCCGTGCTATAAAAATGCATTGATTACTGTGTAAATGTGACTGGCAATGAAGGGGTTAACCAGAAGGGGGCACTGTAGGTGTTTATTATGTTCCTAGGGAGTGATTCTAACCGTGGGGGGGAGGGGACTCACAAGGGTAGGAGACCGATCGGTGTTCCTCTGTACAAGGAACACACCATCGGTCTCCTCCCATCTGACAGGACGTGGATCTGTGTGTTTACATACACAGATCAACGCTCCTGCTCGGTTACCGGGCAATCGCAGGTGCCCGGCGGACATCGCGGCCGCCGGGCACGCGCACCGGGACCCGAGTGACGCGGCGGGCGCGCGCCCCCTGGGGGAGGCCTGGAAGGCCGCGCCGTCATATGACGGTGGCCCAGGATAACAACTGCACCGTCCCGCCGTCATATGACGGTGGGCGGGCAGCAAGTGGTTAAACACCACCAAAAGAAAACTTTGTGGGGGAAAAAAATGATAAAAATTTAACTTGGGTACAGTGTTACATGACCGGGCAATTATCATTCAAAGTGCGACAGCGCTGAAAGCTGAAAATTGTCCTGGGCAGGAAGGGGGTGAAAGTGCCCGATAGTGAAGTAGTTAAAATTTAAAGAGACAGTACACATTTTTTTTTTTTGCATTTTCCCCTTATCCTTTTGGTATATTTTATTTGTAACTTAAAACACATTAAAAAATAATAAAAGCTCCTAAAAATGATTTGGCACTTTAACATTTTGCGGTTTGTACTCCTTTCCCCCCTACCTTGAATAACAACAAAATACACAAAAAAAAATAAAATAAAATTAAAAAAAAAAAAAAAACACACAAAAAGGCAAATTAGACAGAATAATAAAGAGAACATCAACATGATCCAGCATATCCTTTGTCCAGTTACCAGAGAGAAATGTAACTTTTTTACCGCCCTTAGCCCCCCAACCTGTACAACCATCAACTCACATGACAACAAATATCGCTTCTAATATTTTTATTGGTGAATTTATACAGATATATTGACCATCACCGATATACAGTATAATACACCAAAAAGAAAAAATATAAAGGATACAAAAATCAAACTGAATCAGTTTTTCTTTATACCATAAAACAATCTTAAATCAATACAATGAAATTAGAAACATCGATAACAAATATTATCCCCGATCTTATTACAAAGTGATGGTTCACATGTGTTTTATACACGTTTTTAGCCCCATTGACGTCTATTAGATCACATGATTTGCCGTGTTTTCTGAAAGCGCGCCAAAGAATTGGCATGCGGTACTTTTCAGAAAATGCGGCAAAAGCGATCCTAATAGAAAACGATGGAATTGTGGCTAAAAACTAACGTAAAATGCACGTAAACCGCACACACACCTACTCTGCCGCAAAAACGCAGCACGCCAATGTGAACACAGCCTAAGTCTACCCCCCACGTCTCTGATCTCTAAAACTAAACTGAAAACTGTTTATAGTTTTGGATAGAGGGGTAAAGAGTTAGAACCTCTGCCTGTTTTTTATTGCTGTCTGTAGAAATTTTCTGTATTTCTCCCCGGTGACCACTGACACAGAATGTAACTGAAAGGCTTACCTTTTAAGGCTGTCATTGGAACAGGAAATGAGGGGAAACCTTCCGATGGGGACATGTGTTCCGGTGACACCGATCTAAGAGGAGAATTCCTCTGACCTTGGAGAGATTTCCTCTCACTTCTTGTGTCTCTGGGAGATTTCTCTACACTAAGAAAGGGCTTTATATACAATTTAACCAAAGCATGAAAATTAACACTTCAAAATAATAAAATTAGATCTAAAGGCAAAACGTTTTCTCATTTTGAATAGAGTAAGTGAAGGTAATAACCTCTATCAGATTTTTTTTGTTTGCCTTGTGTGTCCTACTGAGGAGATTTCCATTCACTTCCTTTCCTATAGCCAAACAGGAAGTGAGAGGAAATCCCGGGTTATCACCAGAACTAGTGTCCGCAATGGAAACATTTCCCCTCTATTCCTGTTCTGGTAACAACCCAAAATTTGTAATTTTCTTTCACTCTCTGTGATATCAATAAAACAGGACAAATAGAGAGGGGGAGTCTCCCTAATGGGGGCACAGACAGCAATAAAAATCTGACAGAGGCTTAAATTCCTTCCCACGTGTTCCAAAAAAAAAAAAAAAGTTTCGTTATACTTTAATTAAACACTTAAAATAATATTTAACACCTTATTCCTCAAATATAATAACTCCTTAAATGTAACCTTAACCCCTAACCTAACATAACCCTTAAAGCTGACCATACAATCCGATTGTACAATCGGTTTTAGATCTACTATCAACTATGTAGTGTAAGTCAGGGCTTGACAAATTTGCTTGGAATCTAGGAGCCAGCTAAAAAAGTTAGGAGCCAGGTTTTTTTTTTTTAAACGACCGACAAAGCTTAATTTTCAATATAAAAATTAACCAATCTTAAATTTACACAGAGACGACTAGAACGAATGTGACTGCTTTTATTTCCTGCCATGCAGGGACATAAGACCGCCATATTCTCGCTAAGGATCCAATCAGGTCCGCCTGAAAAACTGACAGGCGAACCTGATCAGACAGCCCGTGTGAAAGGGGCCAAGCAGGGAGATAACAAATAATAAATTCATTTTAATGAACCACTTCCTTCCCGCAGGACGACTATATACGTCCTGTCTTTGAAGAGAAATACCGTTGTTATGGTAGCAGCTAGCTACCATAACCCCGATATCTTCTTCAAGAGCCGGTGGTTCTCTTTCAGATAAAAGTGGTCTCTGCAGCAGATTCGCAGCGAGATCACTTTTATCGGCGGCAGGAGAGGGCCCCCCTACCGCCGCGCTCCGGTGCTCTTTACCGCTTACCGTGGCCGTCGGTAACGGCGGAGGCGATCCGGATCTGTCCCTGGCCTGACATGGAGACGAGTGAGAGGAAGATGGCCCCCCCCGCCCATCTCCAAGTCATTGCAGGGCGGAAGCGACGTCAAATCGCACTTCCACCCATAGCTCTTAAAGGGACATTTTATTATTTTTTTTTCAAATGACAATTTTTTTTTTTTTTTTTTTAATGCATTTTAGTGTAAATATGAGATCTGAGGTCTTTTTGACCCCAGATCTCATATTTAAGAGGTCCTGTCATGTTTTTTTTCTATTACAAGGGATTTTTACATTCCTTGTAATAGGAATAAAAGTGACTTTTTTTTTTTTTTTTTTAAAGAACAGTGAAAAAAAAAGTTAAAATAAGAAAAAAAAAAAAATTTAAAATGTGCCCCATCCCTTGTAATAGAAATAAAAGTGACAGCATTTTTTTTTTTTTTTAAACAGTGTAAAAATAAAAAGTAAAATATATAAGAAAAAAAAAAAAAAATTTTTAAACGCGCCCCGTCCTGCCGAGCTCGCTTGCAGAAGCAAAACGCATATGTGAGTAGCGCCCGCATATGAAAGCGGTGTTCAAACCACACGTGAGGTATCGCCACGATCGTTAAAGCGAGAGCAATAATTCTAGTCCTAGACCTCCTCTGTAACTTAAAACATGCAACCTGTAGAATTTTTTTAAACGTCGCCTATGGAGATTTTAAAGGGTAAAAGTTTGTCGCCATTCCACGAGCGGGCGCAATTTTGAAGCGTGACATGTTGGGAATCAATTTACTCGGCGTAACATTATCTTTCACAATATAAAAAAAATTGGGCTAACTTTACTGTTTTCTTATTTTTTTTATTAAAAAAAGTATTTTTTCCCAAAAAAGTGCGCTTGTAAGTCCGCTGCGCAAATACGGTGTGACAGAAAGTATTGCAATGACCGCCATTTTATTCTCTAGGGTGTTAGAATAAAAAATATATATAATGTTTGGGGGTTCTAAGTAAAGGGAAGGACATGAGCAGGCAGTGAAAACAGGCAGGGGAAGCTCCATTAGCATTGGTGGATGTCTTGTCATACCAACGGCCACCACCAGAGGGCGCCCGATTGCAGAAGGAACCATAGGACTGCAGTAGGCCGCAAAGCCGGGGCCTCAATTACCGGCGCAGCCCAGCACGATCGCTGGGAGGGGGGGGGGGGTGTCGAACGGACACAGGACCCCCCAGCTGTGCCGCCCCAGGTCGCTAATTCTAGTCGCAAATGCGACCTGGCGCCCGGGGTTTGTCGAGCCCTGGTGTAAGTACTTTCCTGTATACAATATGAATGGATAACGTAGGTGTGTCCTTATATTTTTGGTAAATCTAAAGCTGACCATACACTATACAACCGAATCTCTAATAGCTTTACCAAAAATATGTGATGTCAAGTTAAAGTTAAAAAATTCGATTTAGTTAAAATCAGGCAGGCACATATACTACACAGCTGATGGTAGATCTAAAGGAGATTGTACAATCAGATTGTATAAATATTAAACCCCCCAAATCCCCCCTCTTGTCTTATTGGGTGTGGAAGTGATGGAGGAGACTCTCCTGTGCTGAGATCTTCCAGATCCACCGATTGAAGAAACACGTTATCTGTACAAACTGTGTCATCCTATGACGTTGCACCCAAACAAAATTGATGTGCTTTTTTTCTTACAAATAGAGCTTTCTTTTGGTGGTATTTGATCACCTCTGCGGTTTTTAGTTTTTTGCTCTATAAATAAAAAAAGACAGACAGACAATTTTGAAAAAAAAAATAAAAATATTTTTTACTATAATAAATATCCCCCCAAAAATAAAGCATTTCTTCATTGGTTTAGGCCAATATGTATTCTACATATTTTTGGTAAAAAAAAAAAATCGTAATAAGCGTATATTGATTGGTTTGCGCAAAAGTTATAGCATCTGCAAAATAGGGAATATATTTATGGCATTTTTATTATAATTTTTTTTTTAATAAATGCCATAAATATATCCCCTATTTTGCAGAGGCTATAACTTTTGCGCAAACCAATCAATATACGCTTATTACCTTTATTTTTTTTAACTAGTAATGGCGGCAATCAGTGATTTTTAGTGGGACTGCGACATTGCGGTGGACAGATCGGACACTTTTTTGGGACGATTGACATTTATACAGCGATCAGCGCTATAAAAATGACCAGTTACACTTACCGGTAATGGTGTTTCTGGGAAGTCTTCCAGGACGGCACCCTGAGAGATGACTGGTCCTCCTGTTAGGAAACACAATCAAGATAGAGGTTAAAAACCTCGCCCCTCCCTGTGCTCCTCAGTTGTGAAAAAGTATTGACCCACACCAGTGCACGAAAGTGAAAATAAAAACACCTCCAATGTATCACAATATAAAAATACAAACCGGGTGGGAAGTAGGCCTGCCGTCCTGGAAAACTTCCCAGAAACACCGTTACCGGTAAGTGTAACTGGTCATTTTCTCAAGTCGTCTTCCAGGACGGCACCCTGAGAGAGGAGCAAGTAGCTCAGGCCTACCTTAGGGCGGGACAACAGCCTGCAGGACCTTTCTGCTGAAAGCCAGGTCCTGGGGTGACAGAAGTTTCACTCTGTAATGTTTCAGGAACGTGTTCTGACTTGACCAAGTTGCTGCTTTACAAATACGATCTACCGATGCTCCGGCCCTTTCTGCCCAAGAGGTTGCCAGAGACCATGTAGAATGAGCTTTAAGATTAGCTGGGACTGTCTCATTTGTTTGCTCATAAGCTATGGAAATAGCCTGTCTGATCTATCTAGCAATAGTCGCCCTAGAGGCCTGCTCTCCTCTTCGAGCGCCACAAAAACTGACCAACAGATGCTGTGACTTTCTGAACTCTCTTACTCTCTCTAGGTAAAGCAACAGACATCTCCTGACATCTAAAGTATAAAAAAAGCCCTCTCCTTCTTGTTCTGTGGATTGAGACAGAAGGATAGTAAAATAATTTCCTGCGACCTATGGAAGCGTGAAGCCTCCTTAGGCAGGTACAAAGGATCCTGCCTGAGAATGACTCTGTCCTCCAATAGGCGAAAAAAAAGGCTCCTTCATAAAAAGAGCATGCAAATCGCCCACCCTTCTGGCTGTGGTAACAGCCAGAAGGAAGGCAGTCTTAAAAGAATGCAATCTAACTGAAGATTGAGCCAACGGCTCGAAAGGCGCCCTGGTCAGGGCTTCCAAGACTAAAGATAAATCCCACAGTGGAAATTCCTTCATTTGAACCGGGGAAAGTCTCTCTCTAGCCGTCAAAAATCTCTTCACCAAAGGATCTAGAGCCAATCTAATATCCAAAAAAGCTAGACAAAGCTGCCACCTGAACCCTAAGGGTCTTGGTTGCCAAACCTCGATCTACTCCCTCCTGCAGTAAGTCTAAGATCACTGGAATATCCATCTGAAAAACCCCTCTCGTTTCACACCAACGGGAGAAGACCCCCCAGACCCTAGCATAGATACGTCTAGTCACTGGCTTTCTACTCAACAACAGGGTGTCAATCACTCTCTCAGAGCACCCCTTGTTGCGCAGACTCTCCCTTTCAAAAGCCAGGCCGTTAACCTGAAGAAACCGGGGTTTGGATGGCAAAGAGGGCCCTTAAGCAGAAGATCCTGACGTTCTGGAAGTTGAAGCGGAGGGGATACCGCCCAGTTCCACAATGTGGGAAACCAGGTCCTCTTGGGCCACCAGGGGGCAATCAAGATCAGCTTGCCCCTTCGCCCAACTCAGTCTTTGAAGAATTCTCCGGATCAGGGCTAAGGGAGGAAAGGCATAGGCTAGCCTGAAACCCCATTCCTGAGCTAATGCGTCCCCCCCTCGGATCCCTTTTCCCTGGAGAGGGAGAAGAACCTTTTGACTCTCCTGTTTGCCCTGCGGGCAAAGAGGTCTATCTCTGGCGTGCCAAGCTGCTGACAGACCAGGAAGAACACTACGGGATTTAATTCCCATTCCCCCTGTTGGTACAGTCTGCTGACTGAGGAAATCTGCTTTTATGTTGAAAACCCCCCTTATATGCACTGCAGAGATCGAGGGAATTCTTTGTTCTGCCCACTCCAGGATCTCCTGCACCAATCTCATCAGTGAGAGAGACCGTGTACCCCCCTGACGATTCAGGAAGGCCACTGTCATAGCATTGTCGGAGAGGATCTGAACCTCCCCCCCCCCCTGATCCTGCTTTTGAACGCTTTTAGAGCCTCCCTGACTGCTAGTAATTCCCTGAAATTGGAAGAAGCAATTCTTTGTAGTCTGTCCCACACACCCTGAGCCTGGAGCTCCTCTAGATGGGCCCCCCATCCCCAGGAGCTCGCATCGGTTGTTACCCTGACAGGCTGGAACTGGGACCAAAGATGACCTGCCCCCAATCTCTGAGGGTTGAGCCACCAAAGCAGAGACTCCCTTACCTCTTGAGGGACGGAAATCGGAATGTCCAATGATTCCTTCTTTCCATCCCATGAGGAGAGCAGGAAGTTCTGAAGGGATCTGGAGTGGAGCTGGGCCCAAGGTATTGCCGGAATGCATGAAGTCATAAGCCCTAGAATCCTCATGATCAATCTTCGGGGAACTACCCCCTTAACCAGGATTGAAGACACTGAAGAGATCAGTGCTTCTAATTTTCTCCTGTGGGAGGATCAGCTTTTGCCCCACCGAGTCCACCCACAGGCCCAGGTAGAGCTTGGTCTGAGAAGGAGTCAGGGAGGACTTTTCGCGACTGACCAACCATCCCAGGGACTCCAAGGTGGATATCACCTTGTCCAGATCCAGGAGAAGGGACTCCCTGGAGAGGTTGTAGACCAACAGGTCGTCCAGATAGGGGATCAGAGAGATCTCCTGAAGGTGTAGGTAGGAGACGACCTCTGCAAGAATCTTTGTAAAGACTCTTGGGCTGGCCCCCAGCCCGAAGGGTAGGGCCTGAAACTGCCAGTGCTGGGTACCCTGATCTGTACGAATAGCAAAACGAAGGAATGCCTGGTGTTTCGGCAGAATGGGAATATGCAGATATGCATCCTTCAGGTCTATGGTGGCCATAAAAACCTCCCTCAACAAATGCTTTCTGACCGTGTACACCGATTTCATGCAAAACTTTTTGTATCGCAGGAAAGTGTTTAATCTCTTTAGATTCAAAATTAACTAGAATTTTCCAGACGGTTTTGGAACCACGAAGACTTGGGAATAAAAACCTCGTCCTCGTTGATCCATCAGTACTGGGAGAATGACCCTCTGGTCTGCCAACTGCCCCACACTCTCTATGAGACCTATAGCCTTTGGCCTCTCTTTGGGTAGGAAAGACTGGGGAGGCCTGGAAGCAAACTCTAGTCTGTAGCCCTCTCTTATCCATTGAAGGACAAGAGGACTCCGAGCTACCTGCTCCCACTGCGGGACAAATTGTGCAAGCCTTCCCCCTACTTTGGTGCTGGCGTCACTTGGAGTCCTTGTCTGTGGCTTTTGGGCCGGAGAAAAGGAGACCTCCTTTTTGTTTGCCTTTACCAACACCCCATTTCTTGCCCTCCTTACGGTCCTTAAACCGGTTGTTGACCTGGGGGCCTCGAAAAAATTTTTTACCCTTCTTAGGTTTCACAGGAAATTTCTTTCCTTTTTCCGTGGATCTGGAGAGGGTCTGATCCAACCCTGCACCAAACAGGAGGGACCCCTCGAAAGGTAGACCACATAATCTCGTCTTGGAAGTGTGAGCTCCATCCCAAGTCTTAACCCATATGGTCCTTCTGGCTGCATTAAGAAGTGCTGCCGTCTTAGCCGAAGTACGTACGGACTCGACTGCAGCGTCAGCAAAGAAGGCCACCACCTTACCAATTACTTCCAGGGAGTCCAATAGATCTCTGGACTTGGAAGTACCTGCCACATGATCTGTCAATTTATTAAGCCACATATCTGTATTTCTGGCTATACAGGCTGATGCTAATGCTGGGCTTAACGTCGCTGTATTGGCCTCCCAGGCCCTGCGCAAAAGGGTCTCGGACCTACGGTCCAATAGATCCCGAATGTTACCTGCATCTTCAAAAGAAAGGTCTGATTGTTTAGACACTTGAGCCAAAGATGCATCAAGTTTGGGTAATTTAAAAAACTTCTCCTCCTCCTCCTCCTCTTTGAAAGGGCACCTGCGCTTCCAAGACTTAAATTTTAGAAGTTTCTTTTCTGGCTTCTTCCACTCTCTTAGAATAATGTCTTTGAGAGACTGGTGGATTGGTAACACTCTGGACTGAGCCTTAGACAAACCCTGATACATCTCATCCTGTGCAGAAATCTGTGCCTCAGGCTCCTGGATTTCCTCTGAAGCATAAATTGCCCCTAGGAGGCCCTCCATATCATCTGTAGAGAAAATATGTCTGCCTGGTCTGGAATGTCCCTCTTCCTCCTGGCTATCCTCGACATCTTCCCCTTTCTCAAGGAGACTAGGACTGGGGTCTTCCACCTCCTCCGCCTCCTCCTCAGAGCCCTGAGAAGATGGCGGTCTCTGTGGCACAGTGCTTACCCATCTACTAATAGTAGAAGCACTCTCCTGGGAGGATGAGCCCTCTCTGCTATCCTGCCTAGTATTCAGGCTTGCCTGAAAGGCTTTAAGGGCGGACAGCATTTTAGACGGAACTGAGAGAAAATCTCTCATAACCTCAGAGGTCTCTTTCCCAGACAACTTGTGTATGCACTTGTAACAGAACGGCTTTGTGTGCTCTGCTGCCAATTTGTCATTGCAGTACCCACACTTTTTGGATCGGAAGGATTTTTGGACTTGGGTCTTCTGGCAACACTCTGGGCAACCTCTGTCTCTGAAAGAAAAGAAGCCCGTTTTAGCCAGCAAGCAAAATAGACCAAAGACCCCCTGTGAGGGTAAGGGTAGGGGACCCACCCCCTCCCTTACTTCCTCCAGCCTGGTAGACTCACCCCCAGTGGCCTCCAAAACGGCTGCTGATGTGGACTCATCTTGCTCCATCTTTAAGCTAGTGAGTGGTGGACGCCTGCTCCTTGTCCAAGACTGCTGCCTCCAATGAAAGGAATCCACTCACTTTCAGCCCCTGTAGTTTGCTGCAGAAAAACTGAGCTGCAAGCTCCCTCTTCACGCCGCTCTGGACGCCACCGCCATGTTGCTGAGGCCTGTAGGGACGGAAGCGCTCTAGTGACCGGTGCGCCGTGACGTCACTTCCTCCTAGAGAAAAGACCCACTGCAAAATAGGGCCAACGAACCGAGAGACGCCACCACGCCGGAGCGGATGGGAGTGCTAGCGGACCTCTGTCCGCTGTTCCACAGGGGGAGAGTCAGATGGCAGGACTCACCCTCCTGACTCTGTCAGGTAAGGAGAAGGGGAGCAAGAACTATGGTCCCTGGAGTTCTGGGGATGCCCTGTGCCCAGGGTTCCCCAACTCTCAAGAGGGGTTTTTCACCGCCCCGCTGAGAAAATGGGAAAGAACCCCCAAGGAAGGGCAAGCCCTACCAGATCCAGAGGCTTCTCAAGCCTGCGATCTAGCACCCAGGGGGAGACTTCCAGCCCACGGCCTTAGGTCTATTGGAAAAAAACAAACTGTTTCGCTGTGGAGAAACACAATCAAAAACTGAGGAGCACAGGGAGGGGCGGGGTTTTTAACCTCTATCTTGATTGTGTTTCCTGTCAGGTGGACCAGTCATCTCTCAGGGTGCCGTCCTGGAAGACGACTTGAGAAAATGCATTGATTACTGTATAAATGACACTGGCAGGGAAGGGGTTAACACTAGTGGTGATCAGGAGGTTAAATAAGTTCCCTGAGAGGTGTTTCTAACTGTGGGGGGAGGGGACTGACTGGGAGAAGAGGGAGATCGCTGTTCCTGATCACTAGGAACAAACAATCACTCTGTACTCCCCTGACAGAACGGGGATCTATTTGTTTACATTGACAGATCCCTGTTTTGGCTCCCTGTGGAACGATCGTGGGTGGCCGGTCACACACATCGGCTCCCCCACCGTGCTACAGCTGTTAAGCGAGCCGACATACAGCTATGGCGAAACCGTGGGAACAAAACTGCGGCTCTTTGCTTGCTTTTGTATGACCCTTGAGGCTCTATTTCATCTGTTTATACCAACAATGGGGCACAATTCCTCCCAATGACGCCAACAATGGGGCACAATTCCTCCCAATGACACCAACAATGGGGCACAATTCCTCCCAATGACACCAACAATGGGGCACAATTCCTCCCAAGGACACCAACAATGGGGCACAATTCCTCCCAAGGACACCAACAATGGGGCACAATTCCTCCCAAGGACACCAACAATGGGGCACAATTCCTCCCAAGGACACCAACAATGGGGCACAATTCCTCCCAAGGACACCAACAATGGGGCGCAATTCCTCCGAAGGACACCAACTATGGGGCGCAAATCCTCCCAATGACATCAACGATGGGGCGCAATTCTTCCCAATGACGCCAACAATGGGGCGCAATTCCTCCCAATGACGCCAACAATGGGGCGCAATTCCTCCCAAGGACGCCAACAATGGGGCACAATTCCTCCCAAGGACACCAACAATGGGGCGCAATTCCTCCCAATGACGCCAACAATGGGGCACAATTCCTCCCAAGGACACCAACAATGGGGCACAATTCCTCCCAAGGACACCAACAATGGGGCACAATTCCTACCAAGGACACCAACAATGGGGCACAATTCCTCCCAATGACACCAATGATGGGGCGCAATTCCTCCCAATGACATCATCGATGGGGCTCAATTCCTCGCAATGACACCAAAGATGGGCCGCAGTTCCTCCCAATGACACCAACGGTGGGGCGCAATTTCTCCCAAGGACACCATAAATGGGGCCACATGACACAAATGATGGGGCACAATTCCTCCCAATAACACCAATAATGGGGCGCAATTCCTCCCAAGGACACCAACAATGGGGCCAAATTACACCAACGATGGGGCGCAATTCCTCCCAATGACACCAACGATGGGGCGCAATTCCTCCCAATGACACCAACGATGGGGCGCAATTCCTCCCAAGGACACCAACGATGGGGCGCAATTCCTCCCAAGGACACCAACGATGGGGCGCAATTCCTCCCAAGGACACCAACGATGGGGCGCAATTCCTCCCAAGGACACCAACGATGGGGCGCAATTCCTCCCAAGGACACCATAAATGGGGCCAAATGACACAAATGATGGGGCACAATTCCTCCCAATGACACCAACAATGGGGCACAATTTCTCCCACTTACACCAATGATGGGGCATTATCTTTTTCCCACTGATGCTGGGACCTTTTCTATGGCCACAGTCCGACCCTTCTAAAATCTGAAGGACAGTAAACTGGCTCCCTGTTTAGAAGTTAGGAGACCCCCGGTTTAGATGCAGGCCTAAGGCTGGGGGTCACATCTCTGCGGGTGTTGAACGCACAGGAAATCGCATGGGTTCACCACCTGCAGAGAAATGCGCTGCACTTTAGCATGATTATTTTGAATGACACCCCCCACACATTGGAAACCACTAGAGCTGCACAATTAATCATTAAAAAAAAAATTGTGATATCGATTCAACCCCCCTCACAATCTCTATTGCACGCTACTTGTGTCCCCGCTCGCAAATTTGTTAGCGCAATTCTCACACAGAAACGAGCGTTGCACATAGGGCAGCCCATTCACTTGAATGTGCGATTATTGTTCCAAAGAAGCTCAGGGGCCAAATCCGCCCCCCCTTTACACTTCGCATGTTCCTTCTCGTGTGGGCGATTTTCACGTAATTCCGCGTGTCACCCATAGGGCAGCCCAACTGCCCAAAAGAAGCTCCTGTTCCTTAAAGACTCCATTCGCACTTCACAATTTCCAATCGCCACAATTCCAAAATCGCATTGGCAAATCGCTGCACAACTCACGGTTGGGTGCCATTATCCTTTAAGCCCCTGGTCACACTGGTGTGACTCGTGCGGTTTTACAGATCAAAAAGGCGCATGACAAGTCGCACCCTATAGAACCGTTCATTTCGGTGCGACTCCGACTCGCCCTGATTTTGAAAAGGCTCCTATTTTTGGCAAATTTCATATGCCGCTTGCATCGGCATCTATGCATGAAGTCGCACAGATGTTGGGAAGGCGCACGTGAAATCGCACTGGCTGGCGGCTTTGAAAGTAGTGCAATTTCAAACCTGCATTTGGTGTGAACCGGGGCTACTGGCACACCAAACACTATGCGATTCTGCTGCGCCTCCAAAAAAGGAGCAGGAACTTTTTTTTGGGAGACAAACGCGCATAGGGCAACCCGCTGAAGTGAATGGGGCCCCCCCTCCGATGTGCAAGACGCCAAAATCACGTGCGTTCCTGCCACACAAAAATGTTGGAGTGATTTGACAGTTCAAATCGCATGACAAAGTCGCAGCCTATTGTCGGCAATGGCACAGTTCAAATCGGTGCGACGCTGACTTTGCAGCTACGCACCGACTATCAAAAGTATTTCCTAACTTTTGGAGATTTCAGGTGCAACTTCAATAGACATCTGTGCATGAAGCCGCACAGATAGCTTTCAAGTCGCTCCCAAAAATCGCACTGAAATGCGGCTTCAAAAATGTGTGATTACAGGTGAAGCCGCACGATTTCAAAGCTGCGTTCAATGGGAATGAGGGCTCAGGGGGGACGACAAGCTTCACGCAATCGTTCAAAAGGTGTGTTTTGGCGCGCGATTCTGTCATGCTGCAAAAAAAAAAAAAAAAAAAAAAAAAACACATTGCACTCAAAACACATGCATTTTGCCGCAATTGCTACGCAATTTTGGAAATCACAGCAATTCCAAAATTGCCAAGTCTGATTTTACACTCGTGTTTCGTCGAGCTGCAAAATCACTCTGCGTTTGGGGGGGGGGGGGGGGGGGTACTGTTTAAGATGAATAGAATTCAAACGCATGCTGTTCTGCGATTTGCGGCGATTCCAGATCGGCCGTACGTGAGCCATACTAGCAGCAATCGCTCACAATAAACTTCAGCTTTTTTTGCGCAAATTCGATCGCTAAACGTTCGCCTAACATGACAAACCTCAAGTAAAAGGTGAGAAAACGTGGCGACTCCAACCAGCAAATATCGCGATTATTATTATACAGGATTTATACAGCGCCTACAGTTTGTGCAGCACTTTACAATATAAAGATATACAATACAGAAGGAATAGGAAGGCCTTGGTCATGGAGCTTACAATCTAAAAATCAGAACACTCACCTCCAGTCTTATGCAACCGGCAACCAATCTGCAGGAAAAACACAGCAGCACATGCTGTATTCCAGAGGGGGGAGGAGCCATGAAGACATCCTGGTCATGTGACCGGCCACATGGGCCATGTGGTGATGTCGTGGTCATGTGACCAGCAGGGGGGCGTCGCCTGACTCTCTCCAGCTCTGACATCCGAACGCCTTACATAGAGCAGAGCGATCGTTACGTTTGATTCGGAGATAACTTTGTCATTACTTATGATAACAATGGGGGGGGGGGATTTACTAAAACTGGAGAGTGCAGAATCTGGTGCAGCTGTGCATGGGAGCCAATCAGCTTCTAACTTCAGTTTGTTCAATTAAGCTATGACAATAAAACCTGGAAGCTGATTGGTTTCAGTGTTAGTAAATTCCCCCCCCCCCCCCCCCCCCCAATGTAACGTAAACCTCTTGTTTTTGGGACATACGGGCTTTCTTTTGGTGATATTGTTTTGCAAATTTTTTTTTTTTTTTTTTGCAAACAAAAATTGAGTACTGTCCATGATACTTTTTTTATTTGCACTAACATACAATTTTTCAGGATATGTCCCCTTCTTCAAGCAGTACTAATCCACAAAGGTTTTAGCAGAATGTTAAAAACATACTTTTTTTCTCAAAAATAAAATGTTCTTTTTGCAAAAAAATAAAGTTTTGGTCAAAAAATAATATGTTCTTTTTTTTTGCAAAAAAAAACTTTTTTTTTTGTAGCCCTGCTCCACCCAGAACATTTTTATCCCTACTTTTGGATGGAGCAAACAAAATTTTCTTTCTATGCTGTTTGTGTCCCCCGGTTAAGGAGATTTCCCCCTCACTTCCTGCGTGGTCACCTTAAAGCAAAGTTCCGCTTCTAGAAAAAAAAAAAAAAAAATTAAAAGTCAGCAGCTACAAATACTGCAACTGCTGACTTTTAATAATCGGACACTTACCTGTCCCGGGGTCCAGTGATGCGGGGGGGGGGGGATCGAGGCCCCGCTCATGTCCCCCCTCCGCTCGCCGGTGGGCGAGCCGCGCCGTGACTGGCCGCGCAATCATCTGGGATCTGGGACCTGTCCTGTGTCCCAGATGATTGCCTAGAGGGAGGGGGGAGGGGGGAGCGGTGATCTCCCTTCCGGCCTTGAGGTAAGTGACGTCAGGAGCCGAGGTGAGTAAGGAGGCAGATTACGAGGGACCCCCTAGCAACAGGCATTAAGAGGTGAGTAAAAAAAAACTTTCTCCAAATGTTTTTTTTTTTTTATTTATTTCATACACATTAATGAAAAAAAATTATTTTTTTTGGGTGGAACTTCACTTTAAGACCTTTACCTACTCCAAAATGAAAGTAGAACTAAAGGCGAAAAAAAAAAATGTTCTCAATTTTGGATAGAGTAAGGGTGGGTTATAACCCGTCAGTTTTTTTTGTTTTTTTTTCTCCCCGTTTCCCCAATGAGTAGATTTCCCCTTCACTTCCTGTCTCATATCCAAATCAAGAAAGTGAGAGTAAATCCCAGAACTATAGTGTCCCCAATGGAAGATTTCCCCTCTATTCCTGTTTTGGTGACAACCCAACATTTGGGATTTTCTTTCACTCTCAATGACAAGAGTCACCAGGACCAAAATAGAGAAGTTGTACCTTCCTAATGGGGACACAGACCGCAATAAAGACCCGACAGGAGTTCTAATCCCTCCCCACAAAAAAAGCTATACTTTAAAGTTTACTTTTTAGTTTTGGATGGAGTGGAGAGGGATTGGAACCCCTGTCAGGTCTTTATGGCTGTCTGTGTCCCCCCCGGGAGATTCACCCTCTTTCGGGACAAAAAGCAATAGGAGATCCAAAAATTCATCGTTGTCACCGGAGTAGGAGGGGGGGGAAATCTTCAATTGGGGACACCAAAGCTCACCATACACTTTCAATTTGGCTGTCCAATATCCTTTCGATCTACCATCGTGGTGATTGGATGGAAATTGATTGGATAGATGAGGTTGGTCCTCATATTACATTGTTTTGGTAAATCTAATGCAAATACAGCCTGCCTAGGAATGCCCACTTCCCCAGACTGACTCAGCGTCCCATGTGGGCGTTACCTATGCAAATACAGCCTAGGAACGCCCACTCTCCCAGACTAACTCAGCCTCCCATGTGGGCGTTACCTATGCAAATACAGCCAGCCTAGGAACGCCCACTCCCCCAGACTAACTCAGCCTCCCATGTGGGCGTTACCTATGCAAATACAGCCAGCCTAGGAACGCCCACTTCCCCAGACTGACTCAGCGTCACATGTGGGTGTTACCTATGCAAATACAGCCTAGGAACGCCCACTCTCCCAGACTAACTCAGCCTCCCATGTGGGCGTTACCTATGCAAATACAGCCAGCCTAGGAACGCCCACTCCTTCAGACTAACTCAGCCTCCCATGTGGGCGTTACCTATGCAAATACAGCCTGCCTAGGAACGCCCACTCCCCCAGACTGACTCAGCGTCACATGTGGGCGTTACCTATGCAAATACAGCCTGCATTGCATAGAGAAGCACAGAGACCCAGTGATGACATCGCTGAACCTAAAATAAGTTAATGAAAACGGAAATTTTTTATTTAACCACTTAACAGCCAGCATTGTACGCTGTGCATATACCATGTGACATGCATAAATTGCAACACCCACCAATTTGTTCTCTAGGGCCTCTGCTTTTAAATACGATATAATGTTTGGGGTTTCTAACTAATTAGCAATGAAACGAATGAAGTCAGTGGGGGAGGGGGAAGAACCAGGGAAGACACAATAAAAGCGGATTCAATTTCAACTTTCATTAAGAAAAAAAGAGGATTTTCTCGCTGCAGATAATATCTTGAAAGAATAAAATTTTATTCTGCATTAAAGTTACAAGGATATCATATCACTGTGCGTAGAAAAAAAATGAAAAAATTTATACAAAATATAACCACATATGGCTTCTGTAGTGAGGAATAGCCAATCATTTCAGTTGTGGGCGGAGCCAGCTTGGTTTTTTATGGTATGAGAGATTTTGTGGGTGTCGGCCAAAACAGGAAGTGAGGGAAAAAATTGCCCTAATAGGGCTACAGACATCAATAAAACTTTCCCTGCTCCTCCCATAGCCCAAAAAAAGATGGCCGTTCCCCTTCTGCACCCATTACCCAAAAAAAAATGGCTGTTCCCCTTCTGCACCCATAACCCAAAAAAAAGATGGCCGTTCCCCTTCTGCACCCATAACCCAAAAAAAAGATGGCCGTTCCCCTTCTGCACCCATTACCCAAAAAAAGATGGCCGTTCCCCTTCTGCACCCATAACCCAAAAAAAAGATGGCCGTTCCCCTTCTGCCCCCATAACCCCAAAAAAAGATGCCCGTTCCCCTTCTGCACCCATAACCCAAAAAAAAATGGCCGTTCCACTTCTGTGTCTATATCTAGAGGATTGGGCCCCCCCGAGTCCATATTTCGGCGACTGCCAGCACTAGAGGTTCAGGTAGTCCAGGTTCCGGTGAAGGCACAAATCCGTCGTCCACACAACGTCCGTCCGCTCCACCCTCGCCAGCGTCTCCTGCAGCTCTGCCGAGAACCGCGCCAGCTTCTGTTGGTCAATGAATCCGTCTGTCGGCGCTCCGTAAAAATCCCCCCAATCCAGGCCCTCGCCGCAACAGTCCACCGGGTACGGGTAGACCACCAATCGGAGCTCCCGAAGCCCCAGGCAGTTCTGGAGGAGAGTCCTCAGTCCCTGGGAGGATAAGGGGTTACTGAAGAGTCCCAGGTATCGCAGGCGGGAGCAGCGGCAGAGGGTGGGCGCCAGCGCCGACAGGGCGGAGTCGGTGAGACGGCACTCCATGACGTCCAGGTGGAGGACGGAGGAGGAGGAGGCGGCCAGCAGCTGCTGCAAGGGGGGGAGGAGGAGCTCCGAGAGGTTGGTCCCGCTCAGGTCCACCTTCTTCAGGGCGGGGGCGTGGAGGCTCTGCGTCAAATAATACAAATCCGGCGGGAGGAGGAAACAGAACGCCAATTCCAGACTCTCCAGCGGTTCTTGGATGCCCCTGAGAAAAGAAGAAGGTGCGCACAGCATTACCGCACACAGAGTTCAGGAGCAATTCACTCAAGAAGTGATATATATATATATATATATATATATATATATATATATATATATATATATATATATATATATATATATATATATATATAGGTGGAGTCCCATATCCAGTGTTTCTATCTAATAGTGAGATCTCCCGTCCATCATTCCTACTTTGTCCCCGCCCACCTTTGTGTCCCCGCCCACCTTTATTTGTCCCCACTCTTTGTTATATTGCAGCCATTTGCTAAAATCATTTAAGTTCATTTTTTTCCTCATTAATGTACACACAGCACCCCATATTGTACACACAGCACCCCATATTGTACACACAGCACCCCATATTGACAGAAAAACACAGAATCGTTGACATTTTTGCAGATTTATTAAGAAAGAAAAACTAAAATATCACATGGTCCTAAGTATTCAGACCCTTTGCTCAGTATTTAGTAGAAGCTCCTTTTGATCTAATACAGCCATGAGTCTTTTTGGTAAAGATGCAACAAGTTTTTCACACCTGGATTTGGGGATCCTCTGCCATTCCTCCTTGCAGATCCTCTCCAGTTCTGTCAGGTTGGATGGTAAACGTTGGTGGACGGCCATTTTTAGGTCTCTCCAGAGATGCTCAATTGGGTTTGAGTCAGGGCTCTGGCTGGGCCATTCAAGAACAGTCACGGAGTTGTTGTGAAGCCACTGCTTCGTTATTTTAGCTGTGTGCTTAGGGTCATTGTCTTGTTGGAAGGTAAACCTTCGGCTCAGTCTGAGGTCCTGAGCACTCTGGAGAAGGTTTTCGTCCAGGATATCCCTGTACTTGGCCGCATTCATCTTTCCCTCGATTGCAACCAGTCGTCCTGTCCCTGCAGCTGAAAAACACCCCCACAGCATGATGCTCCCACCACCATGCTTCACTGTTGGGACTGTATTGGACAGGTGATGAGCAGTGCCTGGTTTTCTCCACACATACTGCTTAGAATTAAGGCCAAAAAGTTCTATCTTGGTCTCATCAGACCAGAGAATCTTATTTCTCACCATCTTGGAGTCCTTCAGGTGTTTTTTTTAGCAAACTCCATGCGGGCTTTCATGTGTCCTGCACTGAGGAGAGGCTTCCGTTGGGCCACTCTGCCATAAATTCCCGACTGGTGGAGGGCTGCAGTGATGGTTGACTTTCTACAACTTTCTCCCATCTCCCGACTGCATCTCTGGAGCTCAGCCACAGTGATCTTTGGGTTCTTCTTTACCTCTCTCACCAAGGCTCTTCTCCCCCGATAGCTCAGTTTGGCCAGACAGCCAGCTCTAGGAAGGGTTCTGGTCGTCCCAAACATCTTCCATTTAGGGATTATGGAGGCCACTGTGCTCTTAGGAACTTTAAGTGCAGCAGAAATGTTTTTGTAACCTTGGCCAGATCTGTGCCTTGCCACAATTCTGTGTCTGAGCTTTTCAGGCAGTTCCTTTGACCTCATGATTCTCATTTGCTCTGACATGCACTGTGAGCTGTAAGGTCTTATATAGACAGGTGTGTGGCTTTCCTAATCAAGTCCAATCTGTATAATCAAACACAGCTGGACTCAAATGAAGGTGTAGAACCATCTCAAGGATTATCAGAAGAAATGGACAGCACCTGAGTTAAATATATGAGTGTCACAGCAAAGGGTCTGAATACTTAGGACCATGTGATATTTCAGTTTTTCTTTTTTAATAAATCTGCAAAAATGTCAACAATTCTGTGTTTTTCTGTCAATGTGGGGTGCTGTGTGTACAATAATGAGGAAAAAAATGAATGTAAATGATTTTAGCAAATGGCTGCAAAATAACAAAGAGTGAAAAATTTAAGGGGGTCTGAATACTTTTCCGTCCCCACTGTATATAATGTACTAGTAGGTAAAAATATAAAGAATTTTATTATTACAAAAATCAAAACATAAAATACATACACGGGTGTGTGAACAATCATATGTTCACACACCCACATAACATTCAGTTAGTACATACCATGGCCACAGATGTTAAAGAGCCACTAAATTGATTACTCCCTACATGTTTCGCCAAAGCATTGGCTTCTTCAGGGGAATGATATTGGAAACCTGTACATGTATATTGTGTTTTTTTTATAGAGTCTACATACATGTACAGGTTTCCAATATCATTCCCCTGAAGAAGCCAATGCTTTGGCGAAACATGTAAGGAGTAATCGCCTGTTCTAATTTAGTGGCCCTTTAACATCCGTGACCACCTTTGTATGTACCAACTGTTATATGATTGTTCACACACCCGTGTATGTATTTTATGTTTTAATTTTTGTAATCATAAAATTCTTTATATTTTTACCTACTAGTACATTATATACGTTCTTAGGCACCACTATAACCCCTGTTCTCTATCCCTCTTTACTCTGTTAACCTGATTAGCTGCTTTCCTGATTGTAACAGGCAGGGAATTATAGCTCCAAAATCAGAAGTGACGAGATCCTCATTCATTCATCACAGAGGAGATGGGGGAATGGATATTCTTCCATCTCCTCCATGGGCAGGCCTCTTACTGTGGTCCCGGGAGGAATAATAATAAAGCCTCATAATAGTGATCAGGCAGCTGTAAAGCCATGTGGATCACTGTTACATGACAGCCGGCTGAAAAAAAAAAAACGGTACCAAGATTATGGCTGCAGCCGCAACCACTTCCCGACGTCAGCTCCTGGAAATATATATATATATTTATATATATATATATATATATATATATATATATATATATATACACGGCGGCAGGTTGGCTCTCCTGCGCGAATCGCCGTATATGTATGGCGGCTCCTTTAAGAGCCGTAGCTGGCCCGTGCGCCTGCTGCACAGCTGGGGACGCAATGAACGCGGCCTCTGGGCGCGATCGCCGCAAACAACCGCGGGCACGAGAGCCAGAACGGGCATTTTTCTGTGTAAACACACAAATCCCTGTTCTGACAGGGGAGGTAAAACAAAATCGTCTTGTTACCAGTAATTAGGAACAGCGATCTGGCTCCTCCTCTAATCAGTTCAATCCCCTCACAGTTAGAACCCACACTAGGGAACACATTTAACCCCTTGATCGCCCCCCCCCCGTGTTAACCCCTTCCCTGTCAGTGACATTTACACAGTAATCAGTGCATTTTTATAGCACTGATTGCTGCATAAATGTGAACGGTCCCAAAAAAACCACCAAAAGTGTCCGATCTGTCCGCCGCAATGTCGCGGTACTGCTAAAAATCGCTGATCGTCGCCATTTCTATAAAAAAAAAAATAATAATAATAAAAATGCCATAAATATATGCCCTGTTTTGTATTACTTTTGCGCAAACCAATCAATATTACACTTTTTTTTTTTTTTTACCAAAAATATGTAGACGAATACATAGTGGCCTAAACTGATGAAGACATTTTTTTTTAGGGGGGGGGGATATTCATTATAGCAAAAAGTAAAAAATATTGTTTTTTTTTCATGGTCCCAAAAAAGCGTCAAAAGTGTCCGATCTATCCGCCGCAATCCTGCTAAAAATCACAGATTGCCACCATTACTAGTAAAAAAAATAAATAGATAAAAATTATATAAATCTATCCCCTATTTTGTAGATGCTGTAACTTTTGCGCAAACCAATCAATATACGCTTTTTGGGGATATTTTTTTTTATAGCAAAAAGTAAAAAAATATTGCTTTTTTTTTTTCAAAATTGTCGGTCTTTTTTTTTGTTTATAGCGCAAAAAATAAAAAAATACCACCAAAAGAAAGCTCTATTTGTGAGATAAAAATAGGACATAAATTTGAAGTAAATTTTGTTTGGGTACGTCGCACGCCCGCTCAATTATCAGTTAAAGCGACTCAGCAGTGCCGAATCGCAAAAAAAAAATCCTCTGGTCATTAAGGGGGTAAAACCTTCTGGGGCTGAAGCGGTTAAATACATACACCAGATGGGAAGTGGTTTAAAAGACAGCTTTGAGCTGCAGTCGCAGTGGCTTTGTGATGTCATCAGCGTGCTGCAGGCAGAAGGAAGCATTGCCGCAGTCTCCCCCCCCCCCCCCTCCTTCCCAGAAAAGCTGAGCAAGGCAGAGGAAGGCATTGCCAAGGGGAGTATTGTGATCTCTCCGAGAGATCCTGTAAATGTTTCATTGAATATACAAACTATCTGATGACAGGTCCACTTTAAAGGGACTCCTAAAACAAGTCTGCCCTCCAATCGCTTTACATTGGCGTTTAACACTTTCGCTGCCTGTGACTTTTTTTTCTTTCCTATTTAAATTTTTTGCATTTACGTTTTATGTTAAAATAAACATTTTAGGCCTGAAGATTACTTAGAACCCCCAAAATAATATTTTCCCTGAATGCAGAGTAGACATGTGCTGACAAAAAAATTGTTCATTTTTGTTTTAGTTTTCTTGTTTTTTTCGGAAATTTTAAGAATTTCTGAATTTTCGGATTTCCGAAATTCTGAATTTTCGACTTTTCAGATTTCCGAGTTTCGAATTTTCGGATTGCTGAATTTTCGGAATTCGAAAATCTGAAAAAAAGAAAGAAAATCAGTTTAATTCGAAATAATAACTAACTATTAAGGTATAAGTATTGGAATTTCCTTTCAAATTTGGAAATTCAAAAACCTGAAAATCTCAAATATCTAATAATAAATATTAAATTATAGGTATTGGAATTTCCTTTCAAATTTGGCTATTAGTGAACGTAATGAGTACGAATTTATCCGAAGTTAGGAATTATCTGAAATAACGAGTGCCGCATCTAAACGAATGGAACAAATTAATAATAAATAATTAATGATAATAAAAAGGTTTTATTATTATTTATTATTATTATTTGTTACGTTCCATTTGTTTAGATGCGGCATTCCTTATTTCAGATAATTTGTGACTTCGGATAAATTCATACTCGTTACGTTCACTAATAGCCAAATTTGAAAAGAAATTCCAATACCTATAATTTTTTTTTTTTTTTTTTTTCCACTCAGCAAGATTGTTTATCTGGGAGTCGTTCTTCAGTTATCAGTACATCCAACTTCTTCCCATTCCTGCTTCTCATCATCGTGGTAATGCTGATTGTATTTTTTTTTTTTTTTTTTTCTTCGGGTTGCAAAAGTTATTTATGTTGTGTTTAGATGTTATATCTTTATACATTTCTCTCCCTCCCCCCCTACTCCCCCCTGGCCCCCCCCATGACCGAGCGTCTCCTCCTGCCTCCCTCTTCTTTCTCTATCTTCCTCTGGACCGTCTTTGTTTCAGCTTCTAAGGTTATTTTAGATGTTAATCTCTGGGTCTCTTTATCTCTTTATCTTCCAACCTAGGCTATCCATATTTCGGCCGCTCTCAGGGAGGTTTTAAACTCTTCCCATCTTTTCCATTTTTCCATAAAGACGCCCATTTTCGTACCCTCACTGTATCTTAAATATTCTAGGTTATGTATTTTATTGACTTTCTCTAACCATTCCTTCATAGCTGGTCTTTCTGCCTTTCTCCAGTATTTGGGTATCAGGCTTTTAGCCGCATCTAAAAGGTGCGGTAGTAGCGTTCTTAAATAGGCTTTATTAGACATTTCGCTCAGGTGGAATAGGCAAACCCAGGGGTCATCTGGGGTATTGATCCCTGTTATGTCTTTAATAACACCCCTGACCTCTGTCCAGAATATTTTTATTATCGGGCATTGCCACCAGATATGGGTCATTGATCCCGGCTCCTTACATCCCCTCCAGCAATATTGTGGAGGTCCGTTTGAAAATTTGCTCAAACGGTCTGGAGTCATGTACATCCTGGTTAGACATCTGTAGTTTAGCTCCAGAATTTTACTGTTAACTGACGTGGCTGTTACTCTGCTTAGGATCAATGACCCTTCTGGAGGAGTGAGCTCCCTCCCCAGCTCCTTCTCCCACTTCTTTATAAAAGAGGGGGTATCCGTATTCCCTAATTCTATCAGTATTCTGTATGTCTGAGAGAACCCCCCCTTCCTGTCTTTATCCAGGCACATTTTCTCTAGTGGGCGAAGATTTTCCTTTGATCTAATTGGTTTTGGGAGGGATCTAATAAACTGACTCAGTTGGCTGTATCGCCAGGTGTTTATTACCAGCAAGTTTTTTTTTTCTTTTAGTTCCTGATATGTGCATATTTTATTCTGTTGCATAACATCCTTTAACTGGATGTTTTCATCTAATAGCCATCTCCCGAACCACTCCCCTCTCCCTGGTGCAAAGTATGCTGAGTCCTTAAGTGACATTAAGGGGGAATTGTATCCCCAGTGCTCCCTCTTGTGGACCTTGTCCCAAATCTTTAGTGCGTGTTTGGTGATCTCGTGTGTTTCAGAGCTAAGTTCTCTTAAGTGTGGGGGTATCCAAATTATTTTATTCAACCCATCATTACTAATCTCCCTCTCCATTTTCACCCAGTGTTTGTCTGCCTTATTTTTTGCCCAATCAATTACTCTAGCTAAAGATATGGCTTCATAGTATTTGCATACGTCTGGTGCTCCCCATCCCCCTTGGCCCTTCGCTTTTGTCAATTGTGTAAATTTTAAACGTGGTGCTTTTCCTCTCCATATGAACCTAAGAAAAATTGATTGCAGTTTTCTTAAATATGCCTGTGGAAGTGCGACTGGCAGCATTTGCATTACGTAGGTGATTTTTGGCAATACAACCATCTTATATATATTTATTCTCCCTCCCCAAGATAGTTGTCCTATGTGGATTCTGCTGAGTTCTTGCTTGATCTTGTTAAGAAGTGGTATGAAGTTGGCGTGGAAAAGCGTCTCATATGAGGTTGTAATCTTAATCCCTAGGTAGTTTAGCTCCTTTTGCCCCCATTGAAAGGGGAAGTGCTTCTGATATGAATGATCTCTGGGTTTGCTGGTGTTAAAGGTTAGTGTCTCCGATTTGCTTGGGTTTATTTTAAAGTTAGAAAGCTTACCATATTCAAGCAGTATTGACATTATATTCGGGAGGGAAATTTTTGGGCGCGATATGTATAGGAGGATGTCATCTGCAAATGCGGCTAGTTTATATTGATCTTTTCCTATCGTTACCCCACTAATATCCGGGCACCTCCTGATCTTTTCTAGTAGGGGCTCTAGGGCTAATACGAACAGGACAGGGGAGAGCGGACACCCCTGTCTAGTCCCGTTATGCATATCGAATGGCTCTGAAAGGACTCCGTTTGTTCTTACTCTGGCAGTGGGTCCCGAGTATAGTGCCCCTATTCTTCTACGTATCTTGATCCCGAAACCCATCTCCTCCAGTGTGCCCATCATGAAGTCCCAGTCTACCCTGTCAAATGCTTTTTCAGCGTCTATTGACAGGAGTAGACTTGGGACTCCGCTTTTCTTCAACTGCTGCACCGCCAGGAGGGTCTTGATGCTATTATCTCTCCCTTGACGGCCTGACACGAACCCGACCTGATCTGGATGCACTATCCTTTCTATTATGGGTTTTAGTCTGTCCGCGATTACTTTAGCGTAAATTTTCGTGTCTACGTTTAGGAGAGAGATCGGCCTATAGCTTGAGCATACTGTATTGTCTTTGCCTTCCTTTGGGATGACTGCTATTATGGCTTCTAAGGCTTCCTTTCTCATTTCTCCTTTTTCCCCAGCTTCATTCATATAGGAGCACATTTTTGGTATTAGTAGATCCTGGTATTTTTTATAGTAAAGCACCGTCAGTCCATCCGGACCTGGGCTTTTTCCCATTTGCAACCCTTTGAGCGCTTTCCTCACTTCAAGTTCAGTGTATGGGGCCTCCAGAGTTACTTGTTCATTTTCTGAGAGGTTAGACAGGCCACTATCTTCTAGGTATTTTTTGATTTTCCCTTGCTTTTCTGTCCTTTCTTCAGTGCTAATTTTTTTGTTTATGGCATACAATCCCCCGTAGAACTCCTGGAAAGTCTTAGCGATGTCTTTATCTTTATAGGCGATCTCGCCTAATTTAGTTCTTATTTTATCGATATAGTTATTGTTTTTCTTTTTGCTTAGGACCCTAGCCAGGGGCCTCCCGGGTCTGTTGCCCCCTATGTATCTTTCTTTCTTTACCCGGTTATAAACCTTACGGTTGTCTATTTCTATGAGTTCTCGCATGGCCTCTCTTTTTTTATATAATTCTACCAATATCTCCTTTTCTCCCGTTTGCTTATGTCGTTGTTCCAGCTCCTGAATACTTTTCTGTATGGCTGATCTTTCCCTAGCCTCCTTTTTCTTCCTTTCTGATCCTGCTTTTATTAAGATGCCTCTAATGAATACTTTATGGGCCTCCCATACTACAGCTTTTGAAGTTTCCTCGACCGAGTTAGTTTTAAAGTAGAATTCTAGTCCTTCCTTAATGCGCTGGTCTATTTCTCTGTCATGCAGTAACTCCTCATTTAGTCTCCAGTTATTGGAAGACTGGCTTCCCTTAACTAATTTCCACAGAAGACTCACTGGCGCGTGATCTGAAAATGTAATCGATCCTATTCTTGTGGCTTCTACCTCGTCTACATACCTGTGTTCCACCAGGAAAAAATCTAACCTAGAGTACGTCGAGTGTACGTGGGAGTAGTAGGAGTAATCTCTATTATTCGGGTGCTGCAGCCTCCAAATGTCTAACAGTTGGTATTGGTGCAGCTTCCTTTTTAGTTTGTTCATCCAAATCCCTCCGGTCCCACGGACACACGACGTACTGTCTTTCGCTGGGTCAAGACATATATTAAAATCTCCCGCAATGATGGTCCTCCCCCTTTTAAAGCTTTCCAATTTAGCAAGAATGCCCATTAGGTACCCCCCGGGGTTGGTGTTCGGGCAATAGATGTTTGCCAACGTGCATTCTACCCCATTTAGTTTGCCCCTGAGGAATAGGTACCGTCCCTCCGGGTCGATCATTCTTTCATCTGGACTAAACCTGATGTTTTTGGCAAAGCCTATCGCTACACCTTTTGAACTCTTAACTGGGGTATCCCCATATTCCCAGTTTGGGAAGTCCCTCGAGCGTATTCTTTGATTCCTGCCCACGAGGAAGTGCGTCTCCCGCAGGAAGACTACCTCTGCCCTGAGGAGCCTCAACTCCCCTACTATGTTTACACGCTTCACCGGAGAGTTGATACCCCTCACGTTATATGAAATTACGTTTATCCCAGCCATCCTGTTGACGCACCCCCTCGTAGGCTGAACCTCTTTTTTTTTAAATCTGGATAGCGGGGAGCAGTGTCACGCTTATCGGTCATACCCTCACCCCCCTCCCCCTCCCGCCCCTGTCCCTCCCTCACCCCCACCCTATCCTCCCCCCCACCTCCCCCCTCCCTCCCTCCCTCCCTTGGGGTAGCAGACCTTATCCTGGCCCTTTTAACCGTGGCCCCACTAACTCCTCCTGGCCCCCCGGTTTTCCCCCTAGAGGTTGAGCTCGGGGGTGCCATTCCTGGATCTACCCACTCCCGTCGGAGTACCCGACTCCCCCCCTCCTCCCCACTCCCTCTCACCCCCCCCCCCGGGGCCCACCCCCGCCCCCCCCCGTCTTTCTCACTCTCTCACACCCCCCTTTTTTTTTTTTTTCCTCCTATGTGCATATACAATCTTGTGTCGTCTGTTTACGGTCTTCTCGTATCGGTAACTGGCTTCCAGGCAGGTATCCCCACCCTATACTCTTGAGTTTCGGATTTTTCCCACCACCCCGGTATTTCAACCAGTGGCACTTCCAGGCGTTGGCAAAATTTTTGTGTCTCTTCTGGGAATCTAAGTGTCGCAGAGCGGCCCTCCTTGTGTCCAATCAGACATGCTGGGAAGCCCCAGGAATATTGGACATCATTTGCTTTGAGATGGGCTAGGAGTGGTTTGAGAGTTCTTCTCCTGGCTAGAGTCTCTGCCGATAGATCTGGGAAGATCTGGAGGTTTTCTTCTCCGTATTTCACTTGTTGATTTGCTCTTAAGCTTGACTTGATCTTTTCTTTATCTTGGAAATTGTGAAATCGGACAATTACATCTCGTGGGGCATCTCCCCTGATCTCCACTGGCTTCCTTACCCTGTGGGCCCGGTCTAGCTTGATCTTCGATCTATTTTCAGTTGGATCCAGGCGGTCACCAAAAATTTGATCTATTATTTCTTGGAGATTTTCTTTCCCCCCTTCCTTCTCAGGTAGGCCTCTTATCCGCAGGTTCTTCCTCCTATTACGGTTCTCCTGGTCTTCCAATCTGTACCGGAGGTTCCTTTGTTCTCTTTGGATTTCCTCGATTTGCTGTTTAAGAACATTCATCTCCGTTCCCTGGGTATCCGTTGTTGTTTCCAACTCTTCCACTCTTTTTAGTGTATGGCTCAAGTCCTGTCGGATTGCTCCGATCTCACTTTTAATAATTGCTTCTAGTCTTGCGAACATTTCTACCATCTCACTTTTTGTTGCTATTTGATTGTCTTCCTGGGGGGTCGCAGCAGTCTCTTCCCTTGTCTCCATACTTGAAGAATTGGTATCTGTCTCCGCCAGCTGTCTTCGTGTACTGACTTTGGATAAGGGCTCAGGGGTTTTACATTTAGGACCGCCAGCCTTCCCTGGGCTCCCTTTATTCCCCTCTTGGACCATATATTTCCTTATGGCGCCCGGGCTCACGCTTGTTCTGTTGCTGCTGGCCGTATTGGCCGCTGCCGCTTTCCCTCCCTTTCCCTTCATTATGCTGTAGACCCTGGGGGTCCTGCAGGGTGAGTGTAGGTATCCTGCTGACGTGATCCCCTGTAAGCTAAAGTAGTATATATTCTACCCTTCCCCAGTACACCCTGCAGTCCCCAAGGGGTTGCTTTCTTCTGGGGTCCCTGCCCCCTTAGATCAGGTGCTTTCCGTATACCCTTACTATGATTTTACGCCTAAAGAAAAGAGAAAAGAGAGCAGCTGACCCCTGGAGACCTCAGAAGAGGTAGATAAGGGAGGCGGGAGTGGTCAAGTAAAGTGATCAAGTGGAAAGGGGAGCGACCCCCCGGCCTGGTGGCCCCTCCAGTACGCAATTCTAGAAGTCTTCCCAGTCAGCTGCCTTCGTCTACTGCAATCTTAACAAGTCCCGTTCTCAGTTATCTTCAGGGGTATGATTTATATTAAGGCTAACCGCCTTAAACTGACACAGGCTTGCAGGACATATTCACTTTTGAGCTGCCTGGGGCTGATTAGATTACACCTTATGAAAGCCCGTTCTAACACATATATCCGTCGTATCTTACATATGGCTGTAAAGCTAACTGCACATGATTTTTTTTTTTACTGGTTGCAAGCAATGTAAGTCATAAAAAAGTATTAGCCTTCAACAGTAGATGTAGTTTGCATTTGCATATTATCACCGATATAGGATTACCTTACAGAGTTTTGATCACTTTAGAGCTGCCTGGGGCTGATTAGGTTACAACTTATGAAAGCCCGTTCTAACACACATATCCGTCGTATCTTACATATGGCTGTAAGGCTAACTGCACATGTTTTTTTTTTTTTTTTTGCTGGTTGCACACAATGTGAGTCATAAAAAGGTATTAGCCTTCAATAGTAGATGTAGTTTGCATTTGCATATTAACACCGATATAGGATTGCCTTACAGAGTTTTGATCCTTAGTTCCCAGTCCCCTGCAGAGAAGGGGGGTCTCACGAGTTATTTGAGATAAGAAGGAAAGCACTTACCCCCTCTGTCGTATACAAACGTTTTACCAAACTCCTCTCCTTTTTTTTTTTTTTTTCCCTTGTGTCAGCTGTTTCTACGGACGGAGCAGCCTTCAGTTCGGATCCCTCCTAGCTTGGCTGCCGTCCACTTCCTTTGCCTCCCGGCGTGTCAGCACTTGCCTGAGATTTTTGATACAGCTGGGGGGTTCGTGTCCAGTGTCCTACGGGGGGTTAGCGGAGCTTCTGCGGGACAACGAGACAACGTCGGCCCTGGATCTCCCGGCTCCGGCACGGGGGGGGGGGGGGGGGGGGGGGGGCGCCGCGGGCGGGCGGCGATCGAATCTATCGAGGGGACAGGGTTGCTCTCAGCCGCAAGTTGGAGCTGGAGGAGGAGACGTCCGGCATCCCGGGATCAGCAGCCGATCCAGTAAGCCACCCACATCCGGCTCCTCCTCCTCCCAGCCGACGATAGCTCTCACTCTGACCTGACAATGGCAATACCTATAATTTAATATTTATTATTAGTTATTTGAGATTTTCAGGTTTTTGAATTTCCGAAAATTCAGAATTTTCGGAAATTTGAAAATTCGGAAATTTGTAATTTCGGAAATTAAAAAATTTGGAAATTCGGAATTAACGAATTTGTCAAAATTGGTTAAAAAATGAATTCGGAACTAAACGAATTGCACATGTCTAATGCACAGATTTCGTAGAATAATTTGGGTGGGGCTGTATTATTTTTTAAAAACATTTTTGGGAACATTTTTGAATTTTTTTTTTGCTATCACAAGGTGGGCGGATACACGACGTAAAGGTTACGTCGTCGGCAGAGAAAGGGTTAAGGGAAGCCATATTGTTTCTGAAGATACTTAGGAGTCGTACCCCAACACCTGCCACAGCCGCCCGGACAGGCGGGAGGATCCGAGGTTCAGCACCTTCAGGGATTTCAGCTGTCCGACCAGCGCGGCGAATTTCCTCATGGCGTCCTCCATGTCGGGGGTCGGGCGGCGGACGTCCACGTTAGTGTACGGCAGCTTGAGGCTGCGCAGGGAGCTGAATTTCACCATGGCGGGCAGGAGGGCGTTGAGGCCCTCCAGGCCGAGGTTGTTGAAGCTGAGGTCGATCTGGCGCACCCCCGCCGGCTCCAGGAGCTCCAGCAGTGCCACTGTTCTCCGCAGGGACAGCTCCTTGGCCCGCAGGTCGCAGCACCGCAGGCGCATTGGGCCGTGGACGCTCGCCTGGAGCGCCTCCCGCAGGACGGAGTAGGACGTGCTGGTTTTAAAGAGGTCCACTCGCACTTCCACATACACAGGGTCCAGGGGGTGGGATGGGACCAGTGCAGAATTTTCGTGTCCCCGCCTCCTCTTTGCCGCTTGCGTGGCTTCGCTGCGGCGTCTCCTAGAGAGCTCAATGCATGCTTTGGCCAGGGTCACCGTGCGTGACAACGTGCTCTTCGTGCCGGGGCTTTGTTCCAGGAAGGAATTGTGGGTGCCCATCATGTCCAGGAGACACAATCAATGCCCCCTGCGCAAAACAAGAGAGAAATATTATGAGCGGAGCAGTAAATACATACCCAACCTACATTTCCTGCAAAGCATAAGCCAATATCAGTTCAGGGTGGAGTGCGCCTTTAAGGTTCTTCTATTAAAAGGAATCTTTACCCTTTTTATTTAAAAAAAATAAGAGTCTCCTCCCAAAACTGATACCCCAGTGTTTAGCGGATCCTGGGGATATAAAACCTCCTAAACCTCTACAGAGGATGTAAGGCGCCATTGTGAGATTCTTCTGAAAATACTAATTCCCTGGCTGTCATTCTGATCCAATGGCTTCAGGTAACTGCCATTTCTTTCTTGTCTATTGAGGGGCACACACATTATAAGAACATAGGTTTACACTGCCACCTACAGGAGGACTGGACATTAACAATAGGAAAAAAGCATAAGCCAACCAATAATAACCCCCAGCATTGGTGTCAGTGAGTGCAATTATAACCCCCAGCATTGGTGTCAGTGAGTGCAATAATAACCCCCAGCATTGGTGTCAGTGAGTGCAATTATAACCCCCAGCATTGGTGTCAGTAAGTGCAATAATAACCTCCAGCATTGGTATCAGTAAGTGCAATAATAACCCCCAGCATTGGTGTCAGTGAGTGAAATTATAACCCCCAGCATTGGTGTCAGTATGTGCAATAATAACCCCCAGCATTGGTGTCAGTGAGTGCAATTATAACCCCCAGCATTGGTGTCAGTAAGTGCAATAATAACCCCCAACATTGGTGTGAGTAGATGCAAAAACAACTCCCAGCATTGGTGTTGGTGGACACAGTAATAACCCCCAGCTTTGGTGTCACTGAGTTCAATGATAGCCCCCAGCATTGGTTTAATTGTCTGCAATAATAACCTCCAGCATTGGTGTTACTGAGTGCAATAATAATCACCAGCTTTGGTGTCACGGAGTGTAACAATAACCCCAACATTGGTGTCAGTGAGTTCAATAATAACCCCCAGCATTGGTCAGTGGATGCAATAAAAACCTCAGCATTAGTGTCATAGACAAGAGTAATAATCCCCAGAATTGTTGTCAGTTGCAGTAAGAATAATCCTCAGTATTGGTATCAGTGACCACAATAATAACCACAAGCATTGGTGTCAGGGAGTTCAATGATAACCCCCAGCATTGGGGACTGTGAATGCGATCATAGCCCCCAGCATTTGTGTCAAGGAGTTTAATCATAGCCCCCAGCATTGGTGATGTCAGTGTGATTAATAACCCCCAGCACTGGTATGGGTACTATTAACACCGAACCACCATCACCCCCCACACACACACATATACACTGGTGGTCAGTAGCAGTGCAATTTAACCCCCCTCCCCCCAATCACCCCCCTGCATTACTGGTAACTGTGAAATTTAACCCCCCCTCCACCTCCTTTGCATTAGTGGTCGTGACAGTGAAAAATTGATTTTTAAAACAGCTTACCTGTAAAATCCTTTTCTTGGAGTACATCACGGGACACAGAGCACCATAATAATGACTATGTGGGTTATACGCTTACCTTTTGGTGATTGGACACTGGCAACCAATAGTAAGACGGTTCCTCCCATATAACCCCTCCTACACAGGAAGTGCCTCAGTTTTGTAGCAAGCAATGACGATCCCAGAAAAAGAGGGGAGGGACCTCTGTGTCCCGTGATGTACTCCAAGAAAAGGATTTTACAGGTAAGCTGTTTTAAAAATCCATTTTTTTTTATCGTACATCACGGGACACAGAGCACCATAATAATAATGACTGACTATGTGGGATGTCCTAAAGCAATGCATCTGAGGGGGGGGGACACATTATCCCTAGACCCAATGGATCTGAGATTATAAAGCAGCCTGCAGCACGCTGTGGCCAAAAACAGTCTCATTTTGAGATCTCACATCCACCTGGTAAAATCTGGTGAATGTATGAACTGAAGACCAAACGGCTGCTTTGCAAACCTGAGCCATAGACACCTGCTGGCGTACTGCCCATGATGCACTAACCCCTCTAGTGGAGTGTGCTCTTAATTCCCGGGGTGGAACCCTGTGCTTTAATCCATACGCCTGGACAATAGTCTGGCGAATCCACCTGGATATAGTTGAACTTGTTGCCGGCTGTCCTTTTTTAGGACCCTCAGGCAAGACAAAAAAACAGTCAGTTTCCCGAAAGGGAGCTGACATTTCTAAGTAAGCTTTTATCGCCCTCACCACATCCGGTGAGTGAAGCGACCTTTCCTCCCTAGTCTTAGGGTTTGGAAAAAAGGAAGGAAAAATTATATCCTGATTCAAATGAAATTTGGAAACCACTTTTGGTAGAAAATCCGGACGAGGACGCATGACCACTCTGCCCTTATGAAGAACCATAAAAGGTTCTTTGCACAAAAGGGCGGCCAATTCTGACACCCTTCTAGCTGATGTTATAGCCATAAGAAAAACTAATTTCCTGGTCAATAGGACAAAAGGGATATGCCTAATAGGTTCAAAGGGCTGACTCTGTAAGGCTGACCGTACCAAATTTAGGTCCCAAGGACACAAAGGTGGTTTACGTGGTGGCCTCAGGTGTGTTACTCCCTTGACAAAGGTTCGCACCAAAGAATGGGATGCAATTGGTCTTTGGAAAAAGACTGATAAGGCCGAAATCTGTCCCTTGATTGTCCCTAAAGCAAGCTGCAAGTCTACTCCTGTTTGGAGAAAGGCGAGCACCCTTCCAATCGTATACCTACGAGGGTTCCATTTCCTTTTCTCACACCAAGAAATGTATGACTTCCAGACTCTATAATAGATAGCTCTAGAAACTGACTTTCTAGCGTTTATCAAAGTGGACAAGACTGAACCCATAATACCACGGTCTTTCAGTAGTCTGGTCTCAATAGCCAGGCCATCAAATTCAGCAACCGTAAAGAAGGATGGAATATGGGCCCTTGAGACAACAGGTCTGGGCGCCAAGGAAGAACCAACAGATCTCCTACTGCCAACTTCACAATCCATGAGTACCATGATCTCCTGGGCCACGCAGGGGCCACTAAGATCACCGGCTTCCGTTCCTCCCGTATTCTGCGTAGTAAGTGCGGCAGAATCTGGATCGGAGGGAAGGCATATATCAGAGAATACTGATCCCAAGGAACCACTAACGCGTCTATCCCGACAAGCGGATCCTTGGTCCTGGACACAAACCTGTACAGTTTGGCATTGAATCTAGATGCCAGCAGATCCACATCTGGGGTCCCCCAGTATTGGCAGATCTGTAGAAAAACCTCGGGATGCAGGGACCATTCCCCTGGTAACAATTTCTGGCGACTCAGGAAATCCGCCTGCCAATTGTCCACCCCCGGGATAAACACTGCTGATAGAAACGGCACATGATTTTCTGCCCAGGTTAGTATATGATTTACTTCTCCTTGGGCTGCCCGACTCCTGGTACCTCCCTCGTGGTTGATATACGCCACTACTGTGGAGTTGTCGGACTGAACTCTGACCGGAAAACCCTGCAATCTGGACGTCCAGAATCACAGGGCCAGACGAGCTGCCCAAATCTCCAGTAGATTGTTTGGCAGAGTCTTTTCTGTCTGGGACCATACTCGCTGGACAGACGCTTCCTCTAGGACTGCTCCCCAGCAGTGTCCATAGTCACCACCTTCCAGGCTACTGGTGGGAAAGATTTCCCTCTTTGTAAGTTGCTGGTTCTTAACCACCAAGAGAGGTTCCATAGAACCTGTGGAGATAGAACCATTGGTTGATCCAAGGTTCGAGCAGACTTGTCCCAGGCTTTCAGGATACTGTTCTGGAACACTCTGGAGTGGAAATGTGCATATGGCACTGCGCTGAAAGACGACACCATCTTGCCCAATAACCTCATGCATAGCCGGACAGAAGGTGTTGGTTCTTTTTTCACCTTCTGTACAAGTTCCACTATGGAGGCGACTTTTAAGGGCGGAAGAGACACCTTTTCTTGGGCGGTGTTCAAGACCAGACCCAGATACATCAAGGTTTGTGTTGGACAAAGAGCTTACTTGTCCAAATTTAGTACCCAACCTAGGCGTTGTAAGACCCGCACCGTACTTGACACGTTTAGAACTAGTGTAGGGCGAGAGCAATCCCTTAGAAGTAGATCATCCAGGTATCCTATTATGGAGACTCCTTGAGATCTTAGGGAAACCAGTACTGGGGCCAGAACCTTTGTGAAGACCCTGGGGGCCGTGGCTAGACCGAACGGTAGTGCCACAAACTGGAAATGACTGCCCTCTACAGCAAAACGTAAGAACATTTGGTGTGGACCGAAGATCGGCACATGAAGGTAAGCATCCTTGATGTCTTTGGATGCCAAAAAGTCTCCCTTTCTCAGGGACCTTATTACTGATCGAACCGACTCCATGCGGAAAGATCGGACGTCTACAAAGAAGTTGAGAGCCTTGAGGTCTAAAATGGGCCTTACTTCCCCATTTGGTTTCGGCACGGTGAACAGGTTTGAGTAAAACCCCTTGAATCTTTCTTCGTGCGGGACCTTTACAATTACCCCCTGCATCAGCAGATGGTGTAAAGCTAGGAGTAGACAACTTCTTTTCTCCGGATCCGCCTGGACCCTTGAGTGTAGAAAGCGGTTCGGGGGAACCTCCCGGAACTCTATTCTGTAACCGTTCTTTACAGTGGAAATGACCAATCTGTCGTGAACCAGTTCCTCCCAGGCCTCCCCAAACAGCTGCAGCCTGCCCCCCACCTGTGAGAGCGGGGGCGCCCCTTCACAAGGTAGACTTGGAATTGGGCTTGGGTAGCTTCTGGGTCCAGGGTTTTTTCTGACCCTGTGGTCTTTTGAACCCAGACGGCTGAGGCCATCGATACCGTTTAGGGGAAGAGGCACCAGGCCCTGGGGGATTAGGAATTTTATAAGAGGGCTGCTTCCCCTTCTTTTTAATAGGAAGCAGAGCGCTCTTTCCTCCAGAGATCTTTTGGATATATTTATCCAGATCATCGCCAAACAGGCATTCTCCATGAAATGGAAAGGCAGCAAGTAGCCTTTTACATGGTGTCTCAGCAGACCAGTTCTTTAGCCACAATACTCGGCGCATATGAACTGATAATAACGCAAAACGAGACATCTGTTGAATTGAGTCCTTTAAGGCATCCACCGCAAAACACAAGGCATGAGGGATTTCGAATAGCTTTTCAGCAGATTGCCCCTGGCAAGGAATGCTCTTTACTATCCTCTTAAAGCGATCCTTTAGGGATTGACAAATCCCAATAGCTGCAACAGCAGGCTGAACTGCTGCACTGGCAACCGAGAAGGAAGCCTTCAATAAGGACTCTAGCTTTTTATCAGCCGGATCCTTGATAACCTGGACAGGTTAAGTTTTTATTCACGGAAAATATGGCGTCTACCAAAAGGTGTGCTCCATTTCTTCCTAAACTTTTCCTCCATAGGGTAAACAGAAAACCATTTGGGAGGTAAGTATATCCTGTCAGGATGCTCCCAGTCCGCATAAATCACCTGCTCCAGTAATGGATGCAAGGGAAAGGCTTGGGAAATTTGCTTATGTCGCAAAGATCCCAGAGTGGAACAAGCGAGTGCAGACTCCTGAACCGGGGGTAACTTAAACCCAGTTCATACCATCTCCATTAGAGATTGGATAAACAATTGCTGGCAATGGGAGGCTGAAATTGGCTCCTCAGAGCCGGAGTCCTCAGCCGAGGAATCTTCAGCCTCTCCTACCTCCTGGTCCTTCATGACCACCTCCTCTGGATCTTCTGCCCATTCTGGTTCCAGGTTACCTGGACCCATCTGGCTAAAAGAATCCTGGGGCTCTAGTGACTCACCACTTGGCCCGGGCCCGGAGGAGAGAGATCTATTACGCTTCCTTCCCCCCTGTGTTAGAAAGGCAATCATGCCAGCTATCTTGCCTTCAAGACCCGCTAAGGCAGATGCCAAATCATCCTTTGTAACATAAGCCGAGCCAGGTACATTGGTAGTGGCTACTATGCCTGACAAGTGCAATGGCTCAGCCAGGTCAGAAGCCGCAGGTTCCTCAGAAGAAACTGAGGCTGCATCAGCACGGGGTTGGTCTCCTGTTATTTGTGGAGGGACTCTTACCCCTGTGCTTGCCTTGTTCCCTGCTCCTCGTTTTTTGGAAGACATTGCTTACACACGAGGAAACTAAACAGGCAGTACTCCCCACAAACTATAACTAGTTTTAAACCTGTCACTGCTGTGTCCAAGACCACCAGGCTCACGTGCCCACCATTCGCTCTGCTTCCTCCATGCGCACGCCAGAGCTCCCCGCTTTAAAATACTAGCATGAGAGCAAGCGCGCGCATCAGCGATTGGTGACCCGCCTACCGCATGGCGCATGTGCCGTCCTGACGCGCACCTGTGACGTGGATGGCGGCAGCGCACTCGCGCGCCGGTGCCACGCCCGCAGTGTGCATGCGGCGCGCACTCGCGCGCAAATTTTTTTTTAAAAAGTGAGTGCCAAACCGGCCTCTGTAATCCTAGCACAGGCTCAAGGTTATACTAGCAGTTTTACAAGGGGAAATACATATATTCACATGTATATACAAAAAAGCCTCAAAGGTAGTACTCACCATCCCAAGCAGCAGGGCCTGTCTTGCCAGGCCCAATCTTCCCCCATCACGGCAGGTAGCGCCTCTAGGGACCGGGTCCCCCATATTGGGGTCCACACCCCTGGACCTGTAAAGCACCCTTTATGGTTTCCTTGGGCAAGTTTGACCAGGAATACCAATTTTAACAAGGGTCCAGTGCCTAAAAAGGACACATTACAAGCAACAACTCGTTCTTGTACCATCCACTTTAGCTTAGTAAGCCATCCGAATGGATCCGATTATAACGTCCTCAGTGGGACATTTCTTTGAAGAAACTGAAGAGCTTCAACAGCCATGACCATCACCTTCAAGACACTGGCAAAAAAACTGAGGCACTTCCTGTGTAGGAGGGGTTATATGGGAGGAACCGTCTTACTATTGGTTGCCAGTGTCCAATCACCTAAAGGTAAGCGTATAACCCACATAGTCATTATTATGGTGCTCTGTGTCCCGTGATGTACGATAAAGAAATTACAAAATTTTTATTTGGGTACAATGTTACATGACCGCGCAATTGTCATTCAAAGTGTGAGAGCATTGAAAACTGAAAGTTGGCCTGGGCAGGAAGGGGGTGAAAATGCCCGGTATTGAAGTGGTTAAAATTTAAAGAGACAGTACACACTTTTTTTTGTATTTTCCCCTTATCCTTTTGGTATATTTTATTATAAGTTAAAACACATTAAAAATAATAAAAGCACCTAAAAATGATTTGGCAATTTAACAATTTGCGGTTTGTACTCCTTCCCCCCCTACTGTCCCCTACATTGAATAACAACAAAATACACAAAAAAAAAAAAAGAAAAAAAAAGAAAAAACACAAAAGGCAAAGCAGACAGAATAATAAAGAGAACATCAACATTATCCAGCATATCCTTTGTCCAAGTTGCCACAGAGAAAATGTACTATTTTTACCGCCATAAACCCCCCCCCCCAACCTGTACAACCATCAACTCACATGACAACAATCTCTCTTTTGATATTTTTATTGGTGAATTTATACAGATATATGAACCATCACCGAGATTTACTGATATATTCTTTATATGATATGGGATATATAATACACCAAAAAGAAAAAATATAAAAAGGTTAAAAAAAAAAATCAAACTCAATCAGTTTTTTCTTTATACCATAAAACAATCTTAAATGAATACAATGAAATTAGAAACAGTGATAAAAAATATTATCCCCGATCGTATTACAAAGTGATGGTTTACATGTGTTTTACACACGTTTTTAGCCGCAGTCCCATTGACATCTATTAGATGTTTTGCCGTGTTTTCTGAAAGCGCAGAAAAGAATTGGCATGCGGTACTTTTCAGAAAATGCGGCAAAAGCGATCCTAATAGAAATCAATGGAACTGTGGCTAAAAAACTCATGTAAAATGCACGTAAACCACACACACACCTACTCTGCCGCCAAAACGCAGCAAGACAATGTGAACCCGGCCTAAGTCCCCCCCCCCCCCATCTCTGATCTCTAAATCTAAACTCAAAACGGTTTATAGTTTTGGATAGAGGGGTGAAGGGTTAGAACCTCTGCCTGGCTTTTATTGCTGTCTATCTCCCCCCCTACCCCCCCCCCCCACCCCCCGTAGAGATTTTCCCTCTGTATTTCTCCTGGTGACCATTGGCTCCTGACACAGAATGTAACTGGAAGGCTGACCTTTTATGGCTGTCATTGAGACAGGAGATGAGGGGAAATCTTCTAGACATACGCAATTAGTTTCATTTCAAATTCGTTTTTTTAGCGTCCCAATTAACGAAAACCCAAATTAACGAATTTCTGCGAATATTCGTAAACTCAAATATTGTAAGATTACAATATTCTTAAATATTCTGAAATTCAAATACACGAAAATCCGAAAATTCGAAAATCTGTAATAATAACTATTAAATTAAATCATAGGTATTGGAATATCCTTTCAAGTTTGGCTGTTAGTGAACGTAACGAATATGAATTTATCTGAACTTACGAATTATCCGAAATAAGGAATGCCGCATCTAAACAAATGGAACTTAACAAATTAATAATAAAATGACAATAATAATAAAAAACAATTATTATTATTTATTATTAATTTGTTCCGTTCCATTTATTTAGATGCGGCGTTCCTTATTTCGGATAATTCGTAAGTTCAGATAAATTCATATTCGTTACGTTCACTAACAGCCAAACTTGAAAGGATATTCCAATACCTATAATTTAATAGTTCTTTATTATTAGTTAGTTATGATTTTGAATTTTTGGATTTTCGTTTTTATTTTAGAATTTACGAATCTTCGAATTTACGAATTGACCCGAAAAAAAAAAAAAAAAAGAAAAACAATTAAAACGAAGACGAAAACAAATGCATTTTTCGGCAGTGCATGTCTACAATCTTCCCATGAGGACATGTGTTCCGGTGACACCGATCGAAGAGGGGAATTCCTCTGACCTTGGAGACATTTCCTCTCACTTTTTGTGTCTCTGTGAACTTTCTCTACTCCCTTCTCTTCAACACTAAGAAAGGGCTTTATATACAATTTAAACCAAAGCATGAAAATTAACACTTCAAAATAATAAATTAGATCTAAAAAGGCAAAACCTTTTCTCATTTTGAATAGAGTAAGCTAAGTTTATAACCTCTGTCAGTTTTTTGCCTTCTGTGTCCTATTGGGGAGATTTTCCTTCATTTCCCGTCCCATAGCCACACAGGAAGTGAGAGGAAATCCCGGGTTATCACCAGAACTAGTGTCCACAATGGAAAATTTCCCCTCTATTCCTGTTCTGGTGACAACCTAAAATTTGTAATTTTCTTTTTCATTCTTTATTCTGTGATATCAATAAACAGGACAAATAGAGAAGGTGAGTCTCCCTAACGGGGGCACAGACCACAATAAAAACCTAGCAGGGGATCTAATTCATTCCCACGTGTTCCAAAATTTAAAAAACTGTTTAGTTATACTTTAACCACTGAAGGCCCGGGCCTATTTTTCAAACTTGTAGCTTACAAGTTAAAATCATTTTTTTTTGCTAGAAATTTACTTAGAAATAAAATATATAATGTTTTGGGGTTCTAACACCCTAGAGAATAAAATAGCGGTCATTGCAATACTTTTGTCCCACCGTATTTGCGTAGCGGTCTTACGAACGCACTTTTTTTTTTTTTAGAAAAAATACACTTTTTTGAATTGAAAAATAAGACAACAGTAAAGCTACAATAATTTTTTTTATATTGTGAAAGATGATGTTACACCGAGTAAATTGATACCCAACATGTCACGCTTCAAAGTTGCGCCCGCTCGTGGAATGGGGACATACTTTTACCCTTAAAAATCTGGGGGGGGGCCCTCTCCCGCCGCCGATAAAAGTGATCTTGCAGCGAATCCCCTGCAGAGATCACTTTATCTGAAAGCGGACCGCCCGCTGAAGAAGAGGATACCGGGGTTCTGGTAGCTAGCTGCTGCCATAATAATGATATTCCTCTTCAAACAGCCGACTGTTTAACTATAACTGTGGCGGGCGGTCCGGAAGTGGTTAAACACTTAAATATTAATTTTAACACCTTGTTCCTCAAATCTAATGACTCCTTAAATTTAACCTTAATCCCTAACCTAACATAACCCTTAAAGTTGACCATACACTATACAATCCGATAGTAGATCTAAAACAGATTGTACAATCAACTATCAACTATGTAGTGTAAGTATTTCCTGGATACAATTTGAATGGATAATGTATGTGTGTCCTTATATTTTTGGTAAATCTAAAACTGACCATACACTACCAAATCTCCTTTAGCTTTGCCAAAACTATGTAATGTCAAGTTAAACTTGAAAAGCCATTTGATTTAGTTAAAATCAGGAAGGCACATATACTACACAGCTGATGGTAGATCTAAAGGAGATTGTACAATCAGATTGTATAAATAATAAACCGCCCAAATCCCCCCTCTGATCTTATTGGATGTGGAAGTGATGGAGGAGACTCTCCTGTGCTGAGATCTTCCAGATCCACCGATTGAAGAAATACGTTATCTGTACAAACTGTGTCATCCTATGAACCAGATTGACATTTCTCACCAGATTTCACCAGATTCAGCTCAGATTTCCTGTAATATGATCATATTAAAAATCTCCTGACCCTCCCAGAGATCTTTATACGACCTTTCCATACCCATAACACAGCATGGAGGGGCTCAGTGAAGGTGGTGGTGAAGGTGTGGAGGTGTCGGATCGGGTCACACAGATCATAAAAGGACAGCCGCCCGGCCTCATAATCCACATCGATCCTGACTCTGTTACTGGAGAGATTGGGAGATATCCTGATCTGTTTATTGTCATGTATTAGATAACACACACCTCTATACCTGAACAAACCCCAGGACTTCCTATTATTTCCAATCAGTGACTGCACTCCTCCCCTCTCTATACTGGGATAACACATCCCAACTCTGCAATCTTCTGCCTCACTGACATCCACTTCCCAGTAATGTCGCCCCGAGGAAAATCTCTGACTGCTTAATACCTGAAACCACGACTGAAATCTCTCCGGTGTTTCTGGACGATTCTGCTTTATATCTGACCTGGATACAGTTTTCATGTCATCTGATATGTGTATATTATTATGAGCTGTGTTCACATCCAGTAATATGTCTGAAGCTTCCGGTATATAGAAGGATACATTTACCCCTTTTATCATATCAGATAACCCTGTGAGTAATGTGTGCGAGATTCCAGCCACATCCAGATCCCCTCCATCATGGAGGAGTCTATCATGTCTCTCTCTGTCCTCATTATCTCCCTTCTCAGTATCACACAAGTCCCCTATGTCTGATTCCTGTAGGACAGTCAGTGGGTCAGTCATGTTACACAGCTCCTCAATGTCCTCCATCTTCCTGGACAGAACGTCCTTCTTTATTTCCAGCTGATCAATCAAATCAGACAATGAGTGTGAGATCTGCTCTTCCTGGCTGGAGATGTTCCTCAGGACTCTATTCTCCAGGTCCTCCAGATGTCTCCTGAGCTCTATGAACAGGGCAGTGACTCTCTCCGTTAGACCAGCTGATTTTTCTTGTACTTTTCCCTTAAGTTTCTGCAGACTCTGGACTCTTTGTTCAATCTCCTTTCTTTTAGCAATCAGTTTCTGCAGAACATTTCTCAGTTTCTGTTTCTTCTTCTCGGAGGCCTCATCCAGAGTCTCCACATTGTGTCCCCGGTGTTCTCCAGCCAAACTGCAGGACACACAGATACAGGAAGAGTCCTCAGTGCAGTAATATTTAAGAAGTTCTCTATGGATGGCACATTTTCTGTTCTTCATGGAAGTGGTGGGATCAGTTAGGACATGTTCTGGTGCCTTGCTGTGGACTCTCAGGTGATTATCACACAAAGAAGCTTCACACATCAGACAGGATTTAACAGCAGGTACAGGATAGTGAATACATTGTGTACAGAAGATTCCAGTCTTCTTCTGATCTGGATGAGTAGATCGTAAAGTCTCCACTATATTACACAATGTTATGTTCCTCTGCAGTGTAGGACGACTCCTAGACCTTTTTCTGCACTGAGGACATGAATAACCTCCAGACCCCACCTGTGTATCCAACACACGATCAATACAGACCCGGCAGAAGTTGTGTCCACAGCTCAGCATTACAGGATCTTTATACATTTCCAGACAGATGGAACAGTCCAGCTCTTGTCTCACATCAGCAGACGCCATTTCTGACAGCAGAAGAGAGAAATGAAACAAAGTCTCTGACACTCAGAAACCAGAGGACACGTCTCACATTTCTCAACACAGGGAGGGGCTGATCTTGTTTTGCAACTTATATCTACAGGAAGTATGTGCATAAAGTGAATGTCTATAAGTTGAAGTGGTATTTTCATACACGGGAGTGTTCTGGTCACACAATGTAGTGACTGTTAGACCCCATACACACTATTAGATTTTCTGCAGATTTTTGTCTTCAGATTTACCAAAACCATATAAATGAGGCCCAACCTTAAAGCCTTGTACACACGATCAGATTATTGGACGAATTTTCGTCAGATTTTTGTTGGATGCTAGTCTCACATCGAAAGTGAAGAGGTTACTCAACATCACAAAATTTTCGGACAACAGAATTCAACGTCAGAAGTGACGTAATGTGTTGAATTGTTTTGTATGTGTTCTTTCATTTCTGAGCATGCCTAGTCTTGTTCTTCAGATTTTTTTTGTCAGAAAACCATAGTAATGAAAAAGAAAAAAATCGGACGTTTTGATCACATCAGACAAAAATTTGTGTGTATGGGGCTTGTTTGCATCTTTTGAAAAGAGAACTTCACACAAAACAGAACACTGAGAAAGGAAATGCAGTTCTATTAACTGGTTACATGTTTTGTGTAAAAGAAATATTTTTCAGAGTCAATGGACAACTTTACTTTTACCCAACTCCGGCTGTTTTAAATCTAGCCATGCAGTGGGGTCCCCTCAAGCATGGGTTAAATGCTTATTTGGTTATACATATTGATGCAATGACATCAGAAAACTGTGACCTGTCGGCAAAGGAAGTGGTTTCAAACGACCGACTGCACTAAGAAGTAGAAGGTTATGGAATTTAGGTGTAAAGTAATTACAGTATTTGTATTACCATTTTCAGCACCCCAAACAAAAAGACCCCATTGACATAAGATAAAAAATCCACTTCTGGTTACGAAGCCACATGCAAGGACATTGGGTCACAGTGGCTCCTTGCTAGCCCAGCTACATTCGGCCTACAAAACTTGGTAACAGCCTGTTTTTTGGGGTTTTTCGGTCACAAACACTGCGGCCCGACCCCCACTAGCTATGGAACGGTACCTTACCAGCTCCCGCTTCAGCTCCCTCCCGCTCTGCACCGCCTAGTCTCCCCTCGGAGGGAGACAAGATAGCCGCTGGTCATAATCCGGAGCCAGAGAGTGTGGACATGCTCCCGCTGGAGCTACAAGGGAATGTACATTAAAAAAATTAGCTCAGGCAGTAGCAGCCCTGATACTCCCCACTATCACCACGGCGGTGGACACAGCTGTGGCATCTGGCATCGCACAATTCTGCAAAGAACTGGAGGAGCAGGCATGAAGAATAACAGACACTGAATGCAGGATCTCAGCCCTGGAGGATGAGATCTACCAAAACAACGGTACTCTCCAGCAACACTCCCAAATTCACACCATCATCCAAGAGAAACTGTAATGCCCCGTACACACGGTCGGATTTTCCGATGGAAAATGTCCGGTCAGAGCGTGTTGTCGGAAATTCCGACCGTGTGTGGGCTCCATCGGGCATTTTCCATCGGATTTTCCGACACACAAACTTGGAGAGCAGGAGATAAAATTTTCCGACAACAAAATCCAATCGCGTCAATTCCGACCGTGTGTGGCCTGTTCTGACGCACAAAGTGCCACGCATGCTCAGAAGAAATTCCAAGACGGGACAGCTCGTTCTGGTAAACTTAGCGTTCGCAATGGATACAGCACTTTCGTCACGCTACAATGTTCAAAATGGTTTAATACAGCGCACTCTCTTCTTCTTTATAATGTGACAAGAATTAGGTATTTTTGCTGCTCATATTCACGCACACTTCTCACAAACTTATTTCGTTACTATTTATCGTGATTCCCTCAATATATTTTGATTTCTCACATCTGACAACATATTTTTGTATATTTTTTATATATTTTTGGCTTTAATGTAGATTTTTTTTTGTGTTTGTATTTTATTTTTATTTTTTTTGAGATTTTGATTTGTACTCCCGAAAATGTTTGTGTGTGTTTTTTGTGACAAGTTCCCACAACACCATTGATATGTTGTTCTATTTAATCTGTAGGAGATTGTTTGGTGTCTCTTGTTAATTTCACATTTTATGTTAGAAATGTACCTGAATCGTCACCAACAAACTGTCCTTTTTGGATGAAAACACACAGGAGAGTATAATTTACCTAAAAAATTTTATTAAGGGGTCACAACTAAACAAAGAGGGAGGCAACGCTGGAGAAACTATAGAGGTGGGTGAAGCCTTGTACCCCCAGGGCACACATCAACTATTTTTAAGCAAAATTGGTGGCCTGAGGAGTCCTTATCTAAGGGAGGGCAGTCTGGTCCAGAAGTCCCAGAGATCCGGAAAGCAGCAGATGACATCTGTGTCCCCAGGCTGTGGTAATATGATAGACTGCAACTTCTGTCAGACCAGACTGAACCCAGGGTCATCACTCTCTGGTCTTCTTTCCACGCCTCCTTCCACGTGGTGGCTGTGGTGGTGGAGTTGTGGCAGCAGGAGGAGGAGGAGGAGGATGGTCCAACTCAACCACGTCGGTCTTGGGTGTTCGTTCCCCACTCACCCCCTTACGTAGGACTTTATAAAGCAGGTCCTCACAGAGCCTGAGTTGACCCTCCTGCATGCCCTGCAATTTGGTGGCAGCCATGCAGGCAAAGGCCTCTTCAGGAGTTGGTAAGGCTCTGAGGGATGCCGAAGCCTCCTGGATCAGCCTGAACGCTGAATCCTGCACAGGACTCGGAGTGGCCTTCCTGGCTCGTTTATATGGCTGGCAGGTGGAGGGGAGGGACCTGAGACTCAGTCAGGCTGCGACTGGTCCCAGGCTTCTCTTGGCTGACACTTAGCCCCGCCTCCTGGCTGACACTTAGCCCCGCCTCCTCCTGACTGCCACATTCCACAACCTCCTCCTGGCTGAGGTCTTCCTGTGTATGAAAAAGGGACATAGTTTTAGTATTTTCTTCATCAATCACACACAATTTTCACCTCCTGACTGTTGCAAATTGAATGTTAACAAATATAACAGACTATCCTTCTGAGCCCACCATTTTTCATTCTTGTCCCAATTTTGGGTGCCCACTACTGTCTATTGATATGTAAAACACATTTTCAATCACCAATTAGTGATCAATAATAACATCTAGTAAACATCATTTACTTATTGACCAGAAATCTGTAGAAGAATGCTATACCTGACTCCAGCTGGGCTCCTCCACTTCTTCCTGGCTGGAAGTCCCAGGTTGGACATCAGAAGCCTCAGCTGGGATGGAAGGTAGCGTGGAAGGAAGAGTGGAGAGGGATTCCCTGACTTCAGTGTGGTCTGACAGAAATCGCAGTCTCTCGTAGTACCACAGCCTGTGGACATAAACGTCATCTGCTGCAGCTCCGGATCTCTGGGAATCTGTGACCTTCTTGCGCTCCCTAGGATATGTGCTCCTCAGGCCACCAATTTTGGCTTTTAAATAAGGGATGAACAAGGGCAGGAAATTGTGGTCGTTGAACCCATCCATTTTCTCTGCAAGACACAACACAAGACAAACCCTAATGTCAGGCAAAACTCCCCTAATCTTGTTACAATATAGGCTTCAATTTCGAAGCAGTATAGGCGCAAGTTTATATCTTACCTTCATTATCACGATCGGCGTCTCCGATGCTCCTTCCTCCGCTCACAGATCGTACGTAATACGCACGTGTGTTACGCTTTATACACACTGTGCATGCGTATAACTCCGCCCGCCCCTGACGTTCTTTCTAGTCTATTCACCGCCCCTTTTTGTTCGGCGCAGTGGGGGAAGAGCACATGGCGGATAGACAGCAGGTGCGTGCTAATTGTAGCAACGAGGAGGAGGAGGAGGAGGGAAGGCCGGAGCCTGAAACGTCCCGATCCAGAAGGAGATTTAAGGACTCAAATATGTCCTTTGGGGAGATGTTGGAAATGGTGGACATCCTGAAGAAGGCCGACTATGATGGAAAGTATGGGCCTTACCCCAACCCCAATATCCGAAAGGCCAAGATCATGGCGAAAGTGGTCAGGAGTCTGCACCGGAATTTCGGGGTACGGCGATCGAAAGATCAGCTCAGGAACCGGTGGTCGGACCTCAAATTACGAGAACATAAGCAGTACAGAAAGATCCGGAGAGTGCTGCAAAAAAGTAAGTAATTGTGCTGTGTTCCTATTCTTTATGTTTATTACGTTCGTGCTGCTCCATGTGCTTTTAGGAACTGTTGTACAGTTTAAAATGGCAACTTTCATGTTCATGGGCACATTATTCGTTCGGATCAAACATTTTTCGTTCCAACTATAAAATACCATTGTTTAGCCCATATGCATTTGGCCACCATTTTGACGCCCTATACTTGTCTTCAAAGATTTGGGTTTTGTAGATGGCTTTGTTACTAGAATGAAATGCCAACTAGATTGTGTTTAAAGAGAGGACACTGAGCAGCTGTTTTCACATCTGGACACTGGAGCACTAGTGTGGGACACAAGAACACCATTTTTATTAGGGGGACCACACAGGTGCTCCAGTGTATACTATAGGGGGGTCTCCATCTGTGAAGCTTGTACCAAACAGGTAAAGTATTGCAGCTTGACAAAGGACACTAAAAAAGCTACATCTTGGAACTCATCTAAAATTGACAATTGTACCCCACTTCCAAGCAATGTTTCCTATTTCTAGTTCTGACATTAAATATCTGTGTGCTAAGTATACCATTTTTGTTTTACATAGGGGAGAAAAGACTCGGAGGACACCCCTCATCCGAGGAGACCATAGACCCTCCACCTCTGGAAGAAGGGGAAATCCCCCCAACACAAGCTGAGCAGGAGGATGAAGACGTGGTGGAACTAGTCACCACAACAGGTGAGTGTCTGCAACCACAGGCTCAGATAAGAGATGGATGGCGGCATTTTTTTTAAACCAAATTTATTTTGGGGTTCCTCTCTTTTTAGGTGATCGTGATGTTTTGGATCCAGATCCTTTCACATCCGAAAGTGCCCAGATCCTGATCGGGGAGATCATGGGGTGTAATTTACAATTGGAAATCATCAAGCAAAACATCAATGATGTTATTCCAAAATATAAAAACATCATTGATGTTTTGGGGCAAGTTTAAAACCCCTCCAAATCACTTTCTTCTTTTGTGTGCTACATTGTGCTAAATGTTTTTGTGATTTTTCCCAAAGCCAAATTTGGAGGATGCACAGTGTGTCAACATGTGCTATCTGCCATCACGGGAGATCAATGGATGCGTTTTGGGGGTGCAACCCCTTCCTCAATAATAAAGTAGCGGTGAGGAAGGGGTTTCTCCCCCAAAACACATCCCTTGATCCCCCGTGATGGCAGGTCGCACATGTTGACATTGGGAAATTTGTGTGCATCTTCCAAATTTGGCTTTTCCTGGGGTGATTTCCCCCCATCTGAACGCAATATCAAACACAGTTCCTAAATACTCATGTCTGATATTGCCTTCAAATTCGACCAAATGTGACGTTTGTAAGTTCAAGATTTGTGTCTTTCTTGTTGGTTTTACACAGGCCTGTTTTCTTTAAAATGGACACTTTGATTTTTGATAATGCCACCACAAAAAATGTTATACAACAAACATGTTGGTTTGTTTGAAAAACCTTTGGTAAATGCACATGTGATTGTGCAGGTATTAAAAAGATTGTTAATCAAGAATGTGTGGATTATTGTCTCAACGCTACAACACTTTTGGGGTGATGTAATTGTTGTTTTCTGAGAAAATGGGGGTTATTTCCTAAGGGCAAATCCACTTTGCACTACAAGTGCAGTTTCAGTGCAGTTGCAAGTGCACTTGTAGTGAAATGTGTTTTTGCATTTAGTAAATAACAGCCAACAGTGCTTTGTATAAGGTTACACAATCACGCCATTTTCTGCACTCAAAACATTTCTGTCAGGGTCAGCTCAAACAAACACAAGCAGTAAATGTCCACAAAGATTTTTTGGGGTTTTTTTATTATAAAAAGGCTTCACAGATTGTCTGGCATATTGATAGCCCCCCTACCCGCAAAGAACTCCAGGTAGCGTAACCGGACATCACGGGCACTCAGGGAGGGCAAGCCAGGACGGCCATTTTCAAGCGCCGTCAGTGTGGTTTGATGTATGATTCCGGCCTCAGGCCCAACTGAGCCAGCATAGTTGGCCGAATGTTTCCTTAAAAAGTTATGGAGAACACAGCACGCAAGTATAATATGGTTCAGTTTATACTCCGCCATATGGATGGGTGTCATAAATAGGCGGAACTGGCTGGCCAGGATTCCAAATGTGTTCTCCACCACTCTTTGGGCTCTGGCCAGCCGGTAATTAAAAACCCTCTGTTCCGGGGTGAGGGTCCTCATTGGGAATGGCTGCATCAGGTGGTCCCCCAGCGCAAACGCTTCATCAGCAACAAACACAAATGGGAGTCCTTCAACATTGTCCTCTGGAGCTGGCAAGTCCAAGCTGCCATTCTGGAGACGCCTGTAGAACTCCGTCTGGGAGATGACTCCACCATCGGACATCCGGCCATTCTTCCCCACGTCCACATACAAGAAGTCGTAATTAGCCGACACCACCGCCAACATCACTATACTATTGAACCCCTTGTAATTATAATAGTACGACCCCGAGTTGGGTGGTGGGATGATGTGGACGTGTTTCCCATCAATTGCCCCTCCGCAGTTAGGAAAGTCCCACCGCTGGGCAAAGTGGGAGGCCACAGTCTGCCATTCCTGTGGCGTGGAAGGAAACTGTTAAGGAAAAAACAATAAACATTACTATTTTTTCACAGAAACATGGCAAGCAGATTAGACACAAACATTATGGGGCAACCTCCAGATAGCATTTAGTAAGGGGAATTTAACAAGGCCAAAGTATAAGGTACACCTATCATATTCCCCCTCCCCCCCTCTCATGGGCCATTTCTAACATTATAGGGGGTGTGTGGAAATCTTGGACAGGTAACCCTCTTCACTTCATTGAGAGATGAATGCCTAAATAATCGGTATTACTTTGAACAGCCCCTCCTTAGTAGGGATGAGCTTCGTGTTCGAGTCGAACCCATGTTCGACTCGAACATCGGCTGTTCGATCGTTCGCCGAATTGCGAACGTTATGGGCCGTTCGCGCTAAATTCGTGTGGCGCGTCACGGCCCATAATTCACTGCGGCATCGCAGTGCATTGCTGGCTGATGATTGGCCAAGCATGCACTATGACCCGCATGCTTGGCCAATCACAGCGCTGTCAGTAGAGAGAGCTGTAATTGGCCAAAGCCAGGGTGGCTTTGGCCAATTACGGCTCAGGGCATTTAGTACACACCCCACACTATATAAGGCCGCCTGCACGGCGGCCCTGTGTAGTGTGTGTTCCGGTGTGCTGAGAGATAGAGAGAGAGAGAGACAGTGTCATTTGATTTGAGTTAGATAGATTAGGCAGAACAGTCAGTCAGTTAGCTGCACTTACAGTGTATTGTGTATATATATGCATCCCAGGTGTTGCATATATATATATACACTGTATTCAGTTTAGCTAGATCCGTTCCTGTTATCTTCTATCTAGACTATTTACATTTAATGCAGTGCGTCCTGCTCACAGTGTTCAGCTAGATCCGTTCCTGTTATCTTCTAGACTATTTACATTTAGTGCAGTGCGTCCTGCTCACAGTGTTCAGCTAGATCCGTTCCTGCTATTTACATTTAGTGCAGTGCGTCCTGCTCACAGTGTTCAGCTAGATCCGTTCCTGTTAAATTCCTACTGACCGGCAGGCTTGTCTGGTTACAGTATATAAAGCTACCTGAAGAAAATTACAGGTGTTCTATTTGATCCTATTAGTACCACGGTCAGGCAGCTAGACTATTTACATTTAGTACAGTGTGTCCTGCTCACAGTGTTCAGCTAGATCCGTTCCTGTTATCTTCCTACTGACAGGCAGGCTTGTCTGGTTACAGTATATAAAGCTACCTGAAGAAAATTACAGGTGTTCTATTTGATCCTATTAGTACCACGGTCAGGCAGCTAGACTATTTACATTTAGTACAGTGCGTCCTGCTCACAGTGTACAGCTAGATCCGTTCCTGTTATCTTCCTACTGACAGGCAGGCTTGTCTGGTTACAGTATATAAAGCTACCTGAAGAAAATTACAGGTGTTCTATTTGATCCTATTAGTACCACGGTCAGGCAGCTAGACTATTTACATTTAGTACAGTGCGTCCTGCTCACAGTGTTCAGCTAGATCCGTTCCTGTTATCTTCCTACTGACAGGCAGGCTTGTCTGGTTACAGTATATAAAGCTACTTGAAGAAAATTACAGGTGTTCTATCCCAGCTTAGTGCAGCTACAGGCCATTAGTATGTCTGGAAGGCCAAGAAGGAGAGGCAGACAGTCACAAGCCAATAAGAGAGGGCAAGCAGGCTCTGTGTCTAGTGCTGGTCGTGGAGACGGTGCATCCTCATCAGCACGTGGCCATGGGACACGCTTGGCCTTTTTTTCGGCAGCTGGCCATGTTGAGCCGCAACATGCGGAAGACTTGGTCGAGTGGATGACCAAGCCGTCCTCATCCTCCTCATCCTCTCTCACCCATGCCCAGGGTGCTTTGTCTGGCAAAGCAGCGGCCTCTTCCCTCAGCTCAATGTCATCAGTGACTCCTTCCCTAGCTCCACCATGTCCTCATGAGGATTCCCTCGAACTGTTTGACCACAGTGTTGGGTACATGCTCCAGGAGGATGCCCAGCGTTTGGAAGGCTCTGATGACGATACTGAGCTCGATGAAGGCAGTAACATGAGCGCGGACAGAGGGGGTGCCCAAGAAGGACAGCAATCTGGCAGTCATGCTCCCCCTGCTGCAGCATACTGCCAGGTTTGCTCCAGTGATGAGGAGGGAGGGGATGATGAGGTCACTGACTCAACGTGGGTGCCTGATAGGAGAGAGGAGGAGGAGGAGGAGGAGGAGGAGGAGGAGGAGGAGGAGGAGGCGGCAGCACATCACCAACGAGGCAGGATGCCCTCCAGGGGCCAGCCTAAGGGCAGCACATTGACTGCATCACACCCCAAAGCTCCACATGTGCAGGGCGCTGCAGTCTCTGCGCGTTATTCAAAAAGTTCTTTGGTGTGGGCCTTTTTTGAGACGAGTGCATCAGATCGCACCGCTGCTATTTGCAACATATGTCTCAAGCGTATCTCGCGTGGCCAAAATATCTCCCGCTTGGGTACCACATGCTTGACCAGACATATGTTGACCTGCCATGCAGTTCGTTGGCAAGCGTATCTAAAAGACCCACACCAAAGAACAAAGAGGATCTCTCCTTGCTCCTCATCAGCTGAGATTTCCAACCCCACTAGACCTTCAGTCCTCTCTGAGACCTGCAGTGAGAGGAATGAAGGTGTAGAATTAGGTGTGTCACAGCCAAGTACTTGTGGGCAATCTGCTTTTGGTACACCGACGTCAGATTGTACCAGGCAAATTTCCCTGCCCCAGCTGCTGCACCGCCGAAAGAAGTTTGCTCCCAGCCATCCACATGCCCAGCGGTTGAATGCTAGCTTGGCAAAATTGCTAGCACTTCAACTGCTGCCTTTTCAGTTGGTAGACTCTGCCCCCTTCCGTGAGTTTGTGGAATGTGCGGTTCCTCAGTGGCAGGTACCCAAACGCCACTTTTTCTCACGGAAGGCGATTCCGGCTCTCTACCGGCATGTGGAAGGCAATGTCCATGCCTCGCTGGACAGGGCGGTCAGCGGTAAGGTGCATATTACCGCTGACTCATGGTCCAGCAGGCATGGACAGGGACGTTACCTAAGTTTCACGGCGCATTGGGTGACTCTGCTGGCAGCTGGGAAGGATGCAGGACAAGGTGCAGTAGTGTTGGAGGTTGTTCCGCCACCACGCCTCCAAAATGCTGATTGTGACACACCTCTCTCCTCCACCCCCTCCTCTTCTTCTTCCTCCATGGCCTCTTCCTCGGAACCAGCGGTGCTCCGTAGGCGTTCAAGGGGCTACGCAAGTACGCAGGCCAAAAGATGCCATGCGGTGCTTGAGCTGGTGTGCTTGGGGGACAGGAGCCACACTGGGGCAGAGGTTCTGTCAGCTCTGCAGGGGCAGGTTCAGAGGTGGTTGACGCCACGCCAACTTAAGGCAGGAATGGTGGTTTGCGACAATGGCACCAACCTCCTCTCTGCCCTCCGACAGGGACAAATGACCCATGTGCCCTGTTTGGCTCACGTCCTTAACTTGGTGGTGCAGCGGTTCTTGGGCAGGTACCCGGGCTTACAGGATGTCCTGAGGCAGGCCAGGAAAGTCTGTGTGCATTTCCGCCGGTCATATAATGCCAGTGCTCGGCTGACGGACCTCCAAAAGGAGTTTAACCTGCCCAAGAACCGCCTAATCTGTGACATGCCCACCAGGTGGAACTCAACGTTGGCCATGCTGCAGCGGCTGCACACGCAGCAGAGGGCCATCAATGAGTACCTGTGCGACTATGGCACCAGGACAGGGTCAGGGGAGCTTGGTTTTTTTTCCCCACGCCAGTGGGCCATGATCAGGGATGCATGCACTGTCCTGTCACCATTCGAGGAGGCCACGAGGATGGTGAGCAGTGACAGTGCATGCATCAGTGACACTGTCCCCCTTGTCCACCTGTTGGAGCACACGCTGCGTGGAATAATGGACAGGGCACTTGAGGCAGAACAGAGGCAGGAAGAGGAGGACTTCCTTAGCTCTCAAGGCCCCCTTTATCCAGACAGTGTTCCTGCGTGCCCGCCGATCACACAGGAAGAGGACGAGGAGGAAGAGGAGGAGGAGGAAGATTGTGTCAGTATGGAGGTGGAGCCTGGCACTCAGCATCAGCAGCAGTCTTTAAGGGATCAGTCCCAAGAAACACATGGACTTGTACGTGGCTGGGAGGAGGTGGCTGCGGACCATGTCGTTCTTAGTGACCCAGAGGACTCCGGACCGAATGCCTCAGCAAACCTACGCTGCATGGCCTCCCTGATCCTGCAAAGCCTGCGTAAGGATCCTCGTATTCGTGGTATCAAGGAGAAGGACCAATACTGGCTGGCAACCCTCCTTGATCCACGTTACAAGGGTAAGGTTGCGGACCTTATCTTGCCATCGCAGAGGGAGCAGAGGATGAAACATCTTCGGGAGGCCTTGCAGAAAGGTCTGTGCAACGCGTTCCCAGAGACTGGGAGGTTACAAACTCCTGTTTCTGGACAACGTGTTGCTGAGGCTTCGGTCAGTCAAAGAAGGAGCGGTGGAGAAGGTGGCCGTCTGACCGATGCGTTCAGACAATTTTTTGGTCCGCAGCCCCAAGGTATGATCGGTTCCAGCAACCATCGCCAGCGTCTGTTTTACATGGTGCAGGAATACCTAGGGGCAAGATCAGACTTGGACACCTTTCCCACCGAAAATCCTCTGGGTTACTGGGTCTTGAGGATGGATCACTGGCCAGAGCTTGCACAGTATGCAATTGAGCTACTGGCCTGTCCTGCATCCAGCGTTCTTTCGGAACGCACATTCAGTGCTGCTGGAGGCGTGGTAACCGATCACAGGGTGCGTCTGTCCACCGACTCGGTCGATCGGCTGACCTTCATAAAAATGAATGAGTCTTGGATCACCACCAGCTACCAAGCACCTGATGCTGATGTAACCGAATAATTTTTTTTTAAATCTCAGATCCCTTCAAAGACTGCCTATGCTGATGCTGAGTGACTATCCCTGAGTAATTATCCTCTTCCTCCTCAATCATCACGCTGATAGCTTGTAAGAACATTTTTGGTTCTGGGCGCCACCACCAGTGCCTAAGGCACAATTTTTCAGCCCCTGTTTAACAGGGGCGTGTAATTACAATTTTTGATGTAATACTTTGCAGCAGGGCTCGTTCCTGCATTCCAACTAGAGTGTCTGTGAGGGGTTGCAGTGTTGTGGCACCAGCACCAGTGCCTAAGGCCCAATTTTTCTGCCCCTGTCTAACAGGGGCGTGTAATTACAATTTTTGATGCAATACTTTGCAGCAGGGCTCGTTCCTGCGTTCCAACTAGAGTGTCTGTGAGGGGTTGCAGTGTTGTGGCACCAGCACCAGTGCCTAAGGCCCAATTTTTCTGCCCCTGTCTAACAGGGGCGTGTAATTACAATTTTTGAAGCAATAATTTGCAGCAGGGCTCGTTCCTGCGTTCCAACTAGAGTGTCTGTGAGGGGTTGCAGTGTTGTGGCACCAGCACCAGTGCCTAAGGCCTAATTTTTCAGCTCCTGTTCAACAGGGGCATGTAATTACAATTCTTGATCTAATATTTCACAGCAGGGCCCTGTGAGGGCTTACAGTGTTGTGGCCACAGCAACACCTAAGGCCCAAATTTCTGCTGAGTATATAGGGCAAGACCCTACTTTCAAACATCTAACTTACAAACGACTCCTACTTGCAAACGGAAGGAGACAACAGGAAGTGAGATGAAATCTACCCCTAGGAAGGGAAATTCTCTCCTGTAAGAGTTAATATGGGAAAACAAGTTCTCCTTTCCACTGATGCTTTCCAATCCTTGTTCCACAAAAAAACCCAAATTTTCAAAAAACATTTTTCATTGGGACAAAAAAGTGAGGTGAAATCTTCTGAAGAGGAGGAAAGACAGCAAAACAAATGTCACAGGGGTGATAACCCTTCCCTATGTTTTCCAAAAAGCTTAGAAAAGATTTTTTGGCTGGAGCTAAACACGTTAAAAATGTTCAAAATTACAAACAGATTCTACTTAACAACAAACCTACAGTCCCTGTCTTGTTTGCACCGCCTGTATACTGCTGTTCAGAGTATATAGGGCCTGGTGGCCCCACACCTTTCCTTATTTTAATTTGGGTGCGGGGTTCCCCTTAATATCCATACAAGACCCAAAGGGACTGGTAATGGACTGGGGGGTACCCATGCCGTTTGTCTCACTGATTTTCATCCATATTGCCATGACCCGACATGACATTAAACCCGCAAGCAGTTTTAAATGAGATTTTTTCCTTTAAAAATGACATTTGGTGCAGGGACTGTTCTAAACATGGGAAACACGCGTCACTTTACAGGCATACTATAGACACCCCCCAGGTACGATATTTAAAGGAATATTTCACTTTTTTTTTTTTACTTTAAGCATCATTAAAATCACTGCTCCCGAAAAAACGGCCGTTTTTAAAAGTTTTTTTTGCATTGATACATGTCCCCTGGGGTAGGACCCGGGTCCCCAAACCCTTTTTAGGACAATACCATGCAAATTAGCCTTTAAAATGAGCACTTTTGATTTCGAACGTTCGAGTCCCATAGACGTCAATGGGGTTCTAACGTTCGTGCGAACTTTCGGTCCGTTCGCGGGTTCTGGTGCGAACCGAACCGGGGGGTGTTCGGCTCATCCCTACTCCTTAGTTACACTATTGGCAGCCCACTGGACAGGTAAGAAGTGTCATAATACAAAGATATAAATACACACTGTACACATTTGAGGAAATTTGGACATTCTGCTATTACCTGTCAAGATAATAATAGGATACAAAAACTTTAAACAGTACCATTGTAAAGTATACAGGCAGGCCCTTGCACTACATGCTTTGGGGAATTCATCCATAAATCTGACCAGTAAAGAGATGGGTATAGTGTGTATGCGTTTGGCAAAGTCAGCAGATAGATGATTGAGGATAGATAGAGAATTGGGATCAGCTGACTTAGCAGTTGGGGGAGGGAGGGTTACTAAAAATTATTTGGGGACACCACAAAAAAAAAGCCTCTGCCACTCTGCCTGAATTTAAATCAAAAATAACATTTCCAAACATTTTAGGGGGTGTTTGGGGTAAAGCACTACTATGGAGCTAATAAAATACATTGTTAAGTGACTACATGAGGTGAATATAGGGCAGGAGACACCATGCTGGGGAGGTTATTGAAGGGCAAATATGTATGAAGGACCTAAAATAATAATTACATAAAAATCCAGCATGCCTGAGAACAAAGGGGACATTCACAGCATATTCCAATCATGGTAATTAGGGAATGAGGAAAGAAATACAAGATATTATCAAACATTCAATACAATAAAATGTGATATTAAAAGGATAAAAATCTTACCTTCATATACTCCTTCTGCAGGACCTGGATGATGGCTGAACAGGTCTCTGGGATGATGATACCCAGAGCCTGGGGGGAGATGCCTGTCGAGAACTTCAAGTCCTGCAGGCTTCTCCCTGTGGCCAAATACCACAGGGTAGCGACCAACCTCTGCTCCGGAGTGATGGCTTGCCTCATGCAGGTATCCTGCCTGCTGATATAGGGTATCAGCGAAGCCAACAGACGGTGAAACACGGGGTCCGTCATCCTGAGAAAGTTCCTGAAATCATCAGGATTATTCTCACGGATCTCACGGAGCAAAGGCATATGAGAGAACTGGTCATGCTGAAGCAACCAATTCTTGGTCCATGAACTCCTCCCCACCCTGTTCATGGACTGGACTTGTGTCAAGGTCAGGACCCCAACACCAAGCCCCCGCACAGCACGAACTCTACGAGGAGTACGCATACGAAACATGGCTAGAAAACGTCGGCTGCTCAGAACGAAGTAACAGAACGCACTGAAGAACAGCAAGGCCTGTGAAGAGCGACCTGAAAACCAGTAACGAACGAACAAGAATACAATGACTACCTAAAGTCACACGGAACTTGCTGCACGCACTGAAGAGCAGATACAAACCCACAAGCACAAACTGAACGTCAGAAAACGATCTGAAAGCCACGAGTCTGAAAAAGCACGAATCGTCTCTCACCAAACTTTTACTAACACGAGATTAGCAAAAGGAGCCCAAAGGGTGCCGCGCTTGGTTCTGAACCGGCCTTTTCTAGTCTCGTCGTACGTGGTATACGTGACCGCGTGGTTGTCGATCGGAAATTCCGACAACTTTGCGACCGTGTGTAGACAAAAAAAGTTCGAGCCAACATCCGTCGGAAAAAATCCTAGGATTTTGTTGTCGGAATGTCCGAACAAAGTCCGACCGTGTGTATGCCCTATAAGACCTTGAAAACAGATCTTGCAGAACCTCTGTGATTCTCGTAGGCCCTATATCTGTCAGATCAATGTGTAGCTGAACGACCACATTGAATGGGAGCGCCAGCTTCAAACCGCAAGTCACCCAGGCCAGTGATAGCCAAATACTTAAGTTTTGCTGACAGACTGGCTATCCTTCAAACATTCCGCAAGACATGCACGGTTAAAATAGACACAGTACAGCCTTCTGGTTTTCGCCGACTACTCAGAGGTCTCCCGGAGGATAAAAGAATTCCAACCAGTATTTGCAGAACTTTTCAAACAGGGCCTCTGTTGCACGCTTGCATACCCTGCCACGCTGCGACTACAAGCCCCAAATGGAGACCAACTAACGTTTTACACTCCAGCTGAAGTGGAATCCTGTCTTTGCCCCCTGCTGCAACTCCCAGGGTGTTGTGCCCCACATACGGAAAAATCGCTCACAGAACCAAGGGAGCAACACAGACCCAGTAAAGACCCCCCCCCCCAAGCGCCTGCGGGTTACACACTCCAACGGGGCAAACAGATTTGGGTGACTTTCCTTACCTTCAACCTCTTGGTCCTATGAGCTTTAGTCCACATGATTCTTGTTTTCCTCTCACTGGCAGGATCCTACTTATGTTCGCAACCAAAAATGTAAATGTATTTTATTGGGATTTTATGTGATAGACCAACACAAAGTGGCACATAATTGTGAAGTGGAAGGAAAATAAATGGTTATCACATTTTTTTACAAATAAATATGTGAAAAGTGTGGCGTGCTTTGTAATCAGCCCCCTTTACTCTGATAAAAAGACGAAGCAAAAAATACTCTTGCGCACAGGTGTGTTGGCTAAAAAGTCCCAAGGGTTCAAGAAGGACTATGGATTTCGGCTTTGCTGCTCTCAAAGGATGGGATTGTCCTAGTGTTAAAAGAAAAGAAGAAAAAAGAGAGCGCACCAGCCTAGTGCATTATCCTTGACAGATTTATTTAATTAAAAACAAGATAAAAACTACTCACAAAAGTCGAAGAAAAAAATCGCATAGTAATAGCACAGAGGCAATTATTCCAGTGGTAGCAGTTTTCCAGGTCCCAGGAAGGAGGCATACGGACTACTGCTGGCTAACGCGTTTCGAAGGTTACCCTTCTTCATCAGAGCCATCAGAGGCTCTGATGAAGAAGGGTAACCTTTGAAACGCGTTAGCCAGCAGTAGTCCGTATGCCTCCTTCCTGGGACCTGGAAAACTGCTACCACTGGAATAATTGCCTCTGTGCTATTACTATGCGATTTTTTCTTCGACTTTTGTGAGTAGTTTTTATCTTGTTTTTAATTAAATAAATCTGTCAAGGATAATGCACTAGGCTGGTGCGCTCTCTTTTTTCTTCTTTTCCCTTTACTCTGATACCCCTAACTAGAATGTAGTTGAACCAATTGCCCTCAGAAGTCACCTAATTAGTAAATAGAGTCCACCTGTGTGCAATTTAATCTCAGTATAAAAACAACTGTTCCGTGAAGCCCTCAGCCCTCAGAGAAAAGCAGCCAAGAGACCCATGGTAACTCTGGAGGAGCTGCAGAGATCCACAGCTCAGGTGGGAGAGTCTGTCCACAGGACAACTATTGGTTGTGCACTCCACAAATCTGGCCTTTATGGAAGATTGGTAAGATGAAAGCCATTGTTGAAAGAAAGCCATAAGAAGTCCTGGTTGCAGTTTGCGAAAAGCCATGTGGAGGACACAGCAAACATGGAAGAAGGTGGTCTGGTCAGGCGAGACCAAAATTGAACTTTTTGGCCTTAAAGCAAAAAGCTATGTGTGGCAGAAAACCAACACTGCACATCGCTCTGAACACACCATCCCCACCGTGAAACATGATGGTGGCAGCATCATGTTGTGGGGAAGCTTTTCTTCAGCAGGGACAGGGAAGCTGGTCAGTGTTGATGCAAAGATGGATGGAGCCAAATACAGGGCAATCTTAGACGAAAGCCTGTTGCGCCTCGTACACATGAGCGGACTTTCCAGCAGACTTGGTCCGACGGTCTTTCTGCCGGACTTTCCGGGGGACTACCTGAATGGACGAACTTGACTACACACGACCGGACTTTCCGGCAGGCTAGGTACGCCCGTCTTTCCGACGGACTTTAGCCGGAGTTATGGCGGACTTTCAGAATGAACAGACTTGCCCACACACGGACAAGTCCGTTCATTTTGAACATGACTTGGGTACGATGGGACTAGAAAAGGAAGTCAATCTCGCCGCTTTTATTGGCGAGATTGACACCTTGCGAGCCCCGTCGCGGGGCATCCCAGGCCCTTAGGTCTGGTATGGATCTTAAGGGGAACCCCCTACACTGAAAAAACGGCATGGGGTCCCCCCTAAAATCCATACCAGACCCCGATCCGAGCACGCAGCCCGGCCGGTCAGGAAGGGGGGTGGGGATGAGCGAGCGCCCCCCCGCTCCTGAACCGTACCAGGCCGCATGCCCTCAACAAAGCACCTTGTCCCCATGTTGATGAGGACAAGGGCCTCTTCCCGACAACCCTGGCCGTTGGTTGTCGGGGTCTGTGGGTGGAGGGCTTATCGGAATTCGGGAGCTCCCTATAATAAGAGGGCCCCCAGATCCCGGCCCCCCACCCCATGTGAATGAGTATGGGGTACATGGTACCCCTACCCATTCACCTAGGGAAAAAGCGTCAATAATAAAACACACTACACAAGTTTTTAAAGTAATTTATTAGACAGCTCCGGGGTCTTCTCCCGACTTCAGGGGTCCCTCCGGTTTCTCTTCTCCCGGCGTCCGGTTGGTTCTTCTCCGCTCTCTCTGGCCTCTTCTCCCGGTGTTCCAGTTCTTCTGCCGGCTCCTCCGCTATCTTCATGCCGCTCTCTTGCCAGCGGAGGCCCGGACTTCTGGCTTCTGGGCTTCTTGGCTTCTTCTCTTCTTCCGATGTTGACACGACGGTCTCTCCAACTGGAATGCTTTCTGAGCGCTCCGATGTGACTTACATAGGCGGAGACCCCGCCCCCTTATGCTGTCACAGTCCCTGGGCATGCTGGGACTGTGAAGTTTTAGGGGGCGTGGTCACTGGGTGATGGGTGACATCACCCAGTGACCAAGCCCCCTAAAACGTAACAGTCCCACCGTCCCCGGTGTAGTGTGTTTTATTATTGACACTTTTTCTCTAGGTGAATGGGTAGGGGTACCATGTACCGCATACTCATTCACATAGGGTGGGGGGCCGGGATCTGGGGGCCCTCTTATTATAGGGGGCTCCCGGATTCTGATAAGCCCCCCCGCCCACAGACCCCGACAACCAACGGCCAGGGTTGTCGGGAAGAGGCCCTTGTCCTCATCAACATGGGGACAAGGTGCTTTGTGGTGGGGGGGCCCCGCAGGGCACCCCTCCTCCAAAGCACCCACCCCCCCATGTTGAGGGCATGCGGCCTGGTACGGTTCAGGAGGGGGGGGGCGCTCGCTCATCCCCACCCCCCTTCCTGACCGGCCTGCGTGCTCGGATCAGGGTCTTTCATGGATTTTAGGGGGGACCCCACGCCGTTTTTTCGGCGTAGGGGGGTTCCCCTAAGATCCATACCAGACCTAAGGGCCTGGGATGCCCCGTACTCGCCACAATAGGAACATTTTTTTACCTATTGCAGCGAGTGCAAGAGGCAGTACCCTGCCCTTGCGTCGTATCTGGTCCGTCGGACCAGCATACAGACGAACGGGCTTTCCTGTCAGGAACTGAGTCCAGCGGACCAAGATTTGAAGCATGCTTCAAATCTAGGTACGGGGGACATTTGGGGAAAAAAAGTCAGCCGAAGCCTACACACGGTCGGATTGTGCTGCGGACTCTGGTCCGCCGGACCAAGTATGCCGGAAAGTCCGCTCGTGTGTATGCGGCATTAGAGTCTGTAGAAGATTTGAGACTGCGGCGGAGGTTCACCTTCCACCAGGACAATGACCCTAAACAAACATACAGCCAGAACTACAATGGAATGGTTTAGATCAAAGCATATCCATGTGTTAGAATGGCCCAGTCACAGTCCAGACCTAAATCCCATTGAGAATCTGTGCAAAGACTTGAAAATTGCTGTTCACAGATGATCTCCATCCAATCTGACAGAGCTTGAGCTATTTTTAAAAAAAGAATGGGCAAAAAAGTCACTCTCTAGATGTGCAAAGCTGGTAGAGACATCCCCAAAAAGACTTGCAGCTGTAATTGCAGCGAAAGGTGGTTCTACAAAGTATTGACTCCGGGGGGCTGAATACAAATGCCCCCCACACTTTTCACATATTTATTTGTAAAAAATGTTGAACCATTTATCATTTTCCTTCCACTTCACAATTATGTGCCACTTTGTGTTGGTCTATCACATAAAATTCCAATAGAATACATTTACATTTTTGGTTGTAACATGACAAAATGTGGAACATTTCAAGGGATATGAATACTTTTTCAAGGCACTGTAGCCATTGTCACTTTAGATGCCGAAAAGGCTTTCGACAATGTCAGCTTTAAAAGGTTGGCACTTGTCCTCGAAAGGTTTGGCTTCCTAGGCTCCTTTACACACTTAATATATAGTCTCTAGTCGTCTCCCTCTACCAGGGTAGTGGCGGAAGGACATATTTCAGACCCTATCCCCCCTCCACAAGGGTACACGTCAGGGCTGCCCCCCATCACCATTACTTTTTAACCTCTTTGCAGATGACATTCTGATTTTTACTGCTAATCCCCAGGTAGATATCCCTTTAATTCAACATACCTTCACTACTTTCCATTCCTGCTCAGGACTAAAAATTAAACTCTACCAAAAGTAAGGTGCTACCTCTCTGCAAGAGTGGCAAAAGCCTCTGGATGACCTCTTCACCCTTCCCCATCACATACTTAGGCTGAGAACCCTCATCTATCAGCTGAACTATCCTCCTCTGATATCCAAAATAATCAGCAAACTGGAAGGATGGATGGACCTTCCATTATCGCTCCTCGGAGAGATGCCACCTCTATAAGATGGTCAGCTTCTCACGTCTGTTGTACCCAATGCAAACAAACAATGCCAATACTAATCAAGCATAAGGACATTAAAAAGATCAATAGAGCTTTTTCGGCCTTCCTGTGGCACCGTAAAAGACCTTGCATCGCAATAAGAAAACTATATCTCCCGAAGAGTGAAAGAGAGGCAGGTCTCCCTTTTATTAGATTGTATAATTTATCTTGCTTACTTCATCTAAGATTAGACTGGTTAGTTCCATGATCAAAGTTCACTAACTTTTTGGTGGAGTCGGCAATGGCACATCCATACCATCTACCATTTATCCTTCATAGCAACTTAAAATCACTACCACCTAACCTCCAACAAAATGTACTCATTCAGGACACAGTCATTGCATGGAGGGACGCCAGGAAGCGCTTGGGGGTCTCTCTACACGTTTAATCCCCTCTACCGATACTTGGCAACCCCATGCTACCACAGACCACCCACCATAAAGCATTCAACACATGGAAGCTAAAAGGCCTAACGAACGTGGTCTCTCTTTATGACACAGTCAAGGGACTTCTTATATCCTACCAAACAATTGCATCTGATTTCGATCTTCCGGACCAACACATCTTCCATGTCATGCAGCTTTTAACCTTCATCAACAAAATCTGTCCAAAATCACATCTCAGATTCCAATCTACTCTTATAGACAAACTCATTGCAGCGCGGACTATTTCTACAGCTGGAGGTCTATAATCCTCTCATACCTTTCTATACCAATCCACTGGAGTACACAGCTTCAAAAGCCTGGGGAAAAGACATTCCTCTAGACAACCTTCCTCACCAACTACAGAGAGGATACAAAATGACTTTGAAACTAACACCAATGAATCCTGGAGGGAAACCCAATTTAAATTGCTCCATAGGGCTTTTATACCCTATTCCTTCCCAAACCACTATGTAAGGAAACCAGGCCAACACTGTATCATTGTTTATGGACATGCCCATGTATAGCTACATTCTGGAACAAAGTCCAATCTTATGTGTTAGGTGTGACCCAAGTCACAATACCAACAGATTCCATGACAAAAATGTGGAAAATTTCAAGGGGTACGATTACTTTTTCAAGGCACTGTAGTTTCAATTCCTTCTTTACCTCCGTGGTGGAGGGAGGTTGAAGATAATCCTTCGAGCCGTGAGTAAGCAAATGAAGATCCATTGTGGGAGGTGTGGGCCATTGAGACTGAGGTGCTTCAGCTGCAACCGAATAACATAAGGATTAAATACCGTGTCTATGGCATACCCCAGTATTATTTTAAACAGCAGGCGATCCCGCGTCTGATAAAAGTTGTCCCAGCAGTGGATTTGCCACAAGATCACTTTTATAGGCGGCGGGAGAGGTGCCCCCTGGTTACTGGAGCCGGAGGTAAAGGGGGGAAAACGATCTGTTCCCCTGGAGCGATAGGCAGGAAGTTGGAAGTAGAGTGAGGGCCATCTATGCCCTTGGAGGACTGGAGCCACGTCAAACATCACTTCCACCCTCCGGCCTTAAAGGGCCCTTTTTTTTTTTGCTTTTAACAGTTGTTGTAAACCCTCGTTTTTTTTTGTTTTTTTTTTTAAATAACAAACATATCATACTTACCTCCACTGTGCAGTTTGTTTTGCACAGTGTGGCCCCGATCATCGTCTTCTGGGGTCCCCCGGTAGAGCTCACGGCTCCTCCTCGCATCGGTAAACCTCCTGGGAGAAGCGCTCTCCCTTGGGGTTACCATGCGGGCGCGCTCCCGAATCCAGCATTTGTGTGCATAGATACAGAATTCCGGACTCGGCCCTGCCCCCCAGCACCCGCGTCATTGGATTTGAATGACAGCAGCGGGAGCCAATGGCTGCGCTGCTATCAATCTATCCAATCAAGAGCCGAGAACCCCAGCCAGAGAGGTAGAGCTCTCCGGTGTGGGAACGAACCGGCTCAGGTGTATGAAACGGGGGGGGGGGGGGGGGGGCTGGGGGGCTGGTCAGCCTCAGAATTTTTTTCACCTTAATGCATAGGATGCCTCAAGGTGAAAAAAACACGAGGGTTTATAACCCCTTTAAGTTTAAATGTGAGATTTGAGGTCTTTTTTACCCCAGATCTCGCATTAAAAGAGACCCTGTCCTGCTTATTTCAATTACAAGGGATGTTTACATTCCTTGTAATGGGAATAACAATGATCAAAATTATTATTTTTTTTTAAATGGGATAGTTTAAAAAAAAAAAAGCAGAATAAATAAGAAAAAAAAATTATTTAAGCGCCCCGTCCCTCCAAGCTTACTCGCAGAAGCGAACGCATACGCAAGTAGCGCCACACATATGTAAACGGTGTTCAAACCACACATGTGAGGTATCGCTGCGAATGTTAGAGCGAGAGCAATAATTCTAGTGCTAGACCTCCTCTAACTCTAAACTGGTAACCTGTAAAATTTTTTAAAGCGTAGCCTATAGAGATTTTTAAGTACCGTAGTTTGTCCCCATTCCACGAGCGTGCGCAATTTTAAAGCATGACATGTTGTTAGGTAACAATTTAAAATCGGCGAAACGTTATCTTTCATATTATACAAAAAAATTGGGCTACTGTTATGCCGCGTACACACGGTCGGACTTTTCGTCTACAAAAGTCCAACGGACGCCGACGGACTAAAGCTGGCTGGTAATCCGATCGTGTGTGGGCTTCTCCGGACTTTCAGCAGACTTTTTCAGCCTCAAATCCGACGGACTTTAGATTTGAAACATGCTTCAAATCTTTACGTCGTAACTACGACGGACCCCGAAATCCGCTCGTCTGTGTGCTAGTCCGACGGACAAAAACCCATGCTAGGGCAGCTATTGGCTACTGGCTATGAACTTCCTTATTTTAGTCCGGTGTACGTCATCACGTACGAATCCGTCGGACTTTTGTGTGGTCGTGTGTAGGCAAGTCCGTTCGTTAGAAAGTCTGCTGCAAGTCCGCCGAAAGTCCGCAGGAAGTCTGTCGGACAGGCTGTCGGACTTTTGTAGACGAAAAGTCCGACCGTGTGTACGCGGCATTACTGTGTTCTTATTTTTTTAATGCAAAAAAAGTGTATTTTTTCCTAAGAAAATGGTGTTTGTAAGACCGCTGCGCAAATACAGTGCGACAAAGTATTGCAACGATCTCCATTTTATTCTCTAGCGTCTCTGCTAAAAATATATAATGTTTGGGGGTTCTAAGTAATTTTCTAGGAAAAAAAAACTGATTTTAACTTGTAAACAAATGTCAGAAATAGGCCTGGTCATTAAGTGGTTAAAAACGCCACATTTTTAGTGTCCCCAATGCCACCACTTCCTCAAACTGCAATGGCAGGGGACCGGGATGGTCACATGCTGTGGTTGCAATGCTTCTCTTCAAGTCCGTGGCAAAAATTAGGCCTCTCCAGAAAAAAAGCAATCCTCATTTAGCCCGGGTTCACACCTATGCGAATTAGATGTGCGTTTCCCCACATCCAATTCGCATAGTAGGAGAATGTGACTGGCTCCCTATGGAGCCGGTTCACATATCTCCGGGGCGGCTGCGGAGCGCACTGCACAAAAACGCTGTGCATCTTTGGCTCCATTTCAGGGCCGAATTCAGGCATAGAATCGGCCCTGATTCGTCCCTGAAACGGGGAACAGGGACGCACAGCGTTCCTGTGCGATCCGCAGCGCATTATAGTGAAAACCCGGGCTCAGACTGTTTGACAGGTGGCGAGGAGGCCATGTGACACCTCCTCACACCTGCTTTAACTCCATAACTGGCTCTCAAGAAAGTGCCGCAGATTTATGCATCGCACGCAGTTGTGGGGCATTTGCAGCGTTTCCTCGTTTGATTGAACTCGTCGCGTTTGGTGGGCCGCCTACCAAGTGCGACACGTCAGATCATTTTTGCTGTGAGTGCGACCGCATCATGTAAACACCCCCCATCTGCTGACATTGCAGCTTAACCACTTAAGGATCTGAGGATTTTCCCCCTTAATGACCAGGCCATTTTTTGCGATACGGCACTGCGTCGCTTTAACTGACAATTGCGCGGTCGTGCGACACTGTACACAAACAAAATTGACGTCTGTTTTTTCCCACAAATAGAGCTTTCTTTTGGTGATATTTGATCACCTCTGCGGGTATTATTTTTTGCACTATAAAAATGCCCCGATTACTATATAAATGACACTGGCAGAGAAGGGGTTAACACTAGGGGGCGATCAAGGGGTTAACTGTGTTCCCTAGGGAGATATTTCTAACTGTGTGGGGATGGGAGTGACAAGGAACAAACAATGTTTCCTCTTCCCTGACAGCACAGGGATTTGTGTGTTTAAACACACAAATTTCCGTGCTGATGCTCATGTGCGTGATCGCGCGTGGCTGGAGGCGATCGTGCCCCGCTGGCCACACGCATCGGGTTACCCACTGTGCAGCGGCCGCGGGGCGCCCTCTGGTGGCCAAAAAAGAGAAGGACGTACCCATATGGGATTTCGCTCAGGGGAGCCATTCTGCCGCAGTATATCTGCGTGAGCCAATCGGGAATTGGTTAAAAATTTGAATATAATACAATTATAAATATATTTATAAAATATATATAAAAATATTTTTTAAAAACGGTCGTCATTTTCGGTATCGGTTTTCGGCCTAGTGCATCCTTCATTTTCAGTTTAGGCACCAATATTTCCATTCGGTGCACCCCTAGTTTGCAGTGCACATGCTGAAAAAAGGAGCATAGAGCCGAGCTCTGGGGAGTGGACTGGGGGAGGGGGTAAGTGTGCCCTGAACCTGTGGAGCTCTGCCATCCAGTCCATTAGGGCGGCTGTTTTCTCCACTTTTCTGCCAGCTGCCCCTGGATGACATCCTGTCCCTTTGAGATTGTGTCTCTTCCTCACTTTTCTTTGTTCTATCAGGCACTTAGATACATTAGAGACCTCATCATAGAGCTGCACGATTAATCGTCAAGAATCGTTATTGCGATTTTTTTTCCCGCTGCGATCTTGACAAAGCATTTCCCGATCTTTCTATGCAGAGAATTCTCTCTGCTCTGCTGAAGCCACAGCTGTAAAATCCGGGCAGTCTGCCAAGTATCACAACATACTTTATCAGTGGAACTGAAGTCTAAACATTGTAACAATTTGTCCTTTACATCAACTTTGGTGTGTAAATGAGGAAAGCTTAACCACTTAAACACAATCTTTTTCTGACATTTGTTGGTTTCAAGTTAAAGTGGCGTTCCACCCAAAAAAAAAAAAAAATCATGAATGTGCCTAAAAAAAATAAAAAAAAAAACATTTGGAAATGTTATTTTTTTTTTTTACTCACCTCTAAATGGCTGTTGCTAGGGGGTCCCTCGTAGTCTGCCTCATTCAGTGCCTGGGCTCTTGACATCATTTCCCCTCGGCACAGGAAGGGCTCACAGCTCTGCCCCCTCCCTCTTGTCAATCATCTGGGACACATGACAGGTCCCAGATGATTGCGCGGCCAATCAGCCGGGCACCCACAGTTACAATGCTGGCGCCACCGAACGGAGGGTGAGACGAGCGGGGCTTCGATCCCCCGCATCCCTGGACCCTGGGACAGGTAAGTGTCCGATTATTAAAAGTCAGCAGTTGCAGTATTTGTAGCTACTGACTTTTAATTTTTTTTTTTTTAAACGGGAACACCACTTTAAAATCATTTTTTTTTCCTAGAAAATTACTTAGAACCCCCAAACATTAATATATATACACACCGTATTTATCGGCGTATAACACGCACCCCAAGTTTAGGAGGGAAGTTTAAGGAAAAAAAACGTACATTTAAATGCCCATCAATGCAGCCTCATCAGTGTCCATCTGCAGCCTCGTCCCCCATTGCAGCCTTGCCCTGTGTAGTTTGCAGAAATTTGACGTTTAAAAATGGCGCCGCCGTTCTCAGGGGCTCTCTGACGTTCTTGGCGGCTTTCGGACGCACTCGACTTTCGGCGGCTCACGCGGGACTGCGAGAGCCGCTGAGAATGGCCAAAAGCCACCAAGTAAAGCCAAAAGCCGCCAAAAGGCTCACAATCGGAGGGGGGTCGCGTATAACACGCACCCACAGTTCCCCCCTGATTGTAAGGGGAAAAAAGTGTGTGTTATATACCAATAAACACAGTATATATATATATATATATATATATATATATATATATATATAATTTAGAAGAGACCCTAGAGAATAAAATGGTGGTTGTTGCAATATTTTATGTTGCACTGTATTTGCGCAGCAATCTTTCAAATGCAATTTTTTTGGGGAAAAAAAAAACAGTAAAGTTAGCCCCAATTTTTTTGAATAGTGTGAAAGATTTTACGCCGCGAGAATCGTGAGAGAATTGTGATCTCTATTCTTTTTTTTTTTTTTTTTTTTTTTGCTACATCAGCGTTTACATTGAGAGGATTTAAATCACCATTTATGGCTCATTTTTTTCCCGTCTCCTTATCGTCACATCATAGTAGCAGAAACATGACTTTTTTATTCAATTTTATTCATTTTAGGAAATCTTTATTTATGCTTTACAAAAGTTTAAAAATCCCTCAACTAACACTACGCCCCAGTATACAGCTTAAATTCCCATGCCCCAACCCACCTCCCCCCCACCCCCACCCTACAGACGTGCTCCCAGTAAAGCATGCATTCATTACATGAACTTCTCAGCGAATCTCCCTGTTTTTTTGAAGGATATCCACTTCGCCCACTTTGCTCCATCCAGATCCTCCTCTATCTCTAGCCTAGTATCTTCAACCTCGCCCGCCTCTAAGATAAAAGTTTCATTGACCCTTATTAACCAATCACGAATGCTTGGGCCCTCAACCGCTTGCCATTTTTTTGGTATTAAACTTTTTGCCGCATTTAGTAATACCGGAGTTAAAGATACATTATACTTACTAATATGACCTTCAGTCCCATGGAACAAACACACCCAAGGGTCCTCCTTGATCTCAGTACCCATTATCTCCTGTGTTATCTTTAGCACATCCTGCCAGAATTTTTTAATAATTGGGCACTCCCACCAGAGGTGGGCCATTGTTCCCCTGATGGAGCACCCCCTCCAACAGTTTCCAGGAAATTCCGGTTGCATCTTATTTATTCTATCTGGTGTCATGTACCATCTGGCTAAGCATTTATAATTTGATTCTATCATTCTCGTGTCTACTGCTGATTTATGTGTTGCGTTTAGGATGGCCTCCCAAGTTACTCCGCTGGATAAAGGTCCCAATTCGGATTCCCATTTGTTGAAATATAACGGTTTCACTGCTTCACCTTCTTCCCGCACTATTTTGTATAATTCTTTTGTTTTCCTTATAGCTCTATTATTCGAGAACAATTTCTCCAAAGAGCTGAGGTTCTTCTTATCTCTAACGGGACCGGGGAGGCTTTTAATAAAGAGCACAAGCTGGTTATATCGCCATGTGTCTATTTTCATTAGGTCCTTGAGTAGGTTTAACCCCTGAAAAGTGACAATTTTACCGTTTTTCATAATATCCATCAATTGTGTGTCATTATGTTTTATCCAATTCCCTACCACTTCCCTCAACCCTGGCGGAAAAAACTCATTATCTTTTAAATAAATAAATGGTGAATTAAACTCCCAAGCATTTTGTTTATGTAACTGATCCCAAATCTTTAAAGTGTAACGTGTTATGATATGTGCATTTGGACCTAGCTTCCTAAAGTGTGGGGGATTCCAAATTAATTGGTGATGTTTTGCATTACCCATATCTTTTTCTAAGCTTACCCATCTTTTATCTAATCAGTTCCCTTCCCCAATCTAACACCCGTGATAGTACTATCGCTCTGTGATATTTTTTAAAGTTTGGAAGAGCCAAACCACCCTGTGCTTTATCCCTACTCAGGACCTTGTAGGCAATCCGAGGCTTCTTATTTTTCCATATGAATCTAGTAAGAATATTGTTCAATACCTTAAAAAAAGTCTGCGCTAACGGGATTGGGAGAAGCTGCATTTTATACAGGATCTTCGGGGCCAGGGTCATTTTAACAGTATTTACTCGTCCGATCCAAGAGATCGGAAGATGCATACTTTTTCTCATTTCGTACTTGATCTCGTCGAGGAGAGGAATGAAATTTAATAGGTACAATTTCCTTAAGGAATTTGCTAATGTAACTCCCAGAAAGCTAATTTTTTTGCTCCACGGAAAATGGAAATTTTCCTTAAGTTTAGTTGCTTGTTGTCCATCGATATTGATGTTTAGAACAACTGATTTGCTAAGGTTATAATTCGATAACTCCCCATATCTCCTCAGAGTAGCCAGAAGGTTGGGAAGTGAAATCCTCGGTTTAACGATGTAAAACAATACAACATCGGCGAACGCCGAGAGCTTGTGTACATCACCCTCCACCACACATCCGCATAGGTCCGGATTCTTTCAAATCAAGGCTAGTAAGGGTTCTAAGGTTAAAACAAACAGAAGGGGGGACAGGGGGCAGCCCTGCCTGGTCCCATTTTCCATCCTGAACTCCGCCGATGGTGTACCATTCACCCTGACAAATGCCGAGGGAGATTTAAACAATGCTTTAATCCAGTTCAACATGGTACCACCCAGACCGACTGCCCTCAGCGTCCTCAGCATGAACCCCCAGTCTACTCTGTCGAAGGCTTTCTCTGCATCAATCGACAGAAGTAGACCGGGGGTCCCCCCTGTTTTCATCGCCTCTATTACCAGGAGCGACCCAACGCCGTTGTCCCTGCCCTCTCTCCCCGGTATAAAACCGGTCTGATCTGGATGAATCCAGTATGACATTTTATCCTTTAATCTGCTGGCTAATACCTTGGCGTATAATTTAATATCTGCGTTGAGCAGTGCTATCAGCCTATAGCTCGAACACAGCGAGCTATCTTTCCCTTCTTTTGGTATTATGCCCCGTACACACGGTCGGATTTTCCGACGGAAAATGTGTGATAGGACCTTGTTGTCGGAAATTCCGACCGTGTGTAGGCTCCATCACACAATTTCCATTGGATTTTCCGACACACAAAGTTTGAGAGCAGGATATAAAATTTTCCCACAACAAAATCCGTTGTCGGAAATTCTGATCGTGTGTACACAAATCCGACGGACAAAGTGCCACGCATGCTCAGAATAAATAAAGAGATGAAAGCTATTGGCCACTGCCCCGTTTATAGTCCCGACGTACGTGTTTTACGTCACCGCGTTCAGAATGATCGGATTTTCCGACAACTTTGTGTGACCGTGTGTATGCAAGACAAGTTTGAGCCAACATCCGTCGGAAAAAATCCTAGGATTTTGTTGTCGGAATGTCCGAACAAAGTCCGACCGTGTGTACGGGCATTAGAGTTACTGACGCTGTCAGTGCCCCCTCGCATAACTCTTCCTGTCCCCCGAAACCTATTCCAAATCTGACAAAGCTTGGGGATCAGGGACTCCTTACATTTTTTGTAAAAATAGGAAGTAAAACCATCTGGCCCTGGACTCTTTCCAGAGGGAGATGCATTCAAGGCCCTCTCGATCTCTTCTACAGTGATCGGACTCTCTAGTTCTTTTGCATCGCTGTCCGAGAGGCTTGGTAAACCTGCCTCCCTTATAAACTCATCCAATTTTTTCCTCTCTTTCCAGGTCATCTAACCCGCCTTGCCTAACCTTATAGAGGGATGAAAATTAACTCCGGAATTCTTCGGCTATGTCTCTGGAAGTATATTTTAGTACCCCCTTTTTATTTTGGATCCCATCTATAAAGTTGGTCCCCCTTTTCCTTTTCAATACTGTTGTCAGATGCTTCCCCACCTTATTACTCCATCTAAATCTATCTTTTAGGTTTTTATTTAGAATGCCCTTGGAATCAATCTCCATTAAATCTTTTAGTTCTTCTCTTTTTATAATTAGTTGATGTATGAGTAAGTTATGACTACCGCTAGCAGCCTTATGTAACTGTTCGAGCTGATGAATTTCTTCTATAAGTTCTGTTTTCCTTTTTGTACTTTCTTTTTTCTCCTTGGCCCCTAATGAAATCAGAATGCCCCTTAAAGAGGAGTTCCACCCAGGGGGGCCGTCAAAAAAAAAAAAAAATTAAAAGTCAGCAGCTACAAATACTGCACCTGCTGACTTTTAATTGGACACTTACCTGTCCCTCGGTCCAGCGATGCGGGGGATCGAAGCCCCGCTCGCCCCCCCCTCTGCTCGTCGGCGTCGGCATTTCAACTGTGGGCGCCGGGCTGTGGCTTCACAGCCTGGCACCCACTGCGCATGCGCGAGCGGCGCCGTGATTGGCCGCTCAATCACCTGAGACCTGTAATGGGTCCCAGATGATTGACAGGAGGGAGGGAGCAGAGCGGAGCCCTTCCTGTGCCGAGGGGGAAGTGATGTCACCAGCCCAGGCAAAGGAAGGGGCAGACTACGAGGGACCACCTAGCAACAGGCATTTAGAGGTAAGTGAAAAAAAAATATCCAAATGTTTTTTTGGGGTTTTTTTTAGAATTTTTGAGGTATTTTTGTTTTTTTGGGTGGAACCCCACTTTAAATATGCTTTTAAAGCCTCCCACAGGACTGATCCAGATATCTCACCGGTATCATTTATCGAGAAAAACCCATCGATTTCTTCCTGTATCTTACTGCTGACACTAGGATTCTCGATGAGCTTTTCATCCAAACGCCATGAAAATGGGGACCCCCGATGTCCTGGGATCCCCACTTTCATCATGACAGGGGCGTGGTGGGACAGTGTGGTGACTCCAATCTTTGTCTCCTTAACATGTTCTAATAACCTATGATCCACCATAAAATAATCGAGCCTTGAATAAGACCTGTGGACTGAAGAAAAGAAAGTGTAGTCCCTTTCCTTTGCGTGCTCTCCATGCGTCAATCATATGGCAAATATGCAATTTCTGTCCTATTTTTTTTTTAAGAGTTTGCTACCCACTCCCTGTGAACTAGAAGTACTATCCAATGTTGGATCTAAGCAAAAATTAAGATCTCCTGCCAAAATCACCTCACCTGCCCTGAAATCCATCAGTTTGTTCAGGACCTGAGACAGGAATTTGGTTGAATTTCTATTAGGGCTATAAACATTTGCCAGGGTAAGAACCCTTTCACCCACCCTCACCTTCAAAAAGAGGTAGCGACCCTCCATATCTGCGCTCCTCTCCAAGAGCACAAACTTGGTCCTTTTGACCAAGGGCCCTCTTGATAGGGGAGTCAATATAGAACCAATTGGGGAAGGAATCGGAGAATAATCTGACATGTGTGTCCTGTGAGAGGTGGGTCTCCTGAAGAAACACCACGTCTGCCTTAAATTGCTCTAATTCTCTTAACACCTTGTGTCTCTTAAGAGGGGAGTTCAACCCTTTAACATTATATGTGAGACAAGTGAACACTGACATTTAATCTTTAAATAGAACTACCTTGTAATGTCGCATGTTGCTCTTTGAATCCCTATACGGAGCCTCTGCAGGACCAGATCCCCCCCCCCCCTCCGCATGGGGATTGGGGTATGGGGGGGGGGGGAACAGGGCCAGCGGGCGGCCGAAAAGATTTAAGCCCATCAACTCTTCATGCTTAACGCAGCCACCCTCCCCCGGACACCCCCCATCCCTCCCCCGTTCCATCCCCCGTCCAATATTTCAGATTTTTAAATCATGTACAATAATCTACTCCATTTGTCGCCTAACATCACTCCCGGTCATCTTCTACCTAATTGGGCATATCTGGGGCAGAGATATCCAAATCTCTACAAAAATCCTGCAGGTTCTCTATATGTTTCAGTCTGACTGTTGTACCTGCTTTCACAACGTTCAGAGATGTAGGGAAACCCCAGCTGTATTTTAAATTTGCCTTTTTCAGGACTTCTAACAGAGGTCTTAACTGACGTCTCCTGGACAAGGTCCCTGCCGAGATATCGGCAAAAATCTGGACCACTGTCCCATCAAATTTTACCGGCTGAACTCTTCTGAGATTGGTCCAGATCCTTGCCTTGTCTTCGTAATGATGAAATCTGATAATAACGTCTCTAGGTGTATCTTCACTGACGCTTGGGGGTTTCCTTATCCTATGGATCCGATCAATCTTTAATTCTTCTTTAGGACCTCTGTCTAATATTGGATTGAAGATAGCTTTTATTTTGGTGGTCAGGTCTTCGCCATGTTGTTCTGGTAAGCCTCGCAATCTTAAATTTTGTCTGCGACTTTGATTTTCTTGCTCTTCTATTTTATACAATATGTCCCATTGGGCCATTTGTAGATTCCTTATTTGTTGTTTTAATTCCAGTATTTCTCGGTCTTGTTTATCTGAAGCCTCCTCCACTATTTCCACTCGCTTCAGCAGGTGGCCCATATCGGTTCTAACATTTAGGATCTCAGATTTAATTAAGTTTTCTAGCTTAGCAAACATCTCTAAGAATTTGTTTTTTGTTGGTAGAGATTCCATGATATTCTCCTCCTCAAGGCTAAGGTCTTTCCCTTCTTCTCTGGATAATCCGCCGCGAGCGCCTTTATTCTTCCCTGGGTCTTTTTTCTTATCCTTTCCTCCCTGCTGTCTGCTTTCCTGCGCTGGGCTCTTTGGACTTCCCGAATTTGCCTCCTTCAGGTACTTCTGGATAGAGCTAGAGTTTAAGCTATCTCTCGGCTTCATTGATTCCGCCGCTCTTTGGGGGCACCCTCGCATGTTCACCACCGCACACCAGCCCTTCCTCTCTCTCCTGCACTGCTCTCCTTTTTTCTTCTCTTCGCTCTACACCACCTTATCTCCCGTAGGGCGTGTTTGTCACTGAGCTGTGCGATCCCAGCGGTCGAAAGTTTCACTCCAGGGTTAGGGTTGAATGCTAATATTTCAGAATTGTACCCATTTACAATTTCCCTGCCCAGTGACTCCTCTAGCTGAAATCTAGACAACCACCCTCTACAGTAATCTGTTTTTTTTTTTTTTTTTCTTAAAATACAAAAAAGGATCTTAACACATGTCTTGACACAGCAAGCTCTTTAAGCCAGCTTTACAATAACCCAAGGGAGTACACAGGGAGGCCTAGCTCCCCTTTTTTTCCTTTACCAGGCGCTTTACAAGTATATTAAAGAAACTTCTGCAGCCATTGCATGTCATCAGTGCTGTATTTTGGCCTAGGCCAACAAGGCCCAGGCCGCGCCCCCCCCTACAAAAAAGCCCCCCCTCTGCCTCCCGAGTCAGTCCATTGCTTTGCTGGCCGAGCGTCTCTCACATTGAGCACACACAGCGTGTGCTCACAGTTCCCCCCTCTCCCTCCCCTCCCCTCTGCATAGACAGGAGAGAGAACTTGTCAGCGTCTCCTCTGGTGTTGTGATTCCCGAGGTCGGATTGTGTCTTCAGTGGGCAGACTCATCTACAGTCTGTATATCCTGGAGGGTGAGAATAAAATCCTGATCTTCTTCACTGTCTCTCCTTAAACCTCACACAGGCCTTATCTGTGCTTTGACTTTGTTTCTCTTATCTCCCTGTGATCTGAAATATGACTCTCTGATAATTAACCCTTTGTGTCCTTGCTGTGCTTTACTACTCTTCTTCAATGGACACATGTACACTGCTGCTTACATATATGGTTAACTCTTTACAGCTCACTATCTGCAGGCTGGTGATTCTGGAATCAATGGCATTTAACACCTTAGTGTCTGCTTTTATATGTGGTTAACCTTTCATAGCTCCTTGTATCTCTGAGCCCCTTTTCACATTGATGCTACTTTGAAATCACGCTATTTCACTTGAAGTAGTGCGATTTCAAAGTAGCAAGGTCAGCGTGATTTCAGGTGCTACTTGATGGACATTTGTGTGGCTTCATTCACAGATGTCTATTGAAGTCGCACCTGAAATCGGCAAAAGTAGTACAGAAACGACTTTTGCAAATCGGTGCGACGCTGCAAAATCAGTGTAGCACCGATTGGAACAGTGCCATTGCCTCCAATAGCCTGCGACTTGTCATGCGATTTGATCTCTCAAATCGCATGACAAATTGCTCCAATGTGAACCTAGGCCTAGGCTCAGTTCACACTGGCTTTGATGGGCACTGACGAGGCTGCACTGATGAGCACTAATGAGGCTGCTTTGATGAGCACTAATGAGTCTGCATTGATGGGCACTGACGAAGCTGCACTGATGGGCACTGACGAAGCTGCACTGATGGGCACTGATGAGACAGCTTTGATGGGCACTGATGAGGCTGCTTTGATGGGCACTGATGAGGCTGCTTTGATGGGCACTGATGAGGCTGCATTGCTGGGCACTGAGGCAGCTTTGATGGGCACTGATGAGGCTGCATTGATGGGCACCGATGAGGCTGCATTGATGGGCACCGATGAGGCTGCATTGATGGGCACCGATGAGGCTGCATTGCTGGGCACCGATGAGGCTGCATTGCTGGGCACCGATGAAGCTGCATTGATGGGCACTGACGAAGCTGCACTGATGAGGCTGTTTTGATGGGCACTGATGAGGCTGCTTTGATGGGCACTGATGAGGCTGCTTTGATGGGCACTGATGAGGCAGCTTTGATGGGCACTGATGAGGCAGCTTTGATGGGCACTGATGAGGCAGCTTTGATGGGCACCGATGAGGCAGCTTTGATGGGCACCGATGAGGCAGCTTTGATGGGCACCGATGAGGCAGCTTTGATGGGCACCGATGAGGCAGCTTTGATGGGCACCGATGAGGCTGCTTTGATGGGCACCGATGAGGCTGCTTTGATGGGCACCGATGAGGCTGCTTTGATGGGCACCGATGAGGCTGCATTGATGGGCACCGATGTGGCTGCATTGATGGGCACCGATGTGGCTGCATTGATGGGCACCGATGTGGCTGCATTGATGGGCACCGATGAGGCTGCATTGATGGGCACCGATGAGGCTGCATTGATGGGCACCGATGAGGCTGCATTGATGGGCACCGACGAGGCTGCATTGATGGGCACCGACGAGGCTGCATTGATGGGCACTGACGAGGCTGCTTTGATGGGCACTGACGAGGCTGCTTTAATGGGCACCGATGAGGCTGCTTTAATGGGCACTGATGAGGCTGCACTTGGTACCCACTTTTAACCACTTCAATATTGGGCACTTTCACCCCCCTCCTTCCCAGACCAATTTTTAGCTTTCAGCGCTGTCACATTTTGAATGACAATTGCGCGGTCATGCAACACTGTACTCAAATTACATTTTTATGTTATTTTTTCACACAAATAGAGCTTTTCTTTGGTGGTATTTAATCACCACTGGGATTTTTATTTTTTACGCTACAAATAAAAAAAGACTGAACATTTAAAAAAAAAAAAAACATTTTTATTAGTTTCTGTTATAAAATTTTGCAAATAAGTATTTTCTTTTAATAAATTTTGACCAAAAAAGATGCTGCTACATCTCTTTGGTAAAAATAACCCAAATCAGTGTTTATTTGGTGTTGGCAGTGATGGGGGACAGACAGATGTTTTATGGGGACACAGACATGTGTATGGGGACAGGGGTGCTTGGTGAACTGTTTGTGGGGTGATCTGTAACAGCTCTCTGTGTAAAATCATTCTTGCACAGAGAGCTGTCACAGATCTGCAGTCCCCCCCCCCCCCCTCTGCACTGAGCTTGGCGGGGAGAACTGTCACAGAGACATGCGTCTCTGTTTACATTGTGACGGCTGTGATTGGACACAGCCGTCACGTGATCGGGAGGGCCGATCACAGCGCCCATATCCCGATCTCTGCTCAGCTGGATTCTGTGATCATAATGATCACAGGACCAAGCCGCAGCGTGCCTTGTGGCCGTGCTGCGAGCACTCGCTCTGAGGAACGTTCCTGAATGTCCACTCAGGACAAGGAAATGACCACCCGGCCGTTTATGTGCAGTGGCCGGGTGGGAGGTGGTTAATGTACAGAGAGAAAGAGGTGGAGCTCTAAAAAGAAAAGGTGGGGCCTAAAGAGGAAAGGGTGTGGTTTACAGATGACAGGGCGGGTCTTAAACAGGAAGGGGCTTGGCACTGACAGGAAAGGGTGGGTCGTATTTAAATTAGGGGGTGCACAAGTTTAGTCAGGCCTAGGGCAGCACAAAACCTAAATACACCTCTGTATGTCATATCATAGTCCTACCATGAGGTTAATACAGCTATCTAGATATTACCTCAGATTGCTGGTCTTCTCTCCCAGGGTAACTCTCCAGGGGGACCTCTGGCGACCACAACTCCAGCCCGTTTCTCAGGTTAATACTCACAGTCGATTTCCAGATTTCCAGCAATCCCACAAGCCTCTACCTCAGGTTATCCCTGGGGAAATCCGGAGGGCTGAAAAGATGGCTTCCAGCACACCGCTGCCACCGGCTGTACTCAAAGGTTTCAGAGAGGCTGGATAGGCGGCTTCTAGCATGCCTTTACCACGGCAATACCCGGGGATGACCGAGAGGCTGAAAGGGGCGGAAGGGGCGGCTCTGGGGTGGCTCAGAGAGGACTTGCTCCAGGAACGGATCCAGGCTGACAACAGGGGGGAGGGAGGAGGGTACACACAGCCCGCGCAGAGGGCCCCAGGCCGGCCCGTAGACCTCGGCTATTTGCCAAGTCAGCTGTAATACTTGCGGCTCCGGCCACTAGATCGCCGGACCCACTCTACACTTGCTGGTGTCTTCGGCATCACAGGCAGATCAGCCGCCCGCTACCACAACGCCGCCGTCAGGCCCATCCCCCAACTCTTGTGCGTCACATCCTGATCCTCGTGATCTTTATTCTAAGCAAAAAAAATTGTGATTCTCATTTTGGCCAGAATCGTGCAGCTCTACCTCATCAGCATCCTCTCATCACCGCAGCCAGCCTGACATTATGCTGTGGCTACATCACTCCCAATTGCTTGTCCATGACTGGTGTTTCCTCCCTCCAGGGTCCCATTACTCAACCAATCTCAGAGCCAACATCATAGCCAATTAATTGCTCTGCATCCATTTGCAGCAAGTGGCTGACACTATGCTCAAATAACTCAGCAGGCTCCTCTATGCCAGATGGCAGGGCAACAGCGGTGGTAGTTGTGGATGAAGAGTTAGACTGAGAATATTCCATTATGGCACTTGGTGATGACTGTGAGATAGTCTGACCCTGGGTGCCAGAAGGAGGAGGAAGACAGCTTAGATAGCCACTCAATCACCACCACGTGCTATGGAACCACCTATGTGTAAAGCACACCAAGCACCTGAAAAAAAGGGGAAATGAGTAGACATGTGCACTGACGAAAAATTCATTCGATTTTTTTTTTTTTAATTTCAGAAATCCGACAATTCGAAATAACGAACTAATAATAACTATTAACCACTTCAGCCCCGGAAGGATTTACCCCCTTCCTGACCAGAGCACATTTTACAATTTGGCACTGCGTCGCTTTAACTGCTAATTGCGCGGTCATGCAATGCTGTACCCAAACGAAATTTGCGTCCTTTTCTTCCCACAAATAGAGCTTTCTTTTGATGGTATTTGATCACCTCTGCCGTTTTTATTTTTTGCGCTATACACGGAAAAAGACCGAAAATTTTGAAAAAAAATGATATTTTCTACTTTTTGTTCTAAAAAAAATCCAATAAACTCAATTTTAGTCATACATTTAGGCCAAAATGTATTCGGCCACATGTCTTTGGTAAAAAAAATGTCAATAAGTGTATATTTATTGGTTTGCGCAAAAGTTATAGCGCCTACAAACTAGGGTACATTTTCTGGAATTTACACAGCCTTTAATTTATGACTGCCTATGTCGTTTCTTGAGGTGCTAAAATGGCAGAGCAGTACAAAACCCCCACAAATGACCCCATTTTGGAAAGTAGACACCCCAAGGAAATTGCTGAGAGGCATGTTGAGGCCATTGAATATTCATTTTTTTTGTCCCAAGTGATTGCATAATGACAAAAAAAAAAAAAAAAAAAAAATTACAAAAAGTTGTCATTAAATGATATATTGCTCACACAGGCCATGGGCATATGTGGAATTGCACCCCAAAATACATTTAGCTGCTTCTCCTGAGTATGGGGATACCACATGTGTGGGACTTTTTGGGAGCCTAGCCGCGTACGGGGCCCCGAAAACCAATCACTGCCTTCGGGATTTCTAAGGGCATACATTTTTGATTTTACTCCTCACTACCTATCACAGTTTTGAAGGCCATAAAATGCCAAGATGGCATAAACCCCCCCAAATGACCCCATTTTGGAAAGTAGACACCCCAAGCTATTTGCTGAGAGGCATGGTGAGTATTTTGCAGCTCTCATTTGTTTTTGAAAATAAAGAAAGACGAGAAATTTTTTTTTTTTTTTCAATTTTCAAAACTTTGTGACAAAAAGTGAGGTCTGCAAAATACTCACTATACCTCTCAGAAAATAGCTTGGGGTGTCTACTTTCCAAAATGGGGTCATTTGGGGTTTTTTTTTGCCACCTGGGCATTCCATGGCCTCCAAAACTGTGCTAGGCAGTGAAGAGTGAAATCAAAAATTTATGGCCTTAGAAAGCCTGAAGGCGGTGCTTGGTTTTCGGGGTCCCGTACGCGGCTAGGCTCCCAAAAAGTCTCACACATGTGGTATCCCCGTACTCAGGAGAAGCAACAGAATGTATTTTGGGGTGTAATTTCACATATTTCCATGGCATGTTTGAGCAATACATCATTTAGTGACAACTTTGCGCAAAAAAAAATAAAAAAAATAAAAAATTGTCTCTTTCCCGCAACTTGTGTCGCAATATAAAATATTCCATGGACTCGACATGCCTCTCAGCAAATAGCTTGGGTTGTCTACTTTCCAAAATGGGGTCATTTGGGGGGGTTTTGAACTGTCCTGGCATTTTATGCACAACATTTAGAAGCTTATGTCACACATCACCCACTCTTCTAACCACTTGAAGACAAAGCCCTTTCTGACACTTTTTGATTACATAAAAAATTTTTTTTTTTTTGCAAGAAAATTACTTTGAACCCCCAAACATTATATATTTTTTTAAAGCAAATGCCCTACAGATTAAAATGGTGGGTGTTTCATTTTTTTTCCCACACAGTATTTGCGCAGCAATTTTTCAAACGCATTTTTTTGGGAAAAAACACACTTTTTGAAATTTTAATGCACTAAAACACACTATATTGCCCAAATGTTTGATGAAATAAAAAAGATGATCTTAGGCCGAGTACATGGATACCAAACATGACATGCTTTAAAATTGCGCACAAACGTGCAGTGGCAACAAACTAAATACATTTTTAAAAGCCTTTAAAAGCCTTTACAGGTTACCACTTTAGATTTACAGAGGAGGTCTACTGCTAAAATTACTGCCCTCGATCTGACGTTCGCGGTGATACCTCACATGCATGGTGCAATTGCTGTTTACATTTGACGCCAGACCGACGCTTGCGTTCGCCTAAGCGCGAGAGCAGGGGGGACAGGGGTGCTTTTTTTTTTTTTTTTTTTCTTTATTATTATTATTTTCTTTTATCTTATTTTTAAACTGTTCCTTTCATTTTTTTTTTTAAATCATTTTTATTGTTATCTCAGGGAATGTAAATATCCCCTATCATAGCAATAGGTAGTGACAGGTACTCTTTTTTGAAAAAATTGGGGTCTATTAGACCCTAGATTTCTCCTCTGCCCTCAAAGCATCGGACCACACCAAGATCGGTGTGATAAAATGCTTTCCCAATTTCCCAATGGCGCTGTTTACATCCGGCGAAATCTAAGTCATAAAATGCTCGTAGCTTCCGGTTTCTTAGGCCATAGAGATGTTTGGAGCCACTCTGGTCTCTGATCAGCTCTATGGTCAGCTGGCTGAATCACTGGCTGCATTTTCAGGTTCCCTGTTGAGACAGGAGAGCCAGAGAAAAACACGGAAGACGTTGGGGGGGGGGGGCATTCTCTCCCACGGCTTGTAAAAGCAGTCTAGAGGCTAATTAGCCGCTAGGATTGCTTTTACATGAAAGCCGACCGTTGGCTGAAAAGAATGATACCAAGATGATACCTAAACCTGCAGGCATCATTCTGGTATAACCACTCAAAGTCGTGAATGGCGTACCTGAAGACAAAAAAATGGTTAACAATAAAGCACAGTAAACGGTAAAGTATAAAAAATTGCATACCTGAAAAACAAACATGATAAAACATAATAACAATAAAACATTGCAGAATAGAATACAGTAAAAAAGAGCAGAACAAGAGAGAGAGAATAGAGAGAGAGAGAGAGAACAATAAAACGACAACTATTTTATTTTATTTTATATTTTTGTATGTTTTTTTTTTACACTTTTTTTTGTAACTAACTTTTATAACGGTAACCGGTTCCAGGTTCGGGTCTCTCAAAATGCGATGGCATCTTGGGAGACCCTGTGAAAGTGTGCCTAGTCTGTGCAATGCTGTACCCTACGCTAATACTCAACTAGTGTATGGTAGCGTTCAAAACATTCACCAATGCAAAGACCAGGATTGTCAGGACAGGAGGGACAATAATAGCGGGTGTCACGTCTATATCCGCGCTTGCTGCAGACACGACATCTTTTTTGGGGGGGTTCGTTGGGTAGGGGTACTCGGGAGGACATAAAGAAAATGCCTCTCATGCAGCCGACTGCATTCGGTTGGGGATGTGAATGGGGGAAGTACGGGCGCTGCAGAAGTGGTGGGTTCCCAATTAGGATTGGCGAATGCAGCAGGAAGGGCACTATGGGCACGACGGGCCTGTGTTTGTCTTCTTGGTGGCAGCGGGACACTACTTGTGCTTGCCACCTCACCAGCTTGAACTGCACTTATGGGACTCGCCACGTCACCAAGTGTTACTGCAGTGCTGGTTTGACTACGACCGGGGTGTACTAGGCCGCTGGCGCTTGCCAGTTCACCAAAACGCTACCAAAAAAACTGTTAGCGATCGCAGGGATCAGGCCTGACTCTGCGAACGCTGCAGTTATGCGTTTAGTGTTTTGTAAGGGACAGTGATCGATCGATACTGCACTTGGGTGGGCTGGGCTGGGCCGGGCGAAGGGGCAAAACGCAGGTGCTAGCAGGTATCTGGGCTGATCCCGCTAACACTGCGTTTTTGGGAACCCTAAACTGCTGGGGACGCTAGTATAGATCTGATCGGATCAGATATTGATCCGATCAGATACTATACCACTAAGGGAGGCGTATGCTGCGTGCGTGGGTGTTAGCGGTACTGGCGCTAATCTGACGCTGCCTGGGGCGACGCATATCACCGCCGGGCGATCAGGGGGCTAAACCTTTATTCGGTAATAAACACCGGGTGCCCTGACACTATAAAAAATAAACGAACTAACCAGCGTCACCCGTAACGGTTATACGGTGATCAGTGGTGAAAGGGTTAACTAGGGGGCAATCAAGGGGTTAAAACATTTATTAGGTAGTATATGGGGGTCCCTGTCGCTATAACACGCTGACGGCGAACCTAAATATTTAGGTCCCTAACTAGCGTCACCAGCGACACTAATACAGCGATCAGAAAAATGATCGCTTAGTGACACTGGTGACGGGGGGGGTGATCAAGGGGTTAAAACTTTATTAGGGGGGGTTAGGGGGGTACCCTAGACCTACAGGGGGCTAACTCTAATTGCCCTAACACACTAACTGTCACAAACTGACACTAATGCAGTAATCAAAAAAAACCTGCTTGGTGTCAGTTTGTGACAGGGGGGGGGTGATTGGGGGGGATCGGGGGGCAATCGGGGGGGGGGATCGGGGTGTTTAGTGTGCCTGGCATGTTCTACTGTGTGTGTTTGTGTTGTGCACTCACATTACAGTCTTCTCTCCTCGGCCCGGAACGGAAAATACCGAGCCGAGGAGAGATGACATCATTTCCTCTGCCTCTGTGTACAATACAGAGGCAGGGAAATGATCCCATTGGCTGGGAGCGATCGCGAGGGGGGGGCCACGAATGGATGGCCTCCCCCTCACCACCGATCGCCGGGGGAGATTTGCCGACCGCCGCAGGCACCAATCGGACCCCCCACCCGCGGGCAGGCAGGGACGTACAGGTAAGCCCTTTTGCCTGCCCGTGTCGCTCTGCCGACGTACATCGGCGTGCGGCGGTCGGAAACTGGTTAAATTATAGGTATTTGAATTTCCTTTCAAATTTGGCTGTTAGTGAACGTAACGAATATGAATTTATCTTAAGTAACAAATTATCCGAAATAACGAATGCCACATCTAAACAAAAGGAACAGAACAAATTAATAATAATAATAAAAAGTTTATTATTGTCATTTAAGATTACCGTATATACTCAAGTATAAGTCGTTCCGAGTATAAGTCGAGGCCCCAATTTACCACAAAAAAATGGGAAAAACTTATTGACTCGAGTATAAGACGAGGGTGAGAAATGCACAGCTACTGTAAGTGGAAAAGAGGGTCAACAATGCCCATTTGCAGCCTCACTGTGCCCATTTGCATGCCTTACTATGCCCATTTGCAGCCATAGGTCCCCTGAAATTCAAACGCGGTAGTTAAGGGTTCCTAGATGCCCTCTAGCTGCAGCCAAAATTTGGGGTCTCTGAACCCAAAGGGTCCCGAAATGACATTGCTGCAGATGGACACAGTTGACCGAATTTGGGGCCCCGTATCTCGGGGCCACTTGGTGCTAGGAACCCCAAATTTGGTGTGCAAACCCAGTGGAACTAGCACAATAAAATATCCAAAGCTGGGGTTTCCAGCACCAAGTGGCTTTTCTTTAGCAAAAAATTTCATTTTCCGAACTGACTTTGGGGCCCCGTATCTCAGAGCCACTTGATGCTAGGAACCCCAAATTTGGTGTGCAAACCCAGTGGAACTGGTACCACAATATATCTAAAGCTGGGGTTTCTAGCACTAAGTGGCCCCGAGATACAGGGCCCCAAAATCGGTTCAGAAAATGTCAAGCACTTTTCTGCAGCAGAGAATGACATTTTCCAGACCGGGTTTGGGGCCCCGTATATCAGGGCCACTTTGTGCTAGGAACCCCAGCTTTGGATATGTTGAGGTACCAGTTCCACTGGGTTTGCACACCAAATTTGGGGTTCCTAGAACCAAGTGGCAACACACCAATGTGTGTTGCATCACTTCCTGTCACACACATTGGTGTCAGCAACAAATGCCTTTTCAATTCTACCGTATGCGAGTACCTTTCCATGCGTTTGTTAATAAAACGGTTTGATACAGATTACACTATTTGGGCTCCCTCTCTCTCTTCCATGACGTACAATATATAATGGAAACTCCTCATAGCCAGCACTAAGGACGGTCTTCTTCCTGTATTGCTACACAGTGGCACATACTGTGGATGCTTTTAACCCCAGGAGGGGGAAGAAGAATCTGGTGAGTGCAGCCGCAATAGGAACACGAACTAAGATATGCACGGTGTGTTCACTCACTGAAAAGTCCATCAGACTAGAAAGAGGATTTTCTTCACGGGCACAAGAGCACTTTATCATTTATATTTACTTTTAGGAATTTTTGACTTTTTCGATGATTTTTATTAGTTTATTTGAAATGGACAATATGGAAATGCAGACATAGAAAATCTGCTTGTTGTAAGTTTAATAACACTAATAATACTTTAGATAGTATGCTAATTATTGCACCTAAATTGTTTCAGTATGCACAACAATTTATTTAGCGTTTTAGTGTATTCATTTTACCTTTATCCTAACGGGTATCAGATGTAAGTATATTAACTACAATTGCACTTTAGAGTGTTTTCAGCACGCACAACAGTTTGATAGTAGCTTAATTTTGTCTTGGATATCATATATACTGGTTTTCCACACCAAGGATCACACATTTTGTTTGATTTTAATTTCGATGCAGGATCACACTGTATAAGTAATTTTTGGTTTATTTTGCATTAAACACTTATAATTTACATGGTGTAATATCTTCTTAGTCGTCAGGTTTTTTTCCATAAGGAAGCAGCTTAAGGATTTTTACACCATTATGTGTTAGCAGTAGAACAGCGCCATATCTACTTTGTTTTCCTATCATATGACATTGCTCCACTTAGTGGTAGTAATTAGTAGAGGCAGCAATTCTATTAACCCCCTCCAACTCTTTATGTAGTATTCAGTCGCGGAGATTTCCTTTTTCTTTCATTAAAACTATATTTCACAATACAAAAAAAAAAAAAAATGACAACACATAGGACATCTAAAATTTAAGTAGGACTCCACGTGGTTTCCCCTAGGGGGTATAATACCATATATTGTGTAAGAAATATTTTACACAATATATGGTAATATACCCTCTAGGCCAGCGGTAGGCAACCTCGGCCCTCCAGCTGTGGTTAAACTAACAATCCCATCATGCCTCTGCCTCTAGGAGTCATGCCTGTGATTGTCAGGGTTCTGCAATGTCTCATGGGACTCGTAGTTTTAAAACAGCTGGAGGGCCGAGGTTGCCTACCCCTGCTCTAGGGGAACCTTGTGGCGTCCTACCTAAATTTTAGATGTCCTAGAGAATGAAGGCAGTGATAACAGATTTATGGAAGAAGTATGAGGATGTGGCAGTAGGAACGGATTATAGTGGCGGTAAAAATAGGAGGCAGTGGGACCAGATAATGGAGAAGGAAGTGAGAGAAGACAGCGAGACCAGATTACCGAGGAGATAAGGAGGGGCGACAACGAGACCAGATTATGGAGCTGGTAGGAAGAGAAGACAGAGAGACCTGATAATGGAGGAGGTAGGGAGAGGAGGCAGTAAGACTAGATTTGGGGGGAGATAGAAAGAGGAGGCATTGATAACAGATTGTAGAAGAAACAGGAAGAGCGGAATGTGGGATTATGGAGGAGGTAGTAACAGAAACACTGAAGTGAGATTATGAAAGAGGCAGAGGCAATGGGATTGGATTATGAAGGATGTATAGTTTCTCACAGAACACTTTTTTTTGCAATTGGATTTCTTTTGTGGAACTAATAACTCTGCAATCCAATGAACTTGAGGAAATGCCAACACCGGCCCAGTCCACCCCTGAAGAGCATCTTTCCAATCTTCAACCACTGTTGTTTTTGCTGAAGACTCTTGTCCAGAACTACACGACAATCAAAACTTTTTTTTAAATGAACAGAAAGTACCTCAGGACTGCTGAAAGGACCGCGTTTGCCATCACCGCCTCTAAAAATAGAAAATGCGCTCCAAAAGCTTTTCAATGGTGTTTTAATAAAATAAATTGCTGGCTCATAGGAAGAAGAATTATACGCAGGAAACATGTGACCATGACTTAAAATTCCAGCTAGGATAGAATTTGAAAAAAAAATTGAATTATTTTTTCATATAAACACGAATAGATTAAAACATAAAAAATAAATAAAATATTTCAAAATAGTTATTTGGTCAATTAACTTTTGGAAACGGTTAGTTAAATTTAGCTCTGTCATTATACAAGGCCACTTACCTGTCTCGAGGTGGTGGCAAAAAATTTCACAAAAGTATGGGACAGACGGGTGGAATCCCCGGATCCAAATGCAGACTCTGGTGGATCCTAAACTGGGTATAGCAGAGCGGGGAGGAGGGGGGGGTGTATTTCATCAATCAATAGGCTCTGAAGGTTGTTTGTGGGAACAGAATATCCTTGTGATTCCGTCTGCACAGGTGGTCCGAGCGTACAGTTTGTTAGCGTTTTGTTTTTGTTTTTTTGTTGTTGTGCGTTTTAGTTTTTTATTGTGTATCCGAGCCTGGGTATGCCCAATAGGCTCTGTAATGTGTTGTACTTCACTTTCAAAAACCTGCAATAAAACCTTTTTTTTTTTGAAAATTAAGAGCCCATGACATAGTCTCTTTACCACCTGATCAGCTGTGACCAATCACAGGAAGTGCCAGTATTCGGCTTTCCTCAGTTTGTGCCGACAAGACGCGAGCAGAGGAGAGATGATCGATGGCTCTCCCGATGGGGGGGGGTCTGCACTGAATATTAGCACAGCCCCCCTCAGAGGTGCCCATCACAGATGTCAATCAGTGCCCATTAGTAATGCCTGCCAATGCCCATCAGTGCCACCTATCAGTGCCGCCTCATCAGTGAAGGAGAAAACAACATTTTATAACAGATTTTTTTTTTTTTTTAAATGTAAGTCTTTTATAATTTGTTTAGCAAAAAATTAAAAACCCCAGTGGTGATTAACCACTTCCATACCGGGCATTTTCACCCGCTTCCTGCCCAAGCCAATTTTCAGCTTTCAGCGCTGTCGCACTTTCAATAACAATTGCGCGGTCATACAACGCTGTACCCAAATGAAATTTTTATAATTTTTTCCCCACTAATGGAGCTTTCTTTTGGTGGTATTTGATCACCCCTGTGGTTTTTATTTCTTGCGCTATAAACAAAACAAGAGAGTGACAAAAAAAAAAAAACACAATATTTTTTACTTTTTGCTATAATAAAAAATATCCCAATTTTTTTTTTTTAAACAAATTTTTAATTTTTTCCTCAGTTTAGGCCGATATGTATTCTTCTACATATTTTTGGTAAAAAATATCCCAATAAGCGTATATTTATTGGTTTGCGCAAAAGTTATAGCATCTACAAAGTAAGGGGATAGATTTATAGCATTTTCATTATGATTTATTTTTTTTACTAGTAATGGCGGCGATCTGCGATTTTTATCGTGACTGCGATATTGCGGCGGACACATCGGACAATTTTGACACATTTTTTGGGACCATTCACATTTATACATGCGATCCGTGCTATAAAAATGCATTGATTACTGCATAAATGTGACTGGCAATGAAGGGGTTAACCAGGAGGGGGCGCTGTAGGTGTTAATTATGTTCCTAGGGAGTGATTCTAACTGTGGGGGGAGGGCACTCACAAGGGGAGGAGATCGATCGGTGTTCCTCTGTACAAGGAACACACCATCGGTGTCCTCCCATCTGACAGGACGTTGATCTGTGTGTTTACATACACAGATCCACGGTCCTGCTCGGTTACCGGGCAATCGCGGGTGCCCGGCGGACATCGCGGCCGCCGGGCACGCGCACCGGGACCCGAGTGACGCGGTGGGCACGCGCCCTCTGGGGGTCCTCGAAGGCCGCGCCGTCATATGACCCAGATCCCCGGATCCAACTCCTTAAATGTAACCTTAACCCCTGACCTAACATAACCCTTAAAGCTGACCATACAATCCGATTGTACAATCAGTTTTAAATCTACTATCAACTATGTAGTGTAAGTACTTTCCTGGATACAATATGAATGGATAGGGGGGGGAGTGGCCTGGACATGGTCGGGTGAAGACACGCTCTGTTAGAGCTCCGGGGCTGGTAGATCTGCTCGGATAAATGTTTAAAGACTAGCGGCCGACGTAGCGGTATGAACGCTGGCAACAGATACCAAACTCGTTCCGCAAAAGAGAGAGTACATCCCCGCATTGTACAGGGGGACATCCAGCAGTACCTTATTATACCCTCACGTACTATCCTGGGCGCGGCACAAGAGACGCTGCAAGGTCGGAGGGGAGGTGCGAGGGAAATCACGGAGCCTCCGGGCTTGGCGTTTGAAACAGACTCAGCGATGGTGGACTCGGCATCTCCTCCTGTAAGCCCGCCAGAAGCGTCATACAGTTTGCAACCCAGTGACGGAGGCAGTCTAGAGGGAGACATCCGAGGTATAAGAGCGCTGTTAAGCACACTACCTACCTGTCGGGATATCGAGGCTCTGATCCGGAGACTAGAAGAAACACACCGCCAAGACATCCAAGCGGTAAGAGCTGATATCCACATACTTTCAGAGAGAACCAAGGCGGGGGAGGAAACAGTATCCTTAGTGGAACAGCGGGTGGGGACACTGGAAAAGGCACTGGCTACCCAGGCGGCCATGACGGTTGATCTCCAGCTCCATACCGAGGAACTTGAAGACAGAAGCCGCAGAAATAACTTGCGGCTAAGGGGTATCCCGGAGACACGGGGTACCGAGGACCTCCAGGAAATTGTCAAGGCGGTTATCCAGATAATTTTAAAAACACCGGAAAAGGTAGTGGACATAGACAGAGTTCATAGAGCTGTGGGCCCTAGACCAAAAGATTCAGAGAAACCGAGAGACGTGGTCTGCCGGGTACACCGTTTTCAAGAGAAAGACAATACTTAGAGCAGCTTGGGAAGCAGGGGACATTGACTTCAGAGGGTCTGCTATCAAGGTCCTACCAGATTTATGCCGAGCAACCCTCCAACGTAGAGCCAGCTTACGTCCTATTTTGGATCTAGCTAAAGAACGGGGGTGTACCTATAGATGGGGATACCCGCTGTCAGTGAGGTTCCGCAGAGACTCAATATCTTTCTCTGTTTATACACCAGAAGACCTCCCGGGATTTTTTGATTTTCTAGATGTGGCACCTATCCAGATTTCCAACTGGCTCACATATATCCCGCATACAGGGGGGCGTTCGCGCTCCTTGAATAGACAGAGACTGCGGAGGGACTCTCAACGACGCCAACAATGGCAGCAAGGGGGATCTCAAAACCCTATGGGGGATTAGTATACAATCTTGTGATTATAGAGAGAGGGGGAAGAGGGGAGTAGAGAGGGAGGGGGAGGGAGGGAAGGAAAAGAGGAAAGGAAAGTAGAGATATGGTAGATTAGGAGGTTATGGCAAAGGGCCTGAATAGAATTTTGGGCCAGGAATTATACAATAGTACTATTGTTTCATATAAGGAGATATGACATAACTGAGAACTTTTATTTGTATGGAATTCTCTTTTCCTTTTTTTTTTTTTTTTACAGATATTGGTCAGTTACCAATGCTTCACCCCCAGGTTTGGGGGTTGGGAGGGGAGGAGTAGGAGGGAAGGGGGAGGGGGGTATAGGGGAAGATGAGGAGAAGGTAAATGGGGGTTTTTTTTGTGTGTTTTTTTTTTTTTTTCTCTTCTTTTTTTTTTTTTCCCACATTTGAGAGGGTGTGGTTGAGGTTTTTTTTCTGTTTGCCTTTGTGGTTTTCTCACTGGGATCCGTAGGGATGAATTATATAACACTATATAACACTATATTGATAATGTGAATAAGAAGGGCATGTTGATAGCCCCAAATTTTGTTTTTTGTTTGGATATGGTATATAAATCACTATTCGGAGTGGAAAACATTTTTTTTCTTTTTTTTTTCTGTTATTTATGGCTCTGGGTGGGTGGTTAAAGCACGAGAAGACAAATGACATGGTAATAACACTATTTTCTTGGTTTGGTTGCTGTGATTGCAATCCATATGCGTGGGGGGGAGGGAGGGGTGGGGGGGGTCGGGGAGGGGCTTGAGTCCTTCCCCTCTGTTTGCTCCCCCCCCTCCCTCTCCATCCCCTTTCCCTCTGATAAACTTTAATTGCACTAATTTCACATTAACACTGTAGTTATAAATTTTTCTTTTCTTTTTTTTTTCACCGATACTCTCATTTGGAATATTATACTAGATCCTTTTTTTTTTTGTCTTATCATAGGAGCAGTATAAAGGGATAACAATATATAAAAGGAAGTCTGTTTGAGATGAGTCCCTTTTCCTTCCTTGTTATGTCCTCCCTTTTTATTTATTTTTTTTTTTTCTTCCTCCCCAAACCCTCCAATTCTTTAATAAATAAATGACTAAGATGGTATTAATATAAGTAAAGATAAAGGGCAAAGGAGATTTTACCCCCCTCCCCTTTTTCTTTCCTCTTCTTTCTTTTTTTTTTTTTTCTCTTTTGTTTTCTTTTTTTAATAGGAGGAGTAAGAGAGGGAGGAAGGAGAGAGGGGAAAGGGAAAGACTGTGGTTGGTCCTAATTTGAATTTAGACAGCCGCCCTCCCCCCCTCCCTACTATCCAGTGTATTTTTTCTTTTCTCTATTTATCCCTTTTTCTTTATTATTCTTTTCTGTGGTTAGGCCTGGTGTATAAACTGCTCAGGGACTAGGAAGAGCAGACAGCCCCGGAGTTCTACAGCCGACTATTTCTGTCCATAACCCCAATTAAGTTGACGCTCAGATACCGGGTTTAAACGGTGAGCGTAATTTTAGCAAGTTATTGCTAGTTTTGCCCTTGGGTTTTTTTTTTGGTGTTTGTTTTAACCGTTTGTGGTTGGGTAGAGTCACCCTATGGATACTTTAAAGATAATATCATTAAACACGAAAGGCCTAAATACGCCAGAAAAAAGGAGGATACTCTTACAGGATTTGCGGCGTTTTGGATCGGATGTGGTATTTTTACAGGAGACACATTTCAGAAATGATAAAATCCCTATTTTAAAAAGTCGGGCATACCCGGCGGTTTATCACGCCGCAAATCAAACTGCAAAATCAAAGGGGGTTTCAATCCTCCTCTCAAGTAAGATACCTTGGTGTTTGACAGACATGATAAGCGACCCTGGAGGACGCTTTCTGTTCGTGAAAGGAAAAGTAGGAGAAGTTGGCATCACATTGGCAACCTTGTATGCCCCCAATGACCATCAAGAAACCTTTATTGGCAAAGTGCTTAAACAACTGTATGATTTTACGGAAGGCCAGTTGATTATTGGGGGAGATTTAAATGTCGCTTTGAACCCAACAGAGGACACTTCCTCTGGAGGGTCTTCCATCTCCCGTAGCGCACGTAACCACATATCCCAAACTTTACATAAAGGTCAACTGATGGATATATGGCGCTTACTACATCCTACAGAAAAAGATTACACGTTTTTTTCGGCTCCCCATAAATCTTATTCTCGCATTGACTACTTTTTAATCCCACATACCCAACTCCATTCAGTACGAGAGGCCAATATAGGTTCCATTACTTGGTCAGATCATGCACCGATCTTCATGACGTATGACTTGCAAGAGATTCGAAATATGAGATCAACCCAATGGAGATTGAACGAAAGCCTCTTACAGGACAAGGTTGTCCTTGAAGACGTGATTAGAGAATTAGATTTTTACTTCTCTATTAACGATACCCCGGACTGCGACCCTGGTATTGTTTGGGAAGCACACAAAGCGGTTATTAGAGGAGTAGTAATCAAACATGGGGCTAGGATTAAGCGAAAACGTGCGGAACAACTAAATATACTGTTGGAGGAACTTTCCCGGTTAGAGACCAGTCATAAACGGGCCTTGTCCCCTTCGGTGGAGAGGAATCTCCAGGTCAAGAGAACGCAAATCTCAGATCTCCTTCTCTATAGGGCCAAAGCCGCATTACAGATTTGTAGGAAATTTACATACGAGTCAGGTGACAAATGCGGGAGGCTTTTAGCGAGGACATTAAGAGAGCAGAAGCAAACCAATTATATACCACATCTGATATTACCTAATAAGTCTAGGGTGACAAAACCACACGACATAGTCAAAGAATTTCAAGACTATTATAAGGCACTGTACAATCTGCAGAATAAAATACCTTCTCAAGCCCAAATAGACCTGTACCTTTCACGGTCATTAATGCCTCAGTTATCAGAGGCAGATAGGGATTATCTTGACAAACCGATAACAATGGAAGAACTTCAGGGGACATTAAGAACTATTAAATTGAGGAAGGCTCCGGGCCCCGGGTCTGACGGCCCAATATTATAAGACCCTCTTTCCCTCACTAGCTCCATATATGCTTAAACTATTTAATGCCCTTGGATCTTCCGCATCATTTATAAAAGAAACAACACTAGCTCATATTACGGTAATCCCGAAAGAGGGAAAGGACCCTGCTTGTTGCGGAAGTTACCGGCCGATCTCCCTACTTAATGTCGATTTCAAACTGTTTACAAAGGTCTTGGCAAATAGAATTCAACAGTATATCCCGTATCTGATACATCTAGACCAGGAGGGATTTGTCCCTACACGTGAAACAAGAGATAATACAACAAAAGTCCTTAATCTCCTGTACGTAGTTAACAAAACTCAGACACAAGCTGTGTTTTTAAATACAGATGCGGAGAAGGCCTTCGATAGGGTAAACTGGAATTTTATGCGAACAGTCCTTCGATATGGAGGCTTCGGGAATAAAATGTTGCAGTGGATCGCATCTATTTATTCCAATCCGACGGCTCGAGTACGGGCCAATGGAGTGCTATCAGAAGCCTTCCAGATTTATAATGGAACACGCCAGGGATGTCCCCTGTCTCCACTTCTCTTTGCCCTATCGTTGGAACCATTTCTCTGTACTATTAGGTTAAATCAAGATATCACAGGAGTCCAGATAGGAGAGGCTAATTATAAGATTTCGGCATATGCAGACGATATGATGTTCTCCTTGACAAACCCTTTAATAACGATTCCTAACTTAATGAAGGAGTTTGAAGAGTATAGTTCTCTCTCTAACCTACGTATTAATTTCACTAAATCTGAAGCCATGGGGGTTAATTGCCCTCAAACCTCAATAGAACATCTTAAGCAAAATTTTAAATTTAAGTGGACAGACAAAGCATTAACATATCTGGGTACGCAGCTGGCACCTAATGTTGATAAGATTTATGGGTTAAATTTCCCTCCATTGCTTCAAAAAGTGAAGGATTTATTGAATAAATGGAAATTAGGTCTGCATTCTTGGATAGGGCGATGTAACATCATCAAGATGAGTATTCTCCCTAAATTTCTTTTCCTCTTACAGGCACTACCAATACAAATTCCATCTATGTACTTTAAACAATGTCAGAAATTAATTTTTGATTTTATTTGGGCATACAAGCAGCCCCGTTTACAGCGTAGCCAACCAACACGTCCTAAAAGACAGGGGCGATTGGCGGTCCCCGACATACGCAAATATCATCAGGCTATACATCTTAGTCGGGTCGTTGACTGGAATAGACATGGGGATCTGAAGCTCTGGGTACAGATGGAGCATACTCAGTCATCGATCATACTAGGAAGAGCTCCCTGGTGCTTGGCACATATCTCTAAAGAGCTTATTAAACATCCCCTGATAGGAAATACTATCAAAATTAGTGCGGCATTGCTCCCTAATGTTGGGGTAATACCTGAGACCTCCCCCTTATACCCAATATTGGGGAATCCCTTATTTCCCCCAGGGATAGAAGATAGGGCATTTAAACATCTAGTTGAGGCGGGCTGCACACAGGCACATAATTACATAAAAGGGGGGAAATGGCTGACAGTCACGGAGATGATAGAGTTATTCGGATTAAGATTTTGGAGTGCTCTTCAGATCACCCACTTCCTGAGTACCCTCCCGGCACCGAGACAGTTTGAAAGGCCGCTTAATAATTTTGAGAAATTGTGTTCAGAGACGGGAGCAAAATCACATATCCTTTCAGCTAACTATGAGATATTAACTGTAGCAAGCGAAATTGTCCCTTTGAAATGTGTCCAGGAATGGGAACGAGAGCTGGGGAAAAGCTTCAGTATAACACAAAAACAACAAATTCTTAGGTTTACACATGAATCGTCTATTTGTGTGAAGATGCAGGAGACAAATTTTAAAATTTTTACTCGGTGGTATAGAACCCCAGAGAGGTTGAAGAAGTTTTTCCCCCGACTCTTCAGACCTTTGCTGGAGATGTCAACTAGATAGGAGGTACGATGTTGCACATTTTTTGGGATTGTCCCAAGTTAAAGAGTTTTTGGGCAGGGATTAGACATATTCTCCAGACTATCACTAACAGTAGGATACCAGAGGACCCGGACTTTTTTCTTTTACACGTGTCCCAGATACCAGAAAAGGTATATAAGAAGTCAGTGATACGGCATCTATTAGAGGCCTGTGTTCCATTGGCATGGAGGTCGACGTCTCCACCGACGATTGGGATGTGGCTACATAAAGTGAAAGAGATAAGTAAATTAGAGGATCTGGTCCTGTCCTCAAGGCACCAACAAGAGAGATATTCCGAGACTTGGTCTAACTGGAATGTTTTTCTGGCTTCGGAAGAGGGAAGGGCCCTTCTAGAAGGGAATCTGAATAGTTAAAACATATATCAAAGGAGGCTATATGTATCCCCTTTCTTCTTGGGGGGTAAGGGTATGGGAAAAGTAGTTCCAGGGATTGACTCTCCAATCGATTGTAGTATATATAGTGTTACCGGTACACGGTTCTTTCTTTGTTTTTTGTGTTTTTTTTTTTTTGGGGGGTTAATTTAGATAAAAGTATAAAATTGAATGGGACTAGCTCATGAGTATAGAGAAGGCAGGAGATTGATGGAGGAAGAGTTATTTCAGATACAAAATTAATCTTCTGCTGTATGAGAATAATTTTAGGTTATTATTATGTTTAAATATGTAATGTATTTCTTTTGTATGCTCTGAGTATGTCCTATGTTTAAAATAAATAAATTTGGAAAAACAATATGAATGGATAATGTATGGGTGTCCTTATATTTTTGGTAAATCTAAAGCTGACCATACACTATACAACCGAATCTCTAATAGCTTTACCAAAAATATGTATTGTCAAGTTAAAGTTGAAAAATTCAATTTAGTTAAAATCAGGCAGGCACATATACTACACAGCTGATGGTAGATCTAAAAGGAGATTGTACAATCAGATTGTATAAATAATAAACCCCCCAAATCCCCCCTCTTGTCTTATTGGATGTGGAAGTGATGGAGGAGACTCTCCTGTGCTGAGATCTTCCAGATCCACCGATTGAAGAAACACGTTATCTGTACAAACTGTGTCATCCTATAACGTTGCACCCAAACAAAATTGATGCCTTTTTTTCTTACAAATAGAGAGTTCTTTTGGTGGTATTTGATCACCTCTGCCGTTTTTAGTTTTTTGCTCTATAAATAAAAAAAGAAGACCGACAAATTTAAAAAAAAAAAAACAATATTTTTTACTTTTTGCTATAATAAATATCCCCCCCAAAAAAAAATAAAACATTTCTTCATTGGTTTAGGCCAATATGGATTCTACATATTTTTGGTAAAAAAAAAAAAAATGGTAATAAGCGTATATTGTTTGGTTTGCGCAAAAGTTATAGCATCTGCAAAATAGGGGATATATTTATGGCATTTTTATTACAATTTTTTTTTTAAATAAATGCCATAAATATATCCCCTATTTTGCAGATGCTATAAGTTTTGCGCAAACCAAACAATATATGCTTATTACCATTTTTTTTTTTAACTAGTAATGGCGGCAATCAGTGTTTTTTAGTGGGACTGCGACATTGCGGTGGGCAGATCGGATGCCTTTTTAGGACCATTGACATTTCTACAGCGATCAGCGCTATAAAAATGCATTGATTACTGTATAAATGACACTGGCAGGGAAGGGGTTAACACTAGTGGTGAACAGGGGGTTAAATGAGTTCCCTGAGAGGTGTTTCTAACTGTGGGGGGGGGGGGGGGACTGACTGGGAGAAGAGGGAGATCGCTGTTCCTGATCACTAGGAACAAACAATCACTCTGTACTCCCCTGACAGAACGGGGATCTATTTGTTTACATTGACAGATCCCTGTTTTGGCTCCCTGTGGAACGATAGTGGGTGGCCGGTCACGCACAGCGGCTCCCCTGCCGTGCTACAGCTGTATATTGAGCCGACATACAGCCATGGCGAAACCGTGGGAACGAGCCGACCTGCCGCAGTATGACGACGGGCGGCTGGTCGGCAATCGGTTAAGAGGGAGCTAAAAACACGGCTCAAACACCCTAAAAGTGCTAAACGAGCCCTTATCTGACATATTGCGCTCGGCAGGCAGCAAGCCCACCAAATGTAACCCATTCAAACAAATATGGAAGTGCCGAAAACACCCCGCAATGCATGCGGGGCAATTATAGGGTTAAAATATGTGGGGCTGAGGCGTCACATCTCCCCCTCCACTGCCACCACGGAACGCTTTCTGGTGGTTTAGACCAGTGGTCTTCAAACTGCGGCTCTTTGCTTGCTTTTTTCCGACCCTTGAGGCTCCATTTCATCTGTTTATATCAATGATGAGCCATGATTCCTCCCAATGACGCCAACGATGGGGCACAATTCCTCCCAATGACGCCAACAATGGGGCAATTTCCTCCCAATGACGCCAACAATGGGGCAATTTCCTCCCAATGACACCAACAATGGGGCACAATTCCTCCCAAGGACACCAACAATGGGGCCAAATGACACCAACAATGGGGCACAATTCCTCCCAAGGACACCAACAATGGGGCACAATTCCTCCCAATGACGCCAACAATGGGGCACAATTCCTCCCAAGAACGCCAACAATGGGGCAATTTCCTCCCAATGACACCAACTATGGGGAACAATTCCTCCCAAGGACACCAACAATGGAGCCAAATGACACCAACAATGGGGCACAATTCCTCCCAAGGACACCAACAATGGGGCCAAATGACACCAACAATGGGGCGCAATTCCTCCCAATGACACCAACGATGGGGCGCAATTCCTCCCAATGACACCAACGATGGTGGCGCAATTCTTCCCAATGACACCAACAATGAGGCCAAATGACACCAATGATGGGGCGCAATTCCTCCCAATGACACTAACGATGGGGCGCAATTCCTCCTAATGACACCAATGATGGGGCACAATTCCTCCCAATGACACCAATGATGGGGCACAATTCCTCCCACTGACACCAATGATGGGGCACTAATCCTCCCAATAACACCAACGATGGGGCGCAATTTCTCCCAAGGACACCAACAGGCCAAATGACACAAATGATGGGGCACAATTTCTCTCAATGACACTAAAAAAGGGGCGCAATTTCTCCCAATTACACCAATGATGGGGCATTGTTTTTTTCCCACTGATGCTGGGGCCTTTTCTATGGGCACTGTCCGGGCCCCTTCTAAAATCCGAAGGACAGTAAACTGGCCCCCTGTTTAGAAGTTAGGAGCCCCCCGGTTTAGATGCAGGCCTAAGGCTGGGGGTCACATCTCCGCGGGTGTTGAACGCACAGGAAATCGCATGAGTTCACCACCTGCAGAGAAATGCGCTGCACTTTAGCATGATTATTTTGAATGACACCCCCCACACATTGGAAACCACTAGAGCTACACAATTAATAGTTAAAAAAAAAAAAAATCGTGATCTCGATTCAACCCCACTCAGAATCTCTATTGCACACTACTTGTGTCCCCGCTCGCAAGTTTGTTAGCGCAATTCTCACACGGAAACAAGCGTTGCACATAGGGCGGCCCATTCACTTGAATGTGTGATTATCGTTCCAAAGAAGCTCAGGGGCCAGATCCCCCCTTTACACTTCGCGTGTTCCTTCTCGTGTGGGCGATTTTCACGTAATTCCGCGTGTCACCCATAGGGCAGCCCAACTGCCCAAAAGAAGCTCCTGTTCCTTTAAGACTCCATTCGCACTTCGCAATTTCTAATCACGGCCAGAATCGCCACAATTCCAAAAATCGCATTGGCAAATTGCTGCACAACTCGCGGTTGGGTGCCATTATCCTTTAAGCCCCTGGTCACACTGGTGTGACTCGTCGTGCGATTTGACAGATCAAAAAGGCGCATGACAAGTCGCACCCTATGGAACCGTTCATTTCGGTGCGACTCCGACTCGCCCCGATTTTGAAAAGGGTCCTATTTTTGGCAAATTTCATACGCTGCTTGCAACGACATCTATGCATGAAGTCGCACGGATTTTGGGAAGGCGCACGTGAAATCGCACTGGCTGGCGGCTTTGAAATCATGCTGAAGTAGTGCAATTTCAAACCTGCATTCGGTGTGAACCGGGGCTACTGGCACACCAAAACACTATGCGATTCTGCTGCGCCTCCGAAAAAGGAGCAGAAACTTTTTTTTGGGTGACAAACGCGCATAGAGCAACCCGCTGAAGTGAATGGGGCCCCCCCTCCGATGTGCAACACGCCAAAATCGCGTGCATTTCTGCCACACAAAAAATCTGAATGCAGCCTAAGCCTTTCGCTCACATTGGAGTGATTTGACAGGTCAAAAATCGCATGACATAGACGCAGCCTATTGTCGGCAATGGCACAGTTCAAATCAGTGCAACACCAACTTTGCGGCGGCGCACCGATTTGCAAAAGTAGATCCTGTGCTAAGTTTTGGAGATTTCGAGTGCGACTTCAATAGACATCTGTGCATGAAGCCGCACAGATAGCTTTCAAGGCGCTCCCAAAAATCGCACTGAAATGCGGTTTTGAAAATGTGTGATTACAGGTGAAGCCGCACGATTTCAAAGCTGCGTTCAATGGGAATGAGGGCTCAGGGAGGGGGCGACAAGCTTCACACAATCGTTCAAAGGTGTGTTTTGGTGCGCGATTCTGTCACGCTGCCAAAAAAAACCGCATTACACCCAAAACACATGCATTTTGCAGTAATTGCTGAGCGATTTTGGAAATCGCAGCAATTCCAAAATTGCCAAGTCTGATTTTACACTCGCGTTTCGTCAAGCTGCAAAATCACTCTGCGTTTGGGGGGGGGGGGTACTGTTTAAGATGAATAGAATCCAAACGCATGCTGTTCTGCGATTTGCGGCGATTCCAGATCGGCCGTACGTGAGCCGTACTAGCAGTGATCGCTCACAATAAACTTCAACTTTTTTTTCGCCTGCGCAAATTCGATCGCTAAACGTTCGCCTAACATGACAAACCTCAAGTAAAAGGCGAGAAAACGCGGTGACTCCAACCAGCAAATATCGCGATTATTATTATACAGGATTTATACAGCGCCGACAGTTTGTGCAGCACTTTACAAAATAAAATAAAACCAATACAGAAGGAATAGGAAGGCCTTGCTCATGGAGCTTACAATCTAAAAAATCAGAACACTCACCTCCACAATGGACGGGACTTCTTATACAACCGGCAACCAGTCTACAGGAAAAACACAGCAGCACATGCTGCATTCCAGAGGGGGGAGGAGCCATGAAGACATCCTGGTCATGTGACCGGCCACATGGGCCATGTGGTGATGTTGTGGTCACGTGACCAGCAAGGGGGCGTCGCCTGACCCTCTCCAGCTCTGACACCCGAACGCCTTACATAGAGCAGAGCGATCGTTACGTTTGATTCGGCCATAACTTTGTCATTACTTATGATAACAATGCGGGGGGGGGGGGATTTACGAAAACTGGAGAGTGCAGAATCTGGTACAGCTGTGCATGGGAGCCAATCAGCTTCTAACTTCAGTTTGTTCCATTAAGCTATGACAATAAAACCTGGAAGCTGATTGGTTTCAGTGTTAGTAAATCTCCCCTCCCCCAATGTAACGCAAACCTCTTGTTTTTGGGACATACGGGCTTTCTTTTGGTGATATTGTTTTGCAAATTTTTTTATTTTTTATTTTTTTTTGCAAAAATGTTTTGCTTTTGCAAACAAAAATTGAGTACTGTCCATGATACTTTTTTTATTTGCACTAACATACAATTTTTCAGGGTATGTCCCCTTCTTCAAGCCGTACTAATTCACAAAGGTTTTAGCAGAATGTTAAAAACATGATTTTTTTTCTCAAAAATAAAATGTTCTTTTTGCAAAAAAATAAAGTTTTGGTCAAAAAATAAAATGTTCTTCTTTTTTTGCAAAAAAAAAAAAAATACTTTTTTTTTTTAGTAGCCCTGCTCCACCCAGAACATTTTTATCCCTACTTTTGTATGGAGCAAACAATTTTCTTTCTATGCTGTTTGTGTCCCCCGGTTAAGGAGATTTCCCCTCACTTCCTGCGTGGTCACCTTAAAGCAAAGTTCCACTTCAAAAAAAAAAAAAAAATTAAGTCAGCAGCTACAAATACTGCTGCTGACTTTTAATAATCGGACACTTACCTGTCCCGGGGTCCAGTGATGCGGGGGGGGGGGGGATCGAGGCCCCCGCTCGTCTCCCCCTCCGCTCGGCGGTGCCAGCATTGTAACTGTGGGCGTATGCGCGAGCCGCGCCGTGACTGGCCGCACAATCATCTGGGACCTGTCACATGCCCCAGATGATTGCCTAGAGGGAGGGGGAGGGGGGAGAGGTGATCTCCCTTCCGGCCTTGAGGTAAGTGACGTCAGGAGCCGAGGTGAGTAAGGAGGCAGATTACGAGGGACCCCCTAGCAACAGGCATTAAGAGGTGAGTAAAAAAAAAAACTTTCTCCAAATGTTTTTTTTTTTTTATTTCATGCACATTAATGAAACTTTTTTTTTTTTTTTGGGTGGAACTCCACTTTAAGACCTTTACCTACTCCAAAATGAAAGTAGAACTAAAGGCGAAAAAAAAAATGTTCTCAATTTTGGATAGAGTAATGGCCCGTACACACAATCCGAATATCGTACGACCGATCGTACGACTGTTCTCGCTTAAAAGTCGCAAGTAGAAATTGAATAGCTAAATAAAGTCACGAAAATTCTCGTACGAAAGACAAAAAAAAAGGGAAGTGATGTCATGTGTTGTAATGTATTTGTATTGTATTTTCGGACGACAACTATACTGACTAAACGAAAATCGTACGATCTGGAATCGTACGAGGAAAATTTTCGTGCATGTCCGATCGAATAATATCGGATGAACGGTCGTGATCGGCTGTCGAAAGTAGTGTACACACGATCCGAATATCGTACGATCCTTCCTCGGACGACCGTTTTCGTACGATATTCGGATCGTGTGTACGGGCCATAAGGGTGGGTTATAACCCGTCAGTTTTTTTGTTTTTTTTTTCTCCCCGTTTCCCCAATGAGTAGATTTCCCCTTCACTTCCTGTCTCATATCCAAATCAAGAAATAAGAGTAAATCCCAGAACTATAGTGTCCCCAATGGGAGATTTCCCCTCTATTCCTGTTCTGGTGACAACCCAACATTTGGGATTTTCTTTCACTCTCAATGACAAGAGTCACCAGGACCAAAATAGAGAGTTTGTACCTTCCTAATGGGGACACAGACCGCAATAAAGACCCGACAGGAGTTCTAATCCCTCCCCACTCTATTAAAAAAAAACCCACTATACTTTAAAGTTTACTTTTTAGTTTTGGATGGAGTGGAGAGGGATTGGAACCCCTGTCAGGTCTTTATGGCTGTCTGTGTCCCCCCCGGGAGATTCACCCTCTTTCAGGACAAAAAGCAATAGGAGATCCAAAAATTCATCGTTGTCACCGGAGTAGGAGGGGGGGAAATCTTCAATTGGGGACACCAAAGCTCACCATACACTTTCAATTTGGCTGTCCAATCTCCTTTCGATCTACCATCCTGGTGATTGGATGGAAATTGATTGGATAGATGAGGTTGGTCCTCATATTACATTGTTTTGGTAAATCTAAAGCAAATACAGCCTGCCTAGGAACGCCCACTCCTCCAGACTGACTCAGCCTCCCATGTGGGCGTTACCTATGCAAATACAGCCTGCCTAGGAACGCCCACTCCCCCAGACTGACTCAGCGTCACATGTGGGCGTTACGTATGCAAATACAGCCTGCCTAGGAACGCCCACTCCCCCAGACTGACTCAGCGTCCCATGTGGGCGTTACCTATGCAAATACAGCCTGCCTAGGAACGCCCACTCCCCCAGACTGACTCAGCCTCCCATGTGGGCGTTACCTATGCAAATACAGCCTGCCTAGGAACGCCCACTCCCCCAGACTGACTCAGCGTCACATGTGGGCGTTACGTATGCAAATACAGCCTGCCTAGGAACGCCCACTCCCCCAGATTGACTCAGCGTCACATGTGGGCATTACCTATGCAAATACAGCCTGCCTAGGAACGCCCACTCCTCCAGACTGGCACCCACCCATCAAGAAGTTTTGATATTTGCATAACCCCTCCCACTGCCTGCAATAGGGCTGAGCGCTCTTGAGAGGAGTACTCAGGCAGGGTGCTGTGATGTTTTCACAAAGCTTTATACAGCCCGACTGCTGGCCCCTCCCACCAGCCATGATCTGCCTGCATTGCATAGAGAAGCACAGAGACCCAGTGATGACATCGCTGAACCTAAAATAAGTTAATGAAAACGGAAATTTTTTTATTTAACCACTTAACAGCCAGCGTTGTACGCTGTGCATATACCATGTGACATGCATAAATTGCAACACCCACCAATTTATTCTCTAGGGCCTCTGCTTTTAAATACGATATAATGTTTGGGGTTTCTAACTAATTAGCAATGAAACGAATGAAGTCAGTGGGGGAGGGGGAAGAACCAGGGAAGACACAATAAAAGCGGATTCAATTTCAACTTTCATTAAGAAAAAAAGAGGATTTTCTCGCTGCAGATAATATCTTGAAAGAATAAAATTTTATTCTGAATTAAAGTTACAAGGATATCATATCACTGTGCGTAGAAAAAAAATGAAAAAATTTATACAAAATATAACCACATATGGCTTCTGTAGTGAGGAATAGCCAATCATTTCAGTTGTGGGCGGAGCCAGGATGTTTTTTTATGGTATGAGAGATTTTGTGGGTGTCGGCCAAAACAGGAAGTGAGGAATAAAAATTCCCCTTAATAGGGCTACAGACATCAATAAAACTTTCCCTGCTCCTCCCATAGCCCAAAAAAAGATGGCCGTTCCCCTTCTGCACCCATAACCCACAAAAAAGATGGCCGTTCCCCTTCTGCACCCATAACCCCAAAAAAAGATGGCCGTTCCCCTTCTGCACCCATAACCCCAAAAAAATGGCCGTTCCCCTTCTGCACCCATAACCCAAAAAAAAGATGGCCGTTCCCCTTCTGCACCCATAACCAAAAAAAAATGGCCGTTCCACTTCTGTGTCTATATCTAGAGGATTGGGCCCCCCCCGAGTCCATATTTCGGCGACTGCCAGCACTAGAGGTTCAGGTAGTCCAGGTTCCGGTGAAGGCACAAATCCGTCGTCCACACAACGTCCGTCCGCTCCACCCTCGCCAGCGTCTCCTGCAGCTCTGCCGAGAACCGCGCCAGCTTCTGTTGGTCAATGAATCCGTCTGTCGGCGCTCCGTAAAAATCCCCCCAATCCAGGCCCTCGCCGCAACAGTCCACCGGGTACGGGTAGACCACCAATCGGAGCTCCCGGAGCCCCAGGCAGTTCTGGAGGAGAGTCCTCAGTCCCTGGGAGGATAAGGGGTTACTGAAGAGTCCCAGGTACCGCAGGCGGGAGCAGCGGCAGAGGGCGGGCGCCAGCGCCGACAGGGCAGAGTCGGTGAGACGGCACTCCATGACATCCAGGTGGAGGAGGGAGGAGGAGGAGGCGGCCAGCAGCTGCTGCAAGGGGGGGAGGAGGAGCTCCGAGAGGTTGGTCCCGCTCAGGTCCACCTTCTTCAGGACAGGGGCGTGGAGGCTCTGCGTCAAATAATACAAATCCGGCGGGAGGAGGAAACAGAACGCCAATTCCAGACTCTCCAGCGGTTCTTGGATGCCCCTGAGAAAAGAAAAAGGTGCGCACAGCATTACCGCACACAGAGTTCAGAAGCAATTCAGTCAATAAGTGATAGATATATATATATATATATATATACAGGTGGAGTCCCATATCCAGTGTTCCTATCTAATAGTGAGATCTCCCATCCATCATTCCTACTTTGTCCCCGCCCACTTTTATGTGTCCCCACCCACCTTTATGTGTCCCCGCCCACCTTCATGTGTCCTCGTCCACTTTTATGTGTCCCCACCCACCTTTATGTGTCCCCCGCCCACCTTTATGTGTCCCCGCCCACCTTCATGTGTCCTCGCCCACCTTTATGTGTCCCCACCCACCTTTACGTGTCCTCATCCACCTTTATGTTTCCCCGCCCACTTTTATGTGTCCCCGCCCACCTTTATGTGTTCTCATCCACCTTTATGTGTCCCCACCCACCTTTATGTGTCCCCGCCCACCTTAACGCGTCCTCGCCCACCTTAATGTGTCCCCACCCACCTTTATGTGTCTCCATCCACTTGCTAATTAACCCTTTTGCTGCCAGAGCTGTTTTTGCATCTTTTTTTGCACACATTCAGCCCTAAAGGCTGAATCTAATTTCTTCATCAATTTAGGCCGATATGTATTCTTCTACATATTTTTGGTAAAAAAAAAAAAATCCCAATAAGCGTAGATTGATTGGTTTGCGCAAAAGTTATAGCCTCTACAAACTATGGGATATTTTTTATTTTTACTAGTAATGGCGGCGATCAGTGACTTATAGCGGGACTGCGACATTGCGGCAGACAAATCGGACACTAAGTGACACTTTTTGGGGACCACACCAATACAGTGATCAGTGCTAAAATAAAAAAAATGCACGGTACTAATGCCACTGGCTGGAAAGGGGTTAACATCAGGGGCCGATCAAATGGTTAAATCGTGTTCCTAGGGAGTGCTTGCTAACTGTGGGGGGGGAGGCGCTTGTACTGTGGAAAGGCAAAGATCTGTGTTCCTGCTTTGTAGGAACACCACAGGGTCACTACCTCCCCTTCTCACAGAACGGCAATCTGTCTTGTTTACATAGCCCACCTGACGTCTGACCGTGTCACCGAACGATTGTGGCAGGTCCCGCCAGACATCGTGACCGCTGGATATGCTGATTGGGTCCCACTGTGTCCAATAACAGCGGAGAGTGGGCCGCCCCAGACCCAGGAGCGCAGGATCACGTGCAGGTACGTGATCCTGCCCAGGGGAGCCGCTTTAGTACCGTATATATACAGTATACGGTCGGCAAGCTGTTAAGATAAGTATTTCATAATGTGCTAGTATACATCATCCCATTGTCTTGTTTTTTAAAGGTGCGGTTGACTACCGCTTTAAGTTCATATATCCATGTATGCAGGGGTGCGAGGGCCTCAAAAAATAATTTTTCGGGGGGTTTTATCTGCTTGGGTTAACAAGTCTCTTGTGATAGCATTGGGCAGGTGACAGGTCCTCTTTATGGAGAAATCATGGGTCTATTAGACCCCCAGTGTCTCCCTTGACCTCCAAATGCAGCTAACCAATCACTGATTACCCCTGATTAGCTGAGAATATGTAACATGGCTGGAGATCCTTAAGATATGTGGCACCTCATCCCTAATTTATTGTTAACAGAATAAAGAGGTCTAGAGAACAGGGATTATAGTGGTGCCTAAGAACGTACAGTGGGGACGGAAAGTATTCAGACCCCCTTAAATTTTTCACTCTTTGTTATATTGCAGCCATTTGCTAAAATCATTTAAGTTCATTTTTTTTCCTCATTAATGTACACACAGCACCCCATATTGTACACACAGCACCCCATATTGTACACACAGCACCCCATATTGACAGAAAAACACAGAATTGTTGACATTTTTTCAGATTTATTAAAAAAGAAAAACTGAAATATCACATGGTCCTAAGTATTCAGACCCTTTGCTCAGTATTTAGTAGAAGCCCCTTTTGATCTAATACAGCCATGAGTCTTTTGGGGAAAGATGCAACAAGTTTTTCACACCTGGATTTGGGGATCCTCTGCCATTCCTCCTTGCAGATCCTCTCCAGTTCTGTCAGGTTGGATGGTAAACGTTGGTGGACGGCCATTTTTAGGTCTCTCCAGAGATGCTCAATTGGGTTTAAGTCAGGGCTCTGGCTGGGCCATTCAAGAACAGTCACGGAGTTGTTGTGAAGCCACTCCTTTGTTATTTTAGCTGTGTGCTTAGGGTCATTGTCTTGTTGGAAGGTAACCCTTCGGCCCAGTCTGAGGTCCTGAGCACTCTGGAGAAGGTTTTCATCCAGGATTTCCCTGTACTTGGCCACATTCATTTTTCCCTCGATTGCAACCAGTCATCCTGTCCCTGCAGCTGAAAAACACCCCCACAGCATGATGCTGCCACCACCATGCTTCACTATTGGGACTGTATTGGAGAGGTGATGAGCAGTGCCTGGTTTTTTCCACACATACCGCTTAGAAGTAAGGCCAAAAAGTTCTATCTTGGTCTCATCAGACCAGAGAATCTTATTTCTCACCATCTTGGAGTCCTTCATGTGTTTTTTTAGCAAACTCCATGCGGGCTTTCATGTGTCTTGCACTGAGGAGAGGCTTCCGTCGGGCCACTCTGCCATAAAGCCCCGACTGGTGGAGGGCTGCAGTGATGGTTGACTTTCTACAACTTTCTCCCATCTCCCGACTGCATCTCTGGAGCTCAGCCACAGTAATCTTTGGGTTCTTCTTTACCTCTCTCACCAAGGCTCTTCTCCCCCGATAGCTCAGTTTGGCTGGACGGCCAGCTCTAGGAAGGGTTCTGGTCATCCCAAACGTCTTCCATTTAAGCATTATGGAGGCCACTGTGCTCTTAGGAACCTTAAGTGCAGCAGAAATGTTTTTGTAACCTTGGCCAGATCTGTGCCTTGCCACAATTCTGTCTCTGAGCTCTTCAGGCAGTTCCTTTGACCTCATGATTCTCATTTGCTCTGACATGCACTGTGAGCTGTAAGGTCTTCTATTGACAGGTGTGTGGCTTTCCTAATCAAGTCCAATCAGTATAATCAAACACAGCTGGACCCAAATAAAAGGTGTAGAACCATCTCAAGGATGATCAGAAGAAATGGACAGCACCTGAGTTAAATATATGAGTGTCACAGCAAAGGGTCTGAATACTTAGGACCATGTGATATTTCAGTTTTTCTTTTTTAATAAATCTGCAAAAATGTCAACAATTCTGTGTTTTTCTGTCAATATGGGGTGCTGTGTGTACATTAATGAGGGAAAAAATGAACTTAAATGATTTTAGCAAATAGCTGCAAAATAACAAAGAGTGAAAAATTTAAGGGGGTCTGAATACTTTTCCGTCCCCACTGTATATAATGTACTAGTAGGTAAAAATATAAAGAATTTTATTATTACAAAAATCAAAACATAAAATACATACACGGGTGTGTGAACAATCATATGTTCACACACCCACATAACATTCAGTTAGTACATACATAGGTGGCCACAGATGTTAAAGATCCACTAAACTGATTACTCCCTACATGTTTCGCCAAAGCATTGGCTTCTTCAGGGGAATGATATTGGAAACCTGTACATGTATATTGTGTTTTTTTTATAGAGTCTACATACATGTACAGGTTTCCAATATCATTCCCTGAAGAAGCCAATGCTTTGGCGAAACATGTAAGGAGTAATCGCCTGTTCTAATTTAGTGGCCCTTTAACATCCGTGGCCACCTTTGTATGTACCAACTGTTATATGATTGTTCACACACCCGTGTATGTATTTTATGTTTTAATTTTTGTAATCATAAAGTTCTTTATATTTTTACCTACTAGTACATTATATACGTTCTTAGGCACCACTATAACCCCTGTTCTCTATCCCTCTGTACTCTGTTAACCTGATTAGCTGCTTTCCTGACTGTAACAGGCAGGGAATGATAGTTTCAAAATCAGAAGTGACGAGATCCTCATTCATTCATCACAGAGGAGATGGGGGAATGGATATTCTTCCATCTCCTCCATGGGCAGGCCTCTTACTGTGGTCCCGGGAGGAATAATAATAAAGCCTCATAATAGTGATCAGGCAGCTGTAAAGCCACGTGGATCACTGTTACATGACAGCCGGCTGAAAAAAAAAAAAAAAAACGGTACCAAGATTATGGCTGCAGCCGCAACTACTTCCCGACGACAGCTCCTGGACAGCGTGCTGCACAGCTGGGGACATGATGAGCGCGGCCTCTGGGCGCGATCGCCGCCAGCCACCCGCGGGCACGAGAGCCGGAACGGGCATTTCTATGTGTAAACACACAAATCCCTGTTCTGACAGGGGAGGTAAAACAAAATCGTCTGTTACCAGTAATTAAGAACAGCGATCTGGCTCCTCCTCTAGTCAGTTCAATCCCCTCACAGTTAGAACACACACTAGGGAACACATTTAACTCCTTGATCGCCCCCCTAGTGTTAACCCCTTCCCTGTCAGTGACATTTACACAGTAATTAGTGCATTTTTATAGCACTGATCGCTGCATAAATGTGAATGGTCCCAAAAAAAGCACCAAAAGTGTCCGATCTGTCCGCCGCAATGTTGCGGTACTGCTTAAAAAAAAAAATAATAATAATAATAAAAATGCCATAAATATATGCCCTGTTTTGTGAGTATTACTTTTGCGCAAACCAATCAATATACACGAATTACGTTTTTGTTTTTTTTTTACCAAAAATATGTAGACGAATACATAGTGGCTTAAACTGATGAAGACATTTTTTTGGGGGGGGGGGTCCCAAAAAAGCGTCAAAAGTGTCCGATCTGTCCGCCGCAATCCTGCTAAAAATCGCAGATCGCCGCCATTACTAGTAAAAAAAAAAAATGCTTTAAATCTATCCTCTATTTTGTAGATGCTGTAACTTTTGCGCAAACCAATCAATATACGCTTATTGCGATTTTTTTTTCCCAAAAGCATGTAAAAGAATACATATCGGCCTAAACTGAGGAAGAAATGTGTTTTTTTTATATTTTTTTGGGTATATATTTTTTTTATAGCAAAAAGTAAAAAAATATTGCTTTTTTTTTTTCAAAATTGTCGTTTTTTTTTTTTGTTTATAGCACAAAAAATAAAAAAAATACCACCAAAAGAAAAGCTCTATTTGTGAGATAAAAAAAGGACGTAAATTTTGTTTGGGTACCTCGCACGCCCGCTCAATTATCAGTTAAAGCGACTCAGCAGTGCCGAATCGCAAAAAAAATCCTCTGGTCATTAAGGGGGTAAAACCTTCTGGGGCTGAAGCGGTTAAATACATACACCAGATGGAAAGTGGTTTAAAAGACAGCCTTGAGCTGCAGTCGCAGTGGCTTTGTGATGTCATCAGCGTGCTGCAGGCAGGAGGAAGCATTGCCGCAGTCTCCCCCCCCCCACCCTCCTTCCCAGAAAAGCTGAGCAAGGCAGAGGAAGGCATTGCCAAGGGGAGTATTGTGATCTCTCCGAGAGATCCTGTAAATGTTACATTGAATATACAAAGTATCTGATGACAGGTCCACTTTAAAGGGACTCGTAAAACAAGTCTGCCCTCCAATCGCTTTACATTGGCGTTTAACCCTTTCGCTGCCTGTGATTTTTTTTTTTTTTCCTATTTTAATTTTTTGCATTTACGTTTTATGTTAAAATAAACATTTTAGGCCTGAAGATTACTTAGAACCCCCAAAATGATATTTTCCCTGAATGCAGAGTAGACCTGTGCTGACAAAAAAATTTGTTCATTTTTGTTTTCGTTTTTTTTGCTTTTTTCGGAAATTCGGAAATTTTAAGAATTTCGGAATTTTCGGATTTCCGAATTTCCAATTTTCGGATTTCCGAAATTCAGAATTTTCGACTTTTCAGATTTCCGAGTTTCGAATTTTCGGATTGCCGAATTTTCGAAATTCGAAGATCTGAAAAAAAGAAAGAAAATCAGTTTAATTCGAAATAATAACTAACTATTAATGTATAAGTATTGGAATTTCCTTTCAAATTTGGAAATTCAAAAACCTGAAAAAACAACTAACTAATAATAAATATTAAATTATAGGTATTGGAATTTCCTTTCAAATGTGGCTGTTAGTGAACGTAACGAGTATGAATTTATCCGAAGTTGCGAATTATCTAAAATAACGAAAGCTGCATCTAAACAAATGGAACAGAAAAAATTAATAATAAATAATTAATAATAATAAAAAGGTTTTATTATTATTATTATTATTTATTATTATTAGATCGTTACATTCCATTTGTTTAGATACGGCATTTGTTATTTCAGATAATTTGTGACTTTGGATAAATTCATACTCGTTATGTTCACGAACAGCCAAATTTGAAAGGAAATTCCAATACCTATAATTTAATATTTATTATTAGTTAGTTATTATTTCAGATTTTCAGGTTTTTGAATTTCGGAAATTCTGATACTTGTAATTTCGGAAATCGAAAAATTTGGAAATTTGGAATTAACAAATTTGTCAAAATTGGTTAAAAAATGAATTCGGAACTAAACGAATTGCACATGTCTAATGCAGAGATCTCGTAGAATAATTTGGGGGCGCACAGACCAAAAATTTGTTCATTTTTGTTTTTCGTTTCATTTGTTTTTTTGCTTTTTTCGGAAATACAGAAATGCGAAAATGAGGAAATTTTGACAATTTCTGAATTTTCGGGTTTTCCGAATTTCCAATTTTTGGATTTCCGAAATTCCAAATTTCCAATTTCCGAAATTCGAAAATCTGAAAAAAAGAAAGGAAATCTGTTTAATTTGAAATATTAACTAACTATTAAAGCATAGATATTGGAATTTCCTTTCAAATTTGGCTGTTAGTGAACGGAACGAATACGAATTTATCCGAAGTTACGAATTATCTGAAATAACAAATGCCGCATCTAAACAGATGGAACGGAACAAATTAATAATAAAAAGGTTTTATTATTATTATTTATTATTATTAGATCGTCACGTTCCATTCGTTTAGATGCGGCATTCGTTATTTCAGATAATTCGTAACTTTGGATAAATTCGTATTCGTTACGTTCACTAACAGCCAAATTTGAAAGGAAATTCCAATATCTATAATTTAATATTTATTATTAGTTATTATTTCAGATTTTCAGGCTTTTGAATTTCTGAAATTCGGAATTTTTGGAAATTCGGAAATTTGTAATTTCGGAAATGGAAAAATTTGGAAATTCGGAAATAATTACCGTATTTATCAGCGTATAACACGCACCCCAATTTAGGAGGGAATTTTAAGGAAAAAAAAAACTTTTAGGAGGGAAGTTGAAGGGAAAAAAAACTTACATTTAAATGCCCATCAATGCAGCCTTGTCAGTGCAGCCTTCCCCAGTGTCCATTGCAGCCTTGCCCCAGTCCAGCCTTGCCCCAGTGCAGCCTTGCAGCTCGCTGAGCTTCAAAATCGCCGACCGCGATTTGAAAATGGTGCCGCCGGCGCCGAAATACACAGAGCCGGTCCTCGGCTCTTCTCGGCGGCTCTCGTTCACTTTCGGCTCCACTTGGGATGGGCGTGACGGTGAGCGGAGCTATCCGAACCTAGCCAAATACACTCGGCTAGGTTCGGGCGGCGCTTGAGTGAAGCCGAAAGTGGCCGAGAAGAGCCGAGGACCGGCACTGTGTATTTCGGCGCCGGCGGCGCCATTTTCAAATCGCGGTCGGCGATTTTTTAGATCTGACAGCTCAGGATCGCAGGGGATCGGCGTATAACACGCACCCGCGATTTTCCCCTGATTTTAAGGGGAAAAAAGTGCGTGTTATACGCCGATAAATACGGTAATTAGTTAAAATTAGTTAAATAACGAATTCGGAACTAAACGAATTGCACATGTCTAATGCAGAGATCTCGTAGAATAATTTGGGAGTGGCTGTATTATTTTTTTAAAACATTTTTGGGAACGTTTTTGAATTTTTTTTTTTTGCTATCACAAGGTGGGCGGATACATGACGTAAAGGTTAAGTCGGCGGCAGTGAAAGGCTTAAGGGAAGCCATGTTGTTTCTGAAGATACTTGGAAGTCGTACCCCAACACCTGCCGCAGCCGCCCGGACAGGCGGGAGGATCCGAGGTTCAGCTCCTTCAGGGATTTCAGCTGTCCGACCAGCGCGGCGAACTTCCTCATGGCGTCCTCCATGTCGGGGGTCGGGCGGCGGACGTCCACGTTGCTGTACGGCAGCTTGAGGCTGCGCAGGGAGCTGAATTTCGCCATGGCGGGCAGGAGAGCGTTGAGGCCCTCCAGGCCGAGGTTGTTGAAGCTGAGGTCGATCTGGCGCACCCCCGCCGGCTCCAGGAGCTCCAGCAGTGCCACTGTTCTCCGCAGGGACAGCTCCTTGGCCCGCAGGTCACGGCACCGCAGGCGCATTGGGCCGTGGACGCTCGCCTGGAGCGCCTCCCGCAGGACGGAGTAGGACGTGCTGTTTACAAAGAGGTCCACCCGCACTTCCACATACACAGGGTCCAGGGGGTGGGACGGGACCAGCGCAGAATTTTCGTGTCCCCGCCTCCTCTTTGCCGCTTGCGTGGCTTCGCTGCGGCGTCTCCTGGAGAGCTCAATACATGCTTTGGCCAGGGTCACCGTGCGTGACAACGTGCTCTTCGTGCCGGGGCTTTGTTCCAGGAAGGAATTGTGGGTGCCCGTCATGTCCAGGAGACGCAATCGCTGCCCCCTGCGCAAAACAAGAGAGAAATATCATTAGGAGCGGAGCAGTAAATCTATACCCAACCTACATTTCCTGCAAAGCCAATATCAGTTCAGGGTGGAGTGCGCCTTTAAGGTTCTTCTATTAAAAGGAATCTTTACCCTTTTTATTAAAAAAATAAGAGTCTCCTCCCAAAACTGATACCCCAGTGTTTAGCGGATCCTGGTGATATAAAACCTCCTAAACCTCTACAGAGGATGTAAGGCGCCATTGTGAGATTCTTCTGAAAATACTAATCCCCTAGCTGTCATTCTGATCCAATGGCTTCAGGTAACTGCCATTTCTTTCTTGTCTATTGAGGGGCACACACATTATAAGAACATAGGTTTACACTGCCACCTACAGGAGGACTGGACGTTGACAATAGGAAAAAAGCATAAGCCAACCAATAATAACCCCCAGCATTGGTGTCAGTGAGTGCAATTATAACCCCCAGCATTGGTGTCAGTGAGTGCAATTATAACCCCCAGCATTGGTGTCAGTGAGTGCAATTATAACCCCCAGCATTGGTGTCAGTGAGTGCAATAATAACCCCCAGCATTGGTGTCAGTGAGTGCAATAATAACCCCCAGCATTGGTGTCAGTGAGTGCAATAATAACCCCCAGCATTGGTGTCAGTGAGTGCAATAATAACCCCCAACATTGGTGTCAGTGAGTGCAATAATAACCCTCAGCATTGGTGTCAGTGAGTGCAATAATAACCCTCAGCATTGGTGTCAGTGAGTGCAATAATAACCCCCAGTATTGGTGTCAGTAAGTGCAATTATAACCCCCAGCATTGGTGTCAGTGAGTGCAATAATAACCCCCAGTATTGGTGTCAGTAAGTGCAATTATAACCCCCAACATTGGTGTCAGTGAGTGCAATAATAGCCCCCAGTATTGGTGTCAGTGAGTGTAATAATAACCCCCATCACTGGTGTCAGAGGACGCTATAATCACCCCCAGCATTGGTGTCAGTAAGTACAATTATAACCCCCAGCATTGGTGTCAATGAGTGCAATTATAACCCCCAGCATTGGTGTCTGTGAGTGCAATAATAACCCCCAACATTGGTGTGAGTGGATGCAAAACAACTCCCAGCATTGGTGTTGGTGGACACAGTAATAACCCCCAGCTTTGGTGTCACTGAGTTCAATAATAACCCCCAGCATTGGTTTCATTGTCTGCAATAACCTCCAGCTTTGGTGTCACTGAATGCAACAATAACCCCCAGCATTGGTGTCAGTGAGTTCAATAACAACCCCCAGCATTGGTCAGTGGATGCAATAAAAACCTCTGCGTTAGTTTCATAGACAAGAGTTATAATCCCCAGAATGGTTGCCAGTTTCAGTAAGAATAATCCTCAGTATTGGTATCAGTGACCACAATAATAACCACAAGCACTGGTCTCAGGGAGTTCAATAATAACCCCCAGCATTGGGGTCCGTGAATGCAATCATAGCCCCCAGCATTGGTGATGTCAGTGAGATTAATAATAACCCCCTGCACTGGTATGGGTACTATTAACACCGAACCACCCCCCCCCCCCCCCACACACACTGGTAGTTCGTAGCAGTGCAATTTAACCCCCCTCCCCCCAATAACCCCCTGCATTACTGGTCACTGTGAAATTTAACCCCACCCACCTCCTTTGCATTAGTGGTCGTGACAGTGAAAGTTAACCCCCCCATCCCCCAATAGGAATCCCTTACCCGTCACATGCGCCCACGCCACTCTCTATCCCCAGGTCGAGGTTTTACTTGTAATGTGGGCCGAGAAAACTGGGCCCACAGTTCAGTCTCTCTCATTCAGTGTACTGTGGGAGACTAGATATAGTGAAATGCACTGTCCTGCATGTAGATCAGGGGGCCGGACACATGGATGGGGGGGCAGTAAACGTGCCCCCTTTAATGGATGGGCCGCCACTGATGGGGTGTCTGTTATTCTTTACTGCCCACCCTTCCAAAGTTCCTTGGGCACCCCAATTTAAATCAGGCTGGCTTTGAGGTAATTTGTTTTTTTGTTTCGTTTTTTAGTTATTATACAGTAAGGATCCTACGGGTTGCATGGTCTACCTGGAAACTGGGTTGTCTGGCCAGGCAATATCCTTCTTCTTACATAGTTACATAGTAGGTGAGGTCGAAAAAAGACATAAGTCCAACCTATGTGTGTGTGATTATATGTCAGTATTACATTGTATATCCCTGTATGTTGCGGTCGTTCAGGTACTTATCTAATAGTTTCTTGCCGCTCTTACAGTAAAGAACCCTCTACGTAGTTTAATTTTAATGAGTGGCCACGAGTCTTGTTAAAAACTCCCTTCCGCAAAAAAGTTTTATCCCTATTGTGGGGTCACCAGTACGGTATTTGTAAATTGAAATCATATCCCCTCTCAAGCGTCTCTTCTCCAGAGAGAATAAGTTCTATGCTCGCAACCTTTCCTCATAACTAAGATCCTCCAGACCCTTTATTAGCTTTGTTGCCCATCTTTGTACTCGCTCCATTTCCAGTACATCCTTCCTGAGGACTGGTGCCCAGAACTGGACAGCATACTCTAGGTGCAGCCGGACCAGAGTCTTGTAGAGCGGGAGAATTATCGTTTTATCTCTGAAGTTGATCCCCTTTTTAATGCCAATATTCTGTTTGCTTTGTTAGCAGCAGCTTGGCATTTCCCTAATTATTAACTTTCCCTAATTCCTAGGGCTTGGGTTTTCAGGCTTGTCATTTCTCTTAGGTAGACAGGCAGGTGTTCTTCATGGTCTTGCTGTACTATCCTTTTAATCAGGGTCTTGTTTCTGGGTGTTGTACTATTGGACTGTTTTTGGTATTGGTCTAGTTGTCCTCTGCAGGCATTGTGTTGTCCCACTTTGGTGGATTGTTTGTGATCTATCTGTGCCTTAGCTGGTTCGGGCTCAAAGTCCTTCAAGAAGCATCAGGTATATTGCTGGTGGTCTATCTCTGCCTTAGCTTGGTTGGGCTCAAGGTTCTTCAAGAAGCATCCAGTGGATTGTTGGTGGCCTATCTCTGCCTTAGCTAGGAAGCATCCAATGGATTGTTGATGGTCTATCTTTACCTTAGCTGGTTCGGGCTCAAGGTCCTTCAAGATTCATCCCGTAGATTGTTGGTGGTCTATCTCTGCCTTAGCTGGATTGGGCTAAAGGTTCTTCAAGAAGCCTCCTTCCTTTGACAGTGATTCTTGACTGGTCAGAAATGACAGACTTATCCTCTGAGACCTCCCTCTTCTTAGCGATAGCCCCTCCGTTTGGTTGGATCCTCTTGTCACATGACTCTGATTCCGTTATTGGAATTTCAAATACTTCCAAATTACTTCTGAGTTCCATGTTTGTCTTGGATCTTTTAGTGTTGCCTACTCCTCAGTTGTACTGCTTCCTGTCAACCTGCTGGTCTGAGAGTCTCTGTGTTCCTCAATGGACAGGAAAGAAAACAGGATTTTTGTACTTGCCATAAAATCTTTTTCTTGGAGTCCATTGTGGTACACAGGTCATCCCCCCCCCCCATGTTTTTAGGCCCTAGTACTGCTTGCTCACAAACCTGAAGCATGCTGGGTAGAAGGTGGGATTTCAGGCGGCAGTATAACCTGTTCCTGTTGTCCCCAATGGACTCCAAGAGAAAGGTTTTAAGGTATGTACGAGAACCTTATTTTTCAGAAGACCATCAATGGCAATGCTGACTCCCCTGGTGCAAGTTTCCCCCAGTGATTCTGATGTGGAGATCTCTATGTGACTCAGTCCACCAGACACTGTCCCAGCCCCCCCCCCCCCCCCCCGAGTCTCATTCCTCCTCCTGTCTCCTGTAGGATCAGTCATTTACCTCTCCTTACTCCCCCAGTTGTCTCGGCTCATTGCGTCGCCCAGGTAAGCCACGATGCCCAGTATGACGGTCTGCGTGGACTCCCAGGTGAAATGAAGGTGGATCTGGCCAGGGTGGACTCGTAGCAGCTCCTGGAAGCGGAGGGTGGGGAAGGGCCATCGCTGCACCAGGTCCTGCAGCACCAGAGTCTTCCCCCCCAGGAAGGCGGCAGTGAAGAGCGGCGGGTAGAGCTCCCGAGGGATGGAGCCCAGCGCCCGGCGGAGGGAGGCGTGGTCACTCACCACCTTCTGTGCACACATGTATACCAGAGATAGCATAGCTCCGCCCCCATTATCCCTGTACCTGGAAAGACAAAAAACACACAGCGCTCAGATATGAGCGATAACAGTCATGGAGACCACCTGAAAATACCAGCCTGGCTGTCACCCCCCCATCCTCTGCATTCAATGCTTCATTGGTCATTGGCCTGGAACAAGCAAGCAGCCAGTGAGGGCCGAATACGTTTCATGTTGTGGTCAGGGGCTCAGCATGGCAGCCAGGAATCTGGTATTTCCAGAAGATCAGTCTCCATATTGCTCCCCGTAACGGGAGCGACACTTTACCAGTTCTGTAACATAAGTCTAGGAAGGTGGATTCAGATCTCCGAACCTGCCTGGAGCTCAATGAAATGACTGCTCTGTCCTAATGCAGCATCAATGCACCGCAAAGTTGGGCACATCGTCTCATCTGGGCACCACTCTCATCGGGTCCAGAGCCATCACTTATACACACACAGTCTGTGCCAGGGGGTAAGGCGACGGATGGTCCCGGGGTTGTCCCTCACCCCTGGAGGATCTAAGTCGGGGGGGGGGTCGGACGGTTCTAGGGTCGTCATTCACCCGCGGAGGATCTGAGTCGGGGGGGTCGGACGGTTCTAGGGTCGTCATTCACCCGCGGAGGATCTGAGTCAGACGGTTCCGGGGTCGTCACTCACCCGCAGAGGATCGGAGTCGGGGGGGTCGGACTGTTCCGGGGTCGTCACTTACCTGCGAAGGATCTAAATTGGGGGGTCGTGGGATTCCGGGGTCGTCACTCACCCGCGGAGGATCTGAGTCGGGGAGGGGTCGTCACTCACCCGCGGAGGATCTGAGTCGGGGGGGGGGGGGGTCGGACGGTTCCGGGGTCGTCACTCACCCGCGGAGGATCTGAGTCAGGGGGGGAGTCGGACGGTTCCGGGGTCATCACTCACCCGCAGAGGATCTGAGTCGGGGGGTCGGACGGTTCCGTGGTCGTCACTCACCCGCGGAGGATCTGAGTCGGGGGGTCGGACGGTTCTGGGGTCGTCACTCACCCGCGGAGGATCTGAGTCGGGGGGGGGGGTCGGACGGTTCCGGGGACGCCACTCACCCATGGAGGATCTGAGTCGGGGGGTCGGACGTTCCGGGGTCATCACTCACCCGCGGAGGATCTGAGTCGGGGGGGGTTGGACGGTTCCGGGGTCGTCACTCACCTGCGGAGGCTGTGTCGGGGGGTCAGACTGTTCCGGGTCGTCACTCACCCGCGGAGGATCTGAGTCGAGGGGGCGGACTGTTCCGGGGTTGTCACTCACCTGCGGAGGATCTGAGTCGGGGGGGGGTCGGATGGTTCCGGGGTCGTCACTCACCCGCGGAGGAACAGAGTCGGGGGGTCGGACGGTTCCGGAGTCGTCACTCACCCGCGGAGGATCTGAGTCGGGGGGTCGGACGGTTCCGTGGTCGTCACTCACCCATGGAGGATCAGAGTCGGGGGGGGGGGGGTCGGACGGTTCCGGGTCGTCACTCACCCGCAGAGGATCTGAGTCGGGGGGGTCAGACGGTTCTAGGGTCGTCATTCACCCGCGGAGGATCTGAGTCAGGGGAGTCAGACGGTTCCGGGGTCGTCACTCACCCGCAGAGGATCGGAGTCGGGGGGGTCGGACTGTTCCGGGGTCGTCACTTACCTGCGAAGGATCTAAATTGGGGGGTCGTGGGATTCTGGGGTCGTCACTCACCCGCGGAGGATCTGAGTCGGGGGGGTCGGACGGTTCTAGGGTCGTCATTCACCCGCGGAGGATCTGAGTCAGGGGAGTCAGACGGTTCCGGGGTCGTCACTCACCCGCAGAGGATCGGAGTCGGGGGGGTCGGACTGTTCCGGGGTCGTCACTTACCTGCGAAGGATCTAAATTTTGGGGTCGTGGGATTCCGGGGTCGTCACTCACCCGCGGAGGATCTGAGTCGGGGAGGGGTCGTCACTCACCCGCGGAGGATCTGAGTCGGGGGGGGGGTCGGACGGTTCCGGGGTCGTCACTCACCCGCGGAGGATCTGAGTCGGGGGGGGGTCGGACGGTTCCGGGGTCATCACTCACCCGCAGAGGATCTGAGTTGGGGGGTCGGACGGTTCCGTGGTCGTCACTCACCCGCGGAGGATCTGAGTCGGGGGTCGGACGGTTCTGGGGTCGTCACTCACCCGCGGAGGATCTGAGTCGGGGGGGGGTCGGACGGTTCCGGGGTCGTCACTCACCCGCAGAGGATCTGAGTCGGGGGGGTCGGACGGTTCCGGGGTCGCCACTCACCCATGGAGGATCTGAGTCGGGGGGTCGGACGGTTCCGGGGTCGTCACTCACCCGCGGAGGATCTAAATCGGGGGGTAGGACGTTCCGGGGTCATCACTCACCCGTGGAGGATCTGAGTCGGGGGGGGGGTTGGACGGTTCCGGGGTCGTCACTCACCCGCGGAGGCTGTGTCGGGGGGTCAGACTGTTCCGGGTCGTCACTCACCCGCGGAGGATCTGAGTCGAGGGGGCGGACTGTTCCGGGGTTGTCACTCACCTGCGGAGGATCTGAGTCGGGGGGGTCGGACGGTTCCGGGGTCGTCACTCACCCGCGGAGGAACAGAGTCGGGGGGTCGGACGGTTCCGGAGTCGTCACTTACCCGCGGAGGATCTGAGTCGGGGGGTCGGACGGTTCCGTGGTCGTCACTCACCCATGGAGGATCTGAGTCGGGGGGGGGGGGGGGGGGGGTCGGACGGTTCCGGGTCGTCACTCACCCGCAGAGGATCTGAGTCGTGGGGGGTCGGACGGTTCCGGGGTCGTCACTCAACCGCGGAGGATCTGAGTCGGGGGGGTCGGACGGTTCCGGGGTCATCACTCACCCGCAGAGGATCTGAGTTGGGGGGGTAGGACGGTTCCGGGGTCGTCACTCACCCGCGGAGGATCTGAGTTGGGGGGGTTGGACGGTTCCGGGGTCGTCACTCACCCGCGGAGGCTGTGTCGGGGGGTCGGACTGTTCCAGGTCGTCACTCACCTGCGGAGGATCTGAGTCGGGGGGGTCGGACGGTTCCGGAGTCGTCACTCACCCGCGGAGGATCAGAGTCGGGGGGTCGGACGGTTCCGGAGTCGTCACTCACCCGCGGAGGATCTGAGTCGGGGGGTTGGACTGTTCCGGGGTCATCACTCACCCGCAGAGGATCTGAGTCGGGGGGGTCAGATGGTTCCGCGGTCGTCACCCGCAGAGGATCTGAGTCGGGGGTCAGATGGTTCTGGGGTGGTCACTCACCCGCTGAGGATCTGAGTTGGGGGGTTCCGGGGTCGTCACTCACTCGCGGAGGATCTGAGTCGGGGGGGTTGGATGGGCCCGGGGTCATTACTCACCCACAGGGGATCTGAATCGGGGGGGGTCGGACGGTTCCGGGGTCGTCACTCACCCGTGGATCTGAGTCGGGGGGGGGTCGGACGGTTCCAGGGCCTTTACTCACCCACGGAGGATCTAAGTCAGGGGGGTGGAACGATTTATGGTTTCAGGGTCGTCACTCACCCGCAGAGGATCTGAGTCGGGGGGTCAGACGGTTCCGGGGTCGTCACTCACCCGCGGAGGATCTAAGTCGGGGGTGTCGGACTGTTCCGGGGTCGTCACTCACCTGTGGAGGATCTGAGTGGGGGGGGGGTCGAATGATGGATGGTTCCGGGGTTGTCACTCACCCGCAGAGGATCTGAGTTGGAGGTTCGGACGGTTCCAATTTGGGGTGAGTACACTGCGACCCCTCCTGACCCCGGGGCAAAGCCTCCGCTGGAAGCTGCTCTGGTGGTGATTGGAGGAGGAGAAGCTGTCATCACATAAATAAGGAGACTGATTCTTCATCACTACTCTGGGGGGGGTCCTAAGACTTCACTGGCTGCATGCTTGTTCCAGAATGAAGGCATTCTTACCATAACTGGCCTCAGGGGCCCCTCGGCCTCACACCCACCTCCAGCCAGGCTCCCAGGGCCCGCTCACCGATGACATCATCTGGAATCCCCTTCCTGATTGGTGGAAGGAAATGAAAGTCTCGCTCATGGGGCGCAGTGTCCGGTGTGGCCGGCAGGTGGCGCTGTCAGGCAGTGATTCCTTACACAGAAAAGGCCGTGCAGTACCGGACTTGGTCGGCAGGTGGCGCTCCTTCCTTCCGTTGTATCGGCAGAGGGGCGCAGTACCCGATGTAGCCAGGAGACGGCGCTCTCTCTCTTAGCTAGTACATTGTCAGAAGGTGCTGATAGTGGAGCGCCACCTCTACTGTGACCACCATGCGGCACCCCCTTCACAGCACGATGACAATTCTAATTAGTACAGCGAAGGATACCAGAGATTCTATACTGTAGTATTCTTCGTTGTGCGGCTTCGGAAGTGCAGTTTTGGCTTCGTCCAGCAGGTGGCGCCCGCTCACTTACTGAAATAACTTATGTAGTGTACAGTACCGGGTGTATCCGAGAGGTGGCGATCTCCCTCGCTGTTCTCTTAGGCAGTGTGTCAAAAATGATCTGTGATCGAACTGTGTAGGGTGCAGTACTTCCTTGTAGCCGGCAAGTGGCGCGCCCTCTTTCAGACATAATACTGTATCTGCCTTTGTACTCAGAGGGAGTGCAGTACCGGGTGTGGCCAACAGATGGTACAAAGTACCCTTCATAGGACCTTATAGGGTGCAGTACCCCCATGTAGTCGGCAGTGGGCAGTGATATATCCTGTCATTATTTTATTTTCATTTTTTTATTTATTATTACTCTCTAATTATATTTATTGTTATATATTAAACATTTGTTATCAATTATTTGTTATTTGTTAACTGTATATATATATATATATATATATATATATATATATATATATATATATATATATATATATAATTTAATATGTATTATTGAATATTGTATTTATTGTTTATTTATTTATTATTTGTATTTAGCATTATTGGTTATTTATTTATTCATATTTATTAAATGTTAATATTCATAATTGTTTTTATTATTGTTAATATTTTTTTTTATTATTGATGTGCTGTTTATTATATTTTACTTTTATTTATTGTTATTTTAATAAATGATATATTTTTTATGAATATTATTATTATTATTATTATATACGATTTGTTTGTTTTTATTTCTTTGTTATCTGTGTATTATTTATTTAATATTTTGTTTATTATTTATTGTTTATTAATTTATAATTTTTTTATAATTTTTTATTTATTATGATTGGTTATTTATGTATTATTATTTATTACATTTTATTTATTATTATTCATTGTTTTATTATTATTTTTGTTTATTATTTATGTACTGTTTATTATATTTTATTTTTTGTTTGTTATTTTTTTAAATGGTATTTATTATTATTATTATTATTATATATGATTTATTCGTTAATATTTCTTTGTTCATTGTGTATTATTTATTTATTTTATTTATTGTTTATTAATTTATAATTTGGTATTTTTATTTATTATGATTGGTATTATTATTTATTACATTGTATTTATTATTATTAATTGTTTATATTAATAATATTTATTTGTTATTTATGTATTGTCTATTATTTTTTAGTTTTTTTCGTTTTTATTTATTTTAATGTATTATGTTTTTTTTTTTATAACATTTGTATTTATTATTTAACAATTGATTATTTATTTATTACTTTTGTCATTATTTTATTATCATGATATTCTGTCTAGGCACAGAAAGAGGGGTGCAGTACCTAATATGAATTGTAGGTGGCGCTCTCTCAATCTCAGGTAGGGATAGTAGTGTACCGTAGTAGTAGTAGTGTCGTCATTGCACTGTATAGGAGGGTGCAGTACCGAATAGTGGCCGGCAAGTGGCGCTCACACTCTCTTGTTGATATCTGCTGTTGTATCATATTGATGTGTATACAAAGAGTGACCAGCAGATGAAGCGCCTCTCTCAGACCATGATCCATAGCTTCCGTCACTGTAATAGACTGGCGGTGTAGTACCGGCTGTGGCCGGCAGGTGGCGCGCACATACCTCTGTGATGTCTGTTCAATGTGCAGTATAGGGGGTGCAGTGCCGAGTGTGGTCGGCAGGTGGCGCTCCCTCCCTCTCTGGCAGCGTTCCATAGTCTCCGTCATTGTATTGGACGGGCGGTGTAGTACCGCGCAGTGTCCGGCAGGTGTCGCTGTGTTTCTCCCGGGATCCGGAAGTGTCCGGTCTGTCAGCCGATCACAGGGGGCCCCGGAGGACGATAATGGCGGGTGGGGGCCCCTCGCAGCCTTTACCCACAGTGCTGGTGTCGGTCTGGGCCTGGCGGGAGGGGGCGGGGGACTCTCGGGAGGAACTTCAACTACAACTCAGTGTGGAGCCCGAGAACCCCGGAGACTTCCGCCTGGCTGTCCGCAACCCGGCCCGCGGGCCGAGCCACAACACGGTGAGTGGGGGAGGGGTGTCCTGGGGGCCCTGTGTCCCTGGTGGGGGGAGGGGTGTGTGTGTCCTGGGGGCCCCTGTGTCCCTGGTGGGGGGAGGGGTGTGTGTGTGTCCTGGGGGCCCCTGTGTCCCTGGTGGGGGGAGGGGTGTGTGTGTCCCGGGGCCCCTGTGTCCCTGGTGGGGGGAGGGGTGTGTGTGTCCTGGGGGCCCCTGTGTCCCTGGTGGGGGGAGGGGTGTGTGTGTGTCCTGGGGGCCCCTGTGTCCCTGGTGGGGGGAGGGGTGTGTGTGTGTGTCCTGGGGGCCCCTGTGTCCCTGGTGGGGGGAGGGGTGTGTGTGTCCTGGGGGCCCCTGTGTCCCTGGTGGGGGGAGGGGTGTGTGTGTGTCCTGGGGGCCCCTGTGTCCCTGGTGGGGGGAGGGGTGTGTGTGTGTGTCCTGGGGGCCCCTGTGTCCCTGGTGGGGGGAGGGGTGTGTGTGTCCTGGGGGCCCCTGTGTCCCTGGTGGGGGGAGGGGTGTGTGTGTGTCCTGGGGGCCCCTGTGTCCCTGGTGGGGGGAGGGGTGTGTGTGTCCCGGGGCCCCTGTGTCCCTGGTGGGGGGAGGGGTGTGTGTGTCCTGGGGGCCCTGTGTCCCTGGTGGGGGGAGGGGTGTGTGTGTGTCCTGGGGGCCCCTGTGTCCCTGGTGGGGGGAGGGGTGTGTGTGTGTGTCCTGGGGGCCCCTGTGTCCCTGGTGGGGGGAGGGGGGTGTGTGTCCTGGGGGCCCCTGTGTCCCTGGTGGGGGGGTGTGTCCTGGGGGCCCCTGTGTCCCTGGTGGGGGGAGGGGGGTGTGTGTCCTGGGGGCCCCTGTGTCCCTGGTGGGGGGGTGTGTCCCGGGGGCCCCTGTGTCCCTGGTGGGGGGAGGGGGGTGTGTGTCCTGGGGGCCCCTGTGTCCCTGGTGGGGGGGTGTGTCCCGGGGGCCCCTGTGTCCCTGGTGGGGGGAGGGGGGTGTGTCCCGGGGGCCCCTGTGTCCCTGGTGGGGGGGTGTGTCCTGGGGGCCCTGTGTCCCTGGTGGGGGGAGGGGGGTGTGTCCCGGGGGCCCCTGTGTCCCTGGTGTGTGTTCTGGGGGCCCTGTGTCCTTGGTGGGGGGAGGGGTGTGTGTCCCCGGTGGGGGGGTGTGTGTGCCCCCTGGGGCCCCTGTGTCTCTGGTGGGGGGTGTGTGTCCCCGGGGGCCCCTGTGTCCCTCGTTGGGGTGGGGTGGGGGGGGTGTGTGTGTGTGTCTGGGGGCCCCTGTGTCCCTCGGGGGGGGTGTGTGTCCGGGGGCCCCTGTGTCCCTCGTTGGGGGGGGTGGGGGGGTGTGTGTGTCCCGGGGCCCCTGTGTCTCTCGTTGGGGGGGTGTGTGTGTCCCCGGGGGCCCCTGTGTCCCTCGTTGGGGGGGGTGTGTGTGTGTGTCCGGGGGCCCCTGTGTCCCTCGTTGGGGGGGTGGGGGGGTGTGTGTGTCCCGGGGCCCCTGTGTCTCTCGTTGGGGGGGTGTGTGTGTCCCCGGGGGCCCCTGTGTCCCTCGTGGGGGGGGGGGGGCTGTGTGTGTGTCCCCGGGGGCCCCTGTGTCCCTCGTTGGGGGGGTGTGTGTGTCCCCGGGGGCCCCTGTGTCCCTCGTTGGGGGGGTGTGTGTGTCCCCGGGGGCCCCTGTGTCCCTCGTTGGGGGGGTGTGTGTGTCCCCGGGGGCCCCTGTGTCCCTCGTTGGGGGGGTGTGTGTGTCCCCGGGGGCCCCTGTGTCCCTCGTTGGGGGGGGTGTGTGTGTGTGTGTGTCTCCCCGGGGGCCCCTGTGTACCTCGTTGGGGGGGTGTGTGTGTGTGTCCCCGGGGGCCCCTGTGTCCCTCGTTGGGGGGGGTGTGTGTGTGTGTGTCTCCCCGGGGGCCCCTGTGTACCTCGTTGGGGGGGTGTGTGTGTGTCTCCCCGGGGGCCCCTGTGTACCTCGTTGGGGGGGTGTGTGTGTGTGTCCCCGGGGGCCCCTGTGTCCCTCGGGGGGTGTTTGTGTGTGTGTCCCCGGGGGCCCCTGTGTCCCTCGGGGGGTGTTTGTGTGTGTGTCCCCGGGGGCCCCTGTGTCCCTCGTTGGGGGGGGTGTGTGTCCCCGGGGGCCCCTGTGTCCCTCGTTGGGGGGGGTGTGTGTCCCCGGGGGCCCCTGTGTCCCTCGTTGGGGGGGGTGTGTGTCCCCGGGGGCCCCTGTGTCCCTCGTTGGGGGGGGGGTGTGTGTGTGTCTCCCCGGGGGCCCCTGTGTCCCTCGTTGGGGGGGGGGTGTGTGTGTGTCTCCCCGGGGGCCCCTGTGTCCCTCGTTGGGGGGGGGGGTGTGTGTGTGTCTCCCCGGGGGCCCCTGTGTCCCTCGTTGGGGGGGTGTGTGTCCCCGGGGGGCCCCTGTGTCCCTCGGGGGGTGTTTGTGTGTGTGTGTCCCCGGGGGCCCCTGTGTCCCTCGTTGGGGGGGTGTGTGTGTGTCTCCCCGGGGGCCCCTGTGTCCCTCGTTGGGGGGGTGTGTGTGTGTCTCCCCGGGGGCCCCTGTGTCCCTCGTTGGGGGGGTGTGTGTGTGTGTCTCCCCGGGGGCCCCTGTGTCCCTCGTTGGGGGGGTGTGTGTGTGTGTCCCCGGGGGCCCCTGTGTCCCTCGTTGGGGGGGTGTGTGTGTGTGTGTCCCCGGGGGCCCCTGTGTCCCTCGTTGGGGGGGGTGTGTGTGTGTCTCCCTCGGGGGGTGTTTGTGTGTGTGTGTCCCCGGGGGCCCCTGTGTCCCTCGTTGGGGGGGTGTGTGTGTGTCTCCCCGGGGGCCCCTGTGTCCCTCGTTGGGGGGGTGTGTGTGTGTCTCCCCGGGGGGCCCCTGTGTCCCTCGTTGGGGGGGTGTGTGTGTGTGTCTCCCCGGGGGCCCCTGTGTCCCTCGTTGGGGGGGTGTGTGTGTGTGTCCCCGGGGGCCCCTGTGTCCCTCGTTGGGGGGGTGTGTGTGTGTGTGTCCCCGGGGGCCCCTGTGTCCCTCGTTGGGGGGGTGTGTGTGTGTGTGTCCCCGGGGGCCCCTGTGTCCCTCGTTGGGGGGGGTGTGTGTGTGTCTCCCCGGGGGCCCCTGTGTCCCTCGTTGGGGGGGTGTGTGTGTGTGTCCCCGGGGGCCCCTGTGTCCCTCGTTTTAGTGGGGTTGTGTGTGTGTGTCCCCGGGGGCCCCTGTGTCCCTCGTTGGGGGGGGGGTGTGTGTGTGTGTGTCTCCCCGGGGGCCCCTGTGTCCCTCGTTGGGGGGGTGTGTGTGTGTCTCCCCGGGGGCCCCTGTGTCCCTCGTTGGGGGGTGTGTGTGTGTGTGTCTCCCCGGGGGCCCCTGTGTCCCTCGTTGGGGGGGGGGTGTGTGTGTGTCTCCCCGGGGGCCCCTGTGTCCCTCGTTGGGGGGGGTGTGTGTGTGTGTCTCCCCGGGGGCCCCTGTGTCCCTCGTTGGGGGGGGTGTGTGTGTGTGTCTCCCCGGGGGCCCCTGTGTCCCTCGTTGGGGGGGGTGTGTGTGTGTGTCTCCCCGGGGGCCCCTGTGTCCCTCGTTGGGGGGGTGTGTGTGTGTGTCCCCGGGGGCCCCTGTGTCCCTCGGGGGGGTGTTTGTGTGTGTGTCCCCGGGGGCCCCTGTGTCCCTCGTTGGGGGGTATGTGTCCCCGGAGGCCCCTGTGTCTCGGGGGGGGTCCCTGGTGGGGGTTTGTGTGTCCTGGGGGCCCCTGTGCCCCTATGAGGGGGTTCAATTGGAGGGCTGCGTGTCCCTATGGGGGTGTTTCATACTGTGAGGGATGTTGAGAGGGTTCTGTGCACCTATATGGGGGGGGTTCTGCTTTGTGCCCTTTTGGCGGTTTGTTCTGGGATGGAGGGGTGTTTTGGGTGGGGGGGAGCTCTGTGTCTCGGTTGGGAGCGGGTGGCAGGTGTCTCGGAGCGTGGCGGTGTCTCGGCGGGGAGCGTGGCGGTGTCTCGGCGGGAAGGGTGGAAGGTGTCTCGGCGGGGAGGGTGGCGGTGTCTCGGCGGGGAGCAGGTGGAAGGTGTCTCGGCGGGGAGCAGGTGGAAGGTGTCTCGGCGGGGAACGTGGCGGTGTCTCGGCGGGGAACGTGGCGGTGTCTCGGCGGGGAACGTGGCGGTGTCTCGGCGGGGAACGTGGCGGTGTCTCGGCGGGGAACGTGGCGGTGTCTCGGCGGGGAACGTGGCGGTGTCTCGACGGGGAGGGTGGCAGGTGTCTCGGCGGGGAGCAGGTGGAAGGTGTCTCGGCGGGGAGCAGGTGGAAGGTGTCTCGGCGGGGAGCAGGTGGAAGGTGTCTCGGCGGGGAGCAGGTGGAAGGTGTCTCGGCGGGGAGCAGGTGGAAGGTGTCTCGGCGGGGAGCAGGTGGAAGGTGTCTCGGCGGGGAGCAGGTGGAAGGTGTCTCGGCGGGGAGGGTGGCGGTGTCTCGGCGGGGAGGGTGGCGGTGTCTCGGCGGGGAGGGTGGCGGTGTCTCGGCGGGGAGCAGGTGGAAGGTGTCTCGGCGGGGAGGGTGGCGGTGTCTCGGCGGGGAGCAGGTGGAAGGTGTCTCGGCGGGGAGCAGGTGGAAGGTGTCTCGGCGGGGAGCAGGTGGAAGGTGTCTCGGCGGGGAGCAGGTGGAAGGTGTCTCGGCGGGGAGCAGGTGGAAGGTGTCTCGGCGGGGAGCAGGTGGAAGGTGTCTCGGCGGGGAGCAGGTGGAAGGTGTCTCGGCGGGGAGCAGGTGGAAGGTGTCTCGGCGGGGAGGGTGGCGGTGTCTCGGCGGGGAGGGTGGCGGTGTCTCGGCGGGGAGCAGGTGGAAGGTGTCTCGGCGGGGAGCAGGTGGAAGGTGTCTCGGCGGGGAGCAGGTGGAAGGTGTCTCGGCGGGGAGCAGGTGGAAGGTGTCTCGGCGGGGAGCAGGTGGAAGGTGTCTCGGCGGGGAGCAGGTGGAAGGTGTCTCGGCGGGGAGCAGGTGGAAGGTGTCTCGGCGGGGAGCAGGTGGAAGGTGTCTCGGCGGGGAGGGTGGCGGTGTCTCGGCGGGGAGGGTGGCGGTGTCTCGGCGGGGAGCAGGTGGAAGGTGTCTCGGCGGGGAGCAGGTGGAAGGTGTCTCGGCGGGGAGCAGGTGGAAGGTGTCTCGGCGGGGAGCAGGTGGAAGGTGTCTCGGCGGGGAGCAGGTGGAAGGTGTCTCGGCGGGGAGGGTGGCAGTGTCTCGGCGGGGAGCAGGTGGAAGGTGTCTTGGCGGGGAGCAGGTGGAAGGTGTCTCGGCGGGGAGCAGGTGGAAGGTGTCTCGGCGGGGAGCAGGTGGAAGGTGTCTCGGCGGGGAGGGTGGCGGTGTCTCGGCGGGGAGCAGGTGGAAGGTGTCTTGGCGGGGAGCAGGTGGAAGGTGTCTCGGCGGGGGGCGTGGCGGTGTCACGGCTTCCAGTGTGTTGTGTGTGTTCCTGTTGCAGAGATCTCCTCTCACTTCCTGTAATCTCCCCTCCAGGGACACAGGCAGCTGAACACACCATCTTCCCTTCCCCCGCCTCAGCCAAAACATGGAAAATGAAGTTCCTTTTTAATAGAAGTTCTCTTCTCGGGGGACGGCCATGTTTGTGGTGGAGAAGCTGCGGCAGAGCTCTCTTCTGCTTTCTCTTCCTCCTCACTGCTTCTCTTCTTGGGGTCACCCAGGGGTTTCCACCAGCAGTTACAGGTGGAGTTTCAGCTTGTTATACAGTTTGCCTTCACGTGAGATCGTCCTGCTGTAATTCCCGGCTCTGCTCCTGCATACCTGGGAGTTTTAGTTGCCCTTCCCCCATTTTTGGGTGTCCTATTCAATTCGGTGCAGAGATCTCACCCATAGAGTCTCTGAGGGATAGAAGAGTCTCCTGTATCCACCAAACATTTGAGATTGTGGTTCTGGGTGGATTTGACTTCTCTTGTTCTCTTGCAGATTGTTGGGGAGTTCAGGCTAAGAGATGTCACGTATGTTCTGAGGACCCCGCTGTGTCACCAGCTGACTGTCCTGGAAGATCCCACTACCTGCATGACCTTTAACTTCGATGATGAGCGGGAGGCCCAGAAGTTTTGGACGGTGGTGAGCAGCTCCCTCAGAGAGGCCCAGAAGGGTGAGTGCGCTGAGGGAGGCCGGGGATGGTAATAGAGGAGGGTGAGCCTTCCGAGGATAATAGGGGAGGGAAGGTTGAATATTCCAGGAAGGCCAGGGATGATTTGTAAAGGAGTGCGAGTCCTCCAGGATATGAAGGGTGACTCTTTTCAGGAAGGCTAAGGATGGTGAGAGGGGAGGGCGAGTCCTCTGAAGAAAGCTGGGGATGATGATAGAGGTGGGAGGGGTGATGGTGAGTCTGCTGGGGGAGTCCAAAGATGAGGATAGAGCAGTGCGAATTCTCCCAGGGAGGTCAAGGATGGCCATAGGGCAAGGTGAGTCCTCTTGGGAAGGCCAAGGATGATGTTGGCGGGGGGGGGGGCAGGTATAATTATACAGACTTGAATGAAAGTGGAGGGTGAGTATTCTGTGGGAGGTGAAGTGTTCTGATGATAGGGGAGGAAAAAGTGAGTCCTCTGGGAGAGGCCAAAGAGGATGATAGAGGAGTAAAAATCCTCCAAAGGGAGGCCAAGGATGATGATAGCAGAAGGTGAGTATTCAATTAGAGGTCAAGGTTGATAGAGGAGGCCAGGGAGGATGTTGGGGGAAGGGTTAGTTCTCTGAGGGAGGCCGGGGACAATTATGCAGCCAAAGATGATAGCGGAGGGTGAGTATTCTGTGGGAGGCAAAGGATGATAATGATAGGGGAAGGAAATGTGAGTCCTCTGGGGGGAGGCCAAAGATGATGATGATGGAGGAGTATGAGTCCTTCAAGGGAGGCAAAGGATGATGATTGCAGAGGGTGAGTATTCTTTAAAAGGTCAAGATTGGTAGGGGAGGCCAAGGACGATGATGGGGGAGGGAAGAGCGAGTCTTTTAGGGAGGCCAAGCATGATGATAGTAAAGAGTGAGTATTAAATGGGAGGCCAAGGATGATGATAGGAGAGGGAAGGGTGAGTCCTCCAGGAAGGCCAGGGATGGTATTAGGGGAGAGTTGAGTCCTCTGGAGGAGGACACTGATCTGAGTCCTATAGGGGTACAGATAAGGGTGAGTTCTCTGTGGATGAAGAGAGGAAAAGGAAGGCTAAGCTTCTGGGGAGGCCGGGGATGTTGATTGGGAAAGGAAGTAGGTTGTCTAGAGATAATGACGGAAGGGGGGAGTCCCCCACGGAGTCTGGGGATGATGATGATACAGGAGATGGAGATAAAAGAGAACCTGTCATTGGAATCATTGTACCCCTAGACTTATGTGCCAGCTGTCCAATAGAATACTCTCAGTGCAAGGCAGGGGGATGCCTGTGACTTGGCTTCAAGCTCTGTACAGATTCCTGGAAGAGACAAGGGAGTGCCTTTGTTGGCTCTGGTCATGTGACACGTCCGTCCTTCTGTCTCCCCGATCTTGAAAGCTACAGACGAATTTGTGAAAAGGCCTAGAACTGATAACCAATGGAAAAGGAAAGTTGGGACTTTAAATGAAGCACCTCGGGATGGGGGGGGGGGGGGGGGGGGGGGCGGGGCGCCTCCGTTCCTATATTCGGTCGGTACAAAGGAAGGGGGGGAGTTTGGGACTTTAGATGAGGCACAAAAAGGAACCGGATGTAGAAAAGTCATTTATTTAACAACCATAGACATGACCTAATGTAGCCAAAATAGGTATTGCAGTAAAGGTTGTAGTTACATAAACTCAGATACAACAAAGGGTAAATGTCAACCATAGAAAGACATGTGGTACCGTTGCCGATATTGCTCCATGTACAAATTCAAATAAAACATATTAACTGTGTGACGATATTCCTTTGCGCCGCAGTTTCGGCTTGTGTTTTATCACCTTGCGGCTGGTTTGGGAGGTGCCTTCATACGCCATTGTGGGCGGCGGTTCCTGCTCGGGCGGAAGTGCTCCTCCAATTGTACCATGCCAGCGTGACGCTGGTGGGTAGACCCCCGGGCGGATCGTCTGCCTACAAATATCCCCGCTTGGATTGGCTGTCTCAGCTGTTCGTGGTTGCTGGCTGTGGGTGGTTGCAGCTCTCTACACCAGTGATTCTCAACCAGGGTTCCGTGGAACCCTACTGTTCCTCCAGAGGTTGCTAGGGGTTCCTTCAGCACTGGGCAATTTCTGCCTCTCGGATAAGTTCCCACTGACACTATTGATCTTTTTTAGCTGTAAGGAGGTAATTTTTCTCAATGACCACGAGTGTAAGGAGCATTCTTCCCACTGACCATCACACTAATGTATCATGAGTTGTAGATTTCACATTTTTAGAAGGGGTTCCCCGAGACCGGAGAACTATTTCAAGGGTTCCTCTGTGTTGAAAAGGTTGAGAAAGGCTGCTCTACACTCCTTGTATTGGAATCACAGGTACTTTTCTCACATTCTGTGGTGCTATAACTATTTTGTCTCCACCCTATTACTTTTTCTCTCAAGTCATTCTGGAAGGTTATACGCATTCTTATCTCCTCCACCTTTCCAACCCCTCTGCACTTAGCTATGTTGCTCACCCTATGGCTAGTACACACCCACCACTTTCCTTCAAAACCTGTTTCCAAGTGGTTGTCACCATTCACTTCCTATCAACACATCTATATGGTTATCTACCATGTATTCACGTTAGTTCCTATTTTTCACAGACACCTTGGAGTCTATATTAGACATCACCAGACACGACAACATGAACTACCTTGTCCTGGTGGGGAGTTGTGGTTGTGCTCTGTCCTGGGGGCCCTTCCGTCCTCGGCTCCCAGTGGAGACATTTGATACTTCTTGGCCTCTCAGTATTCTGCTTTGACATGTCAAGTCCTCAAGTGAGTAGGGGGATGAACATTTCCCCTCCCATGGTCCCCCCCCTTTTTTTGCTCCTTTCCCCTTGACCTTTTCTGTGATTGGGCTTATTATATGTTCAATGTTCTATATCAGGGATCTTCAAACTACGGCCCTCCAGCTGTTGCAGAACTACACATCCCATGAGGCATTTTAAAACTCTGACATTCACAGACATGACTAGGCATGATGGGAATTGTAGGTTCCTGAACAACTGGAGGGCCATAGTTTGAAGACCCATGTTCTATATCATTCTTTCTACAGAACTGTCATACACATCAGCTCCTAATGAGGTGGTACTTATCCCCCGAAACGCGTAGAGCTTACAAAGATGCATACCCTAATGACTGTATCTGTGAGGACATTCATTCCTTGTTAATAGGTTTTATTTGAATTTGTACATGGAGCAATATCGGCAACGGTACCGCATATCTTCCTATGGTTGATGTTTACCCTTTGTTGTATCTAAATTTATGTACTGTATTTACTGGCGTATAACACTCACTTTTTCACCCTAAAAATTGGGTGCAAATAGTATGTGCGTGTTATACGCCAATACTTCAATTTTAGATGCCTTGGAGGGGACAGGGAGGGGGGCGGGATGAGCGCTGTCAGATTACATACAGTGAGAATCTCCTGTTTACGTGGCGGCCTCTGTAATAGGAAGTCCCGTCTCCTGGGCCGCCATTGGACCACTGTTCTGTCTATCATAGGAGATTCTCACTGTATATAATCTTTTGGCGCTCGTCCCGCCCCCCTCCCTGTCCCCTCTAGGCTGCAAATGGGCATCAATCAGGCTGCACTGATGGCAATGGTGAGGCTGCTGCATTGATGGCAATGGTGAGGCTGCTGCATTGATGGCAATGGTGAGGCTGCTGCATTGATGGCAATGGTGAGGCTGCTGCATTGATGGCAATGGTGAGGCTGCTGCATTGATGGCAATGGTGAGACTGCAGATGGGCATTGATAGGGCTGCATTGGTGGCAATGGTGAGACTGCAGATGGGCACTGACCCTTATTTTGCTTCAAAGTTCCTTATTTAAAATTATTTTTTTTTCCCTGAAACTTCCTTTTTAAAGTTAATGTGCGTGTTATACACCTGTGCGTGTTATACGCCGATAAATACGGTAGTTACAACCTTTACTGCAATACCCTATTTTGGCTACATTATGTCATGTCTATGGTTGTTAAATAAATGGCTTTTCTACATCCAGTTCCTTTTTGTGCCTCATCTAAAGTCCCAAACCCCCCCCCCCCCCCCCCCCCTTCCTTTTGTACCTTGATAACCAACGGAGTTTGATTTGTCTGTATTTATTGGAGTATTTCCTTTTCACAGCTGTAAAAAGTCAGACAGACTTGTCCGGAAGGAAGCCGCCGATAGCCACCAAACCCAGGAGCCCCCCGAATGTTGGAGAACCCAACTCGCCAGAGGCTGATCCCCCTTCCCTGATGGGCAACCTGTGCACTAAGGGTAAGTGGAGACGCTGTGCGCTAATCTGAATGCCGCACTATGCCAGGTGTATTTTGCAGTGCGTTCCTGGGGTAGTAAAACCTTCTGACCCTTCCTGTAAAGTCTGAAGGGTGTGGAGGGGCGGTGTTATCTGGCATACGACAGGTGTCAGAGGTGGGGTTATCTGGCATTTGCAGGGTGTGAGGGGTGTTGTTGCCTGGCGTCCTGAAGGGATCGGGGTTGCCTGGCGTCCTGAAGGGACCAGGGTTGTCTTGATGCAGCATTCCCCTTTTACATCAGAGTTCCCCTTTACATCAGGGTCCGCAGAGTTCTACCTTACACTATAAGGGGGAACCCCTGCGGACTCCGATGTAAGGGAGGATGCTGCAGACATTGGTGTAAAAGGGAACTCTGATGTAAAGGGGAATGCTGCAGACCATGATGTAAGGGGGCTATGGTCACAAGAGCCCCCCCCTTACATCAGAGTCTACAGCGTTCCCCTATGTCATGGTCCGCTACATTTCCCATTACGTCGGGATCCACAGAGTTCTCCTTTTCATCAGGGAACTCTGTGGACTCTGATTTAAAGGGGAACGCTGC